>NC_053038.3:513990753-516390753 GCF_002575655.3 Aegilops tauschii subsp. strangulata | reverse complement strand
GGAGGGTCCACCTGCCCCGGAGGGGCCTATGGGCTGAATATGGAGGGGAACCAGCCTCTAGGTGGGCTGGGCGCCAAACCTCCCTACGGCCCATGCGCCTAGGGTTGGGGGGAAACCCTAAAGGGGGCGCCTCCCTTGGCTTGGGGGACAAGCCTCCCCCCTTGGCCGCCGCCGCCCCCCCCCCCCTCTAGATCCATCTGGAGGGGGCCGGCCCCCCTCTCCCTTGCCCCTATAAATAGAGGGAGGTGGGAGGGCACCCGTACCACATCCAAGGCGCAGCCCTCCCCCTCTCCAACACCTCCTCCTCCTTCCGCGGTGCTTGGCGAAGCCCTGCCGGAGTACCACACTGCTCCAACACCGCCACGCCGTCATGCTGCTGCTGGAGTTGTCTTCCCCAACCTCTCCCTCTCTCCTTGCTGGATCAAGGCGTGGGAGACGTCACCGGGCTGCACGTGTGTTGAACGCGGAGACGCCGTTGTTCGGCGCTTAGATCGGAATCAACCGCGATCTGAATCGCTACGAGTACGACTCCTTCATCCGTGTTCTTGTAATGCTTCCGCATCGCGATCTTCAAGGGTATGAAGATGCACTCCCCTCTCTCTCGTTGCTAGTCTCTCCATAGATTGATCTTGGTGATGCGTAGAAATTTTTTAATTTCTGCAACGATCCCCAACATATCCATCAGCTAGAAGTTAGGCGTAGCCCAGTTGATACCGTTCAACGCTCTAAACACAGCTTCATCGTCAATAAGATTTGATGGGTCAATGTCAGGGGCAAAGGTGTGCTTACAAATCGGAGGAATAAGATCTGTTAGCTCATGAACCGGCGCAGCAATTTTATTGTTATCAGCATCATAAGCCGCCTGGTATGTAGATAAGCTGGTTTCGTCAGCTAGTTTGCTTGCTAATGGATGCATAGCTCTGGCTATCTCTGCGAAGTCATCAGCACTGAAGTCTGCTCCATCTTCTTTGACACTGGGGCAGCCATTGGCTAAATCCTCCGGGTCAAGATCGGCCTGCCATGCTTTGGCCCGGCTTAGCGCAGTCAAAGCACCAGCTTTGGCAGCTCCCCGTTTCAAGTCGTCAATTCTCTTGGGCAGCACTGATAGTTGCTTCAAAGTATCTTGGATGAGTGTTGAAGGAGTCTTCTTGTGCATTGTTGCAGCGATGGCTCGTTGAGCACCAGTATATAGCTGTTCTACAAGAGTATAGACAGCTTTAAGCCGGATGCGCATATCTGAGCCCAACTTAGCGCTCCGAGAACCTGTATTAATAAAAGTTATGGGTAAATCGGCAGACGTTCCTAATATGATTCATACAGTACAAGGGGGATATGTTCTTACCAAAGATGGCTGATGACATAATATTGATCTGCTGCTTTAAACCGGATAGCTCATCAGTCACCGGTTTAAGCGCGGTTTCAACTTCTTCTGCTCTCTTCAATAGAGCTGCCTTGTCAGTTTCCCAGCCACTCTTCTCTGAGTTGAAGTTCTGTTTTAACTGCTCAATAGTCTCCAAAGCAGATTTCAGTTCTGACTTGGCTTTGGATGTTTCTGATTGCTGAGTTTTGATGTTGGCTTTAAGATCATTAAGTTGTGAGTCTCTTTCAGCCAATTCTGTCTGTGACATCAGCACACACAGACAAAGGTTATGATCATGATTACTCTTTAAAGTCCCAAGCACAATACAAGTATTATTCTTGACACTTGGGGGCTAATGCATATTGCTCTTTTCTAAGACAAAATTTTGAAAGTCCCAAGCACAATACAAGTATTATCGTTGGCACTTGGGGGCTAATGCATATTGCTTTGTTCTCAGCCCAATTCATAACCTGGACAAGTGATGTCAGCCGGCTTATCAAGTCTACAAGTTTGGGTTGTTACTTTTCAGCAAGCAATAAGTATTGACTTAACATAATGGTTAAGCCGACCCTTGGGGGTTACGGATACAATGTTTATCTCTACTATTCAAAAGTCCCAGCTTAACATAATTGTTCAGCCAACCCTTGGGGGCTACAGACGCAGAGTTGACATATTATTATCATAAGGCTGGCTACTGAATTTTATCTATACAATTATTGAAGTTTACTGCACATTCTATTCCGTCACATCCATTAAACTTGGCGGCTAAGGTAAATATACGTATGAGAAAGGGATTGCGATATTTACCTCATATCGTTCTTTCATCAATTTCACTAAGCCGGCTTCAAAATCACGGCTGGTATACAGACGATTCAGATAGCCAAAATGGAGGTCTTGAGCACTGAAATGGGTATAACTCTCCAGGTTTACTGTCCATTTGCCTTTATCTTCAACAGAAATTTCCTCTTTGGCATTGTGCCTTGATAAGACAGTAGGGCGACCCGGGGTTGTGAAACCATGACTAGTAATGGTGACATCATCGTCCTTTCCTTCTGCCGGCTTAATAGGACTGGTTGTTCTGTTAGGGCTTGGCGGATTGGTGTCAGACGGGTTAGCATTCATTGAATCAATGTCAACGTTATTGTCTTCTGGTGGCGGGTTATCAACAATATTGTCAGCAGCTGGATGAGAAAGCTCTGGTTGTTGCTTTTCCGGCTCAGACGGATTTGGTTCATTAACCGGCTTATTTAGTTTGGCTTTCTTGCTGGGCTTAGCTTGGGCCCTGAAAAATATTATGTACAAGAAGGTCAAGGTGATGATCAAATATGAAAGTTGAGGTAATTGGAAATGAGCTTACCCAGGTACCGTCTTGAAGGCTGGAATTTGTGTTCCGGTTAATTCGCCAGAGGAGGAATGAGAAATCCCCTGGTAGTTTGAATCAGACGGGTTAAGAGGTTGTCGAAAATAACCCGCCTTGGGGTAAAGTATGTCAGATATATGTAAGACCTCGGGACGGCGTTTGCGAGTCGAGGCGTCCGGTAAGCCGGAAGAAGTAATCATGTGGCCGCTATGCCGGGTCATGCGGCGAGCTTCATTTTGCTGTTTCTTCAAAAGAAAGTTTGGATCCAAGTGAGCTAGAGGGTGAGAAAAGCTTACTTTCCGGCCTGCTTGTCGAGTTTTTGGAGTTGGCAGAGTTTCTGAGCCGGAGGAAAGAATAATTACCTCTGCATCACCCGCACGGCTAGCCTCCGCGTCGTCCTGATAACAATCATTGTCAATGAGATGCATGAAAAATGAGCCAAGTGAATCAAGTTCTACCTCTGACTCATGGTCATCATCGTCATCGTCAATGTTTAACTCGGCAGACTCGGCGGTCTTCTTTTTGGTAGGTTCTTGTTGGCTTTGTGTTTGACACGAGGCGCTTTGGCCGGCTTATCCTGCGGTTTCCTCTTCCAAAACGGGTCATCAGCCTGTTAAGATTGGAAAGGTCATAAGAGAATACTAAGAATGAGGATTAAGTAGGAATTGAGCAAGTCTTACGGCTGGTGGCTTATTGGCAGTGCAGAAAGGACTAAGTCTAGTTTTGCTGCACTCTTTTACAGGCTCATTCAACAGTTTTTTGGTGGCTTCAGTAACTTCTACTTCAGTTAACTGAATATCACAATGGCGCTGAGGATCTTTAACATCACCAGTATATTCGCACATTAAACAGGATCGGCGGCTTAATGGCAAGATGCCCCAAGTCAGCCAACACCGGAAGAAATCAACGCCAGTGAGGCCATTAGCCATAAAAGCTCTGAGCTTTGAAAACGCAGGTGCATATTTGGCCTGTTCCTTTGAATCAAGCCATTGGGGAAGCGGATGGTTGTTGTTAAGCCGGTGCTTGCGATAACCCGGCAGAGGATTCTCACCAGTTGGAGAGGTATCTTTAACATAGAACCAAGTTTGGTTCCAATCCTTGGGGTGGCTATGCAGCTTGGCGTGAGGAAAACTGACATCTTTCCTTTTCTGAATAATAACCCCACCAAATTCTTGGCATGGCCCATCAACAAATTCAGTCTGACGGTTTAAGTAGTAAAATTCCCTGAACAGATCAACCGTGGGCTCTTCTTGAAGGTAGGCTTCACAGAATACTTGAAAGTTGCAAATATTAGACACGGAGTTGGGTCCGATGTTGGAGGAAATGAAGGACGTCACAGAAAATTTTTGAGCCGGGAGGGCTGAACCCCCGACCCAAGTGATCAGTGAAAACGATTACTTCTCCCTCTTTGGGTTGAGGAGGGACTTCATCACCAGGAGCTCTCCAGTGGATGTCCTCCTTTTTGGCTAAAGCGCCAACGGCAACATAATTGTTCAAATCTTCCACGGTAACCCGGGATTTGATCCAGTTGCAGGAAGTATATGTCTTAGCCATTTCTGGAAAAAGATTACGCCGGTTTAAGATCACATGGTTAAGCCGGCTTATGATTCAAGGACAAACAATAATGAAGCACAATTAGATATTAAGCCAGAGCATGATATTACAAGATTACTGAAAAGATATTGGCGGCTTAAAAGGGGACTAATGATACCTGGTGGGTTATCATTTTTAAATTAAGTCGTCCATACAACTGTTGAAGGAACAGATCTACGGATGGAAATTGCTAAGTGATGAAAAACAGGTTTCACAGATCGATGTTACAAGTTTGGATCTACTGTGTGTCAGAGAATGAAAATATATTCAGACCTAAATATGGATGCTTGAGCAGTTCATAAGCTCCAGATTGGATTTTCTATTCAAAAAGAAATATTTTGATGATGAAAAAAGGAACTATGGCTGTTACCGCACAGGAAAAATATCAAGTTTGAGTTGAGTATCCGTGTTGTAGCGAAGAACAGTGAAGAACAGCGACGAACTTCCATGGATTCGTGTAAACCCTAATGAGATCTACGGAGGGGAAGAGGAAGAACTTACCGAGGCTGTTGAGCGGCGGAGGCGCGCGAGTGGAATCTGGTCCGAACAGGTTGATGCAGCAGTCGTTAACGAAGCAGAGGCGAGGGTCGACGGCGGCGGCGGAGCACGAGTGCTAGGGCGTCGCTAGGAAGAAGACAAGATGAAGAGGCCGAGGGGGGAAAGTGAAAGAGACACCCGGCCCTATTTATAAGGCAAATGGATAAGTGGCAAGCGCGGGAATTGAGGAGATCAAAAAACGGATCTGTAACAATGCAGACGCCTCGATTTTCGGAGATTCACTAAAAATAAGGAGATACATTAAAGATTTTGGCTCTGTGTAAAACTAATGACAGGTGACGTCACGGCGGGTTATCATGATCCCAGAGGATGACGTCATGGCGAGTTACAAGTTTCGCGAAGGTAATGAAGGAGGGATTTTTGTAAATGTTGAAGATTGATGTGAACAAGTTCAAATCAACCTGGGGCCTAATGTTGGGGATATAGTTATTGAGTTAACCCGCCCAAGAGGGGCCGGGTTATATTCATGGCGACTCATAAAGACAAAGCCCAGGAAGGAATTGAAGATGGCGGTTCAAGAGGATAACTTATGAAGGGCCCAAGGCCCGAAGACGGCTTAAGGCCCGTAGGTGTAAACCGCCATATGCATATAACTTGTATGATAAGGCAATTGTAGTTAAGTCACCAGGTCGGACACGTTTATGAGCCGGCCGGGACTCTGTAAGCCACCGGGCGTCAACCTGAGTATATAAAGGGACGACCCGGCGGCGAGTTAAGGGCAAGAAACAACAGATCGAGAGCCAGGTTAAGCGTATTCGCTCCCTGGTCATAGAAACCCTAGCAATACCACCTCAAACTGGATTAGGCCTTTACCTTCACCGCAAGGGGCCGAACCAGTATAAACTCCCTGTGTCCTTTGTCTCATTTAACCCCTTTAAGCTAATCTCGTTCCGATGGCTCCACAACTAAGTCCTCACACTAGGACATCTGCCGTGACAAACCCACGACAGAGGGTGTAGTATTTAAGAAAGATAAAATAAAATAATGAAAATAAAAATTTTGTACGAATATCCATTGCAATATCTAAGGGATATAGTATCGTCTGCGACATAACGAAGTCCCAGTCGACTGAGACTTAGCAAAATTGTAAATATATTTATTATTTCTAAGTCATATAAAAAGGAGTATTTTATGAAAAACTACCACAATTGAGGCAACCGTCCCCCAAAACTATCACTTTACAATTTTTGCTTAAAACTTACCAAGTTTCTTCTAACTTTTTTGCTAAAGACTATTATTTCAAGTTAACAATCGATTTGAGCTCAAACTAAGGGTGATTATGACATATATGGCCCACTCATCAGGGCGGACGTGACACAAAGTGTTATGGCGCTGCTAGAAGGAGGGCGCGAGAGGGCCGTCCGGGGGCCTTTTTGCCCACGGCCGGGCAAGAGGGAAGGGGATTTCCTTCTTAATTCTTACTTGATTAGATTGATACATCTCCTCCCCTTATATAGAGGGGTTTACTTGACCCCTAAGCAAGCGACCTTTAACCCTAAGACTAACGGGCTATACCGCCAGCCCAGGCCATTAGGCCCATTACGTACTCTAACACTACACCCCACCCGGACATGCAGCTTGTCCTCGAGCTGCAGCCTAACCAACTTATAACCATGACTCGACGCAACACAAACCTAACACCTAAAAACAATCCTTTTACATCTCGGCTTGTTTTATTACTCTCAACTTGAAATGGACTGGGACGATTTATTTTGGACCCCTTAACAAAAAGTGGACACCATCCGCACGTCAGACGTGCACGTGTACAGCCACCTGGATCCCATGGACACCATCTGGACAAAAGGAGTGCATGTGTATGGACACCTGGAAGTGGTCGCAAGAGCGACCAGCAGAGACGCCCTCGCGGCGGCCGGCGGAATGCAGTGGTGCTACGCGGTACACTCCTGTTGGTGACACCCTGCTTTCTCCCCGTCAGACGGTTGTTGGTTTGCACCACACGGAGAAGAGTGGAGGGCTTGCGATGAAGAATGACGAGGAGGGTGCGCCCCCAACCGCCGATGTCGCAGACTTTGAGGTCGCTGCCCGCGGGGAAAACAGCATGCCCAAGCTCCCCGACGCAGCGGATGAAATCAAGGTCCTTTGCGCGGCGAAGCGCAGCTGGGAGGAGCGGCAGCTGCAGACCACGCATCTCCCGCACACGCCGATGCGCTAGGAGGCCGCGCGCAGTAGCCTGCAGCCTCACCGCCGCCGACATGTGGCGGGTAGTGATCCAAGCCGGAAGCGGTGACGGCGACGGCGGAAACTTGATCTGCTGGATGGGGACGCCCTGGGGGAGCGGTAATGGCGACGACGGGAACTTGATCTGGTGGATCGGGACTCCCGCCGGCGCGGTTGATGCGGGGCCGGAGTTGACCGGTGGTGGCGGCTGCAGCGGAGCGCCAAGCGCGGCGGAGGCTGCCCGGGGCGGCGGCTGCCACTGTAGCCAGGGCGGGGCGGTGGATGGCAGCTGCAGCGGCCCGGCGGGGACGCCCTGGGGCAGTGGCAGCTGCGGCGGAGCGCCGGGCGTAGCGGAGGCCGCCGGGAGCGGTGGCTGCCACTGCAGCCAGGGCGGGGCAGTGGATGGCAGCTACAGCGGCCCGTCGAGCACGGCGGAGGCCTCTTGGTGCAGCGGCTGCCACGGCAGCCACGGCGGCGCGGTGGCGGCGATGGGCCGCGCAGCTGGGTGCGGCCCGTAGGACCCGGCCAAAAACAGGCGGATCTCCTGGACCGCCTGGGTTAGGTCCCGCAGCGTCCCGGACACCTCCTCCGGGGTGAGGACGGCGGGGGCGGGCGCGACGGAGGATCCCGGAAGCGGAAGAGACGGGTTGGGCGGCGGTGAAGACATGATCGACCGAAGCTAGCTGATACCAAATAGTTATGGCGCTGCTAGAAGGAGGGCGCGAGAGGGCCGGCCGGGGGCCTTTTTGCCCACGGCCGGGCAAGAGGGAAGGGGATTTCCTTCTTAATTCTTGCTTGATTAGATTGATACATCTCCTCCCCTTATATAGAGGGGTTTACTTGACCCCTGAGCAAGCGACCTTTAACCCTAGGACTAACGGACTATACCGTCAGCCCAGGCCATTAGGCCCATTACGTACTCTAACACGAAGTCAACCCATTAGGCTGCACCATTATGACGGACCCACATGTCATTCTCAGAAAGAAAAGCACCAGTGCTGTCTCTCCTCGGCGAGATGCACCTTGCACCTCCCGCCTGGCTCGACGCGCTCCACAGACACCATGCGAGCCACCTCTCCACGCTCCAAGCGCAGCTCGGCACGCCGCGAGCGACCACCACACCAGGAAGGGCCGTAGACGCATTTACTGCATTTTACACCTGGATCATATAAAAACGGTCGGCGAGAAAACAGTTTTCCGTTGCATGCAGCATGAATGCTTCCATTATCTGCAACTGAGGGTTTATTGGACTCGTAGTTAGGGTCAACAATTTTGAAATGTAAGCTATATGCCACAAAAAATATATGACAAGAATCCTCTTTCAAATATGAATTCAACTATATACTTATTTTAGCATATAAGTCAAATTTAGTTAGTTACTTATATGGTCAAGTGTAACTCAAAATACAAGGGGTCCGGTAAACCTGGATAAGATTAGCCGATTGACGTGAACTGAGCGTAGCTTCAATAGTTAGGTTCCCTGTGATGGTCCATCATGGTTTAAGTTTTAAACTTGGCACCGATGCTTGCATTTTTTTAGATTTATTTCATTCTTTTTGGTGATGTTTCTTTAGTTAGAGGAGACATCCCGTCGAATTCGAGACGCCTGTGATGACTCCGTTCATCTCAATATGTTGTGCGGGTTCAATATCTCATATGTGCTTATAGAGGTCGGGTATGTCATTCATAAAGATAAATGTATCTACTATTATACTTTGTTAAAACAAATCAGTCATTTGATTAACCAGCAGCGTTCCACTAGAAAAAGGGGGGAAATTAGCTGCAGCAAAGGGCCGGCATCGTGCTGCTGAACGTGATCCGGGATTCGTCACTCGATCGGCTTGTGCATGAGTGAATATGATGGATGATCTTGTCAGCTTTTTCTTGCGTGGTTTCTTTCAGCTCGTCGTCAGAGATGGACCGAACATGCACGTGAAGTGTTTGATGCGTGGCGTGAGGAACATCTCAGCCAGCCAAAATGAGGCGAGGCAGAGCATGCATGCCGCTGGCCGTGCAGATAAGCAGTTGCACTTGCACATAGGCCGGCGGAGGAGGAGTCCCAACAAAAGCAGCAGACGTGGTAAGAGTATCTAGCGTCCCAAACCCGCCTCAGATGTCCGGATGAATGGTCCGATCATTGACCGGTCATAAAAATGACCCAGACAGATGGCTCAAACGGGCCTTAAACGCCCGGACTTAATCGATACCCCTTAATTATATCCAGCCTAAATCTGGGGTGGATATAAGGCGCCGGGTTCTACGTCGTCTCCGAACCATGCTGGTGCACCTGACCCCACATATATTGCTTCCCATTCGCTCGACGGACCAAACCTAAGCCACTTCCCTTCACTTCCCTCTGCTACTCAAGCTCCTGTCTGGCGATCTCCGGCCTTCTACAACATGGCGAGCAGCGGATCCGAGACCTACACCTCCAAATCCGTCGTGTCCGAGCTCATCCCACGCGGCCCCGAGGAGGAGATGGCATCATTGCCTCACGGGAGGCGGAGGAGATGTGCTCTGCCGCTCCCGGGAGGAGGCCCGTGCGGGGCAGCGCTCGGACTCCTTCTGTCGGGAATCCATTGCGTCCACCCAAATGGCGCATGGATCCGATGATAGGTGTGCCATCACTGCCTCACGGGAGGCGGTGCGGTCCATCTGGCGTCCGAACGCGATGGCGGACACGCAACCCCTCTGTTGAGCCATGGACGCACCATGGGCGCCGTCCGACGTAAACATGGCGCGGCGTGCCCGCCGTGCGAGGTAGCGGGCGCGGGAGGCGGCGGCGGCCCTCGCGGCGGCGAGGCGAAGTCGCATTTTCTGGCGCCCCGTATGGTGCACCAGTCCGGGCGCCGCCGCATCATGGTGGATGTCGCCGGCTTGTCCCAGGACGGATCCATCATAGATCTGTCGTCCATCGATACCGTCCGAGCTCCGGGCTCTGGGCTCCGATGAGGAATAGTAAAGCATGGGAGACGACGGCGCCTTGAGTACCGTGAGCCGGCTCGTGTCCCGTGCCCTACTCTATCTTGCTGGCGAGCGGACCAACACTCGGTGTAGCGCAGTCGGCCGCCGGACGTGGGCACGACGAAGCCAGACGAGCTCTGCTTAAAGATCGGTTTACGTTGCATGTAATAATATGGATTTGAGGTATCCGGTTTGTAGAATCAAATATTTGAGGCGTAACTGGTCACTGTCCGAGCGTTTGAGCCTTTGAGGGGTCGGATTTGCCGTCTGCCTATAGATGCTCTTAAACGCCCGCGGACGCACCCGGCGCGTCCGCGGGTACTCCTCAATTTCTGTTGTCCCCATCCGTTTATTTCATATTCGGTACCCTATATCTATACTAAAACATGCAACATATAACTAAACAACGTCGATCATCAAACGGACATAGAATCGAACATAGAAATGCACATTCGATCACCTAAAGATCACCAAAAGGTCGCCAGAGTTCACATATCCACATAAAACGATGGTCAAGTTTTTAGTAGAATTACTAGAACTTAAAATTAAAGACAGAGATGGTGAAGCTCCACCACTTCCTCCTCGACTCTTTGCCCTTCCGATTGTCAGCCCATCTGTAGGCGTTCGCGACAGGTGGTGGATCGTAGGAGTCGAAGCCGTGGTCATCATCGTCGTCGGAGGAATCAGAGATGGCGATGAGGCCCTTCTTTTCTCCCCCCAAAATTTCAAAATTCGAATTCCCACTCAAACTAACGCCGTCAGCCCCGTCCCCTCCGCCCTCTATAAATCCCGCCCCACCAAACCCTACCCCCACCCACTAACGCCATCCCCCTCTTGCTCCAATTCCCCACCCCCCACCGGCGCCGCCGCACCTCGCCGCCGTTCGCTCGTCCTCCGAAGGGAAGGGAGGGAAGATGCGGGAGATCCTGCACATCCAGGGCGGGCAGTGCGGGAACCAGATCGGGGCCAAGTTCTGGGAGGTGGTGTGCGCGGAGCACGGGATCGACCCCACCGGCCGCTACGCCGGCGACACCGACCTCCAGCTCGAGCGCGTCAACGTCTACTACAACGAGGCCTCCTGCGGCCGCTTCGTGCCCCGCGCCGTGCTCATGGACCTCGAGCCCGGCACCATGGACTCCGTCCGCTCCGGCCCCTACGGCGGCATCTTCCGCCCCGACAACTTCGTCTTCGGCCAGTCCGGCGCCGGCAACAACTGGGCCAAGGGCCACTACACCGAGGGCGCCGAGCTCATCGACTCCGTCCTCGACGTCGTCCGCAAGGAGGCCGAGAACTGCGACTGCCTCCAAGGTCTCTGCTTTTTCTTCCCCTTTCTTCTCCATTCCTCTGTTCCGTTCGTCCGTCCGTCCGTCCGTCCTCCGCGCCGGCGCCGGCGGCGTAGTTAGATCTGGAGCGGAAGGGAAGCGTTGGCTGACGGATCTGTGCGGCCATGGCAGGTTTCCAGGTGTGCCACTCGCTGGGCGGCGGCACGGGGTCCGGCATGGGCACGCTGCTCATCTCCAAGATCCGGGAGGAGTACCCGGACCGCATGATGCTCACCTTCTCCGTCTTCCCCTCGCCCAAGGTCTCCGACACCGTCGTCGAGCCCTACAACGCCACCCTCTCCGTGCACCAGCTCGTTGAGAACGCCGACGAGTGCATGGTGCTCGACAACGAGGCGCTCTACGACATCTGCTTCCGCACCCTCAAGCTCACCACCCCGAGCTGTAAGATTCCTCCATCATTTCTGCAGCCTTTGCATTCTTATTACTGTTTGATGATTGCTGATGCCTGATGTCCACTGATCAAACAATCCAACAGTCGGCGACCTGAACCACCTCATCTCGGCCACCATGAGCGGGGTCACCTGCTGCCTGCGCTTCCCGGGGCAGCTCAACTCGGACCTGCGCAAGCTGGCCGTGAACCTCATCCCGTTCCCGCGGCTGCACTTCTTCATGGTGGGCTTCGCGCCGCTCACCTCGCGCGGCAGCCAGCAGTACCGCGCGCTCACGGTCCCCGAGCTCACGCAGCAGATGTGGGACGCCAAGAACATGATGTGCGCGGCCGACCCTCGCCACGGCCGGTACCTGACCGCCTCCGCCATGTTCCGGGGAAAGATGAGCACCAAGGAGGTGGACGAGCAGATGCTGAACGTGCAGAACAAGAACTCGAGCTACTTCGTGGAGTGGATCCCCAACAACGTCAAGTCGACGGTGTGCGACATCCCGCCCACGGGCCTCAAGATGGCCTCCACCTTCATCGGCAACTCGACGTCCATCCAGGAGATGTTCCGGCGCGTGAGCGAGCAGTTCACGGCCATGTTCCGGCGCAAGGCCTTCCTGCACTGGTACACGGGGGAGGGCATGGACGAGATGGAGTTCACCGAGGCCGAGAGCAACATGAACGACCTCGAGTCCGAGTACCAGCAGTACCAGGACGCCACCGCCGACGAGGAGGGCGAGTACGAGGACGAGCTCGAGGACGATGCCGACCTCCAGGACTAGAGATCAACCGAGTACCGCGTATGATTATTGGTTCTTTTCTTATGTTAATTTGATTGTGTAGTGCTCTTCTGTCTTTCTTGGTGGGTGCTGTTGTTGAGGAACAGAAAACTCATGGAAGGGTGGTTGTTGGTGAGATAGCTTGGTATAACCTCTGGCACAATTGCTGTGTGCAAGCAACGCCCTGTTGCGTTCTACTGGTAGTGGTGTGTGTTGTCTGGTGTCCATTGTCTAACTATCATGTCCAAATCTAATGTAATTTGAAGTTGCTTGTGTCTGATTTCAGTTCATGATTTGTGCTATGCTCTTCATCTAATTATCGTGTTAAATCTGAATGTAATTCAGAGTTGCTCGTGTCTGATTTCAGTCCATGATTTGTGATATGCCCTTGATCTTGTTCTGTTTCATGCTGTGAAATGAAATGTGAGCACCACTAGTTTCTTTCTTCTTCCACCAGCCGTTGCTGTCGATCTGCAAATGGTATTATGATTCCGTGATGACAGATTGTAACACTACTATGTTGCTGTTCCAGTGTTTACATTATTGCTTGCAGCACACATATGCCAGCATTGTCTGGTTGTAGTTGTCCATCCATGGATCTTGTTCTCTGCATGCTGCACCACAGTTGGTGATGGCCAGCATTGACTGGCCGTAGTTGCTTCGGCCGACCCCAACACATGGACGCATGTGTAGCGCAGCACACTTTGCCGGACAGCAAAGTTGCTCCTTTTCCCCATTCTGCATTGGTTCACAAACTCCCTGTGCATGGGATAGATCTATGTAGTACTCCCTCTGTCCGAAAATACTTCTCATCAAAATAGATAAATAGGGATGTATTAGAGCTAAAATAAGTCTAGATGCATCCTCTTTTATTCATCATTTACTACCTTCGTTCGAAATTACTACTTGTCTTAGATTTGTCTGTATGTGTATATAATAAGTTGTCCTATGTTTGACTGGTCTTATCTCAAGTTGCTGTGAGTTTGACCGGTTATCATCTTGTTCCTCTCGATGCTCTGTTTCTGAGCTAGTAATTTATACATCTACCGTGCGATTCTTCTATCTTATCCTCTGTGTCCTTGGGTTGATCTCCAAGCAGGTAACATCACTAGTTTATGCACTGCTGCCGCCTTCGAGGATCATGCACACAGACACATTACACACTACAGAGACTGAGGCCATCAAGCAAGATTCTGCATATGCATGTGGCCATGCACTCTAGACCAATGGTTGGAGATGCAGATCACATCACATGGACGCCATGTGCAGGTGCAGCACAGCAGAGTGTATGGGGCACATGCACATCCCTCATCTATCGATCGTTACTAGGAGCACTGGACCAGGCTACAGTTTAGTGCTGCTCACTCAACAGTTATCCCTGCCACTGCAGTGTTGAGCCATGAGATGAGATTGGGCTGTCCTACGTTTGACCGGTCTGATCTCGACTCGCTGCCAGATTACATCTGTTGGACTGGTCATTATCATCTTGTTCTTGTCGCTGATACTAAGGATCTGCCTGCCTCCTAGTATAGACTAGTTAATTCTCCAATATCCATTTCTATGCCTGGGCTCATCACCCTATGAACAGTGAAATCAAAACAAATACTAGAAAAATTCCAATTTTTTGCATGGAAGACGTTTCGGTGCGTGAGGTCCGTGCAAAATTTCAGCTCATTTGCACACCTGAGTAGCTCTCTGGAAAAAAACGGCCCGAACAATACACTATTTCACATACCCCAAATTTGTTTTTTTTGTCTAAGAAATACTCGAATGTCAAAATGAGCTGAAATTTGGCACGAACCTCACGCACTGAAACATCTACCGTGCAATTTTTTAGGGGGAATTTTATGAAATTTTTTTAGTATTTTATTTGATTTTACTATTCATGGGGTTGCAGATGAGCTCGGAAGCCAAATCGGCCCTGCTTCTCTCCTACATCTGTTTTCTGATTCTTCTACCTTATCTGATGTGCCATTGGATTGGTTTGATCTCCATCAAGGTAACCGCACTAGTTTATAAAGTACTGCTGCCTTCGAGGATCATGCACACAGACATAGAGAGATAGAGAGGCCATCAAGATTCCTTCCTCCTATGCATTGCCACCTCTGCATTCACCTACTCTAGATCCAATGGCATGATCTAAAGAAGAAGAAAAGTTTGAGATAGCTTGGGGATGTAGCCAGGGCCGGTCCTGAGATTTCCGGGGCCCGGAGCGAGACAACATAGAGGGGCCCTAAAACCACATAAACATATATACTCATATTTTTCTTTCTATTTCAACCGCAAATAAATATTTGGTAGACTATAATTTATGGTGCCCTGTCTTCTTGAATATTAAAAAACAGGGATGATAAATATTCAAAGTAAAAGTTTGATCGATCATAAACAGACTATAATTTGTATTGTTATGTGAATTATTAGCACTTTCATGCTTACTAATATTTTTTTTATGTTCCTACAGTTTTCACTAGTTGTTCTTGACAACAACTAAAGCTAACAACTATTAAAGGAAACCAACTCATAGAAATACTGCTTTTTGCAGGGAATCAGTAGAGCACTTGTATCTGCTCTAAAAAAATGCCAACAACTCATGTGGGACTCAACCAACTCATATGCATGTTTTCCCCATTATCAGATGGATTCTTTTTAGATAGCATCTTGCTAAATGAATAGCGATCCTGCTAATCAGCACACAACATATGATACAAGAAATTAAGAGTACTGCTAATTAAATAGAAGTGCTAAGAAAGGCATGGAACAAGGTACCTGGATGGCTAGAAAATTCGAAATCGCAAGATTTTGCTGCTGCGTCACGAACAAAAGTCCAAGTTTCTCTTTTCTAATCCCAATCTCAATACAAGAAATTGGAGTGTGAAAAAGAGATATGTACAAGAGAATAATCTTCAGGAAACGAACAAACGATCTAACAAGAATAAAGAAAGAGAAAATTTGCGTTGAAGGGAAGATTGATGGGAATCTGGAAACCGCATTACCTCCTTCCACTAATGACGCCCAGCAGCCGAAAATTACTAGTATTAGACGAGTGGGCGGGGCGCCGTCATCCATGGTATGGCCGATTTGTTGCCAATCGGGGAGGAGTATAGGCCGAGAAGATTGCGCGGCGTGCTAATTGATCAATTAACTTTTGTTTCCTTTTGGAGAATCAGTCGATCTATTACAGGTACAGGCTAAACAATTACGCACGTATATGTGGCAACCAATCAATCGGGGGCCCTTCTTACTCGGGGGCCCGGGGCGGCCGCCCCCCGTGCCCCCCCCTCAGGGCCGGCCCTGGATGTAGCAATGGAGTTTCTTCATCTGCACCACACTCCTACTCGTGTCTGTGTTATCAGGCTCATGATATGCAGATGATGTTTTCAGGCCGGCAGACCCTGATTGAATCTTCAGACTGTTCTTGCCTTCTTATGGCAGCACACTACCAGGTTCCCACAAACTGCCTTCCAGACTATGCAAGGGCATGGTTCAGCTCAAGAACGCGCCCCTTGCTTGCGCCCGACGCATATCGATAGGTTTGATGACGGAAGAGGCACTGGTGCCGACTCGCACTCAGTCTATATGCAGCTGACCAACATAGTTATCAACAGAAAAGAACCAAGAGTACAATGTTCACTCTATCAACAGAAGGAAGAAAAAACACTAAGACTAAACTCAGTTACACGGTGGTCGCAAAAAGCGCAACTATCTAACAAATGCGCTTCCTACCACCTTGAGAGGGTAAATGTATCACAGGATTGAGTTCAATCAAATACAGTGACGCGAAGTTGTTAAGCCACTCCAAGAGAGGAGAGGGCTTGACAGCACTCTCGCCTGATCCATTCTGTTCTGCCGAAGTAAAAGACGCATATTCTGGATTCAGATTAACTGCTCCAACAAAGGGCTTGACATCAACCTCATCTGCTTCGTTCTGCTCCACGCAAGTACGAGGTGCATATTCTGGATTCGGAAATAACCAGTCCGACAAAGGGCTTGGACATCAATCTAGCTTGATTCGTTCCGCTCCACGGGGGTACGAGGTGCGTATTCTGGATTTGGAATAGCCAGTCCGACAAAGGGCTTGACATCAATCTCGCTTGATTCGTTCCGTTCCACGGGGGTACGAGATGCATATTCTGGATTTGGATTCAGCAATCCAACAAAGGGCTTGACATCAACCTCATCTGATTCGTTCTGCTCCACGGAAGTACGAGATGCATATTGTGGCTTGACACGATCACTGGGTAGAGTGCTGCCATTTCCGGTGGCACCTTGCGTGTTAGGATAACACGCAATGGCTGCCCTAGGTGTGTTGTTTGGAGAGAACAAATTGTTGTGAAAGCTTCCAAGAAGTGCCTGAAAGAAGCATACTTTAACTTAGTAACTGGATCAAGGCCTGCTGTGTCATCACTCGTCAGTTTCATGTAGGCATATAACAAAGGACTGAAATAGAAGAATGCAGTTCCTTATATTCTAGAAAGAAGCAAACTATTTTGGATTGAGGGCTTGACACCAACCTGATATGATTCACGCTGTACCACGGGAGTACGAGATGCATATTCTGGATTTAGATTAACCAGTCCAACAAAGGGCTTGACATCAACCTCACTTGATTCATTTCGTTCCATGGAAGTACGAGATGCATATACTGGATTGGAACGCTCACTGGGTAGAGTGCTGCCATTTGTGATGGCACCTTGCGTGTTAGGATAACACAAAATGTCTCCCCTAGGTACGTTGTTTGGCAAGAATGCACTGTTGTGAAAGCTTCCAAGAATTGCCTGAAAGAAGCATATTAAATAAATTATGTGCTGTTATCACTTTGTCTGTTTCATGTAGGCATATAACAAAGGGCTGAAATAGAAGAACGCCGTTTCTTATATTCAAGAAAGACTATTTTGTACTCCCTCCGATCCATAATAAGTGTCATGGTTTTAGTTCACTAAATAACTGTTTACAGGCAATGAAATGAAAAGTTTTACACGTTCTAACATCTTTACATACCTGGACAGGAGTTTCAGCTATGAGAGGTCCAGCTATAATGCCACTGATCACAAAACTATTGACGGAAGCAAGGGTAATACGCAGAGATCGATGGTCATTAGATGTCAAAATGGATCCAGACAGCCGGATGATTTCTAAAGGGCCCTGCAGAAATTGAATTAAGAGTTATGGAAACCAATTTTCATGGATGAATAGAACTCATAAGAAAACTGTGCTCACTCGGAAACATGGACCTCTTGTAATCACAAATAACTGAGACAAAAACCGTAACGTTCCCCACAGGCCTTCTTCATGTAATTTGATACTGACATTTACTTGTTCCAAACAATCACTTGACCCACATTTCCAGAATTTCATGCTATTTGATGTTTGCGATGTTGAATAATTGTAAAAAGAGTATGTTAAATCTTGAGGAGCTAAGGTCAAACCTTGTGAGTTAGAATGACACCAGATGGCTGGACTAGAACTGCTTCCCTAACAGACCCAAGAGCTGAAAGAATGCAGATGGCCTTCGAATTCAGCTGTGAGACCGCCATGACCCTTGATATGATATCCTGCAGAACAGTTTTCAGATGATGAAATTTCTTGGCACATTTAATTGGAGAGAGTATGTTGAGTGACCAAGCATTGCCCCTCTGTTATGAGGTTCATCCAAATGTTAAGACCTTTGCAAATCATGTACATAGAAACAGGGGGGTCTACAGCAAAAGGAAACCCACGGGGGCAAACCTTTATCTTCTCTTTCCTTCTAGAGATATGACTGTATAACTTGTGTCAAATTAAAATAAAGATTCACTTGTGCTGAAATTGGGTACTGACTTCATCCCATCCCACTTGTCATCAGTGTTTGGTTCAGCTAATAGGTTCGTTTGCATCAATAGGTTAAACAAGTAAGCATTGGCCTCGTTTGCAATGTTACGTCAAAGCAATAATAAACTTATAAAGATTAGCCTTTTTTTGAAGAATAGAGATTATATTATTGCTTTGACAATAAAAGTCCAGCTAAGCTGCAACTAGAGAATTGAACAGCTCATAATGCCATACACAACACTCTGCACATACTCCCTCGGTTCACAAAAATAAGATGTTTTGGATATTTCAATATGGACTACATACAGACTGAAATGAGTGAACAAACACACTAAAACGTGTCTACATACATCCGATCCAGAAAAAAGTTAGAACATCTTATATTTGTGAACGGCGGGAGTAGTTTCTAATTTCTATGGATCTTTAACAAGAAATTCTTCTCCATTGAGGGGCATACGAGATCAAGACAAGCTCTCTGCACACAATTTCCATTGAGGGGCGGCGAAAGCAAACCTTTGCATCATCGAAATGAAACACATGTGGCTTGTTTGGGTTCAGAGTTTCAGCAGGGCATAGTCAGACAGAGATTTGTTTCAGTTCTAACATGAACAGAGAGTCAAGCAGCATACCTCTCCCACGGCAATGGTGAGCACGTGCGGCTGGAGCCCGCCCAAGTCCCCTTGCCCTGTCCACGGCCACGCAAGATTTCAGCAAGCACTAGGCGGTCAAGCATCCACGAGCATGTATCGGGGCGAGAAGGCTCACCGTGGGCGGCCGGATTCGGCCGCGCAGCCGGCGAGGGCGCGAACCCCGGCGGCGGCCCGAGCCCCGGCGGTGGCGGCAGGCAGGCGACCTTGCGGGGGCGCCCGCGGCGCCGCTTCTCCGTCGGAGGCGGCAGCGGCGCCCGCGGCGGGGGAGGGGGCGGGTAGACCGGGCGGGGGATCGGCTCGGCGAGCCGCGGCGGCGGGGCGACGCGGGTGCGCATGGCCCACACGATAGGGGACGGGCCCCGCAGCCTGTGCAGGCCCGTCGGCGCCTCCATTGGCCGCGCCTGGGAGGCGGCCTGAGGCCCAGAGGCAGGCGGCGGCGACAGCGGCGGCGGCGGCGGCGGAGGAGGAGACGGCGAGGAGGTGGCTGCCACAGAGTCCTGCCCGGTTGACACCGCCGCTTCCGTTTCTTCCATTTTTAAAAATATTCGTGCTGATGTTGAAGTTTGTTCCGCTTATTGGAACTTGTTTGGGATTTATTTTATTTTATCATAAGGAATGCATATACCAAGAAGGGTATAAATGCTTGGATTAAAATATTCCATTATGTTTATACAAATGTAAGTGCCACGCGTTTTCTATTTTTCTTCGCGAGGAAGGGTCTCGAAGGACCCGGAAGCGGCGGTACACGACAGTTTGCATCGGATCCCAAGTAAAAGTAGCATTTATACAAATATAAATGTCACACATTTTCTTCTTCTTCCCGAGGAAGGGTCTCGAAGGACCCAAACGCGGCGGTACATGACAGTTTGCATCGGATCCCAAGTAAAAGTAGCATTTATGCAAATATAAATGCCACACGTTTTGTTTTTTCTTCTCGAGGAAGGGTCTCGAAGGACCCGGAAGTGGTGGTACACGACAGTTTGCATCGGATCCCAAGTAAAAGTAGCATTTATACAAATATAAATGCCACACGTTTTCTTTTTTCTTCCCGAGGAAGGGTCTCGAAGGACCCGGAAGCGACGGTACACGACAGTTACCATGGATCCCAAGTAAAAGTAGCATTTATACAAATATAAATGCCACATGTTTTCCTTTTTCCTTTGGAAGGATCTCGAAGGCCCCAGAAGCGGTGGCACGCGATTGTTTATATCAGATCCCAAATAAAAACAAAGATTACAAATAACTCCTCAACTTATGATAAGAGGGCCCCATATAGTGGAAGAAAATATTGTTGCTACGGACCGTGACACTTGTGACGACGGGACCTCCACACCTTCCCTTCAAACAGCGACGCATCCCGAAGAAAGAAAAGATGGACGCTGAGATGAAGCTACACGGCTTCCCCTTAGGCAGCCAAGCTGATCTTCCCTTCGAGTAGCGACACACGCCAAAGAAATAAACCATGAACGCTGAGCCGAAGCTACAGTACATTCCCTTGGGCAACCAAGCAGAGAGGAATAACACTAGCCACCCTTCGGTTAGAAGGGTTAAAGGCTATGCCATGAAGGCTGACAACCGACGGATGCCGCGGGCGCTAAAGCTCCATATCAGACCTCACCTTTGATCATTTAGCTCCATCCTTTTCCATGGGCTCTAGCTCTATGTCCCTTCCTTGTTCCTTATCCACCGCCGTGGTGGCATTGCTAGTCAAGAATGAGAGTAAGGCTTCCTCCAAAGATGGACACATCGAGCCTATTTAGGGATTCGTTAATGCTACTCTCGTCGGTTGCGTCTGGCTCCCCGCTGTGGAGCACTGCAACCAACAAGAGAACCACCATTAGCCAACCTACATTGCTCAGGAACGAGGGCAGTGCGCTCCTTTGCGACATCATACAATTCGCAAGAAGGATCACATGCTACGCCACAAATGGCCAACCATTGAGCGTTGTCGCGGGTGCCATAGTTCAAAAAACAAACACCTTTGATCATGAGCACCATCTATTTCCATGGACTCCAACTCTATGCCCTTCCATGCTCCTTATCCGCCTCAGTGGTTGCATTGGGAGTCAAGAAGGAGACCGAGGCCTCCTTAGAACAAGACATCATTGAGCTATTTAGGGCGTCGCCGATGGTGCTCCCGTCGGCTTCATTTGGCATCTAGTCATGGAGCACCACAACCAATAGGACAACCACCTCTAGACACATCACATTCCCTAGGAACGGAAGCATCGATGGTGCGCTCCTCTTCAACATCATACCATTCTCCTCTAAGGCACCAGGCGACCTAGCTCTAATATGCACATGATTGCCCAAAGCTCGGTTGGCCTTTCACCCCTAGCCACAAGTCATCCCCGTTTAGAGCTCTCTTTAACCTGCTCATGCCCCGTCTCCACTCTGTCTGATCGTGCCGCTGGAGAAGAGTGGGGATCGAGACAGGAGCACCCTGCGAGAGACCTCTCAACTATTCTATACATGAATATGGAAGGTAAGACAGAGGCCCCTCCCCCCGGGTCCTTATCATCATTTGAAAGTGAAGTGCCGATCAAAGGCACAAGCTGTGTTTGGTCATATCATTCAATTGGGTCGGTGCGAAAATAAACCAATGCTTTCACTCTTAATGCGTCATCCTAGGTCATGAAAGATTATTTAGATACAAATACCCAAATGCATTGTCTCATAAAATGTCGTATCAAGTGATGTTGCCTTTAATTGATTCTAAGACTATGTCTGCGTCCAAAAATATGGGCTAGTTGTGCAAAATGCTCCTAGCGAAGAAGAGAAAAATAATGAGAGAAGACACAACGAATCAGAGAATTAATTTCATGCTTGGAGGAATGAGCTGAGAGCAGTAACTCCACTCCATGTCTGGATATTGCGCACCGTGCTCCCTCGGCCATTGCTCTTGGTTGCAGATATCATCGTGTGGATGTGTAAAACATGCATTGCACATGTTAGGTTAGTTGTTACTCAATCTGTTCTGAAATATTGCTTCTTTTATCTTTATGTAGCCATTCAAAAAATATATCAAGATCGACAATGACACACTGATACTAGGAGATCAAATACAAATTATATCTCCATATAGTGCATTTTTAAATATAAACAGTTGAAATAAATTTGATGATTGACTTGTTGGAAATATGAGCAATTTACCGAATGATTTTATTAACAGAAATACTAGATAAAGCACGACTTGTATAGCAGTGATGAAATAAGCCATGCGATTTGACCTAAACATATCTAGAGCAGACAGTATAGCATGTTGCATATATGAAATAGAGCATAACATATCTCAGGCAAACACTAGAACAAGGAACTGTAGCAGGGCCTCTAAGAGGAAGAACACGTACGGGACATCAGCAGCAGAAGCGCTGGACTTGGGGTCAGTGTCCTTGCCAGCCATATCGTCGAAGAGGTTGTCGATGTCGGGGAAGAAGTCGTCGTCAGGAAAGTAGTCGTCGGAGTCCGGGGTGTCCGTGACGAAGAAGTCAGTAGTCGCGCGAAGCGCTCCTCAAAAACCTTATGACCCTTCTCCCGTACAGGACTCAAAAGGTGCGGTTTCGGAGACCTATTGTCCCGACCTGCGGTGCACGCCGCAAGCCGAGATGGGGAAGATCGTAGCAGTAGCTCAGTGGTCAGGAACTTGGAGGCGAGAGGGTTGTGTTGTTCTGGTGCGTCTCACTGGGAGGAGCGACCTCCCTTTTATAGGCGCAAGAGAAGAAGGCGAGAGGGCAGCGACGGGAGGTGAAACGAAGAGAGTGAGGCGAAGCGAACATGCAGCAGGCGAAGAGGTGCGCCGTTTGTATTCAATCTCCACTTCAGCAAAAACGTTTCAGCTTCCGTGTGATCGTTCATATACCCGTCGTGCGTGGCAAAAATTTAGACATCGGCTCGTCCCCGCAACCCGTCGTGACGAGGCGGGCGGTGGAGGAGGAGCGCGCGTGGATGTCCCTCTTGTTCTCATGCTCATACATGTGGCGAAAGAACCTCCCTTATAAAGAAGTCCAACTCCCTCTAAACTAGCAATGTGGGACTAAACTTTAGTAGTGCCCCTTGCCTTGCACGAATAGGCTAAGTGGGCCTTTAGGATTTATTAGGAATTTCTAAAATTGTTATTGGGCTGGCCCATAAATAGATAAAATTCCAGCATGACTTATCATAAAAAGCTAAACCATGCTACTCCAAATTTAATATGATGATTAGCTTAGCATGTGACGGTGTTATGGCCCATCGGTGCCTCATCATACCAGAAGTTGGCTTGAGTAGGCCAGTCCGGGGCCCGCAAGTCGGTTTTAGCCTTGGCCCATCGTACCGGCCCATGGGCCCCTATGAAGAGAAGGACTCGAAATACATGCAATATACAACAAGGAATCAGGCGTCCAGGGGGAAATAACTGCATAAACCATCTTTTTCCCTCCGGTCTACTCGTCTAGCCAAGATACCCTATTAGGGATCTGCCGAAAATAACTCCGACAGCATGGCCGATCTTCTTATTAAAAACAAGGAGAATAAGAGGGTCAACTATTGCAAGGAGGTCAACTTAGGAGGAACCGGCGATTGCTTAACTCGGCTACAACCTCCTGCATCTTCTCCATCGACGTGCCTTGCTTTCGCTGGTCTTGTTCCACTATCCCTTTTCTTCCACTATCATCGACCTCATATTTTTCCATATTTCTTGCAGTTGTCACCATCATAATGTGTAGCTAACACTTGTTGCAGTCGTTTTGGAGGCCAAGCGAGAGGGAAATTAAGAAAAACATGCAACATTGCGACTTCTCATCAAGTTGGATTCAGGTTTGATGCTTCTTGTGTCAAATAGTCAACATACTTTCCATCCTGCACTAGTTCATTGGATCATTTTCTTTCTCATTTATTGACATTTATCTTTTCTCGAGCTAACAGTACGGTTCTTCTTTCTCTTAGTGTTTTTTTGTAATTTTCTTATAATTTCTTCTACTCCTCGATTTTCTTCTCTCCCCCACCACTCCCCCACCCCCCCCCCCCCCCCCAAATTTTTTTCTTTCTGTTTTTTTTATTTTCTAGTCCCTCTGTCCTAAACTGAGTGTCACTGATTTAGTACAAAATTAGTATAAAGTTGTACTAAATCGACGACAATTATTTTGGGACGGTGTAGTTTTTTTCTTTATTTTATGGTTTTCTATTTCACAAATATTTCTTAAAAATGTGAACATTTAGAAAATCATGTTTTTTAATTCCGTGTTTTTTATAAAATTACATGAACATATTTTAAATTCAATATTTTAAAAAATATACAATAAATTTTTTATTAATTATTTTAAAATTCATATTTTTTGACCGGAGATTTTTTATAATAAATGATGAACAATTTTAAACAAGGTGACCAATTCTAAAAATATGTTCACCTATTTGTTTTTCCAAAAATGCTCATATAATTTAGAAAAATCTCATAAATACTTGGTGAACATTATTTCGTATACATGATTTTTCTTCAGATACTCGGTGAATGTTTTAAAACACGCGGCAAACATTTTTTAAGTATATGGTGAAGATTTCTTTAATAGATGATGGACATATTGAATAAATGTTTATTAATGCTATTTTGAATTTTTTTACGCATATCAAAATTCCTTCGTGCAATCTTTCAAAAATAACTGGCCATTAGGATGCTCATATAATTTAGAAAATGTAAACATACTTTACAATGAAATATTCGTGTGATTGATAAATATTCAGATTTTACAAAAATATTCCGTCCATTATAAAAATAAAACCGAAGTGAAACGCAGACGTGAGTAAAACTGATGTCAGATTTTTAAGCATGACAAATCTAACATTTTTTATGACAATTTATGTTGGTGCGAGAATGACAAATTTAGTTTACAACCATGGTAATTTTCTGGCAAAAAATGAATTTAGGCGGATTTGCCATGCTTACCAACTAAATTTGCCATCCTAGGCAAGCATATTTTTTCTTGTGGGGGGTTGAGGGGGTAATTCCTATTTGACGCTCGTGAGCGTCAAAAGGGCATCGCTTCGCTGAAGGGCGACCACCCCACGCCCCACTTTGGGCCGGCCCAGAGTCGCTTTCGTGTTTCTTCTTTTGTTCTGTTTTTTTGCTGTTTCTGTTTCTCTTTTTTTTTTTCATTTTGCTTGTTTTTCCTCTATTTATAAAAATGTTCATCGTATATTAGTAATTGTTCACCAAATATAAATGTTCACTATGTTTTCGAAATTTGTTCAGTGTATATCACACAAATGTTCGATGTGTATTCGAGAATTGTTCAACATATATTACAAAAATGTTCATTGCATTTTTTTAGAAAATTGTTCAATGCATATATTCTTATTTTTCTCAAAAATGTTTATCATATGAGTATAATACAAAAAGTTCATCATGTATTCTTCAAAATGTTCATCGTATAATAAGAAAATTTTCAACATATATTTACGAAATGATCAATGGATATTACAAAATGATTAATGTGTACTTTGTTTTGATTGTTTTTCAATAGAAGTTCCATAGTTAAACGCTCGCACGGTTAATCTAGCACTAGAAGTCATTAGCTTAACTGGATAGCGTCTCTGTTTAACGAGAAGTAGCTCGCGAGTTCGATTCCCACTTTTCTCATAGCTTTTGCGATCTTTTTACGTGTCACAAGCTTGTTACTCCAAATGGGCCAGCCCAGACCCGCCCCAGCCTTCAGCGAAGCTGGCTTGTTTTGACGCACACGCGCGGCACATAGAGACTCTCGGTTGTTCGGGAAACATAAATTGTCACCTAAAACTTTTGATTTGTCGTGGTGAAAAGTTGACGTAGGATTTGTAGTTGTATCCAACAAGATAGCTGCCGGGCCACGGAGGGTCTCCTGTGCGTTAACCCATCTATTTGACGCATCGAGCGTTAAATAGAGGGAGTCCTACTCGAGCACGGCGGATCGTGTGTTCCGGTTCGATCGGCCCAATCCTCCTCCTGCAGTGCTCCTCGGCATGCATGTTTCGTCGGGCGTTTGGCTTTGGCACGGTGGGGAGGACCCTGCTGCGCCGGTCCGCGGCGGCCGGCGCGCCGTCGGGCTCGACGCCGGCCGGACCTAGGCTGCGACACCTACACGTACGCCTCTCGCTTAATTCGCACTCCTGTTAGTGCGTGTGCGTGATAAGACAAAACTGAACCTTTTCTCGCGCTCAAATTGCAGTCTAAGAGGAATCTTGGGGATACTTCTGGCCGTCGCGTTGGCTTCTTTAGCAGGTAAACGAGTCTGTTAACATTGCGTCAGGTCATTCAGGTTAATATCTTATGGTTGGCAAAGTAAAGATGCATGCACCATGTTTCTTCCTTTCAGCAAGATACTAGAATATGGTACTCATATGAGTTTCCTGCGGCATACGACACTGTTCAAGTTTGTAGCATGACAAGGCGATTTTGGGAGCAGATGTAGATTTTTTAAAATATGTTAATGCTTATGAACTCAATGTGCATGCATCAACCTTTTGAAACCCCTCAAAACCTGTGGTGGCACGGAGGGCCTGGTGGTTGGTGGCTGCGGAGTGTGGGCCTTGGTACTGGTGTACTCTCGGATCCGGCAGGCATGGTCTACCGCTGCCCGTTGGGTGGGAGCCATGATTCGGTTACCACTGGCAATGGTTGGGCCCCTTCCCCGGGGCTTGGTGAGGTGGAGGGGCATAGAGATCTGGGCGAAAGCCTTGTATTTTATGGGGATCGGCTAACGCGATGATAGCACGGTGGCACCATCTTCCTTGGGAGTTCTCGTTGAAGAGTTCCTCCTCTCCACTAGTATGTGTCTGGTCAATTCTTGGGTTGTCGTGGTGGTTGTTGATGTGGTCGGGCCCTTTTATAGGTTTCGGTGGGGAGTCGTGGGCGGTTTCTGGGCGAAAGCTTTACTAGTTGACGGGTATCGATGCCAGCGGCGACGGCGCCTGCAGATGTCGTTTTTCCTTCTTGAAGACGTCTCCGCAGATCCTGCTCACTCCTCTTGGGGTAGAGGAGAGTAGGTGGGAGGTCGAGATGGCTGGCGGCAGCTTTATTGTTTCCTTTTTCCTTTTCTATTTTTTTTGCTCGTGGTCGAGTTTTTTGCCTGATCGTCCCTTAATCAATTATAATCACCTGTACGGTTTTTGGCGTAGTTTTCCTTATAAACCGAGCCAACTATATTCTTCTTTATGAAATCGCGGGAGCACCCTGCTTTCTTGATGAAATTCCTTCGAAAAAATATTTGTAGTTGGAATTTATCCGCAACCGACATGCAGTCATAAATCGTGTTGCAATGTTCTTAATGCCTGGCGCGCCGAAGATTTCTTCATTTGTTGTCAAATCATACTCCTGAGTGAATGCTAAGAAAGTTTCTCGACGGCCTGCTTTGAAGGGTTGTGATTACAGTGTGTTCCATCGTTTTCCAGGGACCCCAGGACGTCCGTGATGACAATACCTGCATGCTGCGTTGGTCTTGGACTTTGGTATATGAAGAAGGTTGAAGAGCATGCTGAGAAGTCCACCCGCCCGTCGAGGATTGACTGGGTCGAAGCTGGTGTTGTCTCTCCGGTTGTGAGGAACCAAAAAAGTTGTGGTACGTAGTGTCTCGAGCTTATTTTCTGTTGCAGCATGTGTTTGGTTTTAAATTGTTCCATAGTAGATCCTGGTTTATTCCTAGCTGCGTGCAGGTGTAGCTTAATTATGCATCGCAGTTGACAAGGCCAATTTATATTTGCATTCTAGCACATGATCCCTTTACACCACCTTAACTTGTATATTTGTCTATTCACAAAAAAGAACAACACTTATATTTGTCGTAGGCTGTTGTTGGGCGATGGCGGCTGCAGCCTCAGTGGAAGCAATACACATCCTGAAAACCTCGCAGAAGATCTCCCTGTCAGTTCAAGAGCTCATTGACTGTGATTACAGCAACAGTGGCTGCTGGGGTGGTTTCTCTCTTCGCGCTCTCCGGTATATACAAAGGAATGGACTCTCGAGCGAATCCTCCTACCCATACCGGGCTCGGAGAGGTATTTGCAAGAAGGACAAATCAGTAGCAGCAAGGATATCAGGCTTTCGGTTTGTCTACTGGACCGAGGAGGCTCTAGAGAAAGCAGTAGCGAGGCAGCCCGTGATTGTCAGTTTACAGGGCACAATTTATCTTGATAATTACAAAGGGGGCATCATGGACTATGAAGCCTTGCCAACAAGAACTAACATGCATAATGTCTTGATTGTTGGTTATGGCACGGATCCCAGCGGCGTTAAGTATTGGCGCTTCAAGAACTCATGGGGAGATAGTTGGGGCGAGGGTGGGTTTGGGAGGATCCGCAGGCATGTTGCTGACAAGCGAGGTGTCTTGGGTATGTTTATGGAGCCAGGACTATATCCAGTGCTTAATATCTGACATATCTTGGTTGGACCGTAGTTTGTGAAATTTATGCGTCCCTCCTCTGCCTAGGATCTTAACTTTTTTGTTATACTCTGATAGTGAAACTCTATCTCACTGCCATATGATTTTTCTTGTGATAACATATGCCACATTTGATTTTATATCTAATCCTTCATGAACCTCTTGCCTGTCAAGTCGAGCTGTATTCTGAAGGACTTGCGTCGTCAGATTGTACCACTTTGTGATATATATCTAATCAATGTTGATGTTTTGCTGGTGAAATAATTGGTGCTTCATCCTTTCTCTTGTGAAATTGATGTGCGCCCGAACCCTGGCAACGGTGGAGGAAAGTGACCTTGCAGGGGCGTCGTCGATGGTTCCTCTCGAGCGGAGGTAGAGGATGATGGTAGATGGGGCGGGGATCGGCTCGGCAGGCGGCAGCGGCGGGGCCACATGGGTGCGCATGGCAAACACGATAGCATGCAAATCGGTATCATTGATATAACTTGGATAACGTAAATTAAGATCGACAGAACGATTCATCTACAGTTGTTGGCTTTGTGTGGTCTGGTCACTGAGGCTTGCTAGCATCACATGATTTTTGTCTGTGTTCGTCCCTGCTAATAGCTGAGAATACACGTCATTTAGTCAGTTTGCGGCAAGACAACAACATGAACATGGCAAACGCTATCACGCTTTACAAGTAGCCGATCATCGTCATCGAGTGCATATAGCATCAAATCCTTAAATATGGGAAATATCAAGTGATACAAGAGCTTACGTGTTACCATGATACGGGCTCCCGCAAGCCGTTGGATCTGAGATCTATGGGTGACAACGATGCTCTTGGACTTGCACGTAAATATCAGATTCTTGAAGGGTTTTGCTACAAAGTGAAGGAAATATGCTCTAGAGGCAATAATAAAGTTATTATTTATTTCCTTATATCATGATAAATGTTTATTATTCATGCTAGAATTGTATTAACCGGAAACATGATACATGTGTGAATACATAGACAAACAGAGTGTCACTAGTATGCCTCTACTTGACTAGCTCGTTAATCAAAGATGGTTATGTTTCCTAACCATGGACAAAGAGTTGTTATTTGATTAACGGGATCACATCATTAGAAGAATGATGTGATTGACTTGACCCATTCCGTTAGCTTAGCACTCGATCGTTTAGTATGTTGCTATTGCTTTCTTCATGACTTATACATGTTCCTATGACTATGAGATTATGCAACTCCCGTTTACCGGAGGAACACTTTGTGTGCTACCAAACGTCACAACGTAACCGGGTGATTATAAAGGTGCTCTACAGGTGTCTCCGAAGGTACTTGTTGGGTTGGCGTATTTCGAGATTAGGATTTATCACTCCGATTGTCGGAGAGGTATCTCTGGGCCCACTCGGTAATGCACATCACTTAAGCCTTGCAAGCATTGCAACTAATGAGTTAGTTGCGGGATGATGTATTACAGAACGAGTAAAGAGACTTACCGGTAACGAGATTGAACTAGGTATTGAGATACCGACGATCGAATCTCGGGCAAGTAACATACCGATGACAAAGGGAACAACGTATGTTGTTATGCGGTTTGACCGATAAAGATCTTCGTAGAATATGTGGGAGCCAATATGAGCATCCAGGTTCCGCTATTGGTTATTGACCGGAGACGTGTCTCGGTCATGTCTACATTGTTCTCGAACCTGTAGGGTCCGCATGCTTAAAGTTTCGATGACGGTTATATTATGAGTTTATGTGTTTTGATGTACCGAAGGTAGTTCAGAGTCCCAGATGAGATCAGGGACATGACGAGGAGTCTCGAAATGGTCGAGACGTAAAGATCGATATATTGGACAACTATATTCGGACATCGGAAAGGTTTCGAGTGATTCGGGTATTTTTCGGAGTACCGGAGAGTTACGGGAATTCGTATTGGGCCTTAATGGGCCATACGGGAAAGGAGAGAAAGGCCCCAAAGGGTGGCCCCACCCCTCCCCATGGACTAGTCCGAATTGGACTAGGGAGGGGGGCGCCCCCTTCCTTCCTTCTCCTTCTCCCTTCCCTTCTCCTACTCCAACAAGGAAAGGAGGAGTCCTACTCCCGGTGGGAGTAGGACTCCCCCCTTGGCGCGCCCTCCTCCTAGGCCGGCCGCCTCCCCCCTTGCTCCTTTATATACAGGGGCAGGGGGGCACCCCAAAGACACAACAATTGATCTATTGATCTCTTAGCCGTGTGCGGTGCCCCCCTCCACCATAATCCACCTCGATAATATCATAGCGGTGCTTAGGCGAAGCTCTGCGTCGGTAGAACATCATCATCGTCACCACGCCGTCGTGCTGATGAAACTCTCCCTCAAAGCTCGGCTGGATCGGAGTTCGAGGGACGTCATCGAGCTGAACGTGTGCTGAACTCGGAGGTGCCGTGCGTTCGGTACTTGATCGGTCGGATCGTGAAGACGTACGACTACATCAACCGCGTTGTGCTAACGCTTCCGCTTTCGGTCTACGAGGGTACGTGGACAACACTCTCCCCTCTCGTTGCTATGCATCACCATGATCCTGTGTGTGCGTAGGAAATTTTTGAAATTACTACGTTCCCCAACAGTGGCATCCGAGCCTGGTTTTATGCGTAGATGTCATATGCACGAGTAGAACACAAGTGAGTTGTGGGCGATATAAGTTATACTGCTTACCAGCATGTCATACTTTGGTTCGGCGGTATTGTTGGATGAAGCGGCCCGGACCGACATTACGCGTACGCTTACGCGAGACTGGTTCTACCGACGTACTTTGCACATAGGTGGCTGGCGGGTGTCAGTTTCTCCAACTTTAGTTGAACCGAGTGTGGCTACGCCCGGTCCTTGCGAAGGTTAAAACAGCACCAACTTGACAAACTATCGTTGTGGTTTTGATGCGTAGGTAAGAACGGTTCTTGCTAAGCCCGTAGCAGCCACAAAATTTGCAACAACAAAGTAGAGGACGTCTAACTTGTTTTTGCAGGGCATGTTGTGATGTGATATGGTCAAAGCATGATGCTAAATTTATTGTATGAGATGATCATGTTTTGTAACCGAGTTATCGGCAACTGGCAGGAGCCATATGGTTGTCGCTTTATTGTATGCAATGCAATCGCCCTGTAATGCTTTACTTTATCACTAAGCGGTAGCGATAGTCGTAGAAGCATAAGATTGGCGAGACGACAACGATGCTACGATGGAGGTCAAGGTGTGTTGCCGGTGACGATGGTGATCATGACGGTGCTTCGGAGATGGAGATCACAAGCACAAGATGATGATGGCCATATCATATCACTTATATTGATTGCATGTGATGTTTATCTTTTATGCATTTTATCTTGCTTTGATTGACGGTAGCATTATAAGACGATCCCTCACTAAATTATCAAAGTATAAGTGTTCTCCCTGAGTATGCACCGTTGCGAAAGTTCTTCGTGCTGAGACACCACGTGATGATCGGGTGTGATAGGCTCTACGTTCAAATACAACAGGTGCAAATCAGTTGCACACGCGGAATACTCAGGTTAAGCTTGACGAGCCTAGCATATAACAGATATGGCCTCGGAACACGGAGACCGAAAGGTCGAGCGTGAATCATATAGTAGATATGATCAACATAGTGATGTTCACCATTGAAACTACTCCATCTCACGTGATGATCGGACATGGTTTAGTTGATATGGATCACGTGATCACTTAGAAGATTAGAGGGATGTCTATCTAAGTCGGAGTTCTTAAGTAATATGATTAATTGAACTTAAATTTATCATGAACTTTAGTCCTGATAGTATTTTGCAAATTATGTTGTAGATCAATAGCTCGCGTTGTTGCTTCCCTATGTTTATTTTGATATGTTCCTAGAGAAAAATTATGTTGAAAGATATTAGTAGCAATGATGTGGATTGGATCCGTGATCTGAGGATTATCCTCATTGCTGCACAGAAGAATTATGTCCTTGATGCACCGCTAGGTGACAGACCTATTGCAGGAGTAGATGCAGACGTTATGAACGTTTGGCTAGCTCAATATGACGACTACTTGATAGTTTAGTGCACCATGATTAACGGCTTAGAATCGGGACTTCAAAGACGTTTTGAACGTCATGGACCATATGAGATGTTCCTGGAGTTGAAGTTAATATTTCAAGCAAATACCCGAGTTGAGAGATATGAAGTCTCCAACAAGTTCTATAGCTAAAAGATGGAGGAGAATAGCTCAAGCAGTGAGCATGTGCTCAGATTGTCTGGGTACTACAATCGCTTGAATCAAGTGGGAGTTAATCTTCCAGATAAAATAGTGATTGACAGAATTCTCTAGTCACCATCACCAAGTTAGTAGAACTTCGTGATGAACTATAGTATGCAAGGGATGACGAAAGTAATTCCCGAGCTCTTCGCGATGCTGAAATCGATGAAGGTCGAAATCAAGAAAGAGCATCAAGTGTTGATGGTTGACAAGACCACTAGTTTCAAGGAAAAGGGCAAAGGGAAGAAGGGGAACTTCAAGAAGAACGGCAAGCAAGTTGCTGCTCAAGTCAAGAAGCCCAAGTCTGGTCCTAAGCCTGAGACTAAGTGCTTCTACTGCAAAGGGACTGGTCACTGGAAGCGGAACTGCCCCAAGTGTTTGGCGGATAAGAAGGATGGCAAAGTGAACAAAGGTATATTTGATATACAGATTATTGATGTGTATTTTACTAGTGTTCGTAGCAACCCCTCTGTATTTGATACTGTTGGAGAACGTAGCAGAAATTTTAAATTTTATACGTATCACCAAGATCAATCTATGGAGTCATCTAGCAACGAGAGAGAGGGGAGTGCATCTACATACCCTTGTAGATCACGCGCGGAAGCGTTCAAGAGAACGGGGTTGATGGAGTCGTACTCGTCGTGATCCAAATCACCGATGATCCTAGCGCCGAACGGACGGCACCTCCGCGTTCAACACACGTACGGAGCAGGGACGTCTCCTCCTTCTTGATCCAGCAAGGGGGGAGGAGAAGTTGATGGAGATCCAGCAGCACGACGGCGTGGTGGTGAAAGTAGCGGGATCCCGGCAGGGCTTCGCCAAGCGCAAGCGGGGAGGAAGAGGTGTCACGGGAGGGAGAGAGGCGCCAGGGCTTGGGGTGCTGCTCCCATGCGCCTCCCCACTATATATAGGGGTGGAGGGGGCTGGTTTCTTTCCCTCCAAGTCCATTGGGGCGTTGGCAAAGGTGGGGGAAAGAAATCCCATCATTTCCCTTCCCCACCGATTGTTATCCCCCCTTTTTAGGGATCTTGATCTTATCCCTTCGGGATATGATCTTATTCCTTCTAAGGTGGGATCTTGGTGCGCCTTGACCAGGGGTGTGGGGCCTTTCCCCCACTACCCACGTTCATGTGGGTCCCCCCATGCAGGTGGGCCCCACTTCAGAACCTTCTAGAACCTTCCCGGTACAATACCGAAAAATCCCGAACATTTTCCGGTGGCCAAAATAGGACTTCCCATATATAAATCTTTACCTCCGGACCATTCTGGAACTCCTCATGACTTCCGGGATCTCATCCGGGACTCCGAACAACTTTCGGTTAACCGCATACTAATATCTCTACAACTCTAGCGTCACCGAACCTTAAGTGTGTAGACCCTACGGGTTCGGGAGACATGCAGACATGACCGAGACGACTCTCCGGTCAATAACCAACAGCGGGATCTGGATACCCATGTTGGCTCCCACATGTTCCACGATGATCTCATCGGATGAACCACGATGTCGAGGATTCAATCAATCCCGTATACAATTCCCTTTGTCAATCGGTACGTTACTTGCCCGAGATTCGATCGTCGGTATCCCAATACCTTGTTCAATCTCGTTACCGGCAAGTCACTTTACTCGTACCGTAACGCATGATCCCGTGGCTAACTCCTTAGTCACATTGAGCTCATTATGATGATGCATTACCGAGTGGGCCCGGAGATACCTCTCCGCCATACGGAGTGACAAATCCCAGTCTCGATTCGTGCCAACCCAACAGACACTTTCGGAGATACCTGTAGTGCACCTTTATAGCCACCCAGTTACGTTGTGACGTTTGGTACACCCAAAGCATTCCTACGGTATCCGGGAGTTGCACAATCTCATGGTCTAAGGAAATGATACTTGACATTAGAAAAGCTCTAGCAAACGAACTACACGATCTTGTGCTATGCTTAGGATTGGGTCTTGTCCATCACATCATTCTCCTAATGATGTGATCCCGTTATCAATGACATCCAATGTCCATGGTCAGGAAACCATAACCATCTATTGATCAACGAGCTAGTCAACTAGAGGCTTACTAGGGACATGTTGTGGTCTATGTATTCACACATGTATTACAGTTTCCAGTTAATACAATTATAGCATGAACAACAGACAATTATCATGAACAAGGAAATACAATAATAACCATTTTATTATTGCCTCTAGGGCATATTTCCAACAGTCTCCCACTTGCACTAGAGTCAATAATCTAGTTCACATCACCATGTGATTAACACTCAAAGTTCACATCGCCATGTGACTAATACCCAAGAGTTTACTAGAGTCAATAATCTAGTTCACATCACCATGTGATTAACACTCAATGAGTTCTAGGGTTTGATCATGTTATGCTTACGAGAGAGGTTTTAGTCAACGGGTCTGCAACATTCAGATCCATGTGTGCTTTACAAATCTCTATGTCATCTTATAGATGCAGCTACCACGCGCTACTTGGAGCTATTCCAAATAACTGCTCTACTATATGAATCCGGTTCACTACTCAGAGTCATCCGGATTAGTGTCAAAGTTTGCATCGACGTAACCCTTTACGACGAACCCCTTTCCACCTCCATAATCGAGAAAATTCCTTAGTCCACTAGATACTAAGGATAAGTTCGACCGCTGTCATGTGATCCCTTCCTGGATCACTATTGTACCCCTTGACTAACTCATGGCAAGGCACACTTCAGGTGCGGTACACAGCATAGCATATTGTAGAGCCTACGTCTAAAGCATAGGGGACGACCTTCGTCCTTTCTCTTTCTTCTGCCGTGGTCAGGTCTTGAGTCTTACTCAATACTCACACCTTGTAACACAGCCAAGAACTCCTTCTTTGCTGATCTATTTTGAACTCCTTCAAAATCTTGTCACGGTATGTATTCATTTGAAAGTACTATTAAGCGTTTTTGATCTATCCTTATAGATCTTGATGCTCAATGTTCAAGTAGCTTAATCCAGGTTTTCCATTAAAAACACTTTTCAAATAACCCTGGATGCTTTCCAGAAATTCTACATCATTTCTGATCAACAATATGTTAACAACATATACTCATAAAAAATTCTATAGTGCTCCCACTCACTTCTTTGGAAATACAAGTTTCTCATGAACTTTGTATAAACCCAAAATCTTTGATCATCTCATCAAAGCGTTCATTCCAACTCCGAGATGCTTACTCCAATCCTTAGAAGGATTGCTGGAGCTTTGCATACTTGTTAGCATCTTTCAGGGTTGACTAAACCTTCTGGTTGTATCACATACAACCTTTCCTCAAGAAAATCGTCGAGGAAACAATGTTTTGACGTCCTATCTGCAAGATTTCATAAATAATGCAGTAACTGCTAATATAATTCTAACAGACTCTTAGCATCGCTACGAGTGAGAAAGTCTCATCGCAGTCAACTCCTTGAACTTGCCGGAAAACATCTTAACGACAAGTCGAGCTTTCTTAATGGTGACACTTACCATCATTGTCTGTCTTCCCTTTAAAATCCATCTATACCCAACAGCCTTACGACCATCAAGTAGTTCTTTCAAAGTCTATACTTTGTTTTCATACATGGATCCTCTCGGATTTTATGGCCTCGAGCCATTCGTCGGAATCCGGGCCCACCATCGCTTCTCCATAGCTCGTAGGTTCATTGTTGTCTAGCAACATGACTTCCAAGACAGGATTACGTACCACTCTGAAGTAGTACGCATCCTTGTCGTCCTATGAGGTTTGGTAGTGACTTGATCTGAAGTTTCATGATCACTATCATAAGCTTCCACTTCAATTGGTGTAGGTGCCACAGGAACAACTTCCCGTGCCCTGCTACACATTAGTTGAAGTGACGGTTCAATGACCTCATCAAGTCTCCACCATCCTCCCACTCAATTCTTTCGAGAGAAACTTTTCCTCGAGAAAGGACCCGTTTCTAGAAACAATCACTTTTGCTTCCAGATCTGAAATAGGAGGTATACCCAACTGTTTTGGGTATTCTATGAAGATGCATTTATCCGCTTTGGGTTCGAGCTTATCAGCCTGAAACTTTTTCACATAAGCGTCGCAGCCCCAAACTTTTAAGAAATGACAGCTTAGGTTTCTCTAAACCATAGTTCATACGGTGTCGTCTCAACGGAATTGCGTGGTGCCCTATTTAAAGTGAATGCGGTTGTCTCTAATGCCTAACCCATAAACGATAGTTGTAATTCGATAAGAGACATCATGGTTTGCACCATATCCAATAGGGTGCAGTTATGATGTTCGGACACACCATCACAATATGGTGTTCCAGGCGGTATTAGTCGTGAAACAATTTCCACAATTTCTTAATTGTGTGCCAAACTCGTAACTCAGATATTCATCTCTATGATCATATCACAGACGTTTTATCCTCTTGTCACGACGATCTTCAACTTCACTCTGAAATTACTTGAACCTTTCAATAATTCAGACTTGTGTTTCATCAAGTAAATATTCTCAGCATCTACTCAAATCATCTGTGAAGTAAGAACATAACGATATCCACTGCGTGCCTCAGCACTCATTGGACTGCACACATCAAATGTATTACTTCCAACAAGTTGCTCTCTTGTTCCATCTTACTGCAAACGAGGCCTTTCAGTCATCTTGCCCATGTGGTATGATTTGCATGTCTCAAGTGATTCAAAATCAAGTGAGTCCAAATGATCCATCTGTATGGACTTTCTTCATGCATATATACTAATAGACATGGTTCGCATGTTTCAATCTTTTCAAAAACGAGTGAGTCCAAAGATCCATCAACATGGAGCTTCTTCATGCGTTTTATACCAATATGACTCAAGTGGCAGTGCCACAAGTATGTGGTACTATCATTACTATCTTATATCTTTTGGCACGAACATGTGTATCACTACGATCGAGATTCAATAAACCATTCATTTTAGGTGCAAGACCATTGAAGGTATTATTCAAATAGACATAGTAACCATTATTCTCCTTTAATGAATAACCGTATTGCGATAAACATAATCCAATCATGTCTATGCTCAACGCAAACACCAAATAATTATTATTCAGGTTTAACCCCAATCTCGATGGTAGAGGGAGCATGCGATGCTTGATCACATCAACCTTGGAAACACTTCCAACACATATCGTCATCTCACCTTTAGCTAGTCTCGGTTTATTCCGCAGCTTTTATTTCGAGTTACTAACACTTAGCAACCAAACCGGTATCTAATACCCTGGTGCTACTAGGAGTACTAGTAAAGTACACATTAATATAATGTATATCCAATATACTTCTGTCGACCTTGCCAGCCTTCTCATCTACGAAGTATCTAGGGTAGTTCTGCTTCAGTGACCGTTCCCCTCATTTCAGAAGCACTTAGTCTCGGGTTTGGGTTCAACCTTGGGTTTCTTCACTAGAGTAGCAACTGATTTGCCGTTTCATGAAGTATCCCTTCTTGCCCTTGCCCTTCTAGAAACTAGTGGTTTTACAAACCATCAACAGTTGATGCTCCTTCTTGATTTCTACTTTCGCGGTGTCAAACATCGCGAGTTGCTCAAGGATCATCATGTCTATCCCTGATATGTTATAGTTCATCACGAAGCTCTAATAGCTTGGTGGCAGTGACTATGGAGAACCATCACTATCTCATCTGGAAGATTAACTCCCACTCGATTCAAGTGATTGTAGTACTCAGACAATCTGAGCACATGCTCAACGATTGAGCTTTTCTCCCTTAGTTTGCAGGCTTAAGAAACTTGTCAGAGGTCTCATACCTCTTGACGTGGGCATTAGTCTGAAATCCCAATTTCAGTCTTTGGAACATCTCATATGTTCTGCGACGTTTCAAAACCGTCTTTGGTGCCACAATTTTAAACCGTTAGCATCACACACTGAACTATCACGTAGTCATCAAAACGTGTATGTCAGATGTTTCGTAACATCTACAGACGACGCTCGAGGTTCAGCACACCGAGCGGTGCATTAAGGACATAAGCCTTCTGTGCAGCAATGAGGACAATCCTCAGTTTACGGACCCAGTCCGCATAATTGCTACTATCAACTTTCAACTAAATTTTCTCTAGGAACATATCTTAGTAGAACTAAAGCGTAAGCTACGACATTATTTGCAAAGACCTTTTGACTATGTTCATGATAATTAAGTTCATTTGATTATTTAATGAACTCCCACTTAGATAGACATCCCTCTAGTCATCTAAGTGATACATGATCCGAATCGACTAGGCCGTGTCCGATCATCACGTGAGACGGACTAGTCATCATCGGTGAACATCTCCATGTTGATCGTATCTACTATACGACTCATGTTCGACCTTTCGGTCTCTTGTGTTCCGAGGCCATGTCTGTACATGCTAGGCTCGTCAAGTCAACCTAAGTGTTTTGCTTGTGTTCCGAGGCCATGTCTGTACATGCTAGGCTCGTCAACACCCGTTGTATGCGAACGTTAGAATCTATCACACCCGATCATCACATGGTGCTTTGAAACAACGAACCTTCGCAACGGTGCACAGTTAGGGGGAACACATCTCTTGAAATTTTAGTGAGGGATCATCTTATTTATGCTACCGTCGTTCTAAGCAAATAAGATGTAAACATGACAAACATCACATGCAAATCATAAAGTGACATGATATGGACAATATCATCTTGCGCCTTTTGATCTCCATCTTCGAGGCGCGGCATGATCACCTTCGTCACCGGCATGACACCATGATCTCCATCATCGTGTCTTCATGAAGTTGTCTCGCCAACTATTACTTCTACTACTATGGCTAACGGTTAGCAATAAAGTAAAGTAATTACATGGCATTTTTCATTGACACGCAGGTCATACAATAAATTAAGACAACTCCTATGGCTCCTGCCGGTTGTCATACTCATCGACATGCAAGTCGTGATTCCTATTACAAGAACATGATCAATCTCATACATCACATATATCATTCATCACATCCTTTTGGCCATATCACATCACATAGCATACCCTGCAAAAACAAGTTAGACGTCCTCTAATTGTTGTTGCATGTTTTACGTGGCTGCTATGGGTTTCTAGCAAGAACGTTTCTTACCTACGCAAAAGCCACAACGGTGAAATGCCAATTTCTATTTACCCTTCATAAGGACCCTTTTCATCGAATCCGATCCGACTAAAGTGGGAGAGACAGACACCCGCTAGCCACCTTATGCATCAAGTGCATGTCAGTCGGTGGAACCTGTCTCACGTAAGAGTACGTGTAAGGTCGGTCCGGGCCGCTTCATCCCACAATGCCGCCGAATCAAGAGAAGACTAGTAACGGTAAGCAAATTGAACAAATCGTCGCCCACAACTACTTTTTGTTCTACTCATGCATAGAATCTACGCATAAACCTGGCTCTGATACCACTGTTGGAGAATGTAGCAGAAATTTAAAATTTTCTACGTATCACCAAGATCAATCTATGGAGTCATCTAGCAACGAGAGAGAGGGGAGTGCATCTACATACCCTTGTAGATCGCGCGCGGAAGCGTTCAAGAGAACGGGGTTGATGGAGTCGTACTCGTCGTGATCCAAATCACCGATGATCCTAGCGCCGAACGGACGGCACCTCCGCGTTCAACACTCGTACGGAGCGGGGACGTCTCCTCCTTCTTGATCCAGCAAGGGGGAGGAGAAGTTGATGGAGATCCAGCAGCACGACGGCGTGGTGGTGAAAGTAGCGGGATCCCGGCAGGGCTTCGCCAAGCGCAAGCGGGGAGGAAGAGGTGTCACGGGAGGGAGGGAGGCGCCAGGGCTTGGGGTGCTGCTCCCATGCGCCTCCCCACTATATATAGGGGTGGAGGGGGCTGGTTTCTTGCCCTCCAAGTCCATTGGGGCGTTGGCAAAGGTGGGGGAAAGAAATCCCATCATTTCCCTTCCCCACCGATTGTTATCCCCCCTTTTTAGGGATCTTGATCTTATCCCTTCGGGATATGATCTTATTCCTTCTAAGGTGGGATCTTGGTGCGCCTTGACCAGGGGTGTGGGGCCTTTCCCCCACTACCCACGTTCATGTGGGTCCCCCCATGCAGGTGGGCCCCACTTCGGAACCTTCTAGAACCTTCCCGGTACAATACCGAAAAATCCCGAACATTTTCCGGTGGCCAAAATAGGACTTCCCATATATAAATCTTTACCTCCGGACCATTCCGGAACTCCTCATGATGTCCGGGATCTCATCCGGGACTCCAAACAACTTTCGGTTAACCGCATACTAATATCTCTACAACTCTAGCGTCACCGAACCTTAAGTGTGTAGACCCTACGGGTTCGGGAGACATGCAGACATGACCGAGACGACTCTCCGGTCAATAACCAACAGCGGGATCTGGATACCCATGTTGGCTCCCACATGTTCCACGATGATCTCATCGGATGAACCACGATGTCGAGGATTCAATCAATCCCGTATACAATTCCCTTTGTCAATCGGTACGTTACTTGCCCGAGATTCGATCGTCGGTATCCCAATACCTTGTTCAATCTCGTTACCGGCAAGTCACTTTACTCGTACCGTAACGCATGATCCCGTGGCTAACTCCTTAGTCACATTGAGCTCATTATGATGATGCATTACCGAGTGGGACCAGAGATACCTCTCCGTCATACGGAGTGACAAATCCCAGTCTCGATTCGTGCCAACCCAACAGACACTTTCGGAGATACCTGTAGTGCACCTTTATAGCCACCCAGTTACGTTGTGACATTTGGTACACCCAAAGCATTCCTACGGTATCCGGGAGTTGCACAATCTCATGGTCTAAGGAAATGATACTTGACATTAGAAAAGCTCTAGCAAACGAACTACACGATCTTGTGCTATGCTTAGGATTGGGTCTTGTCCATCACATCATTCTCCTAATGATGTGATCCCGTTATCAATGACATCCAATGTCCATGGTCAGGAAACCATAACCATCTATTGACCAACGAGCTAGTCAACTAGAGGCTTACTAGGGACATGTTGTGGTCTATGTATTCACACATGTATTACGGTTTCCAGTTAATACAATTATAGCATGAACAACAAACAATTATCATTAACAAGGAAATACAATAATAACCATTTTATTATTGCCTCTAGGGCATATTTCCAACAGATACTGGTTCAGAGTGGTCCGATGAATATTGAGGCTCGTAGCGGGTATCATTATTTTCTGACCTTCACAGATGATTTGAGCAGATATGGGAATATCTACTTAATGAAACAGAAGTCTGAAACATTTGAAAAGTTCAGAGTGAAGTGGAAAATCATCGTAACAAGAAAATAAAGTTTCTACGATCTGATCGTGGAGAAGAGTATTTGAGTTACGAGTTTGGTCTTCAGTTAAAACAATGTGAAATAGTTTCACTGCTCACGCCACCTGGAACACCACAGTGTAATGGTGTGTCCGAACATCGTAACCGTACTTTATTAGATATGGTGCAATCTATGATGTCTCTTACCGATTTACCACTATCGTTTTGGGGTTATGCATTAGAGACAGCTGCATTCACGTTAAATAGGGCACCATCTAAATCTGTTTGAGACGACACCGTATGAACTGTGGTTTGGCAAGAAACCAAAGTTGTCGTTTCTTAAAGTTTGGGGTTGTGATGCTTATATGAAAAAGTTGTTGGGGATCGTAGCAGAAATTTAAAATTTTCTACGCATCACCAAGATCAATCTATGGAGTCATCTAGCAACGAGAGAGAGGAGTGCATCTACATACCCTTGTAGATCGCGAGCGGAAGCGTTCAAGTGAACGGGGTTGATGGAGTCGTACTCGTCGTGATCCAAATCACCGATGACCGAGCGCCGAACGGACGGCACCTCCGCGTTCAACACACGTACGGTTGGAAAGACGTCTCCTCCTTCTTGATCCAGCAAGGAGGAAGGAGAGGTTGATGGAGATCCAGCAGCACGATGGCGTGGTGGTGGAAGTAGCGGGATCCCGGCAGGGCTTCGCCAAGCGCAAGCCGGAGGGAGAGGTGTCACGGGAGGGAGAGGGAGGCGCCAGGGGCTAGTGTACTGCTGCCCTCCCTCCCCCCACTATATATAGGGGCCCTGGGGGGGGGGGGGCGCTGGCCCCTGGGAGATCCAATCTCCAGGGGGGCGGTGGCCAAGGGGGGTGGCTTGCCCCCCAAGCCAAGTGGGGCGCCCCCCATCCCTAGGGTTTCCAACCCTAGGCGCAGGGGGAGGCCCAAGGGGGGGCGCCCCAGCCCACTAGGGGCTGGTTCCCTTCCCACTTCAGCCCATGGGGCCCTCTGGGATAGGTGGCCCCACCCGGTGGACCCCCGGGACCCTTCCGGTGGTCCTGGTACAATACCGGTGACCCCCGAAACTTTCCCGGTGGCCGAAACTGGACTTCCTATATACAATTCTTTACCTCCGGACCATTCCGGAACTCCTCGTGACGTCCGGGATCTCATCCAGGACTCCGAACAACTTTCTGGTTACCGCATACTAATATCTCTACAACCCTAGCGTCACCGAACCTTAAGTGTGTAGACCCTACGGGTTCGGGAGACATGCAGACATGACCGGGACGACTCTCCGGTCAATAACCAACAGCGGGATCTGGATACCCATGTTGGCTCCCACATGTTCCACGATGATCTCATCGGATGAACCACGATGTTGAGGATTCAATCAATCCCGTATACAATTCCCTTTGTCAATCGGTATGTTACTTGCCCGAGATTCGATCGTCGGTATCCCAATACCTTGTTCAATCTCGTTACCGGCAAGTCTCTTTACTCGTACCGTAATGCATGATCCCGTGGCTAACTCCTTAGTCACATTGAGCTCATTATGATGATGCATTACCGAGTGGGCCCAGAGATACCTCTCCGTCATACGGAGTGACAAATCCCAGTCTCGATCCGTGTCAACCCAACAGACACTTTCATAGATACCTGTAGTGTACCTTTATAGTCACCCAGTTACGTTGTGACGTTTGGTACACCCAAAGCACTCCTACGGCATCCGGGAGTTACACGATCTCATGGTCTAAGGAAAAGATACTTGACATTGGAAAAGCTCTAGCAAACGAACTACACGATCTTTGCGCTATGCTTAGGATTGGGTCTTGTCCATCACATCATTCTCCTAATGATGTGATCCTGTTATCAATGACATCCAATGTCCATAGTCAGGAAACCATGATTATCTGTTGATCAACGAGACAGTCAACTAGAGGCTCACTAGGGACATGTTGTGGTCTATGTATTCACACATGTATTACGATTTTCGGATAACACAATTTATAGCATGAACAATAGACAATTATCATGAACAAGGAAATATAATAATAACCATTTTATTATTGCCTCTAGGGCATATTTCCAACAGTCTCCCACTTGCACTAGAGTCAATAATCTAGTTACATTGTGATGAATCGAACACCCATAGAGTTCTGGTGTTGATCATGTTTTGCTCTAGGGAGAGGTTTAGTCAACGGATCTGCTACATTCAGGTCCGTATGTACTTTACAAATATCTATGTCTCCATTTTGAACATTTTCACGAATGGATTTGAAGCAACGCTTGATATGCCTGGTCTTCCTGTGAAACCTGGGGCCTTGGCAAGGGCAATAGCTCCAGTGTTGTCACAGAAGAGAGTCATCGGGCCCGGCGCATTGGGAATCACCCCTAGGTCGATAATGAACTCCTTTATCCAGATTGCTTCTTGTGCTGCCTCTGAGGCTGCCATGTACTCCGCTTCACATGTAGATCCCGCCACGACGCTTTGCTTGCAACTGCACCAGCTTACTGCCCCTCCATTCAAAATATACACGTATCCGGTTTGTGACTTAGAGTCATCCAGATCTGTGTCGAAGCTAGCATCGACGTAACCCTTTACGACGAGCTCTTCGTCACCTCCATACACGAGAAACATATCCTTAGTCCTTTTCAGGTACTTCAGGATATTCTTGACCGCTGTCCAGTGTTCCATGCCGGGATTACTTTGGTACCTTCCTACCAAACTTACGGCAAGGTTTACATCAGGTCTGGTACACAGCATGGCATACATAATAGACCCTATGGCCGAGGCATAGGGGATGACACTCATCTTTGCTCTATCTTCTGCCGTGGTCGGGCATTGAGCCATGCTCAATTGCACACCTTGCAATACAGGCAAGAACCCCTTCTTGGACTGATCCATATTGAACTTCTTCAATATCTTGTCAAGGTACGTACTCTGTGAAAGACCAATGAGGCGTCTTGATCTATCTCTATAGATCTTGATGCCTAATATATAAGCAGCTTCTCCAAGGTCCTTCATTGAAAAACACTTATTCAAATAGGCCTTTATACTTTCCAAGAATTCTATATCATTTCCCATTAATAGTATGTCATCCACATATAATATGAGAAATGCTACAGAGCTCCCACTCACTTTCTTGTAAACACAGGCTTCTCCATAAGTCTGTGTAAACCCAAACGCTTTGATCATCTCATCAAAGCGAATGTTCCAACTCCGAGATGCTTGCACCAGCCCATAGATTGACCGCTGGAGCTTGCATACTTTGTCAGCATTCTTAGGATTGACAAAACCTTCCGGCTACATCATATACAATTCTTCCTTAAGGAAGCCGATAAGGAATGCCGTTTTGACGTCCATTTTCCATATCTCATAATCATAGAATGCGGCAATTGCTAACATGATTCGGACAGACTTCAGCTTCGCTACGGGTGAGAAAGTCTCATCGTAGTCAACCCCTTGAACTTGTCGATAACCCTTAGCGACAAGTCGAGCCTTATAGACGGTCACATTACCATCTGCATCTGTCTTCTTCTTAAAGATCCATTTATTTTCTATGGCTCGCCGATCATCGGGCAAGTCAGTCATAGTCCATACTTCGTTTTCATACATGGATCCTATCTCGGATTTCATGGCTTCTAGCCATTTGTCGGAATCTGGGCCCACCATTGCCTCTTCATAGTTCGAAGGTTCACCGTTGTCTAACAACATGATTTCCAGGACAGGGTTGCCGTACCACTCTGGTGCGGAACGTGTCCTTGTGGACCTACGAAGTTCAGCAGTAACTTGATCCGAAGCTTCATGATCATCATCATTAACTTCCTCCCCAGTCGGTGTAGGCACCACATGAACATCTTCCCGCGCTGCGCTACTTTCTGGTTCGGAAGGGGTGACTATCACGTCATCAAGTTCCACTTTCCTCCCACTTATTTCTTTCGAGAGAAACTCTTTCTCCAGAAAGGACCCGTTCTTGGCTACGAAGATCTTGCCTTCGGATCTGAGGTAGAAGGTATACCCAATAGTTTCCTTAGGGTATCCTATGAAGACGCATTTTTCCGATTTGGGTTCGAGCTTTTCAGGTTGAAGTTTCTTGACATAAGCATCGCATCCCCAAACTTTCAGAAACGACAGCTTAGGTTTCTTCCCAAACCATAATTCATACGGTGTCGTCTCAACGGATTTCGACGGAGCCCTATTTAAAGTGAATGCGGCAGTCTCTAAAGCATAGCCCCAAAATGAGAGCGGTAGATCGGTAAGAGACATCATAGATCGCACCATATCCAATAGAGTGCGATTACGACGTTCGGACACACCATTTCGCTGAGGTGTTCCAGGCGGCGTGAGTTGTGAAACGATTCCACATTTCCTTAAGTGTGTACCAAATTCATGACTTAAATATCCCCCCCCCCACGATCTGATCGTAAGAACTTTATCTTTCGGTCACGTTGATTCTCCACCTCATTCTGAAATTCCTTGAACTTTTCAAAGGTCTCAGACTTGTGTTTCATTAGGTAGACATATCCATATCTACTCAAGTCATCAGTGAGAGTGAGAACATAACGATAGCCACCGCGAGCCTCAACACTCATTGGACTGCACACATCGGTATGTATGATTTCCAATAAGTTGGTTGCTCGCTCTATTGTTCCGGAGAACGGAGTCTTAGTCATCTTACCCATGAGGCATGGTTCGCACGTGTCAAATGATTCGTAATCAAGAGACTCCAAAAGTCCATCAGCATGGAGCTTCTTCATGCGCTTGACACCAATGTGACCAAGGCGGCAATGCCACAAGTATGTGGGACTATCGTTATCAACTTTACATCTTTTGGTATTCACACTATGAATATGTGTAACATCACGTTCGAGATTCATTAAGAATAAACCGTTGACCAGCAGGGCATGACCATAAAACATATCTCTCATATAAATAGAACAACCATTATTCTCGGATTTAAATGAGTAGCCATCTCGCATTAAACGAGATCCTGATACAATGTTCATGCTCAAAGCTGGCACTAAATAACAATTATTGAGGTTTAAAACTAATCCCGTAGGTAAATGTTGAGGTAGCGTGCCGACGGCGATCACATCGACCTTGGAACCATTCCCGACGCGCATCGTCACCTCGTCCTTCGCCAGTCTCCGCTTATTTCGCGGCTCCTGTTTTGACTTACAAATATGAGCAACCACACCGGTATCAAATACCCAGGAGCTACTACGAGTACTGGTAAGGTACACATCAATTACATGTATATCACATATACCTTTGGTGTTGCCGGCCTTCTTGTCCGCTAAGTATTTGGGGCAGTTCCGCTTCCAATGACCACTTCCCTTGCAATAAAAGCACTCAGTCTCAGGCTTGGGTCCATTCCTTGGCTTCTTCCCGGCAACTGGCTTACCGGGCGCGGCAACTCCCTTGCCGTCTTTCTTGAAGTTTTTCTTACCCTTGCCTTTCTTGAACTTAGTGGTTTTATTCACCATCAACACTTGATGTTCCTTTTTGATCTCCACCTCCGCTGATTTCAGCATTGAATATACCTCAGGAATGGTCTTTTCCATCCCCTGCATATTGAAGTTCATCACAAATCTCTTGTAGCTCGGTGGAAGCGACTGAAGGATTCTGTCAATGATCGCGTCATCCGGGAGATTAACTCCCAGCTGAGACAAGCGGTTGTGTAACCCAGACATTTTGAGTATGTGCTCACTGACAGAACTATTTTCCTCCATTTTACAACTGAAGAACTTGTCGGAGACTTCATATCTCTCGACTCGGGCATGAGCTTGGAAAACCATTTTCAGCTCTTCGAACATCTCATATGCTCCGTGTTTCTCAAAACACTTTTGGAGCCCCGGTTCTAAGCTGTAAAGCATGCCGCACTAAACGAGGGAGTAATCATCAACACGTGATTGCCAAGCGTTCATAACGTCTTGGTTCTCTGGGATGGGTGCGTCACCTAGCGGTGCTTCTAGGACATAATCTTTCTTGGCAGCTATGAGGATGATCCTCAGGTTCCGGACCCAGTCCGTATAGTTGCTGCCATCATCTTTCAGCTTGGTTTTCTCTAGGAACGCGTTGAAGTTGAGGGCAACGTGGGCCATTTGATCTACAAGACATATTGTAAAGATTTTAGACTAAGTTCATGATAATTAAGTTCATCTAATCAAATTATTCAATGAACTCCCACTCAGATAGACATCCCTCTAGTCATCTAAGTGAAACATGATCCGAGTCAACTAGGCCGTGTCCGATCATCACGTGAGACGGACTAGTCAACATCGGTGAACATCTTCATGTTGATCGTATCTTCTATACGACTCATGCTCGACCTTTCGGTCTTCCGTGTTCTGAGGCCATGTCTGTACATGCTAGGCTCGTCAAGTCAACCTAAGTGTATTGCGTGTGTTCCGAGGCCATGTCTGTACATGCTAGGCTCGTCAACACCCGTTGTATGCGAATGTTAGAATCTATCACACCCGATCATCACATGGTGCTTCGAAACAACGAACCTTCGCAACGGTGCACAGTTAGGGGGAACACTTTCTTGAAATTATTGCGAGGGATCATCTTATTTAAGCTACCGTTGTTCTAAGCAAATAAGATATAAAACATGATAAACATCACATGCAATCAAATAGTGACATGATATGGCCAATATCATTTTGCTCCTTTTGATCTCCATCTTCGGGGCGCCATGATCATCTTTGTCACCGGCATGACACCATGATCTCCATCATCATGATCTCCATCATTGTGTCTCCATGAAGTTGTCACGTCAACGATTACTTCTACTTCTATGGCTAACGCGTTTAGCAATAAAGTAAAGTAATTTACATGGCGTTATTCAATGACACGCAGGTCATACAAAAAATAAAGACAACTCCTATGGCTCCTGCCAGTTGTCATACTCATTGACATGCAAGTCGTGATTTATTACAAGAACATGATCAATCTCATACATCACATATATTTCATTCATCACATCCTTTTGGCCATATCACATCACAAGGCATATGCTGCAAAAACAAGTTAGACGTCCTCTAATTGTTGTTGCATGTTTTTACGTGGCTTCTATAGGTTTCTAGCAAGAACGTTTCTTACCTACGTAAAACCACAATGTGATATGCCAATTTCTATTTACCCTTCATAAGGACCCTTTTCATCGAATCCGTTCCGACTAAAGTGGGAGAGACAGACACCCGCTAGCCACCTTATGCAACTAGTGCATGTCAGTCGGTGGAACCCGTCTCACGTAAGCGTACGTGTAAGGTCGGTCCTGGCCGCTTCATCCCACGATGCCACCGAAACAAGATAAGACTAGTAGTGGCAAGAAAATTGAGAACATCTACGCCCACAACAAGTTTGTGTTCTACTCGTGCATAGAAACTACGCATAGACCTAGCTCATGATGCCACTGTTGGGGATCGTAGCAGAAATTTAAAATTTTTTACGCATCACCAAGATCAATCTATGGAGTCATCTAGCAACGAGAGAGAGGATTGCATCTACATACCCTTGTAGATCGCGAGTGGAAGCGTTCAAGTGAACGGGGTTGATGGAGTCGTACTCGTCGTGATCCAAATCACCGATGACCGAGCGCCGAACGGACGGCACCTCCGCGTTCAAGACACGTACGGTTGGGAAGACGTCTCCTCCTTCTTGATCCAGCAAGGAGGAAGGAGAGGTTGATGGAGATCCAGCAGCACGACGGCGTGGTGGTGGAAGTAGCGGGATCCCGGCAGGGCTTCGCCAAGCGCAAGCGCGAGGGAGAGGTGTCACGGGAGGGTGAGGGAGGCGCCAGGGGCTAGTGTACTGCCGCCCTCCCTCCCCCCACTATATATAGGGGCCCTGGGGGGCGCCGGCCCCTGGGAGATCCAATCTCCAGGGGGGCGGCGGCCAAGGGGGGTTGCTTGCCCCCCAAGCCAAGTGGGGCGCCCCCACCCCTAGGGTTTCCAACCCTAGGCGCAGGGGAGGCCCAAGGGGGGGCGCCCCAGCCCACTAGGGGCTGGTTGCCTTCCCACTTCAGCCCATGGGGCCCTCCGGGATAGGTGGCCCCACCCGGTGGACCCCCGGGACCCTTTCGGTGGTCCCGGTACAATACCGGTGACCCCCGAAACTTTCCCGGTGGCCGAAACTGGACTTCCTATATACAATTCTTTACCTCCGGACCATTCCGGAACTCCTCGTGACGTCCGGGATCTCATCTGGGACTCCGAACAACTTTCGGGTTACCGCATACTAATATCTCTACAACCCTAGCGTCACCGAACCTTAAGTGTGTAGACCCTACGGGTTCGGGAGACATGCAGACATGACCGGGACGACTCTCCGGTCAATAACCAACAGCGGGATCTGGATACCCATGTTGGCTCCCACATGTTCCACGATGATATCATCAGATGAACCACGATGTCGTGGATTCAATCAATCCCGTATACAATTCCCTTTGTCAATCGGTATGTTACTTGCCCGAGATTCGATCGTCGGTATCCCAATACCTTGTTCAATCTCGTTACCGGCAAGTCTCTTTACTCATACCGTAATGCATGATCCCATGGCTAACTCCTTAGTCACATTGAGCTCATTATGATGATGCATTACCGAGTGGGCCCAGAGATACCTCTCCGTCATACGGAGTGACAAATCCCAGTCTCGATCCATGTCAACCCAACAGACACTTTCAGAGATACGTGTAGTGTACCTTTATAGTCACCCAGTTACGTTGTGACGTTTGGTACACCCAAAGCACTCCTACGGCATCCGGGAGTTACACGATCTCATGGTCTAAGGAAAAGATACTTGACATTGGAAAAGCTCTAGCAAACGAACTACACGATCTTTGCGCTATGCTTAGGATTGGGTCTTGTCCATCACATCATTCTCCTAATGATGTGATCCTGTTATCAATGACATCCAATGTCCATAGTCAGGAAACCATGACTATCTGTTGATCAACGAGCTAGTCAACTAGAGGCTCACTAGGGACATGTTGTGGTCTATGTATTCACACATGTATTACGATTTTCGGATAACACAATTATAGCATGAACAATAGACAATTATCATGAACAAGGAAATATAATAATAACCATTTTATTATTGCCTCTAGGGAATATTTCCAACAAAAGTTTCATCCTAATAAGCTCAAACCCAAATCAGAGAAATATGTCTTCATAGGATACCCCAAGGAGACTGTTGGGTACACCTTCTATCACAGATCCGAAGGCAAGACATTCGTTGCTAAGAATGGATCCTTTCTAGAGAAGGAATTTCTCTTGGAAGAAGTGAGTGGGAGGAAAGTATAACTTGATGAGGTAACTATACCTGCTCCCTTATTGGAAAGTAGTTCATCACAGAAATCTGTTCCTGTGACTCCTACACCAATTAGTGAGGAAGCTAATGATGATGATCATGTAACTTCAGACCAAGTTACTACCGAACCTCGTAGGTAAACCAGAGTGAGATCCACACCAGAGTGGTACGGTAATCCTGTTCTGGAGGTCATGTTACTTGACCATGACGAACCTACGAACTAGGAGGAAGCGATGATGAGCCCAGATTCCGCGAAATGGCTTGAGGCCATGAAATCTGAGGTGGGACCCATATATGAGAACAAAGTATGGACTTTGGTTGACTTGCCCGATGATCGGCAAGCCATAGAAAATAAATGGATCTTCAAGAGGAAGACGGACGCTGATAGTAGTGTTACTATCTACAAAGCCAGAATTGTCGCAAAAGGTTTTCGACAAGTTTAAGGTGTTGACTACGATGAGAGTTTCTCACTCATATCTATGCTTAAGTCTGTCCGAATCATGTTAGCAATTGCCGCATTTTATGAAATCTGGCAAATGGATAAACAAAATTGTATTCCTTAATGGATTTATTAAAGAAGAGTTGTATATGATGCAACCAGAAGGTTTTGTCAATCCTAAAGGTACTAACAAAATATGCAAGCTCCAACGATCCATCTATGGACTGGTGCAAGCATCTCGGAGTTGGAATATACGCTTTGATAAGTTGATCAAAGCATATAGTTTTATACAGACTTGCGGTGAAGCCTGTATTTACAAGAAAGTGAGTGGGAGCACTACAGCATTTCTGATAAGTATATGTGAATGACATATTGTTGATCGGAAATAATGTAGAATTATTCTGCAAAGCATAAAGGAGTGTTTGAAAGGAGTTTTTCAAAGAAAGACCTCGGTGAAGCTGCTTACATATTGAGCATCAAGATCTATAGAAATAGATCAAGACGCTTGATAAGTTTTTTTCAATGAGTACACACCTTGACAAGATTTTGAAGTAGTTCAAAATGGAACAGTCAAAGAAAGAGTTCTTGCCTGTGTTACAAGGTGTGAAATTGAGTAAGACTCAAAACCCGACCACGACAGAAGATAGAAAGAGAATAAAAGTCATTCCCTATGCCTCAGCCATAGGTTCTATAAAGTATGCCATGCTGTGTACCAGATCTATTGTATACCCTACACTGATTTTTGCAAGGGAGTGCAATAGTGATCTAGGAGTAGATCACTGGACAACGGTGAAAATTATCCTTAGTGGAATAAGGATATGTTTCTCGATTATGGAGGTGACAAAAGGTTCCTCATAAAGGGTTACGTCGATGCAAATTTTGCCACTGATCCAGATGACTCTAAGTCTCAATCTGGAGACATATTGAAAGTGGGAGTAATTACCTAGAGTAGCTTCGTACAGAGCATTGTTGACATAGGAATTTGCAAAATACATACGGATCTGAATGTGACAGACCCGTTGACTAAAATTATCTCACAAGCAAAACATGATCACACCTTAGTACTCTTTGGGTGTTAATCACATAGCGATGTGAACTATATTATTGACTCTAGTAAACCCTTTGGGTGTTGGTCACATGACGATGTGAACTATGGGTGTTAATCACATGGTGATGTGAACTATTGGTATTAAATCACATGGTGATGTGAACTAGATTATTGACTCTAGTGCAAGTGGGAGAATGAAGGAAATATGCCCTACAGGCAATAATAAAGTTATTATTTATTTCCTTATATCATGATAAATGTTTATTATTAATGCTAGAATTGTATTAACCGGAAACATGATACATGTGTGAATACATAGACAAACAGAGTGTCACTAGTATGCCTCTACTTGACTAGCTGGTTAATCAAACATGGTTATGTTTCCTAACCATGGACAAAGAGATGTTATTTGATTAACGGGATCACATCATTAGGAGAATGATGTGATTGACTTGACCCATTCCGTTAGCTTAGCACTCGATCGTTTAGTATGTTGCTATTGCTTTCTTCATGACTTATACATGTTCCTATGACTATGAGATTATGCAACTCCCGTTTACCGGAGGAACACTTTGTGTGCTACCAAACGTCACAACGTAACTGGGTGATTATAAAGGTGCTCTACAGGTGTCTTCGAAGGTACTTGTTGGGTTGGCGTATTTCAAGATTAGGATTTGTCACTCCGATTGTCGGAGAGGTATCTCTGGGCCCACTCGGTAATGCACATCACTTAAGCCTTGCAAGCATTGCAACTAATGAGTTAGTTGCGGCATGATGTATTACAGAACGAGTAAAGAGACTTACCGGTAACGAGATTGAACTAGGTATTGAGATACCGACGATCGAATCTCGGGCAAGTAACATACCGATGACAAAGGGAACAACGTATGTTGTTATGCGGTTTGACCGATAAAGATCTTCGTAGAATATGTGGGAGCCAATATGAGCATCCAGGTTCTGCTATTGGTTATTGACCGGAGACGTGTCTCGGTCATGTCTACATTGTTCTCGAACCCGTAGGGTCCGCACGCTTAAAGTTTCGATGACGGTTATATTCTGAGTTTATGTGTTTTGATGTACCGAAGGTAGTTCGGAGTCCCGGATGAGATCGGGGACATGACGAGGAGTCTCGAAATGGTCGAGACGTAAAGATCGATATATTGGACGACTATATTCAGACATCGGAAAGGTTCCGAGTGATTCGGGTATTTTTTGGAGTACCGGAGAGTTACGGGAATTCGTATTGGGCCTTAATGGGCCATACGGGAAAGGAGAGAAAGGCCCCAAAGGGTGGCCGCACCCCTCCCCATGGACTAGTCCGAATTGGACTAGGGAGGGGGGGCACCCCCTTCCCTTCTCCTACTCCAACAAGGAAAGGAGGAGTCCTACTCCCGATGGGAGTAGGACTCCCCCCTTGGCGCGCCCTCCTCCTAGGCCGGCCGCCTCCCCCCTTGCTCCTTTATATAGGGGGCAGGGGGGCACCCTAAAGACACAACAATTGATCTATTGATCTCTTAGCCGTGTGCGGTGCCCTCCTCCACCATAATCCACCTCGATAATATCATAGCGGTGCTTAGGAGAAGCTCTGCGTCGGTAGAACATCATCATCGTCACCACGCCGTCGTGCTGACGAAACTCTCCCTCAAAGCTCGGCTGGATCGGAGTTCGAGGGACGTCATCGAGCTGAATGTGTGCTGAACTCGGAGGTGTCGTGCGTTCGGTACTTGATCGGTCGGATCGTGAAGACGTACGACTACATCAACCGCGTTGTGCTAACGCTTCCGCTTTCGGTCTACGAGGGTACATGGACAACACTCTCCCCTCTCGTTGCTATGCATCACCATGATCCTGTGTGTGCGTAGAATTTTCTTGAAATTACTACGTTCCCCAACACAAAGTTGCAGGAGCTCTGTCCTTGACCGTTGGGTCTTGGATCTCAAATCCAACGGCTTGTGGGAGCTCGTATCACGGGAGCACCTAAGCTTCCGTATCAGCTGATACTCACTACCCTTAGGTATGGTGCCAGCCGTCGATATTGAGTCTTGGTGGTGCAAATAAACGAGGTGACTCATTTCCTTGAGTACCGGTGAACTAGGTGAGAGGCCAAAGATGCGAGAACGCAGAGATGAAACCACAATGAAAAAAAACTACGATGTTCTTATTTCTGGACCTGCCTGTTGCTTGTGTGCATCTTGTTAGAGCATCTCCAACCGACACGCGCAGGCGCGGCGCGTTAAAAGTTTTTTACAATGCCGAAATTGCGCTTTTGCGCGTCGAACTAGTCAATTGCTTCACCAGGCACCCAAAATTTTTAGCGCGCGAGAGTGCCGCTTCAGCAGGCGCTGTAAAATAGAGCGCACACGCCCAACACAAACAACATTTTGCATTCAATGTGAAACAAAGAAGATCAAACACACACAAAATAAATCGACAAAAAATAGTTCAATTATTATTACAACTCAAACAAATAATTAAAGTTCAATACAACAAATAGTTCATGACCAATACAACAAATATAACATCATCCATTTTATCGGCCATTTCATGCCCACCACTCCTCGACTAGATCCTTCTGAAGTTCATCATGCATTTCGGCACGTCGAATGGCATGGTAGGAGACAACAAAGCGGGCCACCCTCTCAACCCTCGTACAGGACGTCCCAACAACTCATACGAGAATAGTCCAAATCTTGCCCACGCTCGTTCTCGATGATCATGTTATGCATGATCACACAAGCGTTCATGATGTACCAAAGCATATTTGATCCCAAAATCTAGCCGGTCCTCTCACAATAGCAAATTGGGCCTGCAAAATCCCAAAAGCTCTCTCCACATATTTCCTAGCCGCCGCCTGAGCATTGTGGTAATCAACAATTTTCTTACCTTACGGTTTTTTCAACGGCTTCACAAATGTTTGCCACCTTGGGTAGATGCCATCCGCAAGATAATAGCCATAGTTGTATGTACGACTATTTGCTACAAACTGCACCGGTGGCAGTTCACCATTTGCAATACTATTCATGAGTGGTGACCGTTGAACAACATTAATGTGGTTCAAAGATCCTGCCATTCCGAAAAAAGCATGCCAAATCCAAGTCTCCTGATCAGCCACTGCTTCAAGGATTATAGTAGAACCTTTTTTCTGCTTGTGGAATTGTCCATGCCATGCCTTAGAACAGTTCTTCCAACTCCAATGCATACAATCTATTGAGCCAAGCATACCTGGGAACCCGCGAGCTTTATTCATCTCCAAAAGTCTTGAGGCGTCTTCAGCATTGGGAGCTCTCAAATATTCCGGATCAAACACTTGCACGACTCCAACCGCGAAGCGCTTGACACACATGATGGCTTGGCTCTCACCCATGGCCAAGTGATCATCAGCTAGATCCACCAGAATTCCGTATGTCAACATACGCAAAGCGGCGGTCACCTTTTGAAAGGTGCTATGCCCGAGTTCTCCGACGACATTCCTCCTTTGCTGAAAAACCCGATCATGGCTCGTCAGTTTCTCTGCAATGTGTTTGAACAACTTGATGCTGATCCTAAAACGGCGCCGAAAGTAGGACTCGGGGTATATGGGAATCTGCGCGAAATAGTTCATCATCAATCTGTTGTCAGCATCGATCCTTTCCCTCCACAATTTCTGACGACCAAAAACCGAACCACCGTGCTTCGGCTTTTTGTTGATGTGCATAGCTAGGACCATTGCAAGGTCCTCCTCCTCTTGAAGATGAATCATGGGATGAACTCATCTATAAATTTGAATTCAAACTAATATTTAATACTACAAACAACATGCTCCAAATTCATCTACAAAAATGAAGTTCAGTACCAATATACACCTTGCAAGCGTTTTGTCAAACACCTTGTGGGCGTCGAGCTGCAAACCCCCGCCGGGCGCTGTTCGTCGGTGGAATGGGGCGCTTGAGGGGCGGCCGCGACGGCCACCGGGGAAGAGGGGGAAGCGGCGCGCGTGGTGGGGAACGGCGGGGGAAGCGCCGACGGGTCGCCGGAGAGGATGGAGAAGTCGCGCGCGCGAGTGGATATTTTAGATCCGGCGGTTGGTGGACATTCGCGCGGGCGAGTCGCTGTATAGTGCGCGGTAGCGGACGCCCGAAAAAACCAGCAAGCGAGGCCGCTCTGTTCGGCGCACGGAGTAGTTTTTAGCGTGCGCGCGATTTTTGCACGTCTGCCTGGAGCTGCTGATTCGGTCGCGCGCATGCTAAAAAGTCGTTTATTCGGGCGCGCGGCTTATTTAGCACCTCTGTTGGAGATGCTCTTATGTAGAGGTCGGACATTTGCTAAGTGTGATCCTATGAGACTATCCGCTCATACATTGATTGGGTGAAAATGTCTTTCATCAAAAAACATGAAAATAGAAGGTCGTATAAGAAGACACTGCACCTTTCCAAAAAAAAAATAAATGGCTTGAGGCCTAGCAGGAAAAAAGGCAGGGAAAAGAAAGGTACTACTAGTACATAGTAGGATTGAACCACGGTTGATCGTCTGAGACTCCGATTCAACTACGTTTGGCCCGTGTTTTAGAAAAAAAAAAGTACGTTCGGCCCAAATCCTCCTCCTCCATATCCATTGGATCCATGGCCGACCGAGCGGTAGAGATACGAGGTGCACGCAGCTGGCATGTTTCGTCCGCCGTTTGGCGCCGTGGGGAGGACCCTGGCGCGCCGGTGGTTATGCAGCTCGCCGTTGAGGCCAAGGCTTCGATACCTACACGTACGCCTCGCCTCTCGCTTACTTTCCCTCTCTCTCAGCGTTTGTGCGATTAAACTTAACGTGTTCTGGTGATCGAATTTCAGTCTCAGAGGAATTCTTGGGATACTGCTGGCCGTCGCTTTAGCAGGTACTGGTAAATCTTATTCTTATGAGTTATGACATTGCGAGGTCACTTGTAGATTTATTATAGTCCATAAATCAGGTAAACATGCATCATGTTTCCTCAGCAAAGACTAGATCATAGTATTGCAGTTTGGAGGTGTGCTATAGCTGCTCAGCCAGTTGCTTAATTAGTACTGCAATGAATCCCCTACAGCACTACATATATATGATGGATTGACGGTAGGGTTCACGATTGTGGCATGACAGACGCGATTTTGGAAGCAGATGCACATATATTAGTATTGTTGACGTAAGTCATTGGTCGTGAATTCAGTGTGAGAAATGTGTAACAGCTCCCGGGTGCCCCTACACCCTCATGAACATTAAATTCATAAAAAGTTGAAAAAAAAATCTGAAACTTTGAGGGATCAAAGATTTGATGTTCATGCAAAGTTTCAGCAACAAATAACCTTTTCATTAAGGTTGAGTTGAGGGGGCAGCCCGTGCGCTATTGGGCCCCGAGGCGAATCCCCTCGAACCCTGCCATTTATTTTGCTAGAAATTGTCCTCGATGCTGATATGCATATTTATGAACAATTTTGCCGTGATCTCATTACCTCGGAGGCTAACGATGCAGTAGATAACCTGTCAACTCTATATGAATATACACAGAGCTTTTGTCTGGTTTCCCGGGTAAAAAATGACTGAGTTGGCTGATACTGAGATTTGAGAATGCTTAGAAAGTTTCCTTAGGTCCTGCTTTGCAGGATTGTGATTACATAGTATGTTCCATCATTTTTCAGGGACCGCAGAACGTATGTGATGGTAATGCCTGCATGTTGCGTTGGTCTTGGACTTTGGTACATGAAGAAAATTGAAGAGCGTGCAGCTGAGAAGTCTGCCCGCCCGTCAAAGATCGACTGGGTCGAAGCTGGTGTTGTCTCTCCGGTCGTGAGGAACCAAAAAGGTTGCGGTAAGTGTCTTGAGGTTGTATATTCTACGCTGCTAGCGTGTGTTTAAATTTCTTCCATAGTAGATCGCGGTTTATTTCCAGCTACACGTGCTAGTGCAATTTAACAATATATATAGACATGGCAGTTGGCATAGCCAGCGTGCATTTACATTTAGCACATGATCCCTTTACACCAATGGTCACCACAACCTTAACTCTTGTAGGCTGCTGTTGGGCCATGGCTGCTGTAGCCTCGGTCGAAGCAGTACACAATCTGAAGACCTCACAGTCAATCTCCCTATCAGTTCAAGAGCTCATTGACTGCAACTTCAACATACTGAACAGAGGCTGCCAGCATGGTACCTCTCTTCTTGCTCTCTGGTATATACAAAAAAATGGACTCTCGAGCGAATCCTCCTACCCATACATGGCTCGGATGAGTATGTCGGGTTGCAAGAAGCGCAAAAAGCCAGCAGCAAGGATATCAGGCTTTCGCCTTGTCTACTGGACCGAGGATGCACTGGAGAAAGCAGTAGCGAAGCAGCCCGTGATTGTCAGATTACAGGGCACAACTGATTTGCTGAATTACAAAGGAGGCATCATGGACTATGAAACCTTGCCAGAAGAAACTAAAAGGCACGCGGTCTTGATTGTGGGTTATGGCACGGATCCCGACGGTGTTAAGTATTGGCGCTTTAAAAACTCATGGGGAGAGGGTTGGGGCAAGGGTGGGTTTGGGAGGATACGCAGACATGTTGCCGACAAGAGAGGTGTCTTGGGTATATTTATGAAGCCAGGGCTGTATCCGGTGCTTAATATCTGACATATCTTGGTCGGGCCTTTTTTTATATGAAATTTATGTGTCCACTGTGCCTGTTCTGTTTAAGATCTTATATATCCTTCCTTGTATCTCTCATGGTGAAATTGTATTTCAGTGCTTGGCACATGATCTTTTGTTGTGAACTTGTGATAGTGTATGTGATAGAGATGATTTTATATCAAATCGTTCATGAATCTCTTGCTAGTCAAGTTTAGTTGTATCCATTGAGGACTTGCATCGTCAGATTAATCAACATTGCTATCTAATCATTGTTGATCTTTTGCTAGCTGGTGAAATTGATGCTTCATCCTTGTTGTGTAAGTAAGTACGCATGCTGCTTGAGTGGCTAGCATAGACTTTATCGGGGACTGCCTGTGTGATCAGGAGACATGTGCCCTACCCATGAACAATAGTTATAAAATTTATGGATATGTATATAATTTCTAGATCCATAATATCAAATAATCGATGTACTTTTATCCATGTGTTGTATTTTTTTTGTAGCCCATAAATTTAAGATTGCCCCGCAATTTTTTTTAAGATGGAGACATATAAAGTATTGTTGTAAGGTTTTGTACTCGGGCTCCAAGGATCCCGGAATCTACTTTGTATTTGCACTTTAAATATGAGTTTCATATGTACGAGTCTCTCTGTCTTGGACAATGCGAAAAGTGAAGTGGTCACCAGTGGAGATATAGATGGAGTGTGGGTGGTTTGTTCCCAGATTTGCGGATGGGTATGCGCGAGCAACAAGAGGGCGGCGCCATACACACATTTCCCCTTCAAGTTCCCCATGTCGCCCTTCCTCCTCCTCCCCTTCCAATGTTGCCATTGCACCTAGGTCGGTGATGTCTCCCCTCGCCGCTCAGCAGCTGAGCACGCATGTACAATAATCTCTACCTTAGATTAGCCAATGTGACATATACCTTGAACTTGTGTTGCAATATTTGGGATGGAGTAGACATGGTTTTGGACAAGGAATATGAACAGCTGGCGAGTGAGTTTGCATGACAACTTTGAGAGTTCCTGACAACATTCCTTGGCAAATGAAGGTAACAGTCTAATTGTACAAATGTTTTTTCACCATGAGAATCAAGCAACAAGACTGTAAAGATAAGATCCCAACTAGATAAGGATAACATCTGCAACAATTCCTTGACTATCAATGAGGATAACTTCAACAGATTCCAACAAGCAAGCAATCGATCATCATCACTCAACACATATAGTTTCAAAACCTTAGTTAATGGTTATCATTCATCAACATCAAGTCTTGTTAGGTACAAAATAAGGGCTTACACATTGGCGCAAAGACTACAACAACTATCGATCAATCGCCACCCTGTTAACACAGAGTGAGTAATTTGCTTAGATACTCGTAAGGGAGTTGGGCTAACCAAAGAGTTGTTGGAAATATGCCCTAGAGGCAATAATGAATTGGTTATTATTATATTTCCTTGTTCATAATAAACGTTTATTATCCATGCTAGAATTGTATTGATAGGAAACTCAGATACATGTGTGGATACATAGACAACACCATGTCCCTAGTAAGCCTCTAGTTGACTAGCTCGTTGATCAATAGATGGTTACGGTTTCCTGACCATGGACATTGGATGTCGTTGATAACGGGATCACATCATTAGGAGAATGATGTGATGGACAAGACCCAATCCTAAGCCTAGCACAAGATCGTGTAGTTTGTTTGCTCAGAGCTTTTCCAATGTCAAGTATCATTTCCTTGGACCATGAGATTGTGCAACTCCCGGATACCGTAGGAATGCTTTGGGTGTACCAAACGTCACAACGTAACTGGGTGGCTATAAAGGTGCACTACAGGTATCTCCGAAAGTGTCTGTTGGGTTGGCACGAATCGAGACTGGGATTTGTCACTCCGTGTAAACGGAGAGGTATCTCTGGGCCCACTCGGTAGGACATCATCATAATGTGCACAGTGTGACCAAGGAGTTGATCACGGGATGATGTGAGTTACGGAACGAGTAAAGAGACTTGCCAGTAACGAGATTGAACAAGGTATCGGGATACCGACGATCGAATCTCGGGCAAGTAACATACCGATAGACAAAGGGAATTGTATACGGGATTGATTGAATCCCCGACATCGTGGTTCATCCGATGAGATCATCGTGGAACATGTGGGAGCCAACATGGGTATCCAGATCCCGCTGTTGGTTATTGACCGGAGAACGTCTTGGTCATGCCTGCATGGTTCCCGAACCCGTAGGGTCTACACGCTTAAGGTTCGATGACGCTAGGGTTATAGGGAAAGTATGTACGTGGTTACCGAATGTTGTTCGGAGTCCCGGATGAGATCCCGGACGTCACGAGGAGTTCCGGAATGGTCCGGAGGTAAAGATTTATATATGGGAAGTCCTGTTTTGGTCACCGGAAAAGTTTTGGGTGAAATCGGTAATGTACCGGGACCACCGGGAGGGTCCCGGGGGTCCACCAAGTGGGGCCACCAGCCCCAGAAGGCTGCGTGGGCCAAGTGTGGGAGGGGACCAGCCCCAGGTGGGCTGGTGCGCCCCTCCACCAAGGCCCAAGGCGCATGGGAGAGTGGGAGGGGGCAAACCCTAGGTCCAGATGGGCCTTAGGGCCCATCTAGTGGGGCGCCCCCCTCTCCTCCCCTTGGCCGCCCCCCCTTGATGGGATCTAGGGCTGGCCGCCTCCTCTTGGGGGTGGAAACCCTAAGGGGGGCGCAGCCCCCTCCCCCCTATATATAGTTGAGGTTTGGGCTGCCCAAGACACATGAGAACGTCTCCTTTTTGGCGCAGCCCTACCCCTCTTCCTCCTCCTCTCCCGCGGTGCTTGGCGAAGCCCTGCGGGATTGCCACGCTCCTCCACCACCACCATGCTGTCGTGTTGCTGCTGGATGGAGTCTTCCCCAACCTCTCCCTCTCTCCTTGCTGGATCAAGGCGTGGGAGACGTCACTGGGCTGCACGTGTGTTGAAGGCGGAGGCACCGTTCTTCGGTGCTTAGATCGGAATCAACTGCGATCTGAATCGCTACGAGTACGACTCCCTCATCCGCGTTCTTGCAACGCTTCCGCATCGCGATCTACAATGGTATGTAGATGCACTCTCCTTCCCTCTCGTTGCTAGTAAACTCCATAGATTGATCTTGGTGATGCGTAGAAAATTTTGAATTTCTGCTACGTTACCCAACAGTGGCATCATGAGCTAGGTCTATGCGTAGTTTCTATGCACGAGTAGAACACAAAGTAGTTGTGGGCGTAGATGTTGCCAATTCTTCTTGCCGCTACTAGTCTTATCTTGTTTCGGCGGCATTGTGGGATGAAGCGGCCCGGACCGACCTTACACGTACGCTTACGTGAGACAGGTTCCACCGACTGACATGCACTAGTTGCATAAGGTGGCTAGCGGGTGTCTGTCTCTCCCACTTTAGTCGGAACGGATTCGATGAAAAGGGTCCTTATGAAGGGTAAATAGAAATTGGCATATCACGTTGTGGTTTTACGTAGGTAAGAAACGTTCTTGCTAGAAACCTATACAAGCCACGTAAAAACTTGCAACAACAATTAGAGGACGTCTAACTTGTTTTTGCAGCATGTGCTATGTGATGTGATATGGCCAGAAGATGTGATGAATGATATATGTGATGTATGAGATTGATCATATTCTTGTAATAGGAATCACGACTTGCATGTCGATGAGTATGACAACCGGCAGGAGCCATAGGAGTTGTCTTTATTTTTTGTATGACCTGCGTGTCATTGAATAACGCCATGTAAATTACTTTACTTTATTGCTAAGCGCGTTAGCCATAGAAGTAGAAGTAATCGTTGGCGTGACAACTTCATGAAGACACAATGATGGAGATCATGATGATGGAGATCATGGTGTCATGCCGGTGACAAAGATGATCATGGTGCCCCGAAGATGGAGATCAAAGGAGCAAAATGATATTGGCCATATCATGTCACTATTTGATTGCATGTGATGTTTATCATGTTTACATCTTATTTGCTTAGAACGACGGTAGCATAAATAAGATGATCCCTCACTAAAAATTTCAAGAGACGTGTTCCCCCTAACTGTGCACCGTTGCGAAGGTTCGTTGTTTCGAAGCACCACGTGATGATCGGGTGTGATAGATTCTAACGTTCGAATACAACGGGTGTTGACGAGCCTAGCATGTACAGACATGGCCTCAGAACACATGTGAAACACTTAGGTTGACTTGACGAGCCTAGCATGTACAGACATGGCCTCGGAACACAAGAGACCGAAAGGTCGAACATGAGTCGTATAGCAGATACGATCAACATGGAGGTGTTCACCGATGATGACTAGTCCGTCTCACGTGATGATCGGACACGGCCTAGTTTGACTCGGATCATGTATCACTTAGATGACTAGAGGGATGTCTATCTGAGTGGGAGTTCATTAATCAGATGAATTAAATTATCATGAACATAGTCAAAAGGTCTTTGCAAATTATGTCATACGCTTTAGTTCTACTGTTTAAGATATGTTCCTAGAGAAAATTTAGTTGAAAGTTGGTAGTAGCAATTATGCGGACTGGGTCCGTAAACTGAGGATTGTCCTCATTGCTGCACAGAAGGCTTATGTCCTTAACGCACCGCTCGGTGTGCTGAACCTCAGCGTCGTCTATAGATGTTACGAAACATCTGACATACACGTTTTGATGACTACGTGATAGTTCAGTGCGTAATGCTAACGGTTTAGAATTGTGGCACCAAAGACGTTTTGAAACGTCGCAGAACATATAAGATGTTCCGAAGACTGAAATTGGGATTTCAGACTAGTGCTCACGTCAAGAGGTATGAGACCTCTGACAAGTTTCTTAAGCCTGCAGACTAAGGGAGAAAAGCTCAATCGTTGAGCATGTGCTCAGATTGTCTGAGTGCCACAATCGCTTGAATCGAGTGGGAGTTAATCTTCCAGATGAGATAGTGATGGTTCTCCATAATCACTGCCACCAAGCTATTAGAGCTTCGTGATGAACTATAACATATCAGGGATAGTTATGATGATCCTTGAGCTATTCGCGATGTTTGACACCGCGAAAGTAGAAATCAAGAAGAAGCATCAATTGTTGATGGTTAGTAAAACCACTAGTTTCTAGAAGGGCAAGGGCAAAAGGGATACTTCGTGAAACAGCAAATCGTTTTCTGCTCTAGTGAAGAATCCCAAGGTTGAAACCAAACCCGAGACTAAGTGCTTCTGTAATGAGAGGAACGGTCACTGAAGCAGTACTACCCTAGATATTTGGTAGATGAGAAGGCAGGCAAGGTCGACAGAAGTATATTAGATATACATTATATGAATGTGTACTTTACTAGTACTCCTAGCAGCACCAGGGTATTAGATACCGGTTCGGTTGCTAAGTATTAGTAACTCGAAATAAAAGCTGCGGAATAAACGGAGACTAGCTAAAGGTGAGATGACGATATGTGTTGGAAGTGTTTCCAAGGTTGACGTGATCAAGCATCGCATGCTCCCTCTACCATCGAGATTGGTGTTAAACCTAAATAATTGTTATTTGGTGTTTGCGTTGAGCATAAACATGATTGGATTATGTTTATCGCAATACGGTTATTAATTTAAGGAGAATAATGGTTACTCTATTTATTTGAATAATACCTTCAATGGTCTTGCACCTAAAATGAATCTCGATCGTAGTGATACACATGTTCGTGCCAAAAGATATAAAATAGTAATGATAGTTCCACATACTTGTGGCACTGCCATTTGAGTCATATTGGTATAGAACGCATGAAGAAGCTCCATGTAGATGGATCTTTGGACTCACTCGTTTTTGAAAAGATTGAGACATGCGAACCATGTCTATTGGTATATATGCATGAAGAAACTCCATGCAGATGGATCGTTTGGACTCACTTGATTTTGAATCACTTGAGACATGCAAATCATACCACATGGACAAGATGACTGAAAGGCCTCGTTTTCAGTAAGATGGAACAAGAGAGAAACTTGTTGGAAGTAATACATTTTGATGTATGCAGTCCAATGAGTGCTGAGGCATGCAGTGGATATCGTTATGTTCTTACTTCACAGATGATTTGAGTAGATGCTGAGAATATTTACTTGATGAAACACAAGTCTGAATTATTGAAAGGTTCAAGTAATTTCAGAGTGAAGTTGAAGATCGTCGTGACAAGAGGATAAAATATCTGTGATATGATCATAGAGATGAGTATCTGAGTTACGAGTTTGGCAGACAACTAAGACATTGTGGAAAGTGTTTCACAATTAATACCGCCTGGAACACCATAGTGTGATGGTGTGTCCGAACATCATAACTGCACCCTATTGGATATGGTGCATACCATGATGTCTCTTATCGAATTACCACTATCGTTTATGGGTTAAGCATTAGAGACAACCGCATTCACTTTAAATAGGGCACCACGCAATTCCGTTGAGACGACACCGTTTAGAGAAACCTAAGTTGTCGTTTCTTAAAAGTTTGGGGCTGCGATGCTTATGTGAAAAAGTTTCAAGCTGATAAGCTCGAACCCAAAGCGGATAAATGCATCTTCATAGAAAACCCAAAACAGTTGGGTATACCTCCTATTTCAGATCTGGAAGCAAAAGTAATTGCTTCTAGAAACGGGTCATTTCTCGAGGAAAAGTTTCTCTCGAAAGAATTGAGTGGGAGGATGGTGGAGACTTGATAAGGTTATTGAACCGTCACTTCAACTAGTGTGTAGCAGGGCACAGGAAGTTGTTCCTGTGGCACCTACACCAATTGAAGTGGAAGCTTATGATAGTGATCATGAAACTTCGGATCAAGTCACTACCAAACCTCGTAGGACGACGAGGATGCGTACTACTTCAGAGTAATGCGTAATCCTGTCTTGGAAGTCATGTTGTTGGACAACGATGAACCTACGAGCTATGGAGAAGCGATGGTGGGCCCATATTCCGACGAATGGCTCGAAGCCATGAAATCCGAGATAAATGGATCTTTAAGAAGAAGACGGACATGGACGGTAATGTTACCGTCTATGAAGCTCGACTTGTGGCAAAGAGTATTTTCACAAGTTCAAGGAGTTGACTACGATGAGATTTTCTCATCCGTAGCGATGCTTAAGTCTGTCGGAATCATGTTAGCATTAGCTGCATTTATGAAATCTGGCAGATGGATGTTAAAACAAGTTTCCTTACCAGTTTTCGTAAGGAAAGGTTGTATGTGATACAATCAGAAAGGTTTTGTCGATCCTAAGGATGCTAAAAGGTATGCTAGCTCCAGCGATCCTTCCATGGACTAGAGCAAGCATCTCGGAGTCAGAATATACACTTTGATGAGATGATCAAAGATTTTGGGATTATACAAAGTTTATGAGAAACTTGTATTTACAATAAAGTGAGTGGGAGCGCTACAACATTTCTGATAAGTATATGTGAATGACATATTGTTGATCCGAAATGATGCAGAATTTCTGGAAAGCATAAAGGGTTGTTTGAAAGGAGTTTTTTTTCAAAGGAAGACCTGGATAAAAGCTGCTTACATATTGGGCATCAAGATCTATAGAGATAGATCAAGACGCCCGATGATACTTTCAAAGAACGCACACCTTGACATGATTTTGAAAGAGTTCAAAATAGATCAGCAAAGAAGGAGTTCTTGGCTGTGTTACAAGGTGTGAATATTGAGTAAGACTCAAGACCTGACCACAGCAAAAGATAGAGAAAGGACGAAGGTCGTCCCCTATGCTTTAGACGTAGGCTCTATAGTATGCTATGCTGTGTACCGCACATGTAGTGTGCCTTGCCATGAGTTGGTCGAGAGGGTACAATAGTGATTCGGGAATGGATCACATGACAGCGGTCGAACTTATCCTTAGTACCTAGTGGACTAAGGAATTTTCTCGATTATGGAGGTGAAAAGGAGTTCGTCGTAAAGGGTTACGTCGATACGAACTTTGACACTAATCCGGATGACTCTGGGTAGTAAACCGGATTCGTATAGTACAGCAATTACTTGAAATGGCTCCAACTAGCGCGTGGTAGCATCCACAAAGATGACATAGATATTCGTAAAGCACACACGAATCTGAAAGGTTCAGACCCGTTGACTAATAACCTCTCTCACAAGCATAACATGATCAAACCAGAACTCATTGAGTGTTAATCACATAGAGATGTGAACTAGATTGTTGACTCTAGTAAACTCTTGGGTGTTGGTCACATGGTGATGTGACCTGTCAGTGTTAATCACATGGTGATGTGAACTAGATTATTGACTCTAGTGCAAGTGGAGACTGTTGGAAATATGCCCTAGAGGCAATAATGAATTGGTTATTATTATATTTCCTTGTTCATGATAAACGTTTATTATCCATGCTAGAATTGTATTGATAGGAAACTCAGATACATGTGTGGATACATAGACAACACCATGTCCCTAGTAAGCCTCTAGTTGACTAGCTCGTTGATCAATAGATGGTTACGGTTTCCTGACCATGGACATTGGATGTCGTTGATAACGGGATCACATCATTAGGAGAATGATGTGATGGACAAGACCCAATCCTAAGCCTAGCACAAGATCGTGTAGTTTGTTTGCTCAGAGCTTTTCTAATGTCAAGTATCATTTCCTTGGACCATGAGATTGTGCAACTCCCGGATACCGTAGGAATGCTTTGGGTGTACCAAACGTCACAACGTAACTGGGTGGCTATAAAGGTGCACTACAGGTATCTCCGAAAGTGTCTGTTGGGTTGGCACGAATCGAGACTGGGATTTGTCACTCCGTGTAAACGGAGAGGTATCTCTGGGCCCACTCGGTAGGACATCATCATAATGTGCACAGTGTGACCAAGGAGTTGATCACGGGATGATGTGAGTTACGGAACGAGTAAAGAGACTTGCCGGTAACGAGATTGAACAAGGTATCGGGATACCGACGATCGAATCTCGGGCAAGTAACATACCGATAGACAAAGGGAATTGTATACGGGATTGATTGAATCCCCGACATCGTGGTTCATCCGGTGAGATCATCGTGGAACATGTGGGAGCCAACATGGGTATCCAGATCCCGCTGTTGGTTATTGACCGGAGAACGTCTTGGTCATGTCTGCATGGTTCCCGAACCCGTAGGGTCTACACGCTTAAGGTTCGATGACGCTAGGGTTATAGGGAAAGTATGTACGTGGTTACCGAATGTTGTTCGGAGTCCCGGATGAGATCCCGGACGTCACGAGGAGTTCCGGAATGGTCCGGAGGTAAAGATTTATATATGGGAAGTCCTGTTTTGGTCACCGAAAAAGTTTCGGGTGAAATCGGTAATGTACCGGGACCACCGGGAGGGTCCCGGGGGTCCACCAAGTGGGGCCACCAGCCCCAGAAGGCTGCGTGGGCCAAGTGTGGGAGGGGACTAGCCCCAGGTGGGCTGGTGCGCCCCCCCACCAAGGCCCAAGGCGCATGGGAGAGTGGGAGGGGGCAAACCCTAGGTCCAGATGGGCCTTAGGGCCCATCTAGTGGGGCGCCCCCCTCTCCTCCCCTTGGCCGCCCCCCCTTGATGGGATCTAGGGCTGGCCGCCTCCTCTTGGGGGTGGAAACCCTAAGGGGGGCGCAGCCCCCTCCCCCCCTATATATAGTTGAGGTTTGGGCTGCCCAAGACACATGAGAACGTCTCCTTTTTGGCGCAGCCCTACCCCTCTTCCTCCTCCTCCTCTCCCGCGGTGCTTGGCGAAGCCCTGCGGGATTGCCACGCTCCTCCACCACCACCATGCCATCGTGTTGCTGCTGGATGGAGTCTTCCCCAACCTCTCCCTCTCTCCTTGCTGGATCAAGGCGTGGGAGACGTCACCGGGCTGCACGTGTGTTGAACGCGGAGGCACCGTTCTTCGGTGCTTAGATCGGAATCAACTGCGATCTGAATCGCTACGAGTACGACTCCCTCATCCGCGTTCTTGCAACGCTTCCGCATCGCGATCTACAATGGTATGTAGATGCACTCTCCTTCCCTCTCGTTGCTAGTAAACTCCATAGATTGATCTTGGTGATGCGTAGAAAATTTTGAATTTCTGCTACGTTACCCAACAAGAGTCACACGACGTAACTAGCAAGGGAGTAAGAAGTGTTATTTCTGTACTCATAATGAGACAATCAAACACCTCTTTTTCCAATGCAACTTTGCACGCAGTCAATCTCCCTATCAGTTCAAGAGCCCATTATAGTTGGTCCAAAGGTAGTGTAGCACATATGTTTGTATTTATAGCACAGTAAAGAAAACACACGGAGATACAACCTGATGGCATGGAAAATGCATTACAGACAACTCATATTACTGTTACCGCCCTCCACTACCCCGTACTAAGCCGATGCTCGCATTCATCGTCGTCGGCTCATTGTCGTAGCCCCTCTCACGGGGCAGGTTACATAAATTTGTTTGCCTTGGCTAGCAACAAACCAAAGCGTTTGGGAGACTGGTCTTGTTAAGGAATGACATGCAACTGAGTTTGGTCCTCTAACAAATATCATTTCTTGAAGAAGACAACCACAATCTTATACTGAATTTATAAATTAAGTAAAGAACTTCACAACAATAAACAACCAACAACATTGCAGTTTACATTTTTAAAGCCACAAGATTCAAATACATGCTCGATTATTACCTGCAAAATGTTAAGAAGAGATCTGGTAACGTGGTGGTTCTTCAGGATATCAATGCTTTGGCCAGCCTGTCCAATTATTTCAGCCCAATTTTATCAACTCAAGTCACAATATAACCTTGTAAAGACTATCCTTAAGAGAAAGCATAAAGAAGGCAAAAACGCATGCTAGAAAGGAACCTGATTAGGAAGGCTCATCAATCTCTTCAGGTATTTGTCCCTCTTAGACTCTTAGTATTTTAAGATTCAGCTTGAGTTATATGACCGACCTGAACAGTGAGCACGAAGGCACAAATGATGTCAGATTCAGCTTGAATCATGTGGCCGTCCTGACCGACTCAATTTGTTCAACATATCGATTCACAAAATGTATGAGTCTGATGTAGCCCAAGATCAAGAATTGTTGTAGCAAGGATGGGCATCGGTTCAGAAACACGCACAAGCTTCTGTGATGCCTCTGGGGTGAGAAGAACAAGCCACAAATACTACCAAAATTAACCAACTTCTATGTGTTTCACAGTGCAAAATTACATGACTATGTTCAATCCATTACAATATTATACTGACTAAAAATACAAGTCTTATCCCAAATGATACATGATTACACATGGATAGGACCAACGATTTAATCTAACAGCTACCACTGGAAACATATAATTACAGATTTTGTCCAGAATACATACCCTCTTGTCAAAGAAAAGAATACATATACTTGAAATAAAATCTACTCCCTCTGTAAACTTAATATAAGAGCGTTTAGATAACTAAAATAGTGATCTAAATGCTCTTATATTAGTTTACGGAGGGAGTAGTGTACAAGCCTGCAAGAAATCCATCAATATGCAATACGAGTAACTTGAAAAACAAGATTGATACAAACACTTGTTCTCAACGAATGGAACTGAATCAACTATGAAACTATATGAGTAACCTTTAAAATAGAATATGACCTCAAATAGTTGAGACCAACTTTCTTATATAGTATAGAAACTTCATAGGAAAACATTTTAACCAAATCTATTTTGGGTCAGTAGGCATCCATACTTTAATAAAAAAAAAGGGCAGCTGGGTTGCATGTAGCTCCCGCTTGCGCAGGGTCCGGGAGGCATCCATACTTTAATAAACATAATGAATAAAAAATACGTATGTGCAGTCATCTTGACCTTCCATGTGATTCAACAGTAAAGCATATAATCTATTTATCTATGTTAGATGACAAGAATAAGAAACAGATGAAACCATTTAATCTAGCAGCTATCACTGAAACATATAATTACAGAAGAAGTAACCAACCTGGTCCCTATCCGGAAAGGATTTATCTTCCTGAAAACACATAATATTTATGAGAGTGCACGACTATCACACAATCACCAGCTGAGAAATGCAGGAAAATATTTATGAGAAGCAAATTAATAGAAGTATGTCCAAACTGGGAAATAATAAAATATACTCTATTGTAACAAGCGTACATCAAAACCCCGGTCAATTTCACCGGTTGTGCATTTCTTTTGGACCATTGGTAAGGCAATCAAGAGTGCACTGAATAATGCCAGTGATCTAATACAACAATTCCAACAACTCAAAGCATCCAGCCACAAACATGGTTAAATTTTTTTGTTAATGTTGTACTAATTACATGACATATAACCATTGAGAAAAAAGGAATCAAGAACCCAAAATAAATCTGAACAGGAGAGGTCTTCCATCTAGACATTGCAGCTGGCCACCCACTCGTACCTCTTAATCAACAGCTACTGAAGCGAGAGTGGCAGAGTGCCATGGGAACCTAGTGCGATGAAAGCAACTAAATCATTGAGGGGAAACTGAGATAGGAAAAAGGGATAAGGAGGGAAAGACATTGGGATGAGAAGGTCACCTGGTTTCCTCGTGGGCGAGGACATGACAATGTTACAGTCTATGGGGAGACCATCTTTGGATCATGTTCTCAACGGTGGTGGAACACCACAGACGGCCAGTGGCTAAGCACCACTATGGGAATGCACGGGGAGGGGATTTTACCTCAGCTTGATGCCCTTTATCCAAACAAAACCACCTTTTGCAATGGTCCGTAAGAGAATCATGGAAAACAATTTTAATGGTCCATTGCTCATCTATCTATCTATGATTAAAAAAATCATGTCATAGGCAAATCTGCTTGTATGGATAACTAAATGGTAAGAAAAAAGTGGTACCTATTCCTCCCTCAAATCTGTGTACTGTAGGCATGGCAATTAGAATAATTTTATGCTCTGAACTCTAGTTACCAATCCCCTTAAGCCATTTTTGTAGAGAGGAGTTCCAAGTAGTTGGTATCCTGGATACTATGTCCATGTAAACTTCTGTGGTAAGACAATGATGTACAATTACAAAGTGGGGCTGGAAGTGGAATAGTCCTCCATTTGGATCATCTAGTAGTCTTGACCAGATTTACCTATAAGGGAGAGTCATCAGTAAGATATGAGTTTCCAACAGGTATTTTTTAATACATAACCACTGATACTCCTGATTACTGGAAGGTTAGTCCATACCTGGAAATTTGACTTCCAATATATATTCAATTAACAATGAAGAATTGAATACTCAAGAATATCCAATCACTATTCCATAGTTGCAAAAACTGCAGCCATATGTGAACACTATAAAAGACTGACATTAGAAATCTATGCCTCTCTGTCAAGAATATCTAATCACCATTCCATGGTTGCAATCCCCATATTCTGTTTCCTTCCTTGCATTGAGAAAAATTATTAGAACAAGCTAATCTCAATTAATTTAAGCTAGGCATGGTGATTTCTCACCATCCAAATAACCAATTTGAGAGATAGATGGCATATGCTTCTCCTTTAGCTTTGTCAAATCAGAACGTAGTCCCACTAAACATCTATTGGCTCGAGCGTTTTCCATTCTTCCTCACCAAAACATGAACAAGAAAGCACAAGCATCAATGCTCACAAATCTGGCATTATCTACAGTCCATCTATTTATCCGCACATTCGATCCATGCCAGAGAGGAGAGGGAAGGGGTGGGCAGTGGAGATGTAGAGCAGTCTGCCAGAGAGCACCGAAGGCTTGGCAACGGCGTGGTCGGTTGCTTGCCGGTAGCACCAGAGAAGACATCGTCGTGGCCGTGCTTGCTAGCATGGCGGCAGCCAGGAAATAAGGCTGCACATGCGACCAAGGGCTCGCACGAACAGATTGGCGAACATCCATCTCACACGACCTCCACCCCAGGCTGCTATTAGTAAAAAATTCTAACAGCGTGATGCTAGTGGCGCACCTGTAGTGCGCCATTAATAGGCAAAACAGGTGCGCCACTAGCAGGCCTTTTCCTAGTAGTGCCCCGTCGCACGAACAGCCCGACCGATGCGAGGAAGACCGGCCTATCGCTCCTACCGGTGATGGTGACGACGAGTCTACCACTTGTCTCCGACTGCTCTGGCCAACCGAGCCCTGGGCTGACGACGAGCAACATCCGTCAGGCATATGCTACTTTAGGGCCAACGAGACCATCATCTCCATGCACGCCGGCCGCCATCGGTTTGTTGGCGAGCCTCAACCCGATTCAGGCCGTGAGGGTGGGTCACGCGCCCGCTAGTCGGGTTGGACGCGACACGAAGCCAATCAGCGCAGTTGCAGCAGGCCAACGTCATCTCAGCGTTGCTTCACCTTGTGGGAGATGAGAGGGCGGCGGCGGCAGAGAACCAGAGAAACTGGCTTCAGCGAGGGAAGAGGAAGGAGGTGGGCTTGCCTTCGTGGGGAAGGAAAAAGTAGTTTCTGGGGGAGGTGCTATGTGGCCACGGTTCTCCTCTCAACCTGTGACAGGTGGCCCAATGAGAATGACCAAAACGAGGCGCTCAACTTGCTTGTCTGGTAGCTCACGGGCGTGGACAGCGTCATCGACCGCGCCTTCCGCGATGCTTATTGGGTTTAATAGCAGTCTATAGCCCGCGGCTGTTGCCTCTGTGTTTTCTAGGCAAGTGGAAGGGCAGGACGACTCCGACACGTCTGCGAGTGTTAAAAAAGTTAAAGCTTTGGGTGTCACAAAGAGAACAAATAATAGATGAAAGTTTATTTTCATAAAATACGTATAAGAAGAAAATAAAAAGGTAACAAAGTGCACAAACACAACGTTTAATGTCTACTACAACAAGTTGTGCCCAACTTCGGCGAGGGAGGTGTGATGACGGCGGCGCGTCTTCGACTCGCTTCAGTGTTTGTAGTAGTCGCTAGGTGGTCAACGGATCTGGATATAATTTTATTATTTCTGACGTTCGTTGTACTACCATGATTGAAGATGAATATGTCGGAAGTTTTCTAAAAAAAAAGTTCAATGTCTTGAGCGGTAGATGCAGTATGTCTAATCGCGTGAATATTCGTGACTCATCAGCCGATGGAAATCGACCCGAACTCTGGCCCGTCTTCCCCGATCCCTAGTCTAGGGTCCGGCCTCGATCGTGTCGTCCCCAAACCCAAGCCTATCTCTCTCTCTGTGTTGCCCCGTATGCAATTGCATCGCACTTCCCGGCGAGCCATGGACGAGCGCGGAGCAGCCGACCGCATCAGCCCTCTCGCGGACGATCTGCTCCACCTGGTCCTCCGGCTCCTCCGCTGTGCACGCGCCGCCGCGCGCACCAGCATCCTCTCCCGCCGTTGGCGCGCCGTCTATTCCGGCCTCCCCGAGGCCGTCGTCGACGTCACCCTCCACGACGTCCCGCTCGGCTCGCTCGAGGCCGCGCTCCGCCGCGTCGCCGGGCCCAGGGTGCGCCTCCTCGACATCCGTGTCCCCGGCGGGCCGCAAGACCGCAGCACGCCCCAGTTCGTCGCCGCCGCCATGGTCTCCTCTGTGCTCCGCGCCGCCGCGGATCTCGCGCCGGTGGAGCTCCGCTTCACCCTCTCGCAGTACGTGGACTGGGCGCGGGGCCCTTCCGTCGTAGAGCTGCCCCGCTTCCTCCGCGCCACCTCGATCAAACTGCATGGGCGGTTGCTGGACCTCCGGTTAGCGGACTGCGCAGGGTTCCCGTTGCTGGAGAGACTGGCCATCTCCGGCTGCAACCTCGACCTCCCTGCCTTGATCCCCTGCTGCCCGCACCTGCACGTGCTCACGGTGGACGACTTCACCGTCCGATCGACGTCGATGCGGAAGCTCCTCGTGAAGCGCATAAAGGCATGGAGGGACCGGGGTGGCCGTTTAGACGCAGCCATGCTTAAGCAGTTTACGACACGGTCCCTGCTGCATGGCGGCGGCGAGGTTAGGAGCACCATCTTGGCACCAATGGTGGAGAAGGTCTGGTGCGGGCGCTCGTATCCAAAGGTGGCTCATGGTCTTGGTCTTTGGGGCCTCTCAGACCTAAGCTTAGAGTCGCCGGAGAGACACGGGGAGGAGGTGCTGGCTCGCGTTGAGGTCTTGTCGCTACACGTCTGTGCCCAAGTATGCCTCCTCTGTACGTCCTGCTCAGTCTACCACATCCGTCAAACTAAACTAAACTAAACTGAACCGATTTTGCAGGGTTCATTTAGTTTTGGAGAAGTAGATTTCCGCTTTGGGGCAGAGATAGATAAGCATTTGGTCACCCACTTCTCTACTTTGAACCTACATCTCACAACAAGAGGGCATGTGTTTGGAGCATTCGTGTTGCGTCTGCTTGGAATGTACCGCCTTAGAGATGTACGGAAGCTTAAGATTGTCCTACCCAGATCAGAGGTAATTATTTATCGTTGTGCATATGTATATACATACTACGTACGTGTTCAACAAACTTCTACGCGGAGCATCTATATATAATGTACCGCCTTAGTGATGCATCTATATATATATCGTGCGCCGTACTCTGTTGGTGCTAGGGTTCCTAGGTGCGGGACTCGCGGCTTCCCGACGTGTGGTTCGGGTCGGGCTAGGAGGATTCGACCTTTGTTGACCATGGCCGGCCGTGGGGCTGTGGCGCCGCCAGCCAAGACGCAAGCCGCCTCTGCTCCAGCAGGTCGGGGTGGGGCTACTCCGCCGCCGGTGGCGGGTGCTGAGCGTGGTGTCCTGGTGCCGCCTGGCCAGAGACCGCCGGCGGGCAGTGGTGGGACTCAGGCCACCCAGGGTCGTGGTAATGGCCGCTTGGGCGCTCGGCCGCCGGGGCAAGTTCCTTTGCAAGCTATGGCCGGAAGGGGCGGGCTGAGGCCGCCGGCGCCGGGTCTGGCTTCCGTGGCGCAGCCGGCCGCGGGTCGGGATGGGCCTCGCCCTCAGGCGCCGGGCGTGGCTGCTGTGGCTACTGCAGGCCGGGGTGGTGCGGCCCTTGGGGTTGTGCCAACGCCGACAGCCGGTCAGCCTCGTGCCGCGCCTCCGCCTCACTTCGTCGCGAGGCCTGCTCACAAACGTTCGGGACAGTCGCAGACGAGGCAGAATTCGAACACTAGAGACTCTTATGATCCGCCACGAGGCCAGTGGGGGGACGATGGTTATGATGCGTATGGAGATGGACAACATCGTGGTTCCTCATCCACGGGTGGAGGTCGTGGTTATGCCTGGCAGAGTGACGGGTCTGCCGAGAGACCGTTTCTCGGGCCTCCAGGAGGTTTTGTTGAGGGTGCTTCCGGTCCGGATCACCGCCAGAGAGGGGGTCACCGTGGACATCGCGGTGGTCGGGACGGTGGACGCGGGAGGTATCATCGCAGACCGCCTCCGCCTTCGGCAGTTGTTGACCAAGCGGAGTCAGTACGGAAGACCGATAGCGCTACCGCGGAGCTCCCTCCCCAGGCGATGGAGGTGGTAGCGGCTTTAGCCAATGTTGAGGCTCCGGCGACTGGGAGTGTGACTGAGGCTACAGACAGGTCTGAGGCTGAGAGGGCGTCCAAGTGGGCGCGTAAGAAGGAAAGGATGCTTTGCTACCGTTGTGGTGAGAAGGGCCACTTCATTGCTGATTGCGTGGCAGAGCTGTGTGAGTCCTGTGGTAAGCCGGCACATGCCTCGGGGGACTGCCCATTGTTGCGTGACCAGGCTCCATCTTTGACTATGTATGGAGTTTATTGTGCTGAACTTATGTTCTTTGAGTCCCCGGCTGCGAGAGAGACTCCGGAGGAGACTTTGAGCTTGACCACCGGGGTTGTCAAAGCTACTCAGGGTGAGGTTTCGGAGGCTCAGATTGTGCAGAGGCTTCAGGAACTGGCACCGGGAGACTTCCATTGGGAGCTCGTTCCTCTCGAGGCCAAGGTTTTTAAGGTGGAGTTTCCTTCAGTGGACGATCTGCAGCGACTGTTGAGTTTTGGTTTATGCAGAGTTCCTGGCACTAGGTGCATTCTGGAGTTCCATGAGTGGCAGCAGGTGGAACCTAAAGGAAAGCCGCTTACGCAGGTCTGGTTGAGGTTTTCGGGGGCTCCATCTAAGCCTTTGCAGGATGTTCGAGTCGTGGCCAGTATGGGCATTATGGTTGGCAAGACGGAGAAAGTGGATATGGCCTTTACTCGTGCACATGGAGTGGCACGCATCTTAGTGAGCGTTTTGGATATTGAGTTCGTGCCTGACGTGGTTAACTGGACCTATAGAGGAGAGGTGTTTCCTCTTGAGATCGAGTTTGAGGACGCTGCCCTGTTTGCTGAGGCAATGATTGGGAATGATGTTGACATGCACGAGGGGGACGACAGTGCGGGAGCGGAAGGGGCACCGACTGACAAGTCGACCCGTGAGGGGACTAACGGCTCCCATCCTGTGGCTCAGACCGGGGATGGGACCGGGGTTGAGCCGGCACCTTCACCATCGGTGCCTATGACCTCGTTGCGGTTCGGGTCCTTTGAGCCAGCCTCTGCCCCTCCCAGACTTTGGAGTGACCGGGTAGATTCTGATGAGGCGTTTGAGCAGTCACTACCTTTGTTGGAGTTTGAGGATGCCGGTGGGGCACAGGCTGGATGCTCGGTGCGGACATCGTCGGTGAGGATTTTGGTTGGTTCTGGGGACGGGGAGTCGGTGGTTGCTCCACCGGAGGCTCTCTCTCCTTCGGGCGTGGCGGCGGCGGCCGCGCCTTCAGTGGCGTTGGGGGAGGGGGGCTTGGGGCAGGCGGCTCTGACTCCCACTTCCCCCTTCACTTCCCCGACATCGGCATCACTGGTCATGACGGGACCGGCAGGTGCTGGGAGTGGAGGTCCGAGGCAGGCGGCCTCGGCTCTCTCTCCTTCGGGCGTGGCGGCGGCGCCCGCGCCTTCTGTGGCGTCGGGGGAGGGGGATCTGGGGCAGGCGGCCCTGACTCCTCTTTCCTCGCCGGCGGTCAGGAGGACCGCATCTCCTTCGCCTGTGGCGGCGCCCGAGCCTTTGGTGGCATTGGGGGAGGGGGGTATGGGGCAGGCGGCCCTGACTCCTTCCTTGCCGGCGGTCAGGAGGACCGCATCTCCTTCGCCTGTGGCGGCGCCCGCGCCTTTGGTGGCGTTGGGGGAGGGGGGTGTGGGGCAGGCGGCCCCGACTCCTCCTTCCTCGTCGGCGGTTAGGAGGTCCGAGCCTCCTCCCAGCGTACCCGTTGTTATGGGTCTCGGCTTGGGGCACTTGTCCGAGGGGCATGGGAGCCCGCAATCGCCTCCTCCGGTTTCCTTGGTTGACCCTTCGCGGGTTTCAGCGCGAGGGGTTACTAGGGAAGAGGTCGTTGCTTTTGGCGGGATCCCGGACCCGGCCTCGACGGGGAGGCGGATGAGTGCCCGCATTCAGGAGCTTCCGGAGGTTGATGACATGCAGCAGAGGTGCGCTATGAGGGCGGCCAAGCTTCATGATGCTGCGATCTCTACTGGTATGTCCGTCAACATATCTAATTCTTTATTGCATTTTTCTCCTGAGGAAATTATAAATAATGCAAACCAATTAGGAGTTTCACTTGGGGCTACAGATAGTGAGATTTCCATTTCGGTGAATGATTTGTTAGATTTGGAGGCGGAGCGTGCCTTAGAAACTATTCGTAATATTGCAGCGGTTAAACCCATGAATGACAATGAGATTAATGCATTGGGGGTTAGAGTGCTCGATAATATGTGTGTGGATCTAGCACCATCCAATCATGAGTCGGAGGACGATGATATGCCCTTAGAGAATGCAGTTGTTTGTTCCGCTGAGCCCGGTTATGAGGATCGGGAGTCAGGACTTAGTAAACCCAAGCGTAAGTGGAAACGGAAAATTTACCCCGCTTCTGCAGTTCGTAGGAGTGATAGGATTCGGACGACTAAAAAATTTCATGATGAGTGATGAAAGGAATCTTTTGGAATAGCAGAGGTCTGAAAGACTTGGCTAAAAGAAGGTTTCTTGCTGAGGCTTCTCTGGAGCATCGTTTAGATTTTATTGCTCTATCGGAAACTGGTAGAGACAACTTCGCGCCCCAGTTCCTTTCCTCTCTTGCGGGTGGTGTTGATTTTGATTGGCATTGCCTCCCTCCGCGAGGAAGATCGGGTGGTATCTTGCTGGGTGTGAGATGCGATTCGCTTGAAGTCCGGAGTGTAGTGATGGGTGACTTCGCGGTTAAGTTTCGAGTCAGGTCTAAGGTTGATGGTTTCAACTGGGCATTGGTGGCGGTTTATGGTGCCGCACAGCCCGAGCTTAAACCGGAATTTTTGGCGGATCTTGTTCGGATTTGTGGGTCCGAACAGCTTCCAATCTTAGTTGGGGGTGATTTCAACATCATTAGGAGGAGAGAGGAGAAGAATAATGATAACTTTGACGGCAGGTGGTCGTTCATGTTCAATACTATTATTGAAAGCTTGGATCGGAGGGAGATAGAGCTTTCCGGTAGAAAGTTTACCTGGGCTAACTCTTTGCCCAACCCGACTTACGAGAAGCTTGATCGCGTTCTTGCGAGTGTGGAGTGGGAACAGAAGTTCCCGCTTGTGACGGTTCAAGCTCTTTCACGGGGTTTTTCCGATCACACACCCCTGTTCGTTGACTCAGGGGAGCCGAACCACGTGGGAAACAAAAACACCTTTTCTTTTGAGATGGCCTGGTTCGAACGCGAAGGGTTCCTAGACTTGATCGCTAGTGAATGGGCGAAGGGTGTAGGCGGTAGGACCGCGGTTGAGCGTTGGCAAAATAAGATTAGGAGTTTGCGAAGCTTCTTACGGGGTTGGGCTAGGCACCTTAGTGGGGTATATAAGATTGAAAAGGACAGGCTCCTCTCTCTTATACAGAATCTGGACGTTAAGGCCGAATCCACGATTTTGATGCCTACTGAGCTCCAGGTTAAAACTGAAGCAGAGAAGAGGTTGAAAGAACTTCTCCGCGAAGAAGAATTGAAGTGGGCTTTGCGGGCCAAGGTTCGCAAAGTGGTCCAAGGGGACGCGAATACTCAATTCTTTCATCTGATTGCTAATGGTAAGCACAGAAAGAAGAGAATATTCCAACTTGAACAAGATGAGGGCACTATTGTAGGACAGGATAACCTAAAAACATATATAACCGAGTATTATAGGCAGTTATTTGGACCTCCGGAGGATAATTGTGTATCTCTCGATGAGTCCAGAACTGAGGATGTGCCTCAACTTTCGGCTGCTGAAAATGATATTCTGGTTGCCCCGTTTTCGGAGAAGGAGGTGTTTGATGCTATAGCACAGTTGAAAAATAATAAGGCTCCCGGACCGGATGGATTTCCGGCGGAGTTCTACAAGAAGTGCTGGCATATTATTAAGGGGGATTTGTTACCTATGTTTCATGATCTGTTCTCTGGACAGCTTCAATTATTTCACTTGAATTTTGGAACTATCACACTGCTTCCTAAGAAGACGGACGCTGTGAGAATTGAGCAGTTCAGGCCGATCTGCCTTCTCAATGTTAGTTTTAAAATATTCACCAAGGTCGGGACTAATAGGCTCACACAGATTGCGCATTCTGTGGTGCAGCACTCCCAAACTGCTTTCATGCCGGACCGAAACATCCTTGAAGGGGTGGTCGTCCTTCATGAAACGCTCCATGAAATCCATTCCAAGAAGTTAGATGGTGTCATTTTTAAGGTGGATTTCGAGAAAGCGTATGATAAGGTTAAATGGCCATTTCTCCAACAGGCATTGCGAATGAAAGGTTTTGATGAAGTCTGGCGACACCAGGTTGAATCATTTACGCAAAAAGGGTGTGTGGGAATTAAAGTGAATGACGATATCGGTCAGTACTTCCAGACACATAAAGGCCTAAGACAAGGAGATCCGATGTCCCCTATCTTGTTTAACATTGTGGTTGATATGTTAGCAATCTTGATAGGAAGGGCTAAGGAGAATGGTCAAGTGGGTGGCTTGGTACCTCATCTGGTTGATGGAGGTGTATCCATCCTTCAGTACGCTGATGATACAATCATCTTTATGGAGCATGACCTAGCCAAGGCGAGAAATATGAAGCTGGTGTTATGCCTTTTCGAACAATTGACCAGGTTAAAGATTAACTTTCATAAGAGCGAGCTGTTCTGCTTTGGTAGAGCCAAAGACGAACAGGAGGCTTATCGGCAATTGTTTGGGTGCGACTTGGGGGATTTACCTTTCTCGTATCTAGGTATTCCAATCCACCATAGAAAGCTGACCAATAGAGAATGGAAATGCATCGAAGACCGGTTTGAGAAGAAACTGAGTTGCTGGAAGGGCAAGCTCATGTCATATGGAGGCCGGTTAATTCTGATTAATTCGGTGCTCACGAGTATGCCTATGTTTCTCTTATCGTTCTTTCAAGTCCCAGTTGGTGTTAGGAAAAGACTGGACTTTTATCGATCGCGTTTCTTTTGGCAAGGTGATGATCTCAAAAGAAAATACAGACTTGCAAAATGGGATATTATCTGTCGACCGAAAGACCAAGGGGGTCTTGGTATTGAGAATCTTGAAGTTAAGAACAGATGCCTTCTTAGCAAGTGGCTGTGGAAGCTTTCTTTTGAGACTGATGCCATGTGGGCCCAGATCCTTCGCAGCAAGTACCTACAGACAAAGTCCTTGTCCCAGGTCACAGTCAGGCCAACTGACTCGCCTTTCTGGAAAGGCCTGATGAAAGTCAAACAATCTCTGTTTAATAGGACAAAGGTTGTTATTGGCAACGGCGCTACTACGCGCTTCTGGGAGGATACTTGGCTCGGCGAGACACCCTTAGCCATTCAATATCCGTCTTTATATCGCATTGTTCAACGACGTGAGGTGTTCGTTGCTACGGTGTTTCAATCCACCCCCTTAATATTCAGTTCAGACGGTCGTTAATGGGCAATCGTTGGGAAGATTGGCTTCGTTTAGTTCGGAGACTAATGGATGTCCAGCTTTCTCAACACCCCGATGAATTACGCTGGAAACTGACTAGGTCTGGAGTATTCACGGTTAAATCAATGTATATTGATGTAATTAATTCGAGCTCCATTCCTACCTCCAAGCATGTTTGGGCTGTCAAAGTTCCTTTGAAAATAAAAGTGTTTATGTGGTTTGTCCATAAACAGGTTATTTTAACCAAGGATAATTTGATTAAGCGTAATTGGACAGGACCTACGAGGTGTAGCTTCTGTGATCGGGACGAGACGATCAAACATCTCTTTTTTGATTGCCCATTTGCCAGAGTACTTTGGCGGACGGTTCACATTGCTTTTAATATTACTCCACCGAATTCTGTCACTACGTTATTTGGGACATGGCTCACTGGGATTGAGCCTGAATTAGCGAGACATATTCGTGTTGGAGTTTGCGCTTTGTTGTGGACTATCTGGACTTGCAGGAATGATTTGGTTTTTAACAGAACATCACGTATTCACTTTTTGCAGGTTATTTTCCGAGCCACGGCTGTGATCCGTTCATGGTCGCTACTCACTCCGATGGAGGCCAGGGAGCATTTGGTTACTGGATCTATCTGCTGGGAGATGGTAGCTCGGGATATCTTCAACCGGTTTGGATGGCGGTCATGTAATAGGATAGGCAATTAGTTTCCCTCTCTATCTTTAGCCAGCCGGTTGTGGCGTCTTTATCTTGGCTAGTCTGTGTGTTCAGCCTCTTTTAGCTCTGTGTGAGCTGTCTTTTTATTACTTTTTCAGTCGGAGACTTTGGAACCTTGTTGGAACCTTTTATTTTGGTAATAAGATGGCCATATGCATCATTCTGATGCAGAGGCCGGGGAGATCCCCCTTTTCGAAAAAAAATATTTGTTTTAGGTGAAAGAAGCATGCCCACCGAATTGTTCTTGTGATGACCCAAAGGGCTGGAGAACCCAAACTGTCTCGTTGAATCTTAAAGAGGTGAAAATCGAAGGCTTCAAAGGGAAGGATCATGAGTCTGATTTCTTGAAAGTGGTATTTAGATGCTCGCCAATGCTTAAAAGAGTGACCGTAAGGCTGCCAGATCAGGACATGCCAAGTGATGATTGGTGCATGAAAATACACAACATCTTCAGGGAGTATCCATTTGTGGAAGGCAACATATATTGATCTTGTTTCTGGTTAGCAGCAGTGTTGTGCACGCTCCCATGATTAGCATATATATATATATTCCTAGAAGGAACAACTACATTTACCTTATGCGTTTTTAGCATATTCCTAGATGGAACAACTACTTTTATATTTGTACATGCCTGTTGAATCTTACACTCATGCTTGATATATTGAATGCACTCACAAAGCCACAATACGGTTTAATGAAATGGTGCAAATACATGCTCAAGGGTAAGACAAGGCAGTGATGTAGTAGTTGTTTTAGATTGTATGGAAAGCCAATTTTTTTAATAGTAACACTTGGTGATTTTCTCAAAAGTTCACCATAATCTTGGAGGAGCAATGCTAGACCTACGTACTGATTCATACGTAACTAACGTAATGGCTTCGGTGGCTTTTTTTGGTTGGAGGAAATAAGGGGGAGGGGGCCCACTCGTCTTGGAGCTGCCCCACTTCCAGCATCCTACCTCTATGGAGCGGTGCACGCAGCTACACCTCATCCTAGCCCACTTGCGGGCCAACACTGGGTTCCCCTTGCTCGAGAGTTTGTCCCTCCTCGATATCGCTGTCTGCTGGCTGCGCGAGCTCATGGTGTCCACCGGTGCAGGTGTGTTAGGTGCTACCAACACCAGCATCCCCTTATTGTCGCTGCAGGGTCTCATTGTTGTGGATGGAATAACAATAGGACCTATCATCTCTACCTTATTGTCGCTGCAGGGTCTCATTGCTGTCAGGTGCTACTCACTCTGACGGATGCCAGGGAGCGTATGGTTACTGGGTCTATCCGTTGGGAGACGGTAGCACGGGCTATCTTCAATCGGTTTGGATGACGGTCATGTAACAGGATAGTCGTTTAGTTTCCTATCTTTCTTTATTCCGCCAGTTGTGGCTATTCCGTTTTCTTGCATTTAGCTCTTTGTGAGCCTTTTTGTAATTCGAGACCTGATGACTTTGTTGGACGGGAAATATCCAGTGATACCAGCCCTCACATGCTCCCATGATAACAACTTAAATATCTCAAATTTAAAAATTTCAAAAAATTCTGAAAAAATCATGGATGTTTACAACACATATGTCAACAACCCCTAAAAAATTTAGGTCAAAATTCGAAGTACACATGGAGAAACAAAATGACAAATTCAGGCGTGAATAGTATCATTTTTGCTTTTGTCTTCTTTTGACACTATTCATGAAAGATTTGTCTTTTTTGTTTCTCGGTGTATATTACGAATTTGGATCTGAATTTTTTAGGGGATGTCAACATATATGTCTTGAACAGTCATGATTTTTTTCAGAATTTTTGAAACGTCTAAATTAGAAATTTTTGAGTTTGTATCATGGGAGCATTTAAGGATTGGTATCACCTGATACTTCCCCTTTGTTGGACTATTTGCTTTTTAATAAGATGGCTGCATGCATCTTTTTGATGCAGAGGCCGGGGGATAACCTCCTTTTCGAAAAAAAAACCAGCTCTACCTTTTGCCCCTGTGCTTAAGCGATGGAAACTAGTCCTGACCTGGCGACAACTCACAGAGATGGTGTGGGGCTTGTGGCAAATTTCTTTACATTTATTAGTGACACAACCGCAATTCATGAAATTTAGTGGCAGGCTTCGAATATCAGAAACTGGATAGTGGTACGGATCTAATTTGCTCGTGATACCTCGCCGATTTATTTTTCCGCGTTCAATTAGTTTTTCAAACTTAGTTTGGTACAATTCTTCAAATAGTGTACACCCTACTCTCTCCTTCCATCACAAACTCAGACTATGGTCTTTGAGCCAGCCCGTAACTGAATTAAAGCCGCGTATGCACGTGGACATGATCTTCCTTGATGCGCGGATCATGGTGCTGACTCTCTGAACCGCCTGCAGGCACGACTTGCGATTTGTGTAAACCCATCATAACCATGCGGATTAATTGAAATTAACTATATGGTCGTCAGTCAGCTACTTCTTAGGTCAACTCTACGCTAGCCAAGCAACTTCCACACGAAGGATCAAATTCCTCAACTCTTAGTTCAACGAAGATCCATCTTAGCTACTTGTCATCATCTGAAGCAAATTTCGATTCTTTTCTTGGACTAAAAACAGCTAGGAGCTGATTTCGTTGATGTAGAGGGAGTCACAAAAGCAACGGATATTTTTAAAAATAAAGAGTAGAAAAGACATGAGTACCAACTTTTCCGCAACCTCTCGTCACGCCAATGCATCAGCTTTCCCTCTATCTTGTTTGCCAATAGACGCTTCAAAGGGTGAAAAAAAACTTGAAAGGTAGTGCACAAGTCTCTAAAACGTACTTCCTCTGTCCTATAATATAAGTGTTTTTGACACTAATGTGTGTAGTGTAAAAAACGCTCTTATATTTCACTAGTGTCAAAAATGATCTTATATTATGGGATGGAGGGAGTATTAAATTTATGTATAGGGTAGAGCACCACATTACCGTCCTTCACCTTTGGCTTGAATCGGGTGCTTTTCACTCTAAGGCGCGGGGGGGGGGGGGGGGGGGGGGCTTTGCAGCGTTCGGGTAACTGCCATGCACGCGTCCGACAACCCTGTCCCACCAAAAGCCCTCTCCCTCGCCCGCGACCTTTCTTGCCCGAAGCGGTAAGCATCACATTCATGCCAGCTTAGAGCGGACCCGACCTCCACTGAAGCCGCATTGAAGCGGCGTGCCGGCCGGGAGCGCCGCTTCTCAGTTCATGCGCCTTTCTCTCCAACTCAAATGACACATGTCCGTCTACCTCCATCCATTAAACATGTGCGGTTGCTGATGAATCTACTTTGGCGCCCGCATGCGAATGACACCCATTTGTCCGCATGCGAACCCCATTAACCACCTCGCCGCTTGGCCTGACACCCGCCCGCTATTTAAATGCCAGGCTCAACAACAACCGCATCCAACCTAGCGCGCTGCCCACGACTTCCGCCGTGAGCGATGGTGGCACCGTGTCCTGCAGGAGGAGAAAGAAGCCCTCTAACTACATGTAGATCTACGGGACGGCGGGGGAATTTTACGACGGCAAGGACGACATCGTGAGCTCCGTGGCGGTCGCAGCCCACCGTCACGACGATGAAGCCGACACATCCGCGGGCGCTGCCGAGGGAGAGTAGAATATGGAAGGCCACTGGCGCATGGGTCCCACGAAGGCCACTACTCTTCACAAAGGGTCTAGTTGGAATATGTCAAAAATGTAATGTATGTGCCCCAATTTAGATGAAAATCATCCGGTTTTGTGTAAAAATTATCCAAGTTGAATAAAATTAGTTTGGATTGTTTAAATTTGCATCAATTTTTTCCCGTTAAATCTGGTTCAAAATGTCTCTGAAAATTTATGGCTACAGTTGAATGGACGACTCCCGCATTATTAGTGTTCGTGAAGTGTAATTTAAGGACGCAGCTTCGGTGCCTTAAAGGCACCTGCCTTTGCGTCACTGACATGTGGGCCAGCCACCTGTTGGGCCCACATGTCATAGACACACAGGCAGATGCCTTAAGGCACCGAAGATCCGTAATTTAGTGGCCACAGTAGGAAATGCCCTGAACACTCGGTATAAGCGCCGACGACTTTAGCTCCTACAATGACACATCTGGTTTGCATTACACCATGTGCCCATGTTACAGAATTGCACCCGATCTGTGTGAAGCAGACTTGGCGGGAGGCGGAACCCAAGCTCGGAGACAGCCGAGCTCCGCCTTCTCCTCCGTCTCCAGCAATGGACGGCTCGAGGGGCCCCGCCGGCTTCGCCACGCAGGCCAACGCCCTCCTCCGCAAGAACCTCTGCTTCCAGGTCCGTCCACGAGATTCTTCTCTTCGCCCTCTTCTTCTTCTTCTTCTTCCTCTGTTTCTTGCTCTGCTTGCCGTCGTCGATGCGGCTGCGCATCCTTCCATCAATGACAATGCTCCTATCCATGGCAAGAAGAGCAAGACAGACATTTGACCTGCCGTCTTGTTTGCTGCTGCTGCTGTGTTGCAGAAGCGGAACGTGAAGACGAACGTCTGCATCACCGTCTTCCCGATCCTGCTCTGCGTGCTGCTGGTGGTGATGCAGGGCATAATCAACCGCGAGATCGGCAAGCCGGAGTACCGCTGCGGCTGCGCCTGCGTCGACGCGGTCAGGGCCGCCGACGGGAGCTGCCGGAGGACCGAGTGCGGCGTCCAGTACTCCACGCAGGACCAGGTCGCCACCTGCCCGATCCCCAGCCCGCCGCGCTGGCCGGCCGTGCTCCAGCTGCCCCCGGCCGAGTCCAGGGCCGTCGGGACCGCCTCACAGCCGCTCGACGGTTTGCCTGGCCCGGCTTGCTGGGACACCCGCTCTTGCCCCGCCGCGTTCCTCGTCACCGGAGGCAACCGCTCGCTCGCCCAAAGTATGTATATGCTCTCTGCCATGCTACATTAGCTAGCTAGGAGATGACATGTTTGTGCATCTGAATGTTCGTGCTTTCGAACGGCAGGTCTTTCGGGTCAACTCTTCCCTGCTCTGACTTCGCCTTTGAATTTCTCCGACTATCTGCATACACTCTCCAAGATTGTTCCTGTGAGTTTCTTTAAAACCTATTTGCGCAACTAGCTGATTATGCAGTTGTTAATGTATGGATTTTTTTTTGGATCTGTTTGTCTCAGGGCTCTGAAGCGCCGGCGTCGTTTAGACAGTTTTTAGAGCCAAGCTTTACTCCTGGGAATACTCTGTATATTGTTCAACCTCGGTGTAGGTCCAATTTCTCGCAAACAGTTTCAGTCAATGCTGGGCCGAAACCCCTTAAACTCAGTAAGTATAATTCTTCCTTTGTTGAAATCCTCATTGCGTTCACGATGTATTGAGTCGCGTGTTGGTTAAGATGAAGCAAGGAGAAAATCATGAGCATTTGAGGAGAATTGCTACTTTGATTACTACTTCATGTTTGTAAGCTTTAATTTTCTTGACAATAGCATGCTTGACCACATTCATAATATTGGTCCTTCTACAGTGGTAATGTTAGTGTGTGCTTCATCTTCAGCTTTTTTGTTTGACTGTCTTATGTTAATATTAGGAAAGAAGGAACAGATCAGCTGATCAGGTCTCATCAAAATGTTTGGATGGGACTGGAATTTGAACTATTTCATTGAAACAAGAGGATGTACGTTAATATATGTTAGCAGGAAATTTTCCTTCCATTGCTGAAATCCTGGACACTTTCATATTTAGCTATCGAAGTTTTCTTTTTGTGCTTTTGCATTCCGAGAATGTGCAATATACAGGAGACTGTGTTTTTTCATACGTTCTGTGCCCCTGGTATACCTAATGACCTACTAATATTTCCATTCCCAATGTTCTTTTGGATGTCTAGATGTAGACTGCATTCAAGGTTTATCGTTATGGCGTGAAAGCGCATCAGTTATCAATGACGAACTATTTAAGGGTTATAGGCAACAAAGAGAAAGTGGAGGAGGGAAGGCGAATGAGTTTGCTGCAGGTATCCACTGATCTAGTTCAGTGAAGGGTTTGAATTGATTTCTTTTTATTCGGTGTATAATTTGTTCTTCTTCACAGGTTACGACTTCTTGAGTACAAATACAGATAGTCTTGATATTAGTATTTGGTTCAACTCTACATACAACAACAATACCGGAGTTTTTGAAATGGCATTATTACGAGTACCACGCTTGGTTAACATGGTATGTCCTCTTAACTACTGGGTGACTTCATGTTAAGTGAACTTCATTTGTATTTCAGCTATTATTTTGAGGTGTGCTGTTTTTCATATAGGTGTCCGACGCATACATCAAGTTCCTCAGAGGAAGTGGAGCAGAAATGCTGCTTGAATATGTTAAAGATATGCCTAAAGTAGGATCAGAACTTAAACTTGACCTGTCTTCTCTTCTTGGTGCGCTATTCTTCACATGGATCATTGAGCTACTGTTTCCAGTGAGTATGAGGCACAATCTTTTGCAAGGAAGTTCACAAAAATGGATAAAGTGAATGAGTTGGTACAATACTTTTTACAGGTTATACTAACATATCTCGTGTATGAGAAGCAACAAAAGCTGAAAATTATGATGAAGATGCATGGTTTGAAGGCCGGTCCTTACTGGATGATAACTTATACTTACTTCTTTGCTCTATCAGCTCTATATATGATACTATTTGTCACTTTTGGCTCCTTGATAGGTAATTATTTCGAAAATCATCAAGAAATTGCATGTATTTTACATAATTGACTCTCCTTGAAATGGTTTTATTCTGTACAGGTCTGGGTTTCTTTACAACAAATGATTACAGCATTCAGATTGTTTTCTACTTCATCTACATAAATCTGCAGATTGCTCTCGCATTTTTTGCAGCATCGTTCCTTTATTCTGTCAAAATAGCCACAGGTCCGTCACTAAGATTTGTTATATCGAAAGTGAGTAAGTTGTGCTTATAATACATATGTAACTGATTTGAAATTACGGTGCTGCAGTGGTTGGTTACATCTATGTATTTGGTTCTGGTTTACTAGGGGCATTTCTTCTGCGCTTTTTTATCCAGGATAATAGTTTCCCGAGTAAGTTACTTTCTCATTTATGTATGTTTTACAACTAACTAATTTTAGATCAAATGCTTGACAAGTTTTATTGTTCCACATAATTAAAGACGGTTGGATAGTGGTGATGGAGATTATCCCTGGATTTTCACTTTACAGAGGGTTATACGAGCTTGGTCAATATGCATTCACTGGAACTGCAATGGGAACCGATGGTATGACGTGGAGTAGTTTGAGTGACCCTGTCAATGGAATGCGTACTGTATTGATTATCATGGTTGTTGAATGGGCAATACTTCTCCCATTGGCATTTTATTTGGATCAAGTCTCATTACTGGGTGGTGGACTCCGAAAAAGGTTGTTAATCTTGTTGAAATGCTTTAAGAAGCGAGCTGCATCATTCCGGATGTATAGCTTTGGTCGGTTAGGATCTAAAGTAATAGTTGAAATGGAGAACCCCGACGCGACTCAGGAAGTAAGTTATATACTCCCTTGCGTATTTCTGAAAGATACCTATTCATTCTTTATAGAAGAAGACCCTGACAGCATATGTGTTTATTGATAATCCATTTGTTATTATGTTCAGAGAGAGGCCGTTGAGCAGCTTCTGCTGGAACCCAATGCAAATTATGCTATTATATGTGATAACCTAAAGAAGGTTTACCATGGAAGGGATGGAAATCCTGACAAGCTTGCAGTTCGTGGGTTGTCTCTTGCCCTCCCGAAAGGCCAATGTTTTGGAATGCTTGGCCCGAATGGGGCTGGGAAAACATCCTTCATTAGTATGGTATGGTGGCAAGAAATATAGTACATTTCATTTTTCGACAAAGTTAACCAACATATTCATTCCTTGCGGATATATTTTCAATTTTTCCTCCACAGATGATTGGGCTCGTTCCACCTACGTCTGGCACTGCTTATGTCCATGGAATGGATATACGTACTGATATGAACGAAATATACACATATATGGGTGTCTGCCCACAACATGAGTAGGGCCTTTTTCTTAAATTAATCTGATGTTTTTGTTGTTGTATAGCTGTCCTGCACACTATGCTGCCCGAATGCTAATGCTTTGTTAAATATAGCTTACTTTGGGAAACATTGACGGGAAAAGAGCATCTGTTGTTTTATGGAAGACTAAAAAATCTTAAAGGCGCTGAATTGCTGAAGGTATAGTTCTGCAATTTTTGTATGTTTGCACCAGTATCTATTATTGTTTACCTGATTGTGAAACACGGTGTTATATGTGCACTGGTTCTGCCATTTAGCAACAGTTCAGATCATAATATGCATGAATGGATCAGTATTTGAAATGTAAAATATTTTGTGCTGTCAGGCAACTGATGATTCTCTGAAGAGTGTTAACCTATTCCGTGGTGGTGTCGGTGATAAGCAAGTGGGGAAGTATAGTGGGGGCATGAAACGGAGGCTTAGTGTCGCAATCTCCTTAATTGGAGACCCCAAGGTACTGACCTGATTGCTGTTATGTTTTGATCTAGAAAATATTATGGAACCTTCAACTGATATTTGCATACACATAATTTTAGGTTGTCTTCATGGATGAGCCGAGCACTGGACTAGATCCAGCATCAAGAAATAGCCTGTGGAGTGTTGTGAAGGAAGCGAAGAAAAACCGTGCCATCATTCTTACAAGTATTCTATTTCCCTAATCTTCTCTTGATTGCTTCCATAGATACATTGTGAATTATCATGTCTGTTTTTGACAGCACATTCAATGGAAGAGGCAGAGGTACTATGTGATAGACTCAGTATTTTTGTTGACGGTGGTTTCCAATGCATTGGAAATCCAAAAGAGGTAAATTACTTATTCACTTATATGGCACACATCAGTACATTTTTTGTACAGTCCTACTTTATTGAACATTTACCAATTTTTTCGCTCCAATGTTCTCAGCTAAAAGCAAGATATGGGGGTACCTATGTGCTCACAATCACAACATCTCCGGAACATGAGCAGGAGGTTGAACAGTTGGTTCACCGTTTGTCGCCAAATGCAAACAGGATATATCACATATCTGGAACACAGAAATTTGAGCTCCCAAAACTGGAGGTGAAGATAGCAAGCGTTTTCCATGAAGTCGAGACTGCAAAGTGCCGTTTTAGCATTCACGCTTGGGGCCTCGCTGACACCACCTTGGAAGATGTCTTCATCAAGGTTGCCCAGGGAGCACAAGCCTTTGGTGTGAATGCGTAACTAGTATATCTGATTTATTGTTCTTTCCATTTGTGATAAACATATGGTGTATATTTATTCTTTGAACTCGCTGTAACTTTTGTTTATTATAAATGCTTGAGTTGTAAATTAGTATTGTAAAGTTGTATATCTCAAATTGACTTCAGATTTTGCAAATACAATGTACCATATCTTATATCTCAAATTGACTTGTGAACTAAAAAACCACTTGATTTTAAACCCTGAACTATTGGAACAATCAATTTATCTGTGGTTTCACAGGTGCTTTTGGTTGAGGTCTTGCAACATTTTTTTTAGAAACAGGCACAAGAAGTGCCCGGCTTTGAATTAACAAAGCCATCAACCGGCCAGGGATTACACAAGGCCAAAAAGAAGTAGTCGGCCGAAAGATACATGGAGTTGATAAAGCAGCTTACAAGGCAACACAGACAGCAAGCTAAGGAAAACAAAGAGAACGAACATCTTGCAAATGTGGATGTCCGCAACAATCAAACACGTAAAATGACTGAACAGAAGCTGCATCCATGATCAGCCGACGGTCACGAAAAGACGGTGTTGACACTAATCCACCGAGATGAGGGAGCACAACTCCTTTCTCTAATTCCGAAGAGGGACCCTACCCTCTCGTCCGGACTCAAAGGATGCTGAACTGTTAGTAAGAAGAGGAGCTCACCCAAGGCTAGGCAAGCAGCTGGTTACAAGACCACTTGGAGACAACAGGGGACAAAACGTGGAGGCACGCGGCACAGTGATGCACCATGGTGACCGTGCGGGGTCGCATGCTACACCACAGCCAAATGCCAGTGAGATAGCTTGTAGACACTGGATCTAACGTCCTGTGGTGTGAAGCTATGGGCTGACGAATGGGGATGGAACGGAATGCATAGGTGTTGGAATATTGTAGGCGGTTCTACCTACGAAACAACTTCAATACATCCTAGCCTCAATCTCTTTTAAATTCCAACCCCCTCCACTAATTACTATAGATGGTTTCAACTTTGCAACCGCCTCGACCACATAAATCACCACTGTTGCTATATTATTATATCCGGCTTTGTAACTTTGGGACATAGCTGCTTCTGGGGCCGTTTCTAATGCCCGTTTTTCTACTAGTGAAGGTTTTGGGGGGTGTCTCTGTCCGATCGATCTACATTATTGATATACATCCACGACTTCAACTACTTCCTCGATCTCCCCACCACTGCTTTTCTTGACAAGCTCGACACCTTGAACAAGAAGGCTGATGAAGCCTCTATGTTGTCGCAACTTTGTCTTTTCCTATCGGAGGGGATGATATGTTCATCCCTTACTGTTTCATATGTTAGCCGTACTTGTTGTTATCATATATTTGCCTATTCCATGCTTAATTAGTACGTGCTCATATGATTAACTATCAGTATGAGATTAATATTGTTGGCAATGTCATCATGATTTATTTATGGATCAAAATAAAAAATTGCTATATTCAACAAATGCATCGTTACTTGAATTTTTTACATCATATTAAAGTAATGCATTGGGGTTACATTAGCTCCGCCTCCGCACCTGTTTGTGCATGTACACCTTGGGCAACACCGACATTCGCTTCAGCATTTGTTCCTCTACCCATCTAGCCTAATGGAGGTGTCGGGTGTCGATAATAGAAAGAATATGATATTCATCATTTGGTCGTGCCAACCAATCAAAGTACAAAGAATTTGATTTATATACTTATTCATGTTGAACTTCATTCATTGTTGACGACATGGATCGAGAAGTTTTTTTTCTCAGCATGGCGCTGAGTGATCGACGATTGAACCTCGGTGGCCGGGAGGTGATAATCGTTTATGACCTGGTTGATCACGGGGTTGGCATTGTTCTTGACAGAATTGCAGAAGAAGGTTGATCGGTGCCGCACTCTGGTGGTTGTGGCTGGGGATTTTGATCTTATTAGGCATTAGATAGACAAGGGCTCATCGAGTGTCGATTTCTCCCGTATGGCGGTTGTTAAAAGATTGCATTGCGGAGATGGCGCCACGTGAGATAGCCCGTGTAGGGACTAGGTTCACAAGGACTAATAAGCACCCAAATCCCATCCGGAGTATGTTGGATCGGGTCCTAGTGTCCGTCCAGTGGGAGGTCATGTTCCCACTATGTTCGCTCAAAGTGGTCACATGGATTGGCTCCTACCTCCCCCCTTGCTTTTCTCCTCAGGGGAGGTGGCTCTTCATAGGATGGCAGTTCGCCAATTAGTACGAGGATGTGGGGCCAACCTGGGTGCCGAGCTACAGGCCGGGAAGGGGCCCTCATGGACCATATTAAGTCGCTGGATGTGATTGCCGATAGTGCTGGTCTCTCTGTCGATGAGTTGATGTTGCGCTATAACCTGGAAGCCTCCCTTATGGTTGTCTTCAAGGGTGAGGAGCTATTTTGGCAACGTAGACGGGTCAGAATTGGCTCTTGAAAGGGGGACGCTAATACTACCTAATTCCAAGCCATAACTAATGTACGACAACCGAAGTGCTCCATCCCTTGTTTATGGGATCGAGAGGTGCTGCTCGAACACCCTAATGAGTTTAGTTCCCACACTTATTCCTTTTAGGTGGGGTTTTTGTGACAGATGACTTTTGGCCAACTGAGGCCAGTGCCTTCGACTTTGAGAATAGGAAGCTGACACACCCATTCCTTCCGGAGAAGGTCGGCAGCGGGATCATGGCCATGAAGGCGAGCCCTGCTCCTAGGCCAAATGGCCCGCCGATGGCCTTCTTTTAGAAGTTTTGGCCTCGGTTTCAGCCGGTTATCATGCAGATATTCCATGAATTGTACATTGGGGAACTTGACATGGCGGGCTTGAACTTTGGTGTCATTACCCTTATCCCCAAAATAGTTGGGGCAATGGATATCCAACAATTTAGGCATATCACGGTGATTAATTCATGTGCTTGAGCGTAATTTTGCGAAGGTTTGTGCAACACATCTGGCATCTATTGTGGAGCGTCTGCACACCCCTTCCAATCTGTGTTCCTGAAGGGTCGCCGCATCCATGATGGGATCTTGGTGTTGCGGAACGCAGTAATTTCAAAAAAATTCCTACGATCACGCAAGATCTATGTGATGCATAGCAACGAGCGGGAGAGTGTTGTCCACGTACCCTCGTAGACCGTAAGCGGAAGCGTCAAGTGACGCGGTTGATGTAGTCGAACGTCTTCGCGATCCAACTGATCAAGTACCAAAAGCACGGCACCTCCGCGATCTGCACACATTCAGCTCGGTGATGTCCCTCGTACTCTTGATCCAGTTGAGGCCGAGGGAGAGTTCCGTCAGCACGACGGCGTGGTGACGGTGATGATGAAGTTACCGGCGCAGGGCTTCGCCTAAGCACTACGGCGATATGATCGAGGTGTGTAACTATGGAGGGGGGCACCGCACACGGCTAAGAGAAACTTTGTTGTGCCTTTGGGGTGTCCCTTGCCCACGTATATAAAGGAGGGAGGAGGAGGAGGCCGGCCCTAGAGGGGGCGCGCCAAGTGTGGGGAGTCCTTCTAGGACTCCCAAGTCCTAGTAGGATTCCACTTTTCCTTTCCGGAGTAGGAGAGAAGAAAGAGGGAAAGAGAGAGGGAGTAGGAAAGGGCAAGGGGGGCGCCGCCCCCTTTCCCCTAGTCCAATTCGGACCCGGAGGGGGGGGGGGGGCGCCTCCTTCCCTTTGGCCTGCCTCCTTTATTCCCGTATGGCCCAATAAGGCCCAATACTTCTCCCGGCGAATTCCCGTAACTTTGCGGTACTCCGAAAAATACCCGAATCACTCGGAACCTTTCCGATGTCCGAATATAGCCTTCCAATATATTGATCTTTACCTCTCGACCATTTCGAGACTCCTCGTCATGTCCCCGATCTCATCCGGGACTCCGAACAAACTTCGGTCATCAAATCACATAACTCATAATACAAATCGTCATCGAACGTTAAGCGTGCGGACCCTATGGGTTCGAGAACTATGTAGACATGACCGAGACACATCTGCAGTCAATAACCAATAGCGGAACCTGGATGCTCATATTGGCTCCTACATATTCTACGAAGATCTTTATCGGTCAAACCGCATAACAACATACGTTGTTCCTTTTGTCATTGGTATGTTACTTGCCCGAGATTCGATCGTCGGTATAACCATACATAGTTCAATCTCGTTACCGGCAAGTCTCTTTACTCGTTCCGTAATGCATCATCCTGCAACTAACTCATTAGTCACATTGCTTGCAAGGCTTATAGTGATGTGCATTACCGAGAGGGCCCAGAGATACCTATCCGACAATCGGAGTGACACATCCTAACCTTGATCTATGCCAACTCAACAAACATCATCGGAGACACCTGTAGAGCATCTTTATAATCACCCAGTTACGTTGTGACGTTTGATAGCACACAAAGTGTTCCTCTGGTAGTCGGGAGTTGCATAATCTCATAGTCATAGGAACATGTATAAGTCATGTAGAAAGCAGTAGCAATGAAACTGTAACGATCATAATGCTAAGCTAACGAATGGGTCTTGTCCATCACATCATTCTCCTAATGATGTGATCCCGTTCATCAAATGACAACACATGTCTATGGCTAGGAAACTTAACCATATTTGATTAATGAGCTAGACAAGTAGAGGCATACTAGGGACATTATGTTTGTCTATGTATTCACACATGTACTAAGTTTCCGGTTAATACAATTCTAGCATGAATAATAAACATTTATCATGATATAAGGAAATATAAATAACAACTTTATTATTGCCTCTAGGGCATATTTCCTTCAGTCTCCCACTTGCACTAGAGTCAATAATCTAGTTCACATCGCCATGTGATTTAACACCAATACTTCACATCGTCATGTGATTTAACACTCTATAGTTCACATCGCCATGTGCCAATACCCAAAGGGTTTACTAGAGTCAATAATCTAGTTCACATCACCATGTGATTAACACCCAAAGAGTACTAAGGTGTGATCATGTTTTGCTTGTGAGAGAGATTTAGTCAATGGGTCTGCCACATTCATATCCGTATGTATTTTGCAAATTTCTATGTCTACAATGCTCTGCACGGAGCTACTCTAGCTAATTGCTCCCACTTTCAATATGTATCCAGATCGAGACTTAGAGTCATCCAGATCGGTGTCAAAGCTTGCATCGAGGTACTTTACGACGAACTCTTTATCACCTCCATAACCGAGAAATATTTCCTTAGTCCTCTAAGGATAATTTTGACCAATGTCCAGTGATTTACTCCTAGATCACTATTGTACTCCCTTGCCAAACTCAAGGCAGGGTATACAATAGGCCTGGTACATAGCATGGCATACTTTATAGAACCTATGGCTGAGGCATAGGGAATGACTTTCATTATCTCTCTATCTTCTGCCGTGGTCGGGCTTTGAGTCTTACTCAACTTCACACCTTGCAACACAGGCAAGAACTCCTTCTTTGACTGTTCTATTTTGAACTACTTCAAAACCTTGTCAAGGTATGTACTAATTGAAAAAACTTATCAAGCGTCTTGATCTATCTCTATAGATCTTGATGCCCAATATGTAAGCAGCTTCACCGAGGGCCTTTTTGAAAAACTCCTTTCAAACACTCCTTTATGCTTTCCAGAAAATTCTACATCATTTCCGATCAACAATATGTCACTCACATATACTTATCAGAAAGGTTGTAGTGCTCCCACTCACTTTCTTGTAAATACAGGCTTCACCGTAAGTCTGTATAGAACTATATGCTTTGATCAACTCATCTAAGCGTATATTCCAACTCTCAGATGCTTGCACTAGTCCATAGATGGATCGCTGGAGCTTTCATACTTTGTTAGCACCTCTAGGATCGACAAAACCTTCTGGTTGCATCATATACAACTCTTCTTTAAGAAATCCATTTGAGGAATGCAGGTTTAACATCCATTTGCCAAATTTCATAAAATGCGGCAATTGCTAACATGATTCGGACAGACTTTTAAGCATCGATACAAGTGAGAAAATCTCATTGTAGTCAACACCTTGAACTTGTCAAAAACCTTTTTCGACAAGTCTAGCTTTGTAGATAGTAACACTACTATCAGCGTCTGTCTTCCTCTTGAAGATCCATTTATTTTCTATGGCTTGCCGATCATCGGGCAAGTCAACCAAAGTCCACACTTTGTTCTCATACATGGATCCTATCTAAGATTTCATGGCCTCAAGCCATTTCGCGGAATCTGGGCTCATCATCACTTCCTCATAGTTCGTAGGTTCGTCATGGTCAAGTAACATGACCTCCAGAATAGGATTACCGTACCACTCTGGTGCAGACCGTACTCTGGTTGACCTACGAGGTTTGTAGTAACTTGATCTAAAGTTTCATGATCATCATCATTAATCTTCCTCACTAATTGATGTAGGCATCACTGGAACTGATTTCTATGATGAACTATTTTCCAATTCGGGAGAAGGTACAATTACCTCATCAAGTTCTAGTTTCCTCCCACTCACTTCTTTCGAGAGAAACTCCTTCTCTAGAAAGGATCCATTCTTAGCAACCAAGATCTTGCCTTCGGATCTGTGATAGAAGGTGTACCCAACATTTTCTTTTGGGTATCCTATGAAGACACACTTCTCCGATTTGGGTTTGAGCTTATCAGGTTGAAACCTTTTCACATAAGCATTGCAACCTCAAACTTTAAGAAACAACAGCTTAGGTTTCTTGCCAAACCATAGTTCATACGGCGTCGTATCAACGGATTTAGACGGTGCCCTATTTAACGTGAATGTAGCTGTCTCTAATGCATAACCCCAAAACGATAGTGGTAAATCGGTAAGAGACATCATAGATCGCACCATATCTAATAAAGTGCGGTTACGACGTTCGGACACACTGATACGTCTCCGTCGTATCTACTTTTCCAAACACTTTTGCCCTTGTTTTGGACTCTAACTTGCATGATTTGAATGGAACTAACCCGGACTGACGCTGTTTTCAGCGGAATTGCCATGGTGTTATTTATGTGCAGAAACAAAAGTTCTCGGAATGACCTGAAACTCCACGGAACTTATTATTGGAAAATATTAAAAATATTGGCGAAAGAATCAAGGCCAGGGGGCCCACCACCTGTCCACGATGGTGGGGGGCGCGCCCCCTGCCTCGTGGGCCCCCTGGAGCTCCACCGACCTCAACTCCATATATTCATGTTCGGGGAGAAAAAAATCAGAGAGAAAGATTCATCGCGTTTTACGATACGGAGCCGCCGCCAAGCCCTAAACTCTCTCGGGAGGGCTGATCTGAAGTCCGTTCGGGGCTCCAGAGAGGGGAATCCGTCGCCGTCGTCATCATCAACCATCCTCCATCACCAATTTCATGATGCTCACCGCCGTGCGTGAGTAATTCCATCGCAGGCTTGCTGGACGGTGATGGGTTGGATGAGATTTATCATGTAATCGAGTTAGTTTTGTTAGGGTTTGATCCCTAGTATCCACTATGTTCTGAGATTGATGTTGCTATGACTTTGCTATGCTTAATGCTTGTCACTAGGGCCCTAGTGCCATGATTTCAGATCTGAACCTATTATGTTTTCATCAATATATGTGAGTTCTTGATCCTATCTTGCAAGTCTATAGTCACCTACTATGTGTTATGATCCGGCAACCCCGAAGTGACAATAATCGGTACCACTCCGGGTGATGACCATAGTTTGAGGAGTTCATGTATTCACTATGTGTTAATGCTTTGGTCCGGTACTCTATTAAAAGGAGGCCTTAATATCCCTTTGTTTCCATTAGGACCCCGCTGCCACGGGAGGGTAGGACAAAGGATGTCATGCAAGTTCTTTTCCATAAGCACGTATGACTATATTCGGAATACATGCCTACATAACATTGATGAATTGGAGCTAGTTCTGTGTCACCCTATGTTATGATTGTTACATGATGAACCGCATCCGACATAATTCTCCATCACCGATCCAATGCCTACGAGCTTTTCACATATTGTTCTCCACTTATTTACTTTTCCGTTGCTACAGTTACAATCACTACAAAACCCAAAAATATTACTTTTGCTATCGTTACCGTTATTTCCATAATACTTTGCTACTATATACTTTGCTGCAGATATTAAGTTATCCAGGTGTGGTTGAATTGACAACTCAACTGCTAATACTTGAGAATATTCTTTGGCTCCCCTTGTGTCGAATCAATAAATTTGGGTTGAATACTCTACTACTACAGGAATCAGCTAATTTGTCGTCCGCCAAGGCGGACGACAAAGGCACGGACGGCGGACGGCAAAATGCACCGGCAAAGAATGGATCGGTAAGACCTTCTTTGCCGTCTGCTTTCTGAAGCGGACGGCAAAGGGGCCTTTGCCATCAGCGGCTGACGGCAAAGGAAGCCGACGGCAATAAATTTGCTGTTAGTCCGTTAGGTGGCTAACGGCATTATTTGCCGTCCGCGGCTGACGGCAAATAACATCAGGCCTTTGCCGTCCGCCTAATGACGTCAGTTGGATGTCACTGCCCACCAAGGCTTTGCCGTCCGCCGCTATAGTCAAAGGCTTTGCCGTCCGCCACTGTAGGCAAACTGACCAAATGGGTCAGCTCCCAGGAAGCACAGTTGGCTGCCACGTGGCTTCTTTGCAGTCTGCCGCGGACGGCAAAGAGCCCATTGCCGTCGATGGCTGACGGCAAAGAGCCTGCATTGGCTCTTTTTTTCTTTTTTTTAAATCCAACAATTTTCACAGCAAATATATGTGACATATATAGATATATTTCACAGGGTTATTTCACAGCAAACATATGACATATCCAGCACATAAGTTTCATCGTACATACATATATAGTTCCATCCATTCATACATAGAAAGTTGCACATACACATTGTTCCATCATAGCAAGCTAAGAATACTAGAAGAGAATGAAAGAAAAAACAAGCACTCCATCATAGCAAGCTAGCTTCCGTGAAGTGAGTGAGATCTGCAAAATGGCAAATAAGAAAGTTAGAAAAAAGGTGACTAGAAGAAGAAGTATATGTCATTTATGAGCTAACTTAGGTGAAATGGATCATTTATGAGCTAACTTAGGTGAAATGGATCGTTTATGAGCTAACTAAGGTGAAATTGATCGTTTATGAGCTAACTAAGGTGAAATGGATCGTTTATGAGCTAACTAAGGTGAAATGGATCATTTTAGAGCTAACCTAGGTGAAATGGATCGTTTATGAGCTAACTTAGGTGAAATGGATCATTTATGAGCTAACTTAGGTGAAATGGATCGTTTATGAGCTAACTTAGTTGAAATGGATCGTTTATGAACTAACCTAGGTGAAATGGATCGTTTACGAGCTTAGCTAGGTGAAATGGATCATTTATGAGCTAACTTAGGTAAAATGCATCATTTTAGAGCTAACCTAGGTAAGATGGGTCATTTTGGAGCTAACCTAGGTAAAATGGGTCATTTTAGAGCTAACTTGGGTAAAATGGATCATTTATGAGCTAACTAAGGTAAAATGGGTCATCTTAGATCTAACTTAGGTAAAATGGATCGTTTATGAGCTAACGAAGGTAAAATGGATCATTTTAGAGCTAACTTAGGTAAAATGAATCGTTTATGAGCTAACTAAGCTAATTATGCCATTTTTGACATAAGTAAGCTAAGTACATGTCATTTTGGAGGAAACAAAGCTAAGTATAGATCGTTTTAGAGCTAACTTAGGTAAAATGGATGGTTTTGGAGGTCAGTAAGCTTATTAAGTCATTTTGGAGGAAATAAAGCTAAGTCTAGGTCTTTATGCATTTGTTAAGCAAAACACTAGAGAAACTTACCGTGATCATGGAGGTGTAGGAGCGGGCTACTAATAATCTCGATCACTATCATCAATAAATGCATAATCATCATCATCACTATCATCAATGACGTGCTCATAGGGTTCAGCGGCATCAACATGTGGAAGGCCACCTTGACGTAATCGTTCAAGCATTGACAAGTCATCCGCAGCAGTAACCTCTTCTTGTTTCGGCTCTTCTTGTTCCTCCTCTGGGGTCATGCCGGATTCACTGTCGCTGTCTACTCCAATGTTTTGGGCTGAAGTATAGCGGTTCTTGAAACGTTTTTTTGGAAAAACGTCTCTCTTGGAAGAATTCTCCTTCATATGTGTCTGGGTTAATGTGAGGTTCATAATCCTCTTCCTTTGGGGGAGATAGTCTAGCACGTGGCGGCACTTCATAAACGACATCCCAACCTTTCAGATTTGGATTAGTTTGGCAGGCCCACGGTAGATAGAATACTTGGGTCGCCTGTTGAGCCGTAATATAGACATCAGGAACATCTAAATGGGTGCTTCGTTTGATTTCAACTAGCCCTATATGTTCATGAGTCCTTCTAGTCTCCTTCGGCTGAAACCAATAACATTTGAAGAGTACGACATTCGGTGGGTTTTCACCATAGAATAGAAGTTCATAAATTGCTTCAACTCTCCCGTAATACTCGGTACCTCCTTCGCCGATAGCAGATACACAACAATTTGTAGACTTTCGGTCAGCCATAGATAGCTCTTTGCCATAGGTATGAAAGCGATACCCGTTGAAGTCGTATTTGTCAAATGATCGGACCTTATAGTCAAAACCATTAGCGACTTGTCTCAATTCGGCGTCCATAGACTCTGAATTAGCCTACAAGTTTAATATGAAAGGATTGTTGCATTAGGCACAAATTAGCGAATGAAATGAAATGGTCTAATAGAAATTACCGTTTGTTTGAACCAAGAGATGAAACCGGGATAGCTGCCTCCTTGCTTTGCGAGAAGCTCATACTCTTCGGCGGAATCCTTTTGGATCACCGCTCCATATGAGAATATGGCGACGTATCGACTGTATGAAATATCCAGGAATAAGAGCAGTTCAAAGGAAATATAAGTTGCGAAACAATGTACCGAGAACTTACTCGATGTACGTCCGCACTTCTGTCAGGTTGTTGAAGATATACAACGTAATGGTCCGCCATTCTTCATTATCCAAAGATACTGGTTTCGAACCACTGGCTGGTGCGAGATTCCCTTTGAATAGGATGAGGTTGGATCCACCCTTTTGAGGTTCGTAAGCATTGTACCAAGGCTTCGGATTATGCAAATGACGATTTTTGGCTTCGTAGTGTACTGTCACGAAGTTTTCCGCCTCCTTAGTGATGAATGCCTCAGCCATCGATGCTTCAATTCTACGATTATTTTTACATTTTGGTCGAAGCGTCTTCTGCATCCTCTCAGTTGGGTAGCACCAACGATTTTGCATGGGCCCCCCAATCTTGCCTCGGTCGGGAGATGCAAAATCAAATACTGCATTGGATTAAAGAAGCCCGGTGGAAAGATCTTCTCTAACTTGCAGATCAACTCCGGCGCCAACTCTTCCATTTCTTCTAGCATGCCAGGCGATAGTTCTTTCGCACAAAGAACACGGAAGAAATAGCTGAGTTCTGCCAGTACTAGCCATTCATCCTCAGGGATGAAGCCACGCAACATCATCGGCATTACCCGCTCAATCCATATGTGCCAATCATGACTCTTGAGACCAAATATCTTCAATTTATCAAGATTTGCTCCCCTCTTTAGATTCGCTGCATACCCATCGGGGAACATCAACTGTTGTTGCACCCACAAGATAATTTCCCTCATAGCTGGCCTTCCAAGATTGAACCATGCCTTTGGCTTCGTCCAGTTCTGCTTTCCTTTCGGTTCTTTCATGTTTTGTAACGGCCTATCACATAGCGCCTCCAGATCGACTCTAGCCTTAGTATTATCCTTTGACTTCCCATCTATGCCGAACAATGTACCAAAAAGTGCCTCGGCGATATTCTTCTCAGTGTGCATCACGTCGATGTTGTGTGGGCAAAGGAGGTCTTTGAAGTAAGGCAGATCCCATAAGCATGTCTTGTGAGTCGCGTGTTTAGAATTATACCCCTTGAAGTACCCTGGACACTCTGGATCTGGCTTGAGAGCGTTTAACTGATCCAGGGTCTGTTGGCCTGTCAACGCAGGTGGTGCAGAGTTTTTGACAACTCTACCTCTGATGAAGTTCTTCTTGTCTTTCCTGAACTTATGGCGAGGATCCAGGAACTGTCTATGCATGTCGAAGCAAGAAAACTTGCGACCAGCCTGAAGCCAACGAAACTCAAGAGCTCCCTTGCATGTGGGGCACGGGAACCTTCCATGCACACACCAGCCAACGAATAGCGCATACGCCGGCAAGTCATGCGTTGAGTACATGTACCAGACACGCATTATGAAGTTCCGTTTGCTATAGGCATCGTATGTCTTGAACCCATTATCCCAGGCTTCTTGCAATTCGTCCTTAAGCGGCTGCATGTACATCATATTTTTCCCCGGATAGTTGGGCCCTGGAATTATCAACGTCAGGAAAATGTTCTTTCTTTGCATAATCTGTCCGGGGGGGAGATTGAGTGGAAAGACAAATACGGGCCAACAACTGTATTGGGTTGCCATCAGACCAAACACACTAAACCCATCCGTGCTGACGCCGACTCGAGGATGCCTCGGATCTGCCGCTTTGTCATCATGTAATTCATCAAACTTCTTCCACGCAACACCATCCGATGTGTGTACCATCATCAGATTCCCATCTGCATCTAGTTTGGTTCTTTTGCCCGTTTTGTGCCATGTCATCTGTCTGGCCGTCTCTTCAACCATGAAAAGACGTTGAAGTCTTGGTACGATTGGCATATACCGAAGAACACTGACGGGGATTTTGGTCTGGGTCTTCTCACCCATACCGTTGTCTACCACAGCATACCTGGAAGACTTGCGAATGGGACAATAGTTCAAGTCCGCATATTCAAGCCTAAATAAGGCACATCCTTTCTCACAGGCATGTATCTTCTCATAGGGCATCTTCAGTGCACGGAGGATTTTGTCCGACTGGTACAGGTTTGCAGGCATTACATGGCCTTTGGGTAGAAAGCGTCCAAATACTGTCATAATTGTGTCGTAGCATTCTCTACCCAAGTTGAACCGAGCCTTCAGAGCCATTACTTGTGAGATGGCATCCAACTGACAAAGCTCAGTGTGCTCGTGGAGCGGACGTTTTGAAGACTCCAACATTTCATTGAAGGCCTTTGCAGATTCCTCCATCTCCTCGTCCGAATCCCGAGCATCATCCAAGTCTTTCACCATGTTTTCCATCCCAGTACTATGCTCGTCGGTGCGACGACGAACCACCTCAGCTCGGTCACGTTGGGCAGACTCACCATGAAATGTCCACACCGTATAATTGGGCGTAAAACCACTCTTCTGCAGGTGTTTGCCCATTTCAGCCTCTGTCCTCTTTTCCCAATTGTCGCACCGGGAACAGGGGCACCAGGTTTTCCTCTGGCCATTTGCAAATGCGGCATGCACAAACGCCTTGGTTTTTGTGAACCATTCAGTGCTCCATTTGTTCTGACCAGTGTGACCGGTGTACATCCACGCACGATCACTCATCTTGACTTTCAGAGCTACTGGACACACAACAAATATATATATATATATATATATATATATATATATATATATATATATATATATATATAATTCACCATGTATATATTCTTCAGTTGATCTAGTTTGTCAATTTTATTACGTCCATGCAACCTACACTCTAATAGGTAATGATAGGTCCTAATCCCACCCGAGTATGTGTAGATTGGGTTCCTTTTCTCCTGCTATGCTCCGGATCCGACGCAAAATTTCGGCAGCACCTCCCCGCTGTTCTCCTGATACACGTCTCTGCAATAAACAGAGAGGATGTGTACCCGGAGAACAACAGGGGGGCACTAACGAAATTTATGCGTTGGATCCGGAGCAAAGCATATGGGAAAACGAACCCAATCTAGACATACTCAGGCTGTCCATGGACAGCGTTGAACAATTCGAAAGAATCACGGTTACAAATATGCAAATGCATGCATATTTATAGATGTAACCCTTTCGAACGGGAGACGCATAGTGGTTACGCATACTGATGATTGACACCTATAGCTAGCAAGTTTCATCGGCACGAAGACCGGAACAGAGCAAATGAAGGGGGGAGGAGGAGATGTCATTTGTGCTCACCAACGAACGCAGGGGCGGAGCTCGTCGAACACACGGGGAGGTCGTCAAACACCACACCCTCGCAGCGACGAAACAACTGCACATTTGAATTCACCCGAGAAACACAAATATGTATGATGTTTTGCATAACAAAATCGAAAAATATACGACCTAACTCATAATTCACAAATATATGACCCCGTCGGCCTCTGGAAGGCCAAAGAGCACGTTCTACATATTCTTTTCTTCTTCTTCTTCTTCTTCTTCTTCTTCTTCTTCTCCTCTCCTCTTCTTCTCCTACACTTTCTTCTTCTTCTCCCCTCCTCTTCTTCTCCTACACTTTCTTCTTCTTCTTCTTCTTCTTCTTCTTCTTCTCCCCTCCTCTTCTTCTTCTTCTCCCCTCCTCCTCCTCCTCCTCTTCTTCTTCTTCTTCTTCTTCTTCTTCTTCTTCCCCTTCTACATATTCTTCTTTTCTTCTTCTTCTTCTTCTTCTTCTTCTTCTTCTTCTTCTTCTTCTTCTTCTTCTTCTTCTTCTTCTTCTTCTTCTTCTTCTTCTTCTTCTTCTTCTTCTTCTTCTTCTTCTTCTCCCCTCCTCCTCTTCTTCTTCTTCTTCTTCTTCTTCTTCTTCTTCTTCTTCCCCTTTACATATTCTTCTTTTCTTCTTCTTCTTCTTCTTCTTCTTCTTCTTCTTCTTCTTCTTTTTTCATCTTTTTTCTACTTCTTTTAATTATATGACTAATTATCTAAAACCCGTGCACTAAATCTAACACTAACACATATATATCTAGCACTAAACATAACACTAACAATTAAACAGCAAAAAAAAGAAAAATAACTCACCGGAGCCGACGGGGGCCGGGGCTTCGCAACGGCAGGGTGGCGGTGGCGACGGGGGTCGTAGGGCTCCGGCCGGGGCGGTGGAGCTCATCATTGGGGAGGGACGGTGGAGCTCATCAGGGGGGAGGGGCGGTGAGCGGAGGCCCTGAGCCGGCAAGGAGGCGGGGGCGATGGGGCCGCGGTGGCGGGTGGCGGGGGCGGCGGCGGCGCCGGGGTGGTGGGGCGCCGGGGCGTCGGCGGGTGGGTGAGGCGGCGGGGTGGTGGGGCGACAAGGCAAGCGGCGACGGCTGGTGGGGGCGGCGGCGGGTGGCGGGGGTGGCGGCAGGGGGTGGGGGCGGCGGCGGGTGGCGAGGGCGGCGGCAGGTGGTGGGGGCGGCGGCGTGGTGGCTCGGGGAGGAGAGAGGGAGAGAAACATAGAGATGGATCCGGGGCGGGGTGTGTCTCGCCGTTAGTTAGGTTAGTTCTTTGCCTTCAGCTTTTTTTCTCTTTGTCATCCGCTAGCTGACGGCAAAGAGGGGGGCCGTTAAGTTTTTTTAATCAGCTCGTTAGTGGGGACCACCACTCTCTTTGCCATCTGCTAGCTGACGGCAAAGATTCTTTGCCGTGCGCTAGCTGATGGCAAAGACCGTTCTTTGCCATCAGCCAGTTCTTTGCCTTCCGTTTTCTGTATGCGGACGACAAAGACCTTCTTTGCCGTCAGCCAGCAGACGGCAAAGACTTGGCTGATGGCAAATAAGCTAATTCCAGTAGTGTACCCTCGAAAACTGTTGCGATCCCCTATACTTGTGAGTTATCAAGACTATTTTCTGGCGCGGTTGCCGGGGAGCATAGCTCTATTCTTTGAGTCACTTGGGATTTATATCTGCTGGTCACTATTAAGAACTTGAAAGACACGAAAACAAAAATTTATCCCTCAACTACGAGGGGAGATAAGGAACTGCCATCTAGCTCTGCACTTGATTCACCTTCTGTTTTGAGTAAGGTTGCGACACCTAAACCTGCTTCTGCTATTAATTCTGATATGTCGCATGTTATTGATGATGCCACTTCTGCTATGCATGATACTTATGATGAAACTACTTCTATGCTTGATACTACTGTGCCACTTGGTGAATTTCTTGATGAACAACTTGCTAGGGCTAGAGAGAATGAAATTATTGAAACTGATAATATTGATGAAAGTGATGATGAAGGCTCCCCTAATAAATATGAGTTGCCTATTGTGCCTGAGGGCTATGTTATGGATGAAGAAACTAAAAGAGACTTTCTTGCTTGCAATGATAGAAGTGATCTTAAGAAATTATTAGCTAAGCTTAAACAAAAAACTCTGAATGCTAGAATGAAATATGATCCTGCTTATGCTACTTCACCTATCTTTGTTAATGATAAGGATTATGAATTCTCTATTGATCCTGATATAATTACTTTGGTTGAATCCGATCCTTTCTATGGCTATGAATCTGAAACTGTTGTGGCGCATCTTACTAAATTAAATGATATAGCCACCCTGTTCACTAATGATGAGAGAACTCGCTACCTTTATATCCTTAAAATCTTACTAAATATTTCCGTTCACTAGTGATGCTAAGATATGGTTTAATTCTCTTGATCCTGGTTGTGTGCGTAGTCCCCGGGATATGACTTATTACTTCTCTGCTAAATATTTCCCTGCTCATAAGAAACAAGCTGCTTTAAGGGGTATATACAATTTTGTGCAAATTGAAGAAGAGAGTCTCCCACAAGCTTGGGGGAGGCTTCTCCAATTATTTAATGCTTTGCCTGATCATCCTCTTAAGAAAAATGAAATACTTGATATCTTTTATAATGGACTAACCGATGCTTCCAGAGATTACCTGGATAGTTGTGCTGGTTCTGTTTTCAGGGAAAGAACACCGTATGAAGCTGAAATTCTATTGAATAATATGTTGACCAATGAAAATAATTGGACACTTCCTGAGCCAACTCCTGAACCTATTCCTAAACCAACTCCGAAGAAGAGAGGTGTTCTATTTCTCAGTCCTGAAGATATGCAAGAGGCAAAGAAATCTATGAAAGAAAAGGGTATTAAAGCCGAAGATGTTAAGAATTTACCTCCTATTGAAGAAATACATGGTATTAATTTACCGCATGTTGAAGATATATATGATCTTAATTCATCACCTATTGAAGAAACGCATGGTCTTGATAACCCGACACAGGTAGTAAAGGTAAATTCTCTCTATAGATATGATAAAGCTGAAATCCCTCCTACTAAGTTTGCTAGCCAATGTTTGGATGAGTTTGATAACTTTATGGCTAAGCAAGAAGACTTCAATGCTTATTTTGGTAGACAATTAAAACAAAATGCTTATATGATTGAACACTTGGGTGATTATATGTCTAGAGTTAAAGGTGAACTTAAACTAATTAGTAAACATGCTTCTATGGTTACCACTCAAGTAGAACAAGTACGTAAAGCTCAGAATGATTTGCTCAATGAATTAAATAGTAAGAATAATGACTATGCTGTTAGAGTGGCTACTAGAACTGGTAAAATAACTCAGGAACCTTTGTATCCTGAAGGCCATCCTAAGAGAATTGAGCAGGACTCTCAGATAAATAATATAGATGCACCTAGTCCCTCTAAAAAGAAGAAAAAGAAAAATGATAGGACTTTGCATACTTCTAGTGAACCTATTGCTGAACCACCTGAGAATCCAAATGATATTTCTATTTCTGATGCTGAAACACAATCTGGTAATGAACATGAACCTAGTGACAATGTTAATGATGATGTTCATGTTGATGCTCAACCTAGTAATGATAATGATGTAGAAATTGAACCTGCTGTTGATCTTGATAACCCACAATCAAAGAATCAACTTTATTATAAGAGATACTTTGTTGCTAGGAAACACGGTAAAGAAAGGGAGCCATGGGTTCAGAAACCCATGCCTTTTCCTCCCAAGCCATCCAAGAAAAAGGATGATGAGGATTTTGAGCGCTTTGCTGAAATGATTAGACCTATCTTTTTGTGTATGCGATTAACTGATATGCTCAAAATGAATCCTTATGCTAAGTACATGAAAGAAATTGTTACTAATAAAAGAAAGATACCGGAAGCTGAAATTTCCACCATGCTTGCTAATTATACTTTTAAGGGTGGAATACCAAAGAAACTTGGAGATCCAGGAGTACCTACTATACCATACTCCATTAAAAGAAATTATGTTAGAACTGCTTTATGTGATCTTGGAGCCGGTGTTAGTGTTATGCCTCTCTCTTTATATCGTAGACTTGATTTGAATAAGTTGACACCTACTGTAATATCTTTCCAAATGGCTGATAAATGAACTGCTATACCTGTCGGTATTTGTGAGGATGTGCCTGTTGTGGTTGCAAATGTTACTATTTTAACAGACTTTGTTATTCTTGATATTCCTAAGGACGATAGTATGTCTATTATTCTTGGAAGACCCTTTTTGAATACTGCAGGGGCTGTTATTGATTGCAACAAAGGCAATGTCACTTTTCATGTTAATGGTAATGAGCATACGGTACACTTTCCGAGGAAACAACCTCAAGTCCACAGTATCAATTCTATTGGAAAAATTCCATCGATTATTATTGGAGGTTTTGAATTTCCTCTTCCTACTGTCAAGAAGAAATATGATATTCTTATTATAGGGGATGTGCATATCCCCGTTGAGGTAACATAGTGTTATTCGAAATTTCTCCGGTTCCATGTTATTCGAAATGAGTTTGTTAACAAGACCTGATCAACCTTGTTAGTGGATTCCTTTTGATGAGCATGAGATGGATGAAGTTAGAAAGCACAACCTTCTGTATCCTCCTCTACTTTCTGTTATTTAGTTGAAATAAAGTAAAAATAGTATTTCTGTCAGTTTTCTGAATTATCCATGCAATATAAAAATACACCAAAAATAAAAGTTCTCCAAATGCCCTGAAATTGAAATATGATTTTTTTCTAGAATATTTGAGAATATTTGGCACTGAGAACACAGCAGGGGGAGCAAGCACCTGGGCACGAGGGTCCAGGGCACGCCCCCCTGCCTCGTGGGCCCACGGTGGCTCCCCTCCACTTATTCCTGCACCCACACACTTCTTCTTCCTCCCAAAAAAATCACCATCCAGCTCAAGCACGAGTTGTAGCTCATTTTGCTGCGATTTTCGATCTCCTTGATCAAAGCACCTCTCACAAAACTGCTTTGGGGGATTGTTCTTTGGTATGTGACTCCTCCATTGGTCCAATTAGTTTTTGTTCTAGTGCTTTATTCATTGCAAATTTGTGCTGCCTAGGTGACCATGTTCTTGAGCTTGCATGTCAAATTTATATGGTTCCAAGTAGTTCTAATGCATGATATAGTCTCTAGGCACTTGTGGGAGTAGTTGCTATCAATCTTGTTGAGCTTGGTTCACTTTTATTTGAAGTTACTAAAATTTTCAGAAATTTTTCAGAGGAAGAAATATGTTTAGGAAAATGTACCAATGTGGTTCTTCAAGGAAGCAAGGACCCAGGCTTGCAATGCGTGATGCTGACGATGAACCACCAAGGGACGCTCCAGTGCGGCCTTGTGAATGGCCTTCAGAAGACTTTATGGATCGAGCGGGAATCAAGGAAGAATTTAACACATGTGTGCGTAACGCTGATCTTGTGAGCTTCGAGGCAGACAAGTGCCGTCAGTACCACTATCTCACTAGTTCCTTTGTGAGGAGGTTTGAACTTTCATCTTCACGTAATTCTCAAACTGTCCTGTTTGATCTTTATGAAAATTCTTATACTATGGACCTAGAGGATTTAACCACTGCTTGCAAACTTCCACAATGGGGTAGTACTAGTGAACCTCGGAAATCTGAATTTAGAGATTTTCTTGCTAGTATAACTGTGGGGGAATCTAGTGACATAGCACAAGCTACCATAGGGAGCATTCATTTTCCTGCTTTACATTATTTTGCTCTCTTCATAGGTAGGTGCATAAATGGTAAAGATGAAGCATGTCACATGTGTGTCCCTGACCTCAGTATTCTCAGGAGTGCTGTGTTAGGAGATAAACATTATAATATGGGAGCCATTGTTGCATGTAGGTTGCATCATAATAGATTTAATGGAGTTTTCTTTGGTGGAATTTATGCAACCCGTATAGCTAATTTTCTTGGTATAACCATACGTGAGGATGATATTGAGTTGCCTCCTGCTTATTTGGATTATGAGGCTATGATTCGTCATCATTTTGTTGAGAGGAACGATCAGTTCCTCCAGTACCGACTAATCTTTGACAGACGATGCACCTATCACGTCGCTCTCCCTGCTTCTACCTTCTTTGACTCTGAGGCAAAGGGGAGATATTACATAACCAGAGAGGAGGCGGAAGAGTATAAGAGGAAGGCTGAGATAGCTCGCCTCCAAGCTGCATCCCACGATGCAATGACTGCTGCATCTCAGTACGACCCCAACTATAATTTTGGATATCCGCCAGGCCATCCGTGGCAATAGACCAACTTAGGCTAAAAACCTAAGCTTGGGGGAGTACGTATTTCCCACCGACATTACATTTATGTTTACACACTCATTGCTAGTTGTCGGTGCTCATACTCTTTCACTGTAATATCCATGCTAGTTTATTTTCTTTTTCTGCTTTCTTCTTGTGTGTTTGATAAACCTTAAGAAAAACCAAAAAAAATAGTAATAGCTTTTAGTTAGTTTACTTTTCTTGTTGTAGTAATAATTAAAAAGAAAACCCAAAAAGATTTCTCGTTCTTCTTTTGCTTGTTGGGAGCTTTCCCGTGTAAATAGTTTTATTTCTTTTCTTTTCTGTGGGGGGTCGATAGGAGAAGACCATGATGAAATTGTTGAAGTGGCTCTTATATGCATTATTGTTGATTTAACCAAGAGCCCATATTGCCTTGTCTTCTCCTGTTTATTGAATGCTCGCAGATTCCAGCTTAGTCCAATGCACGTGCACTATTATTATTATTCACATCGTTCGGCCGTGCAAGTGAAAGGCAATTATGACGATATATGATGGACTGACTGAGATGAGAGAAGCTGGTATGAACTTGACCTCTCTTGTTTTTGTAAATATGATTAGTTCATCGTTCCTGATTCAGCCTATTATGAATAAACATGTTTGCAATGACAATTAGAGATTATAGTTGCTTATGCCATGCTTAATTAGCTAGGAGTTTATAATGGTTTACCTTGCGTGCCAACATGCTATTAAAATGGTTGTGATGTGGTATGATGGGGTGGTATCCTCCTTTTAATGATTCAAGTGACTTGACTTGGCACATGTTCACACATGTAGTTGAAACAAATCAACATAGCCTTCACGATATTTATGTTCATGGTGGATCATATCCTACTCATGCTTGCACTCAATGTTCATTAATTTTAATGCATGTTCATGACTGTTGTCGCTCTCTAGTTGGTCGCTTCCCAGTCTTTTGCTAGCCTTCACTTGTACTAAGCGGGAATACTGCTTGTGCATCCAATCCGTTAAACCCCAAAGTTATTCCATATGAGTCCACTATACCTTCCTATATGTGGTATCTACCTGCCGTTCCAAGTAAATTTGTATGTGTCAAACTCTAAACCTTCAAATGAAATTCTGTTTTGTATGCTCGAATAGCTCATGTATCAACTAGGGCTGCCCGTATCTTCCATGTTAGGCGGGTTATTGTCAAGAGGAGTGGACTCCGCTCCTCACTCACGAGAAAATGGCTGGTCACCGGGATGCCCAGTCCCATGCTTTATGCAAATCAAATCAAAATAATTGCAAACAAAACTTCCCCCGGGACTGTTGTTAGTTGGAGGCACTCGTTGTTTCGAGCAAGCCATTGATTGATGCTTGTTGGTAGAGGGGGAGTATAAACTTTACCATTCTGTTTGGGAACCGCCTATAATGTGTGTAGCATGGAAGATATCGCCATCTCTTGGTTGTTATGTTGACAATGAAAGTATGCCGCTCAAAATATTATTCATCTCTATTTCAAAATCGAGCTCTGGCACCTCTACAAATCCCTGCTTCCCTCTGCGAAGGGCCTATCAATTTACTTTTATGTTGAGTCATCACCCTCTTATTAAAAAGCACCAGCTGGAGAGCACCGCTGTCATTTGCATTCATTACTATTAATTTATATTGGGTATGACTATGATTGGATCTCTTTTACCATGAATTACAATATCTAGTCAGTCCTTGATCTTTAAAGGTGCTCTGAATTTATATTTTGTGGTCTCAGAACGGGCTAGCAAGATACCATCTTGTTATATCATATTATGATTGTTTTGAGAAAGTGTTGTCATCCGAGGTTTATTATTATTGCTCGCTAGTTGATTATGTCATTGATATGAGTAAACATGAGACCTAAGTGTTATTGTGAATGTGGTTAGTCATAATCTTTGCTGAAAACTTGAATGCTGACTTTACATATTTACAACAACAAGAGCAAACAGAGTTTGTAAAAGTTTTTCTTTATCACTTCTAGTTTATCAACTGAATTGCTTGAGGACAAGCAAATGTTTAAGCTTGGGGGAGTTGATACGTCTCCATCGTATCTACTTTTCCAAACACTTTTGCCCTTGTTTTGGACTCTAACTTGCATGATTTGAGTGGAACTAACCCGGACTGACGCTGTTTTCAGCAGAATTGCCATGGTGTTATTTATGTGCAGAAACAAAAGTTCTCGGAATGACCTGAAACTCCACGGAACTTATTTTTGGAAAATATTAAAAATATTGGCGAAAGAATTAAGGCCAGGGGGCCCACCACCTGTCCACGAGGGTGGGGGGCGCGCCCCCTGCCTCGTGGGCCCCCTAGAGCTCCACCGACCTCAACTCCAACTCCACATATTCGTGTTCAGGGAGAAAAAAATCAGAGAGAAAGATTCATCGCGTTTTACGATACGGAGCCGCCGCCAAGCCCTAAACTCTCTCGGGAGGGCTGATCTGGAGTTCGTTTGAGGCTCCGGAGAGGGGAATCCGTCGCCGTCATCATCATCAACCATCCTCCATCACCAATTTCATGATGCTCACCGCCGTGCGTGAGTAATTCCATCGTAGGCTTGCTGGACAGTGATGGGTTGGATGGGATTTATCATGTAATCGAGTTAGTTTTGTTAGGGTTTGATCCCTAGTATCCACTATGTTCTGAGATTGATGTTGCTATGACTTTGCTATGCTTAATGCTTGTCACTAGGGCCCTAGTGCCATGATTTCAGATCTGAACCTATTATGTTTTCATCAATATATGTGAGTTCTTGATCCTATCTTGCAAGTCTATAGTCACCTACTATGTGTTATGATCCGGCAACCCCGAAGTGACAATAATCGGGACCACTCCCGGTGATGACCATAGTTTGAGGAGTTCATGTATTCACTATGTGTTAATGCTTTGGTCCGGTACTCTATTAAAAGGATGCCTTAATATCCCTTAGTTTCCATTAGGACCCCGCTGCCACGGGAGGGTAGGACAAAAGATGTGATGCAAGTTCTTTTCCATAAGCACGTATGACTATATTCGGAATACATGCCTACATTACATTGATGAATTGGAGCTAGTTCTGTGTCACCCTATGTTATGATTGTTACATGATGAACCGCATCCGGCATAATTCTCCATCACCGATCCAATGCCTACAAGCTTTTCACATATTGTTCTCCGCTTATTTACTATTCCGTTGCTACTGTTACAATCACTACAAAACCCAAAAATATTACTTTTTCTATCGTTACCGTTATTTCCAAAATACTTTGCTACTAAATACTTTGCTGCAGATATTAAGTTATCCAGGTGTGGTTGAATTGACAACTCAACTGCTAATACTTGAGAATATTCTTTGGCTCCCCTTGTGTCGAATCAATAAATTTGGGTTGAATACTCTACCCTCGAAAACTGTTGCGATCCCCTATACTTGTGGGTTATCACACACCATTACGTTGTTGTGTTCCAGGTGGCGTGAGTTGCGAAACTATTCCGCATTGGTTCAAACGAAGACCAAATTCGTAACTCAAATATTCTCCTCCACGATCAGATCGTAGAAACTTTATTTTCTTGTACGATGATTTTCCACTTCACTCTGAAATTCTTTGAACTTTTCAAATGTTTCAGACTTATGTTTCATCGAGTAGATATACCCATATCTGCTCAAATCATCTGCGAAGGTTAGAAAATAATGATACCCGCCGCGAGCCTCAACACTCATCGAACCGCATACATCAGTATGTATTATTTCCAATAAGTCAGTTGCTTGCTCCATTGTTCCGGAGAACAGAGTCTTAGTCATCTTGCCCATGAGGCATGGTTCGCAAGCATCAAGTGATTCATAATCAAGTGATTCCAAAAGCCCATCGGCATGGAGTTTCTTCATGCGCTTTACAGCAATATGACCTAAATGACAGTGCCACAAATAAGTTGCACTATCATTACTAACTTTGCATCTTTTGGCTTCAATATTATGAATATGTGTATCACTACGATCGAGATCCAACAAACTATTTTCATTGGGTGTATGACCACTGAAGGTTTTATTCATGTAAACAGAACGACAATTATTCTCTGACTTTAAATGAATAAATGTATTGCAATAAACATGATCAAATCATATTTATGCTCAACGTAAACACCAAATAACATTTATTTAGGTTCAACACTAATCCCGAAAGTACAGGGAGTGTGCGATGATGATCATATCAATCTTGGAACCACTTCCAACACACATCGTCACTTCACCCTTAACTAGTCTCTGTTCATTCTGCAACTCCCATTTCGAGTTACTACTCTTAGCAACTGAACCAGTATCAAATGCCGAGGGGTTGCTATAAACACTAGTAAAGTACACATAAATAACATGTATATCAAATTTACCTTTGTTCACTTTTCCATCCTTCTTATCCGCCAAGTATCTAGGGCAGTTCCACTTCAAGTGACCACGCCCTTTGCAGTAAAAGCACTTAGTCTCAGGCTTAGGTCCAGACTTGGGCTTCTTCACTTGAGCAGCAACTTGCTTGCCGTTCTTCTTGAAGTTCCCCTTCTCCCCTTTGCCCATTTTCTTGAAACTAGTGGTCTTGTCAACCATCAACACTTGATGTTTTTCTTGATTTCTACCTTCGTTGATTTCAGCATCGCGAAGAGCTCGGGAATTACTTTCGTCATCCCTTGCATATTATAGTTCATCACGAAGTTCTAGTAACTTGGAGATAGTGACTAGAGAACTTTGACAATTACTATCTTATCTGGAAGATTAACTCCCACTTGATTCAAGCAATTGTAGTACCCAAACAATCTGAGCACATGCTCACTGGTTGAGCTATTCTCCTCCATCTTGTAGGCAAAGTACTGTCAGAGGTCTCATACCTCCCGACACGGGCATGAGTATGAAATACCAATTTCAACTCTTGGAACATCTTATATGCTCCGTGACGTTAAAAACGTTTTTGAAGTCCCGGTTCTAAGCCGTAAAGCGTGGTGCACTAAACTATTAAGTAGTCATCATACCGAGCTTTGTCAAACGTTCAAAACGTCTGCATCTGCTCCTGCAATAGGTCCGTCACCTAGCGGTGCATCAAGGACATAATTCTTCTGTGCAGCAATGAGGATAATCCTCAGATCACGGACCTAGTCCGCATCATTGCTACTATCATCTTTCAACTTAAGCGCGAGCTATTGATCTACAACATAGATATGCAAATACTATCAGGACTAAGTTCATGATAAATTAAAGTTCAATTAATCATATTACTTAAGAACTCCCACTTAGATAGACATCCCTCTAGTCATCTAAATGATCACGTGATCCATATCAACTAAACCATGTCCGATCATCACGTGAGATGGAGTAGTTTTCAATGGAGAACATCACTATGTTGATCATATCTACTATATGATTCACGCTCGACCTTTCGTTCTCAGTGTTCCGAGGCCATATCTGCATATGCTAGGCTTGTCAAGTTTAACCCGAGTATTCTGCGTGTGCAAAACTAGCTTGCACCTATTGTATGTGAATGTAGAGCTTATCACACCCAATCATCACGTGGTGTCTCGGCACAAAGAACTGTCGCAATGGTGCATACTCAGGGAGAACACTTATACCTTGAAATTTTAGTAAGGGATCATCTTATAAAGCTACCGCCGAACTAAGCAAAATAAGATGTATAAAAGATAACCATCACATGCAATCAAAATATGTGACATGATATGGCCATCATCATCTTGTGCTTTTGATCTCCATCTCCAAAGTACTGTCATGATCTCCATTGTAACCGGCATGACACCATGATCTCCATCATCTTGATCTTTTATCACCGTGTCGTCACATGGTCGTCTCACCAGCTATTGCTTTTGCAACTATTGCTATCGCATAGCGACAAAGTAAAGCAATTACATGGCACTTGTATCTTATGCAATAAGGAGACAACCATAAGGCTCCTGCCAGTTGCCTATAGCTTTAACAAAACATGATCATATCATACAACAATTTATATCTCATCACGTTTTGACCATATCACATCACAACATGCCCTGCAAAAACAAGTTAGACGTCCTCTACTTTGTTGTTGCAAGTTTTACGTGGCTGCTACGGGCTGAGCAAGAACCGTTCTTACCTACGCATCAAAACCACAACAATTTTTCGTCAAGTATGTGCTGTTTTAACCTTCAACAAGGACCGGGCGTAGTCACACTCGATTCAACTAAAGTTGGAGAAACTGACACCCGCCAGCCACCTGTGTGCGAAGCATGTTGGTAGAACCAGTCTCGCGTAAGCGTACGCGTAATGTCGGTCCGGGCCGCTTCATCCAACAATACCGCCGAATCAAAGTATGATATGTTGGTAAACAGTATGACTATTATCGCCCACAACTCATTTGTGTTCTACTCGTGCATATAACATCTAAGCATAAACCTGGCTCTGATGCCACTGTTGGGGAACGCAGTAATTTCAAAACTTTTCCTACGATCACGCAAGGTCTATGTGATGCATAGCAATGAACGGAAGAGTGTTGTCCACGTACCCTCGTAGACCGTAAGCGGAAGCGTCAAGTGACGCGGTTGATGTAGTCGAACGTCTTCGCGACCCAACCGATCAAGTACCGAAAGCACGGCACCTCCGCGATCTGCACACGTTCAGCTCGGTGACGTCCCTCGTACTCTTGATCCAGTTGAGGCCGAGGGAGAGTTCCGTCAGCACGACGGCCTGGTGACGGTGATGATGAAGTTACCAGCGCAGGGCTTCGCCTAAGCACTACGACGATATGACCGAGGTGTGTAACTATGGAGGGGGGCACCGCACACGGCTAAGAGAAACTTTGTTGTGCCTTTGGGGTGTCCCTTGCCCACATATATAAAGGAGGGAGGAGGAGGAGCCCGGCCCTAGAGGGGGCGCGCCAAGTGTGGGGAGTCCTACTAGGACTCCCAAGTCCTAGTAGGATTCCCCTTTTCCTTTCTGGAGTAGGAGAGAAGAAAGAGGGAAAGAGAGAGGAAGTAGGAAAGGGCAAGGAAGGGGGGGGGCGCCCCCTTTCCCCTAATCCAATTTGGACCCATGGGGGGCGCGCGCCTCCTTCCCTTTGGCCTGCCTCCTCTATTTTCGTATGGCCCAATAAGGCCCAATACTTCTCCCGGCGAATTCCCGTAACTCTGCGGTACTCCGAAAAATACCCGAATGACTCGAAACCTTTCCGATGTCCGAATATAGCCTTCCAATATATCGATATTTACCTCTCGACCATTTCGAGACTCCTCGTCATATCCCCGATCTCAACCGGGACCCCGAACAAACTTCGGTCATCAAATCACATAACTCATAATACAAATCGTCATCGAACATTAAGCGTGCGGACCCTATGGGTTCGAGAACTATGTAGACATGACCGAGACACATCTCCGGTCAATTACCAATAGCCGAATCTGGATGGTCATATTGGCTCCTACATATTCTACGAAGATCTTTATCGTCAAATCGCATAACAACATATGTTGTTCCTTTTGTCATTGGTATGTTACTTGCCCGAGATTCGATCGTCGGTATCACCATACCTAGTTCAATCTCGTTACCTGCAAGTCTCTTTACTCGTTCCGTAGTGCATCATCCCGCAACTAACTCATTAGTCACATTGCTTGCAAGGCTTATAGTGATGTGCATTACCGAGAGGGCCTAGAGATACCTCTCCGACAATCGGAGTGACAAATCCATATTTGTAACTCCATCTCTTGCCATTTTCGGCTATGTGTTATGATATTCCCTTCGTGGTCGGGTTTTGTTTTTCGTTTTTGCATTTTGTTCATGTCATGCATCTCATATCATGTCATCATGTGCATCTCATTTGCATACGTGTTCGTCTCATGCATCGGAGCATTTTCCCCGTTGTCCGTTTTGCAATCCGACACTCCCACGTGCACCGGCGCACCCCTCTTGTTTCTTTTTGTGAGCGGGTGTTAAACGTTCTCGAAATGGACCGAGGTTTGTCAAGTGGCCTTGGTACACCACCGGTAGACCACCTGTCAAGTTTCGTTCCATTTGAAGGTCGTTTGACGCTCGAACGGTTAACCGGGTAACCGCAAAGTCCTTTTGTGTGTTGCAGCAAAACCCTCCTCCAAACATCCCAATAACCCGTCTAAGTCACCTCCATGCTCTCGGTCGTTCGATCACGATCGTGTGGGCGAAAACCGCACTCCATTTGGAGTCTCCTAGCTCCCTCTGCCTATATAAACACCCCCCCTCCGAAATTTCGGATCAAACCCTAGATCAATTCCCCTCCGCGCCGCCGGACGTTTCTTCCTCAGCCGGCCGGACATGTCCGCCGCCCTCACCGCGCCACGTGGCGGCTCCTGATTCGCCGAGCCGCCGCGCCCACTTCGCCTGCGCGCCGGCCCGCCGGCGCGCGAGGCCCACGCGAGGCCCCCCGGAGCCCGAGCCGCGCCCCACGGCTCCGACCGCGCCCCTCCACCCGCGGATCCCCGCCGCCGCCGCCGTTCCCGCCGCCCGCCGCCTCGCTCGGCGCCGCCTCCTCTCCCCGTCTACGCGCCCGTCCCCGACCACCGCCGCCGTCCTCGTCTCCTCCCGCACCTCCTCCGGCCGCCGCCGTCTCCCTCCGTCTCCGGCAGCCGCGCCAGCCCCGCCTCGGAGTGCGTGCCGGATCTGGATCCAGTGAGGTTGACCCCGAAAATCCCCCAAGTCCCGTATATTTCACATTATGTGCTCTTGTTCATTGCATCACATCTCATCGCATACTGCTCCATTTTGCGTGCATGATATATCGAAATGTTCGTCTCAAGATGCTCTTCATTTTGTTCCATTGTGCCATGTTCGTTTGAGTCCATATTGATGCCCAAATCTCTGTCGCAAGAGTGCTATATGATGTTTACTGCTGTTACTTATCAGAACTTCGTGTTTTGTTATTTTTGTTGCATTTGATGTGTGCATCTTATGGGCATGAGCTCTACAGGTGTTTTGATCTATGCCATGCCATATTTACAGAGGTATATGCGATGTATTTTTTTGATCTATGTGGTGACTAGCACAAGCATGTAAACTAGGCTTCGTGATGTTTCTGTTTTCAGGGACTTAGAATTTTGCTAAGTCTGTGACTGCTGTTATTTTGTTTCCATGTATCCATGTGTCTACAGAGAGATCCATGCTTCTTTTGGGCATGTTCAGGAAGGATGTTTTGTATATATAGTTGTGCTCTATCCATCCATGCCCCTGCTTGCAATTATAGAGTGACATAGGATGTCTTAATCTTGCTCTACTTTTGCTATAAAATGTTTCTGGCAAATTGTTAACATGATATTCAATTTTCCAAGGTTGTTGTAGTTGATCCATACATTCTATGAACTTTGCTTTTGCCGTGGTTAGCTTCATAAACATGCCATCTTCCTATAGGTATGCTTGTTTTGTCATGCATTGCTTTGTGATGAGTGAATCAAGCTCACAAAGATGCCCTCATAATTTCTGTTAATGCCATGCTCTATTTTCTGCTAAGTCTGAAACCTGTTAACGAAACTTGCTATGTTTACATGGGTGCCATCATATCTTCAGTGCCTTTTTGGCTCATGGTCAGTAAGGGACTTTTGTTCTATGCATTTAGTAGATTCATGCCATGCCTTGTTTTGCTATGTTAAGTTCCTGTAGCATGTTGATTGCTTGCTCTGAACATTGCTACCTGATGCTGTTTCAGCCATGTCCAGTAATTTCACCAAGTCGGTGAACCTGATATCTTTTGCACTTTTGCCATGCTTGTTTCAACCTGTTATGGTGCGATCTAGCCATAGCTCAGTGTTCATCTTTTGTCAAGCATCTCCTGTAGATCACTACCATATGTTTTGTTACTATGTTGGAGTGCTTTAGCATAGTTACTTGTTGCATTCTAAGTGCTATCATGCTGTTGATCGCAGAATCGTGTCATTCTTGTTTTGCTTGCCATTTGCAAACCGTGCATCCGTTTCCGGTGATCTTTATATCAATTTCGACCGAAATCATCTCATCTTTCCAGTGGCATACTTGGTTTGCCAAGTTACTGCCTTGTTCATCCTTTTTCTTCCGGAGCACGCATACGCATCACATATCATATCTCGCATATCATGCATGTATTGCATCATGTTGCTTGCGCATTTCCCGTGATTGATTATGGTTCCATTGCTTGTGTTCTTGCTGTGGGTAGAGCCGGGAGACGAGTTCGTGAACGAGGAACCTGTTGAGTACGCTTACGAGGATCAAGCTTTCGACAACTCTGAGAACCTTGCAGGCAAGATGACCATACCCTCGAAATCACTTCTATCTTTGCTTTGTTAGTTGTTCGTTCTATTGCCATGCTGTGCTACCTACCACTTGCTATATCATGCCTCCCATATTGCCATGTCAAGCCTCTAACCATCCTTTTCCTAGCAAACCGTTGTTTGGCTAAGTTACCGCTTTTGCTCAGCCCTTCTTATAGCGTTGCTAGTTGCAGGTGAAGTTGAAGTTGGTTCCATGTTGGAACATGGATATTTTGGAATATCACAATATCTCTTATTTAATTAATGCATCTATATATTTGGTAAAGGGTGGAAGGCTCGGCCTTATGCCTAGTGTTTTGTTCCACTCTTGCCGTCCTAGTTTCCGTCATACCGGTATTATGTTCCTTGAGTTTGCGTTCCTTACGCGGTTGGGTGATTTATGGGACCCCCTTGACAGTTCGCCTTGAATAAAACTCCTCCAGCAAGGCCCAACCTTGGTTTTACCATTTGCCACCTAAGCCTTTTTCCCTTGGGTTTTCGCGAGCCCGAGGGTCATCTTTATTTAAACCCCCGGACCAGTGCTCCTTCGAGTGCTGGCCCAAACTGGGCGATGTCCGGCGCCCCCTGGGCAACCAGGGTCTATGCCAACCCGACGTCTTGCCCATCCGGTGTGCCTTGAGAACGAGATATGTGCATCTCCTATCGAGATTTGTCGGCACATTCGGGTGGCTTTGCTAGTCTTGTTTTACCATTGTTGAAATGTCTTATAAACCGGGATTCCGAGACTGATCGGGTCTTCCCGGGAGAAGGTTTATCCTTCGTTGACCGTGAGAGCTTATGATGGGCTAAGTTGGGACACCCCTGCAGGGTATTATCTTTCGAAAGCCGTGCCCGCGGTTATGAGGCAGATGGGAATTTGTTAATGTCCGGTTGTAGAGAACTTGTCACTTGACTTAATTAAAATACATCTACCGTGTCTGTAGCCGTGATGGTCTCTTCTCGGCGGAGCCCGGGAAGTGAACACGGTTTGAGTTATGCATGAACGTAAGTAGTTTCAGGATCACTTCTTGATCATTTCTAGCTTCGCGACCGTTGCGTTGCTTCTCTTCTCGCTCTCTTTTGCGTATGTTAGCCACCATATATGCTTAGTGCCTGCTGCAGCTCCACCTCATTACACCATCCTTTCCTATAAGCTTAAATAGTTTTGATCTCGTGGGTGTGATATTGCTGAGTCCTCGTGACTCACAGATTCTACCAAAACAGTTGCAGGTGCCGACGATGCCAGTGCAGGTGACGCAACCGAGCTCAAGTGGGAGTTCGACGAGGAACGTGGTCGTTACTATTTTTCTTTTCCTGATGATCAGTAGTGGAGCCCAGTTGGGACGATCGGGGATCTAGCATTTGGGGTTATCTCATTTTCATTTGGATGTGACCGTACTCGGTCTATGTGTGGACTTTGGATGATGTATGAATTAATTTATGTATTGTGTGAAGTGGCGATTGTAAGCCAACTCTCGTTATCCCATTCTTGTTCATTACATGGGATTGTGTGAAGATGACCCTTCTTGCGACAAAACCACAATGCGGTTATGCCTCTAAGTCGTGCCTCGACACGTGGGAGATATAGCCGCATCGTGGGCGTTACAATTGATCTATGCCAACTCAACAAACATCATCGAAGACACCTGTAGAGCATCTTCATAATCACCCAGTTACGTTGTGACATTAAGTGTTCCTCTGGTATTCGGGAGTTGCATAATCTCATAGTCATAGGAACATGTATAAGTCATGAAGAAAGCAGTAGCAATGAAACTGTAACGATCATAATGCTAAGCTAACAAATGGGTCTTGTCCATCACATCGTTCTCCTAATGATGTGATCCCGTTCATCAAATGACAACACATGTCTGTGGCTAGGAAACTTAACCATCTTTGATTAACGAGCTAGTCAAGTAGAGGCATACTAGGGACATTCTGTTTGTCTATGTATTCACACATGTACTAAGTTTCCGGCTAATACAATTCTAGCATGAATAATAAACATTTATCATGATCTAAGGGAATATAAATAACAACTTTATTATTGCCTCTAGGGCATATTTCCTTCACTTGGCCCTTCAGGAAGTTGTCAACGAGGTTAGTAGGCAACGTCATAAGGGCGTTTTCCTTAAGCTCGATTTTCAGAAGGCGTATGATCGCCTTGATTGGTCCTTCTTGCGCTTGGTGTTTGAGAAGAGGGGGTTTGATAACTGGTGGTTCGTCTGAATCATGCAACTAGTCTGTGTACCAGGAGCACGTCCATTAATATTAATGGTGAGGTCATCTCCTTCCATTCCTTGAGGGGGGTGAGGCAAGGGGATCCTATTTCCCCTCTGAGGGAGTCCTGGACTCAGGGGTCCTCGGGCGTCCGGCCTGTTCGCCATGGGCCGGACTGGTGGGCTGTGAAGATATGAAGACCGAAGACTCTACTCGTGTCCGGATGGGACTCTCCTTGGCGTGGAAGGCAAGCTTGGCTACCAAACGTGAAGATTCCTTTCTCTGTAACCGACCTGATGTAACCCTAGATCCTTCCGGTGTCTATATAAACCGGAGGGCTTAGTCCGGATCGGCAATACTCATAAGCATAGTCATACATGCTAGACTTCTAGGGTTTAGCCATTACGATCTCGTGGTAGATCAACTCTTGTAATACTCATATTCATCAAGATCAATCAAGCAGGAAGTAGGGTATTACCTCCATAGAGAGAGACCAAACCTGGGTAAACATTGTGTCCCCCGTCTCCTGTTACCATCGATCCTAAACGCACAGTTCGGGACCCCCTACCCGAGATCCGCCGGTTTTGACACCGACACCCTCTCCTCTTCAACTTTGCGATGGACGCCCTTGCAACCATACTGGATAAGGCTAGGATGGCCGGCCACCTCACGGGTGTGGCGGGTCACCTAATCCCTGGGGTGGGGCCACTCATCTTCAGTATGCGGATGATACCATGATTATGGTAGAGGCTTGGACCTGGACATCGTCAACCTTAACTTCCTCCTCCTCTGCTTCGAAGCCATGTCTGAGCCGAAAATAAATTTTGACAAGAGCACGGGGGTCGTGTTCGGCTATTATGAAGCCGAGAGCAGTGGATCGTGGACAACCTGAATTGCAGGTTGGCAGCCTTCCCTATAGAATATTTGGGGATGCCATTGTCTGATTCAAGGTTTCCTTTGAGCAGATTTGACCTTCTCACGGGGAGGGCCGCCGCACAGGCCGATCCGTTGTATTGGTGGTTTACTTCCAACGAAAGTAAGACGGTCCTGATTGACTCTATTCTCTCTAGCATCCCCATGTATATGATGGGGTTGTATATTTTACCGAAGGGAGTGCATAGCTCGTTCGATAAGGACATCTCACGTTTATTCTGGCAAGCGATGAATGGCCGACAGAAATATCACATGGTGAAGTGGGACGACATCTGCTTGCCAAAGGACCTAGAAGGGTTGGAATCCTTGCCTCCCGTTGTATGAATGTGTCTCACATGCTTCTGTGGGTCTGGCAGATCATCCGAGGGGAGGGGGACTTTGATAGCAAATTCTTCAGGCAAAGTACCTTCAGGGCTTGCCGCTTCTTGCGTGCGCATGCTCAGAGGGTTCCCAATTTTGGAAGTCCATCTAGAAGATCAAACATGATATTTGCCTGGGCTATCCTTTTTTATCGGCAATGGCGAGGGTGCCATGTTTTGGCAACTGGGTTGATGGAGCCTCGTTATGCACGGGGTTTCCAAACCTAGTTGTCGTTTATGTGGATCCGTTGCTCTTGGTCTCCGCAGTGGTTGAAGATGGCCACTGTAACATCTTGTTCCATCGTTCTTTTGGGCCAGTGGAGGTGTTGGAGTGGGCTAATTTGCGAGCGGCCCTCCAACCTATGCTCTCGGACTATTCAAACACCATCTCTTGGAGCCTCTCTTCCTAGGGAGATTTATCCATTGCCTCGGCCCTCCAACCTGTGCTCCCGGCCTATGGAAGGTGCCCCTACCCTTGAAGATCAAAAATTTTGTGTGGTGATTGTTGAGGGATCGCCTTCCATCGGGGACAGAGGTGCTCAATAGGAATGGCTCAGGTAATGGGTTATGTCCCCTTTGTGGTCTACCAGAGAGAGGGACCCACATCCTCTTCTCTTGCATGGTGTCTCGCGCACTTTGGAGTTTCGTCCAAGAGGCACTATGGCCTGATTGAGAGGCTCCGGACTTAGCCGGAATATTCCTTCAGGCTAGAGCTATCCAGACCAGTAGGAAGAGATGCCTCTTCTGGCTAGTGTTTGCGCCGTTAGCTTGGACACTTTGGATGACGCGTAATAAGATGATGATCGAGCGGGTCTTCCTTCAGCGGGCCTCCGACTCAATCTTCAAATTATTGTGTTCTTGCAGCACTGGCACCAGCTGGCTAGGCAGCGGGACCGCCACCGGCTGGGGCAGATGTTGGATGCGCTACAAGTCACCACTCGGCGTCTCTCTTCGCTGCAGACCCCCTGATGTTGTGGCCACTTGGTAGTATTTTTTCTATCTTTCTCTAATGCTTTATTTGGGCGTGCTTGTGTTGATGCCCTAGCAGACTATTTTATCTCGATGACCCGCGACTTGTTGTGTGGACAAGTTGATTGCTTTATTAATAAAGCGGGGCGGAAGCCTATTTTAAGAACTTTTAATAGTGGGGAAGTCGTATACACTTTCTGAAACGGAGGCAGAAAACTTTGCCTCGATAAAAGCAAATATAATAAGGTACAATCAGCAGACTGTAAGAATTAAGCTATTATATTTCCGCTGAGTTGGATAAGAGAAAGGAAGATAGAGAAGGGAAACGGGTTGTAGATTGACAGCCGGCTGAAACACGGAATCCAAGAAACATTATGAGAGTGTAAGGTGGGCCATGCATTAATAAAGTAATACTACTTAGCAACTACCCTCTTTGTCCCATAATATAAGAGCATTTTTGACACTAGTGTAAAAAAACATTCTTATATTACAGAACAAAGAGAGTAGTTACTATACATGTTGGCTATTAGGTTGACTATACCTGATGTGGCAACTTTATATAGCCAGTTATTAGCTCGCAATACCCTTTTGGAGGCCAAGCTCCATGGGGGCCGATTTTTGAAAAACTCAAAATTCATATATTTACATTTCAAAAAATTCAGAAAAAATACAGATATACATGGAGGCATAATGCACACGTGTGTAACTTTTCAGGACGAAACACACTGAAACGAGGGCCGTGCAAAAAAAACAAATCTAGAGCTTTTTAACACATGATACTATTTATTCTCTCTGGCCACGAATTTGTTTTTTTGTACATTATCACATTTCAAGGTATTTCATCCTGAATTTTTACACACATACACATAACATCCTTGTTTACTTGCACATTTTCTAAGATCTTTTCAAAACTGAAATTTTTGAATTTTTCAAAAAATCTGAGGCCGAGAGCCAAAACGCCTCACTCGTTGTTGGCTATACTATTAACCATAACCATGCTCTGAGAGAGACTACTCTGGCAACAAGTGGCCTCAAGATGCTTTGCACCTCGGTCTCGGTCTTTATCTTTCCTATGACAACGGTGTGCAAGTAGAATATATAGAAATAATGAGGAGCGAGCTGAACTGGCATTTAGCTGGCGAACATACTCTATCGTGGCTCCATGTTACATGTTACATGTTACAATAAAGTCAGACGTTTCATCAGTTAGCTATGTGACAGACAGAGTCTACGGCATTATTCAAAACCCTATGGCAACTACAATAAAGTAGCTCGAACGTTGGCGTGCTAGTGGAGTCCTAAAATAAATCCTCAGTTGCCAGCTACCCGTATATGATACTAGACAGAGTCTCCGGCATTATTCAGCACTACGACAGAGCATCCGATACCCTTGACATCGTCGTGGAACTTAGGAAACAGACTCCCGCTCTGCTTTACAAATAAATCACAAATCAAAATACATGACCGACCGATATAATAGTAAGGGAGTTCTCCTACAAAGCAAATCCCATGAAACCACAACAACTAAAAAGAAAATTCCCAGGATATCAGACAACAAAAATCATACTGAAAAGGGCAAAGGGTGAAAAGCAAAAATGACTATGTTGTCGAAAGATAGTACAGGAGGGTCCGAAGAATCGGTATGACTCATGCTAAGGACACCTAGCCTCCACGACAACAGTTTTAGAAAGGAAGACGGCGTGAAGCGTCGCCCCTATGGAGTCCGAGGCGGACAAGGGTTCTCACTAAAAACCCTGACACGGAGAGGGCAACCACAACAACGTCCTCAACAGAAGAGCGGCACCCACAGGCGACGCCGTCAACGGCAAAGCGTGAAGCTTTTACTCAGCTCACCCGTACCACCACGAGACTCCTAGAACATCTGCGACAAGTGCAGAGCTTTGGGTCGTCGTGCAACTTTGATGATGCAGCTTTGGCGTCCTAATCCACCTACCATCCCACCGGCGGACATGTTACTCTTGCATGCATGTGGCTTTCAAGTTTTGACCAGATCCCGATTAGCAACAATGTCAACCTCCATATATACAAATGGTTTCGAAACCGCAGTGGCTCCGCACCAACCTCCATCTCTATAAGTTTCCTCTGATCCCATTAATCCATCCATCCACCCCGCAGCAGCAACACACACAGCCACACCACACACAAGTACACGAAGATGGACGTCAACCTCCTGGAGAAGGCCCTCCTGGGCCTCTTCGCGGCGGCGATGCTCGCCATCGCCGTCGCGAAGCTGACAGGCAAGCGCTTCCGGCTCCCCCCCGGCCCCTCCAGCGCACCGATCGTGGGCAACTGGCTCCAGGTGGGTGACGACCTCAACCACCGCAACCTCATGGGCATGGCTAAGCGTTTCGGTGAGGTGTTCCTGCTCCGGATGGGTGTCCGCAACCTGGTTGTCGTCTCCAGTCCCGAGCTCGCCAAGGAGGTCCTCCACACCCAGGGCGTCGAGTTCGGCTCCCGCACCCGTAATGTCGTCTTCGACATCTTCACCGGCAAAGGCCAGGTAATAAATCAGTTCGTTGAATTTGCAGTTCTTGCATATACATACTAGTTCTTGATAGATACTAATGGTTGGTTTCAAATGATTTTAATTTTAATTTTCACTAATTTCTGTACGCATTGAAATAATTATCTTTAGGTCCAAATATTCCGCAATTTCAGTAGTACACACGAATTAAGAAAAATAAAATACAATCAAGTTCAAATAGAAATCCGATCCTTGTTGTTGCCGTCTAGCCCTAGCTCTCGCCTATCTCTCGCTCTGTCTCGCTCTGTGATGCGAACCGAGGTAGAAGAAGAAAGGAAGAAGAAGACTCAGGTGGATAGTGGACTTTGCCGGCGTACGAACGCCGCGGCCGCAACGACAGCCGTTTCCCTCAAGCTCGAACTTGAGCACCAAACCACGCCATTACAACGAGCACCGTGCGGGGTCTTATACCCAGAGCCAGCGCCCGGGCACGTACCCACGCTCCCTCTCCCTCGCGCCCGCGATCCGCTAGCCTCGCGCGTAACCACGATGCGCTCCAACGCACGCAGTTCACGGCGGGTCTCCAACGGAACGCACGCGAGCACCCCGCACACTACGCCAACGGCTTGGCCCTGGTCCTACGCACTGGGTCACGCACACACGCGCACACCCGTGCAACTCACGCGCACACACACATGACCCAGACCTGCCCCATACACCGGTCGGACACAGGTCAGACCATGGCCAGACCATGAACAAGTCGGACCATGGCCAGACACACACGCACGGCCACATCACATGGGCATGGGTTGCTGCTAACATTCACGCCCCAAGCCATGACCTTGCATATGTCACGCTCGTCGTCGACGACGCGCCATGGCCGCTCCTATGGCCTCCTCGACGCTTGACGTTGCACTCCGCCATGATCAGCATGCCCTCAGCTCCCCGGCCGGCGCACCCGTCGCGCTCGGACGCGAACGACGCGGCCGTCTCCAGTGCGGCGATGCGGTCACCTCCTCGGCGATCGACCCCGTGCTCCACACGCCCCCAGCTCGCGACCTTGATCATGCACCAAAGCGATCAACGCGGCCGATCCAGCGTGCACAGGAGCTCGGTCTTCTCCTCACCAAGCCACGCCCTGCACACCCCGGCTCGCGCACACGATCACGCACTGACGTGATCGACGCGGCCGCCCTGCGCTCCGCTGGACGTGTTCTCCTCCGGTGATCCGCACGCCCGTACGCGCGCCCGCGGTCCCGACGCGTCCAGTGCGCACCCATAACACGCACCGGCCGCGCCCGGCTCGCCGCCGCGGCTTATTGCCCTGCACCGCTGCACCCTCAACCGCAGCACTGCAGCTCCACGGTCGTCGCGCCGTGCTGCCGTGGCCTCTGCGCCACCACGCAGGTCCTCCGTGACCTCCTCGTCTCCGCGACTGCCGTGCTAGTCTTGAGCACGACATCACACCGCACGGCCGCGGACTCGCCGTGCGTCAAGGTCGCCACGCGCTCCCCGCACGCCATGGCCTCCATGTCCGCTGTGGTCGCCGCGCGCGCCACGGCCACCCCTCGAACCTTGTGGCTCTGTATACCAATTGTTGTTGCCGTCTAGCCCTAGCTCTCGCCTACCTCTCGCTCTGTCTCGCTCTGTGATGCGAACCGAGGTAGAAGAAGAAAGGAAGAAGAAGACTCAGGTGGATAGTGGAATTTGCCGGCGCACGAACGCCGCGGCCGCAACGACAGCCGTTTCCCTCAAGCTCGAACTTGAGCACCAAACCACGCCATTACAACGAGCACCGTGCGGGGTCTTATACCCAGAGCCAGCGCCCGGGCACATACCCACGCTCCCTCTCCCTCGCGCCCGCGATCCGCTAGCCTCGCGCGTAACCACGATGCGCTCCAACGCACGCAGTTCACGGTGGGTCTCCAACGGAACGCACGCGAGCACCCCACACACTACGCCAACGGCTTGGCCATGGTCCTACGCATTTGGTCACGCACACACGCGCACCCCGTGCAACTCACGCACACACACACGACCCAGACCTGCCCCATACACCGGTCGGACACAGGTCAGACCATGGCCAGACCATGAACAAGTCGGACCATGGCCAGAAACACACGCACGGCCACATCACATGGGCATGGCTTGCTGCTAACAATCCTTTGGTCGAAATAAAAACGAAAATCACTGAATTTCAATGCAATTCGATAATTTCAACAATGACTGGAATATTTCTGAAACTGAAATTCAATACCATATTACTAACACAAAAATGATTGCACGTGTGTAGGACATGGTGTTCACCGTATATGGCGACCACTGGCGCAAGATGCGCCGGATCATGACGGTGCCCTTCTTCACCAACAAGGTAGTGGCGCAGAACCGTGTGGGGTGGGAGGAGGAGGCCCGGCTGGTAGTGGAGGACCTCAAGGCTGACCCAGCATCGGCGACGGGGGTGGTGATCCGCCGCAGGCTGCAGCTCATGATGTACAATGACATGTTCCGCATCATGTTCGACCGCCGGTTTGAGAGCCTCGCCGACCCGCTTTTCAACAAGCTGAGGGCGCTGAACGCCGAGCGCAGCATTCTCTCCCAGAGCTTCGACTACAACTACGGCGACTTCATCCCCATCCTCCGCCCCTTCCTCCGCGGCTACCTCAACCGCTGCACCAACCTCAAGGCCAAGAGGATGAAAGTCTTCGAGGAAGACTTCGTCCAAGAGCGCAAGTAAGCTTACTTAATTGCCTGTTACATTTATAACTTGATCGATTGTTTGTCAATCGATGTTTGCCAGGACATGTTGATGTTAATCGATGCTGCATTCATTAAGCAAGCAAGTACCAAGTGGGACATGTTAATTCCGTTTGCATGAGCGTCGATTTCTTTAGGAGTACTCATCCTGCATCGGTTGCCTGGATACATTGGACATTGGTGTTGGCGGTAGTTGACCAGCTGCAGTGCATCAGTGACCACGTGAGAGTAGCTAGGGTTCATTTTCACGAGGTGATAATACAATACATACACCGACAGTGGAAGTACCTATATAGGTTTTCTTTTTGCGAGATAAGTACTGTACATATATAGGTTGATGGAAGTACACCAACAGATCACCAGCGCTGCCGTGACCATGTGAGAGTAGCTAGGATTCGGTATCACCAGGTGACAATACAATACACACACCGACAGTGGAAGTACACATATAGGTTGATGAAAGTACACCAACAGATCACCAGTTTTTTTTTTTTTCCTTTCATTCAATTAAAATTGGATCGGGTTTCACTATCAGATATAACGGAGGTCACCAGTTATGCAACAGGGAGATTAATAAGCATCTACTGCGCTATCTCACAATTGCAGGAAGGCGTTGGAGAAGAACGGTGAGATCAGATGCGCCATGGACCACATCCTCGAGGCCGAAAGGAAGGGCGAGATCAACCACGACAACGTCCTGTACATCGTTGAGAACATCAACGTCGCAGGTAAAACTCATCAGCAATTAAATATAATTAACATGTATACATCTTTCTGTCCAACCTAGTTTTGACTTTTGAGAGAAGAAAATGCTCTACCTAACATTTATTAACAAAAACATGTAGACCATTTCTTTGTGTACAGAAAGTAGCACCCGCGATTGCAATTTGTATCTTAAGACAATACGACATCTTCCACGTAATCCACGTTGACGGAAAAATTCATCAATTAAATGTGTATTCATCTTTCTGTCCAACCTAGTTTTGACTTTTGAGAAGAAGAAAATGCTCTACCTAACATTTTATTAAGAAGAATGAAGACCATTTCTTTGTTAATAAAAACTAGCACGCACGATTGCAATTGTTATCTCAAGACAATAAAACGAGAGATGGTGATGAGCAGCTGGCGAAGAGCCACACTATTATTCCTTGAACACGCGGAGAGCCTAAATAGTTGAAGCTGCAACAATTTTGGTGTAATTCATGATGATTTATTGATACTGATTTGGTATGGCACGTAGACATTAATATATTTCTCAATAAACTCGGTTAAACCTAGAGAAGTTTGACTTTAGAAAAAAACATTTTCGATGGAGAGATTACTAATTAGTAATTTAGCACAAATGTTAACAAGGGAATGACCTTGAATTAACTCTTTTTCATACATGCAGCCATTGAGACGACCCTGTGGTCGATCGAGTGGGGAGTTGCGGAGCTGGTGAACCACCCGGACATCCAGTCAAAGCTCCGCCAGGAGATCCTCGCCGTGCTAGGCCCCGATGCAGCGGTGACAGAGCCAGACCTAGAGCGTCTCCCCTACCTGCAAGCCGTCGTCAAGGAGACTCTCCGCCTCCGCATGGCCATCCCGCTACTTGTGCCACACATGAACCTCAAGGATGCCAAGCTCGCCGGCTATGATATCCCCGCCGAGTCCAAGATCCTCGTCAACGCATGGTTCCTCGCCAACGACCCCAAGCGGTGGGTGCGCGCCGACGAGTTCCGTCCGGAGCGGTTCCTCGAGGAGGAGAGGGCCGTCGAGGCCAACGGTAACGACTTCCGGTTCGTGCCATTCGGTGTCGGCCGGAGGAGCTGCCCGGGGATCATCCTCGCGCTGCCCATCATCGGCATCACACTCGGCCGCCTGGTGCAGAACTTCCAGCTGCTGCCGCCGCTGGGGCAGGACAAGATCGATACCACGGAGAAGCCCGGACAGTTCAGCAACCAGATCCGCAACCATGCCACCGTCGTCTGCAAGCCGCTCAAGGCTTAGAAGAATTTTCGATCCGATGAGCTAGACGGCGGATCCGCTGGAATGCGTGCACGTGTTTGTATAAGAATTTTCCAGTTTTTGTAATAAGTTTGACCTTTCTTGGTGAGTTTGGTTATTTTTTTCTTCATGTGAGGCGTCGGGTTGTTGGTTTGGAAACTTGGTAATGTTGATGTAAAACTTTTTGGCTCCAAATTCACATTATTAATTACTCAGTCTGTAAACGTCAGCACAGTCAGTTGGCATTAAACTAGTCTGAGCCAATCAAGTCGTCGGTGTTCATTTTTGGTAGGAAAACGTTTGGAGACGGCGCGCCGGCGCAAACTCCAGCTGGTCACACCCCACGCGCTATGTAGTTGTGGGCCCCAAGCGCACCGTTGGAACATCCGAGGCTTCGGCCACGCTGGGAGGCGGACCCAGCTTAAGGACTACATGCGCAATGAGGCCATTGACGCGGTAGGCATCCAGGAAACCATTAAGGCCGATTTTCATCACCACGAGCTGCTGGCGATCGACCCTCTGGAACGTTTTACGTGGCATTGGTCCCCGGCCCGCGGGCACTCGGGTGGCATGCTTCTAGGCCTAAACGTTTCTTGCTTCGAGGTGCTGTCCTGGGAGACAGGCACCTATTTTCTTTCTGCCCACGTTAGGTATAGGGCGTCGTTACGGGATTGGGTGGTGCTCGTAGTCTACGGCCCTGCTGACCACTTGCCCTCGCTCGAGTTTTTGGATGAGCTTCAGGCAAGGGTGGGACACGCGGCTGCCCTCAATCTCCCTCTCGTGATGGGGGTGACTTTAACTTGATCCGCTCGGGAGCGGAAAAGAACAACGCAAACATAAACTGGAACAGAGTTTCCATATTGAACAACGCGATGCAGCCATGGCACTTAGGGAAGTGGCTAGAACTGGGGCGCGGTACACTTGGACCAACAAGCAGCTCCCGCCGGTGCGATCTGTGCTGAATAGGGTGTTTGGTACGGCCGAATGGGAGTTGTGGTTTCCCATGTGCTCATTGGTAGCTGAAACCCAAATTGGGTCGGATCACGTGCCTCTGGTCCTGTCCACCGGGGAGGACAGGCTCAAGCGAGGCCCTCGTTTCTTCTTCGAAACAGCCTGGTTCGAAATCCCGGAGTTCTACCAGGTGTTTAGGCAAAAGTGGGATGCTTGTATCAACAGGCTCGGCCCCCAGCGGGGGCCCATGGGGCTTTGGGTCACGTCCGGGGCGGGCCTCCGTGTGTCTCTCAAAGGTTGGGGGGCCAACCAAGGCCGTGAAGACAAACTCCGGCGGGCCCATCTTGTCCAGGAGCTCGCGGCTATGGATGCTCAGGCCGATGCCCACCCATTCTCTGAGCAAGAGTGGGCACACCGCTACGACCTGGAGGGGCAGGTGGAGGCGCTTCTTCGGGCTGAGGAAGAGTATTGGCGGCGGAGAGGGGGGCTCAAGTGGACCCTGAAAGGTGATGCGAACATGAAATATTTTCATGCCTACGCGAATGGCCGCCGCCGCAAATGCGCCATCCTTCGACTGCAATCGGAGCAGGGGCTTCTATTGCGTCAAGGCGACATTATGCAGCATGTCTATCAGTTCTACATCCAATTGATGGGCACGTGCGAGCCACCTCTGGCTCGCCTACGCACGGACCTGTGGGGCCCGTCAGGTAGGGTTTCAGAGGCCGAAAACGAGGAGTTATGCCTCGCCTTCACTCCTCGGGAAATCGATGCAGCCGTTCACGGCATGAAGTCTGACACGGCCCCCGGCCCGGATGGCTGGCCGGTGGCCATGTTCAAGCGCTTCTGGTCTCTCCTTCAGGGCCAAATCTTCGGGGTATGCAATGGTTTTATGCGTGGAGAAGTGGATACCTCCCGTTTAAACTTCGGGATCCTCTCCCTCATCCCTAAAGTGCAGGGTGCAGAGAATATTAGGCAATTCAGACCCATTGTGATGATCAATGTGCCTTTTATAATTTGTTCTAAAGCTTGCTCTTCGCGCCTGTCTCCTGTTGCCCATCGCATTATTAGTAGGAACCAGTCTGCATTCATCCGAGGGCGTAACATTCTGGAGGGACCTCTCGCCTTGCTCGAGATTGTTCATTCGCTCAAACGCACGCGGCAGCCCGATTCTTCTAAAACTCGATTTCGAAAAAGCGTATGACCGTGTAAATTGGGATTTCCTTAGGCAGGTCCTCTTGGGAAGAGGCTTCTCGCCCGTTTGGGTCCACTGCATGCTTCAACTGGTCTCGGGGGGCCAAATGGAAATTGCGATCAACGGCGAAGTAGGTCACTACTTTCGCAATAAGAGGGGGCTGCGTCAGGGAGACCCAGCTTCGCCGCTGCTGTTCAACTTTGTGGCCGATGCCCTGGCTGCAATGTTGGACAGAGCTAGGACGGCTGGCCACCTAAGGGGGTTTGCCAACCACTTGGTTCCGGGAGGGGTTTCCAATCTACAGTATGCAGACGATATGCTGCTACTGTTCGAGCCTGACAGACATAGCATAGCTACGGTCAAAGCTATCCTGCTGAGCTTCGAGCTCATGCCTGGCCTAAAAATCAACTTCCACAAATGTGAAGTGATTTCCATGGGGATGGGGCCGGATGAGAGTTAGGACATGGCAGATCTGCTCAACTGCAAATTGGGCACTCTTCCATTCCATTACCTAGGTCTACCTATAGGGGATCGAGCCCCTACCATTCTAGACTGGCCCCCCCTCTGCAATACGGTAGCCGGGCGGGTGGGGCCGTGGCGTGGGAGATTCGTGTCGTCGGGAGCACGGCTAATTCTTACCAACTCTAGTCTCTCCTCGCTTCCCATGTTTACCAGGGGATTGCTTTTGCTTGCCGACGATGTGCACGCCAAGCTTGACACACCGCGATCCCACTTCTTCTGGGAAGGAGCCAGCCCCAAACGGAAGTATCACCTCGTCAAGTGGACGGTCGTGTGCCGTCCCAAGTCCCAGGGGGGATTGGGGGTGATGAACTCCAGGCTGATGAACGTAGCATTGATGTGCAAATGGATCTGGAAGTTGTCCCAAGGGGAAACTGGGCTCTGGGTAGACCTCCTCAAAGCCAAGTACTTCCCGACGGGCAACTTCCTTGCAGCCACAGGGAGGGGATCCTCATTTTGGAACTCCATCCAGGAGCTTAAACCAATCTTCGCCATGGGGGCGAAGTTTCAGGTTAAGGATGGATGCTCAGGGCGATTATGGACGGACCTATGGATAGGTCACCAGCCTCTCTGGTCCAGATTTAGACACTTGTTTAATATAGCGCTCGAACCACGCATCTTTGTGGCTCAAGTTATGGCTGCGTCCCCGCCAGTGTTGCTGTTCTGGCATGAACTCACTGGCCCGGAGATGACAAGTTTGGGAAACTTGTTGACTCTTGTTGAGGGCGTCGAGTTATCCCAAGGCCCGGACGTGGTGACGTGGCGCCTCAACGCCTCCGGCAAGTTCTCCGTGAACTCCCTTTACCGAGCTCTCGCTAGGGGCACCCACCAGCAAGTAGCGTCTGGGCTTTGGAAGGCTAGAATTCCCCTCAAAATCGAGGTTTTCTTTTGGCAATTGTGTCGGGACAAGCTCCCCACTTCCGTGAACATAGCCAAATGCAATGGGCCGTCCAACGGGTCTTGTGCAGTATGAGGGGATCCCGAAACCGCCAACCACGTGTTCTTCCAGTGCCACTTGGCCCGGTTTGCATGGAGTGCGGTCCGCGAGGCCGCTGGCCGGGATTGGGATCCTAGGTCTTTCTCCGAGTTGTGCGCTCTCCTGTCATCGGTTTTCGGTTCCGCTAGACGTGTCATGTGGTGCTGCGTGGGGGCATTACTTTGGGGACTTTGACGCATTAGGAACAAACTTACGATCGAGGGAGTCTTTCCCTCCCATCCCGCTGATGTTATCTTCAAATGTGTTATCTTTTTGCAGCAGTGGGCTGTTGGGGAACGTAGTAATTTCAAAAAAATTCCTACGCACACGCAAGATCATGGTGATGCATAGCAACGACAGGGGAGAGTGTTGTCCACGTACCCTCGTAGATCGACAGCGGAAGCGTTATCACAACGCGGTTGATGTAGTCGTACGTCTTCACGGCACCTCCGAAGTTCTACACACGTTCAGCTCGATGACGTCCCTCGAACTCCGATCCAGCCGAGTGTTGAGGGAGAGTTTCGTCAGCACGACGGCGTGGTGACGATGATGATGTTCCACCGACGCAGGGCTTCGCCTAAGCTCCGCGACGGTATTATCGAGGTGTAATCTGGTGGAGGGGGGCACCGCACACGGCTAAAATATCGTATATCAAGTGTGTTTAGAGGTGCCCCCTGCCCCCGTATATAAAGGAGCAAGGGGGAGGCCGGCTGCCTATGGGCGCGCCAAGGAGAGGGGGGGAGTCCTCCTCCTAGTAGGAGTAGGACTCCCCTTTCCTAGTCCTACTAGGAAAAGAAGGGGGGAAGGAAAGAGAGGGAGAGGGAGAGGGAAAGGGGGCTGCGCCCCCCTCTCCTAGTCCAACTAGGACTCCTCCTGGGAGGGGGCGCACCACCTCCTGGCTGCTGCCCTCTCTCTCCCCTCAAGGCCCACTAAGGCCCAATACTTCCCCGGGGGGTTCCGGTAACCCTCCCGCACTCCGGTTTAATCCGAAACTTCTCCGGAACACTTCCGGTGTCCGAATATAGTCGTCCAATATATCAATCTTTACGTCTCGACCATTTCGAGACTCCTCGTCATGTCCGTGATCACATCCGGGACTCCGAACAACCTTCGGTACATCAAAACATATAAACTCATAATAAAACTGTCATCGTAACTTTAAGCGTGCGGACCCTTTGGGTTCGAGAACTATGTAGACATGACCGAGACACCTCTCCGGTCAATAACCAATAGCGGGACCTGGATGCCCATATTGGCTCCCACATATTCTACGAAGATCTTTATCGGTCAGACCGCATAACAACATACGTTGTTCCCTTTGTCATCGGTATGTTACTTGCCCGAGATTCGATCGTCGGTATCTCGATACCTAGTTCAATCTCGTTACCGGCAAGTCTCTTTACTCGTTCCGTAATACATCATCCCGCAACTAACTCATTAGTCACAATGCTTGCAAGGCTTATAGTGATGTGCATTACCGAGTGGGCCCAGAGATACCTCTCCGACAATCGGAGTGACAAATCCTAATCTCGAAATACGCCAACCCAACAAGTACCTTTGGAGACACCTGTAGAGCACCTTTATAATCACCCAGTTACGTTGTGACGTTTGGGAGCACACAAAGTGTTCCTCCGGTAAACGGGAGTTGCATAATCTCATAGTCATAGGAACATGTATAAGTCATGAAGAAAGCAATAGCAACATACTAAACGATCGGGTGCTAAGCTAACGTAATGGGTCATGTCAATCACGTCATTCTCCTAATGAGGTGATCCCGTTAATCAAATGACAACTCATGTCTATGGCTAGGAAACATAACCATCTTTGATTAACGAGCTAGTCAAGCAGAGGCATACTAGTGACACTCTGTTTGTCTATGTATTCACACATGTATTATGTTTCCGGTTAATACAATTCTAGCATGAATAATAAATATTTATCATGATATAAGGAAATATATAATACTTTATTATTGCCTCTAGGGCATATTTCCTTCAGTCTCCCACTTGCACTAGAGTCAATAATCTAGATTACATAGTAATGATTCTTACACCCATGGAGTCTTGGTGTTGATCATGTTTAGCTCGTGGAAGAGGCTTAGTCAACGGATCTGCTACATTCAGATCCGTATGTATCTTGCAAATTTCTATGTCTCCCACCTGGACTAACTCCCGGATGGAATTGAAGCGTCTTCTGATGTGCTTGGTTCTCTTGTGAAATCTGGATTCCTTTGCTAAGGCAATTGCACCAGTATTATCACAAAATATTTTCATTGGTTCCGATGTACTAGGTATGACACCTAGATCGGTTATGAACTCCTTCATCCAGACTCCTTCATTCGCTGCTTCTGAAGTAGCTATGTATTCCGCTTCACACGTAGATCCCGCCACGACACTTTGCTTGGAACTGCACCAACTGACAGCTCCACCGTTCAATGTAAATACGTATCCGGTTTGCGATTTCGAATCGTCCGGATCAGTGTCAAAGCTTGCATCAACGTAACCCCTTACGATGAGCTCTTTGTCACCTCCATATACGAGAAACATATCCTTAGTCCTTTTCAGGTATTTCAGGATGTTCTTGACCGCTGTCCAGTGATCCACTCCTGGATTACTTTGGTACCTCCCTGCTAAACTTATAGCTAGGGACACATCAGGTCTGGTACACCGAATTGCATACATGATAGAGCCTATGGCTGAAGCATAGGGAACATCTTTCATTTTCTCTCTATCTTCTGCAGTGGTCGGGCATTGAGTCTTGATCCATTTTGAACTTCTTCAAAACTTTGTCAAGGTATGTGCTTTGTGAAAGTCCAATTAAGCGTCTTGATCTATCTCTATAGATCTTAATGCCTAATATATATGCAGCTTCACCGAGGTCTTTCATTGAAAAACTCTTATTCAAGTATCCCTTTATGCTATCCAGAAATTCTATATCATTTCCAATCAGTAATATGTCATCCACATATAATATCAGAAATGCTATCGAGCTCCCACTCACTTTCTTGTAAATACAGGCTTCTCCAAAAGTCTGTATAAAACCAAATGCTTTGATCACACTATCAAAGCATTTATTCCAACTCCGAGAGGCTTGCACCAGTCCATAAATGGATCGCCGGAGCTTGCACACTTTGTTAGCTCCCTTTGGATCGACAAAACCTTCCGGTTGCATCATATACAACTCTTCTTCCAGAAATCCATTCAGGAACGCAGTTTTGACATCCATTTGCCAAATTTCATAATCATAAAATGCGGCAATTGCTAACATGATTCGGACAGACTTAAGCATCGCTACGGGTGAGAAGGTCTCATCGTAGTCAATTCCTTGAACTTGTCGAAAACCTTTCGCAACAAGTCGAGCTTTATAGACAGTAACATTACCATCAGCGTCAGTCTTCTTCTTGAAGATCCATTTATTTTCAATGGCTTGCCGACCATCGGGCAAGTCAACCAAAGTCCATACTTTGTTCTCATACATGGATCCCATCTCGGATTTCATGGCTTCAAGCCATTTTGCGGAATCTGGGCTCACCATCGCTTCTTCATAGTTCGTAGGTTCGCCATGGTCTAGTAACATGACCTCCAGAACAGGATTACCGTACCACTCTGGTGCGGATCTTGATCTAGATGACCTACGAAGTTCAGTAATAACTTGATCTGAAGTTTCATGATCATTATCATTAACTTCCTCACTACTTGGTGTAGGTGTCGCAGAAACTGATCTCTGCGATGATCTACTTTCCAATAAGGGAGCAGGTACGGTTACCTCATCAAGTTCTACTTTCCTCCCACTCACATCTTTCGAGAGAAACTCCTTCTCTAGAAAGGATCCATTTCTAGCAACAAATATCTTGCCTTCGGATCTGTGATAGAAGGTGTACCCAACGGTCTCCTTTGGGTATCCTATGAAGACACATTTCTCCGATTTAGGCTCGAGCTTATCAGGTTGAAGTTTCTTCACATAAGCATCGCAACAGCAAACTTTAAGATATGACAACTTTGGTTTCTTGCCAAACCATAGTTCAAAAGGCGTCGTCTCAACGGATTTCGATGGTGTCCTATTTAGAGTGAATGCAGCTGTCTCTAAAGCATAACCCCAAAATGATAGCGGTAAATCAGTAAGAGACATCATAGTTCGCACCATATCTAATAAAGTACGATTACGACGTTCAGACACACCATTACGCTGTGGTGTTCCGGGTGGCGTGAGTTGCGAAACTATTCCGCATTGTTTAAAATGTAGACCAAACTCGTAACTCAAATATTCCCCTCCACGATCAGATCGTAGGAATTTTATTTTCTTGTTACGATGATTTTCAACTTCACTCTGAAATTCTTTGAACTTTTCAAATGTTTCAGACTTATGTTTCATTAAGTAGATATACCCATATCTGCTCAAATCATCTGTGAAGGTGAGAAAATAACGATATCCGCCACGAGCTTCAATATTCATCGGGCCACATACATCTGTATGTATGATTTCCAACAAATCTGTTGCTCTCTCCATAGTTCCGGAGAACGGTGTTTTTGTCATCTTGCCCATAAGGCACGGTTCGCAAGTACCAAGTGATTCAAAATCAAGTGATTCCAAAATTCCATCAGTATGGAGTTTCTTCATGCGCTTTACACCGATATGACCCAAATGGCAGTGCCACAAATAAGTTGCACTCTCATTATTAACTCTGCATCTTTTGGCTTCAACATTATGAATATGTGTATCACTACTATCGAGATTCATTAAAAATAGACCACTCTTCAAGGGTGCATGACCATAAAAGATATTATTCATATAAATAGAACAACCATTATTCTCTGATTTAAATGAATAACCGTCTCGCATTAAACAAGATCCAGATATAATGTTCATGCTCAACGCTGGCACCAAATAACAATTATTTAGGTCTAAAACTAATCCCGAAGGTAGATGTAGAGGTAGCGTGCCGACGGCGATCACATCGACTTTGGAACCATTTCCCACGCGCATCGTCACCTCGTCCTTAGCCAAACTTCGCTTAATCCGTAGCCCCTGTTTCGAGTTGCAAATATTAGCAACAGAACCAGTATCAAATCCCCAGGTGCTACTGCGAGTATTAGTAAGGTACACATCAATAACATGTATATCACATATACCTTTGTTAACCTTGCCATCCTTCTTATCCGCCAAATACTTGGGGCAGTTCCGCTTCCAGTGGCCAGTCTGCTTACAGTAGAAGCACTCAGTTTCAGGCTTAGGTCCAGACTTGGATTTCTTCTCCTGAACAGCAACTTGCTTGCTATTCTTCTTGAAATTCCCTTTCTTCTTCCCTTTGCCCTTTTTCTTGAAACTAGTGGTTTTACTGACCATCAACACTTGATGCTCCTTTTTGATTTCTACCTCCGCTGCCTTTAGCATTGCGAAGAGCTCGGGAATCGTCTTATCCATCCCTTGCATGTTATAGTTCATCACGAAGCTCTTGTAGCTTGGTGGCAGTGATTGAAGAATTCTGTCAATGACGCAATCATCCGGAAGTTGAACTCCCAGTTGAATTAAGTGATTATTATACCCAGACATTCTGAGTATATGCTCACTGACAGAACTATTCTCTTCCATCTTGCAGCTATAGAACTTATTGGAGACTTCATATCTCTCAATCCGGGCATTTGCTTGAAATATTAACTTCAACTCCTGGAACATCTCATATGCTCCATGACGTTCAAAACGTCGTTGAAGTCCCGGTTCTAAGCCGTAAAGCATGGCACACTGAACTATTGAGTAGTCATCAGCTTTGCTTTGCCAGACGTTCATAACTTCTGGCGTAGCTCTTGCAGGAGGCCTGGCACCTAGCGGTGCTTCCAGGACGTAATTCTTCTGTGCTGCAATGAGGATAATCCTCAAGTTACGGACCCAGTTCGTGTAATTGCTACCATCATCTTTCAACTTAGCTTTCTCAAGGAACGCATTAAAATTCAACGGCACAACAGCACGGGCCATATATCTACAATTAACATAGACAAGCAAGATACTATCAGGTACTAAGTTCATGATAAATTTAAGTTCAATTAATCATATTACTTAAGAACTCCCACTTAGATAGACATCTCTCTAATCATCTAAGTGATTACGTGATCCAAAGCAACTAAACCATGTCCGATTAACACGTGAGATGGAGTAGTTTCAATGGTGAACATCACTATGTTGATCATATCTACTATATGATTCACGCTCGACCTTTCGGTCTCTGTGTTCCGAGGCCATATCTGTACATATGCTAGGCTCGTCAAGTTTAACCTGAGTATTCCGCGTGTGCAACTGTTTTGCACCCGTTGTATTTGAACGTAGAGCCTATCACACCCGATTAACACGTGGTGTCTCAGCACGAAGAACTTTTGCAACGGTGCATACTCAGGGAGAACACTTTTATCTTGAAATTTTAGTGAGAGATCATCTTATAATGCTACCGTCAATCAAAGCAAGATAAGATGCATAAAGGATTAACATCACATGCGATCAATATAAGTGATATGATATGGCCATCATCATCTTGTGCTTGTGATCTCCATCTCCGAAGCACCGTGCTTGTGATCTCCATCTCCGAAGCACCATCATGATCACCATCGTCACCGGCTCGACACCTTGATCTCCATCGTAGTATCGTTGTCGTCTCGCCAACTTATTGCTTTTACGACTATCGCTACCGCTTAGTGATAAAGTAAAACTATTACATGGCGATTGCATCTCATACAATAAAGCGACAACCATATGGCTCCTGCCAGTTGCCGATAACTCGGTTACAAAACATGATCATCTCATACAACACATTATATCACATCATGTCTTGACCATATCACATCACAACATGCCCTGCAAAAACAAGTTAGACGACCTCTACTTTGTTGTTGCATATTTTACGTGGCTGCTACGGGCTTAGCAAGAACCGTTCTTACCTACGCATCAAAACCACAACGATAGTTTGTCAAGTTGGTGCTGTTTTAACCTTCGCAAGGACCGGGCGTAGCCACACTCGGTTCAACTAAAGTGAGAGAGACAGACACCCGCCAGTCACCTTTAAGCAACGAGTGCTCCGAACGGTGAAACCAGTCTCGCGTAAGCGTACGCGTAATGTCGGTCCAGGCCGCTTCATCTCACAATACCGCTGAACCAAAGTATGACATGCTGGTAAGCAGTATGACTTATATCGCCCACAACTCACTTGTGTTCTACTCGTGCATAGCATCAACGCATAAAACCAGGCTCGGATGCCACTGTTGGGGAACGTAGTAATTTCAAAAAAATTCCTACGCACACGCAAGATCATGGTGATGCATAGCAACGAGAGGGGAGAGTGTTGTCCACGTACCCTCGTAGACCGACAGCGGAAGCGTTATCACAACGCGGTTGATGTAGTCGTACGTCTTCACGATCCGACCGATAAAGTACCGAACGCACGGCACCTCCGAAGTTCTACACACGTTCAGCTCGATGACGTCCCTCGAACTCCGATCCAGCCGAGTGTTGAGGGAGAGTTTCGTCAGCAGGACGGCGTGGTGACGATGATGATGTTCCACCGACGCAGGGCTTCGCCTAAGCTCCGCGACGGTATTGTCGAGGTGTAATCTGGTGGAGGGGGGCACCGCACACGGCTAAAATATCGTATATCAAGTGTGTTTAGAGGTGCCCCCCTGCCCCCGTATATAAAGGAGCAAGGGGGAGGCCGGCTGCCTATGGGCGCGCCAAGGAGAGGGGGGGAGTCCTCCTCCTAGTAGGAGTAGGACTCCCCTTTCCTAGTCCTACTAGCAAAAGAAGGGGGGAAGGAAAGAGAGGGAAAGGGAGAGGGAAAGGGAGAGGGAAAGGGGGCTGCGCCCCCCTCTCCTAGTCCAACTAGGACTCCTCCTGGGAGGGGGCGCACCACCTCCTCGCTGCTGCCCTCTCTCTCCCCTCAAGGCCCACTAAGGCCCAATACTTCCCTGGGGGGTTCCGGTAACCCTCCCGCACTCCGGTTTAATCCGAAACTTCTCCGGAACACTTCCGGTGTCCGAATATAGTCATCCAATATATCAATCTTTACGTCTCGACCATTTCGAGACTCCTCGTCATGTCCGTGATCACATCCGGGACTCCGAACAACCTTCGGTACATCAAAACATATAAACTCATAATAAAACTGTCATCGTAACTTTAAGCGTGCGGACCCTTTGGGTTCGAGAACTATGTAGACATGACCGAGACACCTCTCCGGTCAATAACCAATAGCGGGACCTGGATGCCCATATTGGCTCCCACATATTCTACGAAGATCTTTATCGGTCAGACCGCATAACAACATACGTTGTTCCCTTTGTCATCGGTATGTTACTTGCCCGAGATTCGATCGTCGGTATCTCGATACCTAGTTCAATCTCATTACCGGCAAGTCTCTTTACTCGTTCCGTAATACATCATCCCGCAACTAACTCATTAGTCACAATGCTTGCAAGGCTTATAGTGATGTGCATTACCGAGTGGGCCCAGAGATACCTCTCCGACAATCGGAGTGACAAATCCTAATCTCGAAATACGCCAACCCAACAAGTACCTTTGGAGACACCTGTAGAGCACCTTTATAATCACCCAGTTACGTTGTGACGTTTGGTAGCACACAAAGTGTTCCTCCGGTAAACGGGAGTTGCATAATCTCATAGTCATAGGAACATGTATAAGTCATGAAGAAAGCAATAGCAACATACTAAACGATCGGGTGCTAAGCTAACGTAATGGGTCATGTCAATCACGTCATTCTCCTAATGAGGTGATCCCGTTAATCAAATGACAACTCATGTCTATGGCTAGGAAACATAACCATCTTTGATTAACGAGCTAGTCAAGCAGAGGCATACTAGTGACACTCTGTTTGTCTATGTATTCACACATGTATTATGTTTCCGGTTAATACAATTCTAGCATGAATAATAAATATTTATCATGATATAAGGAAATATATAATACTTTATTATTGCCTCTAGGGCATATTTCCTTCATGGGCGCCGTTGTGAAGGCGTCAAGACGTTGATCTACTGCAGCTCGCTCTTGCCCGTCTTCGTCAGGTGTACGCTCTGGCAAGAGCTCCTGCGCCGCAACCGTAGGGTTTGGTGGCACCTTTTGGCATCTTAGCTGCGAGCCTGCGTGCTCTGTTCTAGCCGTATGCGGCATGTAACCCTGAACTTGCTGCCCTCGCCTCGCTTGATCTTTTGAGGGTTTCGGATGTGTTGTAAGACTCTATTCGCGTGCACGCTGCCTGTTGTGGGCTTTATTCAGTTAAAGCCGGACGCTTCTAGCGTCTTCGTTCTAAAAAAAAGCGCACCGCTTCTCGTTTTCTCCCGAAGAGACCACATCCACACGTCCCTTATCCTCTCTAGCCCACATCTTTCTTAGTCCTGTCTACCCTTCTTCCCCAATTTCTTCTTCTACGGTTCTACCTCTGGCTCCTTTCTTCCATCAGCGTAAGGCAAGGCCGGGCACACTAGTGATGCTGCAAGCCCACGCAGGCGCTGCCCCCTAGGACCACCGCTGTAGTCCACCCCTCACCAGTGTTCTTTGCTGCAACCATCCATCGCTCGCCGGAACCGGCAAGCTCCGGTGCTGCTATTAGCTGCGTGAGCAGCTGGAATCGGCAAATTAAAAGGCTGCAACTGGCAAACCGTTTTGCTATGGTGCCGATAGTGCTGCCGCGGTGGGCTGCAACCGGCAACACAAAAAGCTGCAGCCGGCCAACCATTTTGCTACGACGGCAACGACGGTGTGCGCGATGGGCTGCAACCCGGTGGTGCACGGAGCTGCATCGGTTTTGCATCCGAGCCATGGCGGCGCCATGGGATGGTTGCAACCTATGTACGACTAGCTGCAACCATCCAAGGCCAAGCTGCTACAAGCGGGGGCCATCCCATGGCCGTGGTGAGCACGGTGTTAAACATGTATGTTACATAGAGTTGTGGGCGCAGCCCTTGTGTATCGTGCACCACACGTATAGGAGATAGAGATAGGCCTTTTCTTTCTGTTTAAATCTGTCTTATCTCTTCTTCTCAATCTTATCTCTGTAACTCCCTTCGGTTGGCTATCTCCACCGATTCTGTAACCCTCACGATCTCCTACAATTGTCCCAATCAATATATACACGCGGGCTCTCATGTATGAGGGTTGAGACGCTTTTATTATTCTCTACATGGTATACAGAGCAGGCTCTTCCGATTGCATCTAGCTCATACCGCTGCTTCATCTCCATCGTCCCCAACCTACGTTCTCCAGCCCGCCACCCATCCCCTCATCGCCATGTCCACCGCCACCGCATCAACCCAATCTGGTGTCCACTACAACACCTCTGATCCGCTTACCCGGACGAACTATGTTCTCTAGAAAGCACAAGCAAGATCCCAAATAATGGGCGCCGGCTTGTTTTGCTACATCGACAACACCATCCAGGAGCCTCCCAAGATCATCACCACCAAAGATAAAGACGGCAAAGATCAGGTCATCCCCAACCCTGCCTATGCCCCCTGGCTTGTCCAGGATCAACAGATTGTTGCTTACCTTCTGCACAATCTGTCCAAGGAAGCCCTTGTTCAAGTTGCATGACTGCATTGGCCACCATGTTCTCTGCTGTTTCGCTGTCCAGGGCGAACAATCTTCGCGCTGCGCTCACCAACGCCCAGAAAGGCTCCCTCTGGGCCTCGACATACTTCGGTCACATGCGCTCCTTCTCCGATGAACTCGCGGCGGTGGGCAAACCACTCAGGGAGGGGGAGCTCATCTCCTTCATCGTCGACGGACTTGACATGGATTATCAACCCATCATCTCCGCGCTGGACGTCCGCACCGAGCCCATCACCGTCGACATTCTCTTCTCCCTCGTGGCAAACTTCGACCAACGGGTCAAGATGTTTCACGGCAATGGCAATGGGGGCTTCAAATCATCAGCCAACGCTGCATCACGGGGTCGCTCTGGTGGTGACAAAGGAGGCTATCGCAAGGGAGGTGGCCTGGTGCATCTCGTGGTGGCGGTGGCTATGGCGCTGGTGTCGGCCAAGGTGCTGGTGGCGGCTACAACCCTAACTCTACTGGTTCGGGTGGAGGCTATGGTGGCTTCCACCAGAACAACGGTGCGGGCTACCAAGGTGGTGGTGGAGGCCACTATCATCAGAACGGGCCTGGTGGTTGCAACAGCAACAATCGGCGCCCCCTCCGGCAACAGCAACCGGGGGTGCAACTTCCAAGGTTATGAAGGAAATGAGGGCAAATGTCAAATTTGTAAGAAAACTAATCACATTGCCAAAGATTGTGATTGGCATTATGCCGATGACAACAATTCCAATTCCCAAAGAAAGAAAATTGTAGTTGCACCAGACGTGTCATATGGAGTGGACACCAACTGGTATATGGACACAGGCGCCACAAATCACATCACTGGAGAACTTGAGAAGATAACAATGCATGAGAAATATCATGGCCATGATCAAGTCTACACTGCGGCAAACGGTGCAGGTATGGAGATAAGTCATGTTGGTCAATCTTTTATCAAAACCCCACACAAAAATCTTGAGCGCAATGACATCTTATATGTTCCTAACTTCCAAAACTTTGCTTTCTGTCCATCGTATTGCTCCTGATAACAATGTGTTTCTAGAATTTCACCCATTCTTCTTTTTGATCAAGGATCAGGTCACGAAGAAAATCCTTCATAGGGGTGTCTGTGTGGAAGGCCTCTATGCTTTGCTTCCCAAGTACTGCCAATCCAATAAACAAGTGTATGGTGCCATCAAGCTCTCTGCTGAACGATGGCACAACCGCTTAGGTCATCCATCTTTTGCTACTGTTCATCGCATTCTTAGTAGAAATAACCTCCCAATTGTTGGGGAGAGAAATTTAGAAACCATTTTTGATTCATGTCAAAGAGCAAAAAGTCATCAATTACCGTATCCCGTGTCTACTAGTGTGTCTACCAAGCCATTACAACTTATTTTTCCCGATGTCTGGGGTCCAGCATCCACTTTTGGTAGGCACTCTTACTACGTGAGCTTTGTTGATGACTATAGCAAATACACGTGGATCTATCTTCTTAAGAAACGCTTTGACGTGTTTCAGGTCTTCCACAATTTTCAAGCACTTGTCGAACGAAAATTTGCTAGCAAAATTCTCTCCGTACAATCCGACTGGGGTGGTGAATACGAGAAGTTGAATTCTTTCTTTCAAAAGATAGGTATCTCTGACCACGTGTCATGTCCACATGCACACCAACAAAATGGTTCCGCCAAACGCAAGCACCGACACATTGTTGAAGTAGGCTTAGCTATTTTAGCTTTTGCCTCCATTCCACTAAAGTTTCGGGAGAATCCTTCCTTACTGCCGTTCACCTCATCAACGTGTGGCCTAGTCGCACTATATCCAATGAAACTCCCACCGAACGTTTACTTCATGTCACACCAGATTACACCACTCTTCGAGTTTTTGGGTGTGCCTGTTGGCCCAACCTTCGTCCCTACAACACTCGCAAGCTTAGTTTTCGTTCTAAGCAATGTGTCTTCCTCGGGTATAGTGCGCAACACAAGGGAGTCAAGTGCCTCGATGTCTCCACCGGACGTGTTTATATCTCACCAGACGTCGTCTTTGATGAAACTCGGTTCCCTTTCGAAAAACTCCACCCTAATGCCGGTGCTCTTCTTCGGAAGGAAATCTTTCTCCTTCCATCTCATCTCTCTGGCATTCCTTCTGTGGGTAATGATAATTGTTCTGACCAAAATTTGACTAATATATCTCCTGCTGTACCTGAGTTTTTTGTTCCAGAAAGAAACAGTGAAGAAAACTGTGCAGGAGACCCTCAGATGGACCCATGCGATCGGAGTGGATCTTCCTTGGGATCGGTGTGCTCGACCGCGTCAGGTCCGACCGCATCTCCCTTGGGATCGACGGCTCGTCAGGAGGATCAGGCCGACCCACCATCCCCACCTCCGCGCCAATTCTTGCCTGCCACGTCTCGGCGGGCTCCCGAGCCGACTCCCCAATGCGTCGTGCGCCAATCAGGGGCGGGGAACCAACCAACCGAGCGGTTTCCGCCGGTCCCACATGTCTACACCTGGCGGCCTCTGCCATCCTCTGTCGCCGCGTCACCTGGGCCAGGCGTGGGCTCTGCACCAGATAGGCCTCGTGCGTCCCACCCATCCGGATCCTCTGCGTCCTCACCTGCGCTGTCCTCTACTACTTCTGGCGCAGAGGACCCCGGTTGCTCTGGTGTGTCCATTCCATCGGGATCTGGTGGATCCCCTGTGCAGCAGGCTGCCGATCCGTCTGGATCTTCTGTGCCAGGAATAACAGGGCCTCGCACGTGTCTTCAGGCAGGAACTCTTCAACCAGTTAATTACAAAACTAAATATGGTTTAGCTGTTTCCGATGCTTCTACAGGTGAACCACGCACTGTTGTTCAGGCTCTTGCTGATCCAAAGTGGAAACAAGTTATGGATGAGGAATTTCATGCCCTTTAGAGAAATCACACATGGCATCTCGTTCCTTCTCAAGCAGGTCAAAATGTGATTGATTGCAAGTGGGTCTATCGCATCAAACACCGGTTAGATGGTACTATTGACCGTTGTAAGGCCAGACTTGTTGCGAAGGGGTTCAAGCAGAGGTATGGTCTTGACTATGAGGATACTTTTAGTCATGTTGTTAAGGCTGGTACTATTCGTCTCGTACTGTCCATTGTTGTGTCCCGAGGTTGGAGTCTTCATCAGCTAGATGTACAAAATGTGTTTCTTCACGGTGTTCTGGAAGAGGAAGTATATATGAAGCAACCTCCTTGGTTTGAGGATAAAAAAAAACCTCGTCATATCTGTCGGCTCGACAAATCACTGTATGGTTTGAAACAAGCACCCCGAGCATGGTACTCTCGTTTGAGCTCAAAGTTACAAACACTTGGTTTTGTTCCTTCCAAGTCTGATACCTTCTTGTTCATTTACAATAAGGCACACACGATCATTTTTGTGCTTATTTATGTGGATGATATCATTGTCACCGGTTCTTCCAACAATGCAGTAACAGCTCTTTTGAAAGATTTGCACTCAGATTTTGCTCTCAAGGATCTTGGTGATCTTCACTTCTTTGTGGGTATTGAGGTGAAAAGAAACATAGAGGGTGGTCTTCATCTATCTCAGGAAAAATATGCAACTAATCTTTTGAGCAAGGCAGGGATGCAAGGCTGTAAACCATCTCCAACACTGCTTTCCAGCTCAGAAAAATTGTCTCTTGCTGAGGGTGTCCTCTTGAATCAAGAAGATGGAACCAAGTACAGAAGTTTGGTAGGTGCACTCCAATATCTGATGCTCACTAGGCCTGACATTTCTTTTGCAGTCAACAAAGTATGCCAGTTCCTTCATGCACCAACTTCTGCCCATTGGACGGCTGCTTAGCGCATATTGAGATATGTCAAGAACACTCTAAGTGTTGGGCTAACCTTCAGCAAGTCTTCTTCTACTCTTGTTAGTGCTTTTTCTGATTCTGACTGGGCAGGATGCTTGGATGATAGAAGGTCAATTGGTGGGTTTGCAGTTTTCTTTGGTCTTAATTTAATCTCTTGGTGTGCAAAGCAACAAGCAGCTGTGTCACGTTCAAGCACTGAGGCAGAATATAAGGCACTTGCAAATGCAATGGCAGAAATCATATGGGTTAAGTCTATACTCAAGGAACTTGGAATATATCCCACATAAACTCCATGTCTTTGGTGTGATAATCTTGGTGCCACATATCTTTCTGCTAATCCCGTTTTCATGCAAGAACCAAGCATATTGAAATTGATTATCACTTTGTGAGGGAAAGGGTTGCCAACAAGGAGCTGGAGATTCGGTTTGTTCCCTCTAAGGATCAAGTCCCAGATGGATTCACAAAGGCCTTGCCCACAAGACAATTTGAAGAATTCAAGCATAACCTAAACTTGAGAAGTTCAGATTAAGGGAGGGTGTTAAAGATGTATGTTACAGAGAGTTGTGGGCGCAGCCCTTGTGTATCTTGCGCCACACGTATAGGAGATAGAGATAGGCCTTTTTTCTATTTAAATTTGTCTTATCTCTTCTTCTCAATCTTATCTCTGTAACTCCCTTCGGTTGGCTATCTCCACCGATTCTGTAACCCTCACGATCGTCCCAATCAATATATACACGCGGGCTCTCATGTATGAGGGTTGAGACGCTTCTATTTTTCTCTACACATGACCTGGCGTGGTGACCATGACCGGAAGGCGGTGCTGCAATTGCGACACGCATAGCTGGAACCAGTTTGTATTTTTTGTTGCAATCATCCCAATATTTGCTACTACCGTCTTCAGATTTTGCTGGAACCAGAACAATTTTTTTCTACCACCGTCGTTTTTTGCTGGAGCCGGCGTCTCATTTTGCTTCCACCATGTTGTGTTTTTGCTGGAACCGGTGTATCATTCTATTTTGCTTTCGCGTGTTGTGTTTTTTTGCTGGAACCGGTGACCCATAGTTTTGCTTCCACCATGTTTTGTTTTGCTGGAATCGACAAAGATTTTTGCTACAACTGCTATTGGCTGCGAGCGACGCCGTCACGCCATTTGATGCTGCAACCGGCAACAAGGATGGCCAGCGAGGGCGAAGGGCCAGCGAGGGCGACGACGGGCGACGAGGACGGCCCGTGAGGGCAACGACCAGAAAGCATCTGCGGCTGGCCAGACGGAAGAGAGCGACCAGATGCAGGGGAATCTTTTCGTACGGGTGTGTTCTGATAAAGACGAAGTGCATCGTATGGTAGAATCAACGAAATCGTACGGCTGCGGGTGCGCGCCGGCGCCTATTAGTGGCCTTTTTGGTAGTGTGCTATAGGGAGATAGCTGATTTTTTTAGGGGCCAATGATTGACAGATCGGAATGCCTGAACTCAAGAGACAAGGACGATCTACCTAGTGTCGGGCCCTCTCGGAGGAGGGAACACCCTACTCTTGCTGCTGAAATGTATTGCACTGTGTGACGGTCAGAGATCCGTGAGATCCCTGCAAGGCATCTTGTTTACAAGGTGATACTGGCGGAGACAAAGGTGGGAGATAAAGTGTTACGCGAGGAAGCCTAGGTCTCAATTGGTGAAGTGTTATGATGAATCAGCTTTCCTATGAGAGCCCCCTAAACTATCTTATATAGTGCTTGTCTCGGGTATAGTTACATTGCCCGTGTCAGTTTACAAGTGGGTGCATGTGCTACTGGTTCCTGCTGCGCCCTGGGTGACTGAATCAGCCGGTTGGCTGCCTTGTCCTTCAAGATGGTGATAAGAGCATGCTTCTTTAGTGTAGAAGAGAAACAATATGTCATCTAGTCTGTGCAAACTTAAGTACTCCATTGGGCCTCATTAATTGGGAACATAACCTAAGAACACGATGGCATTACTAAGAAAACGAATAATAAGGTGACGTAAGTGCGCTATAAGAGATGTCATATCGGACGTTTGCTTAGTTGGAGGAGTGAGAAGAGGAAAGAGAAGAAAAGCGGGCTATATATTACAACCAATTGTATCATGGGCTCTGACACCTTTTGTGGGAGAATAAGATGGACCACATACTAATGTCATAGCATGCAAGTATGACTAACTGTACTGGACCATTAGGTTGGCTATATGTGATGTTGCAATCCTATAGCCGGTTGTTGGTTGTTATCCTTGCTCTAAAAGAGCATCACCATGCCTAGTTCCTAGAGAAATAAAGAGAGAAGAGGCAGGCATGAGTGACACTCAAAAGAACATAACTATAAAATTTTCACACACAAAACACACGCACAAGGATAACATTGATCAAGCATGAATTTTCTTTTCTTTATCTTTTGACGAAAAGGCAGATGTTCTGCCATACGGTTATCAAGCATGAGTTTAGGATTCAGACCCGTACAAACATAATTACTTAAAAGTAGTTGCCGCATCTAGGAACATGTTAATCATGCAAAAGGTAAAAGTAATTGTTCCTTTTAGACATATATGCTAATCATGCAATCAGAACCCCTACTAACCAGAGATAAGATCAATGTTGCCTTCTACATATGGATACTCTCCAAAAATGTTGTGTATTTTTGTGCACCAATCATCACTTGGCATGTCTCGATCTGGCAGCTTCACAGTCACACTTTTAAGCGTTGGCGAGCATCTAAGTACCACTTTCAAGAAATCTAACTCATGATTCTCCCCTTTGAAGCCTTCAATTTTCACTTTTCGTAGATTCAAGGAGATGGTTTGGGATTTCCAACCCTTTGGGCCATCACAAGGACAATTTAGTGGGCACGCTTCTTTCACCTAAATAAATGTGAATCACATCAGTGGATGCTCTTCTTCATATTTTGTAGAATAGGTCCAAATATATAAGCAGGGTGATAAATTACCTCGGATCTCGATACATCAATGTTAAAGTTATGTATATCTTTAAGACGATGCATGCCAAGGAGACGCAAGACAAATGCTCCAAATGCATGCCCCTTTGTTGTGAGATGTAGATTCAAAGCAGAGAATTGGGTGACCACATGTTTACCTATCTCCGCCGCAAATCCACGTTCTTGGTCTTGGAAACTCAATGAATCCTGCATAACAATTCGGCAAGACATCCATCAATAATAAGTTGGGTATAAATTGTAGACTGAGCAAAGGATGACAGGAGTGAGGAGACGTACTTGGGCACACATGTACAGGGACAAGACCTCCTCTCCTTGTCTCTTTGATGTCTTCAAGCCCAGCTCCAAGAGGCCCCAAAGACCAAGCCCATGAGTCACCTTGGGATACGAGCAGGACCAGCTATACTCGACGCCGTCAAGGAAGGAGGACAACGCCGTGAATTGCCTAAGCGCGCATGCCTCTGCGCGGCCTCTCACCGCCTTCATGCGGTTCACGAGGAGCTCTTGCAGCGACGTCGAGCGGACGGTGAAGTCGTCCACCGTGAGCACCTGCAGGCGCGGGCAGTTGGGGATCAAGAGCCCGAGGTCGACGTTGCAGCCGGAGAGGGTCAGTCTCTCAAGCAACGGGAACCCGGCGCCGGCCTGTGAGGGTTGCAAATGCAAGCGGAGGTCCAGCCCGTGCAGCTCCATGGAGGTGGCGCGGAGGAAGCGGGGCAGCCCTACAAGAAAAGGGGCCCGCGTCTGCGCGACCATGAAGCGGAGCTCCATTGGCGCGAGCGCCGCGGCGGCGCGAAGCACCGCGGAGAGGCTGGTGCCAACGACGTTTTTTGTTGAGAAATTGGTGCCAGCATCGTACCGCGGCCTCCAGCGGTCTTGTGGTCCGATGGGTGCGACGAACGGCGGCATGCTGCCGTCTTGCGGCAAGACGGGTGGGATGAACCGCGGCCTGCTGCCGTCTAGCGGCACGACGGGGGGCACGAACCGCGCCCTGGTGCCGTCTTGCGGCCCGAGGGCGACACGGATGTCGAGGAGGCGCACCCCGGGGCCGGCGGCGCGGCGGAGCGCGTCCTCGAGCCAGTCGAGCGGGATGTGGTGGAGGGTGACGTCGAGCTCGGGCTTGGGGAGGCCGGAGCAGACGCGGGGCCAGCGGCGGGAGAGGACGCTGGCGCGCGCGGCGTCGCGTGCGCAGCCGAGGCGGAGGAGGACCAGGTGGAGCAGATCGTCCGGGAGGGAGCTGATGCGATCGGCTGATGCGATGTCCTCCATCATGGCTAGCTCGCTGGAAACCCTAACACTGAGACGCGATTGCATGCAAGCGGTGCGACGCGCGCGAGAGAGAAATTTCGGGTTTGGCTTGGGACGTGACGAGCGAAAGCGAGCACTACTAGAAGGATCGATCGGCCGGGGAATACGAACCGGAGTTTGGGTCGATTTCCATCGGAAGTTTGTGAGCGACGAAATCTTACAGTATTAATTCTGCACAATTTTTTTTTTGAGATTCCAAAGTTTGTTTGTTGTACGTATTGTACCATAAAAAAACTATATAGAAAAACCAAAAGAGTTGTATTTCTCTCGTGCAAAACAAAAGGAGTCCTGTTTCTTCCCACAAGAAAATAGCCCTATTTCTACCAGATTACTCACCCCGTCCCCCACATCCCGGCCGTAAGGGTTTAGTTGCAGCAAGCATTGGGGTTTGCCAATGGAGGAGACGGAGAACGGAGCGCGCCATGGCAGCCCGCCAGCAGGTTTAGCCGACCTCATCAGCGCCCTTCCGGACGATCTGCTCCTCCAGGTCCTCGATCGCCTCAGCTCCAGACGCTCCGCCGCGCGCACCAGCCTCCTCTCCCGCCGGTGGCACGGCCTCTGGACCCGCCTGCCCTGCGTCACCGTCAAACTCCACGAAGTCCCGCTCCACTCGCTCAAGGCCGCGCTGGCCGACGCCGCCCGCCCCGGGGTATGCCATTACTACCTCGACATCCGTGTCCCCGGCAGGTGTTTGAACTAATCTTGTTATTAGTATTAAGCTTTTAAGATTAGGTCATGTTTAATTTGTTGCATTGTGTAATAGCCACGTAGAGATGCATTAGTCAGCCAAGTACAAAGAAAATTGCATGCTCGGCAACATGGCGTAGCGGCCGGATCAGCAGCACAGAGATAGAGCGAGTGCACGCGAGCAGATCGGCAAGCCAGAAGATGAGTGGCCGTAGTCATGTACGTGTGTACTAGGTGACCAAGTGATCAGTGCATGTGAAGAGATGTAGCCTGCATGCACATGTATTGGTGTGGTCAGGTTTTACTTAGTGTGAGGCTGCATGCACGCAGTTTGGCCTGGTTGTATGGCCGTTGAGTAAGGCACTACAAGTGCTGAACGTGGGCGTGCAAATAGCTTGTGGTGAGTAAAAATAGGATCGAGTAGGTGTGGCTTGACTGGCGTGTGTGAATGCTAGTGGTTAGTGGGTGCGTGATAGTCGTGTGAGTCCGGCTATTAAAGCCATGTATCTGCATCATGTATGTGTGAGAAGGAAAATACAAGAGAAAAGGCACTATGTGCGTGTGCCAAAGTGTGTGTATCTTCTTCTTCCTCGAGCTTGTGTGCGTGAGTCTTCTTCCTCCTCCTGGGCAAAGTCAACACTTCCATGGTGTATGTGTACAGTTCCTTGGTGTATGTGTGCGTGTGTACAGTTCCATGGTGTGTGTTCGTGAGAGAAGAAAAGGAGAGAAACTGCAAGTGAGAGTTGTGCGTCGAGGAAGAAGCGGCGCTGCGAGGAGGCGGCGCCAACAGCAGGCTGGCACCATCACCCCCGCCATCATCTCCTCGCTGCACCGCGCCGCGGCGGCGCTCTCGCCCGCGGAGATGCTCTTCGCCTTCGAGCTGGACGTCGAGGTACCAGGTCTGGACGTGAACCTGATTCCCATGGTGCTGCTCTACGAGCTCCCGTGGAGCACGCAGTGCTCCCTAGTGGGGGTGAACCTGCCCCGCTTCGACCACGCCACCTCCATCGACCTGCGCGCGCCCCGCCTCCGCTTGCTCCCGCCATCCTCGGGCTTCCCCTCGCTGGAGAGACTCTGCCTCTCCGGCTGCGACGTCGACCTCGCCGCCTTGTTACCTCGCTGTCCGCGCATCCGCACGCTCAGGGTGAACAACAATGGTGTGGTGACCATGGACAGCATCACAATCCACTCAGCGTCGCTGCAGGAACTCTCTGTGGAGAGCAGCAACAGATGCACAGCCCGTATCGACGTCGACGCGCCCGTGCTTAAGCAATTGAACCTGTCTTTCCGTGCCCGCGGCGATCTCAGGGTCTCCGTCTCCGCACCAATGCCCGAGAAGGTCTCGTGGACGTGCTCGTATAAAAAGCCCACTTATAGGCTTGGTCTCTGGGGCCTCTTGGAGGTCGGCTTAAACACCACCGACCACTCCCGGAAAGGCGCATGCTCACAGCTCCCAACCGGCCATGTCCTCACCCTGCACATGGCTGCCCAAGTATGCATGTCTCCTGTCTTGCTTGCTTCCTCAATTCACAAGATTTGCTGCAGGGTAAACTGATGAACTTATTTTGAATTGATTTTGCTGCAGAGTTCATACAGATATCTAAATGCGGAGCACACCTTTGCGGCAGAGATTGATAAACATATGGTTTCCAAATTCTCTCGTTTGGACCTACATCTTACAACCACAGGGCATGCGTTTGGAGCATTGGTGTTGCGTCTCTTTGGGTTGCATCGTATTCGTAGAGCTATTCAGAACCTTAGGATCATCCTTCAAAGATCAGAGGTAATTTATCGCTTTCCATACACATTCAGAATCTGTATGCGGTATATGTTCAATAACAAAAAATTGTAGGCACATTATTATTATTCTTGAGCTAAGGTCTCAATAGTTGAACATCTATAATATGTCATTGTAATTCACATTCTTTTTACTAGGTGAAAGAAACATGCCGGGTAAATTGTTTCTGTGGTGCGCCCATGGACTGGAGAACACAAACTATCCCGTTGGCTGGTCTTGAAACCGTGGAAATTGAAGGCCTCCACGGGGAGGATCATGAGTTTGATTTTTTGAAAGTCATGTTTACATCTGCTCGAATGCTTAAAAGATTGACTCTGAGGCTGGCACATGGTGTCACCCCATGTGTCGATTGGTGCACAAAAGTGAACAACATCTTCAAGGCATTTCCTTTCGTGAAGTGCAACGTTGATCTGGTAAGCAGGTCTGATGCATGGTTCGCATAATCGTGGATGCGAGAACTATTTTATTGTTTTATCGTTTAGAAGTCTGAACTCATCCTTTAGCCTTGTGCCTACAGTCTTTTGGTCTGAAACTTATGCAGTTCTTTTATATCAGTAGCCTCCATAGTTTGCAAATTTCTAAGGCTTTTGGAATGTGTCAGATGACATGTTATTAATTATTTGTTCAAGGATGCCCTCTTTGTTTGTTGAAAAAATCTGACACTGATGGTCCACATGCTACACAGATGTTTTTTCGTTTTTATGCTCATCTTTTTCATTGGTTCAGTTTCCCATTAGTGGTGGCCGAGAGGTCTAAGACCTCTCTATTATTCTATTTATCATTCAATCATACCATCCACTTCTATATACATGTCAGATGATTGTGCATGCACTCCAGTAATTGGCTGAATATGCTATATTTTCTGCTGATTTCTTTTTGATGGAAAATTAGTTCAGAATTTGTACATACATCCTCAGCTTTTCTTTTGTTAACTTTTTAGTCTATGCCGATTTCCTTAACTTAGTCACCCTGTCCTCATGATTGAAACTTAACTGACCGACTTAATATTTCCACATGCCTGAACTTGTTTTGTTTTACATCCTCTGCATGCAGGGTCAATATGTAGCAGCCAAAGATCTGGATTGACATGATTCTCATGCTTACGGTTGTGGATTCAGGGTGCTCAGTAATTAGACGAAATACAGCCAGATGCTGTTTTTCATTCATTAAGAGGAATAATCCATCCGGGAAATACATGAGAGCAAGGTGTACCAGAGTTGTTGGCACCCTCAACCAGGAACTTTACATATGTAGAAAAGAGAAAAAAAAAGGAAAAAAAAACTAGGCTACTGTGCCAGCCACTGTACGCCTTTGACACCAGCCCGAAACCAAGTGTGCAACTCGTCAGTTATCACGTTACAGGTTCCCATGAAGTCGGTGTCTTTGCCATTGAAAATTCTGTTATTTCTCTCTTTCCAAACCTGCCACCAGATGATCATGCAAAGAGATGAGAATTCTTTCTGTCGATGCAAAGGAATATTGTCCAGAGTGTGAAGCCACCATTGGATCAAAGAGTTAGTATCATAGCTTGGTCGGAGGTCAAATCGATATCTGAATTTGGTCAGAAAGAAACCCCATACAGCAGTAGTGAACGGGCAAGTTCCAAAAAGGTGAATAGCAGACTCCAAACCAATGCAGCACAGTGGACACACAGGGTTGTGTGGCCAATTTCTTTTTGCGAGGTTATCTGCAGTTAGGCATTTACCTTGAATGGCGAGCCACACAAAGAACTTCACCTTTTGTGGTATCTTGATCTTCCAAATAAGTTGTGAGAGAGGGGTGTAAATCCAGCCAATGAACTGGCAATGGTATGCAGAATTAGCAGTGTAAATCTTGTTGGAGGTCCATTTCCAAATGATTTTGTCATCGGCTTGGGAGAGCACCACCTGGTCAGCACGATGCCAAAAGTCCAAATACTCAGCAATCACTTCAAAGCATGGGTTTCGCTTAATCAAGGTGACCCAAAATCTGTTGTTTATACCCTGAGAAAGAGTGATGTTCCTCCTTTTACTATGTTTGAAAAGTTTGGGGTAAGCCAAGGAAGGGGAGATCCCATCAAGCCAGTGATCATGCCAAAAAGATATGCCAGTGCCGCTGCCGATCTCCCAGGACGTAGATGCACAGAAAAGATTCTTGGTCTCCTTGTCGATAGGTAGGGGTAGCCCATGCCAAGGTTTGTCAGGACAGGGTGCTCAGTAATAAAATCGCCCTCTCCCATGCTGACAAACCCCTGTGTGATTTTAGGATCTTGCTTCATGGCTTCAATCATACTACCTTCTATTGTTCTGCAACTATATAAGGGAGCTACAGGCTCGAAGTGCTGCATATTAGTTTATTATTACATATTAAATGTTAATTTTCACTGTTCACTGTTGTTGTGACGTGGTGAACTCTCCGTATTAGAAGACAGTTGTTGTAATCCTCAAAATATAGCCATTGCCATTGATATTCTGACTACTCTCATGTCGGGGTCTCCGGTAAAAAACTATGTGGCGCCGTCTCTGCGTCGATGAAAAATCCTCCTCTAGGATTTTGGGACGAAATAAGCTATATAGGTGAAATCAATCAATCGGGGGCCTCCTATGTGCCCCACACACTCCCTCCGTGCCGTAGGCCAGGGCGCTTGGTAGGGGCGTGTGGACCATATGGACCGCCCTCCAGCTCCTTCCTCTAGATTTGTGGCTCTTTTCCTCGGAAAACCGAGTGTGATTTCATTTATCATCGATTGATATTTATTGTTCTGCATATGAAAAGACAATACCATGACAATTCTGCTCAAAACAACGTTAGGTCGGTTAGTTCTTATTCAGTTGTGTAAGACAGATAGAAAAACATAGCCAAAGTGTTTATAGAAAAGTAAATACATTTGAGACGTATCAGGCGATGTCCTTGGCGATCGGCTCCACACGGATCTCCTGTAGCATCTCCCTCGGGATCTCCATGCTGTTGTATCCCTCGGCTCACTGCGATAATGACGTTGCCTCGTCATAATTGATAGATGCCACAGCGGCAACTCAACCTGTGATTACAGAATTTGTGTATTAGGAGGGGTTCTTCATTGCAACTTCTCGAGTTTGAGAAGTACTTCCTTTTTCTGGGTTTATAAGTTTGCCTCGAATTTCGAGCCTAACTCCGACCCAAAATAAGCTGAACTCATGAATTGTTTGAGTGGAATATATTCTTTTCCTTTCGTTTAATTTCCTTTTAAAAGTACTAATGTAGTTTGTTTTTCCTATAGCACTCTTTTGGGATTTATACCGGTTTAACAATTGAATAAATTATGATAATTAAGGATGGCCTAGATGTTATAAATTTCCAGAAATAAAAATAACTTAACACTAGTAAGCGTGCATGTGTAACGTATCTTCATGGAATTATGATACAGTCTCTCCTAACATCTACACTAAGAAGATATGGACGGCGACAATTTACAGCATCTCTTTTGTCGTTGATATAGAGGGTCTCTGCCTCCTTAGTCCCTCTCCCATTGTCTTGGAGGTAATGGGTCCCCACCTCTATAGTCTATTGCTCCAATGAGAAGAGGACTAGGGCACTGCAAGCTTCTATACTAGCACGTAGATAGGGTTCACATTGGTGTTTGTAGGGGCATCACATCAGTTCCGAGGACGGCACCACATCAAAATATCTGCCTCCTATCCTCCACCTGGGTCGTGCTGCAGTGAACCAAAAAATGGTCGAAAACACAACATCCGTGCAATAGTTTTATTGGAAACAACAATCTATTAATCATCATGTAAAGAGTTACAATGTCACTAACATCATCAAGGTATTCATCTAACCAATTTACCAAGAAATAAGTTTCTTGCCAATGGCGCTAGTTCACGTGCTACTTTACTGATCTCCTCAAGCGTCATATATAACAAAGCCAACTAATTCTTCAAATGGTTAATGTCTTCGAAGATGCTCGAGATGAGGCACAAAAATCTTGTGTTACTTTTGAAGACATTGACAACATAAGGGTTATCAATTTCAAAACAATGGGAGAAACAAGGAGGTCTTTTGCGAGCCGGAGAGCGATTGGGCACGCTCGGGCTTTGGTTTCTACCATGTCGCTGCATCCCTCTATGTTTAGAGCAACACATAGTAACACCCCTCATTTGTGGTTGCGACTTGCGAACACTAACGATAATGCAGGTTTGGTCATTATTTTGCAGAAAAGAAGCATCAACTTTTGCCGTCGCACTATTTTACTCTAGTCTTGACCACCTAGTCAGCTGCCTTGTCACTTGTATAGTGGCGAACTACATCACATGTACCTGCAAATTAGACTTTTTACAATTGACTGGAGGTTGAGTTTCTGCATCATTTCCCCATGTCATATTGCTCTTATTAAGAAAACCCAGATAAAAACAGTTTGTTTTGCATATTGCACTTTGTAGGGATTTATACTGGTTTAACAATTGAATAAATTATGATAATTGAGGATGAGCTAGATATTATAAATTTTCACAAAACAAACATAACAAATATTGAGGGTCTCTCTGATTTACAAGATTTTACAGAAGGAAAAATACATACAAGGTTATACAGTGTCGTCATGTCTATTTAAATCCTACATTAGCTCTGATTCACCATCTAACGGCCTCGGGGTGACTTTCATTAACCCGACAAACCGCCGTGCATAATTAGAAAGAGGTCGACAAAAACTCTATGTTCTCGCCGGCCCGTTTTTGGGTAATAGCTAACTATTTTTGTGTCCGACACGGCTACAGAGATGTCTCTCCGATTCACATGACTTTAAACGTAGAGAAAGAAAAATAAGATTGCAATGTGTTGTCTATTTTAAATCCTAACTCCCATGTTCCTAACTATAAGACGTTTTGGTAGTTCAGTTTAAACAGCCAAAACTTCTTATAATTAGAAACAGAGGCAGTACATTATTAATTCTGCACCAAATTAAAGTTTGTTTGTTGTACGATGGGAAAACCAAGGAGTTGTGTTTCCCTCGCGCAAAAGCAAAAAAGAGTCCTATTTCCTAGTACGAAATTACATATTTGCAGTACTCACCCTGGGCGTCCACCACACCCCGGCCAGGTTCTGTTGCAGCATTGGAATTTCCCATGGAGGAGACGGAGTGTTGGCGCGAATAAGCCATGCCCAACGGCACCACATCAAAATATTGCTGCCTTACATGATCTCAGGTCGTTTTGCTGCCTGGTCGAGCATGGTTGGTTCAGAGGCGTTTGGTTAGTGTCCTTGCCTGGATAGTTATTAGGATTAAAAAATTAGCGCATGAGCCCATGTACAAAGATTCGTTTATGTGATTAAAGCCCAGGCAGCTGTTCTGTTGCGCTAGGCATCTGAATCCTTATGCCTGAGCCAGGCTAACCTCCTCCCTGGCTTCACTAGCCAGAGAACCACCGGTAGGATTGGAAAGAGCGAATGAATTGATATGATAACAAAGGAAAAGGAATCTTGAACGAAGCACCGTGAGAATTTGAAAATGAATGAAGACAGAGAATTCCTTGCCGGGAAGAATTAGAACAAGCATGAAGATACTTGAGGGACTTTAGAGACAAGAGAACGAAGAGATCGCGAACTGATTAAAGAAAACTTGAATGAAGTAGTGGAAGAATTTGAGAACGCGAAAAGAATGTCGTGAATGAAGAATTCTTCTGAAGTGACGGCCTCCGGAGAAACGAAACGGAAAACAACTCCTGACATACTCCGGATGGGTAAGAAAAGAATTACAAACAAAATAATTTGAGAGGATAACATGAAGCTAGAACCACGAATCTTCGAGAGAACGGACAAGATTTAGAGGAAAACTCTTCTTCGGTCTTCAAATGTTGAGAATGACGACGAGGAACACCACCAAAATTGTTGAGGCACTCCGAAACAATGAAGAATAGAAATGTTGAACCAACGACGAAAGAATTTCGAACTGATCTTGGAGAAGGCACATGACTGATGAAAATTCATTCTTACGTCACACTTTGAAAAGAATTTTGAGAATAACTCCGAAATAATTAGAAGAGCCAGGTAAGATCCTGGGAATAAACCTGTGGGTTAGGGCCGACTAAAAAGAAAACACCGTTGCTAACGATTGGGGGAATAGATGATGCACCGGAACGATTCAAAGACTTGAATGAGGTGACAACCTCGAATTAATTAAATGCAAACACAAATCTCCTGAGATGTCTTCAGCACTCCGGAACGGTTAAATGGCGAGAGGTGAACGAGCAAGGGGAAACATTTTAGCCGAGGGAAAGAATAAGATGAACACTGTATACTTGAATTGAATCCACCGGAAAGGAAAACAAGACGAACAATGATGAACTAGACGAGAATTCACCAGTAGAAATAATTGAGGAAAGACTGAAGAGGCTCCACATGAATGAAATTGAAGCTCGAATAGAGGCTCAGACTCCAGGAAGAAAAGGGGTGGAAGGGCAGGTAAAACAAAGGCAACTTGGAACGGGGAACCGACGAATAACTTGAAGAGGAAAAACACCGGTTGAAATAAGTGAGGTAAGAATGCAAAGACTTCGCACGAGTATGATGGATACTCGATTAAGGACTCCGGCTCCGAGAAGAAAAGGGTGTGCGGTTGGGAAAAAGAAAACAACTTGGGATGGGGAAAACAACATCGTTGAGAAAGAGCTGAGGACTGATCTCGCAAAAGACGACGAGGGTCGAATCAACTTGACGATAAATGCACCGGAAGAAAAGAGCTGACATCTCAAAGAACGTAAACTAACTACGTGATCCTAAAAAAATTTTGAAGGGGAACAGGAGTATATCAAAACACCTACGTCAAGATTTCTCACCAGAGCGATGAAGGGGCTGAGGAGTAAAAAGAATTCCTACTCTTCGATATAACTAGACTCAGAAATCCGTTTTCTTCTAGACTCGACAACGGCCAACTACGATCAATCAAGGGGGCTCCTATGGTCGGTCGAGGCTCTGATACCAACTTGTCACGTCCAATATGCGACCCTATCCTAAAGGAACTCGAAGGTCCCACCAAGGATAGAAGCGCATATAGAAGACGCTTTTGCAAGGTGGATATCATTACATCGTACCATTACATAATAGTTGGGGATACATACAAGGCATCCAAATGCCGCATGAATACATTAACATCATACAAAAGAACAACATCCGGCTATGGATGAAACACAAACAAAAGTTCAAACGGCATCCACCTTGCTAGCCTAGGCTGCCGACCAGGAACCTATCCCAAGATCGACGAAGAAGAAGAAGAACTCAAAAACAAGCAAACGTCGCTCTCACGTCATGATCATCGCATTACTTGTACCTGCAACTGTTGTTGTGGTAATCTGTGAGCCACGAGGACTCAGCAATCCCATGCTTAAGCACTTGGCAGTGCGCTTCCACGCCCTCGGCGACCTCGGGGTCTCCGTATTGCCACCAATGGTGGAGAAGGTCTCGTGGCGGCGCTCGTATGCCAGGGCCTTCTACAGGCTTGGCCTCTGGGGTAAACACCACAGAGAAAGGTCTACATGTCCTGTCCCTGCACATGTGGGCCCAGGTACATCTCTTGACTTCCTTTCATCAATTTGCCGGATAATTTTATTGGACATGTTCATGACTTACGTGTCGCTGAATTGGCTTTGCAGGAGTCATCTAAATCTCGCAATGCAGAGCTCCGCTTTCCGTCAGAGATGCATAAGCATCTGGTTACCAACTTCTCTGGTTTGGACCTGCACCTCAGAACCAAGGGACATGTGTTTGGAGCATTTGTGTTGCGTCTCCTTGCAATGCATCCGATTCATACAGCTTCTATACGGAACCTGAAGGTCATCCTACTAAGATCAGAGGTAATTTATATATCGTCTGTGCTTATAAGCACATCTGGAATGTATGCAGTACATGTTCAATAAAAATAAATAAATTAGATAGATTCTTGAGCTAATAATGTATCAGTGTTGCAACATATGTAATATCTTGCGGTAATTCACATTTCATTTAGGTGACAACAACTGCATGCCAATTAAGTTGTCTCTGCCATGACCCTAATAAGGACTGGAGAACACAGAATGTCTGGTTGGCCGATCTGGAAAGCATGGCAATCGAAGGCATTGACGGGGAGGATCATGAGCTGGATTTCCTGAATCTGATACTTACATGTGCTCCGGTGCTTAAAAGAGTGACTCTGAGGTTCGCAGATGGTGTCACTCCATGTGTCGATTGGTGCACAAAAATAAATAACATCTTCATGTCGTATCCTTGTGTGGAGCAGGGGAGAATCCAGTGGGTGTTCCATGAATGATATGGCACTTCCTCCTAAAATGCAAAACATCCTACATCATATACCGAACACTAGTTGACCAACAATTTGATGTCTACCTTGAGACTATTTGCTAGAATTCCGATGGTATCTTTTTTCTTGGCGATCTAGAATTATGATGATATCGAGACCAAACTATACTATTTGTAGTACAAAATTTCACAAATTTTGAACCAATGTACCGAACTTATGTTGTTCCTACGTAATTTCACAAATTTTGAACCAATGTACCAAACTTATGTTGTTCCTACGTTTCTATATGTAGTTTGATACCTGCAATATGCAGTGTAAGGATGCAAAATATATTTCAAAACCTCGAAGAAGACTAAGGGCTAGTTTGGTTCATGTCCACAGATGTATGCTTGGGAAATATTGCTGCCTTACATGATCTCAGGTCGTTTTGCTGCCTGGTCGAGCATGGTTGGTTCAGAGGAGTTTGGTTAGTGTCCTTGCCTGGATAGTTATTAGGATTAAAAAATTAGCGCATGAGCCCATGTACAAAGATTCGTTTATGTGATTAAAGCCCAGGCAGCTGTTCTGTTGCGCTAGGCATCTGAATCCTTATGCCTGAGCCAGGCTAACCTCCTCCCTGGCTTCACTAGCCAGAGAACCACCGGTAGGATTGGAAAGAGCGAATGAATTGATATGATAACAAAGGAAAAGGAATCTTGAACGAAGCACCGTGAGAATTTGAAAATGAATGAAGACAGAGAATTCCTTGCCGGGAAGAATTAGAACAAGCATGAAGATACTTGAGGGACTTTAGAGACAAGAGAACGAAGAGATCGCGAACTGATTAAAGAAAACTTGAATGAAGTAGTGGAAGAATTTGAGAACGCGAAAAGAATGTCGTGAATGAAGAATTCTTCTGAAGTGACGGCCTCCGGAGAAACGAAACAGTAAACAACTCCTGACATACTCCGGATGGGTAAGAAAAGAATTACAAACAAAATAATTTGAGAGGATAACATGAAGCTAGAACCACGAATCTTCGAGAGAACGGACAAGATTTAGAGGAAAACTCTTCTTCGGTCTTCAAATGTTGAGAATGACGACGAGGAACACCACCAAAATTGTTGAGGCACTCCGGAACAATGAAGAATAGAAATGTTGAACCAACGACGAAAGAATTTCGAACTGATCTCGGAGAAGGCACATGACTGATGAAAATTCATTCTTACGTCACACTTTGAAAAGAATTTTGAGAATAACTCCGAAATAATTAGAAGAGCCAGGTAAGATCCTGGGAATAAACCTGTGGGTTAGGGCCGACTAAAAAGAAAACACCGTTGCAAACGATTGGGGGAATAGATGATGCACCGGAACGATTCAAAGACTTGAATGAGGTGACAACCTCGAATTAATTAAATGCAAACACAAATCTCCTGAGATGTCTTCAGCACTCCGGAACGGTTAAATGGCGAGAGGCGAACAAGCAAGGGGAAACATTTTAGCCGAGGGAAAGAATAAGATGAACACTGTATACTTGAATTGAATCCACCGGAAAGGAAAACAAGACGAACAATGATGAACTAGACGAGAATTCACCAGTAGAAATAATTGAGGAAAGACTGAAGAGGCTCCACACGAATGAAATTGAAGCTCGAATAGAGGCTCAGACTCCAGGAAGAATAGGGGTGGAAGGGCAGGTAAAACAAAGGCAACTTGGAACGGGGAACCGACGAATAACTTGAAGAGGAAAAACACCGGTTGAAATAAGTGAGGTAAGAATGCAAAGACTTCGCACGAGTATGATGGATACTCGATTAAGGACTCCGGTTCCGAGAAGAAAAGGGTGTGCGGTTGGGAAAAAGAAAACAACTTGGGATGGGGAAAACAACATCGTTGAGAAAGAGCTGAGGACTGATCTCGCAAAAGACGACGAGGGTCGAATCAACTTGACGATAAATGCACCAGAAGAAAAGAGCTGACATCTCAACGAACGTAAACTAACTACGTGATCCTAAAAAAATTTGAAGGGGAACAGGAGTATATCAAAACACCTACGTCAAGATTTCTCACCAGAGCGATGAAGGGGCTGAGGAGTAAAAAGAATTCCTACTCTTCGATATAACTAGACTCAGAAATCCGTTTTCTTCTAGACTCGACAACGGCCAACTACGATCAATCAAGGGGGCTCCTATGGTCGGTCGAGGCTCTGATACCAACTTGTCACGTCCAATATGCGACCCTATCCTAAAGGAACTCGAAGGTCCCACCAAGGATAGAAGCGCATATAGAAGACGCTTTTGCAAGGTGGATATCATTACATCGTACCATTACATAATAGTTGGGGATACATACAAGGCATCCAAATGCCGCATGAATACATCAACATCATACAAAAGAACAACATCCGGCTACGGATGAAACACAAACAAAAGTTCAAACGGCATCCACCCTGCTAGCCCAGGCTGCCGACCAGGAACCTATCCCAAGATCGACGAAGAAGAAGAAGAACTCAAAAACAAGCAAATGTCGCTCTCACGTCATGATCATCGCATTACATGTACCTGCAACTGTTGTTGTGGTAATCTATGAGCCACGAGGACTCAGCAATCCCATTACCATGGGTATCAAGACTAGCAAAGCTTAATGGGTAAGGAAGGGGTAAACTGGTGAGGTTGCAGCAAGAGACTAAGCATTGTATGGTGGCTAACTTACGAGTACAAGAGTAAGATGAGAAACTACACAAACGGTCACAAACTAGTAATGATCAATAAGTGATCCTGAACTACTTACCTTCAAACATAACCCAACCGTGTTCTCCTCTCGAACTTCCTCGAAAAGAGACAATCATGGTTACGCACGCAGTTGGTGCATTTTAATTGAGTTTACTTCAAGTTCACTACAACCGGATATTAAAAATTCCCATCTGGCACATAACCGCGGGCATGGCTCTCGAAAGTTTAAACCCTGCAGGGGTGTCCCAACTTAGCCCATGACAAGCTCAGGATCCGCGGAGACAATCCTCCATCTCGGGACCCTCCGATCAGACTCGGAATCCCGGTGCACAAAACATTTCGACAATGGTAAAACAAAACCAGCAAGACCACCCGGTGCGTCGATACCCCGATAGGAGCCACGCGTATCTCGTTCTCAGGACAACACCGTCTATGCGAAGTGGACGATACACTAGTAGAAAAAGGGTCAAATGTCAAGCACATTAGTGCCGGTTTGCTTTTGAGCCGGCACTAATGCACCGGTTCCAACGGCTAGCCAGCCGCTTTCATTAGTACCGGTTCGTGGCCGACCTTTAGCACCGGTTCGTGCCACGAACCAGTACTAAAGTGAGTGGTGGCAGGATGTTGTCAGTCCGGGGCCCCTCCAACACCTTTAGTACCGGTTCATGGCACGAACCGGTGCTAAAGGTCGTCCTGCATAAACCCTTCGTCCACCCGAGCTCGCTCTGTTCTTCCCTTTCCCCTCTCCTCTCTGTTCTTCCCCTCTTCCTCTCGAGCTCATCACACATTTTGCCCAAAATTTGTCAAGATTTGAAGGCCCCCATCCATTCAAATGATCACAAAGGTTAGCAACTTTGTCCTTTCATCTCTCATTGCTAGATTAGCTCTTGCAATGCTTTGTATAGTGATTAATTTATGAGTTTAGTAATTTGGTAGGAAATATATGTGCTAGTATTTGATTTATATGCAATTTGTGGTCAAAACTAACACTTAGTTTGCATATGTAGGTGTGGTTTACTTAGTGCCTTCTAAATCTCCGTCGTAACCACAGTCGATCGCCCGCACCGTTCCGTCGCCGGCACCACCTTGTGGTGAGCCTCTTGTTCATGAATGTTTTACATTACCAAATTGATGTTTGTGTGATTTGGATATATAGTTACTCGTATAATTATCTTACCCGTACGTTGTTTGTTATACATAGTGCCATGGTTTTGATATCCGTCCCCGCCGGCCCTCGTCCTTGTTATGATTCGGATGTGGTATATTCTCTTTTAAAACTAGTTGTTGCATTTCGTGTTTATGACAAATTATGCCCATCAAGTTGACATAGATATTTTTGTCTAGGAGGTTTGTGAACCGGAAATTCCAACCGACCCTATTGTCGAGAGGTTAAATTTAGTTGAAAGAGAAAACGAGTATTTGAAAGAAAAATTGAAAAGAATTGAGGGGGAGAAGATGGAATTGGAGTTGCATGTTGCCGATGTCGTCGATGATCACAAGATCAAGATGGAGAAAATGCGCTTGAAGATTAGAAAGATTAGAAAATATGCCATTGATAGTGAGGCTTGGTATCATTATGCTGTTGGATCAATTGTTACCTTAGTTGCGATCTTGATCGCATTTGTTGTTGCATTTAAATTCTTTAGTTAGAGAGTTATTTGTTTGTTGCATTTAAGTCTTGTATGAACTTTATGTATGAACTTGTATTAATTTGGTCTATTCGGTGTTGTGTAATGAAGATGAGCCGACAATGGATGTACGATGACCGATGCTCTCCCGAGTTCATTAATGGCGTGCAAACTTTTCTGCTCGCGGCTGAGGCAAACAAGCGGGTGGATGGTTTTATGCCTTGTCCATGTTTAGTCTGTAAGAATGATCACAATTACTCTAGGTCAAGAACCATTCACGTCCACCTGTTTAAGTCCGGTTTCATGCCCCACTATAACGTTTGGACCAAGCACGAAGAAAGAGGGGTTATGATGAAACACAATGAAGAAGAAGAGGACGACGACAGCTATCCTGGCCATGGGTTCCCTGAATACGATGATACAACAATGGGGGAAGAAGCTGAGCTGGCAAGGCGGGAAGAAGCTGAAGAAGAGGCATCAGATGAGCCCGCTGATGATCTAGGTCGGGCCATTGCCGATGCAAAGAGAAACTGCACAAGTGATTTGGAGAAAAAGAAGTTGCAGCGCATGTTAGAGGATCACAAGAAATTGGTGTACCCGAATTGCGAAGCTGACAAGAAAAAGTTGGGCACCACACTGGAATTGCTGCAATGGAAGGCCGAGAATGGTGTATCTGACAAGGGATTTGGAAAGTTGCTGGTAATGATAAAGAATATGCTTCCAAAGGACAACGAATTGCCCAAGAGTACGTACGAAGCAAAGAAGGCTGCCTGCCCTCTAGGGTTAGAGGTGCAGAAGATACATGCATGCCCTAATGACTGCATCCTCTACCGCGGTGAGTACGAGGATTTGAACGCTTTCCCGGTATGCGGTGCATTGCGCTATAAGATCAGGCGCGATGACCCTGGTGATGTCGAGGGCGAGCGCCCCAGGAAGAAGATTCCTGCCAAGGTGATGTGGCATGCTCCTATAATACCACGGTTGAAACGTTTGTTCCAAAACAAAGAGCATGCCAAGGCGATGCGATGGCACAGAGAAGACCGTAAGAAACACGGAAAGTTGAGAGTACCCGCTGACGGGTCGCAGTGGAGAAAAATTGAGAGAAAGTATGGGAAGGAGTTTGCAGATGACGCAAGGAACATATGGTTTGGTCAAACACAGATCGCATTAATCCTTTTGGGGAGCAGAGCAGCAACCATAGCACCTGGCCTATGACTCTATGTTTGTATAACCTTCCTCCTTGGTTGTGCATGAAGCGGAAGTTCATTATGATGCCAGTGCTCATCCAAGGCCCTAAGCAACCCGGCAACGACATTGATGTGTACCTAAGGCCATTAGTTGAAGAACTCTTACAGCTGTGGAATGGAACAGGTGTACGTGCGTGGGATGAGCACATGGGGGAAGAATTTGACCTAAAGGCCTTGCTGTTCGTGACCATCAATGATTGGCCTGCTCTGAGTAACCTTTCAGGACAGACAAACAAGGGATACCGTGCATGCACGCACTGTTTGGATGATACCGACAGTATATATTTGGACAATTGTAGGAAGAATGTGTACCTGGGACATCGTCGATATCTTCCGAGCAGGCATCCCGTAAGAAAGAAAGGCAAGCATTTCAAAGGTGAGGCGGATCACCGGACGAAGTGTCGCCACCGTACTGGTGCTGATGTACATGATATAGTCAAGGATTTGAAGGTAGTCTTTGGAAAGGGTCCTGGCAGACAACCTGTTCCGAATGACGCTGACGGACGCGCACCCATGTGGAAGAAGAAATCTATATTTTGGGACCTGCCCTATTGGAAAGATCTAGAGGTCCGCTCTGCAATCGACGTGATGCACGTGACGAAGAATCTTTGCGTGACACTGCTTGGCTTCTTGGGCGTGTATGGGAAGACAAAAGATACACCTGAGGCACGGGAGTACCAGCAACGTATGGATGGAAAAGACGGCATACATCAGGGTCATGCCAGCTACGCCCTTACCAAAGAAGAGAAGGAAATCTTCTTTGAATGCCTGCTCAGTATTAAGGTACCGTCTGGCTTCTCGTCGAATATAAAGGGAATAATAAACATGGCAGAGAAAAAGTTCTAGAACCTAAAGTCTCATGACTGCCACGTGATTATGACGCAACTGCTTCCGGTTGCATTGAGGGGGCTTCTACTGGATAACGTTCGATTAGCCATTGTGAAGCTATGTGCATTCCTCAATGCAATCTCTCAGAAGGTAATCGATCCAGAAATCATACCAAGGTTAGAGAATGATTTGGTGCAATGTCTTGTCAGTTTCGAGTTGGTGTTCCCACCATCCTTCTTCAACATCATGACGCACGTCCTAGTTCACCTATGCGAAGAGATTAACGTTTTGGGTCCTGTATTTCTACACAATATGTTCCCCTTTGAGAGGTTCATGGGAGTCTTAAAGAAATATGTTCATAACCGTGCTAGGCCAGAAGGAAGCATCTCCAAGGGCCATGAAAATGAGGAGGTCATTGAGTTTTGTATTGACTTTATTCCTGACCTTAAGCCGATTGATGTTCCTGAATCGCGGCATAAGGGCGGACTGGATGGAAAAGGCACGCTAGGAGGGAATCAAAAAATATGTATGGACGGACATTCTCTCACTGAAGCACACTACACAGTTATACAGAATTCCGCCTTGGTGGCTCCGTATATAGACGAACACAAGAATTTTCTACGCTCCAAACACCCGGAGCGGTCTGATGACTGGATTACACGTGAACAAACCAGGAGTTTTGCCGGCTGGTTGCAGACACGTACCATGCATGACGCCTCTATTGAAGATGACCTGTACTCGTTGTCCCAGTTACCATCTTCGAATATAATGACTTTCAAAGGGTACGAGATAAATGGTAATGCATTTTACACGATCGCCCAAGATAAGAAGAGCACCAACCAAAACAGTGGTGTCCGCTTTGATGCAACAACCAAGACGGGAAGGGAAACATATTATGGTTACATAGAGGAGATATGGGAACTTGACTATGGACGTGGCTTGAAGGTCCCTTTGTTTCGGTGCAAATGTGTCAATATGACACGATATGGGGTAAGGAAGACCCGCAGTATGGAATGACAACAGTGGATCTCAACAATCTTGCGTATGCAGACGAACCATTCGTCCTAGCTAATGATGTGGCACAGGTTTTCTATGTGAAGGATATGTCTACCAAGCCGAGAAAAAGAAAAGATAAGGAAGCGAATGCATCATACGACGAGCCAAAGCGCCACATAGTTCTTTCTGGGAAGAGAAACATCGTGGGAGTGGATGACAAGACAGACATGTCATAAGATTATGAAAAGTTTGATGAAATTGCTCCATTCACAGTGAATATTGACCCGAGCATCCAGTTAAATGATGAAGATTTTCAATGGCAACGGCGCAAAGGGACATACGCGAAGAAAAAGCGTCACACCCAAAGATCTGGGATGTGATCGGCTTCACTATCATCACTTTCTTCTGTGTTTGACACCCAGGAGGGAATCTCTGTAATAGTTAGGGTAGTTATGTGTTTTGGCATTTGAACCGCGAAGAAATTTTATGTGCAAACAAGTTCTTTCATGCATTTACTGATTTTTTCAGCTAAATGACCCTGAAATTGAAATGCATTTCAAATGAACTCAGAAAAGGTTGAAAGTTGGCATGGTATCATAATTTCACCCACATAGCATGTGCAAAAAAGTAGAGAGGCTTACCGCAAAAACTGGATGCACTTCGTCTATAAAATGGACAATCTCTTTCGAAGTATCAGGGTTTCGGACGAAAACTCATCCGTTACAAAGGCATTTCATTTTTTAAATAACCTAAGCATTACCAAATTCAATATAATGATAAAACACACTAATATTAAACATAAGAAAAAAGAATCACTGAAAATCTATTTTCAAAGTTAAGTTATTCACAAACTAGTGATTCACACAAATTTCAAATAATTCAAAATGTAAACTATTCAAATTTGTAAACTACCGGCACTAATAGAAAGTTTGTAATTTTTTGTATTTAAAGCAAAAATATTCACAAAGAAACTCTAAATACAGCAAAAAACAACTAAAAATAAATAAAGCAAAAATAAATAAAGCAAAAAAATAAGAAAATAAAAAAGCCTGCCTACTGCGCCACAGCGGCCTGCATACGACTAGAAACCCGACCTGTTGTTGGGCCAGGATGCAGGCCCGCAAAGGCCCAATAGGCCCATAGGGCAGCATAGAACAGGTAGGCCCACAAGGCCTGCAATAGAGAGGAGCTCGAGACAGCTGCCGCAGCGGGGCTTATAAGGAGGTGTGGGCGCCCTTCGGCTAGCGAGGTGGGACTAAACTTGCCCGCACCGCACCTGCGCCACCCCACCCCTTTAGTACCGGGTCGTGGCTCCAACCGGTACTAAAGGGGGGTCTTTAGTACCGGTTGGTGCCACCACCCGGTACTAAAGATGTGCGCTTCCCGCCGCTTCGCCTGGCCAAAACAGACCTTTAGTACCGGTTGGTGGCTCCAACCGGTACTAAAGGTGGGTTCTATATAAGAAAACACTTCAAAAAAATTCGGCAGTTCGTTCTCCCTCTGCTTCTTCTCCTCTGCCCCGTCGCCGCCGCCCCTCGTCGCCGCCCCCGTCGCCGCCCCTCGTCGCCGCCCCCATCGCCGTCCGTCGCCGTCGCCGCCGCCCCCGTCGCCGTCCGTCGCCGTCCCCTCTGCCTCGCCGTCCCGTCGCCTCGCCGTCACCGTCGCCCGCGCTGTGAGCCCCTCTCCCCGGCCCCTCTCCTCCCTCCAATCGAAGCCACCGCGCCGCCAACGCCATAGGGTGCACACGCGCACGCGCGCACACACACACACGCACACACACACGCGCGCGCGCGCGCACACACACAGGCACACAGAAACACACACACGATTCTGTTTTTTCTGTTTTTTATACAAATGTTTTAGATGAATTAATTAATTAGATTAGATTAATGTCAAATAGTATATAGAAATGTTAGAAATTTTAGAAATGTTAGTTTTATCTAGATGAATTTGATTAATTTCAAATTGTTATAGAAATGTTAGAAATGTTATAGAAATGGTAGTTTTTAGTTTCTTATAATTTTAGTTATAGAAATGTTAGCAATTTTTTGTTTTTTGGTTATAGAAATATTAGAAATGTTATAGAAATGTTAGTTATATATATAGAAATGTTAGAAATTTTAGAATTAGTTTTAGCTAGATGAATTAGATTAATGTCAAATTGTTAGACGATGATCCATGTTTTTTTCAGTTTCTTATAATTTTAGTTATCACAATCCAATCATTTAAAAAATGTTACTTTTTGCGGGCATATAGTATTTGTTCTCGACGATGCCCGGCCCGCATCCTCGCCGTCGACCCGTTCGCGACGACGTCCGGCTGACCCATGTCCGGGATTGGGCTCCGCCGGGCTGGCACAGGGAGGTGCTACCTGGAGGGGCGCGCCGCTTGGTGAGGAACCCGGCCTCGGGTCCCGTCGTCGACACTGATCTCCTTTGGTGGCGTTCGTGTGGGCCACTTTCGGTGCAGAGGGAGCCGGCCCCGCCGGAGGTGGTGCGTCGTCGTGTCAGGGAGGAGGACGAGCACGCCCATCGCTACATGGCTGCTATGGACGTCAGGTTCTCCAATACCTGGCACGTTCTTTGGGCAGATGACCGGAGATATGATCATGTGATGGTTCCTTGTCTTTGGGTGTCCACCGCCCGCGCCCCAGGAACCGCGAGTGGCCTAGATTCTTCTATAGTATTCGATCTTTATTAGCTACCTAGCCAGTGATGTATTCGGGATTATATATTATTCGAGGCGATGTATTCGAGATTATATATTATTTGAGACGATGCATATTATGTACTATATGATTCAGTTTTTCCTTATTGGTTGCATCCATGCATTGTAATTTGAATACTAAATTGTTTTATATTTCTTCGATATTAGTTAAATAAAAGCTATGGCGGACAATACCGGCAGAGAGGGAGAAGAGGCCCTGTTCGAGATCATACGCAGCCCTAGCAGGCCAGATGATCTGAATGAAGCAAATGACGGCTCCCAATATCTGAACAATACCGGGGAGGGTGATGATAAGATATTCTATCTCGACGACCGAGTTGATGAAGTCATGAACTATGATTATGATTATGATGACGCGGACAATGATTATGATGACGAATACAATGTTGATCTTGAAATAACAAAGACTACCGGCGAGGTATATTTATATAAGCAGGCATCTAGTGATCATCACATGTTTTTTTATTTGAAGATATATTAACAAATCGATCTTTCTTCTTCCAGCCCTCCGGATCGATCAAATCTGCTTCTACAGACAGCAGGACAAAGCGCGGCCCGGGCAAAAAGTTGAAGGAGGGTGTAAAGTACAACATCGATTCCATCAAAGCTAGTGGCGAACCCCTCATGCCTAAGAACATTGCGAACAAGTTCGTTCGTCAGTGCGGAGTTCTTGTGAAGGACCAACTCCCGATCTCCATTCAAGAATGGAAAGAGCCAAAAACTAAACGCCCAGATGTTACTTGGGTCGACGACAGAGCAAAACAAAAGCTTTGGGAATCTCTGATGGAACATTTCACCCTACCAGATTATTTCACTGATGCAGATGTGCAGAAAGTCAAGGACGCTACTCTTAAGAAGATGGCAATTGCATTCAACACCCACAAGAAAACTGTATGGGCCAACTACCTCGCTGCAGAAAGGAAGACTCTAGAATTCAAGGGAACACTGGAGAAGCAAAGAGAACACTGGCCCGCTTTCGTGAAATTCAAGGAATCAGAATTATCTAAGGAACGGTCGAGAAAAAACAAGGCCAATGCCGCAAAAAAGACGCAGTTCCATAGGCTGGGTCCAGGTGGCTATGCGGTGGCAATGCCTAAGTGGGATAAGTCTGAGCAAGAGATGGAGGATGCAGGGGTCACTCCGGTTACTAGGAGCTGCCCCCCTGGTGCAGAACTTGGTTCTATGCGCATGGGGGGCGTTGGACCCGAAGACAGGCCTGGTTTCGAAGAAGGCAAGTCTAAAAGGAGCAGAACAAAAGTTATTTGACGCAATAGAAGATGCTCGAAAGGGGGTGTTCACGCCCAACAGAGAGAACGACGAGCTTACGCGCGCCCTGGGAAATCCTGAACACCCGGGAAGAACACGAGGCAAGGGCGTTATTCCCTGGTATGAGGGCTTTTCGGAATGGAACGACGACTACAGGACCCGTGCAAGAAAGAAGATGGAGGAGGAGAAGAAGAGGAAGCTGGAGGAGGAGCAGAGGAAGCAGGACGCGGAACGCCTTCAAGGCCTAGAAGCAAGGCACGCGGACTTGGCACTCAAATTCCAGCAGCAGCAGCAACAGCAGATCAACTCACTTAGCCAGGAAAGGGGGTCTCAGCAGCGGCCGCAGCAAGCGGATGATCATCCAGCATTGGATAGCACCGTCCCATCCATGCCGAGAAGCAGCGTTGGTTCCGCCCCGGGCGACGCACTGCTGGATACATACCCTGTGGATGACATCATAGAGAACACTAACTGTGAGCTACACTTCAAAATGAAGGACATATCCATGAAGGTGGCGGATGCCGTTGCTTTTACAATCACCCCCGAAGCAACCTTCCATTGCGCCCCGATTCCAGAGGGCTATGCTCGTGTCTTGGTTGATGAGGTGGTGGACCCATATTCGGGGCTAGATCTTGACATTCCTGGAGGTGACGACGAGCACACACTGGGAGAGGCCATACATCGTATCATCCTATGGAGAAAGGATTGCATCATCTTTCGAAGTCCACCGACACCGCGTCTGCCGACTCCTCCTCGAAGTCCGCCACCGTGTCAGCAGACTCCCGCTCCTCCAAGTCCACGAACGCGTGAGTAGACTCCTGCTTCAAGTCCGGCACAGCGTCAGGCCACTCGTCCTGTTTCAAGTCTGACACCGTGTCAGGCCACACCTCCTGCTTCAAGTCCGGCACAGCGTCAGGCCACACCTCCTGCTTCAAGTCCGACACAGTGTCAGGTCACACCTCCTGCTTCAAGTCCGGCACAGCGTCAGGCCACTCCTCCTGCTCCAACTAAGCCACGTCAGCCGTCTCCGCCGCCTAAGCAATCACAGAAGAGACACGCCGCAGCTATGGTGCGTAGAGGTACGAGTTGAGGTAGTACAGAAAGTACAGGCGGAGACAAGCGATATAAATATGGTCCAAGCAGCCTCGCTCCTCTTCCTCAGAGGCCTTATGACATGACCGAGGAGCAAAATGATGCGATAGTGCGGGCCGAAGTGGACGCTCATTTTCAACCGAAACCGGCAACGCCGCCGAGGGAGAAAGTGCCTGAGGAAAAGATTGACCACTTCATTCGTATGGCTAGACCACCAGCTCCCAAGCCTGTTGACTCAGACTATGAGCACCAAATCAGGAAGGCACATCGAGCACGACTACAGAAAGAAGCGAGCTCGAGCTCGAGCCAACAAGCAGCTGTCAAAAAATGCGGGAAAACCGTTCCCCAGCTGGGAGAACAGACGGCGCAATCGACCCCCCTGCTTGTTGTGCCAACAACACATGAGAATACGCGCGCCCAATATTATTGTGGGCAAACCGTTTACGTTCCCGAGCTGGGCGATGTGGTAATAACCGAGGAGCATATAATGCAGGCTGAAATGCTCAAGATCACTGTTGGACAACTCCTCGAGATCGAGCCCATGTCTCCGCTTAGAGAGGAGGAAATAAAAAGGAAATATGTCCGGGGCCAACCTTTGGTCGAGCCCGAGGAGGTCAAGAACCTCCCAACAAGAATGTATGAATTGCATGATTGGTACATGAAAATTACCAAGATTTCCAATCAAGAGTCCCTCATGGTGCAAGTCGAGGAAGATCATTACTTCAATAAGAAAGCTCTGTCCGTTGAGTATTCATAACTATTTCAGTTATTCAATCAAGATGCACTCGACAAATCTATCGTCAGTTGCTATTGTCTGTAAGTGATTTCTTTCTGTAATTTAAGTCTCAAGCTAGCTCTAGTGCTCATTGATTGATCATTAATTACCTGTAATTATATATCCTCACTATATATTCTTTTCTGTGATATTATGTAGGATGAAGATGTATGAAATGAAAAAAGCTGGACGCTATGGCATTGGGTTCATTGACCCAAATACTGTTAATGAATACACATGGAAATTGGAATGGTGTAGACAAGATATAGAGAAATGCATGCTAGAGTTCTTGAAGCGCCTCAATAGCAATGAAGATATACTACTTCCTTACAACTTCGAGTGAGTCACACTGTCTTGTACTACAAATTCTGTTTTTGCTTACTAGCTAGATGTTAATAAGTGTATAGGGTTTAGGGTTAGTTGATTGGTGTTATGCACATGCCCGCTTAATTTATACATGCAAATGTATGCGCATGCAGCTTCCACTGGATCTTGTTAGACATTAAAGTTGACGAAGGAAAAGTTGAAGTATTGGACTCACTACTTAAAAAACATAGTGACTACAACATCGTGAAGGGGATAGTTAACAGGTAATTTCAATCATTATTAACTATATCTCGGCCTATTTAGTTTGTCATTTTCTGATATGAACTATTTTTAATAACCCCTTTATTAATTTTCTTTGCCGGCGGGCAGGGCTTGGGCAAAGTACATCAAGGTGACTCCAGGAAAATGGCGACAAAAGCTATGTTGGTATCGACCCAAGGTAAGTAATTAAGTAGTACTAGCTAGCTAGCTACCATCTCTTTAATTCTTGTTTCGATACTATTAATTAATTAACATGCTTGATTAATTATTATCTGATTAAGGTCTATTCTCGTAAAGGCCCTGAAGCAAGCGTCGGGGACTGAAGTGTGTGCATACTACGTTTGCGAGAACATTCGCATGATGGCGTCCGAAAGGAGCAGATCTGATAGATAGGACTGGGTACGTTTGCCAGAACACTATTCACAAATCTTACATGATTGTCGATATCTAGTCACACAACTAATACACATGCATATTGATCTCCTTCTTAACAGTTCAAAGAGGTGCGGGACCAGCTCCTACCAGAGGAGCGCATACGAGCACTTCAAGAGGAAATAGCAGGATTTTTGCTCGACCAGGTCATAGATCCCAAAGGAGAATACTATTACCCGCTACCGCCCCCATGAACCACTTGTCATCGTGCTCCGAAGGCACCAAGGCAACATGTAGGAGAAATTGTATATATATACATGTGTATGTGTGAATAATTAATGGTGGTTGTGAGAGATTCGATTATATATATATATATATATGATCGGTTCTACGAGAAAATCTATTTATATATATGCATAACGTGTACAATATATAGTATCGTAAAATACCAGCAAACAAAAAAGAATTAAATGGAAAACACAAAATTAATGGAAAAAATAAAATTAAAACCAAAACCCCCCCCAAACATTTAGTACCGGTTGGTGCTACCAACCGGTACTAATGGTCTACCGGCACCCGGGCCTGGCTCGTGCCACATGGTGGCACTTTAGCGCCGGTTCGTGCCGAACCGGTAATAAAGGGGGGGCCTTTAGTCTCCACTCTTTAGTGTCGGTTGCAGAACCGGCACTAAAGGCCCTTACGAACCGGCGCTAAAGCCCGGTTCTGGACTAGTGATAGCCAAAATATCATCGAGTTGCCCCGAGGTGGCACCGCCGAATGCTAGGTAGGTGGACCAACACTCATGTGGAACACTGGCCCGGGGGTTGATTAAGGGATCTCGGGGGCCGGCAAGTCCCTATGCAAGTTTTAGTTGTTATTAGGCAAGTGGTGAAACCAATGTTGGGCCTTGCTGGAAGAATTTTATTCAAAGCGAACTGTCAAGAGGGGCCCATAAACCCTCATCGTGTTAGGGACGCAAAATTAAGGAACATAACACCGGTATGACGGAAACTAGGGCGGCAAGAGTGGAACAAAACACCAGGCAAAAGGCCGAGCCTTCCACCCTTTACCAAGTATATAGATGCATTAATTAAATAAGAGATATTGTGATATCCCAAGATATCCATGTCCCAACATGGAACAACCTGCAACTGCACCTGCAACTAGCAACGCTATAAGAGGGGTTGAGCAAAGCGGTAACATAGCCAAACAACGGTTTGCTAGGATGGTGGAAAAGGTTAGAGGTTAACATGGCAAATTGGGAGGCTTGATAAACAAGTGGTAGGTAGCGCGACATAGCGATAGCATCGAGACAACTAGCATAGCAAAGATAGTAGTGAGATCCAAGGTGACGGTCATCTTGCCTGAAATCCCGCTAGGAAGAAGATCGAGTCCATGAAGAAGACGAAGCCACGTAGACGAACCAAGCGTAGTCGAACGAATCCTCACAATCGCAACGGAACCGGAACTATCGAGAAGAAGCACAACCGGAAAGAAGCAAACAACACGGTAAACACACAACACATAAACAAGCCATGATGCTCAACCAAGTATGATGCATGACAAAGCTACATGATGCTACTCATGGCAAGAGATGATGCATACAAGAACAACACATCAAAGCAAGTTTAAATGAGGTCGGAATCAACATATAACAATTCCGGAAAGCCCTCACATGCATATTTCGAATTTGGACCAGATCTGAATAACACATTATGTTGAAGTTCTTAAACAGCAAATTAAAGTGTATCAAGATGATCTACGCGTCTTTCTAGTCAAGTTACATATAAAGTTCATTTAATTCGGAGCTACGGCCTAGAAGATATGAACAAAACAAGTTAAACATGGCATTGATGCAAAATGCATTCAAACATGAAGCACACATGCTCAAACCAAGGATGCAGCCAGGCAAGATGAAACTACATGCAAAACTAAGCAAGTTTCATGTAGAGCATGCTCAAAACGGAGCAACGGTTCAACACATACACTCAATACAAGTTATAACAACAATCTGCCCAAAACAGCAACTAGGCACTTTGCAATCATCAAAACAACATGCTACAGGAATCATATGGGCAGAACATGACAGGCTCTTGAAGAACAGGTTACATGCTGCAATTATCATCAAGGTTCAGGTTCATAGGCATCAAGATTAAACCAATATGATCAATGCAAGAAGCAACTTTATAACACAGATTATGACTTAGTAAAAAACCGGGCATACATGTGAGCAGATATAACATGTTGACATGTTGGAGGCATGAAACAAACATGGTACAGTGCAGATCAATGGCATTCATCAAGACAAGTAAGCAAGTCACAACAGATTCTCAGACTTTGTGAAAAACAGAGTAAGGCCGAAAACATATTCATGATGCATAGTTTGAGACACCAAAAGTGTATGCTACAGGAACATTTTATGGCATTAAAGGGTAAGGCAATCATGTATAGGTAGAGCACTACAAAACATGAACACTGAGCTACTGCTAGTAAGCACTAGAACATGCTCAAAACATCATGGCAAGAATGCAAATGATAACAGAATCACAGACTCTGTGGAAATTACTGAACATGACAGAAACAGCGACAAGTAGACATGTTTGCAAGCTTGGTTAACTCAACATAATGCATATCATGGCATGTGAATACAACCAACACCAAGGAGGCATATTTTTGCAGCTAATCATGGCAAGAACATGGTCACAGGATGCATAGAACACTAGTTATTCACATGGCAAGAATGAACTTACAGATAACAGGCTGACAGCAACAGCATTTAGCTGTTTGAGAGTATGATAACAACAAGCTAAAGCAGGCCATAATTGCAAAAAATGGCTTGGATGGATAGAGCATAACAAGATCTACAAAACAACATTACTGAGCATCTCAAGATTAAACATGGATACACTTGTAGCGTCAAGTGTTGGGCTGCAAAGAAAAGGAGGGCTTCGGTTAATGCGGTTAACCGTTGGGGTATCGAACGACCTCCAAATGGAACGAAATTTGACAGGCCATCTACCAGTGATATACCAAGACCGCTCGTCAACTCTCGGCCCATTCCGAGAACGTTTTTCTCCCGCTCACGAAACAAGATCTGGGAGGTGCGACGGGTGCATGTGAGAGTGTCGGATTTCGAAACGGACAACGGAGAAAGTGACCGGATGCAAGTTTTTGAAAAACATGCAGATGAAATGCAGATGATGACATGGCAAAAATGTAACACGCAAGCAAATGACATGGAAAATACGGCGAATAACTGGAAGACGCCTGGCGCATCGGTCTCGGGGCGTTACAACTAGCCAGGCTAATCAGTCGCATGCTACTCTGGGCCAAGCTAGTCCGGGCTTTTTCTAGACATGAGCCAAACAACTCACCGGCAACGTCTAGGCATGCGTCAGGCCAGGCGAGATTTCTCGAGGACGCGAACCAAACTACACCTAAATCAGCCTCTCTATGTTGCATATAAGCCTCACATCCATGCTTGTATCATCATGTTCCCGCACATCTAATATTGGGGTCGTGCTTCCAAACTTTCGCTTCATCCAGTGAGCCTGCACCGCTTCTCGTGGTAGTAGTCGTAGTGGACGTTGGGATGCTAATATCTCCTCTTAAGGTATCCAAGGCCTGCTGAGAGCTCCACCTACGTTGTTGCTCATTGACCTTCTCTTTCAGCTTCTTTGATGTACGACGCCGCCACATCCAGGCTGCCTACATGTGTCATTGTATGTACATACACATTTAAGGAACAATAGTGCAAAAAGGTTATGAGAACGAATTTGTAAATTGTATGTCATGATATGATTTTACCTGCTAAGGTAACCCTTCTTTTTCTAGATACTGGAAGAGTTATATCCCCACCCCCCCTTCCGTCTTTGGATCACGATGTACACAATCACACATAATAAAGCCTTTTGGATTTTGAAATTATATTACAAAATCATGTACCGTAAGACCAATTGTGGATTTTCTTCAATCTTTTTCATTCGGTTTGGCAGAGTGTGTGACAAGGCAATGATTTGCCTAATCATTCATAACACTTTGTAACCACAATGTTAACGAATTGGCTACAACATATTTGCTTGTAGTTCGTCGTTTTTTCCCACTATATACCTCGACATGACAAGACTTCAAAAGAAGTTCACCTCTAGGAATGGTTCCGATAGTGGTTTAATGTGTGGAACCATGATGTTTTCACGTACCTTTTGGTCATGCTTTGCTATCTTACTACATGATATTTTCATCTGTGTGCTTTTCTTAATTGGTGCTGGGGCAACAAGGTAACAAAGTAAAAACATTGTCATTGTCCGGTCTAACCCACTTGGGTCAGGCCTAGGCTTTCACCCCGAAGTTCGAGACCAGGTGCTCGAGTAGCACTGTCACTCATGTGTTGTCGCCACCACTTTTTTACGATCCCCGCAACTACATTCAATGTGTGACCGCCGCCGCTACACAAACATCACTCTATGTCAAACCGTCATCCATAATTTACATCTCACCGCTAAGTTAACCACCGGATCTGGAGGGAGGAACCCTAATGAAAACCTTTTTGTGGCCACCGTCCGCCACAAGTCCGGCATGCAGCACCACTAGGGGCGCCGGCCACGGTCACCTGCATACGGGATGGCGACCCCAATCTTACGCTAGATCTGGGCAGGGGCGGCTCCAGACTGCGCTCCCCGTCCATGTGTGGGACGAGATAGCCCTTGGCCCTCCTGGTCTTGTCCACCCCGCCCTTGGCAGGCAAGCAGACCAACAGCTATGGAGGAGCAGCGCTCGATGGCATTACATCTGGCTAGGGTTGAAGAAGCATGAAGGGATGAGCCATGGAGGAAGAAGACGACCCCGCCGCCACCCGTAGTCGCACAGGGCTTTGCTCGGTAACTCCGGCCGGCGGCAGCCGGGAAGAGGAGCGTGGAGGAGGTGGCCTGGTGACGAAAGCTGGAGGCGCCGCCCGTGTCGCCCAGAAAGAGCGACATGGGGGCCTCAGACCAGTTTTGCAAGGAAAGCCATGTATTCTTACTTGAGGATGTCCAAATTCAGAGCAGGAGTTTTACAAGATGAACAAAATAATTGTTGCAAGCTGCAAACAAAAGTGGTGCTTCGTCATTATTAGCTAGTTGTGCTCTTTGTTTTCCATTTCTTAGATACTAGCAGCTTTTGCAGTTGTGTTGTTTGTTGCTTTCCCGTAAGCCCCATTGTATCCCCTCAAAAAAAAGAAAAAAAAAAGGAAGCCCCATTGTATCCTTTCGCCTGTTGTGGTTCGTGGATGCGTTGTAATTCCTGGCCTGTTGATGACTTTGTTAAATCAAAGCCGAGCTCATCTCGAGCCTTTTATCTAAAAAACCAAAAACAAAAGGACTACTCCATCAACGGTGACACTTAGATATTTCCTGACATTCATAATATGGCACTGGCAGAAGAACGAACTTAATTAATCGAGGAAAGCAATACATTCCAAGAAACTAGATGCATGTGGCCCGCTGATTATGATATTTCATGTGATGAGGACGACTATGCCAATGGCCAGTGAAAATATATGTCCATCGAACACCAAGAAATTAACCCTGTTAATTACCATTCGCCACTTAAATATTCGGAATATGCTCGCCAAGTAGAAACCACACTGTTGAGTTATACTCCGGCCGTAATGAGAAGAAGCGTACGTGTTCTTAGTTCTTGCAGGGTTGGGGTAGTGTTCTTTTGGGATGAGGGACGCGAGCTTCTGGCAGAGAGCCTTTATGCGCTGCCTCCTCTCCTTCTCCGAGTCCTTCTTCTCCAGATGTACCGCCACCGTCACAGTCGCTCTGCTCCTCCTCCCGCCCCTCGCCCACTTCGCCTTCACCTCCATCTCTAGCTCACGAGGTACAAGAGATGAGCATGCAGCCGGTCCCAATGGGTGTGGATCGAAATGCAACCAACGTGAAGAAGAACAAGATACCGAGTTAAGACCCCGCAGGCAGCTGCTAGCTTCATGCAGTAGGAGAAGCATGTGATGGAGGAAGAAGAAACAGTGCGCGCGTGGCATGGTTTGACTGGGTGTGTACGGATAAGGACCGGTCATGGGAGTATGGGAAATCTGCTACTACGTACGTAGCTATTTTAATTTTAACGGTGTACAAATGAGGTAGTATATGTGGCCACAGAAGTGCAATGCAGTAAGGTACACATGCTACTCCACGAATATCAAGGGTTGCTGTCTATACGTGCTGACTGGACCAGTGACAGCAGCTTATATAGGGTGATGGGCGAACTCATAGTTATGGGTAATGGGCCATACATGGAACATTATTGAGTGCTGATGCCCCCCACCCCATAAAAATGCAGTAAGTATTTTCTCAGAAAACAATGGAGTAAGCAATGGAAACCCACCGCACGGAATGTAGTAGCTAGATACTCTATATACCCACATGTGGAGAATAGAAAATATGTTTTGTAATTCAATATTTCTGTCTGTCACATTTGCTTACCATCAACTAGATGAGGTACCACCGCAGCAAATTGTCTGTTGGGCTTGGACCATTTCGACAAGGACCACTTGCTAGCTAGCACGTCAATTCTAATATTTGGAAGTATTAGAAACGTCAACCAAACTTATTATCTAGGCTTGTGAAGAACCACCATATATAAGGATTTGATTTCCCTTAATGTTTTTCTCCCGGTGAAGCTAGCTCGTGGACAGAGTAATGCTACTACCGTGGATGGGCTTGATGCATAGCCTGCTTCTGATAGCGCCAGCACAGAGCAGCATATGCGTAGCGTTGGTGACGCAAGCAAGAGTGACGCATGCACCAAGTGTAGGAGTCACAACTCAGTTTATATTAGCTACTTCTGGGCTATATCTATGTACCCAGTGATACCAATTTGGGCTTGGTCTGCTTGCGACAAATTCGTCTCCTCTCTTTTGCAGCCAGCCGCAGAAGGAGTATGTATAGTACTCTCTCCGTTATATAATGTAAGATGTTTTTTGATATTAAAAAATGTCTTACATTATGGGATGGAGGGAGTATGAAATTACTCTTTCTACATATCTTCTTTTTTTAATAAAATATAAGAGGCATAATTGTTTTTACAAGGTAAACTTTTCTATGTCTGACTTAAGTTTATAGAAATAATGTGAATATCTACTATACCAAATCAGTATTATTATTATTATTATTCCATCACCAAATCAGTATTATTAGATTGTCAGGAGATATACTTTCGTAACTTTTATATTAAGTATTGTAGATATGGATATATTTTTTATATTTTAGTCAAGTTTTACAAAGTTTGACTTTTATTACGGTTCACATCCTTTATATTTGGAACAGAGAGAGGGAGCACCTGGTATCATTATAACTATTTTGCAAACTACTTTATGTCACATATCTTCTACTGAATTGTATGTCACTGATTGCATTTTTTTTGTTGGTAGCTTACCAAGCTGGCCGCTTGGTTACTGAACTTTATGTCGCATGTATGCACCATGCATCATGATGCATGTGTCTTGTATCCACACGAGGTAAGATCATGAGAACTATATGATCATGGCCGAGGTAGATTGGACCATGACGCGGGCCTGCTCCACTATAAGGTGGCGGCAATAGGATGCTAGGAAGTGCTACCGAAAGCCTAAGTGTGGTCGTGTAACCCACCCGGGCCATGGGCGGGCGTGCCCGGTGGCTGTTTCAGGCTTGTCCGCGGTGCCGGCATGGATTCTCTCTAGAGGTTGATGCTAGCTCTTTTGTGCACCCTTCATGGCACAGAAGCGGAACAAGAGATGGATATATGGTGCCCAAGGATTAAGTAACACGTCATACATACTTGCTTTTTGAATTCGCACAAGTATCTAAACAGTTTTTGGCATCTATAGAATCATTACTCATACTCATGTACTACCTTCGTCCTGGTTTATTGGCCATAGATTGAACTAATAAAATGTTAATGCATGTCACCAAAAATTATATCATTAGATTCGTATTTGAACATACTTTCCGATGGTATAATTTTTTATGACATGCATTGACATTTTGTTACTTAAATATATGGTCAAAATCTCCTATATCAATAAGCTCCATGGGGTAACCCAGGAGTGATCGAGGCGATCAATTTCGCTCAGTGGCCTCGATTTTGACTGGGTCAGCCGCGCTCGGTGAACCCCTTTGGTCGGCCTGCTGGGGGTGTGGGCCTGGGTTTTTTCTGATCAAGCCAGGCGTCGTGGCGACTTGGAAGCGCTCGTGGGATATGTGTTGCGCGGCTGCCTCCCCTCGGTTGTTTATAGTGGAGAGAGCGCAATCTAGAGAGAGGGTATTTGGCCACCATCGCTGGACCTAGTTATATACCATATCTTCATGAACAAACTAACCGCATAGACCACAGGTCGAACTGATGCTCTTAGCTCCATGATTAAGTTGTAACCGAGACTCGATAAAACGGCTAACGGGGTCGTAAAGCAGTTTCGGAATGAATAGGGCGCACTTACATGAGAATTAGCAGATCGGGCAAGAAGATGAGACGTGCAAGCCTCCGGGGGACGCGGATGGGGCAAAGAGATGAGAGGTGTATAAAAGAAGAAAACTGTAAAACACTGCTAGAAAAGAAGTACCTACATGTATTAGAGGGCACTTTAATCTCCTCTTCCGGAGAAGCAGTGGCGGAGCTTGATAAAGTCTGTTGAGAGGGCTAATAAGAGTTCAGGGGGCCAAGAAGACAAGTTGTGGTACACACTTAAGAGTTTCCATAGAGTGGGGGTGGGGGGGGGGGCATGGCCCCATGAAGCTCCGCTCCCTCCGTAAAATAGTGATCTAAACACTCTTATATTTCTTTACAGAGTACGTGATTAACTTCAAACTGATACTCAATAAAATGGCTAACGTGGTTGTAGCACGTAACTGAAAGCTTGCGAATAGTTTTTGAAGGTAAATACTAGTTTGACACTATATTCGAAGGGGGCTAATAAACCAGGACGGAGGTAGTACGCCGTGAATTTTTTGGCTAATACGAAACAAAGAGGAGAGAAAGACAGATAAGAGAAAGGACTTCTGAGAGTCGGATTAAGAAACAAGCTCGTTGCATTTTACACCATCAAATTTAATACAGCTCTTCATGCTCACAGTTGGTTTTAAACACATTTTTAGTAATAGGTATCATCCGTGTGACGGGTAATCACGTGACTATGTCACTTTCTAGTAGGTTAACTAGCTAATTTATTACCTTTGGAAAACAGGAAAACTAGCAGCAAGAGAAAGGACTAACGTGAACAGCTGTGTGGACTCACGTGTGTGTGAACAGCTGTGTGATAATATTAAGGTTTTTCACCGTCAAAGCTATATGGCACTGACATAGCTAAATTCAGTATCGAAGAAGCTGGCATTGAGCAATGGTTTATATAGAGTTTCAGTTTAGAAAAAGCAACTTGCCTGTTTTCAAAAAAAAGAAAAAATGGTTCGAAACTTAAACGTACTATAGCATTCTCAGTTTCTTTATTCTCGCACAGCTCACAAATGATCATGTTATTTTATGAAAATTTACATGCGCACGCTTCTAACCAATACCGATATCCATGGTATGTTTCAGATTTCTTTTTCAAAACATACAGCTGCATTTTGTTATAAGTTTTAGAAAGTGAGTACCGATGTACCTAGGTTCCGAATATTTGATCTAATATAATTATCGGTCATCAGAAATTACAAGGGGCAAGACAGGATCAAGATTCAGTGCAAGTTGGGAGTGTGACCTCAGCAATTTCATGAAACCCATCCAAACATCGATGTAGTAATTAAGTGGCTTGGAAAATCACCCCACAAAATGAAGTAATTGGGCAACCACAGGAAGAAAATATGTCTTCCAATCACAGTTTGTTCACTCAAAATATTCCAGGGGGAGACAACCAGAAGGTGAAATAATAGTTCGTGTACCATGTGGAGGCTGTTGTTCCTCAATGTATCTGTGACTACCACATAAACTCTAAGGCGCCACTTTGATCAGTCACAAGGAAATAATGCATGATACATTTTGTTTGAAGGACAACAGAGATTTGTAACAAGGAAAACAATGTAGTTACATATTTATTTCGTGCAAGTTTTTTATGCCAGATGGAATCATGATATAGGTAGTTAGGCACAAAATAGTACTTCCTCTAATCCAGAATATATGTCATATTTTGTTCATTAGGAAATACTTTGACCAACCATGGCTAGCTAAGCATTTTTTCGGTCAAGCTAGCTAAGTACTCCCTCCCTCCTGGTTTATTAGGCTCCTTAGTATTTAGTGTCAAATTTTTACTATAAAGTTAGCTAATAAAATATAAACTATATGTCATGAAAATTATATGGCGGGAATCCTCTTTCAAATACAAATCCAGTGACGTACTTTTTGTGGCTTATAATTCACATGTTAGTTATATAGATGGTCAAAGTTTGACCTCAAATACGTACAAAGGGGCCCAATAAACCCGGATAGAGGAAGTTGTTACCTATTGTTGATTATATGTGGTTCGTGCTAAAGGACATTATTTGGAAACAAGGGACAAAGAGTGTATGTGTCACAGTAACTTAAAGATGATGTGGATGTCCTTGGAGTCATTGTAGATATCCTTGCTAGGCATGAGCTTTAAATTTTTCTTCAAGGCCATGTGTGTTCGACACCAAGAATCATATCACAAGCATATCAAAGGGTAGATGAACTGTCATCAACTAGATGAAGTACCACCGCTGCAAATCATTCGCTGGCCTAGACCATTCAACAAGGACACTAGCTAGCATGTCAACAACATTATTTGAAGTGCTAGGGAGAATGGGCCTCCTTTTTTCTGCGACCAGGGAGAGTGGGCCTCCTTGATGCAACCCTTTTTTCTATTTCTTTGTTTGAGGGTATGCGTTAGACATGTCAACTCAATCTTATCATGTATACCTAAATAATTTATCACCACTACCTTTATTATCTTAACATGCACACATGCTACCTCTTCAAAGGCCACCACAACATGCATGGGAAGAAGCTATTCATTATTAGTTGATCCTCGCTGCTTATATTGATTTCAACATGCAAACATCTCATCTCACCACTCATGCCACGTCACCAAAGGCTCACCTCAACATGCATGGGATTTTTTCCAGTATGTTATGCTACTTATATTCAATTAGTATTTTTAACTATAACATAATACTACCTCTGTAACTTAATATAGGATGTATTTTCTGTTTGTTCATGTATTATTAATCCAAATACTCTTGTTTCATAAACCAAAATTCATCGAAATATATTGCAACTGATTTTCGCAGCAACGTGCGGGGTATCATCTAGTTATTTTATTAGCCTTCTCAAGCATCCACGCCATATATAAGTTATTGTTTTCCTTTTCAAGGTTATGCATGATTGATAACAAGAACCATATCGCAGTCATATTGAAGGATACATAAAATGCCATGGACTAGATAAGATATCACCACCGCAAATCGTTTGATGGCCTTGGACCATTCAACACGGACCACTCGCTTGCACGTCAACCAGTGGCGAAGCCACGCTAAACCTGTGTAGTCGAGCGACTACACAGGATTTTCGGGAGTCAATGACCCCCAGGTCCACATACCACGCGGATGGACAAGCAATTTCCTGATTTTTACAAGATAGGCCCATCTATTTAGGCGTTTGTTTTGGATAACAATTGGCTGGGCATGTATGTAGCAAAAAGAAAGTTCATAATGACCTTGGTCCGCTGGTTGTACTGGCCCGAAATTTTCTCCTTAAACTTCTCTACCTTCCCAATTTCTAGTTCGTGTATCCAAAAAAAAATCTCGATCATGTACGTCTCACAGGACCATCGACAGCCGCCGTGAGCCGCAACCTCCTCCAGCCGTCCGCCGGTGATCTTTGGTCAGGGCGTGAGCCGTGCGGCATCGACACCTCCAGCTATCCGGCGTTTGCGAGCTACGGGCGACGCACCATCCGGCGTCCTCCGGCATGGATAGATCCAGACTGGATCATGGATTGATCCAGATTGAATCGATCTATAGTCCCCCGTATATTTGTAAGTTCAATCTTTTTAGCATGGTTATTTTCGTTCTCTAACCTCTAGTATTCCTTCTGATGAAGGTAGCTTTGATTTTGCCGGTCGCGACTGCAAAAGTGGAGTAAGCATTGAAATATATTTAGCCTCGTTTGCGCAATACAGTAGGCGATGATTTCTTGTCTCGGTACTTATGTTGAAACCGATATATTGCACTATAATAATACTGATGCTATTATACATACATATCAAAAATACTAATATTGCAAAGGCATACTATACCATAATTTTGTTTGCAATAAAGTATGTTTTTTATGTTCATTCGTCTGCAAAAAAATTCATTAGAAAAGTTTGACATCACAATGTTTTGACCCTGGCACCGCCACTGACGTCAACTACAATATTTAGAACTATCCCCCCCCCCCCCCCCCCCCCCCCCCGAATGGGTCTACTCGAGGCAACCCTTTCTTGCTATGTTCTTTGTTTGAAATAGAGTTTACAGCAGAAATGCCAACTTAACTTTATTATTATTAGGCTTCTCAAGGTCTACCTAGCAAGCTTATAAAGGTTATTTTCCCTAAAAAAATTGATGGATTGCTTCCGACCAGTCGAGTGGACTTCCTGTTTGTAGGCTTGTAGCCAGTCGATTGTTCTTTCATATTATCTGTTTAATCCAGAATTACATATTTATTCTGCACCAGTCGCACATTTCAAAATATGCAATTGTTTTTATCTGAACTTCTTACTTATAAGTTTGATTTATCTAAGTCTGCCCATTCTTATATTTTGCTTGTAGAAGAATGGCGATGCAGTTGTATCCATTCAGCTTTTATTTGTGAAATCGACTGCAATGTTTTGCAGAAAAATATCAGTGGATTGACCGTTATGTGGACCCATTTTCTAGTGGTACGTGAAGCTTGTGGACAGAGTGATCGAGCACATACATACACCCAGGGCCTCGAGGATGCATGTATGTTTGTGGTGACGGAAGCAGGGATGATGCATGCACCAAGTGTAGCCTTCCACTGCTATCGGGCTATGGTACTATGTTGGCCGCTCTCTCTCCGACTGAAGGCCTGTCACAGATATGGATAGAACTATGTATCCATCGCTTTTGTTTCATATGAATATCATTTTATACAACCAATTCAAAAAAAAGTTAGGTGTTTGCGTGTGCGAGACAGTTTCTCCAAAGAGAATGAAGATGGCATAATCGAACACAATCGAGACCTTCACGGTCATTACAATGCGTTATCTCGGCAAATAACATTTGTTGGCTTCTTTAATGATAATTATAGACTTTCGTTTGAATATTAAATGCTTACAATAAATTATCGATCTGCTATTTTAATAAATTCAAGGCAGTATGTTGCCATGATGTATTTGTGAAAAAAACTGCCAACTAGACCGCCTTAGGTTAAAATTCCAGCTGCGTGCTGGACGCGCGCACGCACACACGCACATAGCCTATTGATACACAAGATTTGGACTTGCCAGTTTGATGTCCATAGCGAATTTTTGGCACGAGGACGTCATGGCTGAGATTTTATCCGTGATGACTTAATTACAAGTTCAACACCACTACCTATTCATCCAAATAATGGGTAGTTCTCTTCAGTGTCCATTTTAGTATGGGTGGTAAATTCTGGTCAAAAAAGTATGTGTGATAAAATAAATATTTGTACCAATATGAAAACTTGTTTTCTTTTCATGCATGAAATATCTTATCGTTGCATGGCGCGGTTGGAAGAAGAGAAAAACCGATCAATTTCTTGTGGAAGCAGCTCTGGCACGTATGTCACGGATAGATAGACGAGTACGAGTAGATAATATCAGACACGAACGTGATACTAATCTCAGGGATTTTCTCTCTCATGAATCCTGAAGCGGACAGGCGGCTGGCCGATAGATATGCACATGCACGCTTGCCGTTCACATCAATCGGTATGCAGGCAGGCCACAACCAAACAGCGCTAGCTACCAACGTAACATCGATCTACAATTGCACCAAGGAAGGACCATTGCTCTATCCAATTAATTCAGTTTGTGAGCTAGCGTAGCTATCTTTAGTGTGGTCCGGGAGGCATTTGGATCCTAGCTTTCCAGTTGTTGTTGGCTGCATATACTTGTGTGTCAACTACCGATCGATATAAACCGACCCGCAAAGAAAAAATACTGATATAACACAACCAGAAGAAAAACACAACTCACAGAGCCCACAACCAGCTAGTAGTACAAAAAGCTACTCCCTCCGTTCCTAAATATAAGTCTTTTTAGAGATATCAATATGAACTACATACGGATGTATATAGATGTAGTTTAGAGTGTAGATTCACTCATTTTTCTCCGTATGCTGTCCATATTAGAATCTCTAAAAAGAGTTATATTTTGGAATGGAGGGAGTACATGACTTCACCCGTTAAGGCATTGTTACTTTTTCCTTTTGGAAATTCGATTTGTGCCATTGCCTATTTTTGGTACTAGAGGATACCACTACCTATTTTGGATACTAGAGGATACCCGGAGTGCGGGTATAGGTGGCAACATATTTCGAGTGATTTTAATTTTATGAAACATGAATAGTTGAATTAATAATATATGAACTAAATCTCGCAAAAAATATGAACTAAAACTAAATATACATAATATATATGGTTTTTGATTATTGTATAGCTGATGATATTTTTTGAATTTAATTAAGTGTTATAATATAATCGAAATCTTTTCTCATGCTTGTTGAGTGGACCTTTGATGAGGTGGCATGTGTGCATGATATCAATTAATAATGGACAACTTTTTCTCATGCATACTGTGATGGGCCTTTGATGAGGACACCCGTGCTTTTAAGATAATAGAGGTAGCGGGGATCAACTCGGGGTGGGGGGGGGGGGGGGGGGGGGGGGGGTCTTACCTAGTTCAATGCTGATCTATACTAGCAAGATGCCCATGCGTTGCACGGAACATCAAGATGCATTTGTATGAGTAGTTTATCTTGTGGGAGAAAATGATGAACGAGGGAAGGCCTTATTTGCAAATGTGGAGAGGGGTCTGGTTATCTTTTTGCAAAATTGCCATAGTTTCCTTCCTATCCGTCGGATATAAATCGGACGGCCTATATTACAGGATGGCAGGCACACCATCATCACCAACTCAGTTTTTTATAAGAGTAGAGATTAGTAATATACTCCCTTCGTAAAGAAATATACGAGTGTTTAGATCACTATATATCTCTTTATGAAGGGAGTACTAGGTAAATGGACTGTTGTCACACAAGATAAGCACGCCGCCCGCCTGTTGGCCGGGTGAATCGAAGTTATCTTCCAGTCAACTGTTCTAGTATGATAGATTTGATGTTAAACTAGTAGCTTTGTTTAATAATGAAATGAAGTAGTTTAAATATGTGTTTCAAATGAAATTTTGTGCAAAAATACTAGATTAAGAGGCATTAAATTTTTTAGGATAGCATTTATTTACCTAAATATTATAAGAAAATGGCATAACGCTACGTTTTGGACTTTTAGGATAGGGGATATGCTAGAGTTGTTAGTTGAAGGAGCCGGTTCAGTAGCAGAGTTAACGCGTAGCAACCAAAAAGATAGCTAATGGGGGTCCATGGGACTAAACCATTTTTTTGTTGACAACTATTCGTCCATCCTATGGACTTCGGTTTGCACGTATCAGATGCTATAGTGTTTGTCTAGTTCACTGAAGCCTTGCTTTGTCTAGTTCATGTTTCTGGGCTTGCCGAATAAGAGATCCATCGAATCGCGTTATTAAGAGTCGGAACACCTTATCCTTTTGCACGTGACCCTAATATGGGTACACTAGGGATGTGAAGAGTAAAGGGAAATGCCCCAGAACTTTAAAGTGCCAATATGGTGGTATTTAATTAGAGATACATCGCAAGATTAGGACATCGATAGCGCGATGAAAACTAGCCCAAAAAGAATGGGTGACAAAAGGTGGAAAGAAATGACATACAACAACAACAAGTACATATAAATGCAATGCAAACCATTAAAAATCATTTTTTGCAGTAAAAAATATGTTCAGGGTACTATCGCCTTACCTTTTATTTACAATTCATCCATCCTATCGACTTGGGTTTGCACGTATCAGATGCTATAATGTTTGTCTAGCTCACTGAAGTTTTGCCTTGACTGTAACCCAAGAAATGTCTAAATCTGCTATGCTCGTGCTGTTTTTACTGAAATTTTAGGGAATATTATTGTAGAATGCGTGCACAAATATCTTCATTTATCTTCTTTTAAAAGTGACAGCAGAATGTCTGAATGTATTGAGACTTTTCTTGCTTGAACCGAGCGGTGCTTGGTTGGCCACGCGAGGCGCCAAAGTGCATGGACCCAAATTAAACGGTGATATGAGCACACGGTTTCAGATTCGATCTGTAATTTATGGGGAAGCAATCCGAAAATAGAAAACCAGCCAATTGCTGGTCGGCAGGCCGCCAGGTGGCATCCGGATATGGTGGCCTCGATCGCCACGTCAGCCCATGCATGCATGCCCCGCTGCCCAGCGACGTAGAACAGACACATGCACGAGAATAAATATCAGAGAGAGAGAGAGAGATAGAGCAAAGCAGAGCAATGGAGTCCGACATGGAGGTGAGCTTGGATTTCTCTTGGGAGACGCCTAGCTTCTTCGAGCTCTGCGACGCAGATAGGTGAGCTCTGCGACGTAGATCTGCTTCTTGATATTGCGGCGACGTTGCCTAGTACTCTTAAGTAACAGTTGGAGTTGGATGGATTCTTGCAGCATGCACCTTCCGGCTGAGGACTCTCTGTCATGTCTGTACGAGGACTCGATGAGCTCGCCGGAGGGCGCCAGCTCGGGGCTGACGAGGAGGTGGGCTGGCAGGAACATGCTCAACGAGAGGGACAGGCGCATGAGGCTCAACGAGAAGCTCTACGCCATTCGCGGCGTCGTTCCAAACATCACTAAGGTTTGATTTACGGACAACTACAGTCTACAGGAAGAGCAGTAGTGTGTGGTGTTTATGCTGCGGTCTAATTTGATCTTGTGCATGCGACGGATGATAGATGAACAAGGCCTCCATCATCCAGGACGCCATCGCCTACATCGAGGAGCTGCAGGAGCAGGAGCGCCAGATTCTCGCCGCCCCCGGAACCGACGGCGGCGCCGCCGTGGTCCAGGCGGATTCGACCGTGGACGACGGCATCGGCTCCCCGCCACGGAAGATTAGGAGGACTACCTCCGCCTCCTCCATCTGTTCCCCTGCCACCCATCCCGTCCAAATCCTCGAGGTAATTATGCATTCATCTGTCGCTGAGGGCTGAAAGGGAGTTAGGAATGAGAATGAGGTGAGAGAGATATGTGATAGCAAAGAAAGTGAGAGTGGATGTTTTGCGCTAGGGCTCCATGGAGCCCTTTATTTTCAAACACTGAAAAATCAACATTTTAAGTTTCAAAAAAATCTGAAAAACATACACAAGTACTTATAGATGTTTAGGAGATCTGTGTTAAAATTCATCATGAAATACGTTTTTATATGGCTTGTACAAAAAAAATATCATGTACTTGTATACTTTATAGACGTGGCGAGCGAGGACATTCCCACCCAACATGTGAAATTGATGGTTATATATCAGAACAAAATCATGTACTTTTATAGACGGTTCTTTCAAAAATGTGAAATTGATTTTTTTTCATATTTGGACAGTCGTGTCTCTCTTTTTCACTCAACTACAAACTAGGACATGCCTGTCTCTAAATTATCTCTCCCCTCTTCCTCTCATAATCCATCACTTTTATTTACTTTTGATAATTTAGGATATTCATAACATTAAAACCAAACATTCTTTCGTGATTTGTTTATATATTTGAACTCTAGATATAAGATCTTGAGAACATGACTCTAGATATAAGATCTTGAGAACATGACCAATTTCCAATATATTTCAAACAAGTTTAATTTAAGTTGTTTCAGTTCAATTTGTGAAATCGATTATTGAAAATATACAAAAAATATGTTTTTCGTACATAAGATCCATATTTTAGTGTGTTTGTGAAGCTGCTTATTTCATTGTGTGGAACTGTTATTTGTGAAATATAACTGAAAGTGAAATATGAAATTAGTTTTTTAAACCGAGTGAAATCACCTTTTTGAAATGAGAAAAAATATGTTACTCTAATGAGTGGAACCAAATTTTAAATGAGAAAAATCAGATTTTTGAAATGCATTAAATATGTTTTTATTGTAGAAATTGATTTTTAAATGGGTCAAATCAATATTTCAAAATGTCTAAATCAGTTTTTGAAATGAGTGAAACTGTTTCTTGAAATGAGTGATATAAATTATCAAATGATTGAAACTAGTTTTTCAAATTCAGCAAAATGAGTTCTTTAAACGTGTGAAATTAGTGTTTTGAAATAAGGGGAATCCGCTTTTCGAAAATGAATGAACTATCTAATTAAGTGAGATCAGTATTTAAATATATGAAATATGGTTTTGAAACAAGTGAAATTATTTGTTTGAATTGGGTGAAATAAATTTAAAAAATGAGAGAACTCAATCGAGTGAACTTCTAGTTTTTTAAGAGAATGAAATTGATTATTTCAAGTTAGTTAAATAAGTTTTTGAATTGAGTTAAATTAGTTTTTTGAAATGACTGGAATGGGCTTTTTGATTATTATTTTTTGGTTAAATTGAGTGAAATTAGTTTCTTTAAGTTAGTGAAATTGGTTTTTTGAAATAATTGTAATATATCCTAAAAAATGAAAAATATTTTTTTCATATATGAAAAAACTTTCAGTGTTTGCAAGATGCTTATTTTATTGTGTGAAACTAATATTTGTGAAATTTAACAGAAATGGGAATATAATATTTTTCAATATGGTAATTTTCCCGTGTGTATAACTGAAATAAGTAGGTTCACAAGGTATCATAATTAAGTTTTCGTATTTTTTGGAACGGTGAAACAATTTGAAATCACATTTTGAATTAATGAAACAATTGAAATCGTGTTTTGAATAGTGAAATAATTGAAATCACTTTTTGGACATTTTCTTTTCACCATTTTAATAGTGCAACCTTTGATATCATTATTTGAAACAACAACATTAAATATATTTTAAAACGGTCTCAGTTTTGCATTTTGAAATACCGAAACTATTGAAATCACCTTTTATGAATAGTGAAAAAACTGAAATCACTTTTTGAAATACTCCGCTGGATTCACCGGCGGCTTGCACTGTATTCCATCCTCTGCGTGGCCTCGTCCACCAGCGCCTCGGCGATCGACCTGTGCAGAGATGGTGACACAACGGGTTAAGTACTCCGGAGTACATGATCTGGTTCAAGGAATATGGAATACATACAGTACGTACCTGTGAAGACTGCGTTGCATCCACTGCGTGGCCGCGTCCGTCAGCATGTTGGCCTCGCGCGCGTCCGCGCCCGCCGGCGAGTTGGCCGTGGCCGTGCCCGCGTCCGCGCCCGCCGGCGCCTTGGCCCTGCCCGCGTCCGCATGGCCCCGCGTCTTCCGCCGGCGTGCGTACGTCAAGTCGCCCGTGCTCGGCAGAAGCACCTCGCGTGTGTTCAAGGAGGTCTGCCTCATGGTCGGCTTCTTTGCTGGCATCAAGTCGATCATGCTGGCGTCCATTGCCGTCATGGAGCGCATGCTCAACTTCTACATGGAGCCCGCAATGAAAAAATTATCCCGCTATTACTGCAAAAAGGTGAGATTGCACAAGAACATACCGTCGTCGGAGTCATCGGAAGCTAGCCAATCATAGTCGTATCCAAGATCACAGGCACTGTCTTTGTTTCTCCTCTATTGAATCCCAATTAGGTGCCGGATGCAAGTCTAGATCAACCATTTTTTTGTTGGCCACGTACTGAAAGAAGGGGGAAATGAAGAAAACCAGGAGGAGTTGACTCATTTTGTACACGAAAACATTTTAAAATCTTCATTGTCTTGGCGCCAAGTCACTTCCCTCCCTTTTTCTGATGGCCGCGTGAACACATGGCACTCATTTTCGTATAGGAGGCAAGACAATTATTTGCATCCCTGATTTGTTGGGATACGCGGATTGCATGTGCCATGCAAGGGCGGCAGCATATCTGCATGTAGCGGCCAAATCAGTGGAGACTCACGTAATTGATTTCCAACGCTAAACTAATACCAGGGGTAGTATTGTCCCAGATGCTCCAAAAATTGCTGCCTTGGTCACCGAGATGGAAAAAATGCACCTTAGATAAAGGAACGGAGGGAGTAGTTAAACTATTGAAATGCCATTTTGGGCAGTTTTAGTTTCACTTTTACAAATATCTGACAAAAGTTAGGTTGTTGTGTGCATGCCGTTGTATTCATGTGCTTGTTGGCAAGTATGTATTCGTCACATCGATCTTGGATTCATCACCTGAGCTAGCGTCATTGCTAGATATACGGATTCTGCGAATCTACCATGTGAAATAAGAAGAAAATGACGAGAGTGAGAAGGCAACATTTGTGGACCACACACATGAAACATGTATATTAGCAAGTTGGTACTCTAGTTGACTTCAGTTGTTACAATATTTACCTCAAATGTAGTACCAACATAGTATTAACATGCAATCATATTAAGAGAATTAATTGAACAGACACTCCTAATGCAGGGTTTGGTAGGAGAAGTCTAGAATAATTAAATCAAGTAGTAACCAACTCTGAATCTAGTGTTTCTATTGAAAATCTCAAGAGGCTTGTAAAGAAGTATTAAAATGCACAAAAAGATAGATATTGTTTTGATTAATTATTTCTAGAGCTTATGTTTATGCATGCACCATGTCTTAGACAATGAGAAGTTTTGAGACATAGGGCAAATGTGGGGCAACTTTATGTAACAACACTGTGAAAATCATATAACTGAATGACCATTAAATAAACATATAACTTGACAAGTTGTGCAGCTAGAGGTGACGCAGGTGGCGGAGGATCTGGCAGTGGTTAACGTGAGACATAGAAAAGCGCAGGAGGCCATGGCGAAGGTGTATGGGGTGCTCGAGTCGCTCTGTCTCAATGTCATCACGGCAAGTGTGACCGTCGTGGCCGACAACATTGTCCACAACATGTTCATCGAGGTAACCACCCATGATTTGCCCCTTTCCATTCTAATTAATTTCTCCTATCGTTCTCTAGATTTCCCAAACGAAATGATTGCTCCTATCTCTTTCATTGAGTTTTCTGGAAATCTTTAGGGTGACGTCACCTCCTAATTGATGACGGCATATGGTACGTCAACTATTATCGTAAGACGTGCATTGGGATTCTTGATGTGCTTGGTGAAGGAAAACGGGATAGACTACACTAGCCCAAATAAAAAATATCCTCATAAAACAGATTATGTTGTAGTTCTATATAATGCGGTTACTGTGAAGCTGTTGCAGAAGTAGAGTTAATGTAGAGCATTGGTGAAACGGTAGTCGTACTGCCATCTCCTCCTAACAGTTCCCAAAAATGTTTTATCCAACATTCACGTCCGCAATGCCTCTAAGGTATCCACATCTTTGGGATGGAGCGTCCGTCGCCTAAATTGTTATAACCGGACGTGACACTTTGAGCATGGGAGAAGTGAAGGAGAAGTGAAGGCTGCTTTATGGGAATTCCAAATTTGCTAACCTAAAACACTTGCCTCATTCTTATACTTATATAGATGTTTCCGTAATGAAATTCTACAGTGGAGATCCATCATGACTCAATGCTCAGTCTAACTCTGATCGTAACCCAAATTAGGCTCAGACCACTTAAGTGTGATAAACATAGGCTCTTGCATTATTAGATATGATTGGAGTATTCCTACTCAGTCACTAGTTGGTAAATGTCCCTAGAAGGAGACATAAAGACGGTACAGATGAGCATTAATTAACAATGTTACATGAAAATTCCTCCCCCCCCTCCCCCCCCCCCCCCCCCCCACACACACACACAATATTTTTCAGGCTCGGGTTGAACCACTTTTTCTCGATCACATGACTCAGAATCCTATATCAAGTTAACTCTGTAATTTAAGTAGTGCGGACATGAATTACAAGACGTGACCAACCGACGGACCTAGAGATATCTATCCCATTGCAGAGATTGACAAACCCCATCTTAACTGACCATGCCATAGAACATGCTTCACGAAAAATAAGAAAGAAAACTTTATAGTGATCCAGTACATCATAGCATTTGGTGTCCCATAAGTAATTCACTAGACATCGCAATTACATGTGATAATATCGTATCTATTGACATAGTTACACATTACAAGAGCAAATTAGAAAGCAACCCCGCAATGTTTTAAGTTGGTCCTTTCCAACTCCATGTTCCTAACATGTGTTCATATTATTGGCTCTACATGTCTATGTCCATGTCCTACGAAACATGTCATCAACATGTTATAAAACAATATCGGATCTATTGACATGTGCTAGTGTATTATTTATTTGTGTCTTCATATGATTTCCGACAAAGAACAAGTGTAGAGTAATCGTTCAAGCATAGAGTTGCTGCAAACAAGTCACATAGTTGCCAATCAATGGAAATGATATTATTTGAGGAACACTTAATAAATCATGTATGCAAAGAAATATAATCATTTCTATAATTTCATATATGGCATATTTCTAACACTTTGTAGATTGATTTATTATACTTGGTAGATTCGGGAGTTGTCTTTTGCTCCCTCCATTCCATAATATAGTGCGCCCATGCTTTTTGAGATTTAACTTTGACCATAAATTTAACCAACATGGGCGACTGCGGCAGGAGCATGACAGATAACTTTGAATTCGTATTCGAAAGAAGTTTTCACAGGTATAATTTTTCAGTAAAATTATTTATGTATTATTGGTGTAATTTCTGGTCAAAGTTGAATCTCGAAAAGCATGGGCGCACTACATTATGGAATGGAGGGAGTATTGTACTTCATTAGAAAACTAAGAGAATCTTCATGTCATCTTATTGTTCTATAACCCCGTTCAATGTGTTTGTGTTTCACTTTTTAGCTTTTTGGCGTTGGACGATTATGACAAAGGCACACATAATAGGAATCTGTTATATATGTTTTCTAGGCAATAGCCATGAGTTATTTAGGTGGCGTTTGGTTCGTGGGCAAGGTTGACTTGGCTGAGGATATCCTTAACCACATGGTTGAGGATAGCCAATTTCAGTCGTTTGGTTGTGAGGAATTGAAGGAGTTGGATAACCGCTTTTGATTGTTTGGTTGGAAGGATGAGAAATGGCTAAGGATAGTTGTTAGCGAGACGTGAACAAATTCCTATAATCTAGCTAACAAACGAGAGGGATAAGGAATTGTTAGGGAGACGTGAAGAAGATCCAACGGAACTGCATATAGAGAGAGAACAAAGAAGCTTGCCAAACCTGTTCCCATCCCCGTCACACGCGCTCGCCGGAGCTCGTTATTCCCGGCCGCCGCAGCCCCGATCCAAATCAACGCCGCTGCTTCGTGTGTTCATGAGCTACAGGTGAGGATTAGGTCAGGACTCTGCTCGCTCGTGGAGGGGTGAGATAAAAAGAAAATGTTTCGCGCAAGTGCACGTGGGGGCTGCCCTCATCCGCGAAATTCTCGCGACTCTCGTCAACCAAGTTTTAGAGGAATATTCTCTCGAATCTGGCTATCCCCATCCCTCATCCCTTCCATACCAAACGAGTGGCATCCCTTCAAAAATTGGCTATCCCTGTCCCTCTGGTGGATAGCCACACAACCAAACGCCACCTTAAAACCCATTGAGAAATAACAGTAAACATGAATTTTAGGCATGAGTTCAAGGTTTGTGTAAAAAATTGTAGTCTAACATTACTAGGTTTTGGAAAATATTTTCAAATTTGATTTACCCTAAAAGACATTCTGATCTACTTTTTTCATGCGTCGTCTAACAGAGATGCCATGAATAAACCCTAACCACCAACGAAGAATCGTTCAACTTTAAATCTTCAAAAGTTACATATGTCTCGGATACCTAATATAGAGACGAGAGGCAAGACAACCATGAATCATCTGATATTTAGTCTGGGTGCATTATTTGTTAGGTTTGTGTGCTTTGGTGGTGGAGACGGTGCCATGTTGAAAAAATGTCTCATCGTTCCACTGATCTCCTAGAATGACTCCAGTGGTCTACCAATATGGACCCAAATCTCATAACTTGCCACTTCGTGCTTTCATCTTGTTCCTCGTCAATTTAGCATGGGTTTGAGAACATGTCTTGTGAGGTGTGCATCCCCGAACAAGGTCCATTCCAAATATTATAGGTTCTCTCTTCATGAGGTGTGTGGCTCTTAGCGCTCTTCAAAACATATGGACTTAGTCTAGCTTGTGTGGGTTTGGCATTCTGCACCTAGGTCATCGCAATACATAGAAAAACATCAAGTTGCGAAAGAGGGAACGAAGGATGTCGGCTAATTAAAAAGAATTTTGGTAGAGATTTTTTTTCTATGAGAGATAATTGTTATTGGTGTTTATTTCAATTTTTTGATCTACCATACTTTTTTTATGAATCGCTATAGCTAGATCATTATTCTAAGGATATTACCAAAAAACATGTTGTGTATCATATTTGACAATTGTGCTTGATCATGTTGTGCGTTCATATTACTATGTATGTAGTTGCATGAGCTTGCATTGCGACATAGTGATTGTGAACACATGCATTTGCACGTATGTGTTGCTAGTGTTTCCTAGGGATGAATTATTTCTTAAAGAAGAACTGGGAGGGCTATCTCATGTGTTAGGCCATGGTTAATTAGGGCCAATTTAAATGAGTTTTCGCTTAGGGTTTTTTTCATGCTTCAATTTGGAAAAGAGTCGGGATTGATCCTAAGGTTTGTGCCCATTAGAAAAAGTCATCTAGCTAGACTGCAACTTCCCGAAGAATACACCAACTTTCTTGTTATTTGTTTATATGAGGTAGCGGTATCCCGATATTTCGTTGTGACAAACTTCTTTTGAACGAAAATCAACCTTGATCATCCGATCATGCCGGACACTAGCCGATGTATCTTGCAAACCGCTAGACCAATCCCCTAGAGGTCACCGACGATGCCAAAGGCATGGCAATCCTGAACGCAAAGGTTTAATATCCGCGAGCGATCAAGAACAAACAAGAATTACAAGTTGTAATCCAATATTCTGAGTACGGATTAATATGATTAAGTTGGGTTCCTGAAAATTGATTCACCGGAAGTTGTTGGACACGTGCATTAATATTTGTGTGCACATATTTCACAATATTTTGTGTCAATATTAGCAATCATTTATATTATTTAAATAAATCATGTTGAATTTTTCAGACGGATGGAATTGATTGTGCTCAAACGATCAAGGAGATGGTACAGTCTCACTCGGTCATCTCAATGTGAGAAGAAGATCACTGAAGTCCATGAATCCCTGATGAAGATTAGATGTTGAAAAGGATGCACAAATTGGCAGACCAATTACCTACACCTGGTTCAATTTCACTCTCATACTATAGTCATCTTCAAATAATGTGACAACAGTTGAAACTAACTATATGGCTGAAGAAATAGACGTGTTTTATGGACTTAATGCCATCATGCACTCCATATAAATTGGCAATGATGCAAAAATATATCGTATATCGTCTCTGATTATGAGGAACACTCATGAGTGTGCATGTATTTTTTAAAATAGGAAATTTCACTTTTGGTCCTCTAAGATTGAGTTTGTGACACTTTTTATCCTAGTTAGCGCAATGTCCTCTAAGATTGAGGCAACCCCTCGGTGAGAGTGATGCTTAGCAAAAATGATTATTTAGAAGGGACCAAATAAAATAATTGACCCAATTAATAGTGAATTTATAACTTATTTCGTGAGGCATTGAACAAGAGTTAAATGAATGATTGAAAGTGATAGGAAAGTACATTCACAATATATTTATATAGAACTTTGTCAAAAAGTTTCAAAGTGATGTCTTTGGTCACATGTGGCTAGCGGCTAAGGCTTACAAGGATACTTCTTTTTAGTACCACATGAAAAAGGTCTTGGAAGCTGATCCAAGTGTTGGTGAGTATTTGAACACATATCACTCATTATTGTGCATGAGGTGCAAATTTAATATTGACATCAAGTGTGATTACATTCATAAAATCCACTTTGAGTCATTCAGTAACTGGGTTAAGGGTTACGAAGCATGCCCATTGACGAGTTAGCTATCACACTAAGAGACACAATCATGATACTTACGAACAAGAGTATAACAATTGGATACTTGCCTGAAGGTGAGATGCTACATGTTGTCACTCAAAAAATAAAAAATAGAAGTAGAGGACATGGTCACTCGAAGACAGGTAAGTCCTCTAATACAATGGGTGAGGGGAGGGATACTAACAAAAAGAATCTTAGACTTGTTGTGGAACTTGAGGAACATGGCTGCACTTGTCTTGAGTGGTAACACATAGGGCAAACTTGAGGAGCATGGTTGCACTAGTTTTTTGAAGGAAATATGCCCTAGAGACAATAATAAAGTTGTTATTTATATTTCCTTATATCATGATAAATGTTTATTATTCATGCTAGAATTGTATTAACCGGGAACTTAGTACATGTGTGAATACATAGACAAACAAAGTGTCACTAGTATGCCTCTACTTGACTAGCTCGTTAATCAAAGATGGTTAAGTTTCCTAGCCATAGACAAAGAGTTGTCATTTGATAAACGGGATCACATCATTTAGTTTATTGCTATTGCTTTCTCCATAACTTATACATGTTCCTATGACTATGAGATTATGCAACTCCCGAATACAGGAGGAACACTTAGTGTGCTATCAAACGTCACAACGTAACTGGGTGACTATAAAGATGCTCTACAGGTGTCTCCGATGGTGTTTGTTGAGTTGGCATAGATCGAGATTAGGATTTGTCACTCCGATTGTCGGAGAGGTATCTCTGGGCCCTCTCGGTAATGCACATCACTATAAGCCTTGCAAGGAATGTGACTAATGAGTTAGTTACGGGATGATGCATTACGGAACGAGTAAAGCGACTTGCCGGTAATGAGATTGAACTAGGTATTGAGATACCGACGATCGAACGTCGGGCAAGTAACATACTGATGACAAAGGGAATAACGTATGTTGTTATGTGGTTTGACCGATAAAGATCTTCATAGAATATGTAGGAACCAATATGAGCATCCAGGTTCCGCTATTGGTTATTGACCGGAGATGAGTCTCGGTCATGTCTACATAGTTCCCGAACCCGTAGGGTCCGCACGCTTAACATTCGGTGGTGATCGGTATTATGAGTTTCTGTGTTTTGATGTACCAAAGGTAGTTCGGAGTCCCGGATATGATCACGGACATGACGAGGAGTCTCGAAATGGTCGAGACATAAAGATCAATATATTGGAAGCCTATGTTTGGACATTGGAATGGTTCCGGGTGAGTTCGGGCATTTACTGGAGTACCGGGGGGTTACCGGAACCCCCCGGGGAGTATATGGGCCTTAGTGGAAAGGAGGAGAAGAAGGCCAAGGTGGAGGGCGCGCCCCCCTAGCCCAATCCAAATTGGGTGGGGGGCTGCCACCCCCCCCCCCCACACACACACACACACAACAGGAATCAGCTACTTTGCCGTCTGCCACGGCAGACGGCAAAGGCAAGGATGGCGGGCGGCAAAGGCCTTTGCCGTCTGCCGCGGACGGAAAAAGGCTCCGGCAAAGTAGGCTACGGTAAAAAGCTTCTTTTTCGTCTGCTTTCTGAAGCGGACGGCAAAGGGGCCTTTGCCATCAGCGGCTGACGGCAAAGATGCCCTCCCTTTGCCGTCTACCAAACGCAATCTTTGCCGTCAGCCTCGTAAAATCACGGACGGCAAAGAACTTAGTAAATATTAAAAAAACGTTTGGTGAGCAGCCTGTCCGGCGTCCTGCGTTTGGCGTGTCCGGTGCCCGGCGAGCAGTACTCCAACAATACAAACCGACGAGAGGAATGAACGGACGATGATAAACACTACAGTACCATCAACACTTGCTCCAAGAATCGACGAATGAATTTCACAATACATTACCACAAACACTACAGTATACATGAACAAATTACAAGAGATTTGATTTAACGAGGAGCTCCAATCCGCCCGCGGCTGCGCCGGAGCTCACCACGCTCATCCGGGCGCTGGATCCGGTTGCGACCCCTCCCTTCGATGAGGACCAGCACCCAGCACCCTTGGTTGCGGGTAGATCTAGAGCTGCCGCAGGCCGCCGCTGCTCGAGGTGGCAGGGGCAAACGGGGACCGGGCCAAGCACGGCGGCGTCAAGGGCGAAGAGAGAAGGGGCCGGCGCCGGCGGGCGAGTGGTGGTCGGGGCCGGTGGGGGCAAAAGGGGACGGGGCCGGGCACGGCGGCGTCAGGGGCGAAGAGAGAAGGGGCCTGCGCCGGCGGGCGAGGTGGTGGCCGGAAGGGGGCGATGGGGGACAGGGCCAGCGGGGGCAAACGGGGACGGGGCCGGGCACGGCGGCGTCGGGGGAGAAGAGAGAAGGGGCCGTGCCGGCGGGCAAGGTGGTGGCCGGAAGGGGGCGACGGGAGCCGGGGACGGCGGGCGGCTGGGGCGACGAGAGGCGGGGAGCAGAGGCGTACGAGAGAGAAGGGAGACAGACCGTGGTGGGGGTGGCTCTCAGGAGGATAAGGGAGAGAGAGGGAGAGTGGGTGGTGGGGGCGTGGGATGGGCCGCATCAGTTTTGCGTTGTGGAGATGCATGTGTGGAGCAGATCATGCCATGTCATTGATCCGTGTGATCGATCCGCGTGGTGTGCTTTCTCTTTGCCGTCCGCCAGCAGACGGCAAAGAAACTGGCCATTAGGTTGTCCTCGTAAGCCCGCCACCCACCCTCTTTGCCGTCAGCTAGCAGACGGCAAAGCTTCTTTGCCGTCCGCTACCAGACGGCAAAGATACGGCTGATGGCAAACCCTATCTTTACCGTCCGCTGCCTCTTTGCCGTCCGCTTTCTCGTGGCTGATGGCAAAGCCTTCCTTTGTCGTCCGCTGGCTGACGGCAAAGAGTCAGCAGACGGCAAATCTGCTGATTCCAGTAGTGCCCCCTTCCTTCCCTCTCTTTCCCCCTTCCGTCTCTCCTACTCCAACAAGGGAAAGGGGGAATCCTACTCCCACCGGGAGTAGGACTCCCCCCTTGGGAGCGCCATAGAGGGCCGGCCCTCCCCCTCCTCCACTCCTTTATATGCGGAGGAGGGGGCACCCCATAAACACACAAGTTGATTGTTTTAGCCATGTGCGGTGCCCCCCTCCACCATATTCCACCTCGGTCATATCATTGCAGTGCTTAGACGAATCCCTGCGCCGGTAGCTTCATCATCACCGTCATCACGCTGTCGTGCTGACGAAGCTCTCCCTCGACCTCAGCTGGATCTAGAGTTCGTGGGACGTCACCGAGCTGAACGTGTGCAGATCGCGGAGGTGTCGTACCTTCGGTGCTAGGATCGGTCGGATCGTGAAGACGTACGACTACATCAACCGCGTTGTCATAACGCTTCTGCTTACGGTCTATGAGGGTACGTGGACAACACTCTCCCCTCTGGTTGCTATGCATCACCTAGATGGATCTTGCGTGTGCGTAGGAATTTTTTTGAAATTACTGTGTTCCCCAACAGTTGCATCAGAGCCAGGTTTATGCGCAGATGTTATATGCACGAGTAGAACACAAAGAGTTGTGGGCGATAATAGTCATACTACTTACCATCATGTCATACTTTGATTCGGCGGTATTGTTGGATGAAGCGGCTCAGACCGAACTTACGCGCACGCTTACGCAAGACTGGTTCTACCAACGTGCTTCGCACACAGGTGGCTAGTGGGTGTCTGTTTCTCCAACTTTAGTTGAATCGAGTGTGACTACGCCCGGTCCTTGTTGAAGGTTAAAACAGCAAACTTGACGAAAAATCATTGAGGTTTTGATGCGTAGGTAAGAACGGTTCTTGCTAAGCCCGTAGCAGCCACGTAAAACTTGCAACAACAAAGTAGAGGACATCTAACTTGTTTTTGCAAGGCATGTTGTGATGTGATATGGTCAAGACGTGATTATATAAATTGTTGTATGAGATGATCATGTTTTGTAACACAGTTATCGGCAACTGGCAGGAGCCATATGGTTGTCGCTTTATTGTATGAAATGCAATCGTCATGTAATTGCTTTACTTTATCACTAAGCGGTAGCGATAGTCGTAGAAGCAATAGTTGGCGAGACGACAATGATGCTTCGATGGAGATCAAGGTGTCAAGCCAGTGACGATGGTGATCATGACGGTGCTTTGGAGATGGAGATCAAAGGCACAAGATGATGATGGCCATATCATATCACTTATATTGATTGCATGTGATGTTTATCCTTTATGCATCTTATTTTGCTTAGTACGACGGTAGCATTATAAGATGATCTCTCACTAAATTTCAAGGTATAAGTGTTCTCCCTGAGTATGCACCGTTGCTACAGTTCGTCGTGCCGAGACACCACGTGATGATCGGGTGTGATAAGCTCTACGTTCACATACAACGGGTGCAAGCCAATTTTGCACATGCAAAATACTCGGGTTAAACTTGACGAGCCTAGCATATGCAGATATGGCCTCGGAACACTGAGACCGAAAGGTCGAGCGTGAATCATATAGTAGATATGATCAACATAGTGATGTTCACCATTGAAAACTACTCCATCTCACGTGATGATCGGACATGGTTTAGTTGATATGGATCACGTGATCACTTAGATGATTAGAGGGATGTCTATCTAAGTGGGAGTTCTTAAGTAATATGATTAATTGAACTTTAATTTATCATGAACTTAGTACCTGATAGTATTTTGCATGTCTATGTTGTTGTAGATAAATGGCACGTGATGTTGTTCCGTTGAATTTTAATGCGTTCCTAGAGAAAGCTAAGTTGAAAGATGATGGTAGCAATTACACGGACTGGGTGCGTAACTTGAGGATTATCCTCATTGCTGCACAGAAGAACTACGTCCTGGAAGCACCGCTAGGTGACAAACCCGCTGCAGGAGCAACGTCAGATGTTATGAACGTCTGGCAGAGCAAAGCTGATGACTACTCGATAGTTCAGTGTGTCATGCTTTACGGCTTAGAACCGGGACTTCAACGACGTTTTGAACGTCATGGAGCATATGAGATGTTCCAGGAGTTGAAGTTAATATTTCAAGCAAACGCCCGGATTGACAGATATGAAGTCTCCAATAAGTTCTACAGCTGCAAGATGGAGGAGAATAGTTCTGTCAGTGAACATATACTCAGAATGTCTGGGTACCACAACCACTTGACTCAACTGGGAGTTAATCTTCCTGATGATAGTGTCATTGACAGAGTTCTTCAATCACTGCCACCAAGCTACAACAGCTTCATGATGAACTATAATATATGATAACCCACAAGTATAGGGGATCAATTGTAGCCTCTTTCGATAAGTAAGAGTGTCGAACCCAACGAGGAGCTAAAGGTAGAACAAATATTCCCTCAAGTTCTATCGACCACCGATACAACTCTACGCACACTTAACGTTCGCTTTACCTAGAACAAGTATGAAACTAGAAATACTTTGTAGGTGTTTTTGGATAGGTTTGCAAGATAATAAAGAGCACGTAAATAAAAACTAGGTGCTGTTTAGATAAAGACACAATAAAGTAAATATAGCGAGTGTGGAAAAGTGGTGGTAGGAGTTGCGAAATTGTTCCTAAGCAATTGACTACTTTACTAGACCGATAGCAAGTTTTATGTGGGAGAGGCCACTGCTAGCATGTCATCCCTGACTTGGAATTCTATGCACTTATGATTGGAACTATTAGCAAGCATCCGCAACTACTAACGTTCATTAAGGTAAAACCCAACCATAGCATTAAGATATATTGGTCCCCCTTCAATCCCGTATGAATCAATTTCTATGCTAGGTTGAAGCTTCTGTCACTCTTGCCCTCCAATACATAGTCCTATCAACATACAACTAACCCTATGGTGTGATCCACGCGCGCGCTCATGTGATGGGCACCAAAGGACAGCAACATAACCACAAGCAAATTAAACCAGTCATAGCAATTCACCAATTACCGGTAGGACAACGAAAATCTACTCAGACATCATAGGATGGCAACACATCATTGGATAATAATATGAAGCATAAAGCACCATGTTCAAGTAGAAGGTACAGCGGGTTGCGGGAGAGTGGACCACTGTAGATAGAGGGGGGAAGGTAATAGAGATGTTGGTGAAGATGGCGGAGGTGTTGGTGAGGATCGCGGTGATGATGATGGTGGCCACGGCAGTGTTCCGGCGCCACCGGAAGAGAGGGGGAGAGGGGGGCCCTTCTTCTTCTTCTTCCTTGACCTCCTCCCTAGATGGGAGAAGGGTTTCCCCTCTGGTCCTTGGCCTCCATGGCATGGGAGGGGCGAGATCCCCTCTGAGATTGGATCTCTCTCTCTGTTTGTGTGTTCTGGTATTCTGCCCTTTCACCGTTTCGTATATATATATATAGATCCGTAACTCCGATTGGATTGAAACCTTCGCCCAGATTTTTCTCCGAAAATTAGCTTTCTTGCGGCCAAAGAAGAGCAGCAACCGCCTTACGAGGGGCCCACGAGGGTCAGAGATGCCCCAGGGGGTGGGGCGCGCCCCCTGCCTCGTGCCCCCCTCAGGCACCGTCTCGCGTTGATTCTTCTTCCTGTATTTCCCAAATATTCCAAAAATATTCTCCGTCCGTTTTTATCCCGTTTGGATTCCGTTTGATATGGGGTTTCTACGAAACATAAAACATGCAACAAACAAGAACTGGCACTGGGCACTGGATCAATATGTTAGTCCCAAAAATAGTATAAAAAGTTGCCAAAAAGTATATGAAAGTTGTATAATATTGGCATGGAACAATCAAAAATTATAGGTACGACGGAGACGTATCAGCATCCCCAAGCTTAATTCCTACTCATCCTCGAGTAGGTAAATGATAAAAATAATAATTTTTGATGTGGAATGCTACCTAGCATAATCTTGATCATGTATCTAATCATGACATGAATATTAAGACACGAGTGATTCAAAGCAATAGTCTATCTTTTGACATAAAAACAATAATACTTCAAGCCTACTAATAAAGCAATCATGTCTTTTCAAAATAACAAGGCCAAAGAAAGTTATCCCTACAAAATCATATAGTCTAGCTATGCTCCATCTTCACCACACAAAATATTCAAATCATGCACAACCCCGATGACAAGCCGAGCAATTGGTTCATACTCTTTAACGCGCTTCAGCCTTTTCAACCCTCACGCAATACATGAGCGTGAGCCATGGACATAGCACTATAGGTGGAATAGAATATGATGGTGGAGGTTGTGTGGAGAAGGCAAAAAAGGAGAAAGTCTCGCATCGACGCGGCTAATCAACGGGCTATGGAGATGCCCATCAATTGATGTCAATGTGAGGAGTAGGGATTGCCATGCAACGGATGCACTAGAGCTATAAGTATATGAAAGATCAAACTGAAACTAAGTGGGTGTGCATCCAACTTGCTTGCTCATAAGACCTCGAGCATTTGAGGAAGCCCATCATCGGAATATACAAGCCAAGTTCTATAATGAAAATTCCCACTAGTATATGAAAGTGATAAAATAAGAGACTCTCTATCACAAAGAACATGGTGCTACTTTGAAGCACAAGTGTGGTAAAAGGATAGTAACATTGCCCCTTTTTCTTTTCTTTTTTTTTCTTTTTGTTCTTCTTTTTGCGGGCTTCTTTGGCCCCTTTTTTTATTTAGGCTTCCTTGGCCTCTCTCTTTTTTTGGATGGGGCAATGCTCTAATAATGATGATCATCACACTTTTATTTACTTACAACTCAATATTACAACTCGATACTAGAACAAAGATATGACTCTATATGAATGCCTCCGGCGGTGTACCGGGATGTGCAATGATCTAGCGTAGCAATGACATCAAACATCATGCTAGCTATCTTACGATCATGCAAAGCAATGTGACAATAAATGCTCAAGTCATGTATATGATGATGATGGAAGTTGCATGGCAATATATCTCGGAATGGCTATGGAAATGCCATGATAGGTAGGTATGGTGGCTGTTTTGAGGAAGATATAATGAGGCTTACGTGTGACAGAGCGTATCATATCACGGGGTTTGGATGCACCGGCGAAGTTTGCACCAACTCTCGAGGTGAGAAAGGGCAATGCACGGTACCGAATAGGCTAGCAATGATGGAAGGGTGAGAGTGCGTATAATCCATGGACTCACATTAGTCATAAAGAACTCATATACTTACTGCAAAAGTTTATTAGCCCTCGAAGCAAAGTACTACTACGCATGCCCCTAGGGGGATAGATTGGTAGGAAAAGACCATCGCTCGTCCCCGACCGCCACTCATAAGGAAGACAATCAATAAATAAATCATGCTCCGACTTCGTTACATAACGGTTCACCATACGTGCATGCTACGGGAATCACAAACCTCAACACAAGTATTTCTACTAATCCACAACTACCCACAAGTATAGGGGATCAATTGTAGCCTCTTTCGATAAGTAAGAGTGTCGAACCCAACGAGGAGCTAAAGGTAGAACAAATATTCCCTCAAGTTCTATCGACCACCGATACAACTCTAAGCACGCTTAACGTTCGCTTTACCTAGAACAAATATGGAACTAGAAATACTTTGTAGGTGTTTTTGGATAGGTTTGCAAGATAATAAAGAGCACGTAAATAAAAACTAGGGGCTGTTTAGATAAAGACACAATAAAGTAAATATAGCGAGTGTGGAAAAGTGGTGGTAGGAGTTGCGAAATTGTCCCTAAGCAATTGACTACTTTACTATACCGATAGCAAGTTTTATGTGGGAGAGGCCACTGCTAGCATGTCATCCCTGACTTGGAATTCTATGCACTTATGATTGGAACTATTAGCAAGCGTCCGCAACTACTAACGTTCATTAAGGTAAAACCCAACCATAGCATTAAGATATATTGGTCCCCCTTCAATCCCGTATGCATCAATTTCTATGCTAGGTTGAAGCTTCTGTCACTCTTGCCCTCCAATACATAGTCCTATCAACATACAACTAACCCTATGGTGTGATCCACACGCGCGCTCATATGATGGGCACCAAAGGACAGCAACATAGCCACAAGCAAATTTAACCAATCATAGCAATTCACCAATTATCGGTAGGACAACGAAAATCTACTCAGACATCATAGGATGGCAACACATCATTGGATAATAATATGAAGCATAAAGCACCATGTTCAAGTAGAGGGTACAGCGGGTTGCGGGAGAGTGGACCGCTGTAGATAGAGGGGGGAAGGTGATGGAGATGTTGGTGAAAAAGGCGGAGGTGTTGGTGAGGATCGCGGTGATGATGATGGTGGCCACGGCAGTGTTCCGGCGCCACCGGAAGAGAGGGGGAGAGGGACCCCCTTCTTCTTCTTCCTTGACCTCCTCCCTAGATGGGAGAAGGGTTTCCCCTCTGGTCCTTGGCCTCCATGGCATGGGAGGGGTGAGAGCCCCTCCGAGATTGGATCTGTCTCTCTGTCTCTCTCTGTTTCTGTGTTCTGGTATTCTGCCCTTTCACCTTTTCGTATATATATGGAGATCCGTAACTCCGATTGGATTGAAACCTTCGCCCAGATTTTTCTCCGAAAATTAACTTTCTTGCGACCAAAGAAGAGCAGCAACCGCCTTACGGGGGGCCCACGAGGGTCAGAGGCGCGCCCAGGGGGTGGGGCGCGCCCCCCTACCTCGTGCCCCCCTCGGGCACCGTCTCGCGTTGATTCTTCTTCCCATAATTCCCAAATATTTCAAAAATATTCTCCGTCCGTTTTTATCCTGTTTGGATTCCGTTTGATATGGAGTTTTTGCGAAACATAAAACATGCAACAAACAGGAACTGGCACTTGGCACTGGATCAATATGTTAGTCCCAAAAATAGTATAAAAAGTTGCCAAAAAGTATATGAAAGTTGTATAATATTGGCATGGAACAATCAAAAATTATAGATACGACGGAGATGTATCAATATGCAAGGGATGGATAAGACGATTCCCGAGCTCTTCGCAATGCTAAAAGTTGTGGAGGTAGAAATCAAGAAAGAGCATCAAGTGTTGATGGTCAACAAGACCACCAGTTTCAAGAAAAATGGTAAAGGGAAGAAGGGGAACTTCAAGAAGAACGGCAAGCAAGTTGCTGCTCAAGTGAAGAAGCCCAAGTCTGGACCTAAGCCTGAGACTGAGTGCTTCTACTGCCAAGGGGCTGGTCACTGGAAGCGGAACTGCCCCAAGTATTTGGCGGAGAAGAAGGATGGCAAAGTGAAAGGTATATTTGATATACATGTTATTGATGTGTACCTTACTAATGCTCGCAGTAGCGCCTGGGTATTTGATATTGGTTCTGTTGCTAATATTTGCAACTCGAAACAGGGGCTACGGATTAAGCGAAGATTGGCTAAGGACGAGGTGACGATGCGCGTGGAAAATGGTTCCAAAGTCGATGTGATCGCCGTCGGCACGCTACCTCTACATCTACCTTCGGTATTAGTTTTAGACCTGAATAATTGTTATTTGGTGCCAGCGTTAAGCATGAACATTATATCTGGATCTTGTTTGATGCGAGACGGTTATTCATTTAAATCAAAGAATAATGGTTGTTCTATTTATATGGATAATATCTTCTATGGTCAAGCACCCTTGATGAGTGGTCTATTTTTACTAAATCTTGATAGTAGTGATACACATGTTCATAGTATTGAAGACAAAAGATATAAGTTTAATAATGATAGTGCAACTTATTTGTGGCACTGCCGTTTAGGTCATATTGGTGTAAAGCGCATGAAGAAACTCCATGCAGATGGGCTTTTGGAATCACTTGATGCTTGCGAACCATGCCTCATGGGCAAGATGACTAAGACTCTATTCTCGGGAACAATGGAGCAAGCAACAAACTTGTTGGAAATAATACATACTAATGTATGCGGTCCAATGAGTGTTGATGCTCGCGGCGGGTATCGTTATTTTCTTACCTTCACAGATGATTTGAGCAGATATGGGTATATCTACTTGATGAAACATAAGTCTGAAACATTTAAAAGTTCAAAGAATTTCAGAGTGAAGTGGAAAATCATCATAACAAGAAAATAAAGTTTCTGCGATCTGATCGTGGAGGAGAATATTTGAGTTACGAGTTTGGTCTTCATTTGAAACAATGCGGAATAGTTTCGCAACTCACGCCACCTGGAACACCACAGCGTAATGGTGTGTCCGAACGTCGTAATCGTACTTTACTTGATATGGTGCGATCTATGATGTCTCTCACTGATTTATCGCTATCATTTTGGGGTTATGCTTTAGAGACGGCTGCATTCACGTTAAATAGGGCACCATCTAAATCCGTTGAGACGACACCTTATGAACTGTGGTTTGGCAAGAAACCCAAGTTGTCGTTTCTTAAAGTTTGGGGCTGCGATGCTTATCTGAAAAAGCTTCAACCTGATAAGCTCGAACCCAAATCGGAGAAATGTGTCTTCATAGGATACCCAAAGGAGACTGTTGGGTACACCTTCTATCACAGATCCGAAGGCAAGATATTCGTTGCAAAGAATGGATCCTTTCGAGAGAAGGAGTTTCTCTCGAAAGAAGTGAGTGGGAGGAAAGTAGAACTTGACGAGGTAATAGTACCTTCTCCCTTATTGGAAAGTAGTTCATCACAGAAATCAGTTCCAGTGATTCCTACACCAGTAAGTGAGGAAGCTAATGATGATGATCATGAAACTTCTGATCAAGTTACTACCGAACCTCGTAGGTCAACCAGAGTAAGATCCGCACCAGAGTGGTATGGTAATCCTGTTCTGGAAGTCATGTTACTTGACCATGACGAACCTACGAACTATGAGGAAGCGATGATGAGCCCAGATTCCACAAAATGGCTTGAGGCCATGAAATCTGAGATGGGATCCATGTATGAGAACAAAGTGTGGACTTTGGTTGACATGCCTGATGATCGGCAAGCCATAGAGAATAAATGGATCTTCAAGAAGAAGACTGACGTTGACGGTAATATTACTGTCTACAAAGCTCGACTTGTTGCGAAAGGTTTTCGACAAGTTCAAGGAGTTGACTACGATGAGACATTCTCACCCGTAGCGATGCTTAAGTCCGTCCGAATCATGTTAGCAATTGCGCATTTTATGATTATGAAATTTGGCAAATGGATGTCAAAATTGCACTCCTTAATGGATATCTTAAAGAAGAGTTGTATATGATGCAACCAGAAGGTTTTGTCGATCCAAAAGGTGCTAACAAAGTGTGCAAGCTCTAGCGATCCATTTATGGACTGGTGCAAGCCTCCTGGAGTTGGAATATACGCTTTGATAGTGTGATCAAAGCATACGGTTTTATACAGACTTTTGAAGAAGCATGTATTTACAAGAAAGTGAGTGGGAGCTCTGTAGCATTTCTGATATTATATGTGGATGACATATTATTGATCGGAAATGATACTGAATTTCTGAATAGCATAAAAGGATACTTGAATAAGAATTTTTCAATGAAAGACCTCGGAGAAGCTTCTTATATATTGGGCATCAAGATCTATAGAGATAGATCAAGACGCTTAATTGGACTTTCACAAAGCACATACCTTGATAAAGATTTGAAGAAGTTCAAAATGGATCAAGCAAAGAAAGGGTTCTTGCCTGTGTTACAAGGTGTGAAGTTGGGTCAGACTCAATGCCCGACCACTGCAGAAGATAGAGAGAAAATGAAAGTCATTCCCTATGCTTCAGCCATAGGTTCTATCATGTATGCAATGTTGTGTACCAGACCTGATGTGTGCCTTGCTATTAGTTTAGCAGGGAGGTACCAAAGTAATCCAGGAGTGGATCACTGGACGGTGGTCAAGAACATCCTGAAATACCTGAAAAGGACTAAGGATATGTTTCTCGTTTATGGAGGTGACAAAGAGCTCGTCGTAAATGGTTACGTCGATGCAAGCTTTGACATTAATCCGGATGACTCTAAGTCACAAACCGGATACGTATTTTTATTAAATGGTGGAGCTGTCAGTTGGTGCAGTTCCAAGCAGAGCATCGTGGCGGGATCTACGTGTGAAGCGGAGTACATAGCTACTTCGGAAGCAGCAAATGAAGGAGTATGGATGAAGGAGTTCATATCCGATCTAGGTGTCATACCTAGTGCATCGGGTCCAATGAAAATCTTTTGTGACAATACTCGTGCAATTGCCTTGGCAAAGGAATCCAGATTTCACAAGATAACCGAGAACATCAAGAGACGCTTCAATTCCATTCGCGACCAAGTCAAGGAGGGAGACATAGAAGTTTGCAAAGTACATACGGATCGGAATGTTGCAGACCCGTTGACTAAGCCTCTCTCACGAGCAAAACATGATCAGCACCAAGACTCCATGGGTGTTAGAATCATTACAATGTAATCTAGATTATTGACTCTAGTGCAAGTGGGAGACTGGAGGAAATATGCCCTAGAGGCAATAATAAAGTTGTTATTTATATTTCCTTATATCATGATAAATGTTTATTATTCTTGCTAGATTTGTATTAACCGGAAACTTAGTACATGTGTGAATACATAGACAAACAAAGTGTCACTAGTATGCCTCTACTTGACTAGCTCGTTAATCAAAGATGGTTAAGTTTCCTAACCATAGACAAAGAGTTGTCATTTGATAAACGGGATCACATCATTAGAGAATGATGTGATTGACATGAATCATCCGTTAGCTTAGCACTATGATCGTTTAGTTTATTGCTATTGCTTTCTCCATAACTTATACATGTTCCTATGACTATGAGATTATGCAACTCCCGAATACCGGAGGAACACTTAGTGTGCTATCAAACGTCACAACGTAACTGGGTGACTATAAAGATGCTCTACAGGTGTCTCCGATGGTGTTTGTTGAGTTGGCATAGATCGAGATTAGGATTTGTCACTCCGATTGTCGGAGAGGTATCTCTGGGCCCTCTCGGTAATGCACATCACTATAAGCCTTGCAAGCAATGTGACTAATGAGTTAGTTACGGGATGATGCATTACAGAACGAGTAAAGAGACTTGCCGGTAACGAGATTGAACTAGGTATTGAGATACCGACGATCGAATCTCGGGCAAGTAACATACCGATGACAAAGGGAATAACGTATGTTGTTATGCGCTTTGACCGATAAAGATCTTCGTAGAATATGTAGGAACCAATATGAGCATCCAGGTTCCGCTATTGGTTATTGACCGGATATGAGTCTCGGTCATGTCTACATAGTTCTCGAACCCGTAGGGTCCGCACGCTTAACGTTCAGTGATGATCGGTATTATGAGTTTATGTGTTTTGATGTACCGAAGGTAGTTCGGAGTCCCGGATATGATCACGGACATGACGAGGAGTCTCGAAATGGTCCAGACATAAAGATCGATATATTGGAAGCCTATGTTTGGACATCGGAATGGTTTCAGGTGAGTTCGGGCATTTACCGGAGTACCGGGGGGAGGGTTACCGGAACCCCCCGGGGAGTATATGGGCCTTATTGGGCCTTAGTGGAAAGGAGGAGAGGAAGGCCAAGGTGGAGGGCGCCCCCCCCCCCTAGCCCAATCCGAATTTGGTGGGCCCCCCCCCCTTTCTTCCCTCTCTTTCCCCCTTCCTTCTCTCCTACTCCAACAAGGGAAAGGGGAATCCTACTCCCACCGGGAGTAGGACTCCCCCCTTGGGCGCGCCATAGAGGGCCGACCCTCCCCCTCCTCCACGCCTTTATATACGGAGGAGTGGGGCACCCCATAGACACACAAGTTGATTGTTTTAGCCGTGTGCGGTGCCCCCCTCCACCATATTCCACCTCGGTCATATCGTTGCAGTGCTTAGGCGAAGCCCTGCCGGTAGCTTCATCATCACCGTCATCACGCCGTCGTGCTGACGAAGCTCTCCCTCGACCTCAGCTGGATCTAGAGTTTGTGGGACGTCACCGAGCTGAACGTGTGCAGATCGTGGAGGTGCCATACCTTCGGTGCTAGGATTGGTCGGATCGTGAAGACGTACGACTACATCAACCGCGTTGTCATAACGCTTCCGCTTGCGGTCTACGAGGATACGTGGACAACACTTTCCCCTCTCGTTGCTATGCATCACCTAGATAGATCTTGCGTGTGCGTAGGATTTTTTTTTTTGAAATTACTGCATTCCCCAACATTTTTCTCATGGAAAGCAGGAACTTGAAGTTGGACCACTATGTACATGAGTATTCCTCTCTGGACAGATTTTGGGCCGCCCACTAGTAGGAAAACCCTTATAGGAATAATACGTTAGTGGAGTATCACCATTTCTGGACCTCGTCGCTATTCTGGCAAAATAGCACCAACGTCGGAAATACGCAGGGCACCGCTAACATCGTCTCATTACACGTGTGCACCGTACTACAAACCTTAGTAGTTCATGGACCCTAGCAGGCATACATATATAGTACTTCCTCCGTCTCAGTTTACAGGGCATGCACGTTGTTCGAGGTTGAGAATTTAACTAGCTATATATGTATTATATGTGATGAAAATATATGTATTTAGAAACTACATCCGCTTAAGAATTCAATGATATACTTTTGGTGACATATAACTCATACTTAGTTAGTCAAAAAGATGACTAGAACTACGTGCACACCTTATAAACTGAGACAGAGGGAGTAGTGGCGTCGACACGCACCAATGCCATTAACATATTAACAAATAGTGGCGTTTATCTCCACGTCCAACGCCACAAGTTCTTTGTCCCTGGCCCACTGCCAACGAGCGTTTTGACTGGTGTTGACATATGTATCCCTGCTAGTATTTATTAATTAAGGGTCAGAAATCCACACGAGGAGACTCCCACGTCACATTCAGCAGCGGCGTTGCGGCCTTGAGTTTTGTGTCGTCTTTATTGAGGTCGGCGCCACTAATACGCAACACAAAAATATCAAAATAGTAATGTGGTCACGAAAAATAGTGTGAAACCAAATAGGTTTTGACTTCCCGTGAATGTTGTTCATATCCCATTTTTCACTATATATATGCCCTACCATTTGATCCAGTGGCGGAGCTACGTGTGTTCCTGGGTGGCTGTGGCCCCCCAGCCTTGGCAAAAAGTGTGAAGGAAATTTTTTTAGAGGGTTTAGATAAGGATAAATATATTATTTGCCCCCCTCAAGTCTACATGTTTTACCATTTGCCCCCCCTAAACTTTCTCCCTAGCTCCGCCAGTGATTTGATCATTCAAAGGCACACTCCCCCCTCTATCTCTCTAGTCTTTCTCCCCCACATACGCCAACTGACCGGAGATCATCCCAGTGGCAGCGAACAACAATGTCGTCCTCGGCTCGGGCATTATTTTTAGAATGCTTGAAGATAATACGAGATGAGAATAATATTTTGATAATTAGTCGACCCATCGCAGCAGTAGTAGTTGAACTACACCCAAGGACAGGTTGAACTTCCGCGAATATTGTCCAAATGGGTCTTGCGATATACAGTTGGAAAGTTGATTCTTTAATATTAAGGTATATCTGAGTATTTTCCTTTGAACATCTAGTTTTTTTAGAAACGGGGAAAATATATTTTTAAACTTTTTTTACTTGTTCTTTTTTAAATTTAAACTTCTTCATTTTATTCTTTAATAACGTGAAAAACTGAGCTTTTTATAATCTTTGGACTTCTCTGTTAGTTTAATTTGAACTTCTTTGTTTTAGTTAGGAAAAATATGTTTTTAAAATAAGCATCAAACTTTTTTTTAAATTGAACTTCATACTTTTAGAAAAAGCTCCGCCCTCTAGCCCCCAGTCTGCCGCCGCCGTTGGCTGCCCCACCTGGTCTTGGGCTCTTGGAAACCTAGCCAGCCGCCGCTGCCACGCTAGGTTAGGGTTGGCGCGTCACGTCACATGGAGAGGACAGAGGAGTGGTCGAGTCTCGAGTGCGTGTGCTCGCGTCTTGTGGAGGGCTGGCTGCCTTGGCTGTTGGCCCATCAGGCCACTGGCTGTGTCGGCCTATCAGCTATGCATAGGTATAAAAATGTTTTGCTCAAAATTAAGGTATGACAGGCACCATACCCTGCCCACTGTAGAGCTCCGCCAGTGTTCTCACCCAAAACTTGAAAACTTCAGTCACACAAAACTTAACGGAACTCATGAGATAGTTTAGTATAATAAAATAAATCATTCACTTGGGTACTGTAAAGACAAGATTCATAATTACTCTCACATAATGCCCACACTATCAAAAATAGAACAGTCTGTAAACGACGAATTATTATCCATACTTGTGTAACTCACAATTAGTACCACTTGGAATTGTAACCCAAAGTTGTGTAAATTTTTTAAGAATTGATCATGTTCTAGTATAGAGAAAGAATTCAATTACTGGACGCAAAAGTTTATGTTTCTGCACAAAATCAAATCAACAAGCATCCACACTATCCCAAAAGTTTTACTTGGCACATTATTGGAAGAAAAGATACAAAACATGATTATTGCAGTAGCTTAATCATGTAAGCACACAAAAACAGTAAGGATAAATATTGGGTTGCCTCTCGACAAACGCTTTTCTTTAAAGCCTTTTAGCTAGGCATAATGATTTTAATGATGCCCACATAAAAGTAGGAATTGAAACATAAATATAGCATCATGAACAATATAGCAAACACATTTAACCCAAACCCACTTCTGATGCATAGGAATTTTACAAGAAAACAATTCATTGAAGAACAATGTAACTAGCATAGGAAGGCAAAACAAGTGCAACTTCAAAAGTTTCAACACATAGAGAGGAAACTCAGTATTATTGATATATCCATAAGCATATATTCCACCATCATAATAATTTTCAATACCATCATGAATAAAATCAACAATATAACTATCACAGAAAATATTCTTTTCATGATTCACAAGCATAGAATTTTTATTACTCTCCACATAAGCAAATTTCTTCTCATTCATAATAGTGAAAGTATCATATATAACTTGAACACTATAAATCGATTCTACATTAAAATAATTCATTGAAATGATATTCATGATTATGACAAGTTTCACAAGAATAATTATCACTACACTACTTATAGCGTAAGTGCTATCAACAGTCATCATAAGTACCAATTTTGTTCTCATCATAATCAATTGAGAGCTCTTCCGAAATAGTGAAATCGTCACTAAATAAAGTTATGACCTCTCAGATCTACTTTTATCATTATAATAAGATTCAACACCCTCATTTTCGCAAAAATAAAATGTCTGCCAACCATGGTTAACTCCTCCCCGTTCTTCGAGACCTCCTTTCCCCTCTCTTCTCTTCCCCCAATTCATCTAATTTTAGATTTTCTTTTATAAAAAATGTTTTTGGTACTCACAAATGAATGCGGGTTACTATCAAATGTTAAGTGTGCAATTAACATCATATCAAATATCAAGGTCTGCACTAATAGTAGCATAACTAACATATACATTACTCCTTTCGTCCGGAATTATTTGTCACAAAAATAAATAGAAATAAATGTATTTAAAATTAAAATACGTTTAGATACAATCATTTCTCTGACAAGTTCTGAATGAACGGAGTAATTGATCTCCTACCTAATACCCACGTGCAATTAATTTTGTTTCTAATGCTCCATTAACGTTGTGCGCGCATTTACTAGGGAACGAGATCCTCTAACATCACGAAGGGATGTCGGGGAAGCTACCATACCCTGACATCCCTTCTTCACATCCATATGATTAAGCCCAAAATGACTTGAATTAATTTGCAAAATTACAAATCTACTGTATAAATTTACAAAAATTACATACAAACAAAATTATGATGCAATAAAATTAATTTTGGATTTTATTTTCTATGAACAGTAATTGCGCACGGTGTCTTTGCTACAGTGTCCGTGACATCCTTAGTTTCGCACCTGGATTGCACTGTAGCTTCGTGACATCCATTATGATGTTAGAGGATCCGTTCCCATTTACTGGTACTAACTATGAAAAAAGGACATTTTGGCCAGAGCAAAGGTCGGCTTTGGGGATTTTCCATGGAGATGGAAGAAGTAGTACGCCGTATCAAGCTGGGTCCAGGCGGCGGCGGCGGCGGAGGAGGAGGAGGAGCACGCCGTCGCAAGCTGGGTCGAGTCGGCGGAGGTGGAGGAGCCGACCTCATCAGCGCCCTCCCGGAGGATCTGCTTCTCCAGGTCCTCGTCCGCCTCCGATGCGCCCGCGACGCCGCGCGCACCAGCGTCCTCTCCCGCCGGTGGCGCGGCCTCTGGACCAGCCTCCCCGACCTCGTCTTCCGCGGCGTCGCGCTCGGCTCCCTCCAAGCGGCGCTGGCCTCGGTCCAAGCCGCGGCCGGGCCCGGGGTGACCCTCCTCGACATGTGCGTTCCCGACGCGCTCCTACACTCCGTCCGCGAGTCCGACATGCCCCCGCTGCTCCACGCCGCCGCGGCGCTCTCGCCGGTGGAGCTCCGCCTAGCCGTGGGGGAGGGCACGCAGCGCCTGTACCTGGAGGTGGAGCTGCCCCGCCTCCCCCGCGCCGCCTCGGTGGAGCTCCGAGGGCTGGATCTCGTCTTCGCCGCCCCGCGCGGCAGCTGGCTGGGGTTCCCGGCGCTGGAGAGGCTCGCCCTCACCGGCTGCCGCGCCAACCTCACGGACCTGGTCCTCCGCTGCCCGCGCCTGCGCGTCTTCAGACTCAGGGAGGACCACGGCGCCCACCACATGAACATCATCATCAGATCCTCGTCGCTGCAGGAGCTGGATGTGGACACCAGGATCCCCTTCACCTACCGCATTGACATCAGGGCGCCCGCGCTCAAGCGATTGGCCATGTCGTTCAGCACCAGCGACAAGATCATTGTGTTGGTCTCCGTTTTGGCACCGATGCTGGAGACGTCTCATGGCGCTGCACTTATTCCACGGTGTCCGCCCGGCTTGGTCTTTGGGGCCTCTCCGCGGTGAGATTACAGACGGCGGAGAACAATGGGCAGCTTCCTCCTCATGTCAATGTCCTGTCGCTGTTCGCGGCTGCCGATGTATGTCGCTCGATTTGTCGATTCGCCGACTAAACTGAAAAATTATTTATTTATGATATCCCGCCGAATTGTTTTTGTAGGATTCATATGATTTTCCAGAGGAAGTCAGCCTTATGACGGAGATAGAGAAACATATGGTTACCCATTTCTCTGTTTTGGAGCTACACGTTGAAACGTTGGGGCATGTTTTTGGAGCATTTGCATTGCACATCCTTGGAATGGATCAGATTTCCACTGCTATACAAAGCCTTAAAGTCATCCTGCTGAGTTCAGAGGTAGGAAATTCATCCATGTGCTTGTATATTTATGATGTACTCCCTCTGCAAACTGCATTAGTTTACAGAGGGAGTATTATATAGTACTTGCTCTCTCACCAAAAAGTTGCCAACCGTCAAGCATCTATCTATGATATGTATACATTGTACTAGTGATTTTCATGTTATTATTTTTAGGATGATGAAGCATGCCCAGAAAATTGTACTTGTGAGGAGCCCAATAACTGGAGAAGCCAAACTATCTCCTTGACCAATCTTGAAAAAGTGGAAATCGAAGGATTCCAAGGAGAAGGTCATGAGTTAGATTTCTTGAAACTGGTATTTAGATGCGCACCAATGCTGAAAACAATGTCTGTGAGACTGTCAGATAAGGTCACAGCAAGTAGCGACTATTGCTGCAAGAAAATCCATGACGTCTTCAAGATGTATCCTTTTGTGGAATGCAATGTGATTGTGGATCTTAGTCCTGGTAAGTAGATTTGGAATGCAAGATTAGCATTCATCTAAATTCATGCTTGGTGCATATATTCTGCTCTGAAACCCCTATATCTCTGTTTTGTTTTGTTAGCGCCTTTCATGTTGTGCAACTTCATACGATGCTTCCAATGTGTCGTTTACATGCCGATTATTCATTCCAGGCCGGTTTAATTTTAGCTTGCTCTTGCTCTTTAGTCTTTTTGTTTGCTGCAGAAATGTCCATTGTGATGGTCTTATGTTTTGGCAATTTGTTTGGCTGTCTCTTTTGTAGCCTTTTCTTTAGATTCCGTTTCCTTTAATGGGGCCTGGAGGACTAAACTCTTAAATCTATAATTCATCCATGCTATCAGATGATATGTTGTTTGTCTAGGCCACTGAAAATTTTGGTTTTGGCCCCAATAAATGTCTGAACATGCTATGTTAGTGATGTTTTTTCTTTAAGGGGTTAATTCGATAAACGCCACTCAAATTCTGGTGATTCCAAGAAATGCCACTGCAATTTTCAAACTTTGAAAATGCTACTGCAAATTTTACAAACTTTGAAAAACGCCACTGCAGACTTTGAAAAATGCCACTGGAAATGACATTTTTCAAAGTTTGGAAATTGCAGTGGCGTTTCTCAGAATCGCCAGAATTCGAGTGGCATTTATCAAAATAACCCTTCTTTAAGAGAATATTGCTTCTGAATTTGTGTCCATACAGTTTTTTAATGCAAAATGACAGGTGCTGAATGATGGAATGGGAGATACTCCCTCCATCCCATAATATAAGACTGTTTTTGACACTACATTTAGTGTCAAAAACGGTCTTATATTATGGGACAGAGGGAGTAAGAAGTATCGGAACTTTCTAGTCTATGCATGCATCTTTTTGTTGGCAATATTCTTTATTCGTTGCACTCTGGTTTTGGACCACTAGGATTCAGTAGCCAATAAAGAATTTTCTGGATTCTCTGAAGTTATCTTTCTTATTAGATTTCTATGTAGGCCTGAAGAGAAAATTAAAAAGTATTCTCATACGGGCATATGAAAAGAGATTGACAGCTCTTCATTGTTTCAAGTTATTTAAAACTCTTTCAGATATTTATGGGATTAGCAAAAAAAAGAAGTTATAGTTATATTTTGTTGAACAAGTTGTTGGTTGTTGTTTTTTCCATGCTGTCACTATTTTATGATTTTAGTTGCTATGGACAACAATCTCTATACATACAACGGCACTATGTTTCCATGCCGAGGAGTTGACTGAAACTGGTGTTGATTTACCTTGTTCGCACGCAGAGTCAACAGACAGCAGCCATAGTGGTGCCTCGACATGATCCTCATTGCCACATTTGCCGAATCAGGTGGGTCGTCGAAGGGACCGTCTTCTACCGTGCTGACTGACTCCACTAGCTACCTAGTTCCAGGATTTTGCTATGTTATTTTGCTATTGCAGTGGAGCCACAGGCATGAAATGTTGCGCTCTTAGTTAATGCATTAGCGGTAGCCATTGCCTGACTGTCTAGCAATTACCAGATTTAGTGTACTCAACTTATGTCAGCCTGCCCAAGTGATGTTCTGTAAGCCTATTATGGCTTGTATGCTTTTCTTGGCCAGCATGTTATGATTAGCTAACTCCGTGGTCGTTTAAGGCATCGCTGCTTAAAATGTTGCAAGGAAAAATGAAATTGCATACTGCACTAAATCATCTGGCGCAACTGCATTGTCAAGTGTTGTGGAAATGGGTCGCAGGTACAGTTGGCCGGAGCTTTCATGACGCCGTCGCCTCTGCCTGGAGCTCATTGTGGCGTCAACTGGGTGCGATGAAGCCTGTTGGAGCCGAGTTGTGTGCTTAGTTCATTTCATGCTCTGTACAATCCTAATAAAACTAGCTTCAGATTCAAGCTGCAATCTGGAATAGTTTCTGTGCATTTCGGATGAGTTGATCGCATGGTTGTTGTCTGAACTTCATGTAGTATGGAACGGTTTGTGGCATTCCCATATATATATGAAGTTTTGGTATTCTTGCCAAGGATATCATGTTGTGAGATCTTTGGTTCAGTTGCAAAAACGAACGGTTATTTGTAAAGCCACTGAATGAGTTACAAACAGTGAGCCAGCTTTCCAGACGATTCAAGAAGTAAATTACAGCAATGCATGGTTCCAAACACGGTCTCAAATCAAACAAAATTATACATGAAGATAACTTCAGATACAATCTGAGATGTTTGGTCCAGTTACATTATAGCAACATTTCATTTGAATATCTGGCTCTAAAGATAAATCCATACATCTCCAGCGCTGCTCATTCTATCATATTGTCCATCGAGAGCTCCAAAATTCGGGACAAAACACATGAAAGGTAAAAACTGAATGTCGCTTGGACACGTGAGCAACAACACTACCATGCTCTTGGAAGCTCAAGACATGTACCATCACTTGAGAACACAAATGGTACTCCCTCCGTAAACTAATATAAGAGCGTTTATTGGTCCAAGGGGAGCATCTAATAGTCCGAACTGTCTGTCAGTAAATGGCCATACCTCATCGTGTGTCTTCAGAAGCCACATAATTGGGCATCTAATCCGCTAGAGGCATTGCCCATTGGTAGACATCCAGCGGGTCTTCCCCATGGCCGTGAAGCTGACGGCGCTCTTGTTGCACCCACAGCAAAGAAGAGATCTCCAGCATACTCTCTGTCAACCATAGCTGCTGCAAGCTTGCCAGCGCCTCGACACCGACACGCCTCAATGTTCGGCAATCGTTTATGCGTAGCTCCCTGAGTCGAGGAAGGTTAGAGATCGTCTCCAGGACCTGACATCCTGAGATCAAGACACACTCCAGGAAAGGGAGGTCCTCCACCGACTTCAAGCAGCTTGCTCCAATAATAAAGAGCTCTTTCAGGTTGGTGGCCTCCGGTCCAAGCTGTCATGGGAGAGCTCTCAGCTTGGGGCAGCCAAGAAGCTCCAACCTCTTCAGGCATGGCAGCAGCTGCATCGGGGGAGATGTCGCAGTCACTCCCCCTTCCGTAGCTGCTGCCATTGCATCTTCTTCTTCTTCTTCTTCTTCTTCTTCTTCTTCTTCTTCTTCTTCAACAAAGGACCACTCGCTCCAGTTGGGCATATCCTTGATGACGAGGTATTCGAGCTTGGGGAAGGCAACTGCCTCCGTGGATTCTATGGGATTAGCCTCCCCGCATCCAACAAATTCGGGTCCGATCTTGGTAATTGCGGTTGCTCCAACAATTTTCAGATATCTGAGGCTGGCTAGCTGCCAAATTGCTGGAAGATGCGCACAGTATGTGCAGTCGGTAAGGTTCAAATATGTTGTTGAAGACAAATGGATACTGGTACCAAGCCAGGTGGGATACCCTCGACCAAAGAAATTGACAATAATAAGCTTTTCCAAGTTGTGTGGAGGGATTAGCTGCTCAAAAATCTTCTCAATATTGCTGATATCATCTGAATTTGGTTCTTCTTTACGTTGACTGCACCAAAGATTCAGAAATTTGAGATACTTTTTGTCTCTTAAAAATAAAGAATTTGTTGTACTGGGAGCTGCTCTTTCCAATTTGATCATGTCAAGCTGCCTTAGCTGCGAAAGATGCCCCAACTCTTCCAACTTCCATCCATCTTGTGTATTAGCGTCATCACTTGTACCACCAATAGGAAATCCTTCCAGATCATTGAGGAATTCTAGTTTACCTATCCCTTTTGGCACCTGATTTATCGGTGTACCACCTAGACCAAGGCGCCTTAAATTGCACAATTGTGTGATCGAAGAAGGAAGGCTGTGCAGAGCTTTGCACCTTTGCAAGTTCAGTATCTGAAGGTTTGTCAAAGAACCGATTGACTCTGGAAGACAAGATATGGCTGTCTCATCTAGATCAAGAAGTCGTAGATGGATCAAACCACCAACGCAATCTGGAATGCTTTTTATAGATGAACCAGTCAGATCTAAAACTCTGATGCATGGTAGCCTCTTGAAAATTGTATTTTCAACACTCAATTTCTTAGTAGAATGAATTAACAGTGTCCTTGCTCTAATCTTCTCTTTGTCCACATTGGGGAGCATTAAAGAATCTTTGTCAGTGACAACTGAAACACGCCGTAGCTTGGACAGAGTTGTAACCTGTAATGATTGTGGATCGCCACAATAATTTTCGTCTCTTGAAAAGTGTTGAGCAAGTTGCCTCAAGAGATCATGCATTTTGCACATGCTACGGTCAAAACGTAAAGGGTCGAGTTGCAGTAGATTCCTATATATCAATTCATAGTAATATTCTTCAGCTGTATCCTCCAGAAGTTGTCCTTTATGCTCCTCAACAAAGCCTTCAGCAACCCAAAGCCTGATAAGATAATCTCGGTACATGTACTGATCTTCTGGGTATAAGATTAAATAGAGTAAGCATTGCTTCAAATGCCGTGGCAGATCATCGTAACTCAAATACAGAGCACCTCTGAGCTCGATTGGAAGATTGCACATAGACCATGCACTTCTCTCCATAATCTTTCTCCACTCATTCTGAGTTCTCTCTTTAGTTGCTAGAACACTAGCAGTAACTTTGATTGCAAGAGGAAGTCCACCACACTTACGCACAATTTCCAAGCCTATATGCCGAAGGTTTTGCACATCATTTTCTTGATTAATGTTCATACTCTTCCAAAGCAGTTCCCATCCTACATTTAATGCCATCAACTCTACTCGATGCACGTCTTCTACCCCAATTACATGTGCAACTGTATCATGTCGAGTGGTTACTAAAATTACTCCGGTTGCAGCAGCATGTAATGGAACTCTCAGTAGATTGGTCCGCACCTGAGACTGCCAAACATCATCTAGCACAAGGAAGAAACTTTTTCCTCGAATGGCCTCTGCAAGCTTGCTGCTGAGCTCTCCCACAGTTTCACCTTGCTCCTGATGTACACCAAAATTTCGAAGAACTTCTTTCAATAGAGCAACTTCAGAGTACTCCTGAGAAACGCAAATCCATGCTTGGTTGCTAAATGCTCCTTTTATTTTTTGGTCATTACATATTTTCTGAGCCAGAGTTGTCTTCCCAACCCCTCCTGTTCCAGTAATACCAACCTTGTACGCCTTCTTGTCCTCTTGTCGAAGCACCAGTTCAACCAATCTTGTGCAAGCATGTAAAGTTTCCTTTCCCACAAGATTAGGCTCCACAAGGTGGCAAGTTCTCATCTGCTTCACCAGTGGAGCTTCCGCTTTATGCTGCATACTCTGGAGCTTTAAAAATTGTGCCCCCAACTCTGAAATCTTCTCAAGTTCTCCATTAAAATCTCTGATTTTTATGGCAATGTCATGACGCTTCTTACAACTGGGAATGCATGTGAAAAATGAAATTCCACCACATTCGGTTGCCTTTGTTGATGAGGAATTATGTTCAGCTAGTAACTTGCCTCCTTCAAATCTCACCAAGTCAATAATGTCATCAGCATAATACATAGCATCTTTCAGCTCACCAAGCCAATTGTTGACTGCTGACTCTTCTGTCCTCCTTTCTTCAGCATCATTGAGAAAGCATTGTATTTGAGTCATTGTTCGCTGCAGGTCTCTAAGACCTTTATTTACCCCTAGAATAAGAACCGCCTCTTCTGTAATTATTTCTTGCAATCTTTTGGCACATGTTCCGACAAGAGAACCCAGTATGGCTGCCATCAGACAAACTTGATGAGTTTAATCCACCAATTTACAAAGCAATTTCTCTGGAAGTGTGGCAAATTTGCAGGCTGGCAATAAATACACAACATGTGTTAATATGGTTCAAAAGGTAGACAATGTTCACTAAATTCATTCCTTAAAAAAATGCTCACTAAATTCATATCCTTGTAACTGAAATTCAGAGACAATGCCATCGGTTTGCTGTTTAAATCCTGAATAAAATAGTCTACAGGAGGTTGAAGCTACGGAACTTCAATAATGGCTCTAGTGCGCTTTCCACAGCATGCATGTCAGTAGCAGTTCTGAACAATGGGATGGGACCAGCCAATTACTTCTGCTTAAGTGCTTATGTACCGTGTAGTATAGTAGCGCAAGTATGAACGTTATTAAAGCATGCATAATGCAAATACACTAGGTAATCTGATCATAAATCAATCTAATCAACTCCACCGGAAAGATGCAAGGAAAAAAAATCCGCATCCTTGTTTTGATAAATTCAGCAGTAGCGTGTACCCACTTTGCTATTTTAGCTTTTACTATTGAAGTATCAACTCTTGACTTAGCATTGTGTCCTTCTGTTCTATATCATTTCTTTTAGTCCATAAGTTACTATGATTCTCTCCGTGTGTTTTACCGAACCTCAAGTAATATTCAATTAGTTCAACCATGATGAGATTTCTAGCAGTTCAATCTGGTTGTCCATCTTCTAGACAATGAACTGTAACTATTTTTTCACACGGTAGCATAGGAGTCACATGATAACACATTTCCTTGTAGTAGTACCATGGAAAGAAAGATGGAAGATCTGGAATACATTACAAATATTACCTTTCAAACCAACCTTAAAGCAAGAAATAAACAGTCGGTAACAACAATCGAATTAATGATCTCACGTAAGCAGATTGCTCCAGTGGTCAACCAATCACCACTTCCAAGATCTTGATGAACCCATAACTACTTAAGATCTAGATGGCCGAACCCAAGGGAGATGGAAGGTAACAGGTTGACTAGACCGGCATATAGAAGAGAAAGCAGAGGATTATCAGCAAATTACCAAAGGAAGCCACACTGCAACACATATAAAAGGGGGAAAAGAGAAGGTGAACTACATGCTTCCCTTGTAAGAAAGGAAACTGGTTCAGTGAATACAACAAGAAGTACCACTAAACAGAGCTATCTGAACTAGAGAAAATACCTGAATATGTTAAATTGATTAGACTGCTGCAGCAGAGCGGGATGTTTTGTATGAATTGTTCCCTCCCAACAGGATATCTTTGCTAAGCAGTCCAACAAACAATAAGAACAGGCGCACCGATCATGAAGCATGTGCTGAGTCTGCGCGATCAGCAGGTTCAAATAAGGTATGAGTTCAGAAAGGTCAAGATAAGAAAAAGAATGAAATGTTGTACTCTATTGATTGAAGGACACAGTCGAACTTTACCAGATATCAAAAGAATGGATGCAGAAGTAGAGTGTAAGCACAAGCAGAATGTTGGAAACTAAATGGAGTGTAAGCACAACCAGAGGAATGGTTGAAAGCAGCTGAAGTGTAGTTCCTACTGAATCATCGTGTTCTTCCTCGTGAAAGATATAAGAAGCATCCTTCTCTTATATCACACCAATAGTGAGGGGAGCTTGCATAAACTATGTCAACTACATAACACAGTCTACAAAGTCTGCTCTGTAGTAATATATTTAACATAGGATGCCAGTGGCTCTGATGTGATGTAAACATTAATAAGCAAGCCTGCAGCTTGCTTATTGACAACGATGGATGATGATGCACGGAACCAGCAAGCAGGTAAGACTCTGATCTGTTTACCTCATCAAGATTCCATCAGCAAATGCGAAACCTGGTGCACGTGTCTGCTTGAGATTTGTCTCTGCGAAATAATAGGCAAGTTGCACAATTAAAAATCCTGGGAATACATTAATTGATGCAATTTAATATGCAAATGAGGACAAAAACAGGCCATCAACTCCCTTCTGCAGCATCTTAAGACAAATGCAATAAACTAGCAATGATCAGGCATGATTAAGAAAGTTAGTTTTGTTTAGATGTCGTGATTGCTTGTATACAGTTAATCAAAAGACCATGACTCATATGCTTTGTACATGTCCTATACATTCGTCAGAACTGAAGGGAGCCAAGACACATGATGGTTAGTGACTTACTGACGGGTGTGATATATTTGCTACAATAAGTGAGCTAGGTTTTTTTCTTACGAAGAAAGGGTGAGATCTGTTAAATCAAAGTGGTTACAATCGTCATCACTGAGACGCAAACAAGTACATAAGCTGACAGAAGAACATAATTTGTCAATTTTCTCAGATACAATGCATGGTTCAAAACACGATCTCAATCAAACAAAATTATACTCCCTCCATCCAGAAATAACTGTCGCTCAAACGGATGTATCTAGCACTGAAATACGTCTAGATACATCCGTTTGAGCGATAGTTATTTCTGGACGGACGTATACCTACATATACAGTCTGAGATATTTGGTTCAGTTGCATCATATGAGCAGTACATAAACAAAAGACAAGTAGTATTATCAACAACTGTTAGTATCATAGAATAATTACAAACAAAATTATGTATCCATAGCCAGAAAAGGTAAATTTGCCAATTACATAAGCATAAATTGTACCAAATTTGGTTCATATTACTGGTAACAAAATATCCTTTTCCCACGGAGGAAAAAAGTATCTTATCTGAAACCTAAACACTAGTGTGCAGACCATGTTAACTTACAAAACAAGGCAAATCCATTGCTGACATCTTTTTTCCATAGAAGCATCAATGCAGTTCCAAATAGGCCAAGGCTTATCAATATTATTCAAGTAATACCAAGTAAACCATGTAAATTTTCTTGTTATATCATTGCAGGCTCACATCATCCTTCCATCCAACAACCTGTTTCAACTTGAACACTGGACAGCATTGCATACAGATTTTCCGCTGCTGTTGTATGTTAAATGCACATCTTGTCTCAGATTGCAAAACTTCAACTCGAAAACAACACACCAAAACTGGACGGCATTGGCCACCAGGGTTTCTGATCTGGGGCAAACATGATCTGGCGAGCGATTTATTCCTGTAGCACGGCAGCTGGCACAGCTACAAACCACAATCATCATCCTCAGAGCAGGTCTATCTTCATGGGAAAGTCTAGCCTGATAATGAGATGGGGAGGGACCTAGGGAAGGATCAAAGATAGAGGCATCCATACATTGGTTTCCAACCATGCTAGTCCCAAAAACACTATGCCACACGTGCTTCACTGCTTTCAAAATCTCGCTTTCATGTCAACCCAATCCATCTCTTGAAATGTAGTGCTGCTTCTCTCCTTATCAGTTGAGCTTCTGTTTGCACCTTAGGAGCCTTACCTTTGTACAATGTTCTATGATATTTAAGCCACAGGGACTTGTACTTGTATTTATCTATAAACATCTCGCACTTTTCCATCAATTCTATGACTTCCATTGCTCGAAGGAAGAAACCACCTCTCACAAAGCAATACAACAGAGAGTCCAACAGTTCCTGATCAAATTTCATCGAGTTGGAGTTGGCCAGAACTTTCATTTCGCCCCACAAATCTGTCACCTCCACATACTTGCCACCAACAGCAGCATAAGCAGTTACTAAAGAATGGAAAGTTTGTGCGTTTGGCGTGTGGCCTAAAACACGCATCTTGCTCAGTGCTTTGTGAGCATCGTGCATTAATCTCTTCTTACAGAAGAAATGTATAACATTGTTCCAGTCATGAATGGCATGATTGACTGTATGACCACTTTTGACTTCTTCCACTAGCTTAGCAGTCAAAGCAGCTTCATTGTTATCACAGCTTTGTACTAACATCTCAAACTCCCTGTTAACAGATTTTTGAATGTTTGAGCTCTTCATCTCTTTAAAAAGATGGAGAGCGCCTGTGGTGTTATTGTGATGTGCCCTGGATTGTATCAAATCTTCGTAGCAGCTTGAATCAAGCTGGATTCCTGCCTGTTGAGCATCCTTCAAAAGTGCAGTTATATCATCTTCATGATTCTCCTCTTTGCAGTAAGCTTTTAGGAGTGACGAATAAATGGAAGAACCAACTCTAACTCCAGAAAATCTCATCTCGTCAAGAAGGTCATGTGCCTGCTCTAATAATCCAAGAGAAATACATGCATTTATCACTTGTACAACAAAGGAGCTCTCAACAGACACGGGCGAATCCTCTTTGCTTGCCTTCACAAGAAACGATGCCAATGCACTGATCTTATCTGCTTCCAAGAAAGCTTTGACCAGTTTGGCATACATTGTTTCAGTTGGATGGAGGACACCATGTTCAGATTTTACCAGTCCAACCTGTTCCTGCAGCTTATCTGATAATAGCTTGTGTAATTCTCTCGCCTCTAATTCAAGCCTTGCAAAGCTCTTATCTTTGAAGAATGAAGAGTAATTTTGCATTTGGCGGTCAGTAGACACAGGTTTATTTGGGGAACCTGAAATTTCAGGGCCCTTTTTCTCATAAGGAAGATACAATTTGTTCGATTCGACTGCTTCAAGAACTGCTTTAGCTGCTTCTAGTGACCGCTTTGCGTTGTTACCCTTTTTAAGCATATCCAGTACCATATCCACAGCAGAATCCAAATCCCCGAATTTCAAATGGCAGGAGAGCAGGCAATCATAGTACTGCCTGAACTCTGATTCACTGAGACCACAGGCCTCATCGACATGCCTCTTCAACTTCTGAATCTCATCTTTGTGTCCATTCTTTTCGTATATGCGAGCCATGACAACCAACAAGCTGGCTTCAGGTTTCACCCCTATCCTGGGCATTAATTCGAGAAGCTGCTCCGCCTTTTTAGTAGTACCAAACAGGAGGGATGCAGTCAGAACAATGCTGAAGATAAATGAATTGGGCTTCATTGCTAGCAACGGACGGTTGCTCTTCTTCCGCGGATCAACTCTGTTGTTCTGGAAAAGGTATCCGATCTCCATTACCATGTCGGCAGCAAGGAACGAACCGGTTGCAGTCTGACACATGTATGCTATAATTGCAGACCATGCCGCGACGGGTGGGTATGCTTCAATCTTGACCAACTTCCTCACAACATTTACAGCAAGATCAGGAAGAGCGCACCGTGCAAGAAGAAGGGACAGGTAAATCAGGGCCTCCTTCTCCAGCAGTTCAGGCCTCGCTTGAAACGCGCGATCGACCACATCGTACGACTGGTTAAGCCTGTGGGCCTCAAAGGTCGCTGCGAAGCCAGTGATGAGCTTGCTCAGAACAGACTTTCTCGGGAGCCCGTCCATGTGAAGATGCTTGTCGTAGGCCCTCCACGCATCATCAAACCTCTGCTGGTCGATGGCATTCTCTATCTCCGATGCTAGCAGAGACGAGTCCCGGGCTTGGACGAGAACCGTTTCGGTAGCGGTGGAGAAGCAAGCACCACCACGAGTAACAGCATGCGATTTCAGGTTCGAGAATCCCATATCTTTGTCACCAGTGCACTTGGTAGTATCATGACACTTGTGGTCCAAGCTGTGAGGGGCAATACAGGGTCGTGGAGAGGCAATGAGCGCAGATACGGCATGGCCTGAACGCGGCCTTGCAGTAAAGATTCTTGCAACGCGGAGCATCTGCGTGTTGCCTGCCATGGGTGGATAAATCAAATCAATGCGGTCTTGTACTACGGATTCAGCAAACGGCGGCGGTAAGACTGAAGATTGTGTTGGGGGAAATCAGGTCCCAAGTTTGGAGATTTACCTAGGTTTGGCTACACGAAGAGTGGAAGCCGACACAGGCCGCAGCGGAGCGCCGCCTAATTAATCCCCTCCCCGGCGGCATCCCTGGCCTCCGCTTCCTCCCCTCTCCATCCTCGCCACCTGCGGAGCAGCGGCAGAGATGGGGGCGGGTGACGGCGACGGCGGCAATGAAGAGGCGGCGCTCTTACTCTGCGTGCAGCGGCGTGTGGCGGGAGGGGGAGCACCGCAGCGGGTGGGTGGGAGGTTGAGTGGCGGCGGGGGCGAGCTTGGGTAGGGAGCGCCGGCGAGGGTGAGAGTGGCGGCACTTTGGCAGGCCTTGGCTTGTTGGGCCTTCAACATTTCAGCCTAGAAATTAGTTGTTGCTCGGAACATCTACGGCGCGAAATCACTAATTCTCGCCAGGTGCGACAAGTGGCGCGCTACATGTGCGAAACTTCTCACAACATAGAATTTTCCTTTTTTCTAAAAAAAATCATTTATTCAAAACGTTTTATCTCTTAACCGTGCGTCCCGATCTCTAATCGTTTTCACAGTTGGATGCCTCTCGCTGAAGCAAATTCGGGTATTTCACGGAAGTAAAACCATGCCTCTTGCGAAAGGAACAAAAAGGAAAACGCGTTTTTTACCGTCCCTGCCTCTCGCAGAAGGAAGTCCGTGCCGGAATCAAAACCGTGTCTCTCACGGAAGGAAAAAAAAGAGAAAATGCGTTTTTTCATTTCCGAGAGGCATCACCGTGCCTCTCGTAGAAGCAAAACAGTGCATCTCGCGGAAGCAAAAAAAACACTCATTCTTTTCCAGTTTCTGAGAGGCACGGCCGTGCCTCTCGTGAAGCAAAACCATGCCTCTCGCGAAAGAAAAAAAACATGTTTATTCGCGCAAAAAAGTAAGAAAGACCGGTGAAAAACCAAAAAGCAGAAAAACCCGAAAAAACCATCTAAAAAGCCGAAAAAGCTTGTGAAATATAAAAAAACAAAATCGAGGGAGTGCCCAGAGCACGACACATGGTGGCGGCTGAGAGCACGGGCTAAAAGCATGACAGATCCTCAAAAAACAAATCTACGGGCGCAACATAACGAACTACTCCGCCGGCCTTTGAAGTATTTCTTCTAGTAGAGATTTATACAGCACACAAGGTTTTTCCAAATGATTTTATTATAATTCCTAGTCATAGGAATATATTTTCTTGGATCTTAGATCCAGATCAGTGTAATTATAATTGTTATGAGGGTGAATAAAATTACAGGTGCTTCTTCGAAAAAAAATCTACGCACTATGTATTGATCGAGAGCTCCTATTTGACGACCTATGCGCCTGAAGTCGCGGAAACGCGCACCCCCACACCCAGCCCTATTGGGCCGGCCCATGCGACGGGCAGGGTAACCCTAGTTTTTTAATTTCGTCTTTGTTGCTTTTTTTTCTTTTCTGGTTTTTACATTTAAAATAATTAGCAATTCAAAAAAGTCCCAAATTTCTACACAATTGTGAATTTGGAAACAATAGTCCATAAAATGATCATGAATTCATAAAAAAATGTTCGAAAAAAATAAAAACATATTCATGATTTTGAAAAATGTTTGCGTATTCAAAAAATATTCATGATTTTGAAAAATGTTTGTGTATTAAAATCATGCTCCTGAATTTGAACAAAACTTCCCGAATTCAAATATTGTTCATGAGTTTTCTGAAAAGTTTCACAAAAAGAAAATAAGATCATGAATATGAAAAATTGTTCCCAAATTTTTCAAAAAACTTTATCGGTACAAAAAATGTTCATGAGTTTGGAAAAAAATCATCTATGTGAAAAATACATACACAATATACAATGTGTATAAAAAATGTTGATCATGTATTAAAAAAATATTGAATGTATATAAAACAAATGTTCTTGGTGTAGACAAAGCATGTAGAACATGCATAAAAACATAAATTTTTAAAAATGTTTATTGTGTATCAAAAAATATTAAAGGTGTATAAACAAATCTTCTTGGTATATTCGAAAAGTGCATAGTGTGTAAGAAAAATATTCAAACACAAAAAATTGAAAATATGTTAATCATCTATTTCAAAACAAATGTTAAATATGTATAATTTGTTTTACTGATGTATACGAAAAACTTGAAATCTGTGTTAAAAAAATTTAACACGAAAATATATTTTAATTTTTTTTACCGTCTAACAAAAATGTCAATCATGTATTTAGTTTCTTTAAAACATGTATTAAAAAATTTCTTGATATATACCAAAAAATTACAATGTGTATGTAGAATTAGTCGTCAAACCTAATGTTTTTAAAATGATAATCATGATTTAAAAATGTTGAACATGTATAAAAAATGTTCCTGATACACATGAAAAATGTACAGATGCATATGAAAAATGTAGACATGTGTTGGAGAAAAGAAAGACAAAGCAAAGAAAACTGAAGAAAGGGAAAAAAATGAAAAAGAAGAAAATAAAAAAAGAAACAAAGAAAAACGAACAGAGTTAGAAAGAAAAGAAAAAAATCAGTCAAAACCAAGAAACAAAAAAAGAAAAATAAACCTGAAAGAAACGAGGAAACCGGTGAGAAAACAAAGAAAAAGGAAAACTAAAGAAAACCGTAAAGAAACAAGGAATTCCGGGAAAAAAAACCCCAGAAAACAACTGGGAAAGAAAAAAGAAACCAAAAAATCATTGCAAAAAAGAAAGAAAAAGGAAAACCCCATGAAAAAACAACAAAAACAGTGAACAGGAAAATGAAACAGAGAAACCAAAGAAAACTAGGAAGAAACAAAGAAAACATAAAGAAAAAAAGAAAAAGAAAAACAAATAATTCAATTGAAGTTGCAGCTACAACGAGTGATCGAACATGAACAATGCAAGCAATCAAAAAAATAATGAAACGGGCTAGCCCAGGTTACGACGGGGAAGAAAATGCTACTACGAGACGGAAGCTATACTCACTATGAGCAAGATATAGTCTTCGCAAGCATCTACAACTGTACCCTGAAACCCTCATCAAACGAGTAGATGGACAACCGAGACCCAACTCATATTTGGCGCTTAAGGCGTTGTTTAAAGGAAAATTGGCCCAACTTTGGCGCGGCGGGGAAGCTCATTCCCCTTTGATACAAGTTGTGGTTCGTTAGGGTTATAACTAACCAGCCTATTCAGTACATATAACACCAAATCTTTTTTTGACAAAGGGTGGAGTTATTGAGTCAAATTAAACATCTAGAGGACACAATACACAATGAAAAAAAATACAATACACAATGAGCACCACTACGATGCACGCAACCAACATTGACACACACAAAATCATGCAAGCAAAGATCGAAGTCTTACAAGACCGAAGCTATGCCTAGACGGAGGAAGAAAACCTGCAGCGATGAAAACAATGATCGAGGAACTACAACAACGACCATCTGCACCAACCATCTCTTGACATCACAAGGATAATGCGAAAGGTTCTCTAGTAGCAATGCATTCAGGAAGGGAACGATGCTCATGCGCCACCGTCGCCGACTCCAACCTCCAAAGGCCAGATCTTGGGTTTCACCCTCAAGATAAAAGTCCAAGCAAATATGAGCAATGCCTTCAACAAGGTAACAACACAAAAACGCTGTCGTTGCCAGGTATAACCAACTAGAGTTAGGCCTAGGGTTTTCACCCCGAGGTCGATACCGAGATACCGGGTACTCGAGAAGCACCACCAAATCAAAGCCATAATGTATTGTCCTCACCACTTTCGGCCATCCCAACAGTTACATGCGTAGCACGATCTTGATGTGAGACGCAGCACAAGTGAAGACCATGCTCGTGCTCACATAAGAAGCTTGTCAAGACACAACAAGTGTCAGTCGCCACTGAAGGCTCTAAACGACCAAAAGTCACCATCACGCACGTGACGAAGATTAGCGAGGGAGGCACCAACACGAGCAGAATCGCAATTCGTCCTCGCATGTGACAGAAGATTAATTGGTTGGCAAAACATACTTTTCATTATAGCCGATATAAAGGTTTTAGACCTTGCGACCCATTATGACAATTGCCTAGCAACACAAGAGCACGCCGCCATCCGTGGAACAAGCGGAAGACTACTTGTTGGAACTCAGAAGGTCGTCGATGTTGCCCGCGTACCTGCAGATGGGGTCGCGTGCACCAATGACTCAGCTCAGGAGTCCGCTCGTCCAATCGGAAACAACAACACCATCGCTACACGACCACACCCTTTGCCTCTATTTGTCACCCGTAGATCGCATCTCTCCATCAGAGACTATCGGAGCAGAGATATTCCCGCCGTCGCCTTCATCAACCCGTGCCGGGACTTAGCTCGCCACTAGTCTCTAGCAGCGGCGAGGGGAAAGGGGGGTGGGGAAGTAGGAGGTGGTATCTATAGAGAAGGGAGGAGACGGTAGCTATGGGGAGGGAGGAGAGGGTGGCAGAAAATCTAGGAGGATGAGCAAATATAAACATGTTAACAATTCTATATCTTAACAACTCACCTTAATAAATATGTAACGCTTAGATCAATTTGGAGCTTGCAACATTGTGAAAGTGCATCTCTTAAGTACTCCATATTTGGGTTTGATGATTTATGACATGTTTTGCCGCCACCACGCCCAGGTGGAGTAAAGTTGCCTGAAGAGTTGCCTTGGAAGGAGAGGTATTTGCTGCTCCAACATGATTTGAAAAGAAAGTAGACGAGAATACAAGTCACCAAGGGATACCGGGTCTGTTTGAGTTGTGATCAATGACAACGGGGGATTGTAACACAACACATAGGAGACCATGTCGTCTTTGGCGATAGGAGACACTAGCATGGCCATAGTTCGACGAGTTCCTTTACTTTGTTGAAGTAGTCATTTACCGAGAGATATTCTTCCTCAGATTTGCCAATTACATGGATGCGAGGAGAACATGCACCCACAGGTAGACCAGGGCTCAACCATGGTTGACACAGCCCACACCTACTCGATTAACTCTGGTGATATTGACGCAAGCAGGGAACTCCACATCACTTGGTCTTGCTCAGCCCAAGACTCACACTCGGGATTTGGCACCTTATCGGTTCCACCTATATCGTTGTTGCTGACGAGCTCCTTGGGAGGAGTCGCGTTGGTCCCATCAGTGTACCTGAGGACCTGATTGTTGCGCATGCATGACGATGCCTGATTTTCGCGCGAAAAAAGTCGGAGCTGCACATTTAGATGACCAAACAAGACAAGCATTTTCAAAAGAATGTTCGGTTTATACAACACTAAATCTAGGAGGGCGGGATAAGATAGAACACTTTTAAACTTTATCTCAATTGACAACATACACCAAACTATGACAACCCAAAACCTGTTAATATATATTTATACTAGGTGACTATTTATCTTCGATCAATCAACATCTTTGTCATACATCGATCATGTTGTGAAATTAACATGGATAAGACTTTAGCTAGCTAATTAAGAATGCGGCCATTTGGTGCCCAGGTGCAGAACTAATTAAGAGTGTCATGATTCGGTGTACCTAAGTGCCTAGGTGTGAACATCAAATTCAAATAAAATTAAAAAAACATTCAAAAAATCTAATAGAACTTGGCATCCGATATGCTCGAATGCCCGATGTGCATGCAAAAATTCATGGTGTTTGGGCATTCAAGGAGGTTGTGGCTAAAAAGATGGCTCTGAAAGAAACTTTGAAAAAGAACACTATTTGGACTTTTTTAGCTAGAGGTCCTCGAATGTCCAAACACCTGAAAATGTGCATGCTCCTTCCGCACATGAGCATCTTGCATGCCATAAACTTCCAGAATTATTTGAATTTTTTTACTATTTTTTGAATTTATTGTTCATCGAGTGCAGATGAGCCCGAGCTTAGACATGAATTACTGCCTAGTTAAGGTGTTTCCATCCCCTACTTGGTCGATTAATGACTAGACTTCTATGTACCATCCGTGGGATAATCATTTTATATAGTTATTTATATATTTTGCATGGATCCATTTACTATCATACCAATGCTCCCAGTCGTTCAGAAACCCTTGAAACATCTATGCCAATTCTCGAGCTGAAGGCCTGCATATTATAGAAGAAATTTATGCAATTAATTAACTGGACTTTGAGGCAAAAATAGATCAATGTTAGATATTAGATGGTAACCAGTCCTCCATCACGCAGTACGAAAGAGACATTTTGCAGTCGCATATTATTAAATTTACTAGACATTCTAGACAGTAGAGAGGGACGAAAAAGAAAGAAAGAAACATGTACTAAAAAGAAAACATATTAAGACGTGCATTTCACTTGTATATATACGTCGCTATTCAGTTTAATATCACACTAGAAACAAATGGGCACCCCTCAATAAATTATGGTGTAATATTTTTATAAGGCTACTGCAAAGTTCCAAAAAGGAAGACTGTTTTTGGCACAAAATTCATTTTATTCAGAATCGGATGCTTTTGAATACGAATCTAGTGATACGATTTCCATATAATATAAAATATATTTTGTAGGTGTAATTAATTATTGTTCAAAACTTGAATCCTTAAGACTCTTGTGCGCCATACATTTTGCAACGTAGATATATTTGCTAGTTGCAAAAGCAAAAGGCTGAACCTATGTATACGTACCCGAGAGTGTATAGTGTAGAACATTTTGCGGCCAGCAACCGAGTGATTGGCGTTGATGATCTCAGCACCTTCTTCCTCATGGATGGTGATTACCTCATGGAGCTTGATCGGCCTCTCCATGCAGCATATCAGTCTCACCTCCATGCTTGAATCGTCGTGTTGCCGCACCTGCAATATCGGTTCCGATGCCTCCCAAGCTTTCTCTTCTTCTGGCGACCCTGTACCGCTGCTTGTGGTAGTGGTGGTAGTGGGTGTTGGGATGCTAGTATGTCCTTTTAAGGTATCCAAGGCCCGCACGGAGCTCCTCCTACGTTGTAGCTCATCGACCCTCTCCTTCAGCTTCTTGATGTATGACGCCCCAACATCCAGGCTGCCTAGCTGGGTCATTGTATCCTACATACACATTTGAGGAACAACAATATGAAAAAAGTACGTGAAAGAATTTTCAATTTTTATTTCTTGACATGATTTACTTGGCTCAAACAACCTTATATTTTTAGATAATGGAAGAGTTCTATATTTACCGGTCTTTGAATCGTGATGCACAATCACACATAATAAAACCTTTTTGGATTATAGAATCATCTAACATAAGATCAATTGTGGGTTTTCTTCAACGATGTGTGGTACCTGAAGCAGTTAGGAAAAGACTTGACTTCTTGGTTAGTAACTTCAATGATATGTGGTACCAATTTTCTGAACATTGGTACCCAAAGCGGTTAGGGAAGGACTTGACCTCTATAGATCTAGATTCTTCTTGAAATCTGATGAAAACAAAAGAAAATATCGCCTAATGAGATGCGGTGTCATTTGCAGACCTATAGACCAAGGTGGTCTTGGTCTGGAGGATCTCAAAATAAAAAAAATAAGTGTCCGCTCAGCAAATGGTTGTTCAAGTTACTTACTGAGGATGCGGTCTGGCAGGAGTTCTTGATCGGGTTCAAGCCAAACCCGTTGATTCGCCATTTTGGAAAGGTTTGATGGGGTCAAAAGTAAATTTGCCATAGAGGATCTTTTGTGGTGGGCAATGTCTTAACCACTACATGGCTGGGGGACGAGCCTCTAGCTTTGCAATACACTTATCCTTACAACATTGTGCAAAGGAAGGAGGTTTCTGTTGCATCGGTGTTGGAACATGTTCCGTTGAATGTTGCAATTAAACGGTCTCTCATCAGGGAGAAGTGGATGGACTAGTTGCACCTTATCAATAGATTGATGATTGTCACCCCCAATGAAGAACCAGACACCTTTCCGTTGGAAGTTGAATTCCTCCGGCGTATTCTCTATGAAATCCATGTATACATACCTCATCAATGATGGCCCGCCGTTTCATCGCAAGTATATTTCAAAACTTAACGTTCCAACTAAAATCAAGATTTCCTTATGGTACCTAGATAGAAAAATGATCTTAACTAAGAATAGCCTCAAGAAGCGTGAGTGACAAGGTTGCACAAAAGGTTGTTTTTGCGGCAATGAAGAACCGATTCAGCATATTTTCCTTCAATGCCTTCTTGCCATATTATTACGGTGTACTGTTCATGTCGTCTTTAATCTATCTCCACCTACAGGTAGTTTGAATACGTTTGGGTACTAGTTGGAGGGTATTCATCCTAGCATTAAGGCTCAGATTCATGTTTAAGTTTGTGCTTTACTTTTGGCTATGGAGAGTTGCCGCGATAATTGTGTTCTAACTTTTTAACCTGATTGAAAATTCAAATCTTTTACATGTCATTTTCAAAGCTATTAATTGGCTCCATACGGGTTCTTTCTAATATGGGAGGAGAGGGCGTTCACGGTCGCCGGGTGCAACTGATGGGAGATGGTCGCTCGGATTTATTTCAATCATTATATGGTTGGCATTCTAGTAATAGGATTTCTGAGGTAAGAGAATTCATATTTTCTTGTTACTTTTTTGTTGATGTTTTTTTTACTATGACCGTCCTGTGTGGCGCTTATGTCGTTTTCTTCGGTTGGATACTGTCGAACGTTGAATTAGATAAGGTAGGGCCATGTGCATCACTCGATGGCCCGGGGTGTAATCCATCTTTTTTGAAGAAAAATCCATTAGTGGTTAAATATTCCAAATAAAGATCATGCCTTTTAGAGACGAGATCACAAGATAAACATGGAGTGAAAAAGCTGGCTATCACGCTGCTCAGGCATGCTCCGGCCACGATGAGAAGAGGCGTACGTGTTCTTACAGTGCTGGAGCAGCAGTGTTCTCTTGGGATGAGGGATGCGAGCTTCTCGCAGAGGGCCTTCATGCGCTTCCTCCTCTCCTTCTCGGACTCCTTCTTCTCCAGCAGCACCACCGCCGTGCCGCCGCTCGCCCTGCTCCTCTTCCCGCCCCTCGCCGGCTTCGCCTTCATCTCCACCTATATAGCTCACGAGGTAGAGATGAGCATGCATGCAGCGGGCCTTAACGGGTATGAATGAAGAAGAAAAGGGAGATACCGAGTTCAGAGCGCAGGCATTCATTGGTAGGAGACGAAGAAATCCGAAGGAAGGAAAATGATGAGATGGAGGACGAAGGACCAGTATACGGATAAGGGCCGGCCGGCCTATGGGAGTATGGGAAACATGCTACTATACAAGGTATATATAAGGGCACCGCACACGTAGCTAGTCTTAATTTAAATGTGTGTGATTGAGGTATATGTGGTTAGAGCAACTCTAGCAGACCCCGCATCCGTCCCCGACCCACAAAATAACCGCCAAAATGCGGGTACGGGCTGGAAAGCCTGCCCGACCAGACCCCGCATCCCGCCCCGGCCCGCAAAATTTTTTAGGGGGCGCGGCAAATTTCCGGCCCCAACCCGGGAAAACGCGGGTTTCCCCCTCGCGGCTGCGGTGCCCTGCATCACAGAGAAGCAGTTGGCGGGAGGGACATTTCAGCCCGCGCTCTTTTCCCCCTTCCTTCCGTCGCCGCACGCCCGCCGCCGGTGATTCCGGCCATATCCGTGGGCGGAATCGCTCCGCGGGGCCGCCCCACACCCTCCCGCGCCGAGCCGCTGAACCGCCACTCCGGATCCGGCGAGAAGAGCCGCCCCTCAGTCGCCGCCGCCGCTGGGATCGACCACCGCCGAGCGCACCACCCTCGTCGCCGCCCGGGATCACTCGCCACCGGTTAGTCCCTTTTTTGTGATTTTCGCGAGCTGTGTAGTAGATTGACACGCCGGCGTGCGTGTAGATGGAGTTGACCCCCTGCGAGAAGTTCTTGCTATCCGATTCGTCCGATTCGGACGACTCGGATGTGGAGACCATGCTTGCGACCTTTCGGCAGCAAACATTGGTCATGGCGCTTGCCGTGAAGGAGCATGAAGAGGAGTACCAAAAGAGGAGGCGAGGATCTACTGTCGGGCGTCTGTGCATTCTGCGGAATCGCCATCTTGGAAACGAGATGTTGATGCTGTTGGGGAACGTAGCAATAATTCAAAATTTTCCTCCGTGTCACCAAGATCAATCTAGGAGATGCTAGCAACGAGAGAGAGGGAGTGCATCTTCATACCCTTGAAGATCGCTAAGCGGAAGCGTTACAAGAACGCGGTTGATGGAGTCGTACTCGCGGCGATTCAAATCGCGGAGGATCCGATCTAGCGCCGAACGGACGACGCCTCCGCGTTCAACACACATACAGCCCGGGGACGTCTCCTCCTTCTTGATCCAGCAAGGGGAGAGGAGAAGTTGAGGGAGAACTCCAACAGCACGACGGCGTGGTGGCAATGGAGCTCGTGGTTCTCCGGCAGAGCTTCGCTAAGCACTACGGAGGAGGAGGAGGAGTTGGAGGAGGAGAGGGCTGCGCCAAGGGAAGGGTGTGGCTGCCCTCCCACCCCCTCACTATATATAGGGGGAAGGGGAGAGGGGGCCGGCCCCTCTAGATGGATCTAGAGGAGGAGGCGGCGGCCAGGGGAAACCCTAGATGGGTTTGGGCGCCCCCACCCCCTAGGAAACTTGCCCCCAAGCCGGGAGGGGCGGATGCCCTAGGCGTGGCGCCCCCACCTCTCCTGGTTACGTGAGAGGGGTTGGGAGGGGCGCACAGCCCCTTAGTGGGCTGGTTTGCCTCTTCCCCTTGGCCCATAAGGCCCCCCAACGCTTGCCGGGGCCTCCGAAACCCCTTTCGGACATGCTGGCCATAGCCTGGTACCCCCGGAACAATTCCGGACTCCAATACCCTTCGTCCAATATACCGATCTTCACCTCCGGACCATTCCAGAGCTCCTCGTCATGTCCGGGATCTCATCCAGGACTCCGAACAACCTTCGGTAACCACATACTATTTCCCATAACAACTCTAGCGTCACCGAACCTTAAGTGTGTAGACCCTACGGGTTCGGGAACCATGCAGACATGACCGAGACACCTCTCCGGCCAATAACCAATAGCGGGATCTGGATACCCATATTGGCTCCCACATGTTCCACGATGATCTCATCGGATGAACCACGATGTCGGGGATTCAATCAATCCCGTATTCAATTCCCTTTGTCTATCGGTATGTTACTTGCCCGAGATTTGATCGTCGGTATCCCCATACCTCGTTCAATCTTGTTACCGGCAAGTCTCTTTACTCGTTCCGTAACGCATGATCCCATGGCTAACTCATTAGTCACATTGAGCTCATTATGATGATGCATTACCGAGTGAGCCCAGAGATACCTCTCCGTCATACGGAGTGACAAATCCCAGTCTCGATTCGTGCCAACCCAACCGACACTTTCGGAGATACCTGTAGTGCACCTTTATAGCCACCCAGTTACGTTGTGACGTTTGGTACACCCAAAGCATTCCTACGGTATCCGGGAGTTGCACAATATCATGGTCTAAGGAAACGATACTTGACATTAGAAAAGCTCTTAGCAAACGAACTACACGATCTTGTGCTATGCTTAGGATTGAGTCTTGTCCATCACATCACTCTCCTAATGATGTGATCCCATTATCAATGACATCCAATGTCCATGGTCAGAAAACCATAACCATCTATTGATCAACGAGCTAGTCAACTAGAGGCTTACTAGGGACATGTTGTGGTCTATCTATTCACACATGTATTACGGTTTCCAGTTAATGCAATTATAGCATGAACAATAGACAATTATCATGAACAAGGAAATACAATAATAACCATTTTATTATTGCCTCTAGGGCATATTTCCAACAGATGCAAGATTATTTTTCGGAGAATCCTACATATCCTGCACACCTCGTCCGCAGATTGTACCGAATGCGCCGATCCCTTTTTGTGAAAATTGTTGAAGCTTGCGAGGCAAATTGTCGGTATTTCACTCAGAGAAGGAATGTCGCGGGCTTAAAGGGATTTAGTGCATATCAAAAAATCTCCGCAGCTATGCGGGTGATTGCATATGGCGTTCCAGCTGACTATGCCGATGAGTATCTTCGCATTGGTGAAGATAGCACAATTGAGTCTGTGCATAGATTTGCGAAAGTGATCGTCCGTGTCTTTGGTCCCGAGTATCTTCAGGCACCAAATGAAGATGACACAAAGAAATTGATGGCAGCTAATGAGAGGAGAGGTTGGCCTGGGATGCTAGGTAGCATTGATTGTATGCATTGGAATTGGAAAAATTGCCCCAAGGCTTGGCAAGGAATGTATTGTGGCAAGTCTCGTGATGCAACAATTGTGCTAGAGGCTGTAGCATCCGAGGATTTATGGGTTTGGCATTGCTTTTTTGGTATGCCCGGCACACTCAATGATATCAATGTGTTGCAACGCTCTCATTTGTTTGCTAGGCTTGCTAGTGGTGATGCTCCTGCTTGCAACTACACTATCAATGGGCATGAATACACAAAGGGGTACTATCTTGCAGATGGTATATATCCTCCTTGGTGCATATTTGTCAAGAGCATCAAAGAACCCAAAACAAAAAAACAATGTGAATTTGCAAGGGTGCAAGAGGCAGCCCGAAAAGACATTGAAAGAGCATTCGGTGTTTTGCAATCTAGGTTTGCCATTGTCCGAGGTCCTGCTCGTTTTTGGGATAAGAAAACCCTGAAGAACATCATGACTTGCTGTGTTATCCTGCACAATATGATTCTTGAAGATGAGAGAGGAATGGACTTAGAATTCTTTTACGATAATGTGGGTAGCCGTGTCAAACCAGCTAGAGACCCAAACCGCATTAGAGCTTTTCTTCAGACATACAAGAAGATTGAAAATGCAGACACACACTTTCAACTTCAGTAAGATCTCATTGAGCACCATTGGCAAAGGGTTGGACAGTGACTAACTTTTGTATTCATTTGTATTTGTATTCATGACAAGTTTTGTATTGCATTATTTTAAGTTTGCTACCGTGATTTGAATAATTATTTGTAATGCGAATGATTATTGTTTTATGTTTGATTTGAATAACTCAGTTTGTTTTCGATTGTTGAAATTATGTTGGATTTGAGATTTGCGGGCTGATGATTTGCGGGGATGCAGCGGCGCAAAGAGCAGAACCCGCATAGCCGACCCATAAAAAAGCATATTCCGCGAATATACTTTTTTACGGATCCGTTTGGGGGGTCTACATCTGTGCCAGCCCGCGCCGGCCCGCAAAAGCTGTTTTGCGCGAACTGCATACGCGTTTTGCGGGCCGGCATTTTGCGGGGTCTACTAGAGTTGCTCTTATAGTAGTGCAAGGCAATGCAGTACGTACACCAGTAAGTCAGTTTGGAGCACCAGCACTTTGAGCCCCTTTTTTGAAGTTCGGAAATATTATTGTTTATGGTTCATAAAATTCTAAAATATTCTATATATGCGTGCATATATAGATGTGTAGTACTATATATCTACGAAGTTCCATGTGTTTGTACTCCCTCCGGTTCTTTTTACTTTGCATATAAGAATTGTCTGAAGTCAAACTTCATAAAGTTTGATCATATTTATATGAAAATATATCAACATCTACAATGCTAAAGTTACACAATATGAAAATTAAAGTCATGACATATCTAAGGAAGTTGATTTTACATTGTGAATGTTGCTATTTGTTTTCTATAAAGTTGGTCAAACTTTACGAGGTTTGACTTCAGACAAATCTTATATGCGAACTAAAAAGGACCGGAGGGAGTGTGAGATGTAAAAAAAAACTTCAACATAGGCTTTTTTTGGAGCGGATTTTTGTCTTTTTTGTGTAGCTTATAATATGTTTATGAATTTTGGACAAAAATTAACAAGTATATGGAGAACATCCATCCATATTTCTGTAAAAATATATTATTATGAAAAACTTCAAAAATACCATTATGAGGTTTTTAAAATGAAGTGCTCCAATGCCACCGTGCTTCAAAAATATCAATGGAGTTGGCCACTCAAATGTTTCTGTTATACTAGCAACATAGTATATAAACGTGCTAACTGGGCACATGTTGCTGTTACACAAACATTCAATGTGGTGACAAAGTGAGAGCGGCGTATATTTGGAACCATCGGTTAAAGACAAGCACATGGTTATCGGGCATGGACCATACATGAACATTATTGAGTGCAGGTCCCCTTCCCACAAGAAAAAAGCAGCAAGATTTTATGAGCAAAAATTGCAGTAAGTGGAATGGGAACCCGCCGCACAAAAAGCAGTAGCTACATATATTCCCGGACGCAGAGAATATAAAAATATTTCTGGCTCTCACATTAGTTCACTCCGAGAAAGAGAAATAACTCCCGTGCTCGGCAAAGATTTATTTTGCTATTTTGTTGTAGTATAATTGAACTGTTTCCTGTGAAATTTCAGAGAAGCAGCCCACAGTTCATCATCTTCTGACCGTGGAGCAGGCTGCTAGGTGCACGAGAAGCAATGGAGACCACCACCTCGCTCTTTGCCAAACACTGCCCATCACGCAGGGACCTCACCCTACAACGCAGACAGATCTACTACCGTTTGACCATCTTTTTATTGCCAGTAAAAAAAGACTTCTTTTTTTATTTCTACTGAGCAGCATTTTTGCATTTGCCAAACAAGAGGGTTGGCAAAAATGTTAGCGACACACTCGAAGGGGGTCAAGGCAAATACACTATGGCGTTGAAATCAGTTTGGCTAAGTATATGTCATAAGATAATATAGCATCAAATTCATTTTAAATTGTATAATTTCTATGGCACACAACTCATATATGATTGTTCTAATTGATAGTCAAAACAAATCTTAAATTGCCCGCGGGCCTCATAAACCAAAAAGGAGGGGGCAAGCTTTTTCAGCATCAAGGCATATGGCGTTGGCATAGCCAAGTTCAACGCCAGAGAGGCTGCCATTGGGCAAACGGTTTAAGTTTCGAAACATAATCTTTAGCACTCAGTTTCTCAGTTTCAGCCAGGTCACAAATGATCATATGGTTTTATGAAAATTCAGATGTGAACATTTCTTGCCAATATACCTATATCCATGATACGTTTCAGATTCTTGGTAAGCACTTAGAAATAAATTAATTGTGATAAAAAATGACAGGATTGATTTCCTTTGGAAGCTAGCTATGGCGCATACACATGTCACGGAGGGATAGATGGAGACATCAGACAGGCAAACGTGTGGACGTACTGGATAATGTTTCTCACATGTGTATGCATGCATGCCGTCCAGATCGGTACGCCGTCGACAGGCCACAGGCGTGGCGTACAAACAAAAACAGCGAGCGCTAGCGACCAACGCAGCATCCATCTAGCTACAACGTACGTATCTCAGTTTGTGAGCTGGATGGGCTATGGTTCAGCGTGGTCCAGGAGGCATTTGGAAACTTAGCTTTCCGATCGACTAGTATGTAGACGGCATCGAGCTATACACAACCAGCCAACGATATGCTACATCTAGATAGAAAAGGGCCACCGCCCGGAGCCCACAGCCAGCCAGTACGAAAGCTACAGATCCCTCGCACTGCTGCGGAAATTTGTTGCAATATACTTCAAATTTGATGAGATTTGGTTGTCTGGAATTTGAATACGAGAATGAAGACTACAAATACATAATATTAGTTGTATTCCATTATTATACATTTATAAGATATTTATAGAATATATGTAGTTTTTCTCATACATTTTGAGAGAAATAAAAGTGGTGGGGTTGATGAAGTGTGCATGTTGAGAGGAATAGTATAAGTACCATTTCCCTTGCATGCATTGAGAGAAATAAAAATAGTACGGGTTGATGAGATGACACGTGTACATTTTGAGATAAATAAAATAGTGGGATCAACTTCTTATGTATATAGGACATGACAGGATGGACATTGCATTATATTAATATAAAAACAGTAATAAAATTAGCACACAACAACTTCACATAACCGTGCATCAATCTCAGAGACATAATCTCCTCTGATCTCAGGTCTAAACCATATGGCAGCCGCCACTGGTACAACTCCCTGGGCACGTTGAGGGCCTCATTGATTTGGAGGATTTAAAAAACCTAGGAATAGAAAGTAACAAAATGTGGGATTATTGCATTCATGCCCTTTTAAATCCTACTAGATTTTTTTTTCCGAATACCCGCAATCCTACAGGATTTTGATTTGTTTGATTGCATCAAAAAACAAATGATTCTTTCCAAGAGGTTTGAGTGGATATTAAAATTCCTATGGAATGTAGTACAAAGGAATTCCTAGGAATAAATTCTATTGGATTCAATCCTACAAATCAAACGACTAATATAGGAAAATTTGCCAAGGATTCTAATCCTTCAAATTTGCTATGAAAATCCTTTGGATTGAAGAGGCACCGAGGCAACTCTTTTTTTTTTTTTTTGCTAATACACGTTGATTCAATTCTAGAAATGTCACTCTAGACCTTTAAATCGTTTTCACAACCAGTTGCCCACTTGTCATAGCAATTGTATGGGGGCAGTGCACAAGCATATGGCGGACATAGCAGCAGTATGGCACAGTGCACTACAATTCTCAGACCGCAACAGATCTGTGCACAGTCCATGTCACATCGCTTTCAAGTTTAACTATGCAGGGACCCCTACCACAATGCATATAGTTATTCAGAGCATTGCATATGGCATTGCCCATTCATTTGACCCATTTTATTATCTGGTAAGAAATGGTACGACAACTCGAACAAGTTTTTGCTTAAAGATGGTTATGTGCATCCTGATGATGTAGAGGCAGGGGAATAACCTTTTCAAAAGAAAAAAAATTACACCCTCACTTTGGCAAAACTGTTTTATTGTTAGTGCCACATCCCGTCGTCTATTCTTAAGTACTCCCTCCGTTCGGAATTACTTGTCGCAGAAATGGATGTATCTAGACGTATTTTAGTTCTAGATACATCCATTTCCGAGACAAGTAATTCCGAACGGAGGGGGTAGTTTTTTTTGCTATTCTTAGATAATTGTGCATCAACAATCATGCATGTCCGCCACACCATCAACAGGCCAATCACTATCTATTTGTATACGCATGTGGCCCTTTCACATCAAGGAATCATGAATCGCTATCACACCATCATAAAAAATATTTTTTGCAGGACAGACCATCATAATTAATCACACAATTATTAACATCATTTTCTTAACTATCCATTTCTTAAAACTCCATGTTTTCAGCCGTGTCTATGGGGCAACATGTAGGTTATCTTCTAGTATAACTAAATAGATGATCCCCGCTAACATATTTCTCTCACCATGAAACCATGCCACTTGCAACCATGCTACTTATATCAATTTTTTTACAACTATACAATAATTAAATACACTAAATCATATCTCTTTTCAATTTGAGTTCTCATAGTATAAGTCCAGATGTTCATCTTCTATGTAATCAAATCTTGTTGATGTATATTGCAACTAATTCCGACAACAACATGCGGTGCAGTATATGTTGGTGCCACATTGATGTCAACTCGGGGGGGGGGGGGGGGGGGGGGGTGAAGGACTGAATAGATGACTGCAAATTTTAAATTCCTTATTGATTTTAGGGATTGTGGAACTGTAAGTTTTCTATAAATGCAAGTAAGGTTACTGAATAAGGCTTTCATGTAGTGCAAATATCTAGGGTGATTGCAATGTGTTCGTTGACATGCCAATTATTCATTCCACACCGTCTTAGCTATTTTTAGGGTGCTCTTTCTCTTTTGGTTTCTAAAGAAATGTACATAAAGATGATCATTTGTTTAGGCAATGTATTTGGCTATACTTATCTTAGTACGCACGATGCCTTCCTCGAGAGGCCGCCAGATGGCATCAGGATAGGGTGGCCCCCGCTACCCAGCGACGCAGAACTTAAAACAAGCACGAGAACAAATAGCAGAGAGAGAGAGAGAGAGAGAGAGAGAGAGAGAGAGAGAGAGAGAGAGAGAGAGAGAGGAGAGTAGAGCAGATCTAGCACAGTAGCAGAGCAATGGAGTCCGACATGGACGTGAGCTTGGATTTCTCTTGGGAGGCCCTGGTGCTCGAGCTCGGCGACGCAGATAGGTGAGCCCCTGCAGCATGCAAGCATGAACACCCTAGTCCACTCTGCTTCCGGCCTGATCTTGCTGTGCTATGATTGTTCCGTCTTCCGTGCATACTTTGTAACCCTTGGGAGTTGGATGTATTGTTGCAGCATGTACCTGCCGGCCGAGGACTCTCTGTCCGGCCTGCACGACGACTCGACGAGCTCGCCGGACGGCGCCACCTCGCGGTCGACCAAGGCAAGCAGCTTGGAGAGAAAGAACATAATCAACGAGAGGCACCGGCGAAGGATGCTCAACGAGAAGCTTTACGCCCTTCGCCGTATCGTTCCAAACATCACCAAGGTTTCATTTACAGGAGCACTTGCCTACACGTTCGTATATATGCTGCATGCAGTTTAATTTGATTTCGTTTGTGCACCGGGCGTTAGATGGACAAGGCCTCCATCATCCAGGACGCCATCGCCTACATCGAGGAGCTGCAGGAGCAGGAGCGCCAGATTCTCGCCGCCCTCGGAACCGACAGCTGCACCGCCGTGGCCAAGGCGGACGACGCCGCCTCGACCGGCAGCAACGCAGAGGACCATGGCGTCGGCTCCTCGCCGCGGAAGAAGATGAGGAGGACAACCTCTGCCTCCTCCATCAACGGCGCCTTCTCTTCTCCTGCCACGCATCCGGTTCAAATCCTCGAGGTAATCATTCACATGTGACATGTTGCTCAGTGTTATTCCGGAGTGAAAGGAAGTTAGACAAGAATGAAGTGAGGGAGATAGGTGAACCTGCACCTCGGCAAATAAGAATATTCCCGGAAAAAAAAATATTCCCAACATCTGCATTAACTAATACACAAATTATTTTAACCAACTGATAATTACATTACATAACCCATTCACAAATCATGTTACTTGGACCATCAGCCAAACCGATGGAACATAGCCCGAGCTAAGCCATGGGCTGTCGTGCTTCCACATGCTATATGGAACAGAACATATATATGGATCTTGCTGGTAGCTAACTTGCAGAAAATTGAAACGTTTATCCTGTAAAAAATACAACCATTTCGTCATTTCGGTCGCCCACACTAAAGAACATACTCTTGCTCTGATTTGGGCCTTAAGCCTAGGTTGAACCCCCGTCAATCGGTTGCCGAAAATATTTGCTATACCCCTTTTTTTTAGCATAGTTCGTTATACTCGTCGGTGGGGACAAATAAGCTACGTACATGGGCAGTACAGTAGTGTAGTGTGCCAAACGACCATGATAGAAATAAGCGGTGAACTGTTTTCTCCTCACAGATGCAACACACCTTTGTCCAAGTAACGGATAAAAAACTTTTGAACAGGAAGTTGATTTCCAAATGTATTTATTGCGGAAACTGTTACTAGTATTAATGAGGTCCACCTACATAGTTTAAGGGGAAAGACACCTGAAGCGTGTAGGCAAACTCCTTATTGCGGGGGTGCCTTCTCCTCAGTAGTTTTCACATGTTTATGATATCCGTTGGAAGATGAGGAGGACTACCTCCGCCTCATCCATAAATGGTGCCTTCTGTTTCCCTGCCACGTATCCGGTCAAAATCATTGAGGTAAATATTCACATGTTTCTAACTCCTGACCGAAAGAAAGTTCGGGACCAGAATGAAGCGAGCGTGATAGGTGGACCCGCACCTAGCAAAATGAGGAAACGATGGTACTAGTAGTTAGCAACACTGAGATGCGTAGAGTTGTGGAAGTTGTTATTGCTCGGACGACCACACAAGTTTCCCCCGAAAAGGCGGGAATATTTCCTGCCAGACAACTCTTTTATCTCATAAAAGTTACATCATTCGAAATATCATACATGGACAAAAAAGTGTCAACAAAACCACCTGCTAATAACATTACATAACTCACAAATCATGTTACTACTGGACTTTCATCCAAACGGGTTGAACTTAGCCCGAGCTACCATTTCCAATTAGATATATCGAAAGCAAAGGGCGCTTGTGCCTTTACACGCTGCAAGGAACATTTATATGTTCGGTCGAATTGTCTAAGTACCATCTAAAAATCTTGATTTTTTATGGCATTTTAATTTCCAAATGCATTGGTTGCTGAAAGCATGACCAATATTAATGAAGTCCCCGCTGATATTTTAATAGAAATATTAACGGAAAAGACACCTGAAGTGTGTATCTTCCAATGGTACTCAGTAGTTGGAAGGCCATTTTCTTGTATTATATGGTTTCTCTTCTGTAATTGGTAAATCTAGCGAGATATGCACCAATAGGGTGCTGGCAGCTAGCTACTGGCGAGATATGCACCAATAGGGTGCTGCCAGCTAGCTTTATATGAGCCATGTATCTAGTGTGTTCCACTTCTTTACTAGGTGTTCCACCTTCTATTTCTGGCCAGGCCCCACCATGTGTTATGTTCTTATCTGGCGTAGCATGAACCCACACATGCATCATTTACCCTTTAAGCTAATGTACTTAACCAATAAAATATATATTTACTTTCATTTCATAAACAATTTCAATTTTTTATTTCAACAAATTGCCAAATATTCGAAAGATTTTAAAAACTCAAAATAGCAATATAAAATATAATCAATTTTACGCGTTGAAACAATCAGTTTCACATATTTCATATATTTTTTTCTCATCTTTAGAAAACACACTTAAATATGTTTTGCATATTTTTAAATTGACATTTTCATATGTTTGAAATAATCTATTTCACACATTGAACAACCAGTTTCACATGTTGAACTAACCTATTTCACATATTAAAAAAGCTAATTTCAATTATTTCATAAAACATTTTTTCCTGCATTAAGAAAACTATTTCCACCCATTTGAAAAATCTGGTTTCATCTCAAAAGTTGACTTCAACTCTTTCATTAAATATATTCCAGTTATTTCAAAAAATTAATTTCAACAATTTCAGTAGTAACAATTTTCAATTATTTTCAACACCTAATTTTATTTCAAAAATGATATCAATTCTTCAAAAAAAAAATTTCAAAATTTGCTTTCACAAAAGGCATTTCAATTCCAGACACATGCATTTCACAAAACATGTTAGAGTGAAACCCAAATCAAAAAATTTATTTCAATTAAAAAATAGTTTCACATATTGTAATAGGCATCTTAGCAAAAACACTAAATATTGCTTCATGTATTGGACTAATACCAGTTTTATATATTGAAATAATTAATTTCACACATTGGAACAATCAGTTTCACATACTTGAAAAAATATTTCACATGATTTACAAAACACTTGCATCTTTCATATATTTGGAAAATATTGGTTTATTATATTTGAAATAATCAATTTCTCAGATTGAAATCATTGATTTCAAATATTTGAAGTAACTCATTTCAAATATTTCCAAGAATTGCACAGAAATTTGTTTCATACTACCTCCGCTAAAAAATAATTGAAGTTCTTGGTTTGTCATAAGTCAATTTTGTTTATGTCTGATCAGTTCTTTGAAAAACATATCAACATCCTGAACAGCAAATTAGTCTTATGGGATTCTTCATCAAATATATTTTTGTATCATGTGTATGTGGTGTTGTACATCATAGCATATCTTTTCGTAGAGTTGGTTAAACATAAGCAAGTTTTAATTAGGAAAAATGTAGAACTTCAATTATTTTGGAACTAAGGAAGTATATTCGAAAATTTTAATATATTTGAATTAATCAATTTCACACTCCAAAACAATCAAACTCACATATTTGAAACTACTCGTTTCACTATCTCAAAAGAACCGATTTTAATTATTTCATAAAACTAATTTCACTCATTAAAAAACAATTTCAATTATCTCAAAAACAGATTTTAAATCTTTCAAAATTTTCAAATATTTTATGTTTATATATCACTTTGCTTCACGTAATTGGAAACCATATGTACAAATGTATTTATTGGATCAGTGTAATTTAAGCATGAGCTATAGACTATATCCAAGATTGCCCTTGCTCTATAGTTCTTATTGCTAGGATTACAAATATATTAAAAAATACACAAAGAAAATTATAGTTCAAAAGGTATAAATTGAAGTTATCAAAGAGAAAACAAAAGGAATGGATTTGTTGAGTTAGAGAGGAGAAAGAATGGAATTGTTCTCTCCATGCAGATGTATGTTCTTGGGACCAAGCCTACTTCCTGTGAAAAATTGACAATTGTACACACGTGAAAATTGCTTCTTGTAAAAGTTAGAAAGATGTCTGGATGTATTGCTATGTGTTCAGTTGGGAATATGGATTGCACTTCTATACGGGGCATGACTGTACTAATGTCATTGTCCATGCAAGTGATGGATTTTTTGGTGCGACATACCCAAACCATTAGAAACCACCTGTGTTCTTTTAATCCTCATCAATATTGTCCTCACTAATTTACCGATGTTTATGCTATTCTGCTTTGAAATGCACAAAGGAGTAAGTAAAATACTGGATTGTTACATATCTAGATTTTTTTTGGGAAATGTGATGAGCATAGACAGAAATAACGATTAGCTAAGTGAGATATTCTGTGGTGAATGAAGGATATTTTGGTCTCGGGAATGAGTATCTTGAAAGTAAGAACATGTGCTTGCTCATTAAGTTATTTTTTAAGATGCTTAATCATGGATTAGTTTGGCAGGAGTTTATTCAAAACAAACATGCCTCAACAAAATATCTTCAAAATATACCTTCTAGGAGATAAGTCGTTTAGTCTCCAATATCTAAACTTATATAATATGGTACGACGGAAAGAAGTTTTTCTTGCTTCAGCTCCATTGAATATTTAGTTTCAAAGGGCCCTCACTGGTGATATGTGAACATCGTGGATACAACCCTACTATTCCATTGGTTGATGGTGACCAACTTATCTCATACAATCACATGTATATTGACCTTTTGTAGTCTTAGATATATAAGAGGCTTTGATATGAGAAGTCTAAAATATGTAAATAAACCATAATTGTAAATGCAGTGCAAGTAGTTCCGATTAAATGTGAAAAACTTGTAGAACAATTTAAATATGGGGGGGGGGGGGTGTGGTTAATTATATCTATATCTTTTTTTATGTGTGAAACATTTATTAGGAAATGAGACATTTCTGAGATAGTAGAGCAGATGTGAATACTTTTAGGGAAAATTTATGCAACAACACTATCACAAAACGTATAATTGAATAACCACATAACGAGTTGTGCAGCTGGAGGTAACGCAGGTAGCAGAGGAGTTGACAATGATGAGCATGCGACATGGCAATGCCCACAACGCCATTGCGAAGGTGTGCGAGGCACTCGAGTCGCTTTGTCTCAAGGTCATCTCGACAAGCATCACCGCTGTGGCCAGTGGCATCGTCCACAACATGTTCATTGAGGTAACCAGCATGATTTCCAGCATTTCCCATCAAATTAATTTCTCCTATCGTTCTTCAAATTTAATGAACGAAAACAATTTTTCCCAATCTCTTCCTCTCACTTACTCTTGAGTTCTTTGAGCGACGTCACCACGTTAATGGCATCATATGGAATGCCACTGTTTAATTATCAAAAGTGTATGTTGGGTTCCCATTGAACTAGTATACTAAAGAGTTTTCTTCTACTATACTTCCCCGTCTTCTCTCATACTTCTACAAATCATTCAATTTACATATGTTCTTCTTTTTGGCCTTTTTCATTGCACGACTAATATGAACAAACACGTATGTACTAGATATTCATCATATTTTATAGGCACTAGGCACGAGTTGTTTTAAGAAACCACTGCGGAAAGAAATTTAATATAATTTTTAGGCATGAGTTAAAGGTTTCATGGGTAGGTTTTTTTAAATATCACAAAATAGATTTACCATGAAATAAGTTCCAAAAGATAAATAATTATTTCTTCACCCATCGTCCTAACGGGATGCCATGGATAAACCATAGCCATTGTCAAAGTATCAATCACCTTTGAATCTCCCCAAGTTCCACTCTTCTTTGATACCTGACCTAGCAGTAAGAGGCAAGGGAACTAATCTTCATCCGTTTTTTGATTCTAATACGTTCTTTGTTTTGCCTTTGTATTTTTTGCGGCTGAAACAGTGTCGTATGGAATAGAAGCTCCGGGTTTAGTGCCTCTCCTAGTAACACAATCTTTCTCTACTCTATGGAGCCAATGTTTCTCAGGACTTTTCGTTTTATGATTTTAACCATCTTCCTCATCAATTACACAAATGAGGATCCGTTTGTCAATCTGTCTTGTAAGGCATGTGTCCGGCATGGCCCATCAAAATATTTTAGGTTCCCTATTCTTGAGGTGCGTGACTTCTAAACATATGAGGTTAGTCTAGTTTGTACTGGCTTGACATTTTGCACATCATCGGGTAGATGAAGAAACATCAAGATGTGAAGAATGGAGCAAATGTCGACCTAGAACTTTTACAGGGCTTTCGGCATTAGTAGGGATCTTTGTGTTTTATGTTTATTTCTATTTTTCAATCTACATACCTTCCTTTGTGAATCGCTAAAGCCCGATAATTGTTTAACATATTTGATAATTATGCTTGATCATGTATCGTAGTCACATGTCCTTGCATGAAAACTTGTTAGACATGTGTTTGCTAGTGCTTTCTAGGCACGATTTGTCTCTCAAAGAAAATTTTGTGAGGTCTATCTCATGAATTAGGTCGTGGTTCACTAAGGCTATTTGGGATGGGATTTTGCTAAGTTTTTTTTGGCCAAGCTTCAGTTTGAAAAAGAGTCGGGATTGATCCTAATGTTCATGCACAATAGGAGAAGTAAGGTCAGGCTAGGGCTACAGCTGCCCAGACTATATCCTGACATCTCTCTTGTTATTGGGTTTATATGCAATTCAGCCTATCGATTTTTTTTCATAGTGTTCGGTTCACTCCATATCGCATGCCCACTCGTCTCCCAAAATGAGGGATCGCTCCCCCGACACCTATGATGTGCTCCATCACACGAGAGCATGTGTACCATACATGATCAGGTATTTCGGTGGCTATACTTTTGGGGGAGTTAAAATATGTACAAATATTTGTGTGCACAGACATGACAATCTTTTGTGGCAGTATTAGCAGCCACTTATATCATTTAGTATAATCTAGTTATATTTTTCAGACGGAAGGAATGCATGGTGCTCAAACAATCAAGGAGATGATACAAACTCACTCAGCCATCTCTATGTGAGAAGAAGCTCACCGATGTCTATGAGTCCCTGTTGAAGATTAAGTGGTGCAAATAATGCACTAATGTGCTTCCCAGCTACCTATGCTCTAGTCATGCCGATGCACACCTCAACCACCTATGCTCTAGTATAATCAAGGGATGCACTAAATGGCAATCCCAACTTTGCTCAAGCAATCAAGGAGATCGTACAGACTCGCTCCACGCCTCAATCTGAGAAGAAGCCCACCAATGTCCATGAGCGCTGATGAATATTAAGTGTTGCAAATAGGCGTTCTTCTGATTTTTCACTAACTAATCAGACAATTTTCTTCTTCTTAATAAATGGATAGAGGCCTTTTGGCCTCAGTTTCAAGAAAAAATATTAAGTATTGCAAAGAATGTACTATGGCCTCCCAACTACATATGTTCTAGTCCACTCTAGTACTATAGTCATCTTCTAATAACTTGACAGAAATTGGAATTAATTATATGGCCCAAGAAATAAAATTCTTCTCTGGACTTGATGCACTCTGGTACTATGCGGTCATCTTTGGAAGCTAACATATTGCCAATTGTGTGTGTGAGCATAAGTTGGACTTTGTTGGGATAACGAAACTAGGTAACAATGATGAGATGATAAAACACCTTTTGGCTATGTAGGAATTATTTCGTCTTTTAATGGTAAATTTCCTCTCGGCGGCAGGCTATATACTAAGGATGGCAGAGGTTACCCTATTTGCTCGCTCTGGCTATGTAGGAATTATTTCACCTTTAATGGTAAATATCCCTCTTTAGTGCATCCTATATACTAGTGCACACACTGGCTCCATTTGTGATCTACACTGCAGCGACAAGGACACCAACTGCAATTTACGATAGTGCGTACATGGTTGTAACAAGTGGCTTAAATTATTTTTGCCCCAAATGGCTGGCATCATTGTCTCAGGATTGCTCAAGTGCCACTTTCATATTCGCCTTACGTGGTCTACTTGGTCTTATCATAACTTTGTATTTACAAATAAAGCGTCTTTGTTGTGTGCATCCTAATCATGCAGAAGTCGGATGTGCTGACTGGTTTGTGTCAATCAATGCGACACTTTGGGTTAATAAAGTGCCCATTATCAGGAAAAAAAATGTATGATACAACTTTTCTTTTTTTGCAATAATGCATAGGACATCCTATGGCAGGACATCCGGTATTGCTACATTTGTAGTACTGATGGTATTTTTGGGAGAAAGAACCTGCGTATATTATCTGAAGATTAAATTCTACTTTTAACCTTTTAAGTTTGAGTTTGTGAAACCTTTTACCCTCATAGAAGAAATTGCTCCCAAGCACCCCATTAAATCATCCTGCAAACCTTGATTTAGGGCAGGAGAGGTAACCTGGATTTGGTCGCTCTGACTAAGATTGAGTTTGTAAACCTTTTTATTAAGAACTATAAGAGCTATGAATCTGCAACATCGTAGAACTCTTGGAATAATAGACAATAGCTAGTCGAGTAGTATAAATACATATGTAGACAGTTTATGGATTGCACGACATCTAGAGACAGAGGAAAAATGCTAGACAATATGGAGTATCTCTTATAAAGATAGCATGATCCTAAAAAAGTAGTGTGATTGAAATAAAGCTAGAAACTGTGAAATTATAAGGAGGCATCTCATACAACAGGAAAAATTGCCTTATGTTTCTTACCAAGAGATTATATTTTTTCCCCAAAACTCAGCACCGGAGGATCTCAATTTCTTAAAAAAGATGAATGTGCGGTTAATTTTCCCAAAACCGAGCAAAAATTGTCACAATACGTCCAGAAAGAAAGGCACCCCGGCCGACATGGCACCCACAAGACCCACACGCACCACCAAGGAGAGGACACTGTCCAGGTTGCCTGTGATGTCATCGTCATGACCTCTCCATGAGCAAGATACTCCGATTTCGCCGCGTACGACCTATAGAGACCCCTCCGAACAAACAAAACATGAGGACTCTACTGACCAAAGCCAAACAATCGGCCACCGACGCCAAGGACCAGGCACCTCCGACTTTGATGACGAGCCTCATAGGAGAAAAGGAGCACATCTAGCACTGATAGAGTCTGAACTGCCCATCACCTAGCACCGTCAACACTGTGTCGCCCCGCAATGCTGGAGCTCCAACTTCATGCCCAGGAACAAGTCCGAATTTCAACAACAAAGGCAAGTCGCGACCCTTGCATATCTTGCCACCATCATCATCACCACAAAGGCCGCAATGCCACCAAGCACCACTGGTTGGGCACCGGCCAATCGCGGTGATGCACGCGTCCAACCCCCCGGGAAATGTGTAGGAGGCCATGACCTTCAAGGCGATGCCCTCAAGGGGTTAGTGACATGGAAGCAACGCCATCGCGTGACTCATGCCAGAGTCTTGAGCTTTCACACAAAGCACATGGCTCGGGATGGAGGAGGAGGGAGAGCTCCTTGATGACCCTCCAGCGAGAAGAGCGACAACCAAGGGCTACGCGTCGTTGGCACCGACAAAGCCGATAGATTCTTACTAGAAGTAGTCCAATCCTCCAACCCAAGTAGCCAGTGACCCAGGAGAGCCACTGGCCCGCGCACCTCAAGCGTAAAGACGGTGCCATCCCACGCAAGAGCCACCAGCTTGCCGCCAGCAGCCACCGACAAGCCGAACCCGGAGAAGACCAGATCCAGCAACCACCTGTCGAAACACCGAGCAGAAGCCACTAGAGGTTGGAAAGCAGCCGGCCCACGTGCAAAGGAGTCTCCAAGCATAATTTAAAAAACTTAACCGACAACAAAACCGGTGAGGCTGTCGGTTCAGGTTTTTACTGGTTGGCCCACCTGTTCATTTGTGACAAAACAAAATAGTTAAGGTAATATCTCAAAATTTTGGCATCACATCAAATCAATACACATATATTGGATGTAAAAGATTAATAAATCACAATGTGATATTAGACTAGTTGGTTGTTGAGGCTTTAGCATGCCTTGACTAAAGGTTAGATGTTTGATTCCTTGTTGATGTACCTTAAAAAAACAACAAGGCACTGGTTTGGGGGTTTTCTGTTCAGACCGCTAGTCCAGTTCGATTTTTAAAACTATGCTCCAAAGGAAAGAAGGAGGCCACCGCCCCACCCCGACTCGCCAGCAGGATCACCGAGCTACAACCCCACGTGAACGCAGCCATGGAGATCACTGTTGTAGTAGCCGGCGCCACGCACCGCAGAAAGGGCGAGCCTCCCTTCACCCAAGAAATCCTGCCACAGAATAGGGGGTGCCCCACTGTCGCCATCCGCCGCGTGGACTTAGTCCAGCGACCTCATCCATCGATGATGAGGGGAGGTAGGAGATGGGAAGGGCGGCTGGCGGCGACCCGATCTAGGGTTCCACACGCGTCGCTCCGAGGCGATGCAGGGGACGAGAGACGCGGGGTGGGTTAAGGATGTTGGTCCCCTCCCTTACTACTACTAAGAGATCATCTCTTAACTAAGAGAAGATAAACCTCTTTGTTCATTCATCTCCCATTCCAACTCAATAATCACCCTACATGACATTGGTAAGCTGGCGCCATTGTACATGTCCATGCTCATAGATCCGGGCATTTGTTGCTGGTTGGAGCAACGTCTGCATGAGATAACTTGCTTGTAGTGATGGCGCATACTCTCGCGAGAATGTTGTGTGGGACCATGGTCCACCCCAACCTATGCTCAACGTCATTGATCTCTGGACACCACTTTTCGGGATATGTGCATGGCGGGAACTGTTTATGCAGGATGGCGGGAAGAGATATGCATGGGACCCTACATTGTTAAAATAAGCTTACTTGATGCTCACATCATAGATAGTAAAAAAAGTCATGTTGTTTTAGGCATTGCAATGATGGTCATCAGTTAAATAGAGCCCTATATGCATCTATTGATCGTTCGTAACAACGAACTGCTTGTTGGCTCCGTGTTCGCCTGATGAAATAGCTAGCACATTGTTATCTTCGAATATAACCATTTGGTTTGATTAATGAAAGTTCCTTTCCTGGGAAAAAAAACTTGAGCCCTGTATGCATATGTATATACAAACACTGTTCATCATTGTTTATCGCCCCGTTATGTGCATAAGCTCTCAAGGAATCCAGTGCAATTGATTCACAACATGGTCATCTCATTTTCAACTGGACATTTTTAGAACACATCTGCTTGTCACAAGCTTTAAGGACTCCTATTTCCTAAACACTGTGCTACACGATATGACACCTTTTTCTTTTTTCTTTTTCATGTATAGTTTGATGTCCTACTGTTCCTGCGTCAAGAAAAAACTGTTAGACAATTATTATTTGCGACATGGCATCAGTATAGATTCTCCCAAACATCGATGAATATGTTGTATAATATGTACAAAAGTTTTATAGTCTGCGAAACGAGTTTGAGAAGTTCTTTTTTGCTAGAAATCCAATTCGACTCTTGGGAGCATACGCTCCTGCCCACCAAAAATATTTTTTTTGCAAATGTTAAAAAAATAGATGTGTTATCCTCCCCTCTTACATGTAGCTTTGCGATAAGCAACAATTGTGTATCTTAATTGTGGTAGGACAAGCCAAATTCGTAACACCTTCGAACACGTCGCACATCTCTTCCATTAAGAGGCGCCGGCTAGACAAGCAGTATAATACAGATCCATTATCCATTGCAAAACATCTAGAGAAGACAAAAAATATGGTATACAACATTGGTTATCTCTTATTGCTATCTCTAACTTATAATGGTAGCATGCTCCTAAAAATACAGTCTGACTAAAATTAAACTAGAAAATATGTAACTAAAGGAAAAAATAACCTCATACAACAGAAAAATCTTTCTATCTCTTATTCCAACTCAATAACCACCCTACGGGACATTGCTAAGCTATCATCATTGTACATGTCCATGCTCATAGACTCGTGGCAATTGTTGCCGGATGGAGCAATGTCTGCACGAGATAACTTGCTTGCAGTGCTCGCACTGCCCAAGGTACCGGTGCTCGCTAGCGGGCTCTTTGACAATGAGTATGGCGTGACACTTGAAACTCTGCAAAAGAAATAGTGTGTCGATGAAATTTGATCCAAGGAGATATCCCTTTTGCAAAGTGTCATCGCCAAACTAAGACGCGACATATTTATACCTGTCTTTCCGCTTCTCCAAGAATCGGGCTAGAGATGCTTTCCGAGATTGATGGACAGCTGAACCAAGAGCATGAATCAATACTCCTATAACACTTTTCTAGCTAGGCACCATCTCTCAATAGGAATTGAAGTGCAGAACTAGCAAACAACAACTGGTAATAAACTATAATTTGTAGTCGTACGTACCAATTGGCTTAATAGCTGCTGCAACAGCAGTAGATGCTTGTTGCATCCGTTGAGCTGAGGGTGCATTACTTAGCGGCGGAACAACTGATGATGGTATGCCTGAGTATGTCGTCGGAGCTGGAGTGCAATTTTGGTAGCCTGGCGTGCTCTTGGAGATCGTCGGAGATTGTGACACGACGGGGATCGGACTTGAAATGACTGATACATGAGGTGCCATGGTCTCTCCTGGTTTCTGAATTATAATCTTCCTCGCCCCGGGCACCGGAAATCCTGATGTATTGGCCGGGACAAGAGAATCAGATTTCTGGACTGCACTGGGTGGGCTTGAAACAGAAGCCCTGCCTGCTAAAACCATAATGTCCTGGGCCTGTCACGGTTCAAAAAAGATAGTCAATAACCCATATATCTAAGCAAATGTAGACATGAGAAGCTAAAAATGCCAGCTTCTTCATTCACCACACGTACGAGCAATGTATGTGTACCTTGTCCACCGGGACGTCGAACACGTTGACGGCGCCGTTGTAGAACATAGTCATTAGTGTTGACTTTGGATTCCGTATGCTCCGGCTTTGTAGTTTGCAGGCCAAACATATATTCATTTGTCAGTCAGAAACAAGTTTAAAATTACTGCCATGAGTTAGATATAGGTAGATGATGCAGTACGTACCTTGGGGCGTAGACACCAACCGCAGACCTGGACACGGCGGCACCGATGGCGGTGAAACGGTGCTGATTTCTGGACGAGACGCCATCGGCGGCACTAGGGTTGCTCCCAGGCGACTTGAGCGGCGACCTGGATCCGCCGTGGTGGCCGTGGAACCGGAGCTGCGCCTGCAGAAGAAGAGCAGTGAGTGAAGCAGGTCGATCAGACAGGCAAACCGAGCAGGAGCTGAAGGAGACCGAAAAACGCAAACCTGATGATGGGGCATCGGCGTGTTGGCGGTGGGCTGCCCGAATGACACAAAGGGCGCCGGAATGGCCTGCTGGAACTGCCGCCGGTTCGTGGCAGGCGCTCCTCCTCGCAGCAGTCCCGGGGGGTTTTCTGAACGTAGAAGAAGAAGCAGACTAACAAATGTCTTGCATCTACTGTACATAATTAACTAGCCTGTCCGAGGATTGATCAAGGAATGGAGCGCCGACCTGAGTCCGGCTTCATTAGATCGCCAGTCTCGTCCCCCTGGTGGTGGTGGTGGTGGTTGCTTCCAATCTCCATGGACATGGCGGACGAAAGCTCTCACCAAGGTACAGCCATGAGGAGTAGGTTAGATTTGCGCCACGCCAAGCAATTAGTAACTACTCCGTACTCCATTGCGTGCATGGTGTGAGGGAGGGACCCAGTCAACACGTGCCGCACGCCAAGATCGGGCCAGATTTGTGTTGTTCGCCCAAGGCACACACGAACACGTCCCGGTGACGCGTGGGTCCAGACGCGCGCGGGACCAGCCTGTGTGTGCGATTGCGGAAGCACTGGTGTGCGTGCGAGCGGGGTCAACACGTTCCCCATGCGTAGAACGACCCAAATCTGTAGATTCTGTGGATCCCACGTGGTGTCTCTGCGAGGTAGTCACTGCAAAAAAAAAAATTCTTTCTAAAAATCATGTTGTAATATATACTTGAAAAGTCATCGAGCTAAGCCTTCATACGGCCAGCGCACTAGAACAACAACCGCCGACGACCGACAGAAGCGTAAATCGAAAGAATCCGACCTACAGACACACGCACGCAGACGAACAAAGATCGAATGCAGATAGATCCACGAAAGACATACGTCGATCGAATTTCAAGAGATGCACAAGAGACACACACCTTACGGTCGAGACATGGGCTAGTCAGTGTATTTTTGGCTCTTCAACCCACCACCATGTGCAAACAATCCCATTATGTTTTTTCCTCTTCGGCATCAGTGTTCCATCATCTTTCACGTCATGGATTTTATTCTATTAGTATGCGTCTTCCCATTCAATTTCTTAGTGGTCATTAATTTTTGAGCTATCTACAGTTTTAATATCATTGGCTTTGCTTGTGGAATGGTGGACAAGAATAAAACGAACAATTTTTAACTATGCATTGAAAGCTCTACTCAGAGCTGCCGAGTAGTCAACTAACTTCACAATAATTTTTCCCTGCCTGCTAGGGCTTTCTTCCCCACGCTGCCTCTGTCGGCGTCGAGACCCTTCCCACCCCCAATCCACTTTGCTTTCGTCGGACACTCCTCGTAAAAAATTGACGTCAAATTCTTTACATTTTTTTTGTTTCAGTCTGTATTACTTCGACCCACTACACCTTGTGCACTCGTTCTCATCAATATTTCTCTCCTTGGCATCACCATCATTTTTTTTGTCTGTGCTTCTTTTTTTTACTCTTACATTTTTTTCTCTATTCCTGTCCTATAGAACTAAGTACTCGATCCCATTAAACCATTTTCTCTTAACATGAAAAACATGTCACATCAACATACAAACATACATGACAAAAGGTCCACCTCAAGATGCAAACACTAGTAGAAAAGGGGGCTTTTGTCCCGGTTGGTAAGGGCCTTTAGTCTCGGTTTTTGAACCGGGACTAAAGGGTCGTTACTAATGCCTCCCCCCTTTAGTCCCGGTTCGTGGAGCTCTTTTTATGATTTTTTTTTTGGAAAAAATTTTGCGAATTTTTTTTGATTTTTTTTTATTTTCAAATTTTTGAATTATTTTACCTCTAATCTCTAATCACCACCTCTCATCACTGCTCAATTTATCCTCTAATCTCTAATCACCCTTCATCATTCCAAATCATCTACCTTCCCGTCACTACTTCAGCCTGAGCACGCTTAACTTCCGGGTTCTATTCTCCCTCGTTTCCAAGTCTGCACTTGTTGTTTTCCTGACAATAGTAAGATGTCAATCCTATTAACCCCCAGGAATTTAGCTTGAGCATGAAGTGACACATTTCACTGTTTGAGTTTGAAACTATTGTTTTAAAAAACAATAATTATTTAGTAACACTAATATTTCTCGAATAATTAGTTTGACCATTGTTTGACCACTGTTTGACCACAGTTTGACCAGATTTGACCAAAATTCAAAAGAACTGAAATAATTATTTAGTAACACTAATATTCTAGAATAATTAGTTTGACCATTGTTTGACCACAGTTTGACCATAGTTTGAAATTTTTTGAATTTTTTTGCCTCTCCAGATCTTAAAAGCCCCGTAACTTTTTTTCTGTTAGGTTTTTGAGGATTTTGAAAATGTTTAACGGGGTTCCCCCGATTAAAATCGGATGTAACTTTCAGAGTAGATGATTTTTCATATAAAAAACTTTTTAATCCGAGTTCGTATGCAAAAGTTATGCCCATTTTACAAATTCCAGAGAGATTTTGCAAATAAAGTCGAAATTCATATTTGTAAATTTTCCCAACAACTAGACCACATATCACATGGGAAACTTATTTTATTTTATTTTTTTGACATTTCCATCATTTCTTTTTTTTCTAAAACTGAAAAGGCGGTCGGGGGGGGGGGGGGGGGGGGGTAGAGTTTGAAAATGGGACCTTTAGTACCGGTTCGTGCCATGAACCGGTACTAATGGGCTGTGAGGCATTAGTACCGGTTGGTGGCACCAACCGGGACTAAAGGTTAGATCCATGTTGGTGCCAACCGGTACTAATGGGCATCGCACCCTTTAGTCCCGGTTCGTGGCACCAACCGGGACTAAAGGGCCCAGGTGAACCGGGGACTAATGCCTTAGCCGCACGAACCGGGACCAATGCTCACATTAGTCCCGGTTTGTGACTGAACCGGGACTAATGTGAATATTGCCCTGTGACGAAAGCCCTGTTTTGTACTAGTGAAATATGCACGAAGAAGGGTCAATTCAATAATGAAAATACGAAATCATATGTATCATACGACAAAATCATAATATTAATTAGAACATCCATGTTCCATACAAGCAAACATAACTGAAATATGTTCCGATCGAATCCGTAGTGACACACAGGTTATCATCTAGTTAGTAGTATGAGTCTCCCCATACACATTTTTTAGCTACTTTTTTTTATTCTGCCGTGATAAGAGCATGTATAAATGGACTGGGCAAATCTGGACCATCATACGTCCGTGGACGCGCTAGGACACGACAGCAGACAGCACCGGTCCCCACTCAAATGTTCCCATTTGTAATAACAAACCCTACTTTTGAAACATCAAATCCATGCAAACACATGCACATCGATCATCACACATAAACAATGAGTAGTGCACACAAATACAAATTAGCGGTACATAAAAACACATAATGTAAACATAGTCCAAACATAAAATTTGGTCATTGTGCATAACTAAAACATAAACAACATAGTTCGGTGATTTCCAGCATGGATGATCCACATCTGCTCCACATGATCATTAGAAGTTGCATGTGCGCATGTTGATCTCGAAGTTGTCGATGCATCTAAAAAAAGTTGGCAATATGCTCTGGCTCCTGTTCTGAGAGGCGAACCTGAACTCCGGGCTTCTCAAAATCATGCGTGTGGGCTGCCCCTTCAACCTCATCTCAACAATCATGTTGTGTAAGATTACACAACATGTCATGAGCTGCCAAAGTGTCTCCACTTCCCACACCATTGCAGCTCCACGATCAATACCCCAACGAGTTTGGAGCACTCTGAGTGCCCTCTCCACATCTTTCCTACCGCCTTTCGCTTGTGCAAAGAGACATTGCTCTGCCGACTCGGACAGTCAAAACTCGACAAAGATTATTTAAATATTCGCCAAGTTCCTGATAGAAAGAACTTGGCGAACTTAATGATTGCCGGCCATGTCCAGGCAAGTCCAATTCGCCGAGTTTAACTTGGCAAAGACGTTGCCTGGTTAACTCAACAAACGACTAGCAGTATAAATATAGATCCAGCAAGCTTTATGCATTGCACAACATCCAGAGAAGACCAAGAATGTGTTATACAATATGGGTTATCTCTTATTGCTGCCTCTATCTGTTAATGGTAGCATGCTCCTAAAAATATAAGGTGATTAAAATAAAACTAAGGAATATGCAATTAGAAGAACAAATCTCATACAATAGGAAAAATTGATTTATCTTTCTAATTAAGAAGATCATCTCTTTGCTAAGACTAAGAGAAGACAAACTCTTTTTTTGTCTCTCTCTCATTCCAACTCTATAACCACCCTATGGGGAATTGCCAACATAGCGTCATTGCTAACATAGCTCATAGACTCCTGGCAGTTGTTATTGGGTGGAGCATTGTCTGCGCTAGATAACCTGCTTGGAGTGCTCGCACTGCCCAAGCTGCCGCTGCTCTCTAGCGGGCTCTTTGACAACTGGTATGGCGTGGCACTTGAAACTCTGCGGAAGAAATAGCGCGCTGATGAAATTTGAACCAAGGAGATACTGCTTTTGCAAAGTGTAATCACCAAACTAACACGCGATATATGTATACCTTTCTTTTCGCTTCTCCAAGAATCGGGCAAGAGATGCTTTCCGAGATTGACGGACAGCTGAAGCAACAGCATGAATCAGTACTATAACACTTTCTCACAATCTGAATTGAAGTGCAGAACTAGCTAGCAACAACAAGTGGTAACAAATAGTAACTTTGTACGTACCTATTGGCCTAATAGGTTCTGCGACGGCAACTGAAGATGCTTGTTGCATCGGTCGTTGCGCTGAAGATGCTCGACTTACCGGAGGAACAACTGATGATGGTGCGACTGAAGATGTCGTCGGAGCTGGAGTGTAATTTTGGTAGCCTGACGGCGTGCTCCTGGAGTGCGTCGGAGCTTGTGGCACAGCGGGGATTCGACTTGAAATGGTGGATACGTTAGTTGCAAAGGCCTTCCTCGGGTCGGGCACTGCAAATCTGGTATTGGCAGGGACATGGGAGCCTGATTTCTGAATTTCAGTGGGTCTGGGTGGGGTTGAAACAGATGCCCTGCTTGCTAATACCATAATCTCTTGGGCCTGCCATGCATGGTTAAGAGGAGATAATCAATAACCCACATCTCCAAGCAAGTTTAGACCATGATGAGAAGCTAAAAATGCTTGGCTCATTCACCACACGCATGAGCAATTCATGTATATACCTTGTCCACCGGGACGTCGAACACGTTGACGGCGCCGTTGTAGAACATAGTCATGAGTGTTGACTTGGGATTCCATATGCGCCGGCTTTGTGGTTTGCAGGCAAAGCACATCATTCATTCATTTGTCAGTCAGAACGACATCCCAGTCTGAAACTACCGTCGTGAGTCACTAGAATTAGTTGAGGAAATCAGCTCAAACCTTGGGGCGTAGACGCCAACCGCAGACCTATAGACGGCACTGTTGGCGGTGAAACGCTGCTGAGTTGTGGACGCGGCGCCATCCGCGGCACCTGGGTTGCTCCCCGGCGGCGGCTGCGGCCGGTGATACGGCCTGGGTCCGCCGTGGCCGTGGAACCGGAGCTGCCCCTACATAACAAGAGTACCGAAGCAGGTCAGGTCAGGCAGACCGACTAGCATCTTGCTATCTCGTGGGAGGAGCAGAGCAGCATCTGAATCGCATTGGAGCCGAGCGGAATGAGACAGAAACGCGAACCTGATGATGGGGCGCCGGCGTGTCAGCAAGCGGCGGCCTGAATGACATGAAGGGCGCCGGAATGGGCTGGAACTGCCGCCGGTGCGCCGCAGCCGCAGCCGCTCCTCCTCGCTGCAGCAGTCCCGGCGGGTAGTCTGAATGAAGAAGAACCAAACTAATTGACGGTTCAATGCTAGTACACAATCTGAAGGGTGAAGGGAGGGAGCACCGACCTGATCCCGGCCTCATTAGACTGCCGGTCGCCTCCTCCGGGTGGTGGCTGCTCCGAATCTCCATTGACACGGAAGAAGAAGAAGAAGAAGAAGAAGAAGAAGCCTTCCGCCGCTCTCGACTCGATTAACAAGGGGCAGCCATGGTTAGTTAGTCAAATCCGAGACGTGCGCAAGGCCCCAGTCCAAGTGAACGCGTCCGTCGTCCTCCGCACACATCGAGCTGCGTGCATGGCGGGCGGGCGGGGCCCAGTCAGCACGTGCCCCACGCGAGGATCGAGCCAGAATTGGGTTGTTTATTCGGCAAGTGGGCCGTGGATTCTGTCAGTGTGGTTCATACTTAATTACTCATTTGGCCCATTAGGCCCGCCACCGATGCGCGCGCGTTGGACGCCGCCACGACCACGTGCTCCCTCCGCGGAGCGAGGCCCAGACCAAACAGTTCCAGTGACGCGTGGGTCCAGGAGGGCGCGGGGCCTCGCTGTCTGTCTCCAGTAGCCAAAACAGCTGCGTGCAGGCGGGGTCAACACGTTCCCCATGCATAGAACGAGCCAAATCTGTCCCACCGCGGTGTGGATTCTCTGCGGGTGGGTCGCACGTGGTGTGCCCGCGTGCCGAGGCGTTTCAGCTTTTGCATTAAAAGCTCTGCTCAAAGCTACGTACTTACCGAGTAGATAAATAAATAATCCAGGAAGTGAAGTCGGATCTGGTTTCCTTTTTTTTTATCTAATCGATGATCGGTAGGACAAGATCTGCATCATGTTAACCCCATAAGACTGCATTTGACCAATCTTGGAATCTGCATCTCCACTCACTTACGTTTGAATGGGTGTATTTCTATTGTTTCCGATAGAAAAATAATTGTAGTATCACTTAGCTTGGTGACGGTAACAGTGACGGTGCCAGAAACTCAACGTTGTCTAGTCAACTATTTATAAAGGATTAACAGAAACAAAAATAACACAAATGTAGCAAAGTAGACAAAATAATACAAATGCAACAAACAAAACAAACACTCAGGAAATACATCTAGATGACATAATATCTCTCGACTTTTGGTAGTACATAGCAGAAGATGTGACTGCATTAAGTGAACCCCTACTCATCCGTGCAATCAGCTAAGATGCCCCCACGAGGCTGCAATTAACAAATCATGCAATCTAAATGCACCCAGTTAGAGCAACTCTAGCGGAGCCGGTCATACTGACAGCCTTCATATCTCATATGAAGTGCCCTCCATATGGATATTGATGTCGCGACTATTGTGCGCAAACACATAATCGACATAATAGCTATCTCTATATCATGGAATCCACTCGTCAGTAGGACATCAATTTTTTTTTCAATGTCCACTATCTATATACTCAGCTAAACGAACAATATTCGGTTAAACCCGAGCATGGCGGCAAGAGATTGGAGGACCACGAGCAGGATGGTGAGAGCGAGGGCGATTCCAACAGGGTACCAATTCCGGCGGTCCGTTTCATGTGCCGATTACAACTTCAGGGCGCCGATTACGGCAGCGGTGACGCAATTCCGATGGGTGCTCGGAATTGTGAGAAATACTATGATCGACATCCACATGGATGCTCCATCTAACGCTTCCCACAATTTCAAGCATAAACATCAATATATACCTCTAAAAATGAGTTTATATTCTAGAATCACTCTACTTTGATACCAATCACGTACTTCCAGATTTACAGCAATAGGAATCGAACATATTTTTTCAACTGCATGACACCAAAATTAGCAATTTTGGAGCCAGAGTTCTGATTCTGCGGTAAAGTAGAAATACAAGGATGGAGAATTGAAGTGGTTTGTGAGAAAGCACGAAAAACTTCACAAAATGTGCCTATGAGCCGCCCAAGCTTACCAAAGAAATCTTTTGTGTCCACTAGTAGAAAACAGGGCTTTCGTCCACTCTCAATGTACACATTAGTCCCGGTTGCATTACGAACCGGGACTAATGTGAGCATTAGTCCCGGTTCATGCGGCTAGGGCGTCGGGAAGGCATTAGTCCCGGTTCAAATAGGACCTTTAGTTCCGGTTTGAGACACGAACGGGGACTAAAGGGTGCGATGCCCTTTAGTCCCGGTTCGTATCTCAAACCGGGACTAAAGATTAAACCTTTAGTCCCGGTTTGAGACACGAACCGGGACTAAAAGATGTGATGCCCTTTAGTCCCGGTTCGTGTCTCAAACCGGGACTAAAGGGGTTCTGAAATTTGTTTTTTGTTTTTTGTTTCTGTTTCAAATTGCTTATATCTTTCAGGATATTTGATATTTTTGAGTGATTCTTTTTGCATTAGATTCCAAATTTTGTATAGTTTCTTTTTGTGCCATTAGTTTTCAAATTTGAAAGATTTAAATATGAATTTGTTCAAATTTGCTTCAAACACTAGATTGTGAATAATTTGAGATTAAAAATAGTTTTTAATTTAATTCTTTTTGCTCCTAGTCACATGTCAGATTGTTGTCACAGTAAGGTTAATTTGGTTATTTTTAGAATAATATAACTTAGGATTTTAATTAAAACAGTACTGCTTTGCTTATATAGTTGTTTTAGTCCTTTAACTGTTGTTTTCAATTATTTTTAGTTAGTTCTTTCTGTAGATTTTAACATGGTGTAGTATGCTTCTGTTAGACAACAGTAGATAATTTTTTGTAATTAATTAATATTAATTTTGCTAGTGTTTTGTACTGTTTTGCATTAATAGTTGTTTAGCCTATAATAATAGTTGATAGAATTAGTTTTGCTATATTAAAAAGTAATTCTTTGGCCACTTTAATAGAACGTGAGTCTGGCTTGGTTAACCTTAGTTGTGACTCTTGCTGGGACGGTGCTAGTAGATGTAGTCGATGGTCGGATTGGATGGACACCATCCCGGACTAAAGGGGTTCAATCTGTACCCCCCCCCCCCCCCCCCCCGGTGTATCGCCATTTCAGTTTTAAAAAAATAAAAGAAAATGATAAAACTTCAAAAATTAAAATCCTTCGAGATGTAGTTATGTTACTACATGTACTAGTTAGGAAAATAAAAAAACATAAATTTGGACATGTTTTGCAAAAAAGTGTGATGAAAAAGTAAAACGACTATATCTTTTGCATACGATGTCGAAAAAAAGTATAATATATCAAAATGTTCAGCACGAAAATCCACATCCAATTTTGACGGCCGTAGGCCGTTTTGCAATTTTTTTAGAATCCTCAGATTCTAAAAGGAAAAAAAGTTATGCTCAAATTTTAGTTTTTTTGAATTTTGGTCAAATATGGTCAAACTACTTAGTCAAGAAATATTAGTGTTACTAAATAATTATTGGTTTTAAGAATAATAGTTTCAAACTCAAACGGTGTAACATGTGACTTCATGCTCAATTTTAACTCCTAAGGGTTAATAGGATTGATAGCTTACTATTGTCAGGAAAACAACAAATGCAGACTTGGAAACAAGGGGGAATATAACTCGAAAGTTAAGCGTGCTCAGGCTGGAGTAGTGAGAGGATGGGTGACCGGCCGGGAAGTTAGACGATTTTGAATGATGATGGGTGATTAGAGATTAGAAATTAAATTGAGCAGTGATGAGGGGTGATTAGAGGTTAAGTGCAAATAATTCACAAATTTAAAATTTTTAAAAAAATTCAAATTCCAAAAAAAATAAATCCTTTAGTCCCGGTTGGTGTTACAAACCAGGACTAAAGGTCAAGCTCCAGACACCAGGCACGTGGAGGCCGGGCCTTTAGTCCCGGTTCGTAACACAACCGGGACTAAAGGGGGGGGGGGCTTTAGTCCCGACCCTTTAGTCCCGGTTCCAGAACCGGGACTAAAGGCCCTCTGGAACCGGTACTAAAGGTCCGTTTTCTACTAGTGGTCGCACTATCCACAGTGATAGTCAAGGAGTGCATCCATCCATAACATTTTAGTGAGGGTTTTACTCCATGACTAGAAGAGGCAATATCACATGATACTTTTTGTTGAGTTGGGGTTGTATGAAAATATATATTTGAGCGCCTAGCAATGAGATCAAATTTTAATTGCTAGCAGTAAAATTGAGGCAAAGTTGCCAGCTCGGTCCATCTTCAAATTGGAATGATAGGAACCTTTTTGTACAAGCCATAATGTTGTGTTGCTCCACGCGCTTTCATTTTGATGATAGTATTTTGAGAGCATACCTATAAACATCATTCAAAAAATTATTAAAGTTGAGGATTCAAATTGTTTTCTTATTTTTGAAGGCATAAGGCATGGTGAAAATACTACTACAAACATAACTATTACATGTTCTAAAAATTAAAATAGTAAAACTGCATCCCTGCTACTAAGACGTCAATTGTAAGGATCATCATCGATTGTTGTATTCAACGAAGAAAGCGACCGAGGAGTCTTCCTAGCCATCAAATGGCCATACGACAAACTAGATTATTTTGCAGTGGGCCAAGTAAGCAAACAAGATGCTCAAGTGCTAGAAATTGTTTGATGCCAAAGTGAACAATTAAGCACTCCACACTAAGCTTGCAATAAAAGTTAACTCCACATTAAGGTTCTTGTTAATTCAAAGTCAGGCTCGCTTTCAGCATTTTCTCTAAAAAAATATAAGTTAACTCATTTATTAAGCACTTTATAATAAAAAATGTAAGGCTATTGCTAAATCTCAGTCGACTGAGACTTAACGAAGTCTCAGTCAATCCTATATTCATGACATTTTACATTGAGATCCGTGTAATTTTTTTTAAAACAATTTGTTTCTTCTTTTTATATGTTCTGTTACTTGACTAAGACTTCGTTAAATCCCCGTCATGATGTGATCAACCTACAAGGCTACAACACTTAGGCCCTGTTTGGTTCATAAGTCCTAGGACTTTTCCTAGTCCCAACTAAAAAGTCCCTAGTCCCTAAAAAGTCCCTCCCTGTTTGTTTTCAGGGACTAAAAAGTCCCTAGTCCCTCCCTAGAGGTTATTAAATGACATGTAAAAGACCATGTTACCCCTAGTATACAGAAAAATAACAACCAAATAACACCATGGGGCGGCGGGGCAATGGGTGCAGGGAGGGGCATTGTTGGAAAAGTCTCAAAAAAGACTCTTCTTTAGAGTCTTCTTCATTTAGTCCAAAAAGCAAATTTTAGTCCCTAGTAGTCCCTCCCGTTTGATTAAAAAGTCTCTAAGAGGGATTTTTTCAGTCCCTACACCAAAAAATCCCTGAAAACAAACACCCCCTTAGTTTCTTTACTGGCCCAAGAAACCAATCCTATGGTTTACATCGGATCCTCCTTCATTGGTTTATTCTCCGGCCTCAAACATAGTCCACCCAAGACACCAACCCTTCAATATGGTACGCGCTTCGATAATGCTGTCACCTGCCAGCACCACCGCTCAGCATCGTCGTTGCCGGCAGCCGGAGCTGGCAAACTAAGTCATAATTAAGTAGGACGTACTGGAGCTGCACTGCACTGGGTCGTCGGTCGATCCATGGATGAGGTCGTAGAACGCCATCATGGCAGACGTCCGGAGCTACGTGGTCTGAGCGGCGGTGGAGGAGCCGACCTCATCAGCGCCCTCCCGACGGACCTGCTTCTCCAGGTTCTCGTCCGCCTCCGCTGCGCCCGTGCCGCCGCGCGCACCGGCGTCCTCTCCCGCCGTTGGCGCGGCCTCTGGAGCCGCCTCCCGGACCTCACCTTTCGCGACGTCGCCCCCGGCCCGCTCCTAGCGGTGCTCTCGTCGCTCGGACCCGGTGGCGCGTCCCTCTCCCTGCTCGACATCCGCGTCCCCTTACAGCACAGGGCCACCGTCCGCGCGGACCAGACATCCTCGCTGCTCCGGGCCGCCGCGAGGCTGTCTCCGGCAGCGCTCCGCTTCGCCACCTCGCAGTGCCTAGAGGAGCCGTTCGTGGACGTGGACCTGTCACACTACTTCCAGCGCGCTGCCTCGATCGAGCTGCGCGGGCAGCACCTCCGCTTCGCCGACCCACGGTGGGAGCTCCCCGCGCTCGAGAGTCTGTCCCTCGCCGGCTGCCTCATCGATCTCGCCGTCTTGATCCCGCTCTGCCCACGCCTGCGCGTGCTGAGGGCGGCCGGCGTTTTTGTCGGCAACGACGCCATCACTGTCCTCTCATCGTCGCTGCAGGAGCTCGTAGTGGAGTCCAATAGCACAGTGACACACCATATCCACGTGGAGGCCCCCCTGCTCAAGCAACTGATGATGTCCTTCCACATCTCCGGCGAGCTCAACGTTTCAATCTCGGCACCAATGTTGGAGAAGGTCACGTGGCGGTGCTTGTATTCCAAAGTGACTGCTGGGCTTGGTCTTTGGGGCCTCTCGGGAGTGAGACTATTGATGGAGGAGAGCAATGTGCAGTGGGTTCTCCCTCGTGTCCATGTCCTTTGCCTGCTCATTCTTGCCAAAGTATGTTTCTCCCCTCCTTGTCAGTCTTACTGGATTTGCGACTAAATTATACTCACTCAGTTTCAAAATAAGTGTCTTTGATTTAATACAACTTTAGTATATAAAATATTTGTGATGTCATGAAAGATTGTTTTTACCAGTATTCGCATAGTGATCCAAACGAGGAGCTCCGCTTTGCGGAGGAGATAGAGAAACATATGATTACCGACTTCTCCACTTTGGAGCTACATCTCACAACCCTAGAACATGCATTTGGGGCATTTCTGTTGCGACTCCTTAGGATGCATCGGATTCGTACTGCTACACGAAGCCTTAAGATCTCCCTACACAGATTTGAGGTAATTTGTATTTGTGTTGTATATGCAACAATGAAATATTTCTAGGTGTGCTTCTCGATACAAGGTCTCAATTCTGGAGAATATACTACACACTGATGCAAGTCATATTTGTTTTAGATGAACGACGATGGATGCTCACTCCTACAAAATTGTCCTTGTCATGAGCCTAAAAATTGGAGAACCCAGACTACTCCTTGACCAATTTACAAAAGCTAGAAATCATAGGATTCGAACGGGAGGATCATGAGTTTGATTCCTTGAAATTGATACTTAGATCCGCACCAATGCTTAAAACGGTTATCATGGGATTATCGAAAAGGTTCACACCCGATGATGATTGGTGGACAAAGTTACACAACATCTTCGTCGCTTATCCTTCTGTAGAATGCAACATTGGTCATAGTCCTGGTAAGCACGTTTCATGCTTGATTACCATGCTCTTAGATTGTTTTTTTATATTCGTGTAAAGACTAAATTCATGCTTTTGTATTGATCTAGTAATATTGTTTGGAAACCTTTACAGTTTTTTCATCTCAACGTCGTTCATGCTTAAAAAAATTGTAGTGTGGCTAGGATATGTCATTAGCATGTCAATCATTCATTCTAGGTCAACTTAATTTGATTAACTTGTTTATACCCACTCTGTTGGCTGTAGAAATGGCCATTGTGATGCTACATATGTTTTGATGATGTGTGTGATGTCTTTTATGATGGTTTGTTCTCTAGGCTATGTTTTCTTTTAGTGGGGCTCAAAGGACTGGAACCATGATTCTATATACACTACCATGTGATGCCAAATACATGACGCCCTAGAAAACATGCAGTCAAATTCTCTATCTTTTCCCACTAATTATTAACAACTTGTCTATATTCACCAGATAAAAAAATATACCGCTAGATTTATCATGAAAGTAGTTTCATGATGATTTTTTCATAATTGCTTGCTTACATATTCATACAAAATAATCATGGCAAAAATCTCATGAAGGGTGTGAAATGTAAAACATCGCCTATTTCGGAATGGAGGGAGTGTAATTCATCCATACCATATGATTTGGTTTGCATATATCAAATACTATATTGTTTGTTCAGTTCACTAAAGATTGGTTGGCTCCTACAGCCCAAATTTGTTGAATATGCAATATTAGTGTATGTTTTTCTTTGAGGGATATATTATTGTTGAAGCAAGACACATCCTCATTTTTTTTTGTTTCTCTCCATCATGACAACTGGATAGTTGTTCTTGTAACTTCATAGTCTATGCAGGATGTCTTATGTTTTGCACCACTACAATTTAATCGCATATAAAAGTATTAGTTTTTCTTAATCAAAGTTAGTTATCTCGTTTTATTTCCAAGGGCATGTGAAAAGGAACTTCCAATTTTTTATCATTACAAGATTCATATACTCGTTGGAAAAGTTGTGATTAGCAAGATGGTTATAAAGGAAATCTCTAGTTACATATTTTTGATCGCGCGTTGATGTTTTTATTTATTTGTGACTGTGTATAAGGTTCCATTTGCTGTTGACAGCACCAGATCAATTTCTAATACCCTTGGGAAGAAACTAACAGGCGAGTTTTTTTTATCTCGATGCAGAGTGAACGCACGCCAGCAGAAGTCATGCATCGACATGATTATCACACTTGCATTTGTAGATTCGGGATGCTCGTGGACAAGATCATCTTCTGCCACACAGATCAACTCCATTATTTCGTTTTAGATATTTAGTTGGTGGTTATAATTGGTACACTAAGCCGCTAAAGTGTTGATTTACGATCGTAATGGAGCTACATGCCCGAAATTTGTATTCTTAGTTAAAATCATGTATATATCACTCTTAGTTAAGTATTTGAATGGTTGTCTATGCCTTATATACATCATTGTGTCATTCGCTTCATTGGCTTGCAGTTAGTAACTGCCAAAATTAGTGCATTACAACTATGCAAGAGATAGTTTGCTAAGCACATACATATCTTTGCTCTCCATTTATTTCAAGACTATGGTAACTAAACATGGGAGTTTAGTTGCTGAGAATTGCGACGTTTGACGACTAATGTGAACCATGCTAACTATGTTGTGTGGGTAAATACCAAGATGGACTACATTTTTGGCTTCTGATAAGTGCATTCAGTAGGCTTCCTTGTGCATTGTGTTTGTTGTCTACTCCCTAAATTCCGATATGTAAGGCTTTTCTCAAAACTAGCCAACTTCTAAAATTTAAATTTAAGCCCACTTTGTTGAGAATTAATATCGTGCACACATGAGTACAGATTAATAAAAGAAACATCACCAAACAACTAATAACCCTATTGCCCCCCCCCCCCCCCCCCCCTACCGCTTTTAAATGTCTTCATATTAAACCGGAAGTTAATGAGCACCGCGGGCACTTTTGACAATATAAATATACAGGAGTTTGATTTTTCTGCTTTGGTTTGTGATATCTCGGAGCTTGGCCTGACATACTGGAAACAACAGAACTCCTCCCTTCTGGTTTGTTAAGCTCAGCTCGGAACTAAGAATTTTTTCCTATTTGTAAGGCTCATTGTCTTGGGAATAGGCAAATATGTTGTCCCTAGCTACATTAAATTCTGTAAATCATCTGTTGTCAGTGTGGAATCAATCAACCAATGCAAAAGGAGTGAGAGGTCCTGCATGTAGCATTAATATATTTTCTAGCACTTAATTGTGATGTAGATGATGATTTTGTGCAACACTTGATGCACAGGCCGTGGGGTTATCCTCCTTTTCAGAAAGAGAAAAATTGTGATGCAGATAGTTGCCATAGATACAAGAAAATAAAAATAAACTTCCTTTTCGGAAAAAATATATGCGGTGAAAGCTCCAAGATGGCCGCCTCTAGAACTCCGTCCGTAGTTAGCCAGTGAAGGAAACAAGATGCAAAGATGTTGGCATCGTTTGTTGCCAAGTGTGTATAATAATTAATTAAGTAAGAGCTCCTTAAGCGTACATTAGAAGATAAAAAGTCCATTAAGGCAGTCAGAAGGTGTCATGGCCGGCGGCCTCAACACAATCCTCAAACGTACTTGGTCATTCTTCTAGGCATTGATTTCTTCTCCCGCGCGCGTTGGGTTTTTCCGTCCTCTTTAATTAACCTTCACAACTCCAATTCCAGTCTTCTCGCCTTGATCGGCCGCCCCAGCTTCTTCACTACCCTTTCATCTTCCTCTCCTGCCTGCATCCAGGGGGCGTTCCATGGACGAGGATAGAGCACGTCGTCATTGCACACCTTCGGAGGTAGGAGGCGGAGGAGCCGACCTCATCAGCGCCCTCCCAACGGACCTGCTCCTCCAGGTCCTCGTCCGCCTCGGCTGCACCCGCGCCGCCGCACGCACCAGCATCCTCTCCCGCCGGTGGCGCGGCCTCTGGACCCGCCTCCCGGGGCTCACCTTCCGCGACGTCGCGCCCGGCCCGCTACTAGCGGCTCTCTCCTCGCTCGGACCTAGTGGCGTGCCCCTCTCCCTCCTCGACATCCACATCCCTGAAGCACAGGTCAAGGTGCATGTCGACCGCGGCCCTACATGGGCCGGTGGCCGAGCGAGAAGACAGAGTTACCGATTACAGCCCTATCTACATCCCAGCAACCAGGTCTCCATGCTGCTCCGCGCCGCCGGGAGGCTCTCGCCGGCGGCGTTCCGCTTCAGCCACCCGCACGAACTAGAGAACTCGTACGTCGACGTGGACCTGTCCAGCTGCTTCCGCCGTGCCACCTCCATCGAGCTGGACGCACGGTTCATCTGCTTCCCCAACCCACAGTCCGAGTTCCCCACGCTCGAGAGTCTATCGATCTCCGGTTGCCTTGTCCATCTCGCCGTTGTGGTTCCTCTCTGCCCGCGCCTACGCGTGCTCAGGGTGCATCGCGCTTACCTCCAGGGCGAAGTTATCACCGTTCGCTCGGCGTCGCTGCAGGAGTTCTCCGTGGAGAACGATATCGCCGGCGCATCAACGAGACGTGTGGACGTAGAGGCCCCCACGCTGAAGCAATTGACTGTGTTCTTCCGCAACAGTGGCGACCTCAGTGTCTCTGTTCTGGCACCGAATGTGGAGAATGTCTCGTGGCGGTGCTTCTATTCCAGCGTCAGGGTTGGGCTTGGTCTTTGGGGCCTCTCCGGAGTGAGATTACAGACCAAGGAGGGCAATAATGGACAGGGGGTTCTCCCTCCCGTCCATATCTTGTGCCTACACATGATTGCCATGGTATATATATCCTCCTCGATCTCCTACTAAATTTACTTTGCTGACTATAATGTCCTCCCCGAAAATTGTTTTAGCAGTATCAACGTGACTATCGAGATGCAGAGCTCGCATTTGCGGCGGAGATAGAGAAGCATATGTTTGCCAACTTCTCTGGTTTGGAGGTACATCTCGAAACACCAGGACATGTGTTTGGAGCATTTCTGTTGCAGCTCCTTGGGATGCATCGATTTCGTACTGCGACACGAAGTCTTAAGGTCATCCTACAGAGATTTGAGGTAATTTATCAATGTTTTTATAGTTGAAAAAAATATTGTATATCAACTGAAAGGTTCTAGCTAGGCACATTCTTTAGCTACGATCAAAAATGTATAACACATTGGTGTATGTCACATTTATTTCAGAGGAAAGATGGATGTCCACCCGATTGTCCTTGTGATGAGCCTAAGAACTGGAGAACCCAGACTATCTCCCTGACCAATCTTGAGAAGCTGGATATCATACAATTCAAAGGGGTGGACCATGAGTTTGATTTCTTGAAACTGATATTTAGATGTGCGCCAATGCTTAACAAAGTGACCGTGGAGCTGCCAAAAGGGTTCCCAACAAATGATGATTGGTGGACAAAAATACACAACATCTTCATGGCATATCCTTCAGTGGAAGGCAACGTTCGTACTCCCGGTAATTAAGCAGGTTTCATGCATGATTACCATGCTTGTAGATGTAACACTTACTTTTATCTTTGTACAAAGGCTAAATTCATGCCTTGGCGTTGATTGCATTATGCCCATGTTTTCTTAAAGCATGTATACCTTTTATCAACTTAGCGTGTGCCTTATGCCCATTTAAACCTTTGTCCACTCAGTGTCATTTTGAGTTTTTTTTTTTTGAAATGGAGGATGGCCCCCAGCCTCTGCATCTGGAAGATGCATACGGCCACTTTATTGATTATTCTCGAGGACCTTACAAAGTATTATAAACAATAAACCTGAATCCACCATCTTGGCAACATATGCCGCTCCTCCTATCCATATGATGAAGGGATGCTAGCTGGGCCACTACCCAAACCACTCACCTAAACCTAACATCAAAAGCCGGAAGCCCCAGCCGAGCCACATACCGGGTCTGGGGCACAATCCGGTCAGACGCACTCGTGTGTCGTCGCAGGCATCTTCCACAGGCCCGTCTTCAGATTATATTGAGGCTTCTACCTTGTCTGGCCACTCTGCCATCAACGTCACCGTGACGCCAGACAGCTACCTCCTCCTGCACGAGTCCATCTCCGCGCATCGGACGCCGAGCCTCCACAGCGCCATGCCGCCGATCTCCGCCGCCATCAATGTGTGAGATGAAGTACCCTCCACCACGGCAGGTACAAGGTAAGGAAGGGCGAGGTCCCCATCGGAGACACGGCCGGAAGAGGAGCACCGCAGCCACCAGACAGAAACACCTGCCCGGAGCTGCGACGCTGTAGATCAGACGGGCCGCCACCAGGAAACAGACAAGCTCGCCATGCACGCCCAGCATCGCCATGCCCAAGTCGGCGCCTTCAAGAAGGTGACGACGCTGTGGCGCCGCCGCCGCTTAGCCACCGGGGCTAGGGTTTTCACCTGGGCGCAGGGGAAGGGGCGAGGCATGGGAAGTTGAGCCTCGGCGCCGCCACCAAGGAGGGAATGGCGTCCGGGACGCCATCGACGCCATGACCGCCACCGGCGGCCAAGGGTTTCCCCCGGCCAAGCACCCTGCCGCCACCTCCGAACCAGCCACAGAATCAGCAGGCGTGAGCACGCCAGAGATCCAGGCCGGCCGGAGGTCATACGTCACGAGCGGCCCAGAACGCCTCAGATCTGACGAGGGGAGCCCGGGGCCTCCCCGCGCCACGACCAGCGCCCACCGGGGCCTCGCTGCCCAAGCAGCCGAGGGGACCCGGCCAACCTCACCGACGAGCACTCCCCGCCGCCGGAGGAGCGCCGTCCGCACCAGCGAGGCCGCCGCCTCAGATCCGGGCCCTCACCACCGAAAGGGAGCGGCCAGAGGCCTCGCCGCCGCCCTCACAGGCAGCCGCGCGGGGGCCCCGGCGACCGCCTCCGGCAGCGGCGAGGAGGAGGTGGCGGCGCGAGGGAACCCTATGTCGCCCCCGAGTCGCCCTCGGGAGGAGGTGTCATTTTGAGTATATATGCCATTAACATATCAATTATTCATTGTATGTCAAATTAATGTAATTAGCTTGATCTTCTCCTTTTCTTTTATTGTATGAATGCTCATTGTGATGCTACATATGTTTCAACATGTGCGTTGTCATCTTTATGTTTGTCTTTTGCTTAGGTTATGTTTCAATTTGAGAGGGTCCAAAGGACGAGGCCCACGACGACCTCCTGGATGACGCTCACGGGCTCCGGCCTTTGAGGCCTAGGCCGTGGCTCGACAACGTCCAGCGTGTTGCTCACCGGTTCCATCAGCACATGTGCTCTGGCAGTATCCTTCAAGTACGGCCATGCTCCAGGCAACCCGCTCCCCGTAGCCTACAACGACTCCTACTTCGGCCCTGGAATCCTGGAGCCGTGCTCGCGACGCATGGGGACGCATCCCGCGATGAACCCACGACGACAATCTGGTCACGAACAACACGCACAACATCGACCTACATGTGCCGCCGAGAAGATCCCATGCCAGTGTGTGGTCATAAATTGTGTCTTGTTGGTGCACCCATACCAATGGTGCATGGCCAAGAGAGAAGAGGGTGAGGCAGCCGCCGTGCAAGCGTCGTCCTGTAGTTCACATGAAGGTGGGGCGATGGAGAGCTGGAGTTCCTCCTGGCATCGTCTTCAACGGGCGCCGGTGGCCTAGAGGACATGTGGTCAACATGGAGGTTGGATGGGCTCGAGGCACGAGAGGGTTGGGCGACTTCTCCATGGCGTCCTAGGGCAGGCTGGACAGCATGATGCCCTCCTCACCCTTTGTCGTTCTTGGAATGGAGAAATAGCTGGTCAAGCCAGTCGACCCCTCGCTGCCCGTTGGTCAGCCCGCCGTACACGGCATCCTCCATGCTCGTGAGCCTAACGTAGCTCACTTATGAAATGATGTACGTCCGAGACAGCGCGAATAGGGGCCGGCTCCGGAGCAGATCTGCCACCGACAACACGTGGTCGTACGTCACGACCATGGTGGTCGTGACGGAGTAGGCGAACGCGTTCTCGTGTAAGCCCTCTAGGAACGGCACATCCCGGTGGCCACGCAAGTTCACCATGAATGACAGGCGCACTTCCTCGTTGACGCCCCACCGAAAGAACAATTGCTTATTTATCTCTTATTCCAAAATTTGCCTGAGAATCAAATTTCATATTTTTAATTCAGTGGGGTTAGAGCGCAACCATTCTTGTGCAAAAAGAAAAAAGAAAAAAGAGCGCAGCCATGCAGCACAGCTAGATGCACGCCTCCACCAGCTCGAATCGAGAGCTCCTGCTCATGTGCGGCAGCGTACACTGCCGCAGCCCCGCGATCTCACGGGGCCCGAAGAAGAATGACAGGCCGCGACGTCGCCCAGGGGATTCGAGAGCATCCGTCCGTCGCGCCCGCTGGCTTACTGTACACCATGTTCGGATACGATGGTTGTTGTGTCCGACTGGTGTCGAGGCACTGCATGGAGCAAGGACGCAAGGCCTCGCAAAGCTGCCGCCCAGCGCGCAGCGGTACACAGGATTTATTTCAGGTCTTCCAACAATATGTGTTTAGTGGGAGAAGACGCTCCTGTCGACTACGAAGACGTCTATGGCGGCTTCGTCAATTTTGAGATTAATTATATGTCAGCCGAATGTGCTCACATGGATAGGATTGCATGCAAATCACAGCCGCAAGTTGCCAGAAAAACACAAATAACATATAAGTCATCTGATTTTAGAATTTAGGTCAGTCGATTCTTGCATGAAGGAAGGAACAACCAGAGGGAAGAAAGGAGCTCGCCGGAGAAGCCCTCCGGGTCTATCTTAGGGTGGCGGATGACCCCATGATCAATTTTAGGGTGGCAGGCGGCTCGATAATCTATCTTAGGGGTGTAGGGGTGATGCAGGTTCAACGGGAAAAAAGGTGGTCGTCAGGGTTAGAGGCACGGCGGTTCAGGGGAGGGTGGGGCAACGAGGCGGTCGCGGGAGCGCCGCCAGCCGCGGTCAACGGAGGCAGCGGTTAGGCCTGGGCTGGATCGGTGATTGTGAGGGAAAGAAGAGAAACAATACCAGCTGAAGGTAAAAGAACGCATCTAGTTTGTTGGATCTGCATCGGACAGCTGAAAACGATCGACTGACTCAAAATGCGTTTTCAGTCGACCGGTCACTGGTCAGTCTCGCATGAAAGGTAAAATAATGTCCCAGGTCTGCTGCAAAATCACTAGGTCCACCCACGAAGCGTGGACAGCCAGGTACCCTAATAATTGTCGTGACAAAGTGGAAGTAACTCCAACATGTCAAATAGCAAAGTCCAACAAATCCACGTGCAATGATATCTTTTTTAATAGAAAAACCCCTTTTAAAGTTCTGACCGGAGATGTAATGCTTTAGTGAGGTCAAAGCTCCTGAGCTAATAGAAAAGCTAATTATCATGATCCTAAAGAAACAATTGCATAATTTGTGAACGCACCACATACCGAACAAAATAAAAATTTATTCATCTGTACATACACACAGTTTGACATACAAATTTCTTGCACACATTACAAAGCTAGCAATTCATGCTCCTTGCTAATATCGTAAAGCGGATCAAACAAACAAGGGTGCTTCTGGGCAAATTTTGATCTTCATATAAGCTACGAACTGCACAATGCAAGTCCTTAGCAGAAGTGGTGGAGAGCCATGGTCCTTTTCTCAGACCAAAGAACTGAAAAATATGAGAAGTGGAAGCAGTGGGTCTCCTCTAGATCCTTAATGTTCTCCCGGCTCCTTTTCTCATGATGAACCTGGACCCTCTCCCGACAGGAAACGGAAGATACGGCTCGTGAGATCAGTGCTCGCCTTGGCTGATGAATCGGTACCATTCCCGACACACCTAGGCGTAGCCATTGCCGTCGTACACTATGAAGAGGAATGCTGCAGCAAGAGCGCATCGGCGTCGAGGTCGCGGGGCCTGACGAGCAGGTGCAGAAGCACGCCCACAAAGAACGGCACCGTCCGCGGCGCACATACATATATACGTCCTCCATCTCGCGGCAATGGTTGTGCGTCGCCATGCACCACCATGCCACTCGCCACCACGTGCCCTTGCAGACCAAAGTGAGTGCATGATGAGATTCTCCAAATGACCATATGCATTTGTTGTAGTCAAATCATATTTGCATTGCCACGTTGTATATTACCCTGATTGCTCCGAGAATGAAGAAATAGGCAGTTGTCGCCGTGATTTATACTGTTGCGATTACTTCCTGAAACACGGTAATTACATGACTGTTTTACAGCCTTCTATATTATGGTGTGATCTATATTACCATGACTAGTGGTTGGGGCGCCACCCGGTGGCGCCGCTTGAGAGGAAGTTACGTGCATGTTTTTATTTTAAAAAATCATGTAGTCCTCACTTCCATCTAGAAAAATATTTTTAAAAAATCCTCACCTCCATCTAGAAAAAGAAGAAAAAAATCACCAACGCAGCCTACCAGCGAGCGCCACTTTGCGTAGTCCTTCATTTTAAAAAATATGTGGACTCATCACCTCCATCTAAAAAGAGAAAAAACATTTTAAAAAATTCCTCACCTCCATCTAAAAATAATATCCCAAAAAAAATTCACCGCAGCCAACCAGTTTGTGCCACGTGGCATAGCTGGTTGCTCACCCTTCACGCGTAGCCTAATGGGTTTAATTGTTCCGTAGATTACAAGATAGGCATGTAAATGACACCGAGATTGCTTCCTGAAAACACCAGGAAGTCTTTCTTTTTGCGGGGGAAAATACCAGGAGGTTGCGCTGTAAGTTTTTGGATTGATGTAAATAAATCAAAGTGAGTTATCCTCTATAACACTAAGCTCTCTAATTTTAAAGAGATCACATTCAATTGAGGTCTCCATTTGAGATTGGATCAGCCGATTTTGACCGGGTCAACAATTTCTCAAACCTCTCTAATTGATGTCTTCGATTTACAAATTGTTTAGCCCAATTTTGGCCGGGTCAACAATACAAAGCTTACTAATTTTTAAGGCCACAAATCAATGGAGGTCTCCAATTGAAATTGGGTCACCTGATTTTGACCGGGTCAACAATTTCTCAAAGCTCTTTCATTCATTTCTTTTGGACTATACATTATCCTTCCTAATTTTTAAGGCCTCACAATTAATTGATGTCTTCTATTTATAATTTGGTCACTTGATTTTGACCGGGTCAACAATTTCTTGAGGTGCTCGCCCATTCAATTATTTTAATTCACTGTATTCCCTAGTTTTGAAGCTCTTTCATTCGAGTAGGGTATTCAATTTTAGATTTGATTTACGATTTTGATTGGCCCAATAATTTTCCAAATCAATCAGCAGTAATCGGCCTATAGAAACATATCAATCTCGCGCATCCTCCCACCACCTAGAAAAAAGAAACACCACATCTGATATTGTAGGACCAATATAGTACATGCAGTTATTGAGGCAGAAATTTCCCCACATAAATATGTGTTTATTACAGGATAACACAGGAACACAACGCGAAAGGCCCACCCAATCACTGTGTTATAAAAAAGCACTCCATCATCTCCCCGCCCCGCCGAGCTAAATATTCCATCAATTTGAAAATATAAAGGGTATTAGTTTTTTGGAAAGTTAAATTCCTTTAACTTTGACCAAGTTTAGAGCCAAAAATATCGACATCCACAATATAAATAAGAAAATAGAAATTTATTTCATGATGAATCTAATTATACCGATTTGATATTATGAATTTTGATATATTTATCTACAAATTTGATCAAACTTAAAAAAGGTTTGACTTTTCAAAATGTAATACACCTTGTATTTTGAAACAAGGAGAGTATTTTTTATAAGATACCTGACAACAGACGCAGCAAAGCGCGTCCCACCCTTCTAGTACAAGTCATATGTCATTGATTTTACGCTAAGATTCATGCAAGCATTTTCTAATATCTTTTTTCTTTTTTCTAGTTTGATTGAGTCACTTAGATGTGCCATAACTATGGCACATCTAGATGTTCCCTAGACAGACCATATTAAATTATGCACGACCTATTGGTTCCATCAAAATAATTGTATGACCTATTGCTATTAGCGACATAGCTCCACACGCCCCCGCCAAAGTCACGGCTCCACATGCCCCCTCCGGCGATAAGCACAACAATAGAAGGGGAAAGAGTGGGGAGAATATTATTCCTACACTGAAACAATACCGCCGCTTTGCTGCCCCAAACCAAACTCGAAAACTCCCTAAAGAATAACTGAAAAAAGTCACCCATGACGCTGCACAACATGTCTGGGTTTGATGTCGAGCTGGACGTAATACAAAACCATGCATCGACTCCCTCAGGCCGGGTCCCCATTCACTACTAGGAAAACCCCTATAGACAGCCGCTTACTAGTAGCATGGGTTATATGGCCCGCGCTATTACTACTTAGTAGTAGCATTGGTAAAAACACTGCGCTACTAGTAAAAAATAGTAGTAGCGTGGGTCCACCGTTCCCATGCTACTACTAAGTGTCCCCAGGACAGGGCATTAGTAGTAGCGAGGGGGATAAAAACCGCGCTACAACTAACGAATAGTAGTAGCGCGGGTCTAATGTTCCCACGCTACTACTATGGTCAGACTGAATCAAATAGTGTACCCCACTTAGTAGCAGCGCGGCACCCGTGCCCCGCGCTACAACTAGTCGCACCGCACCGCACCTCACCGCAACTTAAGAGCATCTCCAACGGCCGCACAAAAATCTCGCACCCAATAAAAGTTATAGCGCGCCACTTTAGCACTTTTAGTGCGATGGGACCAACATTGCTTTAACAGACGCCCAAAGACGAGCGCCCAAAAAGCAGACAGTGCAAATTGTGAAGCGCGCCCAATCCGAGGCCCAAAATATGCTGCGCGCGATAGCGTTTTTCAGCGCGCGCCCAAAACTTTTTAGCGCTACAGCTTCTGCTGGAGCTGTTGGGCGCCCAAAAAAACGAATTTTTGGTGCGCGGTGCTCTTTTTGGGTGCCTGTTGGAGATGCTCTAAGTGTGGGTTCTCTCCCCTCTCCCTACACCCCACCAACCCCGCCGCTCTCCTCTCTGTCTCCCCCCTTCCACCCAAACCCACCGCCGATCACCTCTTCCCCAGCCCCTCGCCGGCGACCTCCTCCTCACCAGCCACCCCGGCGTCCTCCTTCTCTCCTTCTTTCCAGCAGCTCCGCCGGCGACCCCCAACCACAACCCCGCCGCTGCCCCAACCCCAACCCCATGCCGGCGGCCTCCTCTCCCTCCAGCGCCGCCGCCCCAGCCCCTCCTCACCTTCTCTGCGGCCCATCATTCGCCTCCTCTGCCTTCGCCGATGGTGGTGGTCAGGAAGAGGAGTCCGTCGAGAAGGGGAACATCAAAGCCACGGTGATGGTCAGCAAGGAAATTAAGCCGGAGAAGGGGAACATCAAAACCACAATTCCTAGATTCACCATTCACCTCTGCCTTAACCGATCTTACTGCTCAGGAGGAGTCTGCCGACAAGGGTAACAACAAAGCCACGGCGGCGGTCAGGAAAGAAATCAAGCAGGGGAACTGGAGGTATCCTTGGGGATGACATGGGTCTCGGCAAGACCATGCAGGTCTGTGTAATTATCCCCCTTCCTTCATTCTGTTTTCAATGCCAATGATTCATATCCTGTTAATTGTCGTTTAGTTAGAACAAGGATCAAATAAATATCTAGTGCTGCCATTGATGGATTTTAGGTGCTGTGATGACCTTAAGTATCTCAGTTCTCATAATTATACAATTGATTGGAGCAGTGTATACCTTATGAGCACGGAACATGAAGATGCATTTGTATGAGTAGTTTATCTTGTGGGAGAAAATGATGAACGAGGGAAGGCCGTATGCAAATGTGGAGAGGAGTGCGGGTAAATTGTCATAGTTTCCTTCATATCCGTTAGATATAGATCGGACGGCCTATATTGTAGGATGGCAGGCACACCATCATCATCAACTTTGCTTTTTATAAGAGTAGAGATAATGCATGTAATTTTTTTTTAATTCATAATTTGTTAGTAGTAGCACTGGGGGGAAACTACACGCTACTAGTATCTAGCATAGTAGTAGCGCCTGGTATACTAGCGCGGGTTCAAATAGTAGTAGCGCGGGTGGACCAGCGCTACTACTAACTTCTTAGCAGTAGCGCGATAGTAGTAGCGCGGTGACCTGCGCTACTACTAACCAAAAAACCAACGCTACTAGTAGCCTTTTTCCTAGTAGTGATTGAAGATCGTTGTGCTGGATCGCAAACGCCACCGTGGAGCACTGCCCGAGGAAGACCGCAACTCGAACACACATCTTCTTCACCTTCCCGCAGCTGCCCTCCAACTCCTCCACAAGCAGACCGCCCCCATCAGGACCTCCCCGATGATGCCGCCGGCACATGGGCTTTACCCAGTGACACGCCCCGACAGTGGCCACGAAGGGAGTAGATGGGGCGGTGGCTAGGGTTTTGGTCGTCTCCCTGGTCCTCTATCTCCATGAAAAGGTGAGCGTCAGTTAGCACTGCTGCCATATATTACTAGTTTGTACTATTTTGGGTGATCACTGGACTACTGCACTATTCCCATAATACAGCTCTCTCCATGCTTATATTGGTATCTTCAAGATGACAAAAGATGCTCCCTGTGTCCCCCCCACATCCATTTTCCATGCCTTTCTCTGGAAGCTGATGCGATATATAGCTTTGTGTTCCCAACATCCGAATATATTCTACCCGATATACAGACGACTAGTCTCATTTTTATTTATATAAGCAGTGGCCATCAGTGAAATGCAGTCGTTCTAAACAAATTGAGAACAAAAGTTTGATGCCTTACATCTCTTTACTCTCACTTCTTTGGTATATATACTTGGTTTAAGGATATCTAATCCAGCTCCATGATTGAGCAGCCTTGACGAAAGTTTACACTGTATATTTGCCATCCCCTATAAATTGCGCTTTCTGCTAACCATGAATCAAACGCAGAAAACCTATCTGATCGACTAGTCGCGCGTTGCATCCTCCACTCCACTCCACTGCGATGGCTTTTGCTTCTTCCTCTACAGAATCCCATGTCCTCCCTCACATAGCAATCTTCCCCTTCATGGCCAAGGGCCACACCACCTCCGTCGTCGCCGCCTCGCCACCGTCACCTTCTTCACAACCCATGGCAACGCCGCCTTCGTCCGCGAGGGACTGTCCGGCGCCGACGACACGGCCGTCGTCGAGCTCGCGTTCCCCGCCGACGTCTCGGGAATCCCGCCTGGGGTGGAGAGCGCCGAGGGGCTCACGTCCATGGCCTCCTTAGCCGCCTTCGCTGCTCCAGCCACAGCTCGAGGCGTCGCTCGCCGCCATGGAGCCTCCGGCCAGCCTCCTCGTCGCCGACGCGTTCCTGTACTGGACGAACGCGTCGGCGGCCACGCTCGGCGTCCCGAAGCCGAAGGTGTCGTTCTTAGGCATCTCGGCGTTCACACAGGTACTGCGGGAGCTGCGCATCAGCCACGACCCGTTCCCGGCGCTGCAGCACGCCGACGTCGACGGCGACGGCAATCCGGCGACGTTCACGGTGCCTGAGTTCCCGCACATCAAGCTCACGTTGGAGGACATGATGGCGCCCTTGGGCGATCCGTCGTCGGTTGCGCCCATGATGGAGCTGTGCACGGCAAGCTGGCGAAGGCCATAGAGGAGGGCCATGGCCTGATCGTCAACACCTTCCAAGGCCTAGAGAAACCGTACCAAGGACAGAGGCTTAGTGGTGAGGGAGTGGGTGGATCAATTGGGGATTTTGCGTGAGAGGGTTTCTGAGTCACTGCGGGTGGAACTCGGTGCTGGAGAGCGTCACGGCTGCTGTGCCACTGGCAGCTTGGCCCATGCAGGCCGATCAACCTTTCAACGCAGCGTTTGCAGTCGATGAGGCAAGCAAGGAGGAGCCGCGAGACGTTTAATTGTCATCATTTTTCTTTCAAACTAATAATGTGGTGTTGTGCTCTGTAGCTATACCAAACATTTATGTTGGTCACTGGCATTTACTTCTCAGGTCTTTGGTTGGAAATATTTATATGAAATTGATTGGACACGGTGGTTTTCTTTCTTGGGAGTACTTAATTTGGGACCATTTAATTCTGCTTTGTGCACTAGCCTGAAAAAAGTGTTGAATGGTATAGCGCAAAAGGGGTGTGTTAAGGCCACACCCAGCGTCTCGCCCACGAGCCAACTCACTAATCTCTTTTTTTTTTGCTCGTTTTCTATTGCTATTGGTCAGCTTTCCCGGGAAGAAAAGACGGGTCTTCTAACTTTGAATAATTTCGTGAAATTAAATTTGTTTACAGATTTGAAAAAAGTCTATAAATTTTAAAGTAAGTTCATGACTTTTTTAAAAGTTCATGAATTTGAAAAAGAAAACACAGTTTTAATTAAATTTTGTGCTTTTAAAAATGTTCAGGAAATTTAAAACTCAAGGATTTGAAAAACAATTCATGCATTTCAAAAAATTCCACAATTTTTCTAAAAAATGAAGCCGCAAATAGTGAAAAATTAAAAATAGAATCCAAAAGAAAAAACCCAAAGAAAAAACTTATATGAGCCTACCAATAGGAAACCTACGCATACCATTAACACACCATTTAACGCTTAAGCGCAAAATAGAATTTGTGCATACCTCATAATCTCCCCTTAAGCATCAAAGTGTTTATGGATTTGAAAAGGAATCATAATTTATAAAAATCTGTAAACTCATTTGCCCATCTAGGCTGCGGGGGTGCGCCCATCTAGGCTGCGGCCCGGTGTCCCACCCACGCACTGGCTCATACACTCGTTTGCCCATCTGCTTGCTTCTTGTTGTCTTCTTTTTCGCTTCTTTTCTATTGCCGATGGTCAACCTTCCCCGAAAATAAACATGTTAGGTTTCTTAATTTTGAAAATTTTGGTGGAATTACAAAATGTTTATGGATTTGAAAAGGAATCATAATTTATAAAAATGATCATAAATTTGGGAAAATATCATAAAAATTAAAAGTCGCCGGCCGAGTTCCACTTCGCCCTGCCGCGAGACATGCTCGTCACCGACGTAGACCTGCCTCGCTTCGACCTCGACCTCGCCGACTTTGTCCTCCGCTGCCCACGCCTGCGGGTGCTCAGGGTGGCCAACGACTGCTACCACTCCGCCGGCGACATCACCATCAAATCGGAGTCGTTGGAGGAGCTGCAAGTGCGGAGTCGGTCCAAATGGACAAGATGCATCCACATTGAGGCCCCCATGCTGAAGCAATTGACGGTGTCCTTCCACACCATCAATGAGCTCAGGGTGTCCATAGTGGCACCAACTGTGAAGAAGGTCTCGTTGGGTTGGAGTGCTACTATACCATCGAGACCGAAGAGATTTCTTGTTGGGGACTCTCCATGATGACCTTGCATACCGCAGAGGCCGAGGGACAGCGGTTGCTCACGGAGACCGGCACCGGAGACGACGCCCGTTTGCCGTTGTCTAACGTGTATGTCCTGTCCCTGCATTTGTCGGGTTCACCTGTATGTCTCATGCCCTACTCAGTTGATTCGATCTTCCAACTAAATGGAACTTCTGCATGATAGACTGCCATTCCTTTTTGCAGGGTTGGACTGCTAAACCTGACGCAGAGCTCGAAGTTGCCGAAAAGATAGAGACACTTGTTGTAACCGGCTTCTCTGTTTTGGAGCTGCATTTCTCGACAACTGAGTTTCATTTCGGTATACCAGCCAAGCATGCTTTTGGAGGATGTGTGGTGCGTCTACTTGGGATGCATCGGATTCGTACCGCTACACGAAAGCTTAGGATCGTCTTACTTAGATCAGATGTAATCCTTTGCTCCTTTAATAATATATCTCAAATACATATGATAATTGCTCAGACAAAAGAAAACTCTATGTGCGTAAACACATTGTATTAATTCACATTTTCTCTAGGTGGTAAAAGAATGCCCAGTAAATTGTCGTTGTGATAAGCCCAAGAACTGGAGAAGAAAAAATATCTCGTTGATCAATCTTGAAGAAGTGGAAATCGAAGGCTTCGAAGGGGAGGATCATGATTTTGATTTCCTGAAAGTGATATTCAGATGCGCACCAATGCTTAAAAGAATGTCCGTGCGGATGTGTGATGAGGACAGCACAAGTAATGATCGGTGTTTGAAAACACACAACTTCTTCAAGGCGTATCCTTTTGTGGAATGCAATGTTTATCTTAGTTCCGGTAAGAAAGTTCTGCATCAGTGATTAGTATAAGCTCCTAGATGGAACTAATTCTCTTTTATCTTTGCACAGTTTCCTCTAGTCGTAAACTCACGTTTTATCAGTGTTCGCCTTGTGCCTATATTCTTCTCTGAAACCTTTATAGTTCTGTTCTGTCAGTTTCTTTCGTGTTGTGCAAATTTGCAGAATCCTTGGAGTGCGTCATTGACATGCCAACCTTTCCTCTAGGTTAACTTAGTTTAGCTTGCTCCTGTACCCCAATAATAGGCTGAACATGCTGTATTAGTGTTTTTCTATGGGAAAATTTTACTGCTGAATTTGTGTGCATACATCCTTACATTGCACAATTCGATTTTGCACCAGTTGTATTTTGTAGCCGCTAAAAGAAGTTTCTAGTTTAACAGCAGTTAGGTGTCTCATTTTGACTGACTTTCATAGGCCATCGGGTTAATGCCAGACAAAAAACAGAGAAGGGTATATGAAAAGAAAAACTGGCAGCTCTTCAGTATTACTACTAAATATTCATAAACTCCTTGGCAAAGTTTTATTTGCTATTGATAGCATTCTCTACAAGCGTCGACTCTATATTTCCATGCTGAGATACTGAACCAAACTGGTTTCTACTTTTGCCTCATTTGCCTGCAGGGTCAAAGCACCACAGCCAAAGTTGTGCATTGGAATGATTCTCATCCTTGCGTTTACGGATTGGCGGTGCTCATCGACAAGATGGTCCTCTCCCATGATGACCAACTCCGCAATCCGGTTTCAGAATTTTGCTAGGTGGCTTCCTTCAACGGACAAAAATGAGCAGCTGAGGTGTTTTTTCAGCGGTGCAACGCGGCTACAGGCTAGGATCGGTGTACTCTTGCTCTTAATTAAACCTTGGCCTATAATATGACATTGTTAATAACTTGGTGTACTCTTGCTCTTTCCTTGAAGAAAGAATAGCAGTGTCATAGCTTGGCTTTGTCATGAAATTGCCAAGATTTAGTGTACACACCATATGCCAGTCAAAATGTTAAGCCTCGATTAGCACTGTGCTTTTCTTCAGCAAAAGCCCAATAGAGCATCAGAGAAGAAGAATGTTCACTTTATCCTCTCTTTATTTTGCATGTTACTCCCATCGCCATCATAATACCCAGTATGATGTTCTTGCCCCTGCTTGAAGGGAAAGGAAAAATGAAGTGCCTGCTGCAGCAGGCAAGGCAGCAAAGCAAAGCAGGCATGTTGCAGAGGATCAGTGGTCTCATCTCTTTCTCTTCTAGTCCAAGTCCAAGCGCCCCAAGTCTGGGTCAAGATCCAACATGGTCCCTCTAGCAACTCTTTGTTTTTTCCTCTAGCATCCATCTGCTCTTCTACCACTGTTTGGCCATCAAGGAACCAAGACCACATGGCAAGGACAGCTATGGTGATAGATAAACCATACTCTAGTAGCATCTCTGTAATCCTAATCACATTAAGTAGGAAACAAGTAAGTTTTTTTTTTCTACTCCGCATAATTAACTTTATCTTAAGTCAAACTTTGACCAAATTTAGAGAAAAAATTAATTACATCTACAATACCAAATCAATATCATTAGATCCGTTATTGTAAATGTTAATATCATGTACTATGACTTATTGATCTTAAAATGTGAGATGTATCTTCTTGTATCTGTTGCTTGTTGAGATTTGTTGTTTGCCAGTTAAATAAACCACGAAAAGAACAAAAATAGTTGGAACGAGCAATGTTAGTTAGATTATTTTTCTGTCGCCACATATGTTTGCTCACTTCAACTGTGAAAACATTCGAGTACTCATAACCGAATCCCTGTGGAGAACGTGACAACCTCTATATGTACATGTGATCAATTTGCTCGTAGGTGAGTTTATTATTTTTCAATGTTGAATTTATTTTTTAAAAATGTGAAAGTGAATTATCTTGTCATCTTGTGAATCTTGAACATGTCGTGCATAGTAGTATGTATCCATTTGCATGCTCCATAAGCAACAACAAACCATGTGGGACACTCTCGGTTAGGCAATCTTTTTTCTTTTGTAAAAAAGAACACACTCGCTTTTTAACAAATTAGAGGGATATAAATTCTAGTCAACGTCGAACTTTGTACACCTTGGCTAAGTTTATAGGAAAAATTATCAATTTTTATGCCCCATGGTTGGGAGTGCAGGTGATCCTGAGGAGAATTGCAGGCTTCTGCAACCAATGGAAGATCCTGTGCAAAGAGGCTGCAAGAGAGCGCGTGGAGAATCTAATATCATCTCTGTGGGAACTATCCAGGCAGCCGCCTCTGCTGCTTTGGCCAGAGCCAGGGTGAGGAAGAATGAACTGTGGATGGAATACTATCGGAAGAAGAAGGCAGAAGGATGGTGTGGTATCGAGGGCGGGCTACTCATGGCAGGATGAAAAGAAAAAAGAGATGGATACCAGATCCAGACCTTCATGATGTTCGGCATTAGCCTTTTAATTTTCTGTCAGTAGACATTTGAGTAGTTGGAGATTGTAAGAGGTTTTAGCAAGAGTTCAGGAGTTAGTTGGATTTCATGCCGGAGGGCGCTAGAAACCCTCCCGCGAGCTGTAATGAGAATTTCTGTGGTTTCATTTTAAGTAATGAAACCGGGGCAAGAGCCATTTTCCTCTTAAAAAATTATCAATATTTACAATGCCAACTCAATACCGTTGGATACATATATGTTCGGTATTGTAATTGCTTATGTTGGTTCTACATACAAATTTAGCGGAGAAATTTTAATCTGGCAAGGAGTACTACATATGCATATATTTTCAGTTTAAATACTGTATTCACACAACATCGAACACTCTTTTTTTTGTGCATATTCAAATTCTTGGCGTTTTGGACGGTTTCTGTAAAAAAAAAACACATCGGCTCTCTCTCTCGTCTGCAATCGGGGTTGGGTTTCCCATGGAGGATGTCGCACGCCGCCATGGCGGCGGAGGAGCCGACCTCATCAGCGACCTGCCGGAGGATCTGCTCCTCCAGGTCCTCGCCCGCCGCCGCGCGCACAGGCCTCCTCTCCCGCCGGTGGCGCGGCCTCTGGACCCGCCTCCCCGACCTCGTCTTCCGCGACGTCGCGCTCGGCCCGCCCCGCTCCTACCCGCGCTCGCCTCGCTCCAAGCCGCGGCCGGCCCCGGGGTGACCCTCCTCGATATCCGCGTCGCAGGGCTTGAGCGGGAGGCTTCCTTGGTCTCTTCGCTGCTCCATGCCGCCGCGGGGCTCTCGCCGGCGGAGCTCCGCCTGGCCCTCCAACGCGACATCCAGTTCTTCCACGTGGAGATGCCTCGCTTCCACCGCGCCACCTCCATCGACCTCGCCGCGCACTACCTCCACCTCTTGCTGTCACGCATCAGCAGGTTCCCGGCGCTCCAGAGGCTGTCCCTCTCCGGCTGCCGCGTCGACCTCGCCGACCTGGTCCACCGCTGCCCGTGCCTGCGGGTGCTCAGGGTGGCCGACGCCCGACGGGTTCCTCAACAGCAATATCACCATCAAATCGGAGTCGTTGGAGGAGCTCGCTGTGGAGAGCCTGAACAAATGGACAGAGTGTATCTGCGTCGAGGCCCCCCATGCTCAAGAATTTGGCAATGTCATTCAGCATCGACAGCGAGCTCACCGTGTCCATCGCCGCGCCAATTGTGGAGAAGGTCTCTTGGGAGTGCTCATATTCCTATTCCTCGCTGACTCGTGGGCTTGGTCCATGGAGCCTCTCAAACCTGAGCTTACATGCCGCAGAAAGCCATGAAGACATGGTGCTCACCGACACCGGCCGGCTCTCCAACGCTTATGTCCTGTCCCTGCAAATATGGCCTTGTGTATGTCTCATGTCCTATACTCAATCGACTTGATTACCCGACTAAATTAAACCTATGCATGATACACTACCGTTATCCTGATGCAGGGTTTGACTAGTTAGTTATCCTGATGCAGAGTTCAGCTTGGAGCAGGAAATAGAGACACATCTGGTTACTGACTTCTCTGTTTTGGAGCTACATTTCACGACAATGGAGCTTGATCATCGTGTCAGATCTGTGAGGCATGTCTTTGGAGCATTTGCGTTGCATCTACTTGGGATGCATCCGATTCGTTCTGCTACACGAAAGCTTAAGATCATCGTACAGAGATCAGAGGTAATACTACTTTGCTCTGTTAATATATTGCAAATATATATGGTACTGCTTGTTCAAAAAAAAATATGTTTGCATTCTTGAGACATGGTCTCATTTCTGAACCATCAGTAAATGAATTGTAATAATCCACATTTGTTCTAGTTCAAAGAAGAATGCCCGGTAAATTGTCCCTGCGATGAGCCGAAGAGCTGGAGAAGCAAAAATATCTCCTTGATCAATCTCGAAGAAGTGGAAATGGAAGGCTTCGAAGGGGAGGACCATGAGTTTGATTTGCTGAAAGTGATAATCAGATGCGCACCAACGCTTAAAAGATTGGCCGTGCAGATGTCTGATGAGGTCAGAACAAGTAACGACCAGTGTTCGAAAATATACGACATCTTCAAGGCGCATCCTTCCGTGGAATGCAATGTTGATCTTAGTTCTGGTAAGAAGGTTCTGCTGCTGCATAAATGATTAGTATGCTCCTAGATGAAACTATATACGTATTTTTTAACCCTTGCACACTTAGACGAAGCCTAAACTCATGATCATGACCGTTCACCTTGTGCCTATATTGTGCTCTGAATCTTTATAGTTATGTTCTGTTAGTGTCTTTCATGTTGTGCACATTTCTAGACCGGTTGGAATGTGTGCCAACTTTTCATCTAGGTTAACTTAGTTTAGCTGGCTCCTGATCTATTAGTTAGCTGAAGCCTGAAGGAATGGCCAATATGATGCTCCATATGTTTTGGCAATGTGTTTGCCGTCTTTGTGCTGGTCACTCAATGGGCCCAGATGGGACTAGACCCTCATTCTAACTAGAGTACTATGTCATCCGTACCATCTACTTTGGTTTGCACGAAATACATGAGATGCTATAGTCCACTGAAATTTGCTTGTGTCTGTACCCCAATAATTGGCTGAATATGCTATATAGTGATTTTTCTTTGGGGAAATTTTACTGCTGAATTTATGTGCACGCACACATCCTTACACTGCGCAATTCGGTTTTGCATGTTTTGTACTTAATGGATCTTTGGGTTAAGCAGTAGCTGCTAATGCCAACACAGAAACAAAGAACTGTATATAAAAGGAAACTGGCAGCATTTCTGTATTACAAAAAATATTCATAAACTCCTTGCAAAGCTGTAACTGACAACAAAGAGAATGTAATTCTAGTTCATTTTGAGTAAGTACTTTGCTGTTTTTCCTTAAGCTGTTTGCAATTGATAGGGCATTATCTATACGTACGTCGACTTCATATTTCCATGCTCAGATACTGACCCAAACTGGTTTCGAATTGCCTCATTTGCTTGCAGGGCCAAAGCGCGACAGCCAAAGTTCTGCGCTCGCATGATTCTCATCCTTGTGTTTACGGGTTCACGGTGCTCGTCCTCTGGAGGGTCCTCTCCAGCGCAGAATTTTGCTTGGCGGCGGCTTCGATGAACAAACTAAGCCGCTGAGGTGTTATTTCACCGATGTCAACGGAGCTTCAGGCCAGAAGTGGTGTGCTCTTGTCTTTCCTTGGCCTTGTTAGTTCCATTTTAACTGGCTACTATGAAATTGCCGAAAATCAGTCTACTCTACCCATGTCATTTTAAGCCTCAATTAGCTCTGTGCTTTGATTCAGCAAAAGCTCGATAGAGCATCAGAGAGAAGAATGTTCACTTTATCCTCTCTTTTTGTCAAGCAAGCATGTGGCTGGTTTGGCAAGGGCTCCAGCTTTGGTGGTCACATGAACCTAATTAGCTCCCTGATTAGCTCACTCCCATCATGATACCACTGACTATACATAGTCTTTAGCAGACCAGTGGCATGTGGAGTGAAAAGTTCACTGCTGCCCTTGCCCCTGCATGAAGGGAAAAGAAAAGGAAAAATGAAGTGCCTGCTGCAGCAGAGCAGGCAAGGCAGCAAAGCAAAGCAGGCATGTTGCAGAAGATCAGTGGTCTCATCTCTCTTCTCTTCTGGTCCAAGTCCAAGCCTGGGTCAAGATCCAACATGGTCCCTCCACCGACTCTTTCTTGTGTTTTTCCTCCATCTGCCACTCTACTGTTGGCCATCAAGGAACCAACGGCACATGGCAGGGACAGCCATGATAGATAGATAGATAAACCATGCTAGTAGCATCTCTGTAACCCTAATCACAGTTTTTGTCTACTAATAGCATCCCCAGAACTGATAGGGGATTGCCAGAAAATAAGTAGTACAGTACTTGGAAACATAACAAGTTCTGGGAAGCATTGTACTAAGCTTGATGTGTGTGCAGAGGAATCATCTTTTTACTGCCATGGTTGCTGCTCCCAGGCTCCAAGCAAGCAGCCCCAAGTTTCTGAACATTTTTTCTTCACTTCCAGCCAGTCAACTCATAGGATTCTGCAATGCAGCAAACAAAAATAAACATCCAGGATGGATGGATAGATCCAGGCAACATTTTAACTCCTACTACCTCGAGTCCTGCTCCATCCCACCATTTGTTAAAACCAGACCACTGTAGTACATGCTCCCTCCAATGCATCTTCAGTTCAAAACTTCAAAACTTGGCCAGAGCAGCAATGCAGGCTCAGAATGAACACAAATTGCACAGTGCTACTACTAGAAAGAACACTGAGCTTCCAAGAGCACAGAAGCAATGGCCAGCTAAATTTATTTATATATTCTTCTTTCTGTTGGAACATGGAGCTGCAGCTCTTGTACAACCAAACCTCCTCTGCTCTGCATTTCATTCAGCAAACAACTCATGGCCTTGCTGCTGCTTCCCTACAACCTAAAGACTAGCCAACTACTACTAGTACATGCAGCCTCATCATCCATCTCTAGCTATGAACAAGGTAAATTTACCCCCCTTTTCTATCACAAAAAGAATATGAACACCAAGCCGAATCACGACCGATAATGTTACACACAATGAGAATTCCTCAGCCTATACTCTTCCCAGGGGGGAGAAGGGCGGGCGCCGCGGATCGAACGCGACAGACGGAGGCGCCTTCTCTCGCTTCGTCGTCTTCAGTTTCTTCTTCTCCTCTGCCGTGACCGCCTCGATCAGCTGCATCACCTCCCCCTCAAGGAGCATCTTGAGCGAGCTGGAGTACAGCTTGTGCTTGCCCTTCTCGATGACGACGGCCGTCGAAGCCTCCGAGCAGTGCAGCAGAGAGATGCAGGCTGAGAATGCCTGTAACGCTGATAGCCGCGCGTGGAAATCCACCAACAGCTGCCCTTTCCCGTCGGCTTTCATGGAAAGGGCAGGGAGCTCTTCTTTGCTACCCTGTTTGAACAATAAATGGACACACATGACAGCTACTCTTGTTTGGAATAAGATGAATATATTACAGCTAACTCAGGCAATTTACTGCATAAGATTAGACTAGAAGCAACAAGTTTTAGGCTCTCAGGCATCAGCTAGCTGCATTTGACCTTTAAAATAAATATTTCCCTTTCCAATGGCATAAATTGTTGCATTTTATGCTAAAGGACCAATAACTAAAGGTATGCCTAAACCAAGTCCTATTTTAAATAAACGAGTTGATATGAGGATGATTGTCCTGAGTAACAGAGCTAATTAATTACTTCTCCAAGATGTTTGATCAGTTTTGTATTATCTTTCTGACAATAAAAATTTATTCTACCTGAACCACTATCCTCAGAAACAAAAACGGCACATCGTACTAAGTAAATGAGCAAGTATACATCAATACACATGGGAATATACATCAATACATAGGGGTTGCATTGCATGGTAGTGTACCTGAACAAGGAGCTCCATAGGATGCTTGCTTTCCTTCATCACAGAATCGACCCAGTTATCATCATAAGCATTCTCGAGGATGACAAGTGGACATGCCATGTCCCATCCGCCACAATCACACCCCCCACCATACCTCCATCTTTCTAGCAAGGATGATGGGCTGGATTCATTGTCGTTCGATAATCCATGCAGCCCACTCGGTGTCACCACTTTGATAGTACCAGCGGACGAACACTTCTTGTCCTTATTAAATGGAATCTGAATGACTGTTGCTGCAATCTCCAAATGAGGATAGAGATCCTCTTCAGACCATGGGCGAGATGTCGATACCTCTGGATTATTCCTTGCATCATGCTGGTGGTCAATCAGACTAATCTTCTGTGGATATTCACCAGAGACCGATTTATCAGCGACGCCGCAGGATTTCGGCTGACTGGGCTCTGTACACTGATGAGTCTTCTCCTCGGCGGCAAAACTTCGCCTTGCGTGAGCGATATCGTACAGAACAAACTCGGTGTTGACAGAATTATTCAGAAGACCATCTTTTCCAACTTCAGAGCATAGATAGGACGAAGCGTGCATCTGGCCTACAGTTGGAGGCAGGCATCTGCGTTCGTCTTTGGAGGACCTCCCAGCAGTGCTTCCTCGTTTACCACCGCTATGGAAAGTGTAAATCCGGCTCAGTTCACTCCCACTCTCCCAGGACCTAGCAGAGATGGATTCTTCCGGGCCCTCGACACAGAAGTCATAAAAGGGAATACCATTTCTGGAGTCACATTTAAGAACTGCTCGAAGATGAGCAGGTGACAAAGAAGCCTCCGTCATATGCCGACTTTCTCCGTTTGGCTGGCAATTGGATGATGCTTGGCTTCGCTCAGTCCTTGAGAGATCACTGAGCAACGATTTGCGGGATGCGCAGTTTTTGCTGCTTGCCGACACAGCTGCAGAGTTGGAGTCTTCCTTGTCGGCAAGAGATGGGCTGCTTCTAACAGACTTGGACTTCATGATCGGGCTCAGCATCTTCTTGAAAGGGCTTGATCGAGCTGCTTTAGTGATGTTCTCCGTGCCGCGATTGACACATTCTGATGGACTGGTGCCATCAGGGGCGCTCTCGCTCTTTGCTGGCACAGACTTATCAGGAATATTACTTGCTGGAACCCTCTGTCTCTCACCATGGTGGTTACTTTCACCAGGACATACACCGGAGTTCAGCTGACGATCTGCTTCTGCACCTGTACCAGACTTTCCATCCAGCAAATGGGGAGCTGCATTTCTGCAGGGGGCTCTTGCTGTGGACTCCTCTTCCTCAATGGATATCTCCAAGAAAGCATCACCGGCATCATCATTCTTCAGCAGGGTGCAGTCCATCCGCGGCCGGCCAAGCTTAAAATCCTCATCAGGCAGCTCACGGAAGGACAAATCCAGAAAGTCCTTGGTGGGCGCCCGGTTCACCCTACGGGTCTCCACGGAGGGCTTTGCGGCCTCCGACCGCCGGCTGCGGTGGGAGAAGAGGTAGTGCGCCCCGCTCCCGCTCGTGCTCGGCCGGGAGGAGGCCTCGCCGTCGTTGACGATGTCGAAGGAGAGGAACTCGTCCCCGCTGGGCGCGGAGTCGATCTTCCTCCTGCCCTCCTCCTGGAGCCTCCTTATCCTGGTGATCTCGCTGGAGCTCTGGTACATGGAGCCGCGCTTGGCGACGGCGATGTCCTCTGCATTGGTCAGCCGGCTTCTGGTGGGCAGGCTCTTGCAGTGGAAATTGGGGATGTGGGCGCCCACGCCCAGGCGGAGCTCTCCGGAGTCACCGTCGGAGCATTTCAGCTGGCTGTATCTCCTATCATTTGCTCTGTCAGGACGGCAAGGCGTTTGTGGAAGTTCAGGGACTGGCCTGAGTCTGGAATGGGACTGGGACTGGCGCTTCAGGCCGGAGTCGTGCCCCATTGTTGGAACCTGCACAAAGACATAGACGTAAGATTAGAGCAGTTGCGAACTATTATGCACAAATGTGAGATGTGATGTTGATAGAAGATGCATTCTTCTTGTTGAGAGATGCAGAGAGAGGGAGAGAGAGGAGCCCCCAATCCCAACAGCAAGGAAGGAAAAGAACAAGCATAAAAAGACAAACAAAATATGCATTAAAACATGGGGGGGGGGGGGGGGGGGGGGGGGGGGGGGGGAAGTAAAGAAAAAAGAATTGGAGAGGCAGCAAGAGCATCATCATCATCATACATCACATGGGTTGGTGCCTGGCTTTGAAAGGCAAAAAAGAAGGGGAAAGTTGGAGCTGCTGGCTGCCTAGGACTAGGATCTCCAAACCCAAATCCAAACCAATGTGGGTGGGTTTGTTGAGATGGGAGGGAGGTTGGAACCATGGTGCGGTCTGCGGTGTGTAGCTGCAGATCTCGCCGGAATGGGAATGGATTCATACCAAGAAGGTAGGAGAAGGCGGGAAGAGGTAGCGAGAGTTGAGAAGTGAGGGAGGGAGGGAGGGAGGGGTTGGGAGGAGGCGTGGAACGGATCCCCCTGCCTGCTCGCTCAGGTCTCCGCGGGACGGAGAGCGGCATGGGCGCCGCCGTTCCTCCAGATGAAACAAGGTAAGCCACATTGGATTTGGAAGTTTGGTGGGGAGAAAGAAAGGCCAGGCAAGCAAGCGTCTCGTGTGTCTGCCTGCGCCTGCGCCCAAATCTCCCCCAAATCCGCAGCTCCCGGCGGCGGCCACCCAGAAGAAGAAGAAGAAGGATTTGATTGATTTACCTGGGCGAAGAAGAAGAAGGAGCGCGGAGGTGGCGGCAGCAGATCGGGCGGCGGAGGGGGAGGGTCTCACTCTTTCCCTTTCCCCTTGGGGAGCAAAGGGACATCGGAGGGGGTGTGGAGTGTGGATGCGCTCACTCTCGCCTCACTTCTTCCCTACTGCTACTGTCCTGCCGGCGGGCTGCTCTGCTGAGGGAGTGACCGAGCGATGCACGCTCTCACTCTCTCTCTCTCTCTCTCTCTCTCTCTCCTGAGGGGGGGTTGTTTGTGGGTAATCTTGGGTTGTGGTCTGGGTTGGCTGTACGATACTCAAGGGACCTCCTCCTCCCGGTCCGGTCCTCCCACTCCCACGCTACTACGCTAATTGTCACGACATTATCTAGGCGAACGATTACAAAATATAGCGGACGACCGCCGCCCCGCCAAATGATGACCACGCTCAATTATTTTACTCCCTAGTGCTATGGTATCCCTTGCCTTTGTCTTTGGGGAGCGGACCAGGTAATCAAGCTGCGGTGATACAATGGTTTGGTTAGCGGCCAGCCTAAGCATTTTCAAGCGGCGGGTTCACGCCACTCTCGTCAGGCTAGTCGTGGTGGGAGTAACTTAGGCACTAACATAACACATCCCAAGGCAAATGTGCTCATGTGGCATGGAGTTGATGATGAGAGAAATGCTTGCTTGTGGTAACATAATATGTTACCATAACATAACACACCTGAGGTAAAATGAACCTATATCCCAATTAATGAAGGCTTGCATGTTATCATCCACCTGTTATTATCTATTATCAAGTAGTCTAAGTTACTCTTTCTTGTTTTTTTATGTCCGCACTGTTGTATTGCTCTTTCTTGGCAGGATATATGTTTCAGCCAACCGCCAAAAAAATTACACTTTAGCCGAGCTTGGATACGTGACATCATCAAAAAAAACAGAGAAATCTGTCGTTTACACACAAGATAAAACACGAGGCCGCCAGCTAATATACAGAAGCATGAACTGGTACCACATTAGAGTATTGAGACAGAGATTTCTCGTCTCTTTTTTCTGCGAGGGAGAGAAGAGAGGAGAGAGACTTGTATTTTCTCTTGGGTCGCTCTCGATCGATGGAATCGAATCCACGAAATTGGCAGACAGTTAGTACCACAAGTACAAGTAAGAGCATGGTTAATAATACAGCTGCTGCTGGCTATATAAGGTATTACCATATCATTTATAGTCACTCATACAACAAGGTTAGCTATAAGATTGGCTATAAAATTAGTACTTTTTCCCATCTTCTTTTTTCACATTTATTGCATCTGGCTAGGACCACGCGTATAGCCAGGCTCTTTGCATGGGAGTCCAGTCCCCTTACTTTTTCATGTCTTTCTCCTCCACGTAGGCAAAATTGCCATGTAAATGGGCTATAAGCTTTGCTATTGTACTTGCTCTAAGGCCCTGTTTGGTTCACAAGTCTTAGGACTTTTTCTAGTCCCAACTAAAAAGTCCCTAGTCCCTAAAAAGTCCCTCCCTGTTTGTTTTCAGAGACTAAAAAGTCCCTAGTCCCTTTCTAGAGGTTATTAAATGATCATGTTGCCGCTAGTATATAGAAAAATAACAATCAAACAACACCATGAGATGGCGGGCCAATGGATGCATGGAGGGGCATTGTTGGAAAAATCTCAAAAAGTCCCAAAAAAGACTCTCCTTAAGAGTCTTCTTCATTTAGTCTCAAATGTCTAGTTTAGTCCCTAAAAAGTCCCTCCCGTTTGGTAAAAAAGTCTCTAAGAAGGACTTTTTCTAGTCCCTACATAAAAAAGTCCCTGGAAACAAACACCCCCTAAGTTGGTTGCACCGCACGCACCATTAATTAGTGGCTATAATATGTTTGTTAGGGTAGTGGCTATAAATTCGCAGTACCACGTCCATCGTATCTACTGTATCTGCATCGCACGGGCGGTCATAAGTAGGAGAGGGCTGGCTTTGTGTACCACGCTTCTGATTCATATTAGGATTCTAAAACGGGCATGAATGGTAAGAAAACGTGAAATTACAAGTCATTGCATTGCTTTGCCGTATTACTTTGTGTCCCCCTCCCCTCCGTCCTTAATCACCTGTTTGGTTTCTTGTTTTCTTATTGTTAATCCTACTCGCACCCACTCTTTTTTTCTTTTTGAGAGACAACAGCGACGAAGGAAGGAAGCAGTGAAGTGGCGAAGCAGACCAGAGCAAGCCAAGGCAAGCAGACAGGAATGATTCCGTCGGGCGTTTGTTTAATACGTTACGTAGAAACGCCTCAATCAATCAATCAAAATCAGCAGGGCGCACATCGATCTGACCCCGCTTTTCCCCTGCATCGCACCCCGCCATCAATCATTCGGTCCAAACCCACACCTCCATTCCACTCCACCTCGCTTCTCTAAACTACTACTACTACTTGCATCTTTTTCTCAACAATGTGTTTCTGGTACTGCTACTCAAGCATCCTGTCTTCGCTGCTCTCAGAGCATCGCCAAGATTGACTCGTAAACCTCTCGCAACTGTCCGGACCGCAGAATCCATTCAACGCCGACTTGTATCAATCTGTGGAGCGGTCCGGTCTGACCGCCCTGGCCCACCACCCCCCTCTTCTCCCGCGTGCGCTCTCGTCCGGCGCCAGCTACCCGCATTCATGCCGCTGTAGAGGGCGCCGCTCTGCATTGAAGGCAGCTCAGGGTAGACGCGACCTCTCGCTGCCTCTGCCATTGAAGCGGCGCTTCGGCCGAGGGCGCCACCCGCTGCCCGCCCGGCTGAACACGCCTCCTCGTTGTATTCATACACCCCCATTAAACCCGTGTGAAAGCCGAGATACCTACTCCGGCCACACGTCCGTTCATCAGCGGGCCGACATTAAACGCAACGTCGGCCGAGCTCCTCCCGTCCGCCCTCTATTTAAACAATGCCAGATGCCGGGCAAGAATCGCACCCCCTCCCCCGCTCCCATCTCCTCCTTCACCATTTTCTCCACTCTTTCGATGGCTTCCGAAGAGCAGTTCTCTGGCATACAAGCCGACTGGGTGGCCCGTCGAGTACGCCAGATACGAGCAAGGTAGCTCGATGCTCCAGCTCCCGAGCCTGACCCGACGGAGCAAGTTGCCGCCCCAAGCCGCCGCGTGGTTCGGCAACTCGCCGCTCCAGGCCAAGTCAATGAGGAGTGGCGAGTTGCTCCACACCGGCACGGCGGCACGGGCATCGCCGCATCCGGTGCCTGCGACCGCGCCATCCGCCGTCGACGCGCGCGTAGCAGCACCATGCACGCAGAGAACGAAGACGGTCGCGCAGACGCGAACTAGGTGGCGGCCCGTACTCCGCGCCCGCCGCCATCATCGAGGATAAGTAGAAACACGGGAAGCCGCCACCGCTTGGATCCCAGGAAGGCCACCGCCGGATACCCGGCCGGTTCTCCTTTATCTCAGACCATCCTCGGCACCCGGCTGAGCTCCACGGAAGCACCCTTCCCCTCCAGCTGAAGCACCCTCTCGTTGCCACTCCGATGAGCGGTGCAGCCGGACATGGAAAAAATAGAGGGGAAGAACATGTCTTCGAGGCTCCCGACAGTCCGGTTATTCTGGGCTATCGGACATGGGGAAGACAACCGTGGTCGGCCATAGACTAGTGTAGTGTATCCTTGTTGTGGGAGTGGAGCTCCGCGCGCCCGTACGTGCACATAGTTTTAGCTTTTTAGTTGAAAATATGTCCAAAATGTAACTGTTCTCGTCAGGTTTGTATGAAACCTGCCATGTTTGTACGAAATCCGGCCGTGTTTACATGAATTTCATGCGGTTTGTTGAAAAAAAGTTTCAAATGTATGCGGTTAGCGTTGGATGTCGACCTCCTGCATCCATGTCCGCGGACTCCCCCCCCCCCCCCCCCCCCCGGCCCGCTGACGGATGCAGGAGGTTTTTTTGGGGTTGCCGTTGGAGATGCCCTCAACGAACACGGACATGTGCTCACATTCTATTATGTCAAACCAAAAAAAATGAACTTAAGCAAATACTTATAAAAAATTGGACTGGCATCTCCAACGTCGTCCCTTAAAATGAACACACTATTTATCCACGGACTGGTCCCCCTGGCTCCCGGTCTGTGGACGGATGCAAAATGGTTTTTGCGGGTTACTGTTAGAGATGCCCTCAACAAGCACGGACATGTGCTCACATTCTATTTTGTCAACAAAAAAAAAAGCTTAAGCAAATACTTATAAAAAAACTGGACTAGCATCTCCAACATCGTCCCTTAAAATGGACACACTATTTATCCGCGCACTGGTCCAGACCGGCCCGCAGACACAGATACATCCAACCGCATCCCCTGAACGAGACACAAATGTAGGCTCCGAGTCATCCTCTTGCCCGTCCCTATAGCAGACTCTACCTATGTCGTGGATCATCTCAAACATCTGTTTGTCCGCGTCGTCATATGTCGGCTCACCCGTTTAAGGCATACCGACGAACAGAAAGCGGGCACCGAGCTCATCCACGCTTGGCGTATGTGTCCGAAGAATCTGCGGCGATACCGACTCGCGAAGTGCACTGCATTGACGTCGACGCAATACGACACATGCTGTCGGTGGAGGCCGGGGACTGACGGTCGAGCTGCTTGATGGCGTAGAAGTAGTGAGGATGATATTGCTCCAACAAGGACGGTGTGCGCATTGACGGTGACGAAAGACAAGTTTTGTTTGTTGCCCACTCATGGATGGCACGTAGGAGGAAGATTTTCTTTTTCGGACACGGAGGAAGATCGACGATGCTTCGGATGCTAACTGTCCTTGGAGTCTATTGTAGCTACTGTACTACGTAGTAGTACTGTAGTAGGCAGGAAGCTAGGATCGTGAGAGAGGTAGTCCGTATGCACAAAGCTAGGTTGCATTTGCAGACGTACGATCTATGTACTACAGTGCATAACAGCAGCCATCAACTCTGTTCGCTATACGGCTATGATCACATGGTACAGAAAATCATACTCTCTAAGTGTCTTAAGTTTAGTACAACTTTATATTAAAGTTAGTATAAACTTTTTTTTAAGGGGGGAGGGGAGATTTTTATTACTCAAGGCACTTCTGTAGGATCAAACGAGCGATCTGGGAGATCGTACAGAAATCGGACGGAAACTGTACGTAGCGTCACTCTTTCCGTTGCAGACGTGACATGACACCGTGCATGCAACGCATGTCTGTTTTTCGCGAATACGCAAAGCTTGCGTATCTTTTTATTGACAGAAGAAAAAAATCCTGATAAATGTCACACGTGTGGCACAAACACATGACAACTCCGAACGTTTCTGATGGCAAGTTTAGTGACGCGAGGATAGCAACTTTAAATGTGAAGCATGTCAACTTTCTTTTCGGATGGCAGGTTTCGTTTTTTTTGTTTTTTTTCTTTTTAAATGGCAATTTTGGTTGTCAAAAACGTCAGGGCCAGAGTGCTTCGTGCCACACATATGACACCTATCATTTAGAAAGAAAAATGAATACAAGCAAGAATACACATGCACAAACACAAGGTAACGTGAACACGATGTCCAAAACAATGAGACAAATGATGCTCGGCCCAAACAGACGCACAACAGAGTCTATTTCCACAACTTTGTTAAATTGCACCAGTGAATTAGGTGACCCAACAACACTAGCTGCTACTACTAACTAGGCGTCGCCAACTGGGTTTGTTTGGTTTGTTTTATTCCACTTTGCCACCTACCTTTGGTTCATTCCCTTGATGTGCGCTTTGCAAAGTCATCCTTGACGCGGCATTGTATGCACACATTCTCCTCTCGCCATATCTCTTCTCTTGTACTTGTACTTGTATAAAAGAAAGAAAAAGAAATAGCACAATGTTGTCGCCTGCAATGCACGGGCAATTTATCTAGATGACAAAAACACGACCAGTCTCTTTTCGCTAGCTAGGGTATCTCTAGTGAGGGATTTTCCGCCCCAAACCAATTCTCCTGCTAAAGTAATGTTTTTTAAAATATGGTACTCACTCTACTGTAGTGATCTAAAAGATCTTATAAGAGTTTACAGAGGGATCACTCTTTTTTCTTAATTCCAGTGGCCATTATTGATACTTACTCCTAGTCTCTGATACTACTCTTAACCACTAAGTACCCACTAGGCTTTAATACCATATCAGTACCCTAATTGTACTCTTACTGTCTTACAGATAAATAGATAGCTTTCCCCAAAAAAAAGATAAATAAATAGCTCACCAGAGCTACATACAAATGGTAGCTACATACATCTCTGTGGCTGGCAGAGGATCCATTTTATTTGTACATGCGGTACATGCTATATATTGATACTACTGCATCTGTTGCTGCTGCTGCTACATGAAGCAGGAGCTGCACTGAACTACACCTCACCACTTTATTCCAGTACATCCACAACAATCTCCATTAATGGACTAGCTTCAGCTTGTACCAATTCTCACACAGTAGGAGTGGAAAGTTGTTGTTCATTGCAACAGCATATCTAACTGGACGTGGGACTGATAGATTATGTGGTTAAGTCATGTAATCTTTCGTTTGTACCCATCATTTGTGGTGTTTTCTTTTTCTTTTTGTCGCTTTAGTTGATATTATGTACGTTTCAGACCTATTTATTTCCTTTTAATAAAAATGTTTGTGTGCATCATGATGATGCAGAGGCTGGGGTCTTTCCCCTTTTCCAAAAAAAAAAACTGGAAGTGGGACTGTACTGCTGATGCATCATGCATGCCACAAACCGCAGACACTTCGGTTGCCGTCCTTGAATAATTCGCCACCGGCTCAATCAGTCGACCTTCACCTGCTCGCGCCTGGAGCTGGAGACGGCCCAGCCCTTCTGGGGGAGCCTACCTCCTCTGCTGTGGCCTTGGGTCCTGCCAACTGGTTGCTTTCATGACACTCACAGACTCTTGGAGATGAACAAAGCTCGGGTTTTTCAGGGATGCTCGACACAATTGATTGCATGCACCGGAGGTGGAAGAATTGTCATGCGGCATAGGTCGGGTGTATGCTCATTGTGTTCGTGCCCACCTGATGTTTCATTTCGAGTGAATAAAATCCACAATCTGTCGAGAAACATTGTGACAATGCCTCTCTATTTGCAATCGAAAGGGTTAGCCATTACTGTCATATACATATAGTACTACACACAAAAGTAGCAATTGCTATGCATTCATATGATCAGTGCTCTAATTGTACTCTTACAGACAAATAAACAGCTCACCAGGACTATATACAAAGCTGGGGACCCAGTTTCATTTCTACTACATGCACTAGATGCTGCTGCTGCTGCTGCTGGTACACCTTACTTACCTACCAACTCAAGTGAGGCCGGGGCTACACTACACTACATCCTCACCACTTTATTCTACTGCTTCACTCAGCTCACTCAACCCAGGAACCCTGCTCAGCCACACCAAATCAATGGACCATCTGGTGCTAACTCTCACACGGTGGACCTGGGAAGCTGCTGTTCGTTGCAACAGCAGCATCATCTACCTGGAAGTGGGACCGCACACCAGAAACCCCAGACAGACACTTCGGTTGCTTCCAACCGCCGCTTGTGCATGATTCGCCGCCAGCCAGCTCGATCAGTCGACCTTCACCTGCTCGCCCCTGGAGCTGGAGACGGGCCAGCCGTTCTGCGGGAGCCTACCGCCTCTGCCGTGGCCCTTGGTCTTGGCGACCAGTTGCTTTCTGACCAGGCCTTGCACCGACATCATGTCGCGCATGCTGTCGTGGAGCTGCTGGCACTGCGCGTCGAGCGCTAGCATCGGGAATGGCTCCTCGATGAGAACACCCACCTGAAAATGCACAAGGTGTTAGTACTCAGGTAGGAGAAACGGGGCAAATACAAGCAAGTAGTGATCTAAACGCTCTTATATTTCTTTACGGAGGGAATAACTGATGAGATGAAGCCGACACTATTAACCAAACAGACAAGGCATGAATATCATGATGTTTTCTGTCTTGATATCCTCCTGAGCATCAGGAGCCTATGAGCAGAATAAACCAAAACCATATGAACTAGGATCTGCGCTTCTCCACCTATAGAACATTTAATAGAAGCATTTATCGGCTTATTGCTCAGAATGCATACATAAGTCACTCGAAACAGTTTGCATAAGTTAGCTACCATATCACAATTCATAAAACGGGTTGAAATGGAAGCAATTTTTGTGGGGTGAAAATAGGTACGTAGGAGCAGCTTACTTCCTCGATGCAGAATAAGGAGGCAGCACTGACAAAAGTAGCTGGAACCACGATCCATTTACATTCTGCCCATAGTATGATTGGAAGTGTAAGATGCCACAGGACAAGAAACCGCGAAGTAAGCCTCGTGTACGACAGAGGAACAGGAATCCCGATGATCTGCTCGCACACACAAATTCCTTCAAGGAAACAAGACAGTTTAGACTCCTACAACCAAAAGGAAATAACTGGCATTAGGCTGCAGATCACACGGTGACTGTTAGAACTGAAGGTTTTGCAGGAAGATAAGGCCGAAGGGTTACCATGATGCTCCGCTTATGCTCCTCGAAATCCAACATCTGGAGACTCTGCGAAATGAACTCGATGATGCAACGAGGCCGGTGTTTTGAGCTCATGATAACATTCAGGTCGTCCTCTGCGAGCAAGCCCTGAAGGTCCTTTCTGATGTCGGAGTTGCTGGTTATATGACACTGAAACAAACAAAAAACAGAAGCATAACGTTAATTGCGGAACAGTGGAGAGGAGTGAAAAACAGACAGTAACAGGCTAGCAGCTATTTCAGGGACCTGGTCAAAATCAAGTTTGTACTAGAAAATACAGAATATAATCTGAAGCATGAACAAGAAGAGCAAGGTTAGAATTGGAGGAAGGATAGGCTTCCACACGAATCTTGGACATCAATTTCGTCAAGGACATGACACATTGCAAGTAGGTTGACATCAATGTAAGTAAATCAACACAGGACATGTCCATTGCAAGTACATGCTCATCAACGGTAGCAGAAGAAATTATACAAGGACATAATAAATCACAAGGGCCAAATGAATGAATCAATGCAGTTCCAGGGCAGTCCTTACTCAACTTTTACCTATTTCAGCAATAAGTCCATCGTGCCTTACACTCCACTACATGAAAATGTTCTTAGACTCTTCATTCATATCAAACAAAGCTTTTTCCGGTAGAAGCAAAACTATGAAGTGTACCAATAATCGCGGAACAAGGGAGAGGAGTGAAAACAAGCAGTAACAGGCTATCAGCCATTTTAGAGACTGTCGAATCAAGTTTATACTACAAAAAACAGAATATAATCTGAAGCATGGGCAAGAATAACAAAGTAATAATTGGGGAAAGCATATCATAGCATTCAATAACGGCCTCCACACGAATCTAGGCCATCAATTTTGTCAAGAACATGGTCCATTGCAAGTAAGTTGACATCAATGTAAAGCAAATCGAATTATACAGGACAGATCCATTGCAAGTAGGTTGCCATCAATGTAAGCAAATCGAAACAGGACATGTCTATTGCAAGTACATGCTCATCAACAGTAGCAGAACAAATTATACAAAGACATAATCAATCGCAAGGGCCAAATGAATGGATTGATGTAGTTCCAGGGCAGTCCTTACTGAGCCTTTACCTATTTCAGTAATAAACCCATAGTGCATTACACTCCACTACATGATTATGTTCTTAAGACTCTTTCAGAGACTGTCAAATCAAGTTTATTCTACAAAATACAGAATATAATCTGAAGCATGAGCAAGAAGAACAAAGTGATATTTAGGGGAAGCCTATCATAGCTTTCAATAATGGCTTCCGCACGAATCTAGGCCATCAAATTTGTCAAGAACATGGTCCATTGCAAGTAGGTTGACATCAATGTAAGCAAATCGTATTCAGGACTGTCCATTGCAAGTACATGTGCATCAATAGTAGCAGAACAAATCATACAAGGACATAATCAATCGCAAGAGCCAAAACATACCAGTTGACATGAATGAATTAATGCAGTTCCAGGGCAGTACTGACTAAATCTTTACTACAAATTTTCAGTAAAACCATATTGCCTTACACTCTACTACATGAATGATGTAAAGACTCTTCATTTATATCAAGCAAAGCTTTCTCCTTTTGCAGGACAAGCATAATGAGGAGCACACAGGACACAGTGACATGCAGCAGTGGTGGATCTCTCTCACTCACCTTGAGCGCGACGGGGAAGGCGAGGATGTAGTTGACGAGCGCGCCGGTGCCGGTGTCGTTGTCCCCGCGCTCACCGGCGCCGCAGGAATGCATGACCATGCCGGCGAGCTCGGTGGCGCCGGCGAGGACGCGCATCCAGGCCTTGCGGCCCTCGTCGAAGCGCGCGTAGGAGGCCTCGGTGCGGAAGACGAGGAGGAGCGCGAGCGCGGGGGCGGTGAGCTGGTAGGGCAGGGAGGAGGCCGTGAGCGCGTAGTCCGGGGCGAGCGTGTTGTAGGTGGCGACGGCGGCGGCGAAGGCGGTGAAGGCGGAGACCGGCGGCACGAGGGAGAGGATGACACGGGAGGAGAGCGAGGAGAGGAGGTGCCGCAGGTGGCGCAGCGAGCTGCGGTGCTCCCGCCACTGCTCGTGCGTGTACAGCGGCCGCGGCTCCCGGATGCGCCGCTCCGACACGGCGTCCGCCCAGTCGGGCACGGCGGTCAGGAGGGAGAGGAGCGGGTTCGGGGGGTTCGGGGATGGTGGGGGGTTGGGGAGCGGCTCGGGGAAGCAGCGGGTGAGCTGGCGGTTGCGGCGGCCGGGCCTGGCAGACGGGCTGAGGTGGTGGTGGCGGCGAGGGGTGGTGGCCGGGCTGGGCGGCGGGCGTGCCGCCATTGGCTGTCGCCGGTCGGCGCGAGGAGGGGAAGGGGAATCGTCGGTCGGCTCAAGCCATGGCCGGCGGTGGAGCGGAGCGGAGTTTGTGTGGCGGAGGAGAGGAGAGGATGCGGCGCGCGCCTCGCCTCGACTCGTTGGCCGACATGTGTTGTGAGTTGTGTCCATCTTGGTCTAGGATTCGTTTCTCTGAATCGGACGGCTACGGGAGTGGCCACGTGCGTGCATCCAGAGATTTCAGAGAAATTACCGGTCATGCGAGTTAGCCTCGGTCACCTAATTTGGCCCCCTGCACGCCAACCCATGCGTCCGACTACCCTAAATCCACACATATAACCATACAAAAACATGGACGAGGACCCCCTGCCGTACTGCAGGGTGCCGTTCCATCACTGACATGTGGGCCCGGCTAGAACTTGGCCCACCTGTTAATGGCCCAACGGCAGGTGCCGTATGTCAGAGGCCAAAAACATTCCTGCTTAAATCAACATAGAACGGTAGCAATCATAAAAACTTAACACTCCCTCCGTCCCAAAGTGTCTGCCGTCTGAAAGCATCACTTTTTTTTTTACGAGACCGAAAGCATCACTTAACTACTTAAAAATTCACCACCACTTAACTACTTAATACTCCCTCAGTCCCGAAATGATGTATCTAGACACGGTTTAGTGTTAGGTACATCCGTATCTAGAAAAAATAATCTAAGACAAGTAATTCAGGATGGAGGTAATACCAACTAAAACTAGGGGGCGCCGGATCTCACCGCTTCCTCACCTGACGCTTCCCCTTGGGGTCTCGACGGCTGGACTCGGCGTAGCCGTCAGCGGCTTCGAAAGTGTCATCGTCGTCGTCGTTGTCCGAAGCAGAGGATGACGACGATAAGATGACGGAGCCCGTCATGCGCCAGGCGGCGCGGATCTGCTCCTCCCGGAGCCATAAGGCTCCCTTCGCTGTCGTCGCCCGCTGCATCGCTAACCGCTTCGACTCCTCGAGCGCCATGCGGAGCGCTTTGTCATTTTTGCGGCGACTAAGACGGGCGTCCGTCTCCGCGGAATGTAGGAGCGGCGATGGCGGTGCGGAGGGCCTCATTGTCGTCACTGGCCCGGGGGAGTGGCTCTAGCGCGGATTTGCTCGATCCGCCCTTGGAGTGGCTAGTAGCTGCATCAGCCGCCCGCTTCCTTGCAAGGTGATACGCGCGACCCACCGACTCCGGCTGCGGTTCAGGGACAGTGTCGGACGAGCGAGGGGCGCCATGGAGCTGCACCTGCCAGCTCGGCCCGGCACTGATGCCCCGGAAGAGGAGCTGCCGCCCCGGTCCAGCCGCAACCGACGGAGGGTAGGAAAGTGCTAGCTGCTCCTCGTCGGGCGCCGACATGCGGTCGAAATCGTTGTCGTACAAGTCGGGCAGGAGTAGATTTCGGGGAAGACAAAGTGGATTTGGGGGAAAAGCGGAGAGGTCGAGTGAGGACAAACTACGCTTGACTAGGGTTTGCTCATTGGCCGTCGAATATTTGTGAGGGTAGGAGTGGGGTCGTTGCGGGCCATAGTCGGACATGCATACGTGGTGAACGCACCCCATGTCCGTCCTAAATTTGGGCTGGATACGAGGGGTGCCGGTCAGCCTGACCGTTTAAGACCGATTTGATGCGTCCGAGTGGGTTAGCTTTTTTTCTTGACCGGTTAGTGACTGGTCCGCCCGCCAGGGCGTTTGAGACCGGGTTGAGGAACCCGACTCTTATGCCTCACCAAGATCTCTCATACTCTATTCGGACGAGAATAGCAAAACATGTGTTATGCTATGAGCCTGGGCTCATCTGCACCCGGTCAAGAAACAATTTATAGAACATTCAAAAAATCAAAAAAATCCAATTTTTTGTGCAAGGTACTCCCTCCGTTCCAAAATAGATGACCCAACTTTATACTAAGGGCCCCTTTGATTCGTAGGATTTTAAAAACGTAGGAATGGGAAAAGTATAGGATTGGAGTGGCATGCCCACTTGAATCCTATAGGATTAACAAGAAGTGTTTGATGGCACATGAAAAACAAAGGAAAATAAAAAAAGATTGAAGTGGATGTTAGATTTCCTATAAAATGTAGTACAAAAGATTCCATAGGAAAAATTCCTATGAGATTCAATCCTATGAATCAAAGAACCAACATAGAAAAAAATCCTAAGAATTTCAATCCTCCAGAAATCCTATAAAATTCCTTTGAATCAAAGGAGCCCTAACTTTAGTACAAAGCTGGTATAAAGTTGAGTCATCTATTTTGGAACGGAGGGAGTAGATAATTTGGTCCGTGAGGTTCGCTCCAAATTTCGGAGCATTTGAATATCTGTAGCTCTCAGCAAAAAAGACAAATTGGGTCAGAACAGTACACTTTTTAATAGACCCCAAATTTGTCTTTTTTGCCGAGAACTACTCAGATATTCAAATAATTTGAAATTTGGAGCGGACATCACGTACCAAATTATCTACCATGCCAAAAAAAATGGAATTTTTTAAATTTTCCTAGTATTTGTTTTGAATTTTTTATCCAGCGCAGGTGCAGATGAGCTTGCGAGCCAAAACGCCTCACTCCTAAAAATTACACCTCCTTGTCGAATGGAGTTTCTAATTGAATGAAGTTTCTAAACGTATACTCTCTCATGCTAAAAAAACATACCCTCCGATATATATTAATGGGCACTATTGTAGTACAGCTTTAATATGGGTCAGAGGGAGTTTTTTTTTGCCATGTACGCATGTTTTGCTAGTAAAGTCGACGATCTAAATTCTTGTGCGCAACTTATTTAAAATGGATCGGAGGAAGTACACAATATTCAAAAAGGATCTCGAGCTCGCAGGCTCCCGGATGAACTGCCAGCTTAACTCATTGTGGGAATGAGTAGAGTTTTTGGAGTTTGTGTGGTGGAGACAATGTCACGCGCTATCTTGCGGCCATGTGTTAGTTGTACTCCCATATTGTTAAACTAGATAATGTTTCACGCGTTGTTGCGGAAGTTGGTTGCAAAATATTTTAATAAGATTTGAGTGCGTGGGATATAAATATTTAGATCAATAACACATGAACCAAATTATAATACATATGAGTTATTGTATCTGATTAAGCATATTGGCAAAATGTTTATTGAATATAAGTACAATAATAGAATGAAAAATATTTTTCCATGCATGGTTGCATGTGATGGTGGGTCTTTTCTCATGCATGATTGCATGTAGAGGTGTGCCTTATCCCATTCATAATTGAAAGGTGATATGACCACCGGTGGTGCTAGAATCAAAGTCCTGGGCGGGCCAAGTTAAAGGCTGCCAAAATTTTCTTGCAAACATTGCCTAGATTTACTCTTAGCCTACTTGTTTTAAAGTAAAGCTGGGCGGGCCACGGCCCGGTTTTGCTTGCACGCAGCTCCGCCACTGGATATGACATGCTTGCATGTTGAGATAAATATGTTAGTGGAATTACTCTCTTAGATATATAGGATTATGGTTATAATATTTCTTTTAAAGAATTGTGAACATTGATTGTGTTTATAGAAGAAAAAAGATTACAGTACCGAATTGACAACATACAAAAATATATTATGTTGATATTTACCATCACTGAGTGAGGATAATAATGTCTGCGAATTGGCAAACCCGCAAGAATAGAGGGAAAGCAACTGGTAAAGCATTGTACCCTCTTAACAACGCCATAGGTCATTACCGATCTTGTAGTAGCAAGTAAGCTAAGAGCATCTACGGTCAGGCGTCTCAAACAACACTTAAATGCCTGGGCAGACTGACCAGTCAAAAAAAATGACCTAGATGGGCACCTCAAACGGGCCTCAAACGTCCGGGCTAACCGGCACCCTTCATATCGAGCCAAAATCTGAGGCGGCCTGAGCGTGATCGGGCGTGTTCACCCAGGTCAGACTGATGTTGGGGTCACACAGAAAAACACTCACAAACCCAACGGTCCAATCGAGGTCTCCTTTGGTGTGGTGTGAACGCCATGTGGTGCCGCTCCGACTCGCCGCTTGACGGCCAAAGTCCGGCTATTTAAGCCGGACGGCATCCCCAAGCCCTAGCCACATCCGCTTCCTCCCTCTCTGCACCACCAGCCCGAGCCCATCCACCCCTCTCTCTCTCTCTCTCTCTCTCTCTCTCTCTCTCTCTCTCTCTCTTCCCTCGTCGTTCAGCTCCGCCATGGCCCGGCGGAAGAAGACCACTTATTCTTTGCTAATGCCGGAGCGCTGCTTCCAGATGCTGTAGGAGATTCTGTCAAGGCTCGTCACCCGCATTACAGGCAGCCTGCCTCCGGACTCGCCGAAGCCAGAGAAGGAGGAGGAGGAGAAGTAGGAGGACGGGGAGCAGCAGCCGGTGCCCATGGAGGTGGCAGATCGGGAGGAGGAGAACATGGCGGAGCCAACGCCGGTTGCGGGCTTCGCCATGGCGGAGTTCGAGGTCACCCAAGCGGTGGAGATGGCGGAGCAGCAGGTCATTCTAGAGCCCATCCAGAATGAGGCCTATGTCAAGGCCAACCGGCGGTTCATCCGACAAGAGCGAGCGGCGACGGAGGCCGACGTGGAGGAGCCGTAGGAGCCGAAGTTGCAGCTGTCGCCCATGTACCCAGAGCCAGGCATGGAGACCGTGGTTATCTCTGATGACAACGAGTAGTGTAGTGTAGGTTTAGTTGATCTACGTAGTACATAGAAGTTTCTTTCTCATGCTTTGTATGATTTTAAGATTTCAACTATGAGAAATTCGCATGCACAAAAGGATATGAGAGTACCCGGTCAATGCACGCGGGCGCGTCCGGGCACGTTCACGGACCTTTGAGTGGCCATATTTGCCTACCGCACCAACTAAAAGAAAATCTGCCTACCGCACCTGTAGATGCTTTAAGCAGTAGTTTTTTAGACTTGGAGATCAAACTAATCTCATTCGCTTGTGAGCCCAATTAGGAAGTAGAATGGCAAGTTTTACTTTTGCCACTAATCTGATGGAAAAGAAGGGGGCAAATGAAGGGCAGTACGTTTTGTTTGACTACGGAAGTAAGCAAAGAGAAAGAGGTGCTGTGGTGGTGTCACTTTACTATGACAGTAGTCCTCAATCTAATAGTACCTAGTTCAGTTACTGTATCGACCTGATTCCTGTAACTTCAAACTGACTGGGCTAGACAGAGACCCTAAGAAAAGGTGACACCACCACAACACCTCTCCGTAGGGTAAACTATTGTGTCCTGTGATTGCATGTTTGTCAAAATGACTACCTTCTAGCTGTCAAATCAGACATCCCTCCGTCCTGCATCACACGACCACTTTTTTTACACCGTCTCAAAATTGTAAGGTAAGAACTAGCAAGATGCCCGTGCATTGCACGAAACACCAAGATGCATTTTGTTTACAAAACACCTATTGTGATTGACCCATGTGGGAGTAATCTCATGTGTAAAAACTAATGATATCTCGAGAAAGAGGAGAGATAAGGTGAGGAGGAGTGGGGCGTGGTGTTGATTGTTGGTCGGACTGAGCGGAGGCATGGGATGGACGACGCTGGCAGCGGCCGCCATGCCCGATTGTTCCAGAGGCTTCCTTTTTTAATTGCTCAACAATAAGGTTGTGGGAGATAAGAATGAACGAGGGAAGGCCTTATCTGTAAATGTGGAGAGAGGTGCTGGTATCTTTTTGCAAAATTATCATAGTTTGCTTTCTATCCGTCAGATATAGATCGAACGGTCTATATTGCAAGATGGCAGGCACATCATCATCACCAACTCAGTTTTTTTAAGAATAGAGATAACAAGGTAGGAAATAATGAAAACTAAGATATTACAAAATAATATTGCTAAACAAATGTTACGACATAATCAAAGTCTATGTTAACTTTCTAAAACCTGATGTTGCTTGCCTCCAAATAAACCTGATGTTGTGTTGCGCCTATGTGTTCTCGAAACAGTCTTTCGCCCCGCATTATATATGAAGCAACATCACAACAAAGTACGTGGGTTAATTAGGGTAATTAACTAACTAGCACTAACAACCATTGTTATCTAGTTTAGTCACTGACACGCGGGTCCCATTGGTCAGGTTTGACCTGGGCTGTGCCTGTTGACCGCTGGCGTCAGCCTGACGCAGAGCTGGTGCAGTAATACTTTTTCTGGATTTAATTTAAATTAGAAAAAGCAGGAAATTCCAGAAAATGTTTAAAACTTCTAAAAATCATAGAAAATAATCTATAGCTCAGATGAAAATAATTTATATATGAAAAATGATCAGAAAAATCTATATTCATGCATGTTAAAGCAAGTTAAACCTGCTGATCAGGTCAAATCAATTATTGAACAATCACATATGGAGTTTGAATTTGAATCTTTGGTTCAAACCAACTTCATTTAATCTGGTTGCTAGTTGCATTAGCTCAATCAACAACATATTGACATGTCATGATCATGCATCATATTGTTGCATTGCATTGATTGTGTTCCTTCATGTTTGCCGGTGGTTGTTCCCTCTCAATAGACGTTGTTCCGGCGATGTGATCTTTGACACTGATGAAGTGTAGTTTCATCTTCAGAAGTGCCAGGCAAGCAAACCCCATTTGAGCATTTCGATACAATCCCACTCTCTCGCTCTTGCTCTCTTTTATTGCATTAGGACAACAACGATTCAACTGTTACATGTTGCGGTAGTTGAACCCATTCCTCTACATGACCTGTCTTTGCCACAGTAAATATTTAAAACCCACTAGCATGAGTAGGAGTTGTTTGAGCCATGATGTGCCTACTCATTCATGCTTGCTTGTTATGCCTGCTATGCTTAGAGTTGTGTCAGGTCCGATTCATCTGGGATGGATTGGAATGGTGGTGGACATGTCCTACTGTTGAGAGCTAAGTGTGTGAACACAATTTGGTTAAGGTAGCGATGAGAGGCCATGTAGGAGTACATGGTGGGTTGTCTCAGTGAACCGTCCTTAGTAACTGAGTTCCATGTTTGTGATCCAAGACAGTTACTACCACGCATTGGTATACTTAATTAACCCTCTCGACTTATTAATTGCCTTGATCTCTGTCCAGGAGTTGCAACTAGTTTATGGTGTTTGTAGGATATGTGTTAGAGCTCGTGCGTAACGCTGACCCTAGGGGTGGGCTATGATGCGGTAGAGACATCGAGGCACGGTGTTGAGTGCTCTTGCGAAAGAAAATAATTTCGAATGCAAAAATGACTTCAAAAATAGGATAGGATCGCGGATTCCATATATTTTTATAGAAAGAAAGATACTGTACTCCGCATCTTTACACCGAATCCTTAAAAGCCATTTAATGCCTTCTTGCCTGCCTTCAGTTCATGCCTTCAGGCCGGCCTGCTCTTGCCTATGAATGAGATCGTACTTTTGCCTTGGGGGGTCTCTTCCTCATTTAACAAATGTCTGGAACTTTGTATTAAGAATTGGTGGAATACCAGGCAATCCGAAACTCTCTTAACTGATATTCAAGAGAAAAGGATTCTAGAAAGATTCATAGAATTAGAAGAACTTTCTCTCTTGGACGAGATGATAAAAGGGAAACTAAAGACACATGTACAAAAAACTAGAAAAAAGGGCTTTCTACATAGGGATCGTAAAAACAACGATTTTTCCCTATCAGCTGTAGGAAGGAAGGACACTTCACGAGAATCAAAAAACGAAGAAAGTATGGCCTATACTACTACTCTATGGATAAAGTTTCTCAAATTGATAGAGAAAGCACCGTAAAGATCAATTAGTGAGCGACTGGGTCAAGCCATTTCACGGAATCTGGGCTCATCATCGCTTCCTCATAGTTCGTAGGTTCGTCATGGTCAAATAACATGACCTCCAGAACAGGATTACCGTACCACTCTGGTGTGGATCTCACTCTGGTTTACCTACGAGGTTTGGTAGTAGCTTGATCTGAAGTTACATGATCATCATCATTAACTTCCTCACTAATTGGTGTAGGAGTCACAGGAACAGATTTCTGTGATGAACTACTTTCCAATAAGGGAGCAGGTACAGTTACCTCATTAAGTTCTACTTTCCTCCCACTCACTTCTTTCGAGAGAAACTCCTTCTCTAGAAAGGATCCATTCTTAGCAACGAATGTCTTGCCTTCGGATCTGTGATAGAAGGTGTACCCAATTGTCTCCTTTGGGTATCCTATAAAGACACATTTCTCCGATTTGGGTTTGAGCTTATCAGGATGAAACCTTTTCACATAAGCATCGCAACCCCAAACTTTAAGAAACGACAACTTTGGTTTCTTGCCAAACCACAGTTCATAAGATGTCGTCTCAACGGATTTAGATGGTACCCTATTTAACGTGAATGCAGCTGTCTCTAATGCATAACCCCAAAACGATAGTGGTAGATCGGTAAGAGACATCATATATCGCACCATATCTAATAAAGTACGGTTACGATGTTCGGACACACCATTACACCGTGGTGTTCCAGGTGGCGTGAGTAGTGAAACTATTTCACATTGTTTTAACTGAAGGCCAAACTCGTAACTCAAATACTCTTCTCCACGATCAGATCGTAGAAACTTAATTTTCTTGTTACGATGATTTTCCGCTTCACTCTGAAATTATATGATCTTTTCAAATGTTTCAGACTTCTGTTTCATTTAGTAGATATACCCATATCTGCTCAAATCATCTGTGATGGTCAGAAAATAACGATATCCGCCACGAGCCTCAATATTCATCGGACCACATACATCTGTATGTATGATTTCCAACAAATCTGTTGCTCTCTCCATAGTTCCGGAGAACGGTGTTTTAGTCATCTTGCCCATAAGGCATGGCGCAAGCATCAAGTGATTCATAATCAAGTGATTCCAAAAGCCCATCAGCATGGAGTTTCTTCATGCGCTTTACACCAATATGACCTAAACGGCAGTGCCACAAATAAGTTGCACTATCATTATTAACTTTTCATCTTTTGGCTTCATTATTATGAATATGTGTATCACTACGATCGAGATCCAACAAACCATTTTATTGGGTGTATGACCATAGAAGGTTTTATTCATGTAAACAGAACAACAATTATTCTCTAATTTAAATGAATAACCGTATTGCAACAAACATGATCAAATCATATTCATGCTCAACGCAAACACCAAATAACACTTATTTAGTTTCAACACTAATCCCGAAAGTATAGGGAGTGTGCGATGATGATCATATCAATGTTGGAACTACTTCCAACACACATCGTCACCTCGCCTTTTACTAGTCTCTGTTTATTCTGCAACACCCGTTTCGAGTTACTACTATTAGCAACTGAACCAGTACCAAATACCGAGGGGTTGCTATAAACACTAGTAAAGTACACATCAATAACATGTATATCCAATATACCTTTGTTCACTTTGCCATCCTTCTTATCCACCAAATAGTTGGGGTAGTTCTGCTTCTAGTGACGAGTCCCTTTGCAGTAGAAGCACTTAGTCTCAGGCTTAGGACCAGACTTAGGCTTCTTCACTTGAGCAGCAACTTGCTTGCCGTTCTTCTTGAAGTTCCCCTTCTTCCCTTTGCCCTTTTCTTGAAACTAGTGGTCTCGTCAACCATCAACACTTGATGTTTTTCTTGATTTCTACCTTCGTCGATTTCAGCATCACGAAGAGCTCGGGAATTACTTTCGTCATCCCTTGCATACTATAGTTCATCACGAAGTTCTACTAACTTGGTGATGGTGACTAGAGAATTCTGTCAATCACTATTTTATCTGGAAGATTAACTCCCACTTGGTTCAAGCGATTGTAGTACCCAGACAATCTGAGCACATGCTCACTGCTTGAGCTATTCTCCTCCATCTTTTAGCTATAGAACTTGTTGGAGACTTCATATCTCTCAACTCGGGTATTTGCTTGAAATATTAACTTCAACTCCTGGAACATCTCATATGGTCCATGACGTTCAAAACGTCTTTGAAGTCCCGATTCTAAGCCGTTAAGCATGGTGCACTAAACTATCAAGTAGTCATCATATTGAGCTAGCCAAACGTTCATAACGTCTGCATCTGCTCCTGCAATAGGTCTGTCACCTAGCGGTGCATCAAGGACATAATTTTTCTGTGCAGCAATGAGGATAATCCTCAGATCACGGATCCAATCCGCATCTTTGCTACTAACATCTTTCAACATAATTTTTCTCTAGGAACATATCAAAAATAAACAGGGAAGCAACAACGCGAGCTATTGATCTACAACATAATTTGCAAAATACTATCAGGACTAAGTTCATGATAAATTTAAGTTCAATTAATCATATTACTTAAGAACTCCCACTTAGATAGACATCCCTCTAATCCTCTAAGTGATCACGTGATCCATATCAACTAAACCATGTCCGATCATCACGTGAGATGGAGTAGTTTCAACGGTGAACATCACTATGTTGATCATATCTACTATATGATTCACGCTCGACCTTTCGGTCTCCGTGTTCCGAGGCCATATCTGCATATGCTAGGCTCGTCAAGTTTAACCTGAGTATTCCGCGTGTGCAACTGTTTTGCACCCGTTGTATTTGAACGTAGAGCCTATCACACCCGATCATCACGTGGTGTCTCAGCACGAAGAACTTTTGCAATGGTGCATACTCAGGGAGAAGACTTTTATCTTGAAGTTTTAGTGAGAGATTATCTTATAATGCTACCGTCAATCAAAGCAAGATAAGATGCATAAAAGATAAACATCACATGCAATCAATATAAGTGATATGATATGGCCATCATCATCTTGTGCTTGTGATCTCCATCTCCGAAGCACCGTCATGATCACCATCGTCACCGGCGCGACACCTTGATCTCCATCGTAGTATCGTTGTCGTCTCGCCAACTATTGCTTTTACGACTATCGCTACCGCTTAGTGATAAAGTAAAACAATTACATGGCGATTTCATTTCATACAATAAAGCGACAACCATATGGCTCCTGCCAGTTGCCGATAACTCGGTTACAAAACATGATCATCTCATACAATAAAATATAGCATCATGTCTTGACCATATCACATCACAACATGCCCTGCAAAAACTAGTTAGACGTCCTCTACTTTGTTGTTGCAAGTTTTACGTGGCTGCTACGGGCTTAGAAAGAACCGTTCTTACCTACGCATCAAAACCACAACGATAGTTTGTCAAGTTGGTGCTGTTTTAACCTTTGCAAGGACCGGGCGTAGCCACACTCGGTTCAACTAAAGTGAGAGAGACAGACACCCGCCGGTCACCTTTAAGCAACGAGTGCTCGCAACGGTGAAACCAGTCTCGCGTAAGCGTACGCGTAATGTCGGTCCGGGCCGCTTCATCTCACAATGCCGTCGAACCAAAGTATGACATGCTGGTAAGCAGTATGACTTATATCGCCCACAACTCACTTGTGTTCTACTCGTGCATAACATCAACGCATAAAACCTGGCTCGGATGCCACTGTTGGGGAACGTAGTAATTTCAAAAAAATTCCTACGCACACGCAAGATCATGGTGATGTATAGCAACGAGAGGGGAGAGTGTTGTCCACGTACCCTCGTAGACCGAAAGTGGAAGCGTTAACACAACGCGGTTGATGTAGTCGTACGTCTTCACGATCCGACCGATCAAGTACCGAACGCACGACACCTCCGAGTTCAGCACTTTTTCAGCTTGATGACGTCCCTCGAACTCCGATCCAGCCGAGTGTTGAGGGAGAGTTTCGTCAGCACGACGGCGTGGTCACGATGATGATGTTCTACCGACGCCGGGCTTCGCCTAAGCACCGCTACGATATTATCGAGGTGTAATATGGTGGAGGGGGGCACCGCACACGGCTAAAAGATCGTAGATCAATTGTGTGTTCAGAGGTGCCCCCCTGCCCCCGTATATAAAGGAGCAAGGGGGAGGCCGCCGGCCAAGTAGGAGGGCGCGCCAAGGGGGGAGTCCTACTCCCACCGGGAGTAGGACTCCTCCTTTCCTTGTTGGAGTAGGAAAAGGGAAGGGAGAAGGAGAAAGAAGGAAGGTTGCGCTCCCCCTCCCTAGTCCAATTCGGACTAGTCCATGGGGAGGGGTGCGGCCACCCTTTGGGGCCTTTCTCTCCTTTCCCGTATGGCCCATTAAGGCCCAATACGAATTCCCGTAACTCTCCGGTACTCTGAAAAATACCCGAATCACTCGGAACCTTTCCGATGTCCGAATATAGTCGTCCAATATATCGATCTTTACTACTCGACCATTTCGAGACTCCTCGTCATGTCCCCGATCTCATCCGGGACTCCGAACTCCTTCGGTACATCAAAACTCATAAACTCATAATAAAACTGTCATCGTAACGTTAAGCGTGCGGACCCTACGGGTTCGAGAACTATGTAGACATGACCGAGACACCACTCCGGTCAATAACCAATAGCGGAACCTGGATGCTCATATTGGTTCCTACATATTCTACGAAGATCTTTATCGGTCAGACCGCATAACAACATACGTTGTTCCCTTTGTCATCGGTATGTTACTTGCCCGAGATTCGATCGTCGGTATCTCGATACCTAGTTCAATCTCGTTACCGGCAAGTCTCTTTACTCGTTCCGTAATACATCATCCCGCAACTAGCTCATTAGTTGCAATGCTTGCAAGGCTCATAGTGATGTGCATTACCGAGTGGGCCCAGAGATACCTCTCCGACAATCGGAGTGACAAATCCTAATCTCGAAATACGCCAACCCAACAAGTACCTTCGGAGACACCTGTAGAGCACCTTTATAATCACCCAGTTACGTTGTGACGTTTGGTAGCACACAAAGTGTTCCTCCGGTAAACGGGAGTTGCATAATCTCATAGTCATAGGAACATGTATAAGTCATGAAGAAAGCAATAGCAACATACTAAACGATCGAGTGCTAAGCTAACGGAATGGGTCAAGTCAATCACATCATTCTCCTAATGATGTGATCCCATTAACCAAATGACAACTCATGTCTATGGCTAGGAAACATAACCATCTTTGATCAACGAGCTAGTCAAGTAGAGGCATACTAGTGACACTCTGTTTGTCTATGTATTCACACATGTATCAAGTTTCCGGTTAATACAATTCTAGCATGAATAATAAACATTTATCATGAAATAAGGAAATAAATAATAAATTTATTATTGCCTCTAGGGTATATTTCCTTCAGTAGAGTTATGTTGTGATGCCATGTTGTATCTACACATATCGAGCATATTGTCTGTATGTTAGTGAAATGCTTTGGTATGTGTGGGATCCGGCACCTAGTTGTTTATTCTTGGTAGCATTCCTTATGGGGAAATGACTCCTAGTGCTTCCACTGAGCCATGGTAGCTTGCTACTGCTCCGGAACACATGGTTTGACTGGCATGTGTCCTTCTTTGCTCCTGTGTCCATCCCTTCGGGAAAATGTCACGTGGTGTTTACCGGAGTCCTGATAGCTTGCTACAGCCCGGTTATACTCGCTGCTAACCGACACGTGCATTGCTGGGTCATGTATGCATGTCCCTGTAAGTTTGTGCCACCTTGGGTTTATGACTAGTCATGTCGGCCCGGATTCTCTGTCATATGGATGCTAGTGACACTATCATATACGTGAGCCAAAAGGCGCAAACGGTCTCGACCAAGGTAAGGTTGCAGCCATGGGGATACCGTGCGTGAGGCCGCAAAGTGATATGAGGTGTTACTTGCTAGACCGGTGTGACTTAGGATCGGGGTCCTGACAATTTCTCAATTTCCATACTGTCCAGAAAATAGCAGACACCCGTGCCATCATTGACTTTTTTTCATCAGATTTAAACTTGTTAATCAAGTTGTGAAACAAAGCCTAACTATTGTCAGGTATATCAAGAAGGTTAAAAGCACATTTCAAAATATTCAAAAGCATTCTCGATATAGAACATCTCATGGAATGATTATCAGTTGACTCATCTTCGCCACAAAAATGATAGGACGAGTTACCAATCCAGCTTCTCCTGACCAAGTTACCTTTGGTCAGATACTATTCTAAGCACTAGCTACATAAAGATTTTCACTTTAGGTGGGATTTTAGTTTTCCAAAGGAATTTATGAGGGAAAGATACTCCATTTTCAATCAAGTTTATATTATGTGATTTAACCAAATATACTCCACTTTTGGTGAGAGTCCATTTAATAGTGTCATTCTGATCAAATAGTTCAATCCCATCACACACTTCTTTGATATGATTCCAAAGCTCTAGAGGATCCCCCCATAAAGTCCTCCTGAATTGTGTATTGTTTAGAACTTCTCTAAAAACCTCAGCCAGTAGGAATTTTTTTATTAAAGCAAATATTTTTATATAACCTAGGGAAGTTAGACTTGAGGGGTTTGTCCCCTACCCACAGGACTTCGCAAAGTCTCACATTTCTGCAATTCCCAACAGTGAACATGTAGTGAAAAAAGAAGTGCACCTTATGTTTGATCAAGAGAGTCCAAAATTGTGAGTTCCCTTGCCTAGGTTTAATCTTAGTCGGGCATTAATCTTTCACATACTTATTTGCAAGAACTTGTTGCCAAAGCCCCTTTGTATTATATATCTTGCACCACAGTTGGGGATATAGCTACTGAAGGAAATATGACCTAGATGCAATAATAAAGTTATTATTTATTTCCTTATTTCATGATAAATGTTTATTATTCATGCTAGAATTGTATTAACCGGAAAATTAGTACATGTGTGAATACATAGACAAACAGAGTGTCACTAATATGCCTCTACTTGACTAGCTTGTTAAATCAAAGATGGTTAAGTTTCCTAGCCATAGACATGAGTTGTTATTTGATTAACGGGATCACATCATTAGAGAATGATGTGATTGACTTGACCCATTCCGTTAGCTTAGCACTTGATCGTTTAGTATGTTGCTATTGCTTTCTTCATGACTTATACATGTCCCTATGACTATGAGATTATGCAACTCCCAAATACCGGAGGAACACTTTGTGTGCTATCAAACGTCACAACGTAACTGGGTGATTATAAAGATGCTCTACATGTGTCTCCAATGGTGTCTGTTGAGTTGGCATAGATCGAGATTAGGATTTGTCACTTCGTGTATCGGAGAGGTATCTCTGGGCCCTCTCGGTAATACACATCACTATAAGCCTTGCAAGCAATGTGACTAATGAGTTAGTTGCGGGATGATGCATTACGGAATGAGTAAAGAGACTTGCCGGTAACGAGATTGAACTAGGTATTGAGATACCGACGATCGAATCTCGGGCAAGTAACATACCGATGACAAAGGGATCAACGTATGTTGTTATGCGGTTTGACCGATAAAGATCTTCGTAGAATATGTAGGAACCAATATGAGCATCCAGGTTCCGCTATTGGTTATTGACCGGACATGAGTCTCGGTCATGTCTACATAGTTCTCGAACCCGTAGGGTCCGCACGCTTAACGTTCTGTGACGATTTGTATTATGAGTTATGTGATTTGATGACCGAAGTTTGTTCGGAGTCCCAGATGAGATCGGGGACATGACAAGAAGTCTCGAAATGGTTGAGACATAAAGATCGATATATTGGAAGGCTATATTCGGACATCGGAAAGGTTCCGAGTGATTCGGGTATTTTTTGGAGTATCGGAGAGTTACGGGAATTCGTATTGGGCCTTAATGGGCCATACGGGAAAGGGGAGAAAGGCCTCAAGGGTGGCAGCGCCCCTTCCCCATGGACTGGTCCAAATTGGACTAGGGAAAGGGGGCGCCCCCTTCCTTCCTTCTCCATCTCCCTTCCCTTTTTCCTATTCCATGTGGGAGGTGGAATCCTACTAGGACTAGGGAGTCCTAGTAGGACTCCACACTTTGGGTGCACCCTATGAGGGCCGGCCTCCTCCTCCCTCCATCCTTTATATACGTGGCCAGGGGGCACCCAATAGACACACAAGTTGATCATTGATCTCTTAGCCGTGTGCGGTACCCCCCTCCATCATAACCCACCTCGGTCATATCGTTGCAGTGCTTAGGCGAAGCCCTGTGCCAGTAGCTTCATCATCACCATCATCACGCAGTCGTGCTGACGAAGCTCTCCCTCGACACTCTGCTGGATCGTGAGTTCGTGGGACGTCACCGAGCCGAACGTGTGCAGATCGCGGAGGTGCCGTACTTTCGGTAGTAGGATCGGTCGATCGTGAAGACGTACGACTACATCAACCGCGTTGTCATAACACTTCCGCTTACGGTCTACGAGGGTACGTGGACAACACTCTCCCCTCTCGTTGCTATGCACCACCATGATCTTGCGTGTGCGTAGGATTCTTTTTTGAAATTACTACGTTACCTGACAGTGGCATCCGAGCCAGGTTTATGCGTAGATGTTATATGCACGACTAGAACACAAGTGAGTAGTGGGCGATAATAGTCATACTGCTTACCAACATGTCATACTTTGATTCGGCGGTATTGTTGGATGAAGTGGCCCGGACCGACATTATGCGTACACTTACGCGAGACTGGTTCTACCGACGTGCTTTGCACACAGGTGGCTGGCGGGTGTCAGTTTCTCCAACTTTAGTTGAATCGAGTGTGGCTACTCCCGGTCCCTGTTGAAGGTTAAAGCAGCACATACTTGACGAAAAGTCGTTGTGGTTTTGATGCGTAGGTAAGAACGGTTCTTGCTCAACCCCTAGCAGCCACGTAAAACTTGCAACAACAAAGTAGAGGACGTCTAACTTGTTTTTGCAGGGCATGTTGTGATTTGATATGGTCAAGACATGATGCTAAATTTTATTGTATGAGATGATCATGTTTTGTAACACAGTTATCGGCAACTGGCAGGAGCCATATGGTTGTCGCTTTATTGTATGAAATGCAATCGCCATGTAATTGCTTTACTTTATCACTAAGCGGTAGCTATAGTCGTAGAAGCAATAGTTGGCAAGACGACAACGATGCTACGATGGAGATCAAGGTGCCGCGCCGGTGACGATGGTGATCATGACGGTGCTTTGGAGATGGTGATCAAAGGCACAAGATGATGATTGTGACGCCCCCGATTTCACCGTACACTAATCATGCACGCAAATGTGTACGATCAAGATCAGGGACTCACGGGAAGATATCACAACACAACTCTACAACATAAATAAGTCATACAAGCATCATAATACAAGCCAGGGGCCTCGAGGGCTCGAATACAATTGCTCGATCATAGACGAGTCAGCGGAAGCAACAATATCTGAGTACAGACATAAGTAAACAAGATTGCCTTAAGAAGGCTAGCACAAAAGTAGCAACGATCGAAAAGGCAAGGCCTCCTGCCTGGGACCTCCAAGCTACTCCTCGAAGCCGAACTCCATGTAGAATCATCCTCGGGATCTCTAGCTCCTGGACTCCAGCATCTGGTAGCGACAACCAGGTAGAAGGAAGGGGGAAAAAAGGGAGAGAAGCAACCGTGAGTACTCATCCAAAGTACTCGCAAGCAAGGAACTACACTACATATGCATGGGTATATGTGTAAAGGACCATATCAGTGGACTGAACTGCAGAATGCCAGAATAAGAGGGGGATAGCTAGTCCTGTCGAAGTCTACGCTTCTGGCCATCTCCATCTTGCAGCATGTAGAAGAGAGTAGATTGAAGTCCTCCAAGTAGCATCGCATAGCATAATCCTACCCGGCGATCCCCTCCTCGTCGCCCTGTTAGAGAGCGATCACCGGGTTGTATCTGGCACTTGGAAGGGTGTATTTTATTCAGTATCCAGTTCTAGTTGTCATAAGGTCAAGGTACAACTCCGGGTCGTCCTTTTACCGAGGGACACGGCTATTCGAATAGATAAACTTCCCTGCAGGGGTGCACCACATAACCCAACACGCTCGATCCCATTTGGCCGGACACACTTTTCTGGGTCATGCCCGGCCTCGGAAGATCAACACGTCGCAGCCCCACCTAGGCTCAACCGAGAGGTCAACACGCCGGTCTAAATCCTATGCGCGCAGGGGTCTGGGCCCATCGCCCATTGCACACCTGCACGTTGCGAGGGCGGCCGGAAGCAGACCTGGCCTAGTGGCGTTCCAGTCCAATCCGGCGCGCGCCGCTCCGTCGCTGACGTCAAAAAGAGCTTCGGCTGATACCACGACGTCGGGATACCCATAACTACTCCCGCGTAGATGGTTAGTGCGTATAGACCAAATGGCCAGACTCAGATCAAATACCCAGAACTCGTTAAGCGTGTTATTTGAAGTAACCGCGAACGCCGACCAAGGCCAGGCCCACCTCTCTCCTGGGTGGTCTCAACCTGCCCTGTCGCTCTGCCACAAAGTAACAGTCGGGGGCCGTCAGGAACCCAGGCCCACCTCTACCGGGATGGAGCCACCTGTCCTTTCAGCCCCCTCATTAGAATCACTTGCGGGTACTCCTCGAGCCGACCCGACTTTAGTCACCACATGTGTCATGTATATAATGTATATAGTATATACCCGTGATCACCTCCCGAAGTGATCACCCAGTAGTATAGCATGGCAGACGTACAAGAGTGTAGGGCCACTGATGGAACACTAGCATCCTATACTAAGCAGTAGGATAGCAGATAAGGGTAACAACTGTAGCAACAATGACAGGCTATGCATCAGGATAGGATTAACGGAAAGCAGTAACGTGCTACACTACTCTAATGCAAGCAGTATAGAGAAGAATAGGCGATATCTGGTGATCAAGGGGGGGCTTGCCTGATTGCTCTGGCAAGAAGGAGGGGTCGTCAACTCCGTAGTCGTACTGGGTAGCAGCGGCGTCGGTCTCGGTGTCTAGCGAGAGAAGAGGGGGAAGAAACAATAAATACAATGCAAACAAATGCATGGCGATGCATGACATGACAAAGCGTGGTGCTAGGTGTGCCCTATCGCGGTGGGAGGTTGTACCAGTGAAGGGGGGAACATCCGGGAAAGTATTCCAGGTGTTTCGCGTTTTTGGACAGATGAACCGGAGGGGGAAAGTTGCGAGTTTGATAGGTTAGGGATGTGTGGCGGACGAACGGGCTGCGTATCCGAATTCGTCTCGTCGTTCTGAGCAACTTTCATGTACAAAGTATTTTCATCTGACTTACGGTTTATTTTCTATTAATTTTCAAAGTTTTAATCATTTCCTATAATTACTGTAATTATTTAATCCGAAAATAAACAGTGCAATTACTTTTTGTACACAGCAGCAACTAGCCACTGTGTATGACAAGTGGGGCCAGGGGGGTCAAGTCAACAGCCCAGTCAACACTTGACCAGTCAACTGTTGACTGGTCAACAGAGTCAAACAGGGCCCACATGTCATATGTACTAATAAAAGTAACTAAACTAATCTAGAAGAGGCCACATGTCATCTACTACTAGATTAACTTAGCACTAAACTAGTAGTACTTCTAACTAAGCCTAGACTAATTAAATAAGGGCCGGCCATGGCACAGCCGTGCACACACAGGAACACACACTCATGGCCATGCCAACCAGCAACAGCAGCGGCATGAGCGGTACATATAGCAGCAACAGAGCAGCACGAGCAGCAGTCAGCACGGGCGCGCGTGAGCGGCAACGGGCGGACGGGCAGGGGTGCGCCGGGCGCGGCTGGGCACACGAGGGCAGGCGCGGGGCGCGTGGGACTGGACACGGGCAGTCATACGCGTGCGGGTGAGCGCGGAGCTCAGGCCATGGCGGCCTCAACGGGAGCAAGCGGCCACGACGGTGGAACGGCGACCTACGGTGACCAAATCGAGGGGCAAATAGGGGGAATGGGGAGAGGAGCTCACGGGGGGGGGGGGGGGGGGGGGAGGACGCGACCGGCGTGGCGGAGGAGCTCCGGTGAGGTAGATCGGGCGCGGGGCAGTGGCGGTCATAGGCGAGGAAGACGCGTCGATCCCGGCGATGTAGTCCGTCCCCGCTCGAACCGGTAACACTAGTCGAAGGAGACGTCCATGGCGCAGCTCCGGACATCTTTTCAGGCACCGGGGAAGTCGATGGCCGTGACGACGACGACGACGACCATGGCCACGGCAGCTCGGTTGCGGGCTGTGGGGAAGGGGAGGAACCAAGGGGGAGAGGGGCAAGTGGGTTAGGGTTTGTCCGGGGGGTTGGGGATGCTCTTAACCCGCGAGGAGGGTCGCCGGATGACGGACGCGTGCGCTAGCCGCGCCATGGACGGCGCACAGGCGTCCAACGTGCTCCTGTGAGCAGTAGGAAGGAGATACAGAGGGGGGTTGTTGGGCTGGGCCAAGGTCTGTGCATTGCTAGGCCTTAAGTGCATAGTGCCATTTTTCTATTTTACATTCCTGTAACAAAAACTGTTACTGTTTCCTATTTAGTTTAGATAGCAATTGATTTTTGTTTAATATGAAATGTGTCACACAAATACAGGGAAACGCCCTGGGGCTGCACAAAAGGTTTCAAACCGTTTGGGATTGTTTAACTATTTTTAGAAATTGAAAAGCTCAAATAATTGGTTGTTGGTCCACTGAATAAATTTTTAGGGACACTGTGTGAATCCAAACGAGGTTGGTTCCAACATGACAATGACCGGGTGAATTTAAAGAATATTGTGAACATTTTATATTTGATATGTGAAAACTTTTATTTTCGATTTTGTTTAGATTTGAATTTGAACCGGTTTCAAACCAACGTGAGTTTAAGAACAGTAATCGTAGTGACATGGCATCATTAGCAGAGGGTTACTGTAGCTTGATTATCCGGGCGTCACAATTCTCCTCCACTACAAGAAATCTCGTCCCGAGATTTAAGAGGTGTATAAGGGGGGGGGGTCTGGTTACGAAATTCAAACAAGTCTTCTCGGTCTTGGTTGCTCTTCTCGAAGAGGTCGATCTATTACATTGACATCTTCATTTGTCTGCTACAGGCCATCTTGATGAAGTAGGCATCCTTTCTTCGGGAACTCCGTTGTACTTACGAAAGAATAAGGGGGTATACCGGTAGAACGAACCTCTGCAAGGTTGACTATCTGGTCGATATCATCGGGGAAGGTGTTGGAAAGTAACTCTCAAATTGAAACTTAAGAAAATATCGAGAGCAAAGTAAAGTGGTATCATGGGAAGTTTCAAGCGGGCAGGCAATCGTTCGATGCCTAAATTGGAGTGTGAAAAATGGTTCAGGGCAACGAGAATAAGTATTGCGTCTGATACCAAAGTAGATTACTAGGAAGATGACCCATGAATTACATAAGAAATCAAGCGCGAGGAATAACTTTGGCAACATGGGTGTATAGGAGAGTCAGGTTTCGATCGTGTGGAACTGTGGGTTATGGGCCCACCATGTGGGTTAAAGTAGGAAGGGCGGAGACGTCTTGCGTGGTCATGATAGCAAGGCAGGTCAGAGGGTAGCCTATTGATTATGTCGGCAACAACGTGGGTACCAAGGGCGAGGGACGAAGAGAACCATTCTCCTGCTCGTTGAACGAGGCGGACCAATAGGCAAAGTTCTCGTCCACCGGTGGTTACCGGAATGTCATCAACAATAGTAACAGGGCCTCACTGACAGAGTTGTAAACCGAGGTGTTTACCTAAGCAGGAGAATATTACTGCTTAGATCATATAGATCACAAGAAACGTTAACCCAACAAATGGAAAGAAAAATATGATTATTAGATTAAACAGAACAATGGAAAGGAAAATGTGTTTAAACACATATTTCAAAGGTATGTCCTTCGGAAGGACGAGCAGAGCATGATATCCATGACAGGATATAATGTAGTAAACTCTTTAGGTAGGGGAGAGAATTTTCATGACATTACCCATACAACGGTGTTTGGATAATCGAGCAGGAAACATTTAGCATTGGGCTTCAAATGTTTTTGTTGAAAATCAAAGTACCACAGACATGCTTCGAGATAGCACTGACATGGTCTTCAAGCAAAGTTCAGACCTTGGAAACACAAAGGATCCATCAGGATAACTTATTAAACAAGGCATTCAAATTCTTCATGGAAAAATGGTCCTCCTTGCTAAAAAGGAAATTATAACAATAGGTCCTCCGGTCAGGTGTGCTAGGCATGACATCACCTTAACGAGTCATATAAAGACCAATGTTATAACTCTTGGAAATATGTTCCCACCATCATATCTGACTGAGATTCAGATCTGGTTGGTGTCAGGATACCTCAGACTCAGGATGTCTGAGAAGAAAAGTGCAACACAAATTGATGGGATGACATTGTAAGATTCTCGGGAAATGAACTATGAAAGCAAGTTCCGAAACCAGAGTTCTTCATTAAACCAAAGAGAGGGTTAGGAGGTGGCTGATGGACTCAGCGACATTCCATTGAGAGTTCCAAAAGATGGATTTCCACAACTATGTGAACAAGGAGATAACATTAGCTAGATCGAATGACTTAATGATGTATGCTCGAGGAAAACATACACAGTTAAACATTGGCTGAAATGTGCACCCGAAATGTGGGCTAGGTAGCACGATCAATGTTCGAATGATGATTCATTAAGCCATAGACGTAGAATGAAACTATAGACCAATAACTTCAAAGCAATAGGGTTGGTAGAAGTTTAGAATTTACACGTCACAGACCATTTGTCGGTATTTCGTTGAGAAACAACACGGGGACCAAGAAAGAATGGTGATGGTGAGAAGTATCATTGTACCAAGAATTCTTAAGAGGTGGAGTAATGCTCACGACATTCTTGACATCGAAGATGGTAATACTCCACGGTAGAACATAACATAGGTTGGATAGCAGGGAAATCAAGATACAACACAAAATATGAACAAATTTGTGTTGAGGGGAGGCAAGAATGTTGTCGATGATAACACAATTCATCGAGGGGCAAGGATGGTATTTCTCATCCTGAATTTCGACACACAACTTGGAAGAAATCAAATTGTTGACAATGATCACGGCAAATTTGTCGAGAGGTTTTCAAGAAGATGTAATTGATCGACGATGACATCAAGTCAAAGGAATGATGAAAGCGAAAGGTTATTGGAACCACGGGTAGGGCACAAACTCGAAATCAAGTTTGCTATTCAAGGAGAAGTGATATGACGAGGGAGATCGACGCAAGATTAGCTCACTGTCAAAATTTGTGCGCTGGGAAGGTCCAGGTAACACAGTTAAAATCATCAAGATAATGATATAGTCAAACAGGCTAGGAATGGCGTGATCGGGTACAAACTCGTACTTAAAGAAGATTACTAAGAGTTGTTGAACCGTAGTGCGGACTCAGTTCAGTTATCGGTGTCTTTGCGTGATTAATAACTCAGAGCCCGTGGAAAATTGGAATCAATGAGAATGTAGCACTTGATGGAGAACTCATAATAAGTTATGCAGTTCCGTGATAATCTTGAGATACCAGGGGGGTAATGCTCGACGACAGATCAAAGTAGAGGTTGGACTAGGGTATTGCTCTGCAGAAGACAAGTGCTTAAACTTGCACGAGAAATGGTATTTAAAGGAGAACATGGTCGGAACCACGATTGAAAAAGGCCAGATCCCAGATATAAGATGAACTTATACCAATGGAATAATTAATTTAAGAAAAGCTTTAATGATAAGATCTACATCGTGTCCATGGGCATGAACGCAAAGTTCAAGGTCGACTCCCACTTCTCCAATGCATAACCTTTCATTTACTTCTCGCGTTCGATGAATTTGTATGGTAGAAAATTATCTGGTAAAATACCAGAAGGGTATGGCTTGTGAAAACCTTCGGGTTCATACGATTTTTAGGGAAGGTATAGGTTCAACCCATCAGGGCATCTTAGGAACTTATACCACAAACTTCGGAGTAAATAATACAAGCTCGAAAGTAGAGCATGGTTCACAAAGCAGAGGATACAATTTACCAAAGGCATCATGTATCCGAGGAAAAGCTCACAAGCTTATTTAATATGAAGGAAATTGTCGGATAAAATCCATTAAAGAATATGTCGGTCAATAACAGAGCTGATGTGAGCATCGGGACACAACCAGAGGAAGTAACAATGCAAGGGCATTGGATTATAGAAGCAACTGACTAACTCAAAGCTCAATGCAAAGGAATTATAATTTCAAATTCAAGGGATCAAAAGCAACGCTCTGATCAAGGATGGATAAGTTGAGTAGGCTTAGGGGTACAATCGATGACGATTTGATTGGTCGAGATCCAGCTCATGTTAAAAATGACGTTTGAGCCAGAAGGAAGAATTCTAGGATCTGATTGAGGATTGTGAGCATTCGCAATATTTTGAATCAACAGACTCAAAATGATAATGACAAGGAATGACTATAAGATTACGAGACTTATGGGATTATCCATAATGCAAGCAAGCAAGAATTTCAAGAGCAATAGGCTGCTCAGGATTTTCGGTAGATCGAATGGTATTTTGAACACTTCTGTGAAATACTTGAATCAACTGGGGATGAGCGGATACTCGATAAGGGCGAGAAATTATCCGTAGGGGTACTCAGGTGACAAAGAACAGCAAGGCAGTAAGCTCAAGGATTCTCGGAACAACAGAGATAATTTCGGGGTATCTTGTAATAACAAGATCAACTGGGAAACATTGTATGAATGGCGAGTATACGCGGTTATCCATAGGAGTTTATCGATGAAAGGGAATTGCAAAAGCGATGAACACAAGTTCTCGGGTTATCAGCGGAGAGTATCTTCAGGGTCTTCACGTGCAGCAGACGATCATCAGTAATAAGGGGCTCTCCGGGTGAAAGTGATAACGAGATCCTAATGTTAGATTTAGTAAAATTCACTTAACCCGTATAGAAGAGAGATCAGAGTCCCAGAGTATAGACAAGGAGTAAAAGATCCTAATACCACCCAATGGCGACGTGGGCCCGTAAGCCACACAACCATGTTAGTGAAAGTTTTTCAACGACTAGACTCGACTTCGGCCAAGGGGTTGGAAAGGGGGATTCCTACAGGCAGTTGGCTCTGATACCAACTTGTGACGCCCCCGATTTGACCGTACACTAATCATGCACACAAATGTGTACGATCAAGATCAGGGACTCACGGGAAGATATCACAACACAACTCTACAACATAAATAAGTCATACAAGCATCATAATACAAGCCAGGGGCCTCGAGGGCTCGAATACAATTGCTCGATCATAGACGAGTCAGCGGAAGCAACAATATCTGAGTACAAACATAAGTAAACAAGATTGCCTTAAGAAGGCTAGCACAAAAGTAGCAACGATCGAAAAGGCAAGGCCTCCTGCCTGGGACGTTCAAACTACTCCTCGAAGCCGAACTCCATGTAGAATCATCCTCGGGATCTCTAGCTCCTGGACTCCAGCATCTGGTAGCGACAACCAGGTAGAAGGAAGGGGGAAAAAGGGAGAGAAGCAACCGTGAGTACTCATCCAAAGTACTCGCAAGCAAGGAACTACACTACATATGCATGGGTATATGTGTAAAGGACCATATCAGTGCACTGAACTGCAGAATGCCAGAATAAGAGGGGGATAGCTAGTCCTGTCGAAGACTACGCTTCTGGCCATCTCCATCTTGCAGCATGTAGAAGAGAGTAGATTGAAGTCCTCCAAGTAGCATTGCATAGCATAATCCTACCCGGCGATCCCCTCCTCGTCGCCCTGTTAGAGAGCGATCACCAGGTTGTATCTGGCACTTGGAAGGGTGTATTTTATTCAGTATCCAATTCTAGTTGTCATAAGGTCAAGGTACAACTCTGGGTCGTCCTTTTACCGAGGGACACGGCTATTCAAATAGATAAACTTCCCTAAAAAAAACCCGTATGAACCCGAAGGTTTTCACAAGAGTTGACCAACAGGCCATATGACAGATGAACCGGAGGGGGAAAGTTGCGAGTTTGATAGGTTAGGGATGTGTGGCGGACGAACGGGCTGCGTATCCGAATTCGTCTCGTCGTTCTGAGCAACTTTCATGTACAAAGTATTTTCATCTGACTTACGGTTTATTTTCTATTAATTTTCAAAGTTTTAATCATTTCCTATAATTACTGTAATTATTTAATCCGAAAATAAACAGTGCAATTACTTTTTGTACACAGCAGCAACTAGTCACTGTGTATGACAAGTGGGGCCAGGGGGGTCAAGTCAACAGCCCAGTCAACACTTGACCAGTCAACTGTTGACTGGTCAACAGAGTCAAACAGGGCCCACATGTCATATGTACTAATAAAAGTAACTAAACTAATCTAGAAGAGGCCACATGTCATCTACTACTAGATTAACTTAGCACTAAACTAGTAGTACTTCTAACTAAGCCTAGACTAATTAAATAAGGGCCGGCCATGGCACAGCCGTGCACACACAGGAACACACACTCATGGCCATGCCAACCAGCAACAGCAGCGGCATGAGCGGTACATATAGCAGCAACAGAGCAGCACGAGCAGCAGTCAGCACGGGCGCGCGTGAGCGGCAACGGGCGGACGGGCAGGGGTGCACCGGGCGCGGCTGGGCACACGAGGGCAGGCGCGGGGCGCGCGGGACTGGACACGGGCAGTCATACGCGTGCGGGTGAGCGCGGAGCTCAGGCCATGGCGGCCTCAACGGGAGCAAGCGGCCACGACGGTGGAAGGGCGACCTACGGCGACCAAATCGAGGGGCAAATAGGGGGAATGGGGAGAGGAGCTCACGGGGGGGGGGGGGGCGGAGGACGCGACCGGCGTGGCGGAGGAGCTCCGGTGAGGTAGATCGGGCGCGGGGCAGTGGCGGTCATAGGCGAGGAAGACGCGTCGATCCCGGCGATGTAGTCCGTCCCCGCTCGAACCGGTAACACTAGTCGAAGGAGACGTCCATGGCGCAGCTCCGGACATCTTTTCAGGCGCCGGGGAAGTCGGTGGCCGTGACGACGACGACGACCATGGCCACGGTAGCTCGGTTGCGGGCTGTGGGGAAGGGGAGGAACCAAGGGGGAGAGGGGCAAGTGGGTTAGGGTTTGTCCGGGGGGGTTGGGGATGCTCTTAACCCGCGAGGAGGGTCGCCGGATGACGGACGCGTGCGCTAGCCGCGCCATGGACGGCGCACAGGCGTCCAACGTGCTCCTGTGAGCAGTAGGAAGGAGATACAGAGGGGGGTTGTTGGGCTGGGCCAAGGTCTGTGCATTGCTAGGCCTTAAGTGCATAGTGCCATTTTTCTATTTTACATTCCTGTAACAAAAACTGTTACTGTTTCCTATTTAGTTTAGATAGCAATTGATTTTTGTTTAATATGAAATGTGTCACACAAATACAGGGAAACACCCTGGGGCTGCACAAAAGGTTTCAAACCGTTTGGGATTGTTTAACTATTTTTAGAAATTGAAAAGCTCAAATAATTGGTTGTTGGTCCACTGAATAAATTTTTAGGGACACTGTGTGAATCCAAACGAGGTTGGTTCCAACATGACAATGATCGGGTGAAATTAAAGAATATTGTGAACATTTTATATTTGACATCTGAAAACTTTTATTTTCGATTTTGTTTTAGATTTGAATTTGAACCGGTTTCGAACCAACGTGAGTTTAAGAACAGTAATCGTAGTGACATGGCATCATTAGCAGAGGGTTACTGTAGCTTGATTATCCGGGCGTCACAATGATGGCCATATCATATCGCTTATATTGATTGCATGTGATGTTTATCCTTTATGCATCTTATTTTGCTTAGTACGACGGTAGGATTATGAGATGATCCCTTACTAAAATTTCAAGGTATAAGTGTTCTCAATGAGTATGCATCGTTGCGACAGTTCTTCATGCTGAGACACCACGTGATGATCGGGTGTGATAAGCTCTACGTTCACATACAACGGGTGCAAGCCAGTTTTGCACACGCAGAATACTCAGGTTAAACTTGACGAGCCTAGCATATGCAGATATGGCCTCGGAACACTGGAGACCGAAAGGTCGAGCGTGAATCATATAGTAGATATGATCAACATAGTGATGTTCACCATTGAAAACTACTCCATCTCACGTGATGATCGGACATGGTTTAGTTGATTTGGATCACGTGATCATTTAGATGACTAGAGGGATGTTTATCAAAGTGGGAGTTCTTAAGTAATATGATTAATTGAACTTTAATTTATCATGAACTTAGTCCTGATAGTATTTGCATATCTATGTTGTAGATCAATAGCTCGCGTTTAGCTCCCCTGTTTTATTTTTGATATGTTCCTAGAGAAAACTAAGTTGAAAGATGTTAGTAGCAATGATGTGGATTGGATCCGTGATCTGAGGATTATCCTCATTGCTGCACAGAAGAATTATGTCCTTGATGCACCGCTAGGTGACAGACCGATTGCAGGAGCATATGCAGACGTTATGAACGTTTGGCAAGCTCGATATGATGACTACTTGATAGTTTAGTGCACCATGCTTTACGGCTTAGAATCGGGGCTTCAAAGACGTTTTGAATGCCACGGAGCATATGAGATGTTCCAAGAGTTGAAATTAGTATTTCAGACTCATGCTCATGTCGAAAGATATGAGACCTTTGACAAGTACTTTGCCTACAAGATGGAGGAGAATAGCTCAGCTAGTGAGCATGTGCTCGGAATGTCTGAGTACTACAATCACTTGAATCAAGTGGGAGTTAATCTTCCAGTTAAGATAGTGATTGACAGATTTCTCTAGTCACTATCACCAAGTTACTAGAACTTCGTGATGAACTATAATATGCAAGGGATAACAGAAACAATTCCCAAGCTCTTTGTGATGCTGAAATCAACGAAGGTAGAAATCAAGAAAAGCATCAAGTGTTGATGGTTGACAAGATCACTAGTTTCAAGAAAAGGGCAAAGGGAAGAAGGGGAACTTCAAGAAGAACGGCAAGCAAGTTGCTGCTCAAGTGAAGAAGCCCAAGTCTAGACCTAAGCCTGAGACTAAGTGCTTCTACTGCAAAGGGACTGGTCACTGGAAGCAGAACTGCCCCAAGTATTTGGCGGATAAGAAGGATGGCAAAGTGAACAAAGGTATATTTGATATACATGATATTTATGTGTACTTTACTAGTGTTTATAGCAACCCCTCAGTATTTGATACTAGTTCAGTTGCTAAGATTAGTAACTCGAAACAGGAATTGCAGAATGAACAGAGACTAGTTAAGGGTGAAGTGACGATGTGTGTTGGAAGTGGTTCCAAGATTGATATTGTTGGGGATATTACTACTGAGTATAGATCGGCCAGGAGAGGCCGGGTTATCCCCATAATGAGTTATTCATATTTGAAGCCCATGAAGACAAGGAGTGTGGCGCTTTACGGGGGAGATCTAACACGGAGGCCCAGAGCCCAATGGTGGATTAAGGCCTGTAGACATAAATCGCCATATGATATGTAACTTGTATTGTAAGATAAGAAAAGGTAGAAACCGAACCGGACACGTTGATGAGTCGGCCTCGGGATTCTGTAAACCTCCGGGCGTCAACCTGTGTATATAAAGGGACGACCCGGCGGCGGTTTAGGGACAAGAAACAACAACTCGAGAGCCAGGCATAGCGGATTCGCTCCCTGGTCATCGAAACCCTAGCAATTCCACATCGACTGGATTAGGCCTTTACCTTCACCGCAAGGGGCCGAACCAGTATAAACTCCCTGCGTCCTTTGTCCGCTTTAACCCCTTTAAGCTAACCGGTTGCGATGGCTCTACGACTAAGTCCTTTCACTAGGACATCTGCCGTGACAAAACCACGACAGTTGGCGCCCACCGTGGGGCTATCGCACGATGGTTTCGAGTTCTTAGAGGGCAGCTTCGAAGGGCTCAAGGGATAGGCGGTAGGCCGGATGACTAAGAGTCGTCGCGGCAAGCTCTACATCGACGACGCAGGCTGGGGCCCCGAGGCCGGCTCAATTGAGTACGGGTACCGGGTCCCCTTCGGCGGCATTCACGTTTTCATTGGCAAGATCGGCGAACCGGGCCCTGAGCCGGACATCTGCACCGACCTCGTCGAAATGGCTCAGCGTGTGAGACCTACCCAGGTTCAGCCTGCCATGAAGCGTGCCTTCATGGGAGTCATCCACGGAGCGGAATCTGAGGTTAGATCGGCATCTGGTGGTGAGACCGTCGTTTACTCTGATGACGAGTCATCTACCAGAGAGACCGAGTTGTTGTACCAGTTGCAAGATGGCCGGATTGGGGGTTGTTCCGATGGCGACAGTATTCCGGACCCCTTTGATCTGCTGAGCCGGGTTGCGATCTTCATGGCCGGTACACAGCCGGCGCAGCACTCCTCGACTGCAGCGGCAATGGTTTCCGGATCAGCAGCGGCGACAGCAGCCGGGGCAGGAAGCCTTGCGCGACTGCCGGCTCAGGTTTTATCCGACTTATTTGATGCTCTGGCAGCGTTGTTAGCAGAAGTTAACCCGGCGAATCAGGATGAGCATAACGTGGAAATCGTGAAGGTGAAGGATCAGATAACTCAAGCCAAGGCAGACCTGGCAGCTGAGGATACCAGGATGGCTGCAGAGCGGGCCGAGTTGGAGGCACAGGCTTATCGGCTTATGTTAGATCAGAGCGCGTCAAATGATGTCATCAGGAGAAGGTACCAATCCCATCAACCTCCGGTTTATGAGGCAAGGAATCTCTTTGACACGCCAGGAGCAGGAACCAGTAACCCGCCCGTGGTAAACCGGGTGGAGGCACCTGGAACGGGAGCGCCGGTTCAGTCACGTCCGATGGACCCACCTCGTCAGAACAATGTCCTGTCGCAGCATGTCTCAACGCCTCCGGGTCATTACTTAACCCATTGGATAACATAGTCGCAGTCGCTTCACGATTGGCAGCTCTCCCAATCGAAGGCGAGTCCCTAGTAGCGGTCGAGACACGAAGGGCTAGAGAGCTCCTTCAGACGGCTTTGACTCAGCAGCAGGCTTATTCATACAGCCGCGAGAGGATTCATTCCACTCCCCGCCCAAGCCGGAGTTACAGCAGACGGATGGATGAACCGGCCGTGTTGAGCAGTGCGCGGAATCGTAACCCGCCTCGAGGGCATAATCCGGCGGGCGGTGGTGCTAATGCTCAGGATGCGGCGGGACCTGGATGCCCATATTGGCTCCTACATATTCTACGAAGATCTTTATCGGTCAGACCGCATAACAACATACGTTGTTCCCTTTGTCATCGGTATGTTACTTGCCCGAGATTCGATCGTCGGTATCTCAATACCTAGTTCAATCTCGTTACCGGCAAGTCTCTTTACTCGTTCCGTAATACATCATCCCGCAACTAACTCATTAGTTGCAATGCTTGCAAGGCTTATATTGATGTGCATTACCGAGTGGGCCCAGAGATACCTCTCCGACAATCGGAGTGACAAATCCTAATCTCGAAATACGCCAACCCAACAAGTACCTTCGGAGACACCTGTAGAGCACCTTTATAATCACCCAGTTACGTTGTGACGTTTGGTAGCACACAAAGTGTTCCTCCGGTAAACGGGAGTTGCATAATCTCATAGTCATAGGAACATGTATAAGTCATGAAGAAAGCAATAGCAGAATGCTAAATGATCAAGTGCTAAGCTAACGGAATGGGTCAAGTCAATCACATCATTCTCCTAATGATGTGATCCCGTTAATCAAATGACAACTCATGTCTATGGCTAGGAAACATAACCATCTTTGATTAACGAGCTAGTCAAGTAGAGGCATACTAGTGACACTCTGTTTGTCTATGTATTCACACAAGTATTATGTTTCTGGTTAATACAATTCTAGCATGAATGATAAACATTTATCATGAAATAAGGAAATAAGTAATAACTTTATTATTGCCTCTAGGGCATATTTCCTTCAGTCTCCCACTTGCACTAGAGTCAATAATCTAGATCACATCGCCATGTGATTTAACATCAATAGTTCACATCACCATGTGATTAACACCCATAGTTCACATCGTCATGTGACCAACACCCAAAGGGTTTACTAGAGTCAATAATCTAGTTCACATCGCTATGTGATTAACACCCAAAGAGTACCAAGGTGTGATCATGTTTTGCTTGTGAGAGAAGTTTAGTCAACGGGTCTGCCATATTCAGATTCGTATGTATTTTGCAAATTTCTATGTCTACAATGCTCTGCACGGAGCTACTTTAGCTAATTGCTCCCACTTTCAATATGTATCCAGATGAACACTTAGAGTCATCTGGATCAGTGTCAAAACTTGCATCGACGTAACCCTTTACGACGAACCTTTTTGTCACCTCCATAATCGAGAAACATATCCTTATTCCACTAAGGATAATTTTGACCGCTGTCCAGTGATCTACTCCTAGATCACTATTGTACTCCCTTGCCAAAATCAGTGTAGGGTATACAATAGATCTGGTACATAGCATGGCATACTTAATAGAACCTATGGGGTAGGCATAGGGAATGACTTTCATTCTCTTTCTATCTTCTGCCATGGTCGGGCTTTGAGTCTTACTCAATTTCACACCTTGTAACACAGGCAAGAACTCTTTCTTTGACTGTTCCATTTTGAACTACTTCAAAATCTTGTCAAGGTATGCACTCATTGAAAAAACTTATCAAGCGTTTTGATCTATCTCTATAGATCTTGATGCTCAATATGTAAGCAGCTTCACCGAGGTCTTTCTTTGAAAAACTCCTTTCAAACACTCCTTTATGCTTTGCAGAATAATTCTACATTATTTCCGATCAACAATATGTTATTCACATATACTTATCAGAAATGTTGTAGTGCTCCCACTCACTTTCTTGTAAATACAGACTTCACCGCAAGTCTGTATAAAACTATATGCTTTGATCAACTCATCAAAGCGTATATTCCAACTCCGAGATGCTTGCACCAGTCCATAGATGGATCGGTGGAGCTTGCACATTTTGTTAGCACCTTTAGGATTGACAAAACCTTCTGGTTGCATCATATACAACTCTTCTTTAAGAAATCCATTAAGGATTGCAGTTTTGTTATCCATTTGCCAAATTTCATAAAATGCGGCAATTGCTAACATGATTCAGACAGACTTTAAGCATCGATACGAGTAAGAAAATCTCATCATAGTCAACACCTTGAACTTTGTCAAAACCTTTTTCGACAAGTCTAGCTTTGTAGATAGTAACACTACTATCAGCGTTCGTCTTCCTCTTGAAGATCCATTTATTTTCTATGGCTTGCCAATCATCGGGCAAGACAACCAAAGTCCATACTTTGTTCTCATACATGGATCCTATCTCAGATTTCATGGCCTCAAACCATTTTGCGGAATCTGGGCTCATCATCACTTCCTCATAGTTCGTAGGTTCGTCATGGTCAAGTAACATGACCTCCAGAACAGGATTACCGTACCACTCTGGTGCGGATCTCACTCTGGTTGACCTACGAGGTTCGGTAGTAACTTGACCTGAAGTTACATGATCATCATCATTAGCTTCCTCACTAATTGGTGTAGTAGTCACAGGAACAGATTTCTGCGATGAACTACTTTCCAATAGGGGAGCAGGTACAGTTACCTCATCAAGTTCTACTTTCCTCCCACTCACTTCTTTCGAGAGAAACTCCTTTTCTAGAAAGGATCCATTCTTAGCAACGAATATCTTGCCTTCGGATCTGTGATAGAAGGTGTACCCAACTGTCTCCTTTGGGTATCCTATGAGGACACATTTCTCCGATTTGGGTTTGAGCTTATCAGGATGTAACTTTTTCTTATAAGCATTGCAACCCCAAATTTTAAGAAACGACAACTTTGGTTTCTTGCCAAACCACAGTTCATACGGTGTCGTCTCAACGGATTTAGATGGTGCCCTTTTTAATGTGAATGCGGCTGTCTCTAATGCATAACCCCAAAACTATAGTGGTAAATTGGTAAGAAACATCATAGATTGCACTATATCCAATAAAGTACGGTTATGACATTTGGACACACCATTATGCTGTGGTGTTCCAGGTGGCACGAATTTTGTGAAACTATTCCACATTGTTTTAATTGAAGGCCAAACTCGTAACTCAAATATTTTACCTCCGCGATCATATCGTAGAAACTTTTATTTTTGTTACGATGATTCTCCACTTCACTCTGAAATTATTTAAACTTTTCAAATGTTTCAGACTTGTGTTTCATCAACTAGATATACCCATATCTCCTCAAATCATCTGTGAAGGTCAGAAAATAATGATACCCGCCACGAGCCTCAACACTCATCGGATTGCATACATCAGTATGTATTATTTCCAATAAGTCAGTTGCTTGCTCCATTGTTCCGGAGAACGGAGTTTTAGTCATCTTGCCCATAAGGCATGGTTCACAAGCATCAAGTGATTCATAATCAAGTGATTCCAAAATTCCATCAGCACGGAGTTTCTTCATGCGCTTTACAACAATATGACCTAAACGGCAGTGCCACAAATAAGTTGCACTATCATTATTAACTTTGCATCTTTTGGCTTCAATATTATGAATATGTGTATTACTACGATCGAGATCCAACAAACCATTTTCATTGGGTGTATGACCATAGAAGGTTTTATTCATGTAAACAGAACAACAATTTCTCTAACTTAAATGAATAACCGTATTGCAATAAACATGATCAAATCATATTCATGCTCAACGCAAACACCAAATAACACTTATTTAGGTTCAACACTAATCCCGAAAGTGTAGGGAGCGTGCGATGGTGATCATATCAATCTTGGAACCACTTCCAACACACATCGTTACTTCACCCTTAACTAGTCTATGTTCATTTCGCAACTCCTGTTTCGAGTTACTATTCTTAGTAACTGAACCAGTATCAAATACCGAGGGGTTGCTACGAACACTAGTAAAATACACATCAATAATGTATATCAAATATAGCTTGTTCACTTTGCCATCCTTCTTATCCGCCACATACTTGGGGTGGTTCCGCTTCTAGTGACCAGTCCCTTTGCAGTAGAAGCACTTAGTCTCAGGCTTAGGTCCAGACTTGGGCTTCTTCACTTGAGCAGCAACTTGCTTGCCATTCTTCTTGAAGTTCCCCTTCTTCCCTTTGCCGTTTTCTTGAAACTAGTGGTCTCGTCAACCATCAACACTTTGATGTTTTTCTTGATTTCTACCTTCGTCGATTTTAGCATCACGAAGAGCTTGGGAATTGTTTTCGTTATCCCTTGCATATTATAGTTCATCACGAAGTTCTACTAACTTGGTGATGGTGACTAGAGAATTCTATCAATCACTATTTTATCTGGAAGATTAACTCCCACTTGATTCAAGCGATTGTGGTACCCAGACAATCTGAGCACATGCTCACTGCTTGAGCTATTCTCCTCCAACTTTTAGCTATAGAACTTATTGGAGACTTCATATCTCTCAACTCGGGTATTTGCTTGAAATATTAACTTCAATTCCTGGAACATCTCATATGGTCCATGACGTTCAAAACGTCTTTGAAGTCCCGATGCTAAGCCGTTAAGCATGGTGCACTAAACTATCAAGTAGTCATCATATTGAGCTAGCCAAACATTCATAACGTCTGCATCTGCTCCTGCAATAGGTCTGTCACCTAGCGGTGCATCAAGGACATAATTCTTCTGTGCAGCAATGAGGATAAACCTCAGATCACGGATCCAATCCGCATCATTGCTACTAACATCTTTCAACTTAGTTTTCTCTAGGAACATATATAAAACATAGGGAAGCAACAACGTGAGCTATTGATCTAGAACATAGATATGCTAATACTACCAAGACTAAGTTCATGATAAATTAAAGTTCAATTAATCATATTACTTAAGAACTCCCACTTAGATAGACATCCCTCTAATCCTCTAAGTGATCACGTGATCCATATCAACTAAACCATGTCCGATCATCACGTGAGATGGAGTAGTTTCAACGGTAAACATCACTATGTTGATCATATCCACTATATGATTCACGCTCGACCTTTCGGTCTCCGTGTTACGAGGCCATATCTGTTATATGCTAGGCTCGTCAAGCTTAACCTGAGTATTCCGCGTGTGCAACTATTTTGCACCCGTTGTATTTGAACGTAGAGCCTATCACACCCGATCATCACGTGGTGTCTCAGCATGAAGAACTTTCGCAACGGTGCATACTCAGGGAGAACACTTATACTTTGATAATTTAGTGAGGGATCATCTTATAATGCTACCGTCAATCAAAGCAAGATAAGATGCATAAAAGATAAACATCACATGCAATCAATATAAGTGATATGATATGGCCATCATCATCTTGTGCTTGTGATCTCCATCTCCGAAGCACCGTCATGATCACCATCGTCACCGGCGCGACACCTTGATCTCCATCGTAGCATCGTTGTCGTCTTGCCAATCTTATGCTTCTACGACTATCGCTACCGCTTAGTGATAAAGTAAAGCATTACAGGGCGATTGCAATGCATACAATAAAGCGACAACCATATGGCTCCTGCCAGTTGCCGATAACTCGGTTACAAAACATGATCATCTCATACAATAAAATTTAGCATCATGTCTTGACCATATCACATCACAACATGCCCTGCAAAAACAAGTTAGACGTCCTCTACTTTGTTGTTGCAAGTTTTACGTGGCTGCTACGGGCTTAACAAGAACCGTTCTCACCTACGCATCAAAACCACAATGATAGTTTGTCAAGTTGGTGCTATTTTAACCTTCGCAAGGACCGGGCGTAGCCACACTCGGTTCAACTAAAGTTGTAGAAACTGACACCCGCCAGCCACCTCTGTGCAAAGCACGTCGGAAGAACCAGTCTCGCGTAAGCGTACGCGTAATGTCGGTCCGGGCCGCTTCATCCAACAATACCGCCGAACCAAAGTATGACATGCTGGTAAGCAGTATGACTTATATCGCCCACAACTCACTTGTGTTCTACTCGTGCATATAACATCAACGCGTAAAACCAGGCTCGGATGCCACTGTTGGGAACGTAGTAATTTCAAAAAAATTCCTATGCATACGCAAGATCATGGTGATGCATAGCAACGAGAGGGGAGAGTGTTGTCTACGCACCCTCGTAGACCGTAAGCGGAAGCATTATATCAACGCGGTTGATGTAGTTGTACGTCTTCACGATCCGACCGATCCAAGTACCGAAAGCACGGCACCTCCGAGTTCTGCACACGTTCAGCTCGATGACGTCCCCGCCTTCTCGATCCAGCAAGAGGGGCGAAGTAGTAGATGAGTTCCGGCAGCACGACGGCGTGGTGACGGTGTTGGTGAAGAACAATCTCCGCAGGGCTTCGCCTAAGCACTACGAAAACTATGACGGAGGATAAACTAGAGGGGACGGGGTTGCCGGCACACGGCTTGGTGTTTCTTGATGTGTCTTGGGTGCTAGCCCTACCCCTCTATTTATATGTTGAGCCTTGGGGTCGAAACTTGGAGTAAAAGCCTCCACAAAGTCGGTTTCACCCGAAAGGCAAGAGTCCTTCTCGGACTCCAGGGCCAGACGCCAGGGTTCCCGACATCTGGACCCAGACGCCAGGGACCCTGGTGTCTGGCCCTGGACTCCGCAAAACTTCCTTTTGCGCTTTCCAAAAACCTCGTGGGCTTTCCCCTTTGGCCCAGATAAAGTGTTCTCGTGCCCAAACATTTCGGGAAACATCCGGAACCCCTTCCGATGGATTCCGGAACCTTTCCGGAGATCAAACACTACTATCCACATATCAATCTTTACTTCCGGACCATTCTGGAGTTCCTCCTCATATCCGTGATCTCATCCAAAACTCCGAACAACATTCGGTCACCAACATACATAACTCATAGTACTATATCGTCAACGAACGTTAAGCGTGCGGACCCTACGGGTTCGAGAACTATGTAGACATGACCGAGACACCTCTCTGGTCAATAACCAATAGCGGGACCTGGATGCCCATATTGGCTCCTACATATTCTACAAAGATCTTTATCGGTCAGACCGCATAACAACATACGTTGTTCCCTTTGTCATCGGTATGTTACTTGCCCGAGATTCGATCGTCGGTATCTCAATACCTAGTTCAATCTCGTTACCGGCAAGTCTCTTTACTCGTTCTGTAATACATCATCCCGCAACTAACTCATTAGTTGCAATGCTTGCAAGGCTTATATTGATGTGCATTATCGAGTGGGCCCAGAGATACCTCTCCGACAATCAGAGTGACAAATCCTAATCTCGAAATACGCCAACCCAACAAGTACCTTCGGAGACACCTGTAGAGCACCTTTATAATCACCCAGTTACGTTGTGACGTTTGGTAGCACACAAAGTGTTCCTCCGGTAAACGGGAGTTGCATAATCTCATAGTCATAGGAACATGTATAAGTCATGAAGAAAGCAATAGCAGAATACTAAATGATCAAGTGCTAAGCTAACGGAATGGGTCAAGTCAATCACATCATTCTCCTAATGATGTGATCCCGTTAATCAAATGACAACTCATGTCTATGGCTAGGAAACATAACCATCTTTGATTAACGAGCTAGTCAAGTAGAGGCATACTAGTGACACTCTGTTTGTCTATGTATTCACACAAGTATTTTGTTTTCGGTTAATACAATTCTAGCATGAACGTTAAACATTTATCATGAAATAAGGAAATAAGTAATAACTTTATTATTGCCTCTAGGGCATATTTCCTTCATAAGGTGCGCAATTACACCGCTGATTTATCCCCTGAGTCATGGGTTGAAAGCTATGAGATGGCGATGGAGATGCTGGATGTGGATGACACGGCATGTGCTAAATACTTCACCATGATGTTGGAGGGAACAGCTCGCAGTTGGTTGAAGAACTTGCCAGCTAACTCCATTGGGTCATGGGCTGAGTTAAGGGCCTGGTTTTTTCAAAATTTCAAGGACACGTGCAAGCAGCCCATGTCAATTGTGGACTTAGCTGCCTGTGTCCAGGAGGAAGGAGAATCAACAACCCATTGGGTGCATCGGGTTTCAGAAATTTTGCATTCATCGGACCGCATCAACGTGATACAACAGTTTTAACGTTCGAAGGCAATTGCCGGTTTGCACCTCTGAACTTGAAGTTGGGACGGCTCAAACGTCACTGCAATGCCATGGGGATGCTTATGGTAGCTATGGTTAAGTATGCCGACTCTGATAGTACCAAGGACCCTGAGTCTGACGATACGGGAAAGGGAAAGAAGAGCGGCAGCACCAAGGGGCAGCAGCATAACCCGCCGGGTCATGGAAACAACGGTAAGCGTAAAGCGGATAACAACTTAGATTTTGTGGCTAACACCAACACGCAGGATAACAGCGTCATAAGGGTAAACCGCCCTCGCGGGGTGGAGGATCAGGTCCCAATCTTGAGCGCCTGTTAAACCAGCCTTGCCCGAAGCACGGGTCGCGAGAAAGGCCAACCACGCACCTCTGGAAGGATTGCTTTATTATGCGGGAGTTCAAAAATTCGGATCTTTTCCGATATGATCACGGACCGTCCGGCGGCTCTGGGCCCGGTTCACATGGGCCGGGTTATGGCGGAGGCAGTTCTGGCTCAGGATTTCAGGGTAATCAAAGCGGACATGGCAATCAAGGCAGTCAAGGCAATCAGGGTGGTTATAATCATCAGGGGAGTCAGCAGCAGCAGCAGTCGGGTTACCAGAGCAACCCGAAGCAGTTGAATAGTGGGCAATATCATGTTTTCACCACTAGCTTGTGCAAGCGCGATCAGAAGCTTCATAAAAGGGCAGTAAACTCCGTTGAACCGGCGGTGCCCCGTTACTTGCGCTGGTCTGAACAGCCCATTGTGTGGAGTCAAGAGGATCATCGGCCCCGGGTTGATAATCCGGGTCATCTGGCATTGGTGGTGGCGCCTCAGGTTGGAGGGTATAAGTTTACCAAGGTGCTCATGGATGGAGGGAGTAGTATCAATATCCTTTACTATGAAACCTTTCGTCGCATGGGGTTGACAGATAAAAATCTTAAACCGTCAAACACTATTTTCCATGGTTTGGTGCCTGGTAAATCGGCGTATCCAGTAGGAAAGATAGCTCTGGAGGTTGCTTTTGGAGATGAGCATGATTCAAGATCAGAGACCTTGACCTTTGAAGTGGTAAAAATCAAGAGCCCTTATCATGCCCTGTTTGGACGGCCGGCTTATGCTAAGTTCATGGCAAGGCCCTATTATGTTTATCTATAGCTCAAGATGCCTGGTCATAAGGGGACCATCACAGTACATGGGAGCCGTAAGATCGCTTTGGAATGTGAAGAAGGTTATGCGGCCTATGCTGAGTCGGTTTGTGCAACAGAGGAGTTGAAGTTCTACAAGGACAATGTTGATCCGGCGGATATGACTTCTTTGAAGAAGCCAACTACAGAGCATGATCCGGCCTTGAAGTTTAAATCGGCTAATGAGACTAAGCTGATTGATTTTGTTCCTGGCGATTCATCCAAGCAGTTTAGCATCAGCGCTAACTTGGATCCGAAATAGGAAAGCGCGCTCATCGAGTTCATCCGTGAGAACCGGGACATCTTTGCATGGAAACCTTCTGACATGCCAGGTGTACCGAGGGAACTCGCTGAGCACACTCTTAATGTTGATCCCAAGTTTAAACCGGTCAAGCAGTTTCTCCGCCGCTTCAATGAAGGAAGACGCAAGGCCATTCGTGAGGAGGTAGCCAGGCTCTTGGCGGCTGGATTTATCATTGAGGTATTTCATCCTGAGTGGTTGGCTAATCCGGTGCTAGTACTTAAGAAGAACGGCACTTGGCGCATGTGTGTGGACTACACAGATTTGAACAAGGCTTGCCCGGCAGATCCTTTTGCTCTCCCTCGTATTGATCAAATCATTGATGCTACGGCGGGTTGTGAGCGTTTGAGCTTTCTAGACGCTTACCCTGGTTATCATCAGATTAAAATGGCAGTTAAGGACCAGGAGAAGACAGCTTTTATAACTCCCTTTGGAGCCTTCTGCTATGTATCTATGCCCTTTGGGCTGAAGAGTGCCCAGGTGACTTATCAGCGCTATGTGCAGAATTGTCTTCATAATCAGATCGAGCGTAATGTTCATGCTTATGTGGACGATATAGTCCAGGAAAGAGGAGACATTGATAGATGATTTGAAGGAGACTTTTGATAACCTCTAGGTTTATAAGATGATGCTTAATCCGGCCAAGTGTGTCTTTGGTGTACCGGCGGGCAAGCTCTTGGGTTTTTCTGGTGTCTAACATGGGCATTGAAGCTAATCCGGAGAAAATCAAGGCTATTACTTCCTTGGCTAAACCGAAGTGTATCAATGATGTTCAACGCTTGGCAGGCCGGATTGCAGCCTTAAGCCGGTTTATCAGTCGCCTTGGGGAGAAGGCCATCCCTTTGTATCAGATGCTGAAGAAGACGGATGACTTCGTCTGGAGTGATGCCGGCAATGAAGCATTTGAGGATCTAAAGCGGCAGCTAGCTGAACCGCCTGTCCTTGCTGCTCCTGTTGATAAAGAGCCCTTGTTGTTATATGTGGCTGCTAATGCCCGGGCTGTTAGTGTGGCTATTGTGGTGGAGCGCAAGGAGGCTGGAAAGGAGTATCCGGTTCAACGGCCGGTTTATTATATCAGTGAGGTGCTTATTGAGTCCAAGCAGAGGTACCCACATTGGCAGAAGCTGGTGCATGGAGTTTTCATGGCGAGCCGGAAGCTTAAGCAATATTTTCAGGGTCATCCCATCACTGTGGTCAGTTCTGCTCCTTTGGGGGATATAATCCAGAACAGGGAAGCTACTGGCCGGGTTGCCAAATGGGCCATTGAGCTTGGGCCTCATGGGTTAAAATATATGCGTCGGACGGCAATCAAGTCTCAAGCGCTGGTGGATTTCATCAATGACTGGACAGAGTTACAGGCGCCAGAAGAGAAGCCGGATCATACTTATTGGACTATTCATTTTGATGGGTCCAGGCAATTGGAGGGCTCAGGGGCTGGAGTCGTATTAACTTCCCCACGAGGTGATAAGTTTTGTTATGTTCTCCGATTAATGTTCCCTTGCACTAACAATGTAGCTGAATATGAGGCTTTACTCCATGGTCTTTGAATGGCTAAGGAGATGAATTTAAGACGGGTAAAGTGCTTCGGTGACTCGGACCTGGTGGCTCAACAAGTGTCTGGTACTTGGGATTCCAAGGACCCGCTCATGGCAGCATATCGTCGAGAGGTGAATATTTTTGCAGGTCACTTCAAAGGTTATCAGGTTGATCATGTGGACCGGCGGAAGAACGAAGCAGCGGACGCTTTAAGCCGTTTGGGTTCCCAACGTAAACCGGTTCCACCCAACGTCTTTCTGGATGTGCTACATAATCCGTCGGTCAAGCTCCCCACAGAGGAGGATCTGGCTGTTCCTGATCCGGAGGCTCAGTTAGTGGCGGCTCTTCATATCATCCCGGATTGGACGATCCCATATTTGGCGTATATGAACCGGGGTGAGTTACCGGAGGATGAAACTTTGGCCAGGCAGATAATCCGGCGGTCCAAGTCAATGACTATTGTCAATGGAGAATTGCATCATTGCAGTGTGACAGGGGCGTTTCAGCGTTGCGTGTCTCCTGAAGAAGGCCGTGAGATTTTGCATGAGATCGATGAAGTAGATTGTGGTCACCATGCCGGTTCAAAGTCTCTGGTAGCCAAGGCCTTTCGTCATGGCTTTTATTGGCTGACGGCTCATGCTGATGCTGAAGACTTGGTCAAAAAGTGTGATGGCTGTTAGAAATTTTCATGCCGAGCTCATGTTCCGGCTCAAGAACTGAGGATGATTCCAATCACTTGGTCGTTCGCAACCTGGGGGCTGCATATGGTTGGGCCCTTTAAGAGATCCAAGGATAAGAAGACCCACCTTCTGGTGGCGGTTGATAAGTTCACTAAGTGGCTGGAGGCAGAGCCAGTTAGTAAGTGTGATGCAGCTACGGCGGTTCAATTCATCAAGAAGGTGATTTTTCGGTTTGGTTTTCCACACAGCATTATAACTGATAATGGCACTAATCTGTCCAAGGGTGCTATGAAAGAATTTTGTCAGCATGAGCACATCCGGCTTGACGTATCATCAGTGGCTCACCCCCAGTCCAATGGTCAAGCGGAGAGAGCCAATCAAGAGATCCTGAGAGGCATCAAGCCCCGGCTCATGGTTCCTTTACAATAGACGCCGGGTTGTTGGGTGGAGGAGTTACCTTCTGTATTATGGAGCAGCAATACCACGCCAAACAGAACTACGGGTTACACGCCTTTTTTCATGGTTTACGGAGCGGAGGCGGTTCTCCCTAGTGACATCCGTCATGACTCGCCTCGTGTGGAGGCTTATGTTGAAGTTGACAATGAGAAGGCACGACAGGAAGCACTTGACTTGTTAGATGAGGAGCGTGACATGGCAGCAGCTCGTTCAGCGATTTACCAGCAAGATCTGCGTCGCTATTACAGCCGCCGGGTTAGAACCAGAACTTTTCAAGAAGGCGATCTGGTGCTCCGACTCATCCAGGATCAGACTGATATGCACAAGTTATCCCCGCCTTGGGAAGGGCCCTTTGTGGTCAGCAAGAATCTGCATAACGGGTCATACTACCTGATCGATGTTCGAGAGCACAAAGACTCACGTAAATCAGAGGAGGAGACCAACCGGCCGTGGAATATCGCTCATCTTCGGCCTTACTATACTTGAGACACAGGCTCTTCTTATGTACATAGTTATGACAATGTATATATTATAGTCAAGTTAACAAACCGGAGCCTCAGCTAAAGCGGGGTCTCTGTTGTTTTTCTTCAATCATGTGTGATGACATAGGGGGTTTCTGTTTATAAAGCGGAATCCTGTTTGCCCATTGATCCGGCTTATACAGCCACATATATAAAAAATCACTTGGGGGCTTGGTCGTATCCGAACCATAGCTACACCTCTTGATCGGCGTAAGGCCACCAGGGAAATCACTTGGGGGCTTGGTTATAGTTGAACCATAGCTACACCTCTTGATCGGCTTAAGGCCAAAAGGAAATAACTTAGGGGCCAAAGAGAGTGTTGCAAAGGGCACAACTCAAACATAGGCACCCACTGAGCACAGCTCAAAATATTGCTTGGGGGCTCTTTGCTTCTCGAAGAACAAAGAGTCTACACCCTTGTAATAGGCTATCAAGCTAGGCTTGGAAGCCAGGTGTATTCACCTAAAACCCCGGGGTATCCTACCTTCTTTAAGTAAGCCACTCCGTCCAGGTAATCCTGGTATGACCCGCCGAACGTTTGACAAGTCAATCTCATAGACCCTGAACTTGTCAAAGTTAAAACGACGATTGGTTAATGTGAGGTCCATCTTAAAAGGCTTTGTAAAATGGTTTGACTCAGTGGCCTGGCAGCCCATGAAAAGCCTCGATTTTGGGCCTGACAACCCATGAAAAGCTTCGCATGCTCTTTTATGCTTTTATTTGCCAAGTGTTTTCTCCTTTGATGAGGTTTATAATGTTTTATGATAAACCGGCGTCTATTGACCCGGCTTGGCTTTCAACTACAAGTTGTCAGTACATGATCAGTTATAATCCGGCGTTTATTAACCCGGTCTGGTTTCGACTACAAGTCGCCAGTGTTATATATGGATAATCTGGTGTTTATTATAACCCGGTACGGTTTTATCATAAACCGGCACAATATGGAAGGAGTTATTAGTACTCCAGATTGGGGTTATCACCCTTACTACAATAAAGTTGGTCAACCAACGATGTGATTCGATGTCACAGGTATCATCTATTTCATATTTGATTATTTTCAAATACAGCCTTGGTTATAAACCCTGGCTATATATTTGGGCATCATGACCCGTCCGGCGGTAAACCGCCAGGACACTTTCAACTTCTTCTATGCAGGAACAGCTTGAATAAAAACCGCTACGGATTATGAGCATAATATATCCTAAGCATGGAGGATTAACAGTGTTAGGAAAAATAAACATGCGCGATGGCATGACAAGCCAAGTGTTTGAACTAGACTATTACAAGGTGCTTTAATGCCCAAAAAGAATAATTGTTTTCAGCAAGTGTTGCAGTACGCAGAAGGATAAACCGGCCTCCGGATCATGACTCGTCCCCAGGCTGACTTGACGGCTGTGGATCATCTTGCGCCGGTTCATCCTCCTCATCTCTACCCAGTGGCTGGAAGTCAATGGTTGCCCAATCGATCCCAGTTAGGGCTTGGAATACAGCTTCATCGCTTATAAGTGTGGACGGTTCAACGTCAGGGGCATAAGTATGCTTACGGATTGGCGGGATAAGATTTTGAGCATCAGGAGTCGATGCAGCAACCCGTTTGTTGTTGACGTCATAAATCGCATGATAGTGTGAAAGATTAGTTTCTGCAGCCAATTGGCAAGCCAGTGGACGCATTTCCCTGGTTATGGCTCGGAGGTCATCATTGTCAAAATCTGATCCGTTTTCCCTTAAGCTTGGATACCCTTTACCCACATCCACCGGATCAAGATCAGGCACCCATGCTTTAGCCCGGGTTAGCGCGGTCAGAGCACCTGCCCTTGCAGCCGATCTTTTTAACTCTTCAAACCGGGCAGGCAGGATTGACAACCTTTCTAAGGTTTCCTTGATTAAGGTTGGGGGCGGCTTGTTATGAGAAGCAGTGCAGATGATCCGTTGCGCGCCGGTATATAATTGCTCTATCAGAGTGTAGGCAGCTTTCAATTTCTTCTGCATGTCAGAACCCAGATGGGTAATGCGAGTTCCTGCATCATTACGAGCATCAGTAAACCGGCAACTGATGGGATAATATATGTTGGAAACTTAAAGTGAGGATATTTACCAAACACAGCAGTGGTCATGGCATTTATCTGCCGCTTTAAACCAGTCAGCTCTTCTGCCACCGGTTTAAGGGCCGCTTCTGCATCCTCAGCTCTCTTTTGCAAAGAGGCTTTCTCTATGTCCCAATCCGCCCGCTCCTTCTTGAAATTTTCCTTCAGCTTCTCCATGGCTGTTAAGGCACTGGTCAGCTCATCTTTGGCTTTGGAGGATTCTGCTTGCTGGGACTTGATGTTTTCTTGAAGATCAGCGGTTTGGGCTTCCTTTTTGCTCAGCTCAGCCTATAAGAGACAGATATATCATGAGTTGGCAGTACATATTTGAAGTACCAAGCACATAACAAGTTATACACTTGATACTTGGGGGCTAATGCCTATTTGCTTGTTATCAGAAATTTTTACAAGTCCCAAGCACAATACAAATATTATTCTTGGCACTTGGGGGCTAATGTATATTTGCTCAAAGTAACATTATGGGTATTCTACTAAAGTCCCGGTTCAGCTTGCAAAGATAAACCGGCCCTTGGGGACTACACAGGTGAAAGTGACAAGGCTATTATTCTACAGTCCCGGTTCATCTTATAATAAGTTAAACCGGCCCTTGGGGGCTACGCATGCAAAGTTGAGATATTACAAAGTCCCGGTTTAGATTGACATCATAAACCGGCCCTTGGGGGCTACTGGAGTTGATATTTGGACACAAGAGAAAAATAGTTATGCAGAAGTTAAGCAGTAGTTACCTCATATCGTTCTTTCATCAGATTTACTAAACCGGCTTCGAAGTTGTGGCTTGTGTACAGACGATTTAAAAAGCCAGAATGAATGTCTTTGGCGTTGAGGTGGGCATAGCTTGATAAATCTGCGTTCCACTTGCCTTTGCCCATAGCAGAAAGCTCTTCCTTGGCACTATGCTTTGATAAAGCAACATGATTGCCAGGAGTGGTGTGGCCAAAGCCAGTAATCATAATGTCATCCTCTTTATCGTCAGCAGCCTTCACTGGAGTTGACGGTTTATCAGCAGCCTTAGCTGGACTGGACGGTTTATCATCAGTTCGGACCGGGCTCGTCGGTTTATCAGCATGGCCCGTTGTATCAACTTCTACTTGTTCAACAAAAATTCATGATCTTGAGGTGGCGGATCATTAAGCATGGCGTCAGCATTTGTTTCTTCTGGTTCTGGAGTTCTCTCCGGTTCAATAACCACATTGTCATCAGCCATTTTATTTAACCGAGCCTTCTTGCTGGGTCTAGGCTTGGCACTGAGAAGAATAAACATAAAGGTCAATACATCGGGTGAACATAAGGTATTAAGGGTAAATTTAAAGCATAACTCACCCAGGAACTGTCTTGAGGGGTGGAAGTTGTGTGGCCGTTGACTCGCCAGAGGATGAGTGAGGTGTTCCCTGATAATTCGAATCAGACGGATTAAGAGGCTGTCGGAAACAACCCGCCTTGGGGTAAGAAGTATCAGGAATATAAGAGACCTCTGATCGACGTTTCCGGACTGGAGTGTTCGGTAAACCGGCAGAGGTAACTACCTGGCCGCAGTGCCGGGTTGTGCGGCGAGCTTCGTGTTGGTGCTTCTTCAAAAGAAAGTTTGGGTCCAAGTGAGCTGGGGGTGAGAAAATTTTACTTTCCGGTTTGCTTGACGGATTTTCTGTGTTGGCAGAGGATCTGAACCGGAGGAAAGAATAATTACCTCTGCATCCTCAGCTTGGCTGCCTTCAGTGTCATCCTGATAATAGTCATTGTCAATGAGGTGTATGAAAAAAGAACCAAGAGAATCAAGTTCTACCTCTGATTCCGGATTATCCAGATCATCATCAGCATTTGGTTCAGAGGACTCAGTGGTTTTCTTCTTGGCAGGTTTTTAGTAACCTTGGTCTTGGGGTGAGGTGTCTTGGCCGGTTTATCCTGTGGCTTCTTCTTCCAGAACGGATCATCGCCCTATCAAAGATGGACAAAATTTTGAGAGAATATTTAAAAGGATTAAGCTAAAACAAAAAGTTATATGATTCTTACAGCTGTCAGTTTATTGGAAGCGCAGAAAGGACTTAGCCCTGTCTTGCTGCAAGCAGCCTCCGTTCATTTAATATCTTCTTGACAGACTCAGTAACTTTAACCTCTGTTAGCTGAATGTTAATATGGCGTTGAGGATCTTTCAAGTCCCCTGTGTACTCACACATTAAACCGGGGCGCCGGCTTAAAGGTAGAATGCTCCAGGATATCCAGCAGCGAACAAAGTCCACGCCTGTTAAACCGTTCGCCATGAAGGCTCTGAGTTTTGAGAGTTGCGGTGTGTAGTTGGACCGTTCCTTTGCAGTCAGCCTCTGAGGAAATGGATGTGTGTTGCTAAGCCGGTAAGGACGGTAACCCGGCAGAGGATTCTCATCAGTTGGAGACGTATCTCGGCAATAAAACCAAGTCTGATTCCAGTCCTTGGGGTGACTATGAAGCTTGGCGTGAGGGAAGCTGACATCTTTCCTCTTCTGAATAGCCATTCCACCAAGTTCAGTATTGGGTCCGTCTGTAAACTCTGTACGGCGGTTCAAATAGAAGAAATCCCTAAACAGTTCAACTGTAGGCTCCTCTTGAAGATAAGCCTCGCAAAATACTTGGAAATTGCAAATATTGGACACAGAGTTTGGTCCAATGTCCTGAGGATGGAGTTGGAAGCTAGCAAGTACATCTCGGAAATTTTTTGACCCAGGAGGGCAAAACCCTCGACCCAGGTGGTCAACGAACACGACTACTTCTCCATCCTTGGGATCAGGAGGATTTTCTGGACCAGGGGCCCTCCAATGGATGACTTCCTTCTTTGCTAAAGCGCCGGTTGCGACACATCCGTCTAGTTGCTCTTCAGTAAGCCGGGAAGGGACCCAGTTACAAGCATAAAATTGTTTGTCCATGTCAATGAAAAGCTGGAAAAAGATCAATGCCGGTTTAAGGTTTATGACGGACAAGCATAAAGCGACGCAAGATCAGAAGGAGAAGACAGAGGCATATACACATTGTTAAACCGGAGTCTGATGTTGGAGGGGTTACAAAGATAAATGAATTGGCGGTTTAAGAGGGGACTAATGGTACCTGCCGGATTATCATTTTCTAAAAAGTTAAACCGCCTACATTGGTATGGAAGGTACAGATCTCAAATATCTAAGTAAGGGAAAAAACAAGTTTCACAGATTGATACGGTAATTTCAGATCTGCAGTGTATCAATAAATCAAAATATATTCAGACTTAAAATATAGGTGTTTAAGTAGTTCATCAGGTCCAGATGAGTTTTTCTATGCGAAGAAGATGTTCTAAGGATGAAAAAGGGGATTACAACTACGACTGCGCAAGAAAATGTCGAATCTGAGATCGCCGCTTGCACTATGGAGATGAACAGAGAAGAACAGCTTCGAGCTTTGGTGAACACCGAAACCCTATTGGAGGATCTAGAACAAGGAAAAGAGAGACTTACTGTTGCTGACGGAACAGCAAAGGCGTGCCGCGTTTCTCTGGTACGTTCAGGTTGATGCAGCGGCCGGAGATGAGGTCGAGGGCGGAGCTTGACGACGGCGGCCGTGCGTGAGGGTCAGGTCGGCGCAAGGAGGAAGAAGAAGTGAGGGGACACGGGGGGGATGAAAAGGACCCCCCGGTCTTATTTATAAGGCGAAGGGACAAGTGACAGGCGCGAAAATCGAGGGGCTCAAAAGTTGGATATGTAACAGAGCTGTCGCCTCGATTGTCGGAGGCTCATCAATGAAGGTGAGATATATACAATTTTTAATAACAGGTGACATCATGGCGGTTTATTACAATCTTGGAAGATGACGTCATGGCGGATTACAAGGTTATGTGAAGGCGCTAAAGGGGGAATTTTCCTAAGTGTTGAAGATTGACATGAACAGGTTCAAATTAATCTGGGGCCTAATGTTGGGGATATTACTACTGAGTATAAACCGGCCAGGAGAGGCCGGGTTATCCCCATAATGAGTTATTCATATTTGAAGCCCATGAAGACAAGGAGTGTGGCGCTTTACGGGGCAGATCTAACACGGAGGCCCAGGGCCCAAAGGCGGATTAAGGCTTGTAGACAAAAACTGCCATATGATATGTAACTTGTATTGTAAGATAAGAAAAGGTAGAAACCGAGCCGGACACGTTGATGAGTCGGCCTCGGGATTCTGTAAACCGCCGGGCGTCAACCTGTGTATATAAAGGGACGACCCGGCGGCGGTTTAGGGACAAGAAACAACAACTCGAGAGCCAGGCATAGCGGATTCGCTCCCTGGTCATCGAAACCCTAGCAATTCCACATCAACTGGATTAGGCCTTTACCTTCACCGCAAGGGGCCGAACCAGTATAAACTCCCTGTGTCCTTTGTCCGCTTTAACCCCTTTAAGCTAACCAATCGCGATGGCTCCACGACTATGTCCTTTCACTAGGACATCTATCGTGACAAAACCACGACAGATATGATCATCATCGAACACTCCCTATACTTTAGGGATTAGTGTTGAACCTAAATAAATGTTATTTGGTGTTTGTGATCAGCATAAATATGATTTGATCATGTTTATTGCAATACGGTTATTCATTTAAAGTCAAAGAATAATTGTTGTTCTGTTTACATGAATAAAACCTTCGATGATCATACACCCAATGAAAATAGTTTGTTGGATCTCGATCTAGTGATACACATATTCATAATATTGAAGCCAAAAGATGCAAAGTTAATAATGATAGTGCAACTTATTTGTGGCACTGCCGTTTAGGTCATATTGGTTTAAAGCGCATGAAGAAACTCCATGCTGATGGGCTTTTGGAATCACTTGATTATGAATCATTTGATGCTTGCGAACCATGCCTCATGGGCAAGATGACTAAAACTCCGTTCTCCGAAACAATGGAGCGAGCTACTGAATTATTGGAAATAATACATACCGATGTATGCGGCCCGATGAGTGTTAAAACTCGCGGCGGGTATCGTTATTTTCTGACCTTCATAGATGATTTGAGCAGATATGGGTATATCTACTTAATGAAACACAAGTATGAAACAGTTGACAAGTTCAAAGATTTTCAGAGTGAAGTGGAGAATCATCGTCACAAGAAAATGAAGTTTCTACGATCTGGTCGCAGAGGCAAATATTTGAGTTACGAGTTTGGCCTTCATTTAAAACAATGTGGAATAGTTTCACAACTCACGCCACCCGGAACACCACAGCGTAATGGTGTGTCCGAACGTCATAACCATACTTTATTGGATATAGTGCAATCTATGATATCTCTTACCGATTTACCACTATCATTTCTGGGGTTACGCATTCGAGACAGCTATATTCATGTTAAATAGGGCACCATCTAAATCCGTTGAGATGACACCATATGAACTATGGTTTGGCAAGAAACCTAAGCTGTCGTTTCTTAAAGTTTGGGGTTGTGATGCTTATGTGAAAAAGTTTCAACCTGATAAGCTCGAACCCAAATCGGAGAAATGCGTCTTCATAGGATACCCAAAGGAAACTGTTGGGTACACCTTCTATCACAGATCCGCAGGCAAGATATTCGTTGCTAAGAATGGATCCTTTCTAGAGAAGGAGTTTCTCTCTAAAGAAGTGAGTGGGAGGAAAGTAGAACTTGACGAGGTAACTGTACCTTCTCCCGAATTGGAAAGTAGTTCATCACAGAAAACAGTTCCAGTGATGCCTACACCAATTAGTGAGGAAGTTAATGATGATGATCATGAAACTTCAGATCAAGTTACTACCAAACCTCGTAGGTCAACCATAGTACGTTCCGCACCAGAGTGGTACGGTAATCCGGTTCTGGAAGTCATGTTACTAGACCATGACGAACCTACGAACTATGAGGAAGTGATGATGAGCCCAGATTCCACGAAATGGCTTGAGGCCATGAAATCTGAGATTGGATCCATATATGAGAACAAAGTATGGACTTTGGTTGACTTTCCCGGTGATCGGCAAGTCATTGAGAATAAATGGATTTTCAAGAGGAAGACGGACGCCGATAGTAGTGTTACTATCTACAAAGCTAGACTTGTCGAAAAAGGTTTTTGACAAAGTTCAAGGTGTTGACTATGATGAGATTTTCTCACTCGTAGCGATGCTTAAAGTCTGTCCGAATCATGTTAGCAATTGCCACATTTTATGAAATCTGGCAAATAGATGTCAAAACTATCTTCCTTAATGGATTTATTAAAGAAGAGTTGTATATGATGCAACCAAAAGGTTTTGTCGATCCTAAAAGTGCTAACAAAGTGTGCAAGCTCCACTGATCCATTTATGGACTGGTGCAAGCCTCTCAGAGTTGGAATACACGCTTTGATAGTGTGATCAAAGCATATGGTTTTATACAGACTTACGGTGAAGCCTGTATTTACAAGAAAGTGAGTGGGAGCACTACAGCCTTTCTGATAAGTATATGTGAGTGACATATTGTTGATCGAAAATGATGTAGAATTTTCTGGAAAGCATAAAGGAGTGTTTGAAAGAAGTTTTTCAAAGAAAGACCTCGATGAAGCTGCTTACATATTGAGCATCAAGATTTATAGAGATAGATCAAGACGTTTGATAAGTTTTTTCAATGAGTACATACCTTGACAAATTTTTGAAGTAGTTCAAAATGGAACAGTCAAAGAAGGAGTACTTGCCTGTATTGCAAGGTGTGAAATTGAGTAAGACTCAAAGCCCGACCACGTCAGAAGATAGAAAGAGAATGAAAGTCATTCCCTATGCCTCAGCCATAGGTTCTATAAAGTATGCCATGATGTGTACCAGATCTATTGTATACCCTACACTGAGTTTGACAAGGGAGTACAATAGTGATCTAGGAGTAGATCATTGGACAGCGGTCAAATTTATCCTTAGTGGAATAAGGATATGTTTCTCGATTATGGAGGTGACAAAAGGTTCGTCATAAAGGGTTACGTCGATGCAAGTTTTGACACTGATCCAGATGACTCTAAGTCTCAATCTGGATACATATTGAAAGTGGGAGAAATTAGATAGAGTAGCTCCGTGCAGAGCATTGTTGACATAGAAATTTGCAAAATACACACGGATCTGAATATGGCAGACCCGTTGACTAAACTTCTCTCACAAGCAAAACATGATCACACCTTAGTACTCTTTGGGTGTTAATCACATGGCGATGTGAACTAAGATTATTGACTTTAGTAAACCCTTTGAGTGTTGGTCACATGGCGATGTGAACTATGGGTGTTAATCACATGGTGATATGAACTATTGGTGTTAAGTCACATGGTGATCTGAACTAGATTATTGACTCTAGTGCAAGTGGGAGACTGAAGGAAATATGCCCTAGAGGCGATAATAAAGTTATTATTTATTTCCTTATTTCATGATAAATGTTTATTATTCACGCTAGAATTGTATTAACCGGAAACTTAGTACATGTGTGAATACATAGACAAACAGAGTGTCACTAGTATGCCTCTACTTGACTAGCTCGTTAAATCAAAGATGGTTAAGTTTCCTAGCCATAGACATGAGTTGTCATTTGATTAACGGGATCACATCATTAGAGAATGATGTGATTGACTTGACCCATTCCGTTAGCTTAGCACTTGATCGTTTAGTATGTTGATATTGCTTTCTTCATGACTTATACATGTTCCTATGACTATGAGATTATGCAACTCCCGGATACCAGAGGAACACTTTGTGTGCTATCAAACGTCACAACGTAACTGGGTGATTATAAAGATGCTCTACAGGTGTCTCCGATGGTGTTTGTTGAGTTGGCATAGATCGAGATTAGGATTTGTCACTCCGTGTATCAGAGAGGTATCTCTGGGCCCTCTCGCTAATGCACATCACTATAAGCCTTGCAAGCAATGTGACTAATGAGTTAGTTGCGGGATGATGGATTATGGAACGAGTAAAGAGACTTGCCGGTAACGAGATTGAACTAGGTATTGAGATACCGACGATCGAATCTCGGGCAAGTAACATACCGATGACAAAGGGAACAACGTATGTTGTTATGCGGTTTGACCGATAAAGATCTTCGTAGAATATGTAGGAACCAATATGAGCATCCAGGTTCCGCTATTGGTTATTGACCGGAGATGAGTCTCGGTCATGTCTACATAGTTCTCGAACCCGTAGGGTCCGCACGCTTAACGTTCTGTGACAATTTGTATTATGAGTTATGTGATTTGATGACCGAAGTTTGTTCGGAGTCCCAGATGAGATCGGGGACATGACGAGGAGTCTCTAAATGGTCAAGACGTAAAGATCGATATATTGGAAGGCTATATTCGGACATCGGAAAGGATCCGAGTGATTCGGGTATTTTTCAGAGTACCGGAGAGTTACAGGAATTCGTATTGGGCCTTAATGGGCCATACGGGAAAGGAGAGAAAGGCCTCAAGGGTGGCAGCGCCCCTTCCCCATGGACTGGTCCGAATTGTACTAGGGAAAGGGGGCGCCCCCTTCCTTCCTTCTCCTTCTCCCTTCCCTTTTTCCTATTCCATGTGGGAGGTGGAATCCTACTAGGACTAGGGAGTCCTAGTAGGAGTCCACACTTTGGGCGCGCCCTATGAGGGTCGGCCTCCTCCTCCCTCCATCCTTTATATACGTGGCCAGGGGGCACCCCATAGACACACAAGTTGATCATTGATCTCTTAGCCGTGTGCGGTGCCCCCCTCCACCATAATCCACCTCGGTCATATTGTTGCAACGCTTAGGCGAAGCCCTGTGCCAGTAGCTTCATCATCACCGTCATCACGCCGTCGTGCTGACGAAGCTCTCCCTCGACACTCTGCTGGATCGTGAGTTCATGGGACGTCATCGAGCCGAACGTGTGCAGATCGCGGAGGTGCCGTACTTTCGGTACTAGGATCGGTCGATCGTGAAGACGTACGACTACATCAACCGCGTTGTCATAACACTTCCGCTTACGGTCTACGAGGGTACGTGGACAACACTCTCCCCTCTCGTTGCTATGCATCACCATGATCTTGCGTGTGCGTAGGAATTTTTTTGAAATTACTACATTACCCGACAGCTACTAGGTAAGAACCGCCCAGGAGGGGTCGGGTCATACCGCTGGCGGCTTATCAAAGAAGATGGCGGATCATGTGAGCCCGTTGACGGCCCAAGACTCCGAGGTGGTTCAAGGCCCAGGTGATGAACCACCATGTATGTATGACTTGTACTGTAAGGCATGTATAATTAGCCACCGAGCTGGACACGTTGTGTATGAGTCGGCCGGGACTCTGTGAACCGCCGAGCGTCAACCTGTGTATATAAAGGGACGACCCGACAGCGGTTTAGGGCAAGAAAACAAGAGATCGAGAACTAGGTCAAGCGTATTCGCTCCCTGGTAATCGAAATCTAAGCAATACCACCTCAAACTGGATTAGGCCTTTACCTTCACCGCAAGGGGCCCAACCAGTATAAACTCCCTGTGTCCTTTGTCCCATTTAACCCCTTTAAGCTAACCTAGTTGCGATGGCTCCACGATTAAGTCCTTCCGCTAGGACATCTGCCGTGACAATTCCACGACAGTTGGCGCCCATCGTGGGGCCCGCCCACGGTGGTTTTGAGTTCTTACAGGGCAACTTTGAAGGGATTAAGGGATACGCTGTGGGCCGGATGACCAAGAGTCGTCGCGGCAAGATCTACGCATCGACGATGCAGGCTGGGGCCCCGTGGCCGGCTCAATCGAGTACGGGTACCGGCTCCCCTTCGACGGAATCCACGTCTTCATCGGCAAGAAATGTGAACCGGGCCCTGAGGCGGACATCTGCACCGAAATCATCGAGACGGCTCAGTGTGCACGACCCGCCCGAGTTCAGCCTACAGTGAAGCGTGCCTTTGTTGGTTTCATCCATGGGGCGGAAATTGAAGAAGAATCTGTGTCTGGCGGTGAGATGGCCATCTATTCTGATGGTGAGTCGTCCATAGGCAAGACTAATTTGTTGTATCAACTACAAGACGGCCGGCTTGGGGGCTATCCGATGGTGACAGCGCTCTGGACCCCTATGAGCCGCCGAGCAGGGTTGCAGTCTTCATGGCCGGCACACAGCCGGTGCTTGGTTCAACAACCGCCGCGGCTATGACCTCAAGTTCAATGGCTGCAGCGGCGGCTGGTGCTAGCAGATCTGCGCGCCCGCCGGCTCTAGTTCTCACAGAGTTATTAGAAGCTCTGGCGACTCTGATGGGGGTGGAGGTAACCCCGAACAACCAGGAACACCACAAGGTGGATCTGGCGAAGTTGCGAGATGAGATAGCTCAAGCCAAGGAAGAGCTGGCGGCTGAGAACGGCAGGATGGCTGCGGAGCGGCTGTTTTGGATGCCCAGGCATAGCGGATACAAGCAGATTCCTTCTGGCTCACGTTAGATCAGAACGCTTCAAATGAAGTCATGAGGAAGAGGCACCGGAGTCATCTGCCCCCGGTTTATGAGCCGAGGAACCTCTTCAACACACCTGGAGCAGGAACCAGTGACCCACCGGTGGTGAACTGGGTGGTCGAAGCACCAGGGACTGGAGCACCGGTTCAGCCACGGGCCACGGACCCGCCACGTTTGAATAATACACCGCCTCACCATGTTCCGACACCTCCGGGTAATTATTCTAACCCGTTGTATAATATGATCGCAGCGGCAACGCGACTGGCGCCTCTACCGGTTGAAGGCGAGTCTCCGACGGTGATGGAGACATGGAGGGCCAGAGAGCTTCTTCAAACAGTTGTGGCTCAGCAAGCGGCTTATTCTTACAGTCACGAGCGAGTTCACTCAACCCCTCGTCCAAGCCGGAGTTACAGCAGGCACACTGACTCACCAGCGGTTTCAAGCAGTGAACAACGCCGTAACCAGCCTCGTGGACATGACCCGGCGCGTGGTGGTGCTAATGCTCAGACTTTGGTGGATCAGGGCGACCGCATGAGCCGGGATTCAAACATGCGACGTGGGGTACGCTGCACGCGCTCGCTACCTCTGCGGTACAGAGTATTCTGTCAAGCCCATATTATAAGAGCATAGCTCTGATTACCTCGGTAATCCGGCTATCAAGCCCATATTATAAGAGCATAGCTCTGATTACCTCGGTAATCCGGCTATCAAGCCCATATTATAAGAGCATAGCTCTGATTACCTCGGTAATCCGGCTATCAAGCCCATATTATAAGAGCATAGCTCTGATTACCTCGGTAATCTGGCTATCAAGCTCATATTATAAGAGCATAGCTCTGATTACCTCGGTAATCCGGCTATCAAGTCCATATTATAAGAGCATAGCTCTGATTACCTCAGTAATCTGGCTATCAAGCCCATATTATAAGAGCATAGCTCTGATTACCTCGGTAATCCGGCTATCAAGCCCATATTATAAGAGCATGGCTTTGATTACCTCAGTAATCCGGCTATCAAGCCCATATTATAAGAGCATAGCTCTGATTACCTCGGTAATCTGGCTATCAAGCCAATATTATAACTTCATATGAGCACAGCTCTGATTACTTTGGTAATCTGGCTATCAAGCCAATATTATATGAGCATAGCTTTGATTACTTTAGTAATCCAGCTTGCAAGCCAAAATTCTAACTTCCTATGAGCGTAGCTCTAACCTACTTGGAGGTTTAATGCCCGAGTTACAGGGACCAAGAGAGTCTGTTGCAAAGCACAGCTCAAACATAGGTACTCGGCTCAAAATACATCCCTTGGGGGCTCTTTGATTCACAGAACATAGCTTTGATAACCCCTGCTCAGTTCGAAACGACAGGTATATGATGAACCGGCAGAATGAATTTCATTCAATTTGAACATTTTTTGAGATTCATCTTTTGTGATATATTTGAAAACCAATGAGGGCTATGTTGCCTTAAGATTCATGTATGAATCTATCCGGCGTTTGTTAACCCGGCCTGGTCTTGGACTTTAAGTTGCCAGTGTATGACAATTTTATGTGCTTAGAGCGTCGTGCTCTAAGTTTTGGGATATTACCCCCTGCTGCATACGGCGTTGTAAGCCGACGGTATAAGTAAATTGAACAGGGCATTGTGCACTCAGTCCTTTGGGTTGTAACCCTTACTGCACAGGTATGATAAGCCGGCAGTATGAGCAAATATCACATGTATGATTTTTTGATATGATTATGTAAGGTTATGATTAAACCGGCCCTGGTTATGGACTGTTTTAGTCACCAGTAATTTTTATACGAGGTATTATGACCCGCTCTGGGGTACACCACCAGGGCACTTGTGATCTATTTGTGTGCAGGAAAAATGAAATCTGATCTACATACTTGATGATATCATAAGCATAAGTGGCAGATCTTCAACTGGCAGATAAGCAGTGTTATGCAAAACAAAACATGCACGATGGCACGGCAGACCAAAGGTTTCACTAGCCTATTACAAGGCATCTGATAGCCCAACGAGGATAAGTGTTTTGGAGATGATCAACACAGCAAAGTTTTATGTTTCATAAACCGGCTCATGGCTGTTAGCGGGTTGAAGCCTCTGGATCATCCTGCGCCTCTTCTTCATCTTCAGCTCCTTGATTATCCATCAGCTGGAAGTCAGGCATAGCCCAGTTGATACCGGTCAACGCTCTAAACACAGCTTCATCATCAATAAGGTTTGATGGATCAATATCAGGGGCGAAGGTGTGCTTACGAATCGGCGGGATGAGATATGTTGGCTCGTGAACCGGCGCTTTCACTTTCTTATTTTCAGCATCATAAGCCGCCTGATAAGTGGATAGGTTGGTTTCGTCTGCCAACTTACTTGCTAAGGGACGCATTGCTCTTGCTATTTCTGTAAAGTCATTAGCACTGAAGGCAGATCCATCCTCTTTAACGCTGGGGCAGCCATTGGCCAAATCCTCCGGATCAAGATCTGTTTGCCATGCCTTTGCCCGGCTTAAGGCAGTCAAGGCGCCGGCTTTGGCAGCTCCCTGTTTTAAGTCGTCAATCCTTTGGGGTAGCACGGATAACTTCTCCAATGTGTCTTTGATGAGTGTTGAGGGAGATTTCTTGTGTAGAGCAGCAGCAATGGTCCGTTGGGCACCAGTATATAACTGTTCTACAAGAGTGTAGATAGCTTTAAGCCGGATGCGCATATCTGAGCCCAATTTGGCGCTCTGAGAACCTGTATCAGCAAAATTACGGGTAAGCCGGCAGCTGTTTATAACATGATTATTAAGGTGTTAGGGAGACATGTTTTTTGCTTACCGAAGATGGCTGACGATATGATATTGATCTGTTGCTTTAAACCGGACAGTTCGTCAGTCACCGATTTAAGTGCAGCTTCAGCATCCTCTGCTCTCTTCAATAGAGCTGCCTTTTCAGTCTCCCCGCCATTTTTGTCAGTATTGAAGTTTTGCTTAAGCTGCTCAATGTTCTCTAAAGCAGTCTTCAGTTCTGATTTGGCCTTGGATGTCTCAGATTGTTGAGATTTAATGTTAGCCTTCAGATCATTGAGCTGCGAGTCCTTCTCAGTAAGTTCAGCCTGTGATATCAACAAACATGGACAGATATTATGAGTATGATTATTGTTGAAGTCCCAAGCACAATACAAGTATTTTCCTTGGCACATGGGGGCTAATGTATATTGCTCTTAAGATCTTTTTGAAGTCCCAAGCATAATACAAGTATTTTCCTTGGCACTTGGGGGCTAATGCCTATTGCTCTTTTCAAAGACGAATTTATGTGATGATTCGGGTATAATGATATGACCCGGTTTACCAAGGTTACATATTGAAGAGGATGATTTATCAATGCTGATAAGTCCCGGCTTAACTCCATGATTTAAGCCGGCCCTTGGGGGCTACAGATGTGAAGTTCATTACTGCTATTTAAAGTCCCGGCTTAATTCCATGATTCAAGCCGGCCCTTGGGGGCTACTAGTGATGATGTTCAATTTCTTTATAGCAATTGGAAAGTCTACAGCATATTCAATCTTATCATATCCTATAGACTTGGCGGCTGATAGACATATCATTATGGAAATAATAGTGATTGGATTACCTCATAACGTTCCTTCATCAAATTGACTAAGCCAGCTTCAAAGTCACGACTGGTGTACAGACGGTTCAAATAACCAGAGTGGATGTCTTGGGCACTGAACTGGGCGTAGTTCTCTAAGTCTACCTTCCACTTGCCTTTATCTTCAACAGAAATTTCTTCCTTGGCGCTGTGTTTGGATAAGACAGTGGGGTGACCCGGTGCTGTGAAACCAAACCCGGTGACGACGACGTCGTCAGTCTTTTCCTCAGCAAGCTTAACTGGGCTTGGCGGCTTAGAAAAGGCCGGTTCAACGTCCATATGGCCTATGGATACTTCATTGTCTTGTGGTGGTGGATCATCAATGGTGGCCTCAGCAATTGGGTTAGAAGATTCTGGCTATTGTTTTTCCGGTTCAGACGAGTTGGAGTCGTCGACCGGCTTACTTAGTTTTGCCTTCTTACTGGGTTTGGCCTGGCCCCTGCGAATAAGAAGTACAAAGAGGTCAGTATATTGAATAGGAATAAAGATTTAAATGATTGAGTATACCCTTACCCAGGTACAGTCTTGAAGGCTGGGATTTGAGTTCCCGTTGAGTCGCCGGAGAAGAATGAGATGTTCCCTGATAATTTGAATCAGACGGGTTAAGAGGTTGACGAACAAGACCCGCCTTGGAATAATCTAAGTCAGAAATTTTTGAGACCTCATATCGACGCTTGCGAGGTGCTGGAGTGTTCGGTAAGCCGGAGGATAAAACTCCACCGCCACTATTCTGGGTTGTACGGTGAGCTTCATGTTGATGCTTCTTCAAAAGAAAGTTGGGATCCAAGTGAGTTAAAGGGTGAGAAAAGCTTACTTTCCGGCTTGCTTGTCGGGTTTTCTGTGTTGGCAGAGGTGCTGAGCCAAAGGAAAGAATAATTACCTCTGCGTCATCTGCATGGCTGGCTTCCGCTTCATCCTGATAATAGTCGTTGTCAATAAGATGTACAAAAAATGAGCCAAGGGAATCAAGTTCTACCTCTGACTCATCATCATCATCTTTGTCATCCAAATCGAATAACTCGGCAGCTTTGGATTTCTTCTTAGCAGGCTTTTTGGAGGCCTTGTTTTTCGTCCGGGTTTTCTTTGATTTTTCTGGCAGTTTTTCTCGGCCCAGAAAGTTGAGTCGGCCTGTAAACAATGAATAAGTACAAGCAAACAACAAAAATGGAAATGTGAATCAAGTACGAGCTGGGTCAAACTTACAGCTAGCGGTTCATTCAGCGTACAGAAAGGGCTCAGTCCAAATTGACTGCAATCTTCCAGGCTCTCGTTCAATAGAGTCTTGGTCATGTTGTTGATATCTTCCTCCGTAATTTCAGTGTTACAATGGCGTTGAGGATCTGTTAGTTCGCTAGTATACTCGCACATTAACCCGGGCTGGATGCTCAGCAGCAAGACTCTCCAAGCGACCCAGCATCGAACTAAATCAATACCAGTTAGGCCGTTGGCCATAAAGGCCCGGATCTTCGCAAAAACAGACACATATTTTTTTCTGTTCTGCTGTACCGATACTATCTGGAAGATGATGTCTGCTGCTAAGCCGGCTGGCACGGTAGCCCGGCAAGGGATTTTCCCCTTCTGGTGAAGTGTCTTGACAATAAAACCAAGTCTGGTTCCAATCTTTGGGGTGGCTAGGAAGAGCAGCAGCTGGGAAGATGGCCTCTTTTCGGCGTTGTATGGATATGCCACCTAGTTCCAGGCTAGGACCATCTGTGAATTCATTCTGCCGGTTCAAGTAGTAGAATTCTCTGAATAACTCCATAGTGGGCTCCTGCTGAAGGTACACCTCACAAAAAACTTGGAAGTTGCAGATATTGGAGACAGAATTTGGACCGATATCTTGAGGGTGTAGCTTGAAGAAGTGCAGCACGTCCCGGAAGAATCTTGAGCCGGGAGGGCTGAAGCTCCGGTCCATATGATCCATGAAAACCACTACTTCGCCATTTTTGGGCTCAGGGCGAGCCTCAACACCTGGGACCCTCCAATGAATGACGTCTTTTTTGGCCAAGACACCTGTCTGAACATATGCGTTCAAATCTTCCTCGGTAACCCGGGAAACAACCCAATTGCAGGAGGTGACGGTTTTTGCCTTCGACATTTTTGACTACAAAGGAAAATATTGCCAGTTTAATTGTCATAATGTTAAGACAAGTCATTAATTCAAAAGGGAAAAGCGATGTAAACAGTTGGAAATTTAAGCCGGAAGTTGAACATTTGGAGTGTGCAGATATTCTTATTGGCGGCTTAAAAGGGGACTAATGGTACCTACCGGGTTAAGGACTTTGCTGAACCGGACAGAGTATAACAGTCAAGATGCGTTGCAGAATTAAAGATCGTGAACAAGTATGGTTAAACCGGAGATATATTGCCTAGTCAGGAAAAGTTCTAAAAGTGTATGGTGGCGGTTTAACAAGATTTGGTGTTTTATGATGAATCACGGTTTGCGGTATAAGCCGCCATGGCATTTATGGTACTTCAGATTTGGCTAAGTGTTGGACAAATAGGTTCTGCAAGATGGAGCAATAATTTTGGATCTACCACGGTTCTAAAAAGGCAGTAAAGTCCTAAACCTAAGATGGTGACAGTGGAAATCATGGATGTTTGAATGGGATCTTTTACGGGGAGATGTTCTTCTAATGATAAAAATGAATGCTAAAACTACTTCCGCGCAAAGTTTGTGGTCTATCCGGATTAAAAACCGCAAAAGTTGAAGGGAACGGCGAAGAACAGCAAGAGCACCAAGGAACAGTGGAACCCTAATGCAGATCTGTGGCAAGGGGTGATAAGTACTTGTTGGTGCTGATGGACAGCGGAGAAGCGTCACGATTTCTGGATGCGTTCAGGTTGATGCAGCGGCCTTGGCTTTGGGCTGCGGAGGAAGTTCGACGGCGGCGGCGGAGCTCTGGTCGCGCTAGCATCGAGAGGAAGGAGAAGAAGAAGCAACAGTAGGGGGTAAAAGTGAAAACGGGGGCCCCCTGTCCCTTTTATAAGGCAATGGATACAAGGCATGCGCGGGAATCGAGGAGGCAAAAATCATCATATGACTATATGGACGCCTCGATTTTCGGGAGGTTTATTAAGATAAGTATCAATTAAAATGATCTGGGCTTCATGCGATATTAATGCAAAATGCCGTCATGGCGGCTTAAGAAAGTTTTACGGGCTCAGGTCATGGCGGTTTACAGTAAGATTTATCAAACAAGGCGGTACAAGATTTTGACAAGTGTTGAAGATTGATATGAACGAGTTCAAAACAACCTAGGGCCTAATGTTGGGGATATAGCTACTGGGTATGAACCACCCAGGAGGGGCCGGGTCATACTGTTGGCGGCTTATCAAAGAAGATGGCGGATCATGTGAGCCCGTTGACGGCCCAAGACCCCGAGGTGGTTCAAGGCCTAGGTGATGAACCGCCATGTATGTATGACTTGTATTGTAAGGCATGTATAATTAGGCACCAAGCCGGACACGTTGTGTATGAGCTGGCCGGGACTCCGTGAACCGCCGGGCGTCAACCTGTGTATATAAAGGGACGACCCGGCGGCGGTTTAGGGCAAGAAAACAAGAGATCGAGAACTAGGTCAAGCGTATTCGCTCCCTGGTAATCGAAATCTAAACAATACCACCTCCAACTGGATTAGGCCTTTACCTTCACTGCAAGGGGCCGGACCAGTATAAACTCCCTGTGTCCTTTGTCCCGTTTAACCCCTTTAAGCTAACCTAGTTGCGATGGCTCCACGATTAAGTCCTTCCGCTAGGACATCTGCCGTGACAATTCCACGACAACCACCATTTACAAAGGAGAGCCTGATTCATAAAACCCCTAAATCTTTAGGCCTACAGACTTTATATCATTTGACCTAGTAGTTCTTCTTTTTATTAGTTTCTTCCCACCAGGCTCTGAAGAAGTCCATTCTTTTACTAAAACCCACCGGGAGTCCATAAAAGGACATGATAAAGTTAGGAATACCAGTCAAGGACGATTGTATTAATGTAAAGCCTAATCCCACTAGGAAGTAATCTACCCTGCCACCAACTACATTTCTTTTCCAATTTATCTTGAAAATTCTTCCAATGTTTGTTAGTAATACTTTTTTCATCAACACAAAGCCTTATGTATCTCATAGGAAGAGATCATGTCGGGCAAGTAAGGATCTCAGCAAATTGTGTTGCTTTCCTTTTTTGCATCCCCAAAGATAAATAGTTCACTCAGAAAGAAAAAGGAAAGTTATTTTCAACCCAGACATTTGCTCAAAAAGGCATAATATAATTTTAAGTTATGAGCACCATCAAAATCATTATGAACCAGGAAAATTGTGTCATCTACATATTGTACCATATTGCTTGTGAGCCATATTAAAAACCACATTCTTAATCTCCTCTCAAAGTAGGATCCCACCAGACATCTCCTACAAAGTTATCAGCATGTTTCCTTAAGAACCAGCAATTCTCAAATCTAAAAATAGTATGATCATTTTTAATCCCCCCAAGTAAATTGTCTGCCATCCATAGCTATTTCTCTTAAATCAGCTAACCATGCAGATAACCTAGGCTGCATTATCGATCGAAAGAAAATTCTTCGTGCTATCATCTTCCTCCTTGGGTCGACCTAGGTTGGGATGGGATTGAAGAGATCCGTGCAGGTGCAGGTGTGATTGGATTAAACCTCTCCCGGTCTGATCGGATCGATTTCTCACAAAGCTAGGAACATAGTCCCTCTGATCTATCTATAAATAAAGCCAACCGGAAGCAGCCCGGCCGGCCGGCGCCTGAGAGAGATACGCACTACCACGTACCACAAGTAACCTACCACCAGGTCCAGATGGAGAAAATGGAACACGCGGTGACCGGCGGCAACGAGCAGCAGGAGCAGGTGCGGCCACCGCCGCCGCCGCCGCAGAGGGTAAGGGTGTTCCCCTGCCGCTTCCGCAATAAGATGTTCTTGAGCCCGCGCGCCATGGGCGGCCACCATAACGCGCATAGGCGGGAGCGCCAAGCGGCCGGGCCGTCCCACAGCCACAAGCTGGTCGCGGTCGGGCAAGAGAACCTCCACGACGTGGTCGTGCTTGGCCCGTCGCCGCCACTCGTCTACGAGGGTGAGGAGGCGCTCAGCTCCTCGACGTCGCGGCCGGAGCCGGAGCCTGCTAGCTCGGACGACATGGACTTGAGCCTTAGGCTGTGAATCTCTCTCATCCATATGATCTCTTTGTGACCATAGATGCACAGCTAAGCTAACTAGCTAGCTTCTTCTATTACTATCACTAGTAGAAAAAGGGTCGTTTGTCCCGGTTGGTAAGGGCCTTTTGTCCCGGTTGTTGAACCGGGACTAAAGGGTCGTTACTAATGCCCTAGCCCTTTAGTCCCGGTTCTTACACGAACCGGGACAGATGGGCCTCCACGTGGCCGCTGCGGCCAGCCCAGGCAGGAGGGCCTTTGGTCCCGGTTGGTGACACCAACCGGGACCAAAAGGCATCCACGCGTCAGCATTTCAGTGGCTGGGGTTTTTGTTTTTTTTTTGAAAGGGGGAGGGTTTAGGGGGTAATTTAGGGTGTGTAAGCTAGCCAACAGAGATATATAATAACTGATATATATAATAACTCTTCATGCCCGCATCATGCATCATCATAATAACAAGTCCTACTAATCATCATCATACAACTTCTACTCGTTATTAATAACAAGTCATACGATCATAATCCTCATAGTCATCGAACCAACCCTACTTAATTGTTCTTAGCACATGATCATCAGTATTAGGTAGGACCTAAATACCCTCTTTAAGGTAAAATAGCATAAAACAATATAGACCCCGACTCTCCATTATGGAGAATGGAGATCATCCTGTCTCCAATTTTTGCGCTTCGCTTCCTTTTGCTTCCAAGAACCTCCTTGCGACTGTCCATACATTTTTTCCATTCTTTGATTTTCATGTCTCCACTTCTTTTAGAAATCCAGTATGGACAGTTGAGATTCGTAGAATGACCTGGTTGTATGTTCAAAACATCAAGGCTACCATTCTGATACATCAAATGAGGCACACAATCCTCTGGGATTATCTGTTGAAAAACATAGTAATAACTTCATAGTTAGCAATGATGTACTAGTTTTAGAAGTATGCAAAAGATGCACGGATGTCGTAATAGTAAGAAATCTTACCAGGGTATCTCCATAGTAGTTACCGTAGTTCAACACGTGCACTAGTGGCACGTATTGACCATAATGTGGAGGAGTTTTACAATAGATATTGTAATTCTCAAGATCAGTACAAAATCCGACCAGATGAGTTTTCTCCTTATAAGTTAACTCAGAGCCATCGGTGTAGTAGGTTCTGTCTACCATGTTCTGCACATTGTTTGAACAATCAAAATAAGCTGTTAATGAAAATAAGCTGTCAACTATTTTGAAATGAACAATATAAATTAGCTAATAACTATGTTTGAGAAACTCACATAGCGGTAGAATTGGAGGCGTATCAACAAGGACCCAAATGTCCATATTGTCTTGCTCGATGTCAGGATCACCAAGATCCATGGTGACAAGCATACCCTCATCAAAACCATACATCTTGCAAAATGCTTCCCAATTTTTGCAACCAAAATGGGTTACGCTCTCAGAATTATACAGATTTACTTCAAAATCTATATCATGATGGGTCCTTAGGTGAATTTTCTTTGTTTCCATACTTTCATGGTCTTCAAAACCCATCCTCTCCAAGACGTAGCGTCTTGCATGGCATGGGATAAGCTAGTCGAATTGTAAAAGATGAAAAGTACACGTTGAAATAGTTGAAGTCGTGCTTAATTACGAAAAAATAACACTTGTCGTCGTTGCGTACCGTTTCAACATCGAAGGTCTCCTCCAGCTTAATACCGAAGCGCCGATCTTTGTCCAGGTGAGGCCTGTCGCACAGACCTCGGTCGTCGTGGCACCAGTCGCACTCCCACGGGAGACTTTCGTCGTCCGAGTACGACATTTCCTATGTTCATAATTCAAATATTAAACGTCTACAATTAAATATATGTACTAAAAAACCTAAGTTAGATCATTATTATTCATCACGGGTTGACTATCGGTTTGTCGAGTCTTTTCTTGAAAACTCTCAGCTCACGTGGTGTATACATTCGACCGTTGGTGATGGTCGCTCCTCCTTTCATCCCCGAGTGCATTACACCAAAATGTCTAGCACACGGGAATGAAGGAGAAGCGACCCCCACGACAACAGTCGGGATTCTTCGTCCTCTCATATATATATGGTGGAACTCTCCCTCACTGATTCCTCTCAGACATTTGCGACCGTCGGTGATGGTAGCTCCTTCCTTTCGTTCCCGAGTGCATTACACCAAATTGTCTAGCACACGGGAACGAAGGAGAAGCTACCCCCACGACAATAGTCGGGATTCTTCGTCCTCTCATATATGGTGGAGACTCAATAGACTTAAAGTCAACCCGAAATATCGTTTAATTATCTTTCTAAAACCGGTTCGTGGCTGGTCTCACCTCGAGGTCGGAGGGGGTCGGTGACGGGGACGACGGCGGGGATGATGGAGGGGGGCTCCTAGATTTCTGCGAAAACAAAAACCCTATAAGCTATCAACTAATCATATGCATACGCCTTGCATAGTGCTCTCCAATTTTAGCATTCAAAGTAGGAGTAGTTTTCCAATTTGAGCATTCAATAAGCAAAATCAAGTCACAAAATAAAGTAGTATTCAAATTAGGATGCATTCAATTATAAGCAAAACTACATCATCTCCATGCATCCGTACATCGTCGAATATTATCACTAATACACCTCGAATACTATCATACATATAGCATCGCTAGTACAGCTAGAACCGTAGCGCCCGACGGGTATCGGCGCGGGCGGTGGATACCCAAAGAGAAGGAACCATCACAGGATCATAGCTCCAGTGAGATCCCTGAAGAACCTGCCAGGTATTGTCGAACCTGCACTCCAACGCAAACATGTAGCGACGGACGTGCTCGTCCTCCTCGCTGACACGGTGACGTACCACCTCCGCGGTGTCCGGAAGCCTCGGCACCATCACTGGCCCACGCGACCGCCACCAAACAAGGATCGGGTCAATGACGGGCTGGCTCCTCACCAACCTATGCCCCCCGGAAGGTAGCACCTCCCAAAACCAGCCCGGCGGAGCCCAGTCCCGGACATGGCCCCTCTGATCAAGCCGGCCTCCTCCGCTGAGTCGACGACGAGGATGCGGGATTGGCATCGTAGACGTTGATGCGGGAATAATTGCTTTAACTAAAAACATAAAGTAGTTCTATTAATTTTCTTGCTAAAAATAAACTACTTCTATAGAAAAATAAACTAGTTTTATTAAATCAACTAGTTCAACTACTAAGCACTTACTATAAATAGAATAAAGTAGTACTCACTAAAAATAAACTAGTTTAACTAGTTCTATTATTTTTCTAACTAATTCTATTAAACACTTTCTCTTCTTATTCTATGAACAAAATTACAACAGAAAAAAATCATAAAAATTCTATGAACAAGAGAAAAATTCTATGAACAAAATTACAACAGAAAAAAAATTATAAAAATCTATGAAAAAATTTGACATATTCTTTGCATATATATGAACACACAAACATTTGCATATTCAACAATAATATCACAAAAAAATCTATGAACATAAAAAAATTCTAACTTTTGCATATTCATTTATGAACAAATTACAACAACTCAATTAACTACACATCTAAACTACACATCTAAATTAACTACACATCTAAATTAGGAAAATTCATATGAGCTCACTAAGGGGGCGGCGATCGACGAGGAGGCAGGGCACGGGGGCGACGGTGAGGGGCGCGGCCACGGGCGACAAGGAGGCAGGGGGCGGCGACGGCGACGGTGAGGGGCGCGGCGATGGGCGACGAGGAGGCAGGGGGCGGAGGTGAGGGGCGCGGCGACGGGCGACGAGGAGGCAGGGGGCGCGGGGCGGCGACGGCGTCTGGGCGGCGCGGGACGGCGTCGGAGGCAGGGCGACGACGGCGACGACGAGGCGCAGAGGGGCAGCCTGGCGGCGTCGTCGGGGCGGGGAAGACGAACTGAATGAAAAATTTCACAAGTGCTAGTTATATAGACGAAGCATTGGTCCCGGTTCGTGACATCAACCGGGACGAATGCGACCTTTAGTCCCAGTTGGTGCCACCAACCGGGACCAAAGGCCGACCAAAGGCCTCTTTTTAGCAGCCCAAAGGGCGGGAAGCGGCGGCCTTTGGTCCCGGTTGGTGGCACCAACCGGGACTAAAGGGGGGCATTGGTACCGGTTAGTGCCACGAACCGGTACCAATGCACACCTTTAGTCTCGGTTGGTGCCCCCAACCGGGACCAAAGGCCTTGTGCTGCTGCGCCCGCGTCGAAAGTTTAGTCCCACCTCACTAGTTGAGAGGGGCGCGCAGTGGTTTATAAGCCCCACTGCCGCACCCCTCTCGAGCTCCTCTCCATTGCAGGCTTACGGGCCTAATTGTCACTGGTATGCCTGATGGGCTTACTGGCCTTCTGCGGGCCTGAATCCTGGCCCATCGATGGGTTTCTAGTCGTATTCACGTCGTGGTGGCCTAGTAGGTGGCATATTTTTTATTTTTTGCCTTTTTTGTTTTCTTTTTTGCTTTATTTATTTTGTTTTGTTTCTATTTACAGCAAAAAACTTGTTTATTTTATTTTATTTTGTTTCTAATTACTTATTTATTTTACTTTATGATAATTCTTTTTTCTATTAAAGTTTCTAACAAAAAAAGTTCTTTATGAAAATTATTTTTGCTTTTAATGATTTTGAACAGAAAATACTTCGATAATTTTAGTTGCATCAATTTTATATAATTTTAGTTTCAATAATACTAGAGGTTTCTTATAATGTTTTGAACAGAAAATACTTTGTTAATTTTAGTTTCATACTTTTTATTAAAGTTTATTTTATTTTATTTCTACTTATATATTTTAATAAAGTTTATATTATTTTGTTTCTAATTACTTATTTATTTTATTTTTTATTTTTCATGCACCATTTTTCATGCATTTACTGATTATTTTGAGCTATAAGACCCTAAAATTGAAAAGCATTTCAAATGAACTCTGAAAAGGTTGAAAGTTGGCATGGTATCATCATTTCATCCACATAGCATGTGCAAGAAAGTTGACAGGGTTACGGCAAAAACTGGATGCACTTCGTGTACAAAACGGACAATCTCTTTCAAAGTATCAGGATTTCATATGGAAACTCGTCTGTTACAAAGGGATTTCATTTTTTTAAAATTATTTGAACTCCTGACTTTTTTTGTGTTCAAAATGCACCATTCAAAGCCACATCATCATTTTTCAATCCTTTCCGACTTCATTTGTTATTTTTCATGCATTTACTAATTATTTTGAGCTATAAGACCCTAAAATTGAAAAGCATTTCAAATGAACCTGAAATTGAAAAACCCTACAAATGAACTCTGAAAAGGTTGAAAGTTGGCATGGTATCATCATTTCACCCACATAGCATGTGCTAAAAAGTTGAGAGGGTCCCGGCAAAAGCTGGATGCATTTCATGAACAAAATAGACAATCTCTTTCAAAGTATCAGGGTTTCGGAGTAAAACTCATCTGTTACAAAGGGATTTCATTTTCTTGAACTTATTTGAACTCCAGACTTTTTGTGTGTTCAAAATGCACCATTCAAAGCCACATCATCTATTTTCAACCCTTTCTGACTTCATTTGTTATTTTTCATGCAGTGACGGATTGTTTTGAGCTAAATGACCCTGAAATTGAAAAGCCCTACGAATGAGCTCTGAAAAGGTTGAAAGTTGGCATGGTATCATCATTTCACCCACATAGCATGTGCTAAAAAGTTGAGAGGGTTACGGCAAAAGCTGGATGCACTTCGTGAACAAAATGGACAATCTCTTTCGAAGTATCAGGGTTTCGGACGAAAACTCATGTGTTACAACGGGATTTCATTTTCTTGAACTTATTTGAACTCCAGACTTTTTGTGTGTTCAAAATGAACCATTCAAAGCAGAGACTGATTTTGAATGGTGCATATTCAACACACACAAAGTCTGTAAAGATCGCCAACCCCAACATAAAAAAATGAGCATAGATGCGCCTATAGAGAGAATTCAACCTAAATTCATAATAAATTTCTATGAATTTCAAAGAAATTTACTCTGAATTTAGGTCAAATTCCCTGTATAAGGGCATCTATTTTCACTTTGAGAGGAGCTCAACAAGGCAGAGAAGGACGGGCTTATAAACCGGTGTGAGCGCCCTTCGGTTGGCGAGGTGGGACTAAACTCTGACCGCAACGAGGACCAACCGTTTAGTCCCGGTTTGTGGCACAAACCGGGGCTAATGGTCATGGGCCAGGGGCGAGGCGCATTGGTCTCGGTTCGTGCGTGGAACCGGGACCAAAAGGTCCAGACGAACCAGGACCAATGGCCCATGTGGCCCGGCCGGCCCCCTGGGCTCACGAACCGGGACAGTTGCCTCCTTTGGTCCCGGTTCGTGAGCGAACCGGGATTAATGGTATTACGAGGGCCGAACCAATGCCCTGTTTTCTACTAGTGTATTACTGTATACACTAGAGTACTACTAGTTATTAATTTGACCACCAAGTAGTATATAGTAGCATAGTATAATACTGAATTGAATGTACCATTCTCGAGCTTACGCTAATATAATCTCCAAATAATGAATTTATTCAAGCAAGCTATATTTTAACCATGCATTGTTGCCTGCTGTTTTGTGTGTTAATTGTTGATTTGATACAACATCCAAATTGAAAAAATGCATATATGCTAGGCTCACCAATAAGATCCACTCCTTCACATCATGGCGTTGGTTGAGCGCAAGTCCACAAACCAAATTGAAAATATGCATGCTAGGCTCACCAAGATCCACTCCTTCACATCATGGCATTGATTGAGCTCAACTCCACAAAGTGTGATCGATAAGCTTTGCTTTGCGACAACCCAAGAAAGAAGAGGGCGGTCACTGGCTGCAAGCATGAGTCATGGACTTGACTTGATTGGACCCATGTGTGTCGGGCGGGCATTTGGGTTTGCACTTGACTTGAATGCTCTCACTGGACTTGGTGATGAACTTGAGATGAGGACGCCGATGAGATCCGCCATCTCGATAAGAATCCAAAAGTTACGAGTGTCAAGTAGCATGTCATCAGTAGGAGCAGAGCATTGGATGGACGCATGTCAAGGACCATTCCTATAATTTCTCACCACGGCATTCCAAGGTATTAGTTCAGAAATTCATTGAGCACGTTCAAAAAGTTCTTTAATATCTTCCCTCACATTATTTGGACAACTCTTGTAGGAATGTACATATAAGTGATTTATCACATTGGTATGGTACGGTGGCCCCAGGCGTTACAATTCGATTGAATGGCTTCAGATATCCCCTCTGCTCCCTCCAAATTTACCTTGTAAAATAGCAAGTTGTCATCTGTAAAATAGAAGATACGGATGATAGGGGGTGCTAAGCACGCCACAACAATGCCCGATAAATTTTCAGAATACCCCTTGCCCCTTACTCCATATGCAAGACAAACCTTCAAGCCTCTAAAAAATGGTAGGTATGAATCCAGAAAGCGCCCTGAAATTTTTGCAAAGTAAGGCTTTTTCGTCTATCATTCCTTCAACCAACTATCAAGGCAATCGCAAAGGAAAATTCATGAGCAGGGAACTAAAGTCAAGTAGGAATCTCATGGATGTGCATGCATCCTCGTCTAGGATTCATTTTTATTTTCCCTAGTCTGACGGCCATGTAAGTGCATCTAGAAATTTCAGAGATTTTCAATCCTTCGGAAAATTTCAGAGTTATTTAAGAATTTTTTAGAGAATTTTTGTGAAATTTGACAATGCAAGGAGGAAGAGAGCGATGATCAGCCGCAAACATGAGTAGTGGACTTGACTTGATGGGACCCCATGTGCGTCAGGCAGGCATTTGTGGTTGCACTTGACTCGATTGGTATGACAGCACTTGGTGATGAACTTGAGATGGGGATGTTGATAAGATCCGCCATGTCGATAAGAGTCCAAAAGTTACAAGTTTCAAGTAGCATGACATTGGATGGATCCGTGCAATGGACAAGGTTAATTTTTTCATGCAAAGTTTTGGCCAATACACGTGACACGTGAACTTTTAGTGCTTGACATGGGCCCATCATATCAGGTCATCCATGACCACGGCATCGGCAGGTGACCCATGAGCCTATTGTGCAGTCCGACCTTTTTCTCTCAATTATGAACCTTGTTGTACTGCATTTGATGGAATTTGGACGATGTATGGCTGCATTTGTGATGTTCTATGGCTGCTGATGTTGAGATATGATGGATTTGGACTATTGTAGGTGACTTGAAATTTGGACTATGTATGGTTGCTGATGTATTTTAAATTTGGACTGTGTATGTATGGTTCTCTAGCTGTGAGTGACGTCGATGATGTTTTTTTCCCAAGAGGTTTGCCGAGTTTTCCCGTTTGTCGAGTGTAACACTAGGCAAAGCTCCGAAAGCACAAGGCACCGACGTCCTTTGAGCTGTTCTGTCCACGTTATTTGTTCATCGAATACATTTTGTTTTGCACTCGGGAAAAGGTTTTTGCAGCTACTTGTCGAATGCCCGTGTAAATGGACTGGCATCCAGCCGAGTCATATTTGCCAAATATTGTACTCGGCAAACACTTTGCCTATGACATGTTTGGTAAGCTGCACCATTTTTGGCCTCTTTGCATCTGTGACTTAACTGGGATAAGCTCAACAAATGCAGAATGAAAACCATGTTGTGCAAATGGTTTGGTATCCTACATTGCAATAGTGAGCAGTTTATGCCTGTTGTTTGTTAGCCCGCATTTGTGCTTCAAGGTTGAGAAGATGCAAACCATAGTTATTTGGTTGTGTGCATTGTGATGTTCTGCTCACCCCTTTCAAATGTAGTAAGCCTACCACCCAAATGCAACACAGTTCATGGCAGACGGCACATATCAACAGCAACACAATTAACACCACTCCTACACAATTAGCACGCAATTAAATAGTGCAATACCACATAGTTAACGCTACTACATTGGTTTTAAGGCAACAGGGGCATCCCATGCCCCTGCACAACCCCGGAGTGCTGATCCATGGGCAAACTATAAAGTTGAACACCAAAAGAGACAGGAAGTTTAAACGATCCAACAATTCAGACAATTTAAACATAGACAAATCAGGCAGGAGAAGATCACGAGCAATGTCACCTTGGTAGTAGTGCTTGGTGCACCTGACTTTGCAAAACATGGAGGTGTCGGCACTATAGATCTAGATCTTGAAGCCCAGGCCCGACGGCTTCAGGACAAGCAGGTCACCAGGGATGATCTTGTGCTTCTGGCGGAAGTAGTCCTAGCCCCTCACCAGCACCATCTTCTCCTGGAAGACATACACCTGAACCCAGTACTTGCACCATTTGTTTGCAGAGGGCTTGCCGATGCGAGGAGGTGTCACTGCTTCATCACGAACTGGAAGGCCTCGGGGATGACTAACATGGCAATGTCCACGGTGTCCTTGATGAGCACACAGAACCTTATAGGCTCGCGTGCTCCCTCCTCATGGCCAAGACTAGGCCTGTGGCCCATCCCCAGTGGCTTGCTCATCTCAGTGATCCTGCCCGGCTCCTTCGCCCTCTTCAACCACCAGTTCACCAGGATGATGTCCTCGGCCCCCTCCATCCTAGCGACGAACTAGGCCCTCGACCGGCGATGTCTCACTTCGTCTTCACAACCTTGTCAGTTCTGAGGACGATAGTAAGTAACCAACGCAATGGCATGATGCAATGATGCACTGATCATACAAATGGTGCACTGATCATGTGTTAAATCATAGCAATGCCCAACTACAACTGTCGTTGATGATCATACGAATGCCCAACTGCAGCTGCCATGATTAGTGTAAGGGTGCCCTGATCATACCAATGGTGCATCAATCATGTGGCAGTTGTAATTGGGCATGCACATTTGTCCTATGGTGATCATGCATGCATATTTGTCCGACTATTTATAGCATGCACATGCATTGTCCTACTATGATCATGCAAGAAAGTAGCAAGCATTGTGTTCATGCACACATCTATAACCTAGCAACTATACTGAATATTGATCATACCAACAACCTAGCAACCATTTTGATTATAGCAAGAATGTGACTAGCATTGTGATCATAAGAAGAAGAACCTATTAAGCACATCGAAAGCAGTTTCAGGAATGCAAAAACATAACTACCAATCTAGCATTGTCATCATAGCAAGAACAACCTAGTAAGTACTCTCATCGAATCGATTGGGTTCGAATCAAATCAAATCAAACAGAAGAAAACAACGCTGCTGAGTATGGGAACTGATTGCTTACCGCTAGTGCCAGAGCGGTTGCCGTTGGAGGAACCGGCCGTCGCGGAGCAAACCCTAGCAGGAACAAGGATCCGCCTGATGTGAATGACCCAGGCATTGTAGGGCCTAATGTGAGGGCCCTCCACATTGCCTCGCTGCTCCTCGTTATGCACGCGTTGGAGGAAAAGGTCTCCGCCGTCAAGGCTCCAGCCGCGCTCCCCTCGGCTTGGCCTAGAGCAAGGGAGAAAAATAACCCTCGCACGGGGGTACAAATCCCACACCCTGGCACTGCCGATGAGCTACTCGCAGCCGGCATGCTTCCCTTCGCCGCAGCGATGTGTTGTCCGCAGCCGCACCGACCGGCAGGAATGCCAACGGCGGGTCAATGGCCGCTAACCCCAGCCTGGTGCAGATGGGGGACGACGTACGAATAGCCGACATGAGGTCAATGCCCTGTTGAATCTGGGCGGCCACCCATCGCTCCTGGATTGGGTTGCTGACAGCGAGGCTGGGAGTGGGATGGCATGGTTAAGGGTCGGCTATCGGATCGCACGAAGAGGCACAAAGAGAGGGGAGGGTGGGACTGTGGTGTGAATGAGCAGTGGGCAGTGACAGGAAAGAGGGGAGGGAATTATGAGACATTCCTTTGTCTCTCGCGCTTCCCTACGCGTGTAGGTGAGAGGCACGCGTGGCTCGGGAAAAAGACAGATTCGGTCATTCCTCCTCAGCCTGACCCAGGAATTCTTTAAGCTTCATGTGGCCGAGAAAATGCATGCAACCCAGCCAACCAAACATCGATTTTTGCAACACACGGGCCAGGTTGGGCCTTTTGCAGGCCACCAAACGCGCCCCTAGAGGTTTTTTAGCCTTTTTGAAGTGCCCTGGCCCAGCTTTACGTCATATGCATGCTAGCGGTAAAGTGATGCGAAACTGTTTCTTAATTATTACTGCCTTTGTAAAGAAATATAAAAGCATTTAGATCACCACTTTACGGAGGGAGTACTTGACAGCTCCTTTGGTCTGAAACTCGAAGCGTCTAGTGTTCAGAGCAGTCAGCTCTAGTGCCCAATCTTCCTCCTTTGGTCTGAAACTCGTCGATCCGCAGAAATTAAGCACAAAGTAAGTTTGGTCCTAATTACAAAAGAAAGTAAGTTTGGTCCTGCTTCTCTTCTCGAATCTCGAGCCAATCTTCCTCCTTGCGTTGACGAGACATCCATGGGTTGGGGGGAAGAAAAGTCTTACGTGCTAGTACGTAGTACTACCATCCATCTTCCTCCTCGTTGGGTGGGCGGACATGGGTTGGGATGGGAAAGAAGAGATCGGTGCAGGTGACTGGATTAGACCTCTGCCGACCTGATCGGATTCGATTCGTCGCAAAGCTAGGAACCTTGTCCCCGGCAAGAGAACCTCCACGAGGTGGTCGTGCTTGGCCTGTGGCCGCCGCTCGTCCACGAGCACGAGGGAGCGTTCAGAGCAACTCCAACGGGTCGTTTTTTGTCCGTTTGGGTCGGTCAGGCGGACACGAACGTCCGCTTTCGCGTTTGGATCGGCGCATGCGCTCAACACTGGCCCGACCCATTTTGACGGCGCGAGAAAAAAATGCATGCATATTTAAAATAAAAACAACATTAATTAAACATTAAAGCCGGCCACGAAGGCCGGCGAGAGTCCACGCGTCCACATTTGCAATTTAAGAAAATGATAAACATACTAAACTACGAGGCGGCGCGCTGCCCTAGGCATCGTCATCGTCTTCGGGGTCCGTGAGGTTGATGAGCGTCGGCGCAGGGCCGGCCCAGGGGAACGCCGTGTTCCAGAGGACGTTCATGTCGGGCATGGGCTGTGCCGCCGCCGTGGCCTGGAGCGCCTCCTCCTCGGCCTCGCGCTGCTCGTCCTCGGCGTCGCGCTCGAGCATCTCAAGGTACTCGCCGTGGAGGCGCTCCTCGGCCAGCCGTCGCTGGCGTCAATGTTCGAGGTACACCGCCTCCTGCGCCGGCGTCGCCCCAACCCAGACTGGTGGCGCGCTGACCCACTCGCGCACTACTCCCGTCCAGGAGTAGCGCTCGATGGGGGACGGCTCCGGCTCCGGCTCGGCTTTGACAGGGGACGGCGGGGCCACCGGTGGCAGGACGCAGTCGCCCGCCGCGGAGAGGGCCACGGCCTGCGCCATGGCCGGCTCGTACGCCGCCTCTTCCTCCTCGACCGCCGCCGCCCTGCGCCGCTCATCCTCCTCGCTCTCCCGGTAGACCGCCGCAAGGACCGCCCGGTAGGCGGCCTTCGCCTCCTGGTCCTCCTAGCGGACGACGAGTGGGGGCGGCGGCACGCTGCGGTCGACTTCGGGAACGCCGCGTCTCCTCGCCTCCTCGTGCTCGAAGGCGAACCATCGAGCCCAGTTGGGCGAGTCGGTCGCGTAGGCGGGGTCGCGGCGCTGCTCCGGCGACAGGAGCGCCCGCCGGCGCCACACCTCCTCCGCGTGCTCCCTAGCCGACCGCGGCGCCGCCGGCACTGGGATCCTCTCCGGATCCAGGTGCCAGTCGTGCGGCAGGGTGGCGTCGGGGTACGGAGAGGCCCGCGGTTCTGCCAGTGCCACTCCGCCTGGTGCACTGGCACGTTGACGCGCTGCCTCGGCCGGCGAGCTGGCACCGGCGGAGGTAGGAGGAACTCCGGGGGAAAGGGAATGGCGGGGGACTTGCCCTTGGCCTTGCTGCTGCCAGCGCCGGAGAAGAGCCCCATCTTGCTTCGCTGGGGTGGCTAGGGTTTGCCGGCTACGGGGGAGCAGAGTGTGCTAGATGGGGACGGGGGCTGGCTGGAAAGCGGATGAGGACGGCTCCGCCGCACGGTCGGCTTAAAAAAGGACGACCGCCGTCACTGACGCGCGGGCCCGAGGTCATAAATTAAGCTGACCAGATAGGCAGCGGGCAGTTGGACGACTGCCAGGTGAGGCCACGGCGGACACCGAGAAGGCGCGTGTGGCATCCGTTCCGCGTCCGCGCCGCCGCATTTGAGACGTAAATTTGGGCCGCAAATGCGTCGGCGCGGACGCGAAGCGGACTCGATTTGGATTTGGGTCGGCACGTTGGGTCTCCTCTTTTGTCTGCGCTGACCCAAACGGATGGCGGCGAACGAAATGGATCGCCCCATTGGAGTTGCTCTCAGCTCCTCGACGTCGCGGCCGGGGAGCTCCACGACCTTGCTTTGCCCAATAGAAACACAAACACTGCTTGAAAGAGTTGGAACTTAGGACTCCGAAAATACCAGGTCCCCACCTACACAAGCAAATTGTTGATAAAACTCCTATCTGATAGAAAAGGGTCCCATGATCCCGAGCCGATCTTACCTTGGCTCGCAAACCCCAAGTTTGTCTATGAAGAGCTAATCTAATTGTATTTTTTTCTAGAATGGATTTCTTATGTGAAGGACGCAGCCGGAGCCTGCTAGCTCCGAGCAAAGTCACGACATGGACTTGAGCCTTAGGCTGTGAATCTCTCTCCTTGATATGATCTCTCTGTCACCATAGACGTAGTACAGCTAAGCTAACTAGCTAGCTTCTTCTATTACTACTACTGTATACTAGGAGCACTTGTTATTAATTTGACCACCAAGTATATAGTAGCATAGTATAATACAAAATTGAATGTACCATTCTCGAGCTTACACTAATATAATCTCCAAATAATGAATTTATTCAAGCAAGCTATATATATTTTAACCATGCATTGTTGCCTACTGTTTTGTGTGTTAATTGTTGATTGATGCAACATCCAAATTGAAAATATGCATGCTAGGGTCACCAACAAGATCCACTTCTTCACATCATGGCATTAATTGATTGAGCTAGAGTCCACAAAGTGTGATCGATAAGATTTGCTTTGTGACAACCCAAGGAAGAAGAGGGCGGTCACTAGCCGCAAGCATGAGTCATGGACTTGACTTGATTGGACCCATGTGTGCCGGGCGGGCATTTGTGGTTGCACTTGACTCGAATGCTCTCGCGGGGCTTGGTGATGAAGTTGAGATGAGGACACCGATGAGATCCGCCATGTCGATAAAATCCAAAAGTTACGAGTGTCAAGTAGCATGTCATCTGTAGGAGCAGAGCATCGGATGGAAACATGTCAAGGACCATTCCTATAATTTCTCACCATGGCATTCCAAGGTAGTTTTTTAGTTTAGAAATTCATTGAGAGTGTTCAAAAAGTTCTTTAATATCTTCCCTCACATTATTTTGACAACTCTTGTAGGATACATATAAGTGATTTATCCCATTTGTACGGTACGGTGGCCCCAGGCGTTACAATTCGATTAAATGGCTTCAGACATCCCCTCTGCTCCCTCCAAATTTACCTTATAAAATAGCAAGTTGTCTTCTATAAAATAGAAGATACAGATGATAGAGGGTGCTAAGCACGTGACAACAATACCTGATAAATTTTCAGAATACCCCTTGCCCTTTACTCCGTATGCAAGACAAACCTTCAAACCTCTAAAAATTGGTAGGTATGAATTCAGAAAGCGCCCTGGAATTTCTGCAAAGTGAGGCTTTTTTGTCTATCGCTCCTTAAACAAATCTATAAAGGCAATCGCAAAGGAAAATTCATGAGCGGGGATCATAACAGTCAAGTAGGAATCTCATGGATGTGAATCCTCATCTTGGATTCATTTTTATTTTTCCTAGCCCAACGGCCATGTACGTGCATCTAGAAATTTCAGATTTTCAATCCTTTGGGAAATTTCAGAGTTATTTTCAATTCTCTATGAATATTTTAGAGAATTTCAATCATTCCTGAAATATGACAACGCATGGAGGAAGAGAGCGATGATGGGCCGCAAACATGAGTAGTGGACTTGACTTGATTGGACCCCATATGCGTCGGACGAGCATTTGTGGTTGCACTTGACTCGATTGGTATCGCGGGACTTGGTGACTTGAGATGGGAACGTTGATAAGATCCGCCATGTCGATAAGAATCCAAAAGTTACAAGTTTCAAGTAGCATGTCATCTTTAAGAGCGGAGCATTGGATGGATGCGTGTAAAGGGCAAGGTTCACTTTTTCACGCAAAGTTTTGCCCAATATGCATAACACTTCAATTTGTAGTGCTTGACATGGGCCCGTCGTATTAGGGACACACGAGACCCAACATAGCTTACATTTTCCTCATTTTCTTGCCTAAAAATAGTGGCCTCGGGTTAAAGCATTAACAAATGTCGTGCGGTAACTTCAAGAAGGGCATAGAATATGTCGATATTGCCTAGGCGGCTTGTTTAACGAGCATTCCAAGGTATTTTTGAGTGGATAATGCCTGCTCCATCCAGCCTTGCACCCATCCCCCAACTTGCTCTTTGAAGTAGTATTTGAAGGATCCATTCCTAGAATTTCCCACCACGTCATTCCAAGTTATTTCTTAGTTAAGAGATTCATTGAGCGCGTACAAAAGAAACTTTAATATCTTCTCTCACACTACTAGGACAACCATTGTAGAAATGTACATATAATTGATGTATCTCATTGGTATGGTACGGTGCCCGCAGGCGTCACAATTTGATTGAATGGTTTCAGATATCTCCTCCGCTCCCTCCAACTGTTCCTTCTAAAATAGAAAGTTGTCATCTAAAAAAGGTAAATTGCCATCTTTAAAATAATAGATACGGTGGATAGGGGGTGCTAAGCACGCCACAAACAATGCCCGATAAATTTTCAGAATTACACTTGCCCCTTACTCCCTATGCAAGACAAACCTAAAACAAATATGGTCGGTATGAATCCACAAAGCATATGTGGTTCCTGAAATTTTTGCAAAGCGAGGCTTTTTCATCTACCATTTCTTGAACTATCTAACAAGGCAATCACAAAGGAAATTTGATTAGCAGGGGGGCATAAGAGTCGAGTAGGAATCGCATGGACGTGCATCCTCGTCTTGGATTCATTTTAATTTTCCCAGTAGGATGGCCACGTATGTGCATCTAGAAATTTTACAGATTTTCAATCCTTTGATAAATTTCAGAACGGAAGGACGAAGAGGACGGTGATCGGACACAAACATGAGTCGTGGACGTCACTTGATTGGACACATGTGTGACGGGTGGGTATTTGGGATTGTGTTTGCATCGATCGGTATCGTGGGACTAGTTAATGAACTTGATATGGCGGAGCCAATAAGGTTCGCCGTGTCGATAAGAATCCACAAGTTACAGGTGTCAAGTAACATGTTATCCTCAAGAGCAGAGCATTGGAATGGATGCGTGTAAAGGACAAGGTTCACTTTTTCATGCAAAGGTTTGTTCAATACGCGTGACACCTGAACTTGTAGTGCTTAACATGGGCCAGTCGTATTATGGACACACGAGACCCAACACGGTATTTGGGGTTGCGCTTTTCTCGATCGGTACCGTAGGACTAGTTAATGAACTTGACATGAGGATGCCAATAAGATTCGCCGTGTTGATAAAAATCCACAAGTTACAGATGTCAAGTAGCATGTTGTCCTCAAGAGCAGAGTATTGGATGGATGCGTGTAAAGGACAAGGTTCACTTTTTCACGCAAAGGTTTGTTCAATACGCGTATCACATTGGTACGGCACGGTGCCTCAGGCATCACAATTTCTGCAAAGCGAGACTTTTTCATCTAGCATTTCTTTAAAGGTGTGGTTAGGTTTCAGTCGACTCATATTTAACCAAGACTCGATCAAATGACATGACATGCAAGAAAGAAAGAGAAAAAAATAAATAAATAATTGCACGGATCTTAATGTAAAATCTCGTGGATATAGCATCGTCTAAGACTTAACTAAGTCTCAGTCGACTAAGATTTAGTAAGACTGCTTCTTTTAACTACTCCCTCCGTAAAGACATATAAGAGCCTTATATTTTGTCTACAGAGGGCGTATGCATCAAGGCAAAATCACAAAAGAAAACTCGTGAACAACAGAACATAAGTCAAATAGGAATCGTGTGGATGCTCGTCCTCGTCTTGGATTCATTTGTATTTTTCCCAGCCCTAGTCAGACGGCCGTGTACGCGCGTCCTGAAATTTTAGCGCCATTTTCAATCCTTTTGGGAAATTTCAGAGTTTATCCCCATGAAACAAGAATGAACACATTGAAAGAAATCCACGACCTTGCAATGGCCTTTGGTACCCTCTCCTTTCCGAAAACAAATATTGCACACACGTATTTCGAGATTTAAGTCTGACCAACATGTTTAACCAACAAAGCTTGGATCATGCGCTTCCAAAGAAAACTATACCATATTTGAAAAGAAGTTTGCAATGGTATAATTTGTATTTACGACGCCCGACTCATGTACTACTATCGGTCAAATCGACGACAAAAATTCAGTCACAAAATGCAAGTGGATCCTGAAAATGGAACATGGAGCATACCACAGATCCACCAACTTGGCACCAACCAAATGTTTCACAGGCAGGAAGCCAGCCAACAATCATATATCAACAGGTCAAAACCATCTCAGTTAAAAGCAGCAGCAGAGCAACTTGCACCACAACCAGACCAAAGAATATATGAGCCTTTTCGGCGAATCAGCTAAGGTGCATCACCATCATCATCATCTCTCCTAAACCTGGATAATTAATTAAGCTACACAGACAGGGCCCGCTGCTCGCGGAGCGGACTAATGTCCCCCACTATGTACACCGTCGCTCCTGCGAGGCGCCCTAGCAACAAAACAGGGGCAAGGTCGGTCGGTCGGTATTCTACACGGGGGCCGCCACATAAGGCGGCGGTTTCCACCCTCTTGTACACTGGAGAAGAGTTCGGTCCGGTGCGAGGACAGGTCGCCCTCGCCGTGGCTGTGCGTCAGCTGTCGTCGTCCAGAGACCCGATGTATGTCAGCTCCGCCCTCCGCACCCTGACCGCGCCCTTGAGCCAGCTGCACGCCTTCAGGTTGGAGTGGTCGGGGGCGATGCCGCTGGCGCTGTTGCTTCCTGATGATGTGGAGGGGCAGCTGGTGCCGTCCTCGAGCAAGGTCCAGGGGTCTACCTCCATCTCGGGGTCTTGGGGAGGCAACACCGCCTTGCTTCTGCTCGAGATGTTGGTGGGGACCCAACTGTGAGAAGTGCTTTTCTGTTGAGGACCTGATGTAGATGGAGTGCTCTGGAGTGGTGACAGTGCAGCCAAGGACAGCTGGGAAGGCTGGCATTGTATACTAGGGTGCCGAGCTGGTGGGAGAATCGGCATCGCCGCCTGGATCCTTCTCCTGATTGCTCCAGGCAACTCCATATGGTCCAGCGCAGACTGCAAAAGAAAGTTAGCATTACTGACAGTGGGGAAGTACAAAGTGGCAGAGAAACACAATTCAGGAAGTGCATATCAACCACTTGTGGCATATGATGAAGGAAACGAGACATTATTATATATAGCACATGACGCAACAAGAAAGCATGTAACAGCGGTTATCGATTTAAACACTGAACTGACCTGCAAGGCGACAGCCGCTTCATTATCAAATGCAGGGATATCTCGTGAGGCTCTGACGGTTGGCTTGGAAACTGGCTTCGACTTCATCCAACTTGGTTTGCAATTGCCAAGCAGCGCATGGAAAACACATAAAAGCCTCTCGAAAAGACTCTCGCTTGGGCGATCAAGCAGGACATCCATGGGAGGTTCCAGCAAAGAGTCCACTTCCCGTCTCGAGGCAATCAAACTGGCAGGAGGAAGGGGCGAATCTGCATCTTCATAGATTATGCGTGCCGCAAGCAGGCTTAGTATCGCAGGAGCAAGTGTATGCCTCATGCCCCTAGAGTTTTTAGTAAGAACATGAAAATACAAGATTAATCATTAGTATAGGAAAAGAAACAGTCACAAGTTGCACTTGAGGGACAGCAATGCCCTAAAGTATCAAAAGAATAGAGATGTTTCACACTACCCAAGCATGCTAGTGATCTAGTACATGAAATACACGTCACACTAAGAATTTAAAACTAAGCAATGATGTTTTTTAATAGAGATGTTGATCATTTGAAAAACTAATATCAGGAAAATCTCCAAGCAAAATTAACTTCAAACAAAACTATACTGTTTTTCAATACTCACCTATCTGCCAGGATTACTTGAAGCAGCCTGATGATAAATTGGAGGCGCAGCCACACTATTGCCTGCAGAGCAGATGCTGAAGGAGGAGTTGGATCATTACCAACCGTGACTCGCCTGCCAATATTTGGACTTCCACCTCGAATTCCTTTTCGACCACTGGATTTGTTCGATGAAACATCATTTCCTGAAGGAACTAAACCAACATGTTTGGCACCATTTCGTGATATTGCTTTGATGTGTTCACTGACAGTTCCCATCTGTTTGATCAATTCACCAGCAAATATACTGCGAAATTCAGGCGAACTCCTGTCGATGCATGGCAACATTAATTCAGCAAAGGCCTTCTCAGTTACATATTTATTTATATTAGATCTGGTGGCTTCAACGCTTCTATCGACATTATTTGGGGTACTTTTGCTTGGCCTTTTGGCATCGGCAGGGTCATCCACAACTTCTCCTTCCTCGATCGGAGCGGCTTCCAGTTTCCTCTTGGCACTTCTGTTAGCCATTACATCAGTGAGCAAGCTGGACCATCCCCATGGTTTCCAAACCTGTGCCTTTATTGGAACACCTCTTCGTGTAGCAATAGTAAGAAGCTGCTGTCTTGTGGACTTGCGTCCCAGAACAGCATCTTGCCCTTGAAGGATCCATTTGACATCCACGACAAGTGACTCCTGTAGCTTCCCAAGAAGGTGGACAACTTCAGAATAGAGAGGAGCAGCATCAGGTCTGGCAACTAATCTCGACAGGATGATTTCAGTAAACCCTTTCTCGCTTTCAGATAGTGTAAAGCTCTCGGAATTAGGGGACAGCTTCCGAAGCCCGTCTGCAAGTGTCATCAGTATCGGCATCGGTATCTTACTTTTTTCAGCTTTGTCAAGTTTCTCTGCAAGAGCCTGTTCATCTAAAAGAAGTCTCAACTCAACCCATTGCCAATGGAACTTTGCAGGTTGGAGGGTATCTAGGGACTGAACAAGCCTCTCCGAGAGGACTTTTAACTCATTCTCTTTTGCCTCACCAGGTTCAGAACCATCCACCTGAATAACTGCTGGTGTTTTACAATCAACAAGGGCGTTCAGAAAAAGACGGCCACGGAGAGGCATAAATAGCTGCCTCACATTCTTGTCGGAGCAATGTGTTTCAAGCATTGCAGCAAACTCCGAATCACCAACATCAGCAGCCAGAAGATCATACAGCTGATGTGTATTACGAAAGCAAATATCTCGAAAAGGTTGATGCCTAGTGATGTCATTTATTGCATTTGCAATAGACTGGTAAACTTGCATGTCTTCTCGGCTAAGGATATACTGCCTCCAACGTACTATTGCAAAAATTGAATAGGCTGGAGGAAATACCACACTCAAAGGAAGCTTCTGCTGCAACCTCGAGAGTGCCAGAACATACGACTCACCAAGAATGTCTGCAATAAGCCCATCATAGACGGTTCTACAGTTTCCCAATAGAATCCTAAACCAGTGAACCAAAACCTCTATTGAATTATCCATCTTAAATGTTACAGCAGAACGGGACGCACCATTATTGCTAGGTCTCAAACCTCTTAGGACCTGCTGAATTTCCAAGCCATCTTTTACTTTCAGGACAGCAATCATCCGCTCAAGACTGACAGCTCCATGAACAACAGCACCCACAACAAGTGCAGAGATAGCAGCGGCTACTTTTCCAGCCCTCCCAACAAAGCCTTTCCCTGAGGTACTTAGAGGTTCATTTGTATGATTTCCATAGGCATCATGAGTCTCAGAAGATGGTTGAAACTGATTGCGCTGGACCTTAGGAGGAGCAAAAGCTGCTGTAACAGCTGAAGAAGCTTCAACAGCCAGAGCTACTTCAAAAACCCGACTGAAGCGGTCCCCAAGAGCTTCTTTCAGTAAGCAGAGAGAATTTATGTGGATGTGCAAAGTGTGCCGAACAAAGCTTAATGAATTACCAATAGAAGCAACTCCATGATAGTTACCCCCTGCAAAATCCAAATGTTTAGCTATGACATGCCCGGCATTCACAACAACTGCAGAAACGGCAGAAGCAACTGCTGAAGGGTCTCCATCTGGAGTTGCTCCTCCGTTTTGCCTGATACATTCTACTAAGCCCAAAACAGTGTCATGTGCAATTTGAAAACTGTCTTCCTTCTCAAAAGAGGGACTCTTGGGTGCTGCAGGAATTTTCTTTTCTTTCAAATTGCGTTGAATCTCTTCAGCTTGCCGCTGCACTATCTCCTTCATATTTGGAATAATTCTTGAACCCCTTCCGCTAAGCTTTTGACGGACTTGATCATCAATCTCTTCACCTCCTAAGACTCCCGAAGAGGAAACAAAATCACCATCAATCGACCGACCATTATCAAGATCAGCTAGCAGTCGCTGGTCACACGTGGTCCTAAAAATTTTCTCCCACCTAACCACGCTAGCCACATCCCTATATTTCCTCAAAAAATACCGGGTATAAGGAAAAGCTGCTGGTGCGGGATGCCTTGCAGTTCCTAACACAAAATTTCTGTTTGTTGAAGCATTGAGGACTTCAGGCAAAAGATCAGTTGCAAGAAGTATGTTCTCGTACCTGCAAGGATTACATAGTAGAGCCATCAGAGAAAATCAATATACAGTATATAGCTAAGTCGAAACATCAGTTCATCACATATGACTATCTCTCTCGCTACCCTCTCTAGTCAAGGAACTTTGTTTACGTTCAAAAACAAATCTTTAACTGAATAGTTGCTTCAAAAAGTTCATTCCCACTAATTCACATCTGTAAGCATAAAAAACACTGAGCACGTCTACATATAAAACCAGAAACATAAGTAACTCTTACTAAATTGTAGGGCATATCAGCACATAAAAACAAAACAGTGTCTACTTAATAGATAAATGGTGGTGGATATATGAGAACAGACTGCAGACATCACACAAGTATTGTTCATTTCTAGTAAACCTTCATGACATGGAACTTGATAAGGCAAAACACACATGAAATCACCACAATTTAGGCCACGTTTTCGTTTCACATAGATGCAGAAACAACAAAACAGAAGATGATACTATCATCTATACTAGTGACTAAAATTTCATTATCTTCTGACTAAAATTTCATTATCTTCTATTCCCATGTTGCCTGCTTCACGTTTACTTAAACTGAGACTAATGGAATCAACATTAGGAGAAACGTACCTAAGCAAGGATGAGAACACAAATGCCTCACCGACCTGACAAACTTGGTTATCTCTGTTCTTCATATGCGCCGCACTTCTCCCAACTTGACCAAGCGTACCCATTCCTCCACGAATTTTTGCTAGCAACCATACAAGGAACCTTGCAGCAGAGGCTAAATCACAGCATGTGTCCAGTATATAGAGAATTGACATCAGTTCTTCATCTCCTAGCCTCCATTTGGGCACAGTTTTGTCATCAGGCTGAGAGGAAAATGAGCTTATGGAATTGCTAGCTTTGCAAGCTGTCGTTTCATTTCCTTCAACAAGTTGCCTTACTGATTTCAACAACCACACAGAAATGGAGCGCCTTTCAAGCAATCTAAGTTTCTTCAATGACTTCCCAACTTCAGCCAGATTTGTCATCCTCGTGTGATCAGCATCTTTGCCATTGTCACCATCAGTGCTAGGTTTATGGTGAGGACAGCTCAGCTTGCTCTCGCAAAGATGACTTGTAGATGCCTCCCCCTGACTGCCTTCAATTTTAGCAGTCGCAAGCTGTGCCAGATTCTGTGTTTTGCGAACCACTTTTGCTCTACCTCTAGAAGTTTGCTTAATAGACTTCAGTGCAGGTTCAGCCTTAAAAGATTCTTGTAGCTCTGTCCCTTTCCTCACCCACCAAACATCTTCCTCGTCTGATTGAATCAATGGGAAGAAAGGAGAGGTTCTCTCATCCAACTTTTGTCCATTAATCCTCATACAATCCTCACAGCCGTTTTTTGCTTCTCCGGTATCAACTTGTGTCAGTGTTGAAGTAGACGATCCTTGAAAGTTCATTTTAGTTTCATTTTGTTCTGATTCTGCCGAGTGGGGATATATAAAACACAACAGGCTCGACACCAGAACTTTCACATCTTCTACTTGTTCAGGCACACCGCCGTGATTAGTTCCTGATGGAATCCGGAGGTAGGAACTTGAAGTATACTCACCCCTGTTATTTGCATCAAATGACTGACCACTTGAAAGTTCAGAAAGCACAAGGCGTCGTTCACTGGAATATGTTGACATCACCTCATGCAATTGTTGCTCTTCAGCAACTACATCTTCCTCGAGAATATCAAATAAAGACGACCCAGGAAGCTGCTTTAAAATTCTGTGGTGCCTCCTTTTCCTTTCCATATCTAGCAGAGTACCATTCTTATCGGTTACTCCACTAATAATTAGCTGCCTTACATAAGCTTGAGGATAAAATACACCGCTGCGAATAAGCTCTATGATGAGAACATCCACACGTTTAAAACCTGCAGCACTGCTAACCTCATGTTGATCCAGCCAGCACACAATGATGTCATGCAATGGACCAGGACTTTCAAAGATATCCTTCCTTTCCTTCTTCTCCTCCTCATTTTTTCCATTACTTCTCAATCCAGAAGAATCACCCACTTTAGTTGCAGCCACTGAAGCATCATTCAGCGAAGAACCTTTACCGATATTATTCATTGCAATGCGACTGCTACTCTTAGACCGAGACAATTTATTCATCTCGGTCATTTTGTTTTTCAAGATAGACACTGCCAGATGTATCTGAGATAAATCTCTTCTTCCTGTAAATTTTACATTCTGACTGGGAGATGTACGGCAATCACGATAATCACATGTTGCCCATTCACAAAGAAAAAATATGGAACAGATTAGGGATAACTCAACAGTCCCAATCCACATTAGAGAAGACTGCAAGCAAGGACTGACTTCTTTAATCCACCTTTCTTCCATTAATGCATCAGATAGATCATTAAAGAGTGAAGAATACGCCATTGTCAAATTTCCTGTGACAAGAGCCTTGTCCAAAGCCTGTACCACTTTCGCTGCACCACGTGCATGAACATTAGGACTGGCAAGGGTCGCCAGATCAGATGCTCGTCTCTGAATTGAACAGACAGCATAACCGCAGGACAGATACCGGTACACATCCCGCCTCTTAGAACTAGACATTTCACCACCACCAGTTATCTTCAGCAAAGCACCTCTACCATATACATCAGGGGCCACAAATGAAGGAAGAGGAAAGCAGTCCAAAGAAACAAATGTATCTGGCACCGCAAGTACCATGTATCGCAGTAACTCAGCTATAACAGAAGAGATAGATGACCTTTTCGGATTATCAACAGCAGAAGCATCACTCAGACGTCTAACCAGAATTTCCACAAACATGCGCACATATGTTTGTGAGAGAGTGATGGTCTCAACCAAGCCAAGTACAATAGGCAAAAGAAGCTCCAAGGCCTCAACTGAATCTCTCTCCTGGTGGAGGGTAGAAGCAAATCATTAACGAGAAAAAACACTGTCAAGGGAACTGAAACATCATGGAATATGACAAATCACTCTTTCAATGCAACAAAAGTACCTGAAGTTGGTAACATAACCATTCAATAAGTACCGAGGGAACTAGCAATTCTTCTGTGAGATGCCATTGGACAAGACGAACCATATACCACCATTTGAAGTGCACCAAGGGCTCTTCAGTATCTCCACCAGCTGAGGGTGCTTCATGTTTCAATTTTACTTGAGTTGCTCCAGAAATAAGCCCTGCTGACGGCTGTTCTTTAAAAGACGGATGTGCCTCTTTTAGATTAAATTCGTCCAGAAGCTGTTGCAAATATTCAACAACATCCTTTGTCCACTGGTTAGATCGTTGATTATCAGAAGCACCAGTTGAGATACTGCTGGATGTTGGTCGAACCTGTGGCTACAGCAGGACTTTGTTACAATTATTATATAATATATGCCAGTTGGTAGGAAGCATGAGATGGCTCAAAAGAATTGCAAACCTGATTTAGGTATGTAACTTTCACAAACCATGTTGCCCTTAGTAATGGAACATTGCATCGAGTAAGAACATCAAAAAGTGATTTCCTACGATAACCATGAGGAACGTGCTCAGATAACAAACGCAGTCGCTTGTTTGGCTGGGCAAGGGCCTGCAGAGTAATGGCACACACAAACAAGAAAAATAAGTTAAACTAAGCATAGCCATGGCAGCAGCAATGTAACAAAAGTAAACTCGGTGCCAGTAAAAACCACAAATCAAGATTCGCATCCTATTAGCCTTCACACCCTTGCTAGATGCAAAATTTTATGAGATACAGCAAGGGAGATCTACAAAGATACCGCCTATGCCAAACAACATAATAATTGCCAAACGGTAATACAGGGTTGAAGTCAAAGCAACTCCGCAAAAGAAATACAGTTCATCATTAACTGGTATGCAAATACTGAACTAAAGAAAAACACCTAACCATCATGCAAAGATGAGTGAGATAAAGTTTTTGGTGAAATAGATAACAAATTGCAGAACTTCTGCCAGCGTCCTATTTAAAAGAAATTTTAATAACAAACAGAAGGTCATTTCAGCCAACCTCAGCCCATTTTCTGCGGGAGTCCTCATTACATGGTCTTTGCTCCGGATAAACTCCAGGTTTTATCAACAGTGATCCAGAAAGAGGAACTCCATAAACTTGGCCAGCCTATGAAAACAGGAAAAGTCACTGGTCTGTTTGACATATCAGAAGATAAGACATATCAAGTTTGACAGACATCCACATTGAAGCAAATTAGCCAAATCAAGAGCGATGACGCGATACCTTTCTCTTTTGAGCACGAGATTCATTAATAGCCCTTAACCGTTTCTTTAGTGCCTTCAGAAAACAATGGACAACAAAAGGTGTGAAGTGTAGCCATAGTCTCCACCCAATACATAAAACGGAAAAAGAGGGAAAGAAAGAAATGTAACAAAGAAATGAAAGGTGTGCTTTTAAGGTTCCACGTGCTATCCATCAGCGAGAAAGGTTAGGAACTAGTAATTCCTAACAATCATATAATGCATCTACAATCCTCCCCTGAGCCCTTCACGTTGAAGTCACGTTCTTGAAACATTACAGATCAACAAGGTAAACTTAATAGAACCTCCGATTCAACTCAAATATAAAAGGAAGACAGCCCAGCCTTGCCTTCTGCATAACCAGCCAAGTTGAACCCCAAACCCTGACAGCGCTAGATGCTACCGTCTCCACACAGCACCCAAAGAGAACAGAAGCAAACAAGCCGTGACATCAAACATCAGAGTAAGGTTTTCAATGATTACATGTATCATGTATGCATGGATGATCAGCTAGTGCAAACAAGCATTTCATTATTGATGATAGAGATCAACTAGCCATTACACCATCCACAATAGCAATTTGTTTTTCAGGCTAGTGAACTACTCCCTCCGTTCCCAAATGTAAGTCTTTTTAGAGATTCCACTACAAACTACAAACGGATGTATATAGACATATTTTAGAGTGTAGATTCACTTATTTTGCTCTGTATGTAGTCCATAGTGGAATCTCTAAAAAGACTTATATTTAGGAACGGAGGGAGTAAAACAAACAGAAAACAGATGGGCAAAAGATAATTCCTGTTTTACAGTCAACCTATCATCAAATCATCTATGTATAAACTCGTACAGTACAGAAGGTAAATAAATCTGTAACACCCTGGTGCTGATTGGGTTACAGAAAGGTGAAACATAAATGGTTAGGACTGAAATCATATCATACAAAATTAAGCAGTAATTAGTTATACATACTGGGAAAACAAGATACCCCCACGACCAAATTTTCTTACCTCCTTGCATTTTCCAACTATATCTGGCTTGCAGAAGTATGAGATATGACTGAGTACGATCTCTCTTGCTTCCTATCAAGCCCATCAAAGAAATAATAACAGTCAAGAACGATAGATATGTAGTAAATTTATAATTATGTCTAACTCTAAACCCATGACAATATTCAATAAGCAGGGGGGTGGCCCTAAATTAATGCATCGTACAAAGCTTTTATGCCCAAACGCACCTCTATTCCTTCAACAGTCTCCTTGTACCCAGACTGTACATATTCTTTGGTTAACGTCTCTTCAGGACAGTTTGGGGTTTGAGGATAGAAGTCAGGTGGTCCAAGCCTACAAAAGAGCCATATCGAAGAGGACTACTGAGTGAGACTAAGTGAAGTCATATCACAGGACAAAACAACTAGTATCTGTAGCCAAAAAGAGCAATGGAAATGTGTTCACATATGCAAACAATGAGTCAATGCTGAAACTGAGGGCAAAGAAAGTAACCAAAATACAACCACTGTGAGGCGGACAATAAATTAATAAGCCGCATACTCTGGCTCTTTCAGTGAAGTGCTTTTGGTTCAGAAGTTTATACATACTTGTTGTTAAGTGGTTCCCTGTCACACTTTAGCCTGTACGGAGCTAGCTGTTGTTGTCGCCTGAAAAACAGTAGTATTAGGAAACACAGGTCACAATTTACTACTGGCACAGGAAAATGCAAATGACAGATTTGGATAGTAGTGTCAACTTACTTCACCGGAAACATGGCAACGATTAATTGATTTTGCCACCAGCATACTGTTTTTCTAGTCATCAAGAACCCTACGTTCTACTACCTCCGTTCCAAAATATATGATAGGCTAAACTAGCCTACCAAAACATCATTTATTTTGGAACGGAGCTAGCCTACCAAAAACATCATATATTTTGGAACGTAGGTAGTGGTTATATTAGATACTGCGAATTTATGGTATAGGATAAAAGTGACGAAAGACTCCTTTTTAGGGGGAAAAGATGCATTTTTTATTCCTCGAGTAAAATTAGCTGTGAAGGTTGGGGGTTTATTTCACCCCAATGAAAAGCAAAAATCTCCATTTTGCAACAAACAGAGTCTGCAGTTCCTTTTTTGTTCCAACAGTACAGATTGATGTATAATGTAATGCCATAGATAACCAATGATAAGGACCTGATGCTCCGCGAAACTGTGAAGTGTTATTCAGAAAATGAGCTAGCTAGTCCATCTTAAAGACAAGTGACGGTAAATATGATGGCTTAGCTTGCACTTGGTTCAATTAAAATAGCTTCGGCTGTACAATACTAGGTTGTGACAGAATAATAGTTCATATAAAGGGTAGCTATTCATTTCATTCCATACACTGAAAAATCCAAGTATAGCATACGGCGGGTTCATTATTGGAAGTTCAAGCGTGCACGTGGCGTAGTAACGGAAACGGAACACAGTAATGCCTCTAACGAAACGCCATTACTACGGCACCATACCTTCTAGCTTGCTGCGTAATTACTGATCCATGAGAGACTACTACCAACTAAATACAGACTAATTGGCGCGCCTCGGCTCGCTAACACTACGCTATTGTCGATACCGGTTTGATTAAGCAGCTAAATTTGCACGGACAGAGCAGAACAGGGGCGTGTTAATACCTCGGGTTCAGGGGGTAATTGGGCGGAGCGTAGGGCGAGACATCGAGCCTGGAGCTGTCCCTGCCGCCGGCCGACGCCGGGCCGCCGCTAAACCCAGAGCTGTTGCTGTTGCCGGCGCCCGCGTACCGCTGCATCTCGCCCAGCGAGTCAGCAGCAGCATGCCGCTGCCGCCGCCGCGAACATGGGCCGGGTCCCCCGCGAAACCCTAGGGGCGGATCAGGGCGCCTCCCCACCGATTCGGGCGGGATCCGCGCGCGCGCCGCCCGGATTCCCCGATCCCAGCCCCAAAGCTAGGGTTTTGGCGGCCGGAAGTCGGGAATCCGCGGGGAATTTTTGCGGAAAAAGGAAGAAAGGCGCCGCCTTCCGGCGCCGGAGGGGGAGCTAGGGTTTCCCAATCGGGCGGCCGGAACCCTAGGCGGGGTAGCGGCGCGGAGGGGAGGGGGGGGAGCAGGAGCGAGCGCGGAGGGGGGGACGGGGCAGTGACGCGACGGCGATTGGTGCGGGGGGATTGGGCGATGTAGAGAGAGAAAGTGGGGGAGCCGGACGGAGTTTGACTCTTTTTTAAAGCTGCCTCCTTTCCTTCCTTCCTTCCTCCCTCCCTCGTTGCTTCCTTCCCCCTCCGATGGATTTTTCTCTCTCTAGGACTGGAGTCGATGGTCGGATGGGCTCTCTCTCTATCTCTACTACTGGTCACGCTCTCACTCTCTCTCTAGATTGTGACGACGATGATGGATGGAGAAATAGAGGGATCTGGTCTCGACAAGAGCCTTTGTCCTATATATGTATGCCCCCCTTGGTGGCATAAAGGTGAGAAACTGAATCTCTAATGTCCCAAAAATACATCATCTTTGCATCTTGGCAACAGTATGTGATGCTTAGATGCTTTAAGCTGTTTTTGGTAAAACTAAGAATATATGTATATGTGGTGGTGGAGCCAACCTTTTTTATGAGATGGGAAGCTCTTTCGGGGGAAAGTGGCGTGTGCGATGAGCAGTAATGCTACACTTACGGATAGATTCTACAGATTACACTTTACGGATGGCTTGTGGCATCAGGTGGGGAGAAGGGAGAAGTTGTCGAAACGGACAGGCGGGACACGCGCCCTTGTCCTCCACCGGCCCGCCCGTCGAGGACACAACGCTTCTACTTTCCCTCTCATTCCCAAAAACCCTCCCGCGCTCCCCCTCCACTCCCTCCTCCGTGGTCGGCGCCCCGAAGAAACCCGTTGACCCGGTTGCCACCACCGCCCACCCCACAATGAAGAAGAAGAAAGCACGGTCGAAGCTCACGCCGGCGGAGATCGCATGGCTCGACAAAGAATCGGCCAAGAGGAGGTCCCGGCGGACCGTTCAGGCGGAGAAGAAAGCCGTTGCCGACTTCGCCCTCGAGGTCGCGACCGCGCAGCACAAGGCCGGCGTCAAGGAAAACGAGGCCATCGTCGCCAAGGCCAGACAGGCAGCGACGACGAACGCCCTCCTCATGCTAGGTTTTAGCCGACCCGCGCCGGCCATTCTCTTCGCCGCCGCCATGGCAGCGGCGAGCACAAGCTTGTCGGTCGTTCACCCTCCGTAGTACCAGTCGTCGAGATCCTCCATAACACCAGAGATGGTCGGTTATCATCCGGTGCGGCAGCATGCTCCGACCCGGTTCTCCACGTCGGCGGGCGGCAGCGTGATTGCGCTGGCCATGATATGTCTCCAACGTATCTATAATTTTTATTGTTACATGCTATTATATTATCTGTTTTGGATGTTTTATATGCATTAATATGTTATTTTATATTATTTTCTGGACTAACTTATTAACCTAGAGCCCAGTGTCAGTTTCTGTTTTTTCCTTGTGTTTGAGTTTTACAGAAAAAGAATATCAAACGGAGTCCAGACGGAATAAAATTTCCGCGATGATTTTTCTTGGACCAAAAGACATCCACGAGCTAGGAGAGGGGGCCAGAAAAGTCCTGAGGGCTCCACAAGCCCTCAGGGCGCGCCTCCTGGCTTGTGGGCCCCACGGGACTACTCCAACCCTAATTTTTGCTCTATAAATTCTCAAATATTCCCAAACGACCAGAAGCGTCCACCAAAAAATGTTTCTGCTGCCCCAAGCCTCAGTTCCCGTGAGATCCCATCTTGGGGTCTTTTCCGACACCCTGCCGGAGGGGGATTCGATTACGGAGGGCATCTACATCAACTCTATTGCCCTTCCGATGAAGCGTGAGTAGTTTACCACAGACCTACGGGTCCATAGCTAGTAGCTAGATGGCTTCTTCTCTCTCTATGATCTTCAATACCATGTTCTCCTCGATGTTCTTGGAGTTCTATCCGATGTAATCTTCTTTTGCGGTGTGTTTGTCGAGATCCGATGAATTATGGATTTATGATCATATTATCTATGAATATTATTTAAGTTTTTTCTGAATTCTTATATGCATGATCAAATATCTTTGTATTTCTCTTCGAATTATCGGTATGGTAGGGCCAACTAGATTGGTTCTTCTTGTAATGGAAGAGGTGCTTAGTTTTGGGTTCAATCTTGCGGTGTCCTCACCCAGTGACATGGTAGGGGTAGCGATGCACATATTGTATTGTTGCTATCAAGGGTAAAAAGATGGGGTTTTCATCATATTGCTTGAGTTTATCCCTCTACATCATGTCATCTTACTTAAGGCGTTACTCCATTCTTATGAACTTGATGCATGCTGGATAGCGGTCGATGTGTGGAGTAATAGTAGTAGATGCAGACAGGAGTCGGTCTACTTGACACGGACGTGATGCCTATATTCATGATCATTGCCTTGGATATCGTCATAGCTTTGTGCTTTTCTGTCAATTGCTCAACAGTAATTTGTTTACCCACCGTATGCTTTCTTTCAAGAGAGAAGCCTCTAGTGAAACATATGGCCCCGGGGTCTATTTTCCATCATATATTTTCAGATCTATACATAAAAAACCCAAAAAATACCTTGTTGCAATTTATTTGTTTTTACTTTGTTTTACGTTTTAGAAATCTTTTATATCTATCTCTATCAGATCTCATCCTTGCAAGAGACTGTGAAGGGATTGACAACCCCTTTATCGCGTTGGGTTCAAGTGTTTGATTGTTTGTGCAGGTGCATATATTGGAGACTTGCATGTACCTCCTACTGGATTGATACCTTGGTGAGGGAGTCCTGGATTAGGGGGTCCTCGGGTGTCCGGGCTGTGTGATATGGGCCGGACTGATGGGCCGTGAAGATACAAGGTAGAAGACCTTCCCCCGTGTCCGGATAGGACTCTCCCTATGCGTGGATGGCAAGACTGGCGTCCGGATATGTAATTTCCTTCTTCTGCAAGCCGACTTTGTACAACCCTAGGCCCCTCCGGTGTGTATATAAACCGGAGGGTTTAGTCCGTAGAGGCTATCAGAATTCATATAGGCTAGACATCTAGGGTTTAGCCATTACGATATCGAGGTAGATCTACTCTTGTAACCCCCATACTCATCAAATACAATCAAGCAAGATGTAGGGTTTTACCTCCATTAAGAGGGCCCGAACCTGGGTAAACATCATGTTCCCTGTGTCCCTTGTTACCTTCGATCCTCAGACGCACAGTTCGCGACCCCTACCCGAGATCGGCCAGTTTTGACATCGACATTGGTGCTTTCATTGAGAGTTCCACTATGTGTCATCGGTAGAAAAGGTTTGATGGCTTGTTCGGTCATCAACAACGATGCTGTTTCTGGGGAAACTTTTCTCCCTGGTCAACTTTTTGTGTTTGGCGGCTTCGCTCTGTGTGCCAATTCAATTGGTCACCTTGAACAGATCGACAACTACGCCCCTGGTCATCAGATCAGGTTCGGGAGCCTGAATTACGTCGCTGATGTTCGAGGAGACTTGATCTTCGAAGGGTTCACGGCCTCGACCGCTATTCCTCATCTTCAAGAAGGAAACCCGTCGGATCCATCATCAGGCACCGCTCAAAGACCAACTATCACCCCTGCCCTAGCCTTAGATCTAGAGCAGACCAACTCACCCGAAGATGGGAGTTTGAAACCCACCGGACTCTCTCCTATTACGGAGCTCCCTGTCGGAGACCCAGAGGCGACTATATTTTCGGCAAGCCTAGAATCAAACAGGACACTCCCTGTCATCGTGGAGCCGAACTCACCTCTGGACGCCAACTTCGAACTCTCAAGGTCTGCGTCCAGTTAGCACGGCCAGGTAGAGTCTACCATGCCCAGCTCCGCAGGTCCTCAGTTCCCCGTCCAGTCTTCGCTCCTAAACGAGGCCCTGGACTTAATGCGATCTCTCGCCATTACGGAAGTATCACCTCCGAACCACGCTCAGCCCGGACTAGGGGCTGAGAGCGGGGAATATTTTACGCCCCACCCACCACCCACTTAATAGCCACTGTCGAAGACTTGACCGACATGCTAGATTACGCCTCCGAAGACATCGATGATATGGACGACGATGCCGGAGACGAACCAGGCCAGAATCCGCCTATCACCGGGCGTTGGACGACCACCTCCACATACGATGTGTATATGGTGGATACACCTAAAAAGGACGACGACAACGGCAGGAAGGATCCGATTGAGGACAAGCCCGTCGAGGCACCATCAAAACGTCAACGTCAGCGGCGCCGCTTAAAATCGCGTCGCGAAAAGGAAAGCAATACCAGCACCGGAGACAACAACACTCCGCATGATGCCGAAGATACCGAAGACCCCGCCGAGCCTGCGTCCGAGCAGGATGAATGGGAGGAGGGACAAGTTTGTTGGGGAACGTAGTAATTTCAAAAAAATCCTACGCACACACAGGATCATGGTGATGCATAGCAACAAGAGGGGAGAGTGTGTCCACGTACCCTCGTAGACCGAAAGCGGAAGCGTTAGCACAACGCGGTTGATGTAGTCGTACGTCTTCACGATCCGATCGATCCGAGTGCCGAACGTACGGCACCTCCGAGTTCAGCACACGTTTAGCTCGATGACGTCCCTCGAACTCCGATCCAGCCGAGCTTTGAGGGAGAGTTCCGTCAGCACGACGACGTAGTGACGGTGATGATGATGCTACCAATGCAGGGCTTCGCCTAAGCACCGCTACGATATTATCGAGGTGGAATATGGTGGAGGGGGGCACCGCACACGGCTAAGAGATCAAGAGATCAATTGTTGTGTCTCCAAGGGGTGCCCCCCTCCCCGTATATAAAGGAGTGGAGGAGGGGGAGGGGGCCGGCCACCCTAGGCGCGCCCCATGAGGAGTCCTACTCCCACCGGGAGTAGGACTCCCCCCTTCCAAGTGGGAGTAGGAGAGAAGAGGGAAGGAGAGAGAGAGGGGGAAAGGAAAGGGGGGCGCCGCCCCCCCTCCTTGTCCAATTCGGACTGGGGGGAAGGGGGCGCGCGGCTGCCCTTGGCCGCCCCTCCTCTTCTCCACTAGGGCCCAATGGGCCCATTAGTCTCCCCGGGGGGTTCCGGTAACTCCCCGGTACTCCGGTATGTGTCTGAAACTCCCCGAAACCATTCCGGTGTCCGAACATAGTCGTCCAATATATCGATCTTTATGTCTCGACCATTTCGAGACTTCTCGTCATGTCCGTGATCATATCCGGGACTCCGAACTACCTTCGGTACATCAAAACACAAAACTCATAATATCGATCGTCATCTAACTTTAAGCGTGCGGACCCTACGGGTTCGAGAACTATGTCGACATGACCGAGACACGTATCCGGTCAATAACCAATAGCGGAACCTGGATGCTCATATTGGCTCCTACATATTCCACGAAGATCTTTATCGGTCAAACCGCATAACAACATATGTTGTTCCCTTTGTCATCGGTATGTTACTTGCCCGAGATTCGATCGTCGGTATCTCAATACCTAGTTCAATCTCGTTACCGGCAAGTCTCTTTACTCGTTCCGTAATACATCATCTCGCAACTAACTCATTAGTCACAATGCTTGCAAGGCTTATAGTGATGTGCATTACCGAGAGGGCCCATAGATACCTCTCCGACAATCGGAGTGACAAATCCTAATCTCGAAATACGCCAACCCAACAAGTACCTTTGGAGACACCTGTAGAGCACCTTTATAATCACCTAGTTACGTTATGACGTTTGGTAGCACACAAAGTGTTCCTCCGGTAAACGGGAGTTGCATAATGTCATAGTCATAGGAGCATGTATAAGTCATGAAGAAAGCAATAGCAACATACTAAACGATCAAGTGCTAAGCTAAAGGAATGGGTCAAGTCAATCACATTATTCTCCTAATAATGTGATCTCGTTAATCAAATGACAACTCATGTCCATGGCTAGGAAACTTAACCATCTTCGATTAACGAGCTAGTCAAGTAGAGGCATACTAGTGACTCTATGTTTGTCTATGTATTCACACATGTATTATGTTTCCGGTTAATACAATTCTAGCATGAATAATAAACATTTATCATGATATGGGGAAATAAATAATAACTTTATTATTGCCTCTAGGGCATATTTCCTTCAGTCTCCCACTTGCACTAGAGCCAATAATCTAGATTACACAGTAATGACTAACACCCATGGAGTTTTGGTGCTGATCATGTTTTGCTCGTGGAAGAGGCTTAGTCAACGGGTCTGCAACATTCAGATCCGTATGTATCTTGCAAATCTCTATGTCTCCCACCTGGACTTGGTCCCGGATGGAATTGAAGCGTCTCTTGATGTGCTTGGTTCTCTTGTGAAATCTGGATTCCTTTGCCAAGGCAATTGCACCAGTATTGTCACAAAAGATTTTCATTGGACCCGATGCACTAGGTATGACACCTAGATCGGATATGAACTCCTTCATCCAGACTCCTTCATTTGCTGCTTCCGAAGCAGCTATGTACTCCGCTTCACACGTAGATCCCGCCACGACGCTTTGTTTAGAACTGCACCAACTGACAGCTCCACCGTTCAATGTAAACACGTATCCGGTTTGCGATTTAGAATCGTCCGGATCAGTGTCAAAGCTTGCATCGACGTAACCATTTACGACTAGCTCTTTGTCACCTCCATAAACGAGAAACATATCCTTAGTCCTTTTCAGGTATTTCAGGATGTTCTTGACCGCTGTCCAGTGATCCACTCCTGGATTACTTTGGTACCTCCATGCTAGGCTAATAGCAAGACACACATCAGGTCTGGTACACAGCATTGCATACATGATAGAGCCTATGGCTAAAGCATAGGGAACATCTTTCATTTTCTCTCTATCTTCTGCAGTGGTCGGGCATTGAGTCTGACTCAACTTCACACCTTGTAACACAGGCAAGAACCCTTTACTTGCTTGATCCATTTTGAACTTCTTCAAAACTTTGTCAAGGTATGTGCTTTGTGAAAGTCCTATCAAGCGTCTTGATCTATCTCTATAGATCTTGATGCCTAATATGTAAGCAGCTTCACCGAGGTCTTTCATTGAAAAAACCTTTATTCAAGCATCCTTTTATGCTATCCAGAAATTCTATATCATTTCCAATCAGCAATATGTCATCCACATATAATATCAGAAATGCTACAGAGCTCCCACTCACTTTCTTGTAAATACAGGCTTCTCCAAAAGTCTGTATAAAACCATATGCTTTGATCACACTATCAAAACGTTTATTCCAACTCCGGGAGGCTTGCACCAGTCCATAAATGGATCGCTGGAGCTTGCACACTTTGTTAGCTCCCTTTGGATCGACAAAACCTTCTGGTTGCATCATATACAACTCTTCTTCCAAAAATCCATTCAGGAATGCAGTTTTGACATCCATTTGCCAAATTTCATAATCATAAAATGCAGCAATTGCTAACATGATTCGGACAGACTTAAGCATCGCTACGGGTGAGAAAGTCTCATCGTAGTCAATCCCTTGAACTTGTCGAAAACCTTTTGCAACAAGTCGAGCTTTATAGACAATAACATTACCGTCAGCGTTAGTCTTCTTCTTGAAGATCCATTTATTCTCAATGGCTTGCCGATCATCGGGCAAGTCAACCAAAGTCCACACTTTGTTCTCATACATGGATCCCATCTCAGATTTCATGGCCTCAAGCCATTTTGCGGAATCTGGGCTCACCATCGCTTCTTCATAGTTCGTAGGTTCACCTTGGTCAAGTAACATGACCTCCAGAATAGGATTACCGTACCACTCTGGTGCGGATCTTACTCTGGTTGACCTACGAGGCTCAGTAGTAACTTGATCTGAAGTTTCATGATCGATATCATTAGCTTCCTCACTAATTGGTGTAGGTGTCACAGGAACCGGTTTATGTGATGAACTACTTTCCAATAAGGGAGCAGGTACAGTTACCTCATCAAGTTGTACTTTCCTCCCACTCACTTCTTTCGAGAGAAACTCCTTCTCTAGAAAGGATCCATTCTTGGCAATGATTGTCTTGCCTTCGGATCTATGATAGAAGGTGTACCCAACAGTTTCCTTTGGGTGTCCTATGAAGACACATTTCTCCGATTTGGGTTCGAGCTTATCAGGTTGAAGCTTTTTCACATAAGCATCGCAACCCCAAACTTTAAGAAACGACAACTTTGGTTTCTTGCCAAACCATAGTTCATAAGGCGTCGTCTCAACGGATTTCGATGGTGCCCTATTTAACGTGAATGCAGCCGTCTCTAAAGCATAACCCCAAAACGATAGCGGTAAATCAGTAAGAAACATTATAGATCGCACCATATCTAGTAAAGTACGATTACGACGTTCGGACACACCATTACGCTGTGGTGTTCCGGGTGGCGTGAGTTGCGAAACTATTCCGCATTGTTTCAAATGTAGACCAAACTCGTAACTCAAATATTCTCCTCCACGATCAGATCGTAGAAACTTTATTTTCTTGTTACGATGATTTTCCACTTCACTCTGAAATTCTTTGAACTTTTCAAATGTTTCAGACTTATGTTTCATTAAGTAGATATACCCATATCTGCTCAAATCATCTGTGAAGGTGAGAAAATAACGATACCCGCCGCGAGCCTCAACATTCATTGGACCACATACATCAGTATGTATGATCTCCAACAAATCAATTGCTCGCTCCATAGTTCCGGAGAACGGCGTTTTAGTCATCTTGCCCATGAGGCATGGTTTGCAAGTACCAAGTGATTCATAAACAAGTGATTCCATAAGTCCATCAGTATGGATTTTCTTCATGCGCTTTACACCAATATGACCCAAACGGCAGTGCCACAAATAAGTTGCACTATCATTATCAACTCTGCATCTTTTGGCTTCAACATTATGAATATGTGTATCATTACTTTCGAGATTCAACAAAAATAGACCACTCTTCAAGGGTGCATGACCATAAAAGATATTACTCATATAAATAGAACAACCATTATTCTCAGATTTAAATGAATAACCGTCTTGCATCAAACAAGATCCAGATATAATGTTCATGCTCAACGCTGGCACCAAATAACAATTATTCAGGTCTAAAACTAATCCCGAAGGTAGATGTAGAGGTAGCGTGCCGACGACGATCACATCGACTTTGGAACCATTTCCCACGCGCATCGTCACCTCGTCCTTAGCCAGTCTTCGCTTAATCCGTAGTCCCTGTTTCGAGTTGCAAATATTAGCAACAGAACCAGTATCAAATACCCAGGTGCTACTGCGAGCTCTAGTAAGGTACACATCAATAACATGTATATCACATATACCTTTGTTCACCTTGCCATCCTTCTTATCCGCCAAATACTTGGGGCAGTTCCGCTTCCAGTGTCCAGTCTGCTTGCAGTAGAAGCACTCAGTCTCAGGCTTAGGTCCAGACTTGGGTTTCTTCTCTTGAGCAGCAACTTGTTTGCTGTTCTTCTTGAAGTTCCCCTTCTTCTTCCCTTTGCCCTTTTTCTTGAGACTGATGGTCTTGTTGACCATCAACACTTGATGCTCCTTTTTGATTTCTACCTCCGCAGCCTTTAGCATTGCGAAGAGCTCGGGAATTGTCTTATCCACCCCTTGCATATTATAGTTCATCACGAAGCTCTTGTAGCTTGGTGGTAGTGATTGAAGAATTCTGTCAATGACACTATCATCCTGAAGATTAACTCCCAGTTGAATCAAGTGATTGTATACCCAGACATTTTGAGTATATGTTCACTGACAGAACTATTCTCCTCCATCTTGCGGCTGTAGAACTTATTGGAGACTTCATATCTCTCAATTCGGGCATTTGCTTGAAATATTAACTTCAACTCCTGGAACATCTCATATGCTCCATGACGTTCAAAACGTCGTTGAAGTCCCGGTTCTAAGCCGTAAAGCATGGCACACTGAACTATTGAGTAGTCATCAGCTTTGCTCTGCCAGACGTTCTTAATGTCGTCAGTTGCATCTGCAGCAGGCCTGGCACCCAGCGGTGCTTCCAGGACGTAATTCTTTTGTGCAGCAATGAGGATAATCCTCAAGTTACGGACCCAGTCCGTGTAATTGCTACCGTCATCTTTCAACTTTGCTTTCTCAAGGAACGCATTAAAATTCAACGGAACAACAGCACGGGCCATCTATCTACAATCAACATAGACAAGCAAAATACTATCAGGTACTAAGTTCATGATAAATTTAAGTTCAATTAATCATATTACTTAAGAACTCCCACTTAGATAGACATCCCTCTAATCCTCTAAGTGATCACGTGATCCAAATCAACTAAACCATGTCCAATCATCACGTGAGATGGAGTAGTTTTCAATGGTGAACTATGTTGATCATATCTACTATATGATTCACGCTCGACCTTTCGGTCTCAGTGTTCCGAGGCCATATCTGCATATGCTAGGCTCGTCAAGTTTAACCCGAGTATTCTGCGTGTGCAAAACTGGCTTGCACCCGTTGTAGATGAACTTAGAGCTTATCACACTCGATCATCACGTGGTGTCTCGGCACGATGAACTTTGGCAACGGTGCATACTCAGGGAGAACACTTTTATCTTGAAATTTAGTGAGAGATCATCTTATAATGCTACCGTCAATCAAAGAAAAATAAGATGCATAAAGGATAAACATCACGTGCAATCAATATAAGTGATATGATATGGCCATCATCATCTTGTGCTTGTGATCTCCATCTCCGAAGCACCGTCATGATCACCATCGTCACCGGTGCGACACCTTGATCTCCATCATAGCATCGTTGTCGTCTCGCCAACTATTGCTTCTACGACTATCGCTACCACTTAGTGATAAAGTAAAGCATTACAGGGCGATTGCATTGCATACAATAAAGCGACAACCATATGGCTCCTGCCAGTTGCCGATAACTCGGTTACAAAACATGATCATTTCATACAATAAAATATAGCATCATGCCTTGACCATATCACATCACAACATGCCCTGCAAAAACAAGTTAGACGTCCTCTACTTTATTGTTGCAAGTTTTACGTGGCTACTACGGGCTGAGCAAGAACCGTTCTTACCTACGCATCAAAACCACAACGATAGTTCGTCAAGTTAGTGCTGTTTTAACCTTCTCAAGGACCGGGCGTAGCCACACTCGGTTCAACTAAAGTTGGAGAAACTGACACCCGCCAGCCACGTGTGTGCAACGCACGTCGGTAGAACCAGTCTCGCGTAAGCGTACGCGTAATGTCGGTCCGGGCCGCTTCATCCAACAATACCGCCGAACCAAAGTATGACATGCTGGTAAGCAGTATGACTTGTATCGCCCACAACTCACTTGTGTTCTACTCGTGCATAAACATCTACGCATAAAACCAGGCTCGGATGCCACTGTTGGGGAACGTAGTAATTTCGAAAAATTTCCTACGCACACACAGGATCATGGTGATGCATAGCAACGAGAGGGGAGAGTGTGTCCACGTACCCTCGTAGACCGAAAGCGGAAGCATTAGCACAATGCGGTTGATGTACTTGTACATCTTCACGATCCGACCGATCCGAGTACCGAACGTACGGCACCTCCGAGTTCAGCACACATTCAGCTCGATGACGTCCCTCGAAATCCGATCCAGCCGAGCTTTGAGGGAGAGTTCCGTCAGCACGACGGCGTGGTGACGGTGATGATGATGCTACCGACGCAGGGCTTCGCCTAAGCACCGCTACGATATTATCGAGGTGGAATATGGTGGAGGGGGGCTCCGCACACGGCTAAGAGATCAAGAGATCAATTGTTGTGTCTCCAAGGGGTGCCCCCTCCCCGTATATAAAGGAGTGGAGGAGGGGGAGGGGGCCGGCCACCCTAGGCGCGCCCCATGAGGAGTCCTACTCCCACCGGGAGTAGGACTCCCCCCTTCCAAGTGGGAGTAGGAGAGGAGAGGGAAGGAGAGAGAGGGGGAAAGGAAAGGGGGGCGCCGCCCCCCTCCTTGTCCAATTCAGACTGGGGGAAGGGGGCACGCGGCTGCCCTTGGCCGCCCCTCCTCTTCTCCACTAGGGCCCAATAGGCCCATTAGTCTCCCCGGGGGGTTCCGGTAACCCCCCGGTACTCCGGTATGTGTCCGAAACTCCCCGAAACCATTCCGGTGTCCGAACATAGTCGTCCAATATATCGATCTTTATGTCTCGACCATTTCGAGACTCCTTGTCATGTCCGTGATCATATCCGGGACTCCGATCTAACTTCGGTACATCAAAACACAAAACTCATAATACCGATCGTCATCTAACTTTAAGCGTGCGGACCCTACGGGTTCGAGAACTATGTAGACATGACCGAGACACGTCTCTGGTCAATAACCAATAGCGGAACCTGGATGCTCATATTGGCTCCTACATATTCTACGAAGATCTTTATCGGTCAAACCGCATAACAACATACGTTGTTCCCTTTGTCATCGATATGTTACTTGCCCGAGATTCGATCGTCGGTATCTCAATACCTAGTTCAATCTCATTACCGACAAGTCTCTTTACTCGTTCCGTAATACATCATCTCGCAACTAACTCATTAGTCACAATGCTTGCAAGGCTTATAGTGATGTGCATTACCGAGAGGGCCCAGAGATACCTCTCCGACAATCGGAGTGACAAATCCTAATCTCGAAATACGCCAACCCAACAAGTACCTTTGGAGACACCTGTAGAGCACCTTTATAATCACCCAGTTACGTTGTGACGTTTGGTAGCACACAAAGTGTTCCTCCGGTAAACGGGAGTTGCATAATCTCATAGTCATAGGAACATGTATAAGTCATGAAGAAAGCAATATCAACATACTAAACGATCAAGTGCTAAGCTAAAGGAATGGGTCAAGTCAATCACATTATTCTCCTAATAATGTGATCCCGTTAATCAAATGACAAGTCATGTCCATGGCTAGGAAACTTAACCATCTTCGATTAACGAGCTAGTCAAGTAGAGGCATACTAGTGACACTATGTTTGTCTATGTATTCACACATGTATTATGTTTCCGGTTAATACAATTCTAGCATGAATAATAAACATTTATCATGATATGAGGAAATAAATAATAACTTTATTATTGCCTCTAGGGCATATTTCCTTCAAAGTTAACCCCGACGAGCCATGTCGGGAATGGGGATTCGGAGGATAGTACCTATCTACCGGTCTCTGAGGAGGATATCAGCCTCAGCAACGAAGACTTCATCGTGCCAGAGGAACCCCTCGAGCAAGAGCACTTTAAGCGACAGCTAATCGCAACTGCGAGGAGCCTAAAAAAGAAACAACAACAGCTTCAAGCCGAACAGGATACGCTCAACGACAGCTGGATCCAGGTCCTAGCTGCCGAGGAATACAACCTCGAGTACCCAACAAAGAGTTATTCGAAGCGTCGGCTACTGCCACAATTCGATGACGAGGCCCTTGAGCCAATACCGTCATGATATAATCACGCTGATGAACCAGACCGACCACCACGTGGACGAGACAAAGCGGCTGCTTATGCCGAACACCAGCCCGCGCCACCTCGCCATCGAGGCAAAGAGGTAGCGGCTCCGGGCTACACCTACGACTTACGCCAGGACCTGGACAATAGAGCCGGTCAGGCTAGATAAATCTATGGATCAAGGGGGCGTGCTCCAATGCGAGATGACGACCATCAAGCTTGTCGCGATAAGCATAACCTCACCCGGGCTGAAAACCGAACACGGATGTCATCCGAACTCCATCGTGACATTGCCCGATACAGAGGCGCCGCACACCCCTTATGCTTTACCGATGAGGTAATGCAACACCAGTTTCCAGAAGGGTTTAAACCCGTAAACATCAAAGCATACGATGGAACGACAGATCCCGCGGTATGGATTGAAGATTTTCTCCTCCATATTCACATGGCTCACGGCGACGATCTCCACGCCATTAAATACCTCCCCCTAAAGCTAAAAGGACCAGCACGACACTGGCTAAACAGCCTCCCAGAGAAATCTATTGGCAGCCGGGAAGATTTGGAGGATGCATTCCGAGACAACTTCCAAGGTACTTATGTCCGGCCACCGGACGCCGATGACCTTAGTCACATAGTCCAGCAACCCGGAGAGTCAGCCTGCAAACTTTACACTTGGTTCTTAATTAAAAAGAACCAAATCGTCGACTGTTTGGACGCTGAAGCCCTAGCGGCCTTTAAACATAGCATCCGTGACTAATGGCTTGCCCGACACCTCGGCCAAGAAAAGCCAAAGTCTATGGCAGCTCTTACCGCACTCATGACCCGCTTCTGCGCGGGAGAAGACAGCTGGTTAGCTCGTAGAAGCAACAACACTAGCGACCCCGACACCTCTGAAGCCAGGGACGGCAACGGACGACCGCGACGTAACAAGCACAAGCGCCAGAACAACTATGAAGAAACCGAAGATACGGCGGTCAACACCGGATTCAGCGGCTCTAAACCCAGTCAGCGGAAGAAGCCATTCAAAGAAAATAGGGACGGCCCATCCAATTTGGACAAAATACTCGACCGGCCTTGCCAGATTCATTGTACCCCCGACAAGCCTGCAAATCATTCCAACAGAAACTGTTGGGTCTTCAAACAGGCCGGTAAGTTAAATACCGAACATAAGGGGAAAGGGCCACCAAGCGAGGACGATGATGGGCCCCGCCCACCGAACAGAGGGGGGCAGAAGAAATTTCCCCCTGAGGTAAAAACAGTGAATATGATATACGTCACTCATATCCCCAAGAGGGAGAGCAAGCGCGCATTAAGGGACGTCTACGCCGTAGAGCCGGTCGCGCCAAAATTCAACCCTTGGTCGGCTTGTCCGATCACCTTCGATCGTAGGGACCACCCGACCAGTATCCGTCATGGAGGTTCGGCAACCCTGGTCCTCGATCCAATCATCGATGGATTCCATCTCACTCGAGTCCTTATGGACGGCGGTGATGTCCACTACGCAACTTTATTCTTGTAGACACGTGTTGGGCCTCCAAGCGCAGAGTTTTGTAGGACATTAGCAATTTTCCCTCAAGTGGATGACCTAAGGTTTATCAATCCATGAAAGGTGTAGGATGAAGATGGTCTCTCTCAAACGACCCTGCAACCAAATACAAGAAATCTCTTGTGTCCCCAACACACACAATACAATGGCAAATTGTATAGGTGCACTAGTTCGGCGAAGAGATGGTGATAAAAGTGTAATATGGATGGTAGAAATATATTTTTATAATCTGAATAAAAAAACAGCAAGGTAGCAAATAGTAAACGGGCACAAAAACGATATTGCAATGCTTGAAAATGAGGCCTAGGGTCTTTACTTTCACTAGTGCAACCTCTCAACAATGCTAATATAATTGGATCATATAACCACCCCTCAAAGTGCGATGAAGAATCACTCCAAAGTTCTTATCTAGCGGAGAACATAAGAATAAATTGTTTGTAGGGTACGAAACCACCTCAAAGCTATTCTTTCCGTTCGATCTATTCAAGAGTTCGTACTAAAATAACACAAAGCTATTCTTTCCGTTCGATCTATCCTAGAGTTCATACTAAAATAACACCAAAGCAAATTCAGATTCATAATACTCAATCCAACACAAAGAACTTCAAAGAGTGCCCCAAGATTTCTACCGGAGAAACAAAGACAAGAACGTGCATCAACCCCTATGCATAGATTACCCCAATGTCACCTCGGGAATCCGCGAGTTGAGTGCCAAAACATATATCAAGTGAATCAATACGATACCCCATTGTCACCACGAGTATTCAATTGCAAGACATATATCAAGTGTTCTCAAATCCATAAAAGTATTCAATCCGATAACAACGAAATCTCAAAGGGAAAAACTCAATTCATCACAACAAGATAGAGAGGGGAAAACACCATATGATCCAATTATATTAACAAAGCCCGCGATACATCAAGATCGTGACATCTCAAGAACATGAGAGAGAGAGAGATTAAACGCATAGCTACTGGTACAAACCCTTAGCCCCGAGGGTGGACTACTCCCTCCTCATCGTGGTGGCCGCCGGGATGATGAAGATGGCCACCGGAGATGATTCCCCCCTCCGGCAGGGTACCGGAAAGGGTCTAGATTGGTTTTCGGTGGCTATAGAGGCCTGCGGCGGCGGAACTTCTGATTTAGGTTAACCCTGAAGGGTTTGGAATATTTGTGAATTTATAGGGTAAAGAGGGGGTGTGGGAGGCCACCGAGGTGGGCACAACCCACCTGGGCGCGCCTGGGCCCCCAGGCGCGCCCTGGTGGGTTATGCCCCCCTCAGGACACCCCCAGGTGCTGCTCTGGCCCAATGGATGTCTTCTGGTCCATAAAAAATCTCCAAAAAGTTTCGCGGTGTTTGGACTCCGTTTGATATTGATTTCCTGTGATGTAAAAAACAAGAAAAAAACAACAACTGGCACTGGGCACTGGGTCAATAGGTTAGTCCCAAAAAATGATATAAAGTTGCTATCAAATGATTGTAAAATATCCAAGAATGGTAAAATATAGCATGAATACTTCATAAATTATAGATACGTTGGAGACGTATCAGCATCCCCAAGCTTAATTCCTACTCGTCCTCGAGTCGGTAAATGATAAAAGAAATAATTTATGAAGTGTGAATGCTAGCAAAGTGCACAAGTTTAATCAATGACAATTTCAATCACTTTTCCTAGCATCATATCAGCAATTCTTTCTTATAAAACTTCGCATGTTAAAGTGGCAACCAATTCACATGTTAAGGTTCAAACAATGAACTCTCTTGAAACTCAACAACCTATGTTCTCAGTCACCAAGCAATTGCAATTCAACTTATTCAACAGAGTTTAAGTAAGAGCTCCACATACTCAACCATCATATTGTCTTCTATGATTGCTAACACTCACCGCATACACATGAGCAAAACGTTTCAACCGGACACATAGAAAGATATGGGCTTATTGTTTTGCCTCCCAACGTATTCACCTCAAGGGTGATGTCAACAATAATAACTCATGCTACCCATATTCAACTGGACATATGTGCCTAGATCTTTCCTCACCACATGATGCTTGCCAAAAGAGAAAAATAAAAAGGAATAGAGAGAAAAACTTTGACTCTTTGCATAAAAGTAAATACTGAAAAGTAAAAGATAAGCCCTTTGCAGAGGGAAGCAGAGGTTGTCATGTGCTTATTTGTTTGTATGCTCAACCCCTTAGTGCAAAAGAACGTCACATTATATTGCCCCTTATATTAGCAACCTTTATTATGCAGTCTGTCGCTTTTATTCTTTGCCATCACAAGTTCGTACAACGCTCAATTTTCTCTTACACTAAATGATCTAACACTTTTAGAAGCAATTTTTATTGCCTTATTGCACCGATGACCACTTACTTGAAGGATCTTATTCAATCCCTAGGTAGGTATGGTGGACTCTTGAAAATAAGATTTGGGTGGATGCACAAGTAGTATCTCTACTTGGTGCGGAATTTTTGGCTAGCAAAGATGGGGGGCAAGCACCACATGTTGAAGGATCTATGACAATATAACTTCTATGTGAATATGAACAAACATAAACCATTACGTTGTCTTCTTTGTCCAACGTCAACAATTTTGGCATATAATATTTTGATGGAGGCTCACAATCACAAAAGATTTCCAAGATAGTGTATTTGCATGTGAAAGTTCTCTTCCTTATACTAATTATTCGTGAATTGCTTGTATGACCAATATTGTGATTGTCAAGCTTCAAAAGATTTCACTTTCTAAACCCAATGTGAAGCTACCACTAGGCATGATATAATTTCAACTTCATGATATTCAATGCATTCAACGACTCATAGGATATAAGTGAAGCACAAGAGTAAATGACAAACTACTCCAAAAAGATATAAGTGAAGATCATGAGCATAATATTTCTTTCTCTCAAATTAATTTAAGTGAAGCAAAAGAGAATTTAATAGAAAAGAGCTTCGTTGACGGGGTGTGAATGCCGCTTACTGATACGTCTCCATCGTATCTACTTTTCCAAACACTTTTGCCCTTGTTTTGGACTCTAACTTGCATGATTTGAATGGAACTAACCCGGACTGACGCTGTTTTCAGCAGAATTGCCATGGTGTTATTTTTGTGCAGAAATAAAAGTTCTCGGAATGACCTGAAAATCAACGGAGATTATTTTTGGAAATAATAAAAAATACTGGCAAAAGAATCAAGGCCAGGGGGCCACACCCTGTCCACGAGGGTGGGGGGTGCGCCTGCCCCCTGGGCGCGCCCCCCTGCCTCGTGGCCCCCCTAGAGCTCCACCGACCTCAACTCCAACTCTATATATTCACGTCCGGGGAGGAAAAAAATTAGAGAGAAGGATTCATCGCGTTTTACGATATGGAGCCGCCGCCAAACCCTAATCTCTCTCGGGAAGGCTGATCTGGAGTCCGTTCGGGGCTCCGGAGAGGGGGATCCGTCGCCATCGTCATCATCAACCATCCTCCATCACCAATTTCATGATGCTCGCCGCCGTGCGTGAGTAATTCCATTGTAGGCTTGCTGGACAGTGATGGGTTGGATGAGATTTATCATGTAATCGAGTTAGTTTTGTTAGGGTTTGATCCCTAGTATCCACTATGTTCTGAGATTGATGTTGCTATGACTTTGCTATGCTTAATGCTTGTCACTAGGGCCCGAGTGCCATGATTTTAGATCTGAACCCATTATGTTTTCATGAATATATGTGAGTTCTTGATCCTATCTTGCAAGTCATTAGTCACCTACTATGTGTTATGATCCGGCAACCCCGAAGTGACAATAATGGGGACCACTCCCGGTGATGACCGTAGTTTGAGGAGTTCATGTATTCACTATGTGTTAATGCTTTGGTCCGGTACTCTATTAAAAGGAGGCCTTAATATCCCTTAGTTTCCATTAGGACCCCGCTGCCACGGGAGGGTAGGACAAAAGATGGCATGCAAGTTCTTTTCCATAAGCACGTATGACTATATTCGGAATACATGCCTACATTACATTGATGAATTGGAGCTAGTTTTGTGTCACCCTATGTTATAACTGTTGCATGAATAATCGCATCCGGCATAATTCTCCATCACCGATCCAATGCCTACGAGCTTTTCACATATTGTTCTTCGCTTATTTACTTTTCCGTTGCTACTGTTACAATCACTACAAAATTATCACTATTACTTTTGCCACCATTACCGTTACTTCCATACTACTTTGCTACTAAATACTTTGCTGCAGATATTAAGTTATCCAGGTGTGGTTGAATTGACAACTCAACTGCTAATACTTGAGAATATTCTTTGGCTCCCCTTGTGTCAAATCAATAAATTTGGGTTGAATACTCTACCCTCGAAAACTGTTGCGATCCCCTATACTTGTGGGTTATCAAGACTATTTTCTGGCGCCGTTGCCGGGGAGCATAGCTCTATTCTTTGAGTCACTTGGGATTTATATCTGTTGATCACTATGAGGAACTTGAAAGACGAGAAAACCAAAATTTATCCCTCAACTATGAGGGGAGGTAAGGAACTGCCATCTAGCTCTGTACTTGATTCACCTTCTGTTATGAGTAAATTTGCGACACCTACACCTGCTATTAACTCTGATATGTCGCATGTTATTGATGATGCCACTTCTGCTATGCATGATACTTATGATGAAACTACTTCTATGCTTGATACTACTGTGCCACTTGGTGAATTTCTTGATGAACAACTTGCTAGGGCTAGAGAGAATGAAATTATTGAAACTGATAATATTGATGAAAGTGATGATGAAGATTCTCCCCCTAGATATGAATTGCCTGTTGTGCCTGGGGGTTATGTTATGGATGAAGAAACTGCTACAGACTTTCTTGCTTGCAATGATAGGAGTGATCTTAAGAAATTATTAGTTAAGCTCAAAGAAAAATCTATGAATGCTAGAATGAAATATGACCCTGCTTATGCTACTTCACCTATCTTTGTTACTAATAAGGATTATGATTTCTCTGTTGATCCCGAGATAATTACTCTTGTTGAATCTGATCCTTTCTATGGCTATGAATCTGAAACTGTTGTGGCACATCTTACTAAATTAAATGATATAGCCACCCTGTTCACTAATGATGAGAAAACTCGCTACTACTATATCCTTAAGTTATTTCCGTTCTCATTAAAGGGTGATGCTAAGAAATGGTTTAATTCTCTTGATCCTGGTTGTGTGCGTAGTCCCCAGGATATGATTTATTACTTCTCTGCTAAATATTTCCCTGCTCATAAGAAACAAGCTGCTTTAAGGGAAATATATAATTTCGTGCAAATTGAAGAAGAGATTCTCCCACAAGCTTGGGGGAGGCTTTCCAATTACTTAATGCTTTGCCTGATCATCCTCTCAAGAAAAATGAAATACTTGATATCTTTTATAATGGACTAACCGATGCTTCCAGAGACCACCTGGATAGTTGTGATGGTTGTGTTTTCAGGGAAAGAACTGTTGATGAAGCTGAAATTCTATTGAATAATATGTTGACTAATGAAAATAATTGGACACTTCCTGAACCAACTCCTAAGCCAACCCCGAAGAAAAGGGGTATTCTATTTCTCAGTCCTGAAGATATGCAAGAGGCAAAGAAATCTATGAAAGAAAAAGGTACTAAAGCTGAAGATGTTAAGAATTTACCTCCTGTTGAAGAAATACATGGTCTTAATTCATCACCTATTGAAGAAACATGCGGTCTTGATAACCCGACACAGGTAGTAAAGGTAAACTCTCTCTATAGATATGATAAAGCTGAAATCCCGCCTACTAAGTTAGCTAGCCAATGCTTAGATGAGTTTGATAATTTTATGGTTAAGCAAGAAGATTTCAATGCTTATTTTGGTAGACAATTAAAACGCAATGCTTATATGATTGAACACTCGAGTGATTATATGTCTAGAGTTAAAGGTGAACTTAAACTCATTAGTAAACATGCTTCTATGGTTACCACTCAAGTAGAACAAGTGCTTAAAGCTCAAAATGATTTGCTCAGTGAATTAAATAATAAGAAGAATGATAATGCTATTAGAGTTTTGACTAGAGGGCGTAAAATGACTCAGGAACCCTTGTATCCTAAAGGCCACCCTAAGAGAATTGAGCAAGATTCTCAGAGAACTAATGTTGATGCACCTAGTCCTTCTAAAAAGGAAAAAAAAAAGAAAAATGATAGGACCTTGCATGCTTCTAGTGAACCTATTGTTGACACACCTGAGAATCCCAATGATATTTCTATCTCTGATGCTGAAACACAATCTGGTGATGAACATGAACCTAGTGATAATGTTAATGATGATGTTCATGTTGATCCTCAACCTAGTAATGACAATGATGTAGAGATTGAACCTGCTGTTGATCTTGATAACCCACAATCAAAGAATCAATGTTATGATAAGAGAGACTTCATTGCTAGGAAGCATGGTAAAGAAAGGGACCATGGGTTCAGAAACCCATGCCCTTTCCTCCCAAACCATCCAAGAAAAAGGATGATGAGGATTTTGAGCGCTTTGCTGAAATGATTAGACCTATCTTTTTGCGTATGCGTTTTATCGATATGATTAAAATGAATCCTTATGCCAAGTATATGAAGGATATTGTTACAAATAAAAGAAAGATACCGGAAGCTGAAATTTCCACCATGCTTGCTAATTATACTTTTAAAGGTGGAATACCAAGGAAACTAGGAGATCCAGGAGTACCAACTATACCATGCTCCATTAAAAGAAACTATGTTAGAACTGCTTTATGTGATCTTGGAGCTGGTGTTAGTGTTATGCCCCTCTCTTTATATCGTAGACTTGATTTGAATAAGTTGACACCTACTGAAATATCTTTGTAAATGGCTGATAAATCAACTGCTATACATGTCGGTATTTGTGAGGATGTTCCCGTTGTGGTTGCAAACGTTACTATTTTAACGGACTTTGTTATTCTTGATATTCCCGAGGACGATAGTATGTCTATTATCCTTGGTAGACCCTTTTTGAATACTGCAGGGGCTGTTATTGATTGCAACAAAGGCAATGTCACTTTTCATGTCAATGGTAATGAGCATACGGTACACTTTCCGAGGAAACAACCTCAAGTCCACAGTATCAATTCTATTGAAAAATTCCATCGATTACTATTGGAGGTTTTGAATTCCCTCTTCCTACTGTCAAAAGGAGATATGATATTCTTATTATTGGGGACGTGCATATCCCCGTTGAGGTAACATAGTGTTATTCGAAATTTCTCCGGTTTCATGTTATTCGAAATGAGTTTGTTAACAAGACCTGATCAACCTTGTTAGTGGATTCCTTTTGATGAGCATGAGATGGATGAAGTTAGAAAGCACACCCTTCTGTACCCTCCTTTTACTTTCTGTAATTTAGATTAAGTAAAGAAAAATAGTATTTTTTGTCAGTTTTCTGAATTATCCGTGAAATAAAAAATGCCCTGAAAATAAAAGTTCTCCAAATGCCCCGAAATTGAAATATGATTTTTTCTGGAATATTTGAGAATATCTGGCACTAAGAACACAACAGGGGGGGGCAAGCACCTGGCCATGAGGGTCCAGGGCGCGCCCTCCTGCCTCGTGGGCCCATGGTGGCTCCCCTCCACTTATTCCAGCCACCACACACTCCTTCTTCCTCCAAAAAAAATCACCAACCAGCTCAAGCACGAGTTCTAGCTCATTTTGCTGCGATGTTCAATCTCCTAGCTCAAAGTTCCACTCACAAAACTGCTTTGGGGGATTGTTCTTCGGTATGTGACTCCTCCAATGGTCCAATTAGTTTTTGTTCTAGTGCTGTATTCATTGCAAATTTTTGCTGCCTAGGTGACCCTGTTCTTGAGCTTGCATGTCAAATTTATTTGGTCCCAAGTAGTTCTAATGCATGATATAGTCTCTAGGCACTTGTGGGAGTAGTTGCTATCAATTTTGTTGAGTTTGGTTCACTTTTATTTTGAGTTACTAAAATTTTCAGAAACTTTTCAGAGGAAGAAATATGTTTAGGAAAATGTACCAAGGTGGTTCTTCAAGGAAGCAAGGACCCAGGCCCGCAATACGCGATGCGGACGATGAACCACCAAGAGAAGCTCAAGTGCGGCCTTGTGAATGGCCGTCAGAAGATTTCATGGTCCAAGCAGGAATTAAAGAGGAATTTGATGCATATGTGCGTAACGCTTATTTGGAGGGCTTCGTGTCAGATAAGTGCCTCCAACATTATTACCTTACTGATTCCTTTGTGAGAAGATTTAGATTTTCATCTTCACGCAACTCTCACACGGTCCTGTTTGATCTTTATGATAAATCCTATACCATGGACCTAGAGGATTTTAGTATTGCTTGTAAACTCCCGCAATGGGGTAGTCCTAGTGAACCTCGCAAATCTGAGTTTAGAGATTTTCTTGCTAGTATCACAGTGGGAGAATCTAGAGAAATAACCCAAGCTACCATAGGGAGCATTCATTTTCCTGCTATACATTATTTTGCTCTCTTTATAGGCCGATGCATAAACGGTAAGGATGAGGCACGCCACATGTGTGTTCCTGATCTCAGTGTTCTCAGGAGTGCTGTATTAGGAGATAAACATTATAATTTGGGAGCTATTGTGGCGCGTAGGTTGCATAATAACAGTTTAAATGGGGATTTGTTTGGGGGAATTTATGCAACCCATTTAGGTAATTATCTTGATATACCTATTCGTGATTATGATATGGAATTGCCTCCTGCTTGTCTAGATTTTAATGCCATGGTTCGCCATCAGTTTGTTGAGAGGAATGAACCACCTCTCCAGTACCGACTAATCTTTGACAGGCGTCACGTTGTCAATATTGTTCTCCCTGGTCCTACTCTCTTTGACTTTCAGGCAAAGGGGAGATATGTCATAACCAGGGAGGAGGCGAACGAGTATAAGAGGAGGACGGAGACAGCTCGCCTCCAAGTGGCAGCTCATGAGGCAATAGCTGCTGCATCACAGTACGACCCCAACTACAACTTTGGATATCCGTCAGGCCAACCGTGGCCATAGACCAACTTAGGCCAAAAGCCTAAGCTGTGGGGAGTACGTATTTCTCACCGACATTACATTCATGTCCACACACTCACTCTAGTTGTCGGTGCTCATACTTTTTCACTGTAATATCCATGCTAGTTTATTTTCCATTTCTCGCTTTCTTCTTGTGTGTTTGATAAACCTTAAGAAAAAAAATAGTTGTAGCTTTTAATTAGTTTACTTTCCTTGCCTGTAGTAATAATTAATAGAAAACCCAAAAATAATTCCTGTTCTTCTTTTGTTTGTTGGGAGCTTTCCCGTGTAAATAGTTTTATTTCTTTTCTTTTCTTTGGGGGTCGATAGGAGAAGACCATAATGAAAATGTTGAAGTGGCTCTTATGTACATTATTGTTGATTTAACCAAGAGCCCATATTACCTTGTCTTCTCCTTTGTATTGAATGCCTGCAGATTCCAGCTTAGTCCAATGCACGTGCACTATTATTACTATTCGCATCGTTCGGTCGTGCAAGTGAAAGGCAATTATGACGATATATGATGGACTGATTGAGATGAGAGGAGCTGGTATGAACTCGACCTCTCTTGTTTTTGTAAATATGATTAGTTCATCATTCCTGATTCAGCCTATTATGAATCAACATATTTGCAATGACAATTAGAGATTATAGTTGCTTATGCCATGCTTAGTTAGCTAGGAGTTTATAATGGTTTACCTTGCGTGCCAACATGCTATCAAAATGGTTGTGATGTGGTATGATAGGGTGGTATCCTCCTTTGAATGATTCAAGTGACTTGACTTGGCACATGTTCACGCATGTAGTTGAAACAAAATCAACATAGCCTTCACGATATTTATGTTCATGGTGGATTATATCCTACTCATACTTGCACTCAATGTTTATTAATTTTAATGCATGATCATGACTGTTGTCGCTCTCTACTTGGTCGCTTCCCAGTCTCTTTCTAGCCTTCACTTGTACTAAGCGGGAATACTGCTTGTGCATCCAATCCCTTAAACCCCAAAGTTATTCCATATGAGTCCACTATACCTTCCTATATGCGGTATCTACCTGCCGTTCCAAGTAAATTTGTATGTGCCAAACTCTAAACCTTCAAATGAAATTCTGTTTTGTATGCTCGAATAGCTCATGTATCAACTAGGGTTGTATGTATCTTCCATGCTAGGCGGGTTATTCTCAAGAGGAGTGGACTCCGCTCCTCACTCACGAGAAAATGGCTGGTCACCGAGATGCCCAGTCCCATGCTTTATGCAAATCAAATCGAAATAATTGCAAACAAAACTCCCCCGGGACTCTTGTTAGTTGGAGGCACTCGTTGTTTCGAGCAAGCCATGGATTGATGCTTGTTGGTGGAGGGGGAGTATAAATTTTACCATTCTGTTTGGGAACCACCTATAATGTGAGTATCATGGAAGATATCGAGATCTCTCGGTTGTTATGTTGACAATGAAAGTATACCACTCAAAATATTATTTATCTCTATTTCAAAATCGAGCTCTGGCACCTCTACAAATCCCTGCTTCCTTCTGCGAAGGGCCTATCTATTTACTTTTATGTTGAGTCATCACCCTCTTATTAAAAAGCACCAGCTGGAGAGCACCGCTGTCATTTGCATCCATTACTATTAATTTATATTGGGTATGACTATGACTGGATCTTTTCTACCATGAATTACAATGTTTAGTCAGTCCTTGATCTTCAGAGGTGCTCTGCATTTATGTTTTGCGGTCTCAGAAAGGGCTAGCGAGATACCATCTTGTTATATCATATTATGATTGTTTTGAGAAAGTGTTGTCATCCGAGATTTATTATTATTGCTCGCTAGTTGATTATGCCATTGATATGAGTAAACATGAGACCTAAATGTTATCGTGAATATGGTTAGTTCATAATCTTTGCTGAAAACTTGAATGCTGGCTTTACATATTTACAACAACAAGAGCAAACAGAGTTTGTAAAAGTTTTTCTTTATCACTTTCAGTTTATCAACTGAATTGCTTGAGGACAAGCGAAGGTTTAAGCTTGGGGGAGTTGATACGTCTCCGTCGTATCTACTTTTCCAAACACTTTTGCCCTTGTTTTGGACTCTAACTTGCATGATTTGAATGGAACTAACCCGGACTAACGCTGTTTTCAGCAGAATTGCCATGGTGTTATTTTTGTGCAGAAATAAAAGTTCTCGGAATGACCAGAAAATCAACGGAGATTATTTTTGGAAATAATAAAAAATACTGGAGAAAGAATCAAGGCCAGGGGGGCCACACCCTGTCCACAAGGGTGGGGGCGCGCCCCCTGCCTCGTGGGCCCCCTGGAGCTCCACCGACCTCAACTCCAACTCTATATATTCACGTCCGGGGAGAAAAAAAATTAGAGAGAAGGATTCATCGCGTTTTACGATATGGAGCCGCCGCCAAGCCCTAATCTCTCTCGGGAGGGCTGATCTGGAGTCCGTTCGGGGCTCCAGAGAGGGGGATCCGTCGCCATCGTCATCATCAACCATCCTCCATCACCAATTTCATGATGCTCACCGCCGTGCGTGAGTAATTCCATTGTAGGCTTGCTGGACGGTGATGGGTTGGATGAGATTTATCATGTAATCGAGTTAGTTTTGTTAGGGTTTGATCCCTAGTATCCACTATGTTCTGAGATTGATGTTGCTATGACTTTGCTATGCTTAATGCTTGTCACTAGGGCCCGAGTGCCATGATTTCAGATCTGAACCCATTATGTTTTCATGAATATATGTGTGTTCTTGATCCTATCTTGCAAGTCATTAGTCACCTACTATGTGTTATGATCCGACAACCCCAAAGTGACAATAATCGGGACCACTCCCGGTGATGACCGTAGTTTGAGGAGTTCATGTATTCACTATGTGTTAATGCTTTGGTCCAGTACTCTATTAAAAAGAGGCCTTAATATCCCTTAGTTTCCATTAGGACCCCGCTGCCACGGGAGGGTAGGACAAAAGATGTCATGCAAGTTCTTTTCCATAAGCACGTATGACTATATTCGGAATACATGCCTACATTACATTGATGAATTGGAGCTAGTTCTGTGTCACCCTATGTTATAACTGTTGCATGAATAATCGCATCCGGCATAATTCTCCATCACCGATCCAATGCCTATGAGCTTTTCACATATTGTTCTTCGCTTATTTACTTTTCCGTTGCTACTGTTACAATCACTACAAAATTATCACCGTTACTTTTGCCACCGTTACAGTTACTTCCATACTACTTTGCTACTAAATACTTTGCTGCAGATATTAAGTTATCCAGGTGTGGTTGAATTGACAACTCAACTGCTAATACTTGAGAATATTCTTTGGCTCCCCTTGTGTCGAATCAATAAATTTGGGTTGAATACTCTACCCTCGAAAACTGTTGCGATCCCCTATACTTGTGGGTTATCACTTACCTAGCCTCCCTGGCAACTATTGAGGACTCTGTTTTATTTAAAAACTTTCAGATCTAAGTATTTTATTAAAACAACAAGCAAAATGAAAATAAAATGACATTCTAAGAATAGCACAACTCATGTGAAGAAGCAAAAACTTAGGCTCAACCGATACTAACCGATAATTGTTGATGAAGAAAGGTGTAAGTGCATCTAGTGCCCCTCAGTGATTTTGGTGTATTGAAGACTTATAGGTTAAGGGACTGATGCGTTTGTGAGTGTACACAGGTCTATAAGTCTATGAGGAGTTTGATATTTACGGAGAAAGTCGACCCCTAAAAATGAAGTTCTTCGACTGAAGACTTTGGATTTCTGAAGACTTTCTGAAGACTTTGAAAGTGAGGAAATTGGTGTGACCCTGAAGACTTGGTATTCATTTGAGGAACATGAAGCGTGAAGACTTTTGTTTTCGTAGTTTCATTTTCTCTTTCTTGAGTCATAGGAAACACCGTACTGTTAAAGGGGGTCGAGGAAATACTAAGGAAAAATTTCCATGTGATGCTCAACTCAAAATCCTACACCTACCAATCCCTTCGAGTGAAGCCATTGGAAATCTCATACAGTTCAGTCATATTCTTCAGTGACAGAGACGAAGTTCTTCTGGTCTCTGAGGAATTTGTTCTGACTGAGGAGTTAGGAATTCGCCAGTGCGGATTGCCTACACAGTGAGGAACATGATAGCCCTGAGGAATTTGATACTCAAATTTCCGACCATTGATGTGCTATGCGCCAGCTGTCCCAAAATATCTACCCACCTAACGGTCATATCATTGAAGGGCATTTATGTCTTATCACGGCGGGTTGCTCCCTAGGCTATAAATAGCCGCCCCCTACAACCACTAGCTGGTTGGCTGCTCTGAGAGAAACTGACACTTGTCAATTGAGAGCATCCCATCCTCCGAGGACTTTGAGCGAAAATCATCAAGTGAGGAAAACCCAAACCCAAACACCTACAAACCCCAAGTGATTGAGCATCACTGAAGAGGTTGATCCTGCGTGGATCCGACGCTTGTTACGTTTGAAGAGTGTGCTTCTTCCAGACGGTTAGGCGTCATGGTCTAGAGCATCCAAGAGGAAATTGTGGATCGCCGAGTGACCGAGTTTGTGAAGGTTTGGAAGTCACCTGAAGACTTACCACGAGTGATTGGACGAGGTCTGTGTGACCATAGTTCAAGGAGAATACGGTGAGGACTGTGTGTCCGGGACTGTGTGTCCTCAGGTTTAAATACCTAACCGCTCCAACCAGACGTACAACTGAGACAGCAGTTGGAACTGGTCTACCAAATCATTATCTTCACCAAGCCAACTGGTTCTATTTCCTCAACTCTTTCATTTCCTCATTACTGTGTTGTATGCTTTGACATATCTGTGTTTGAAGACTTTGACTGATGAAAGTGCGTTATATCGACTAGAGGGGGGGTGAATAGGCGATTTTTATAAATTCTTCACTGAGGAATTTGTGGGTGAGGAAATTCCTTAGCGAAGAACTACTTGCAGCGGAATAAGTACTCAAAACTATGCATAGCAGAACATAAGCATAGTCATCATGATGAAATGAAAACAAGCACAGAGTACAGAAAGCGTAAACACAGGATAACACAGGCTGAAGATAAACAGACTGAAGAAATTGAACTGAGGAAATTGAGAAAGTCTTCAGTCAAAGTCTTCAAACACAGATATGAACAAGCATACAACACAGTAATGAGGAAATGAAAGAGTTGAGGAAATAGAACCAGTTGGCTTGGTGAAGACAATGATTTGGTAGACCAGTTCCAACTGCTGTCTCAGTTGTACGTCTGGTTGGAGCGGCTATGTATTTAAACCTGAGGACACACAGTCCTCACCGTATTCTCCTTGAACTATGGTCACACAGACCTCGTCCAATCACTCGTGGTAAGTCTTCAGGTGACTTCCAAACCTTCACAGACTCGGTCACTCGGCGATCCACAATTTCCTCTTGGATGCTCTAGACCATGACGCCTAACCATCTGGAAGAAGCACAGTCTTCAAAGGTAACAAGCGTCGGCTCCACGCAGTATCAATCTCTTCAGTGATGCTCAATCACTTTGGGTTTGTAGGTGTTTGGGTTTGGGGTTTTCCTCACTTGATGATTTTCACTCAATTTCCTCGGAGGATGGGATGCTCTCAATTGACAAGTGTCAGTTTCTCTCAGAGCAGCCAACCAGCTAGTGGTTGTAGGGGGCGGCTATTTATAGCCTAGGGAGCAGCCCGACATGATAAGACATAAATGCCCTTCAATGATATGACCGTTAGGTGGATAAGATATTTTGGGACAGCTGGCGCGTAGCACAGCAACGGTCGGAAATTTGAGTATCAAATTCCTCAGGGCTATCATGTTCCTCACTGTGTAGGCAATCCGCACTGGCGAATTCCTAACTCCTCAGTCAGAACAAATTCCTCAGAGACCAGAAGAACTTCGTCTTTGTCACTGAAGAATATGACTGAACTGTATGAGATTTCCAATGGCTTCACTCGAAGGGATTGGTAGGTGTAGGATTTTGAGTTGAGCATCACATGGAAAATTTTCCTTAGTATTTCCTCGACCCCCTTTAACAGTACGGTGTTTCCTATGACTCAAGAAAGAGAAAATGAAAACTACGAAAACAAAAGTCTTCACGCTTCATATTCCTCAAATGAATACTAAGTCTTCAAGGTCACACCAATTTCTTCACTTTCAAAGTCTTCAGAAAGTCTTCAGAAATCCAAAGTCTTCAGTCAAAGAACTTCATTTTTAGGGGTCGACTTTCTCTGTAAATATCAAACTCCTCATAGACTTATAGATCTGTGTACACTCACAAACGCATTAGTCCCTTAACCTATAAGTCTTCAATACACCAAAATCACTAAGGGGCACTAGATGCACTTACAATCTCCCCCTTTTTGGTGATTGATGACAATATAGGTTAAGTTTTCAACGAGGATAAGCATATGAAGTGTAAATACTGATATTGAGGAATTTGATTGCAAGATATAGAAGAACTCCCCCTGAAGATGTGCATAGTGAGGAATTTGCTTTTGAAGCAATGCACACTTGAAGAGTTGAATCATGGAGATCTCCCCCTATATCTTGTAATTCATACATGCATTTGACATAATATATGAAGAATTTGAAATGCATGATGAAATATGGTTACTGATGTAATTCAGCATGCGTGCAATAATATTAACGAGGAATAAGCATGCAGAAGAACACAACAAAAGTATTAGGTCACCATAGAGTTTAAGTTTACAACTCGATCCAGCAAAGTCTTCGAAAGAACGAGAGTTGCAACTTAGAAAAAAACGCCCATATGAGATAGACCCGCTTGAATACTAACTCAAATTTCTCCCCCTTTGTCATCAAATGACCAAAAGGGTCGAAAATGGGGACTAACGCCCCTGAAGAATATCAAGGTGATGAAGGAGCGTCAGCGTTGTTGGGGTCGTTTGTCGATGTAGGGCCTGCCGCAGTGTCGTCCAAATCTTCATGTTCATCAGTGTCACGTGATGAAGAATAGGAGCTGGCCACCAAGGAAGGAACCTTGACCTTCTTGTACTTCTTTGGAGGAGGTGCAGCCCAGTCAAGATCGTCCTTGAGACCCATTGTCTTCAGATCTTCTTCACTGTAGACTTGAGACAGAATAGCCCAGGTGCGGTTGAGGATTGCATGAAGGTAGTAGTGGTTTTTCTTCACTGCATTATGGGTAGCAGTCATGTTGTGAAGAATTGAACCAAACTGACGCTTGACCCATTTATGATTGCGATCAACCTTCTGGTGAAGACTGAGGAGAAGCTCACGGTCAGTCATCACCCTGGGTGCTGTGCCTTGAGGATTTTGCTTGGGAGCGTTGGCGGCAGAGTCATGGGTGGGAGAGTCATCATTGGTGGAGTAGGATGCAGCCTTGCGAAATTGTCCATCCAATGGACGAATGCCTTCACCAATTACAGTTGTCGGAGTAAATGGCCACGGGTAGCCTAACCGACTCCCCCTGGCTCTTCAAGAAATTATCAGGCCATTTAAGCCTTCAAGCATACAAAGCATAGGGCCGCCTTCCCCCGGCCGGCTATCCCCAGGGCCGACTCCTAGAAGGCGGCCCAGTCTCAGAAACCTTCCCCAAGAAAGCTACGAGGTGGCCGACTCCAGGAAGCCGGCCCCAAGGGGACCGACTCCCCGAAGCCGGCCATGAAGAGCGCCGACTCCCAGAAGCCGGCCAAGACCGCACCCACCAAGACTGTGTCCACATAACGGTGATAAGACGGGGCGTGGTCGCAGTACGGCCCACTACCCCCGAATTCCGAAGCAGGCATGGCCACATGGCGCCGTACGGGTCAGCCATCTCCCGTCCGGCACGGCACTGTAGCCATGTTGGCTTCAACGTCATCCACGACAGACGCCAGTACGGCCTGCGGGCGGCGGGCCCCTTTAGCCAGAGAGACGCACGTAGGCGGCCCGGCCTCCCCTAGTCGGCCAGAGGCGTAGCCGGCCCCCAGGAGCCGGCTACCTCCCTACCTCGAGGCATGTGCCACATTAAGGAGACAAGACGAGGTAAGGCTACAGTGAGAGCTCGCAAGGCGGCTATGCTGTAGCCATGCTTACCTCGACAAAGCCCCCGTCATCAGGGGCGAGGCAACAGTAACCCGCCGCCAATAAAACCCCCAAGCGGTGGGGCCGGCCTGTCGACCAAGAAGCCGACAGCCGGCGGGACCCACCAGTCGGCGGGCCCCAATGGCCGGCGGAGAAGCCGGCGAACACAGACACTGACGGCTGGGACCCGCGCCCAGCCGGATTACTATTGTACCCCCGGGGGGTAGGCCTATATAAACCCCCCGGGGCACCCATGCAAAGGGTTGGTCTCATAGAATTACACACACCACTTAGAGAGAAAAGGAGAGCTAGCCTTGCCCTTCTTCTCCCTCTAGCCCGACAGCTCAAGGAGCGTTTGTAGCTACTCATTTCGATCTAGTGATCATGCGGAGACCCCGCAGAGCAGGACTAGGGGTGTTATCTCCACGGAGAGCCCCGAACCTGGGTAAGATTCGCCGGCGTGCATGTCTTCGCCTCATCCCGTTTCCAGGCACCGGCGACGTCTTATTGGCTCCCACAATGATAAGCCACCCGTTGGCATATGTCGCACCTACCACCCGACATTTGGCGCCCACCGTGGGGCCAGGTGCACCGTCGTCCGGAGACCTGTTCTGGACGGGAACCCTTTTCCTCGCTCGCGAGCGCAGCCAGCCTGCTGCGCCCGACGGCGTTTGCCCCGACGCGCTGCAAGGCGTCGATGACGCCTGCGCAGCGAGCCGCCTCGCCGATCTGCTCGGCGAGACTCGCATCTCCGACGAGCCCGCGTCCGACGCGGGCACGGACTACCCCGAGAGCCGCCTCGTCAGCCTCCTCGACCAACTTCACGTCTCCAGCGAGCCTGCTGTAGACTTGGAGTCGGTCGGCTCCACCGACCCGATGCTTGTCGACTCCGACACGGCATCGCTCGACGCCTACCCCTCCGATGTGGTAGTCTTCGACGACCCTCTCCCCCGAGCTGACAGCGGCAACAGTGCTGTCACGGAGGTGCTGGTCATCAGCCACGCCGCCAACTCGAGCGAGAACGCCCACGACGCCCTGCAAGCGGCGATGCATGACTTATCCGTCCCCATCCCGGCCGACGTCGACGCAGAGACCCTGGAGGCGCGCCGCCTCACCCTCATCACGGAAGGCCAGAAGATAGCCTCCATGAGACGCCTCACCGAGGCTCACCAGCGCGAAGTCGACCACGCCGCCTTTGGCACGCCGCCTCATGGCGGGCCGAGCCGAGCCAGTTTCGTCCAGAAGCGCGGCGCGGCTATCGCCAGCATGCCGGGGGCAGACCGCCCCGTCTACGCCACCCCGCTCGAGAATCTGCGAGCCGCTCAGGCGGCTGCTGAAGAGCTAAATGGGCTGGGAGCCGATGAGCTTCCCTACATGACAAGGCGAATCCAGCAGCTGATCGACGCAGCCGCAGAATGGCACGAAGCCGGCGCCCGCGCTGAGAGTCCTCCCCCGCGCAGAGAGCACGCCGCGACATCCTGGTCGCCGACTGCGAGCGGTGCCCGCGCGAGGAAAGACAAGGAGCCGGCTGCTAGCCGCAGCCGGACTCGGATCACCATCGAGCGCGACGCGAAAGGCGCCCTCAAGGAGTGGAGCGCCAAGGAAATCCGCCTCCTCCTCCGCCTCGAGGGGAGAGATATCCCACCCCGCCGCCGGTCACGCATCCGACTCTTGGTGGCCGACTAGGCCACCGCAAAGGAGTCGGCGAGAACGACGCCCGCCACCGGATCGACCGCCTGGCTCGATCCCTGGTGCTAGAAGAAGAAGACGATGTCGGTCCGCCATGCTTTGGCCCCCACATCCGCGACGAGCCCTTCCCCAAAGGGTTCTCGCTCCCCAGAGACACGCCCAAGTACAACGGCTCTGTGAAGCCGGAAGATTGGCTCATCGACTACTCTACTGCTGTCAGTATAGCCAACGACAACCGGCGCGTAGCCGTGAAGTACGTCCCCCTCATGCTGCAAGGCACGGCGCGCACCTGGCTCAACAGCCTCAATCCCTACAGCGTCAACAGCTGGCTGGACTTCACGGAAGTCTTTGTCCGCAACTTCACCAGCACGTACAAGCGGCCTCCCAAACCGCGCCAACTCTCCCTATGCGTCCAAGGGCCCAACGAGCCGACCCGCGACTACCTCACGCAGTGGGCCGAGCTCCGCAACTCCTGCGAGGGGGTGCACGAGGTTCAGGCCATCGAGTACTTCATCGCCGGGTGCCGAGAGGGCACCCTCCTCAAGCACCGACTCCTCTGCGACGAGCCGGCTACCCTCGATGAACTGCTGATCATCGCGGACAAGTACACCACGGCCGACTCCTCAATGAAGACCGAGCTTCGAGTGGACGCCTCTGGGAAGGTGATCGCTCCGGCTCCCAAGACGCCGGCTGGCGACTCCAATCGGCGCCCCTACCAGAACGAACACAAGCGCAAGGCCCCTATGCCGCCTTCCACCAGTCGGCAAGTGGCCACAGTTGAAGATGAGCAGCCCGAAGAACGGCCCGCTCCCAAGAAGAAGGGCGGCAGGCCGGCTTGGCAGCCGGCTTTCTCCTACGAGCAGACTCTCGATGCCCCTGCAAGTTCCATAGCGGCGCGAAGCCGTCCAACCACACGACCCGAAAGTGCCACTGGCTCACGCGGATCTCCAAGGGCGAGGGGCTGGTGCCGCCTCCGCCTCCCGGCCCGCCGCCTCCAGCCCCCCAGCAGCCGGCGGCTCGACCAGCGGTCGGAGCCATTCAAGATGAGTTCCCTGAAGAGCACGCCGCCTATGTTGTCTTCACAAGCCAAGTTGAAGACAAGCGCAGTCGGCGCCGACAGCACCAAGAGGTTAACGCAGTCGCCTCCAGCAACCCCGAGTTCATGCACTGGTCCGAGAAGCCCATCAACTGGAGCCAGGCTGACCACCCAGAGGTGATGCCGTCCCCTGGCTCCTACGCATTAGTATTGGACGTGACCCTCGCAACGGAGAGGCGAGCCGCCCGATTCTCCCGCGTTCTGATTGATGGCGGGAGCAGCATCAACATACTGTACCGCGATACCATGGAGAAGCTGAACATCAAGGCGAAGCAGCTCATGCCAAGCCGGACCGTGTTCCATGGCATCGTACCCGGCTTGTCCTGTTCCCCGATCGGAAAGATCAAGATGGATGTTCTCTTCGGAGACAAGGATCACTTTTGCCGAGAAGCGATCTGGTTCGAGGTAGTGGATCTGGAGAGCCCTTACCATGCCTTGCTTGGCCGACCTGCTCTGGCCAAGTTCATGGTTGTGCCCCACTACGCCTACCTGAAGATGAAGATGCCGAGCTCGAAGGGGATCATCACTGTAGCCGGCGACTACAAGAAGTCCATCGAGTGCGCTACAGCCAGCAGTCGGCTGGCCGAGTCCCTTGTAGTGGCAGAAGAGAAGAAGATACTAGAACGGGTTGTGGCCATGGCCGGCAAGCAGCCGTCCTTGTCCCCCAACCCCAAGGATTATGATGCGCAGGGCTCCTTCCAGCCGGCCAAGGAGACGAAGAAGATACCTCTGGACCCGGAGAACCCGGAAAGGTTTGCTGTCATTGGGGCAAACCTGGACAGTAAATAGGAAGGCGAGCTCGTCGACTTCCTCCGTGAGAATCGAGACGTCTTTGCATGGTCCCCAAAGGACATGCCGGGTGCCCCGAAGGATTTCGCCGAGCACAAATTACACGTCCGAGCCGACGCGAAGCCGGTCAAGCAGCCCCTCCGCCGACTGTCAGAAGAGAAGCGAAGAATCGTAGGAGAAGAGATAGCCCGGCTCCTCGCCGCCGGCTTTATTATGGAAGTATTTTTCCCAGAGTGGCTTGCCAACCCAGTCTTGGTATTGAAGAAGAACAACAAGTGGCGTATGTGTATAGACTACACCAGCCTCAACAAGGCCTGCCCCAAAGATCCGTTTGCTTTGCCACGGATTGACCAAGTGTTAGACTCCACGGCCGGATGCGAGCTGTTGAGTTTTTTGGATGCCTACTCAGGGTACCATCAGATCAAGTTGGACCCAGCAGACCGCCTGAAGACTGCCTTCATCACACCATTCGGAGCTTTCTGTTACCTGACTATGACATTCGGCTTAAGGAATGCCGGTGCCACTTTTCAGCGTTGCATGCAGAAATGCCTCCTCAAGCAACTCGGCAGAAATGCCCACGTCTACGTAGACGACATTGTGGTGAAGACAGAGAAGCGCGGCACCCTGCTGGAGGACCTCAAAGAAACATTTGCCAACTTGCGCTGATTCCAGATCAAGCTCAACCCCGAGAAATGCGTGTTCGGAGTACCAGCCGGCCAGCTGCTAGGCTTTCTGGTCTCCGAACGCGGCATCGAGTGCAACCCTGTGAAGATCAAGGCCATTGAGAGGATAAAGATTCCCACCAGATTGCGAGATGTGCAGAAGTTCACTGGGTGCCTGGCCTCCTTAAACCGCTTTATCAGCCGACTAGGAGAGAAGGCTCTCCCCCTATACCGACTCATGAAGAAATCAACTCATTTCGAGTGGAATGACCAAGCCGACCAAGCCTTCCATGAGTTGAAGAAGATGCTGACCACTCCACCTGTCCTGGCGGCACCGACTGAGAAGTGTAGGAGATATGCCCTAGAGGCAGTACTAACAGTTATTTTGCATCTCCAAAGTTTGTAATGAATGTTTAGCTTCCATGCTATAACTGCAATGATTCCCGAGTCTGCAATATCCACGAGGCTCGGAGGGAAACTCATGTGCACGTGTGGTATACTAAACGGTAAAATGTATTCCTAGTCTTGCCTCTAAGACTGGCTCATGTATTGCATGATGATCCTGTTTTCCTGATCATGGGCATGTCTATGCTGGCAATTCAGAGGGCGCGATGTTGGTAGAACACTTGTGTTGAATCGACCCAAATTGATGTTATGCTATGAGATTCTTTTCGTCACAAGTTTATGGTTAATAACACAGAGATAGTTAATGTTTGCATAATTCCTTAGACCATGAGAGAATCGAGTTCCTTCGTACTTGCTTTGTGAACTTTGGGGTTTGTTAAACGTCATCCATAACTGGGTGGCTATTACGGCGGCTTTCGGGTTCACGGAAAAGTATAGGAAGTAACAAGATAGCTCAAGATTGGGATTTGCTCCTCCGACGATGGAGAGATATACTCGGGCCCTCTCGGTGTAACGGTATCCATCATCGTCTGGCCAGACACATTGTGATTTAATCACTGGGATGCCGGAACACGGAAACGAGAAAAGAGAACAAAACCGGTAACGAGGTAACTTGCATGGTGGACAAATTGTTCGTCCATGGGCATGCAATAAATCTCACCTCGGGTGTTTGTGACATATCGCGAAGCAATAGGAATAGCTCACTGCAACTGGAGGTTCACTCGAATATTCATTCGTGCGGGTATAGGGGTCAATATGGGTGTCCACGGCTCCGATGTTGATCATTGATCGGAAGGGGTTCCAGGTCATGTCTATACTTCACCGAATCTATAGGGTCACACGCTTAAGGGTCATCTATCTGCTGAATACTAGATAGGGAGTCTGAGAGAAAATCACCGAAAAAGTTTCGGACACCGAAAAGTTTCGGACAGCGGAATCGTACCGCAGAGAGAGGTCATCGGATAAGTTTCGATGATACCGAAAAGTTGTTTCGGGATACACCATTAAGTCATTGGTTTCGGCACATGCCTGATAATTCTTGGAGGATGCCCGAATCATTCTGGAAGCTTTTTGGAATTTTTTGAGATAAAAACCGGAAATGTTCCGGAGCTGCCGGAGCCACTTCAGATGCTTTTCGCAGATGAAAATCACTAAACCGGAATTGTTTCGGAACGCGTTGAAAATAATTTTGGTGGGTACTGGAAATTTTCTAAGCCCACATAAATATTTTCAGTTCGAACAGACGCTGAAAAATGTCGTCGTGAATAGTGAAAGTGCTTTTTGGGATATTTTATGGTGAGTCACCTTTTGGGATATTTCCAAAAGGCTTCTAGAAGGGCTTGGGGGCCAAGCATGCTCCTCATGGGGGTCCCCCAAGGGGGTTGTCCGGCCACATGTGTGGGGCTCCATGGAGCTCCACTTCACTCCCCATTATGCCCTTCATGTGTGACATTTGCATGGGCATTTTGGGTTTTTGTGAGCCATCCCTACCCCTTGGCTTTCCTATAAATAGAGGAGGAGTGGGCAGCCCAAACCTCATCCCTTGCTCTCATACACATGCCATGCATTATCTGGCTTCTTCTCTCCCTCCCACGAAAAGAGTTTCATAGAGCCGTAAGGCTGTCTGGGTTCCGGCAGGAACTAGTTCTGGACGGCGAAGCCCTGCCGGATAGCTGACACCGTATGTGTGCAACCCCGTAGAGAGATTTTAGTTTCGATCTTTTGCCCGAGTGTCTGTTCGAGTGTCCTCCCGAAGGGCTGTCCGAGTCTCCGTCCGAGTTTCGAGGGTCCTCTCGAAGGGCTGTCCGCGACATTGTCCGGGGGACTGTCCGACCGCCTCCCGAAGGGCTGTCCGGAGAGGGAGTACATCCTCGCGGTTGGGAGGTTGTAAATCCTAGCTGCGGGGATCTGCACCGACGATCTACACTGACTCTTCTTCCGCTGCGCTTCGAGTCGGTACGGATCAGATCAAACCTTGTATGCAGTCTCCATAGTGGTCCTGGGCGTGCTCGCAATACCGAAAATTTTCGTTTTCTGTCGCGTTCCCCTACAGTGGCATCAAGAGTCGTGCTATGCATAGATGCAGGTTACGATCTAGAATACATGGAGATGTATGGGTATTGCATAATATAATTTTGGAGTAGATGAGATCTATTGCTGAAAATTATTTATGCGGGTGACAGATGAAATCTGTTACCCGACGTTCTTGCTGCTTCCCTAGAATTTGCGTTTGCTCAATCTCGAGACATCATGGTGGAATTTGACAAAGTTCTGGCAATCCGTGATCCTGATTGATCATGGAAGTGCTATCAGTTCTTTGGGTTCTGCCATAGTCAAAAGAAAGATGAAATTCGCAGATCAAAGGGCATTGCAGATATGATCTGCACGGGGGTCATGCGTATGACGAAGTTTAGTATGGGGCTCGAGATTTAATTATCTCGTGTTTCATACACCCCGAGATGTTAATCTAGCAACTTGAATAATCATACTTGATGATAAAACGTTGGTAGTTGCGGTTTAAGTCAAAACCTTAGAAGCCACGTAAAATAAAATTTTGCATAAACCGATTAGAGGCGTCTAACTTGGTTTTGCAGGATGTGCATGTGATGTGGTATAGCAATGCTCATATTCATTTTGATTATGTATGAGATGACTATATGATGTAACTAACATGACCTGCGTGTCATGATTCTGCATGATGGCTGGAGCCATATGATTGCACTTTAATGACCTGCGTGTCAACCTTAAGTAATGCATTTATTTTATCTGCTATGGAGATAGTGATATTATCTGGTGCATCGACAAGGTGGTGGCAGTCTTCGCAAAGGTGAACACCGACGCGAATGCCGGAGACAAAGAAATACTTGACTTCTCCGTCAGAAGAGGCTATACCATATCATGCTATTATGAATTGCCTGAGATGTTTATCCCTCTTGATGCACCCTTCTTGATTGCGCGGTAGTCGCTTTTATTAGGGTGATCTCTCACTTCAAATATCAAGTAGTTAGTGTTCTCCCAAGTGCAGCACCGTCACAACATCTATCCTTTCGGGGTGCGCCATGGATGCATGGGTACGAACGATTGGAGAAATGTAAGGCGGGTGAGGTCAGACCTCGTAGCAAGATCACTTGGTTGTCTTGACGTTCATGGCAGGATCGTCCTGAGCTCGGAACACATGCATCGAAAGATGAACAAGAGTCACATAGAGATGTGATCGGCAAGTTGGCCTCCCAATTGAAATCCTCATCATGAGATGATGATTCTATGACGTTGAATTGATATTTGGATCTTGAATCACTCAAAATCAATTTTGAGAGATATTGATTTGAGTGAGAGCACACTTTAGAATAAAAATGTTTATTCACTAGTGCAAATTTCATTATAAACAAAAGTCTAAGTGAAACTTGTGTTTTCCGTTGTAGATGAAATGGCTCGCAACACCGCGTTCAACTTAGGCCCGATGTTAGAGAAAGAGAAGTTAGCTACGACTGGAAACAACTATGCGGACTGGGTCCGTAACCTGAGGATTGTCCTCAGGAGCGCTAAGAAATTGTATGTGCTTGAAACTGCTCTTCCAGCTAAACCGGCGGCAGATGCACCGGTAGATGAACAAAATGTCTGGGCCACTAAGGATGATGATCACAACTTAGTGCAGTGCCTCATGCTAGCTTGCATGACTCCAGGGCTTCAAAAACGTTTTGAATTCCATAAAGCCCGTGATATGATCCGGGAATTGGATGCTCTGTACAAGGAAACCGCAAAGTCTGAGCGATATGATATCATGAAGGCTTTGATGGATTGCAAGATGGCTGAGGGTAGTTCAGTTGGTGAACACGTGGTCAAAATGATTGGCTATTCTGAAAGGCTTAAAGCCCTAGAATTTCCACTTCCACCTGGCCATATGATGGACATGTTGCTTTCTTCACCCCCCGTCTTACGACGGTTTTGTCATGAACTACAACATGACAGGGATGGAGAAGACACCGGAAGAGGTGCTCGCCATGCTGAAAACTACAGAAGGAGGACTGCGGAAAAATCGCAAGCAAGTGTTGCTTGTGAATAAAACCGCCAGTTTCAAAAAGAAGAAAGGCAAGCCAAAGAAGGGCAAGGGCGCCGGTAAGACCGGCTCCCAAAGCAACTCTAAGGGCGGAGCCAAGAATGAAACTGAGTGCTTCTACTGCAAGGGCACATGACACTGGAAGAGAAACTGCAAGAAGTATCTGGAAGATAAGAAGACCGGGAAAACCGAAAAAGGTATAATTGTTATACAGGTTAATGTCATTGACGTTTTGCTTGCTAGCGAAAATTCTAAGTCTTGGGTATTTGATACCGGATCGGTTGCTCACATTTGCAACTCGATACAGGGGCTTCAGAAGGTGCACAAGCTGGCAAAGAATGAAGTCGTAATGCGCGTCGGGAACGGCACTGGGATCGCCGCTCAAGCCGTCGGCATTATGCCTCTATGTCTCCCTTCAGGATTTATCCTAGAACTAAGTAACTGTTATTTTGTTCCACTGTTGTGTAGAAACATTATCTCCGGATCATGTTTAGTACACGATGGGTATTCGTACAAGTCTGAGAACAATGGTTGTTCACTTTATTGTAAGGATATGTTTTATGGATTTGCACCCATTGTTGGGGGCCTTTTCATACTAAATCTTGAATGTGAAAATGATGTCTTTAACGTGAATGCCAAACGCCTTAAGAAGGCTGATACCACCACCACTTACTTGTGGCACTGTCGGCTTGGCCACATCGGAAAGAAACGTATGCAAAGACTCCAGAGAGATGGAGTTTTACCGTCCTTTGATTTTGAATCATTTGACACATGCGAAGCTTGTCTGATGGGGAAAATGACCAAGACGCCATTCACGGGTCATCCTGAACGGGCGGGTGAATTATTGGAAATAATACATAGTGATGTATGTGGTCCAATGAGCACAGCCGCACGGGGTGGGTATTTCTACTTCGTGACTTTTACTGATGATTTAAGTCGGTCTGGCTATATCTACTTAATGAAGCATAAGTCGGAAACCTTTGAAAAGTTCAAAGAATTTCAGAATGAGGTAGAAAATCATCGTAACAAAAAGATTAAGTTTCTGCGGTCTGATCGCGGAGGCGAATATCTTAGTCATGAGTTTGGCCAACATCTGAGTGATCGTGGAATCGTTTCACAGCTTACGCCTCCCGGAACTCCACAGAGAAACGGAGTATCGGAAAGACGTAACCGAACCCTGTTGGACATGGTAAGGTCAATGATGTCTCTTACAGATCTGCCGATATCTTTTTGGGGTCATGCACTAGAAACTGCCGCTCACACACTAAACAGAGCACCGTCTAAGTCTGTTAAGACGACACCACATGAGATGTGGAATGGGAAGAAACCCAGTTTGTCGCATCTTAAAATTTGGGGATGTGAGGTACATGTAAAACGTTTACAACCTACCAAACTCGATCCCAGATCAGACAAGTGTAACTTTGTAGGTTATCCAAAAGAAACAATTGGGTATTCCTTCTACCTACCCTCCGAGCACAAAGTGTTTGTAGCTAAAAGCGGAGTCTTTCTTGAGAAAGAATTTCTCGCCAAAGAATTAAGTGGGAGGACAGTACAACTTGATGAGATTAGTGAATCTTCGGCAACTGTTGATATGGCTAAGGAACCGGAAGAAATTCCGCTCATTATCCCTGCAACTGAGCCGGAAGTTGTCGCATATGATGCGGAGACTTCAGACAATGTTGTAACTGAACCGCGCAGATCAGGTAGGGCTATCCAGCCACCTGAATGGTTTCATAATGAAATCTTCATTCTTGAAGACGATGAACCTGCGCACTACAAGGAAGCGATGGCGGGGCCCAGCTCAAAGGAATGGCACAAGGCCATGAAATCCGAAATGGAATCCATGTACGAAAACCAAGTTTGGAACTTGGAAGAACTTCCTGAAGGCGTAAAGCCGATTGGTTGTAAATGGATTTTCAAAAGGAAGACAGACGCGGATGGTAACATTACTATCCACAAAGCTAGACTTGTCGCGAAAGGGTTCACACAAGTTCCAGGAGTGGACTACGACGAGACTTTCTCGCCGGTAGCTATGCTTAGGTCTGTTCGGATATTACTAGCAATTGCTGCTTATTTCGATTATGAAATATGGCAGATGGATGTCAAAACGGCTTATACATGATATAGCCAGAAGGTTTTGTCGTTCATAAGGATGCTGGAAAGGTATGCAAACTTCAGAAAGCCATTTATGGTCTGAAGCAAGCGTCAAGGAGCTGGAACATTCATTTTGATGAAGTGGTCAAAGAATTTGGCTTCATCAGGAATGACGAAGAATCTTGTGTTTACAAGAAGTTTAGTGGGAGCGCAAAAGCATTTCTAATCTTGTATGTGGATGACATATTATTGATTGGAAATGACGTGAATTTTCTTAGCGAAATAAAAGACTCATTGAAGAAAAGTTTTTCAATGAAAGACTTAGGCGAAGCGGCATATGTATTGGGCATCAGAATCTATAGAGATAGATCAAAACGCCTGATAGCGCTTAGCCAAAGCACGTACATTGACAAGGTGTTGAAAAGTTTCAACATGGAGAACTCCAAGAAAGGCCTACTCCCCATGTCACCTGGCATAGTGCTTTGCAAAAATCAGAGTCCTTGGACTCTGGATGAGCGAGTACAAATGAATGATGTTCCATATGCCTCGGCAGTTGGTTCTATTATGTATGCCATGCTATGTACAAGACCAGATGTTTCCTATGCGCTAAGTGTTAGCAGCCGGTACCAAGGTGATCCAGGGTTGGAACACTGGGCCGCAGTCAAGGGTATTCTTAAGTACCTCAGAAGGACCAAGGATTTACTCCTTGTGTATGGAGGTGATGAAGAGCTCATTGTAAGTGGTTACACTGATGCAGGCTTCATGACTGACCCAGATGACTTCAAATCTCAATCAGGCTATGTTTTCATATTGAACGGCGGCGCAGTTGATTGGAAAAGTTCCAAACAAAAGACTGTGGCGGATTCTACGACAGAGGCGGAGTATGTTGCCGCTTCAGAAGCCTCCAAGGAGGCGGTATGGATCAAGCAATTTCTTGAAGACCTTGGAGTGGTTCCAAGTGCTCTGGACCCGGTGGAAATCTATTGTGATAATAGTGGCGCCGTGGCTCAGGCAAGGGAGCCAAGTTCGCACCATAAGACAAGACATATTCAACGCAAATATAAACTCATTAGACATCATGTCGAAGAGGGTTTAGTGAAAGTACGCAAAGTTCACACGGATCTGAACGTGTCAGACTCGATGACAAAGCCTCTACCCCGAGCAAAGCATGAGCAGCACCGGATAGCCATTGGTGTTAGGGAAGCCATGTAACTGGATTATGACTCTAGTGCAAGTGGGAGTCTGTAGGAGATATGCCCTAGAGGCAGTAATAACAGTTATTTTGTATCTCCAATGTTTGTAATGAATGTTTAGCTTCCATGCTATAACTGCAATGATTCCCGAGTCTGCAATATCCACGAGGCTCGGAGGGAAACTCATGTGCACGTGTGGTATACTAAACGGTAAAATGTATTCCTAGTCTTGCCTCTAAGACTGGCTCATGTATTGCATGATGATCCTGTTTTCCTGATCATGGGCATGTCTATGCTGGCAATTCTGAGGGCGCGATGTTGGTAGAACACTTGTGTTGAATCGACCCAAATTGATGTTATGCTATGAGATTCTTTTCGTCACAAGTTTATGGTTAATAACACAGAGATAGTTAATGTTTGCATAATTCCTTAGACCATGAGAGAATCGAGTTCCTTCGTACTTGCTTTGTGAACTTTGGGGTTTGTTAAACGCCATCCGTAACTGGGTGGCTATTACGGCGGCTTTCGGGTTCACGGAAAAGTATAGGAAGTAACAAGATAGCTCAAGATTGGGATTTGCTCCTCCGACGATGGAGAGATATACTCGGGCCCTCTCGGTGTAACGGTATCCATCATCGTCTGGCCAGACACATTGTGATTTAATCACTGGGATGCCGGAACACGGAAACGAGAAAAGAGAACAAAACCGGTAACGAGGTAACTTGCATGGTGGACAAATTGTTCGTCCATGGGCATGCAATAAATCTCACCTCGGGTGTTTGTGACATATCGCGAAGCAACAGGAATAGCTCACTGCAACTGGAGGTTCACTCGAATATTCATTCGTGTGGGTATAGGGGTCAATATGGGTGTCCACGGCTCCTATGTTGATCATTGATCGGAAGGGGTTCCAGGTCATGTCTATACTTCACCGAACCTATAGGGTCACACGCTTAAGGGTCATCTATCTGCTGAATACTAGACAGGGAGTCTGAGAGAAAATCACCGAAAAAGTTTCGGACACCGAAAAGTTTCGGACAGCGGAATCGTACCGCAGAGAGAGGTCATCGGATAAGTTTCGATGATACCGAAAAGTTGTTTCGGGATACACCATTAAGTCAAATTGGTTTCGGCACATGCCTGATAATTCTTGGAGGATGCCAGAATCATTCTGGAAGCTTTTTGGAATTTTCTGAGATAAAAACCGGAAATGTTCCGGAGCTGCCGGAGCCACTTCAGATGCTTTTCGCAGATGAAAATCACTAAACCGGAATTGTTTCGGAACGCGTTGAAAATAATTTTGGTGGGTACTGGAAATGTTCTAAGCCCACATAAATATTTTCAGTTCGAACAGACGCTGAAAAATGTCGTCGTGAATAGTGAAAGTGCTTTTTGGGATATTTTATGGTGAGTCACCTTTTGGGATATTTCCAAAAGGCTTCTAGAAGGGCTTGGGGGCCAAGCATGCTCCTCATGGGGGTCCCCCAAGGGGGTTGGCCGGCCACATGTGTGGGGCTCCATGGAGCTCCACTTCACTCCCCATTATGCCCTTCATGTGTGACATTTGCATGGGCATTTTGGGTTTTTGTGAGCCATCCCTACCCCTTGGCTTTCCTATAAATAGAGGAGTGGGCAGCCCAAACCTCATCCCTTGCTCTCATACACATGCCATGCATTATCTGGCTTCTTCTCTCCCTCCCACGAAAAGAGTTTCATAGAGCCGTAAGGCTGTCTGGGTTCCGGCAGGAACTAGTTCTGGACGGCGAAGCCCTGCCGGATAGCTGACACCGTATGTGTGCAACCCCGTAGAGAGATTGTAGTTTCGATCTTTTGCCCGAGGGGCTGTTCGAGTGTCCTCCCGAATGGGCTGTCCGAGTCTCCGTCCGAGTTTCGAGGGTCCTCCCGAAGGGTTGTCCGCGACATTGTCCGGGGGACTGTCCGACCGCCTCCCGAAGGGCTGTCCGGAGAGGGAGTACATCCTCGCGGTTGGGAGGTTGTAAATCCTAGCTGCGGGGATCTGCACCGACGATCTACACCGACTCTTCTTCCGCTGCGCTTCGAGTCGGTACGGATCAGATCAAACCTTGTATGCAGTCTCCATAGTGGTCCTGGGCGTGCTCGCTATACCGAAAATTTTCGTTTTCCGTCGCGTTCCCCTACAAGAAGGAGCCCATGCTCCTCTACATTGCCGCGACTAGCCGAGTGGTCAGTACAGTTGTCTTGGTCCAGCGCCCGAAAGAAGGCCGAGCCCAGCTAGTCCAGAGGCTGGTGTATTATCTAAGCGAAGTACTATCCAGCTCAAAGCAAAACTACCCACACTACCAGAAGATGTGCTATGGGGTGTACTTCGCCGCCAAGAAGCTGAAGCCCTACTTCCAAGAGCATCCCATCACGGTCGTGTGCACCGCCCCGCTTGCCGAGATCATAGGCAGCCGGGATGCATCCGGCCGGGTGGCTAAATGGGCCATTGCGCTGGCACCCTACACAATCTTCTACCAACCCCGCACCGCCATCAAGTCCCAAGCATTGGCCGACTTCCTCGTCGACTGGGCCGAGACCCAGTACCTACCGCCGGCTCCCGACTCTACCATTGGCGGATGCACTTCGACGGGTCCAAGATGCGCACCGGCTTGGGAGCCGGCATCATCCTCACCTCTCCCAAAGGCGACAAACTCAGATACACGCTGCAAATCCACTTCGCCGCCTCCAACAACGTGGCCGAGTACGAGGCACTCATACACGGGCTCCGGCTGGCCAAAGAGCTCGGCATACGCCGGATCCTGTGCTATGGCAACTCAGACTTGGTGGTCCAGCAGTCATCTGGCGACTGGGATGCCAAGGATGCAAACATGGCGAGCTACCGATTCCTCGTCCAGCAGACCAGTGGGTACTTCGAAGGGTGCAAGTTCCTTCACGTACCACGGGCCGACAACGACCAAGCAGATGCCCTGGCGCGGATCGGCTCCACCCGACAGGCTATACCGACCGGTGTCTCTCTCCAGCGCCTCCTCAAGCCGTCCATCAAGCCGTCTCCAGAGTCGGACTCTATCTTCGTACCGCCTGCCCCCGATGCTGCCGGATCCGACTGGAGGAACCCAGCAGGCGGCACGGGGACTTCGACAACCGGCCCGGGGACTGCCGTAGTCACACCCGGCTCGGGGACTTCAGAACCCGGCCCGGGGACTGCAGCAGTCGGCCCGGGGACTGCAGCAACACAAGAAGCGGTGGCCGACTCCAATTCCACGCCACCCGACCCACCCACCCGAGTCATGGTGGCCGTACTGACAGTAGAAGAAGTCACAGCTCCATCATGGGCCCAGCCCATCCTCAAAATCCTAGTCAACAGAGAGCTGCCGGCTGATGAGATCTCAGCAAGACTAGTGCAACGACGAGCCGGAGCATATGCAATAATAAACAAAGAACTTGTTAAGCGCAGTGTCACTGGAGTCTTCCAGCGCCGCGTCGAGCCAGAGAAAGGAGTGGCAATCCTCAAGGATATCCATCAAGGCGAATGCGGCCACCACGCAGCCTCAAGATCACTTGTGGCCAAAGCTTTCCGCCACGGTTTCTTTTGGCCGACTGCGTTGGCAGATGCCAAAGAGATAGTCAAGATCTGCAAAGGATGCCAAGTCTTCAGTTCCAAGCAACACCTGCCGGCTTCTGCACTCAAGACCATCCCCCTCACCTGGCCCTTTGCCGTCTGGGGGCTGGACATGGTGGGCCCATTCAAGACAGCCCGCGGCGGCTTGACACATTTGCTTGTCGCCGTGGACAAATTTACCAAGTGGATCGAAGCAAAGCCGATCAAGAAACTGAACGGGCCGACTACCGTGACTTTCATCACCGACATCACTACTCGGTACGGCGTGCCGCACAGCCTCATCACCGACAACGGCACAAACTTTGCCAAAGGAGCACTGGCACGTTTCTGCGCGATGCAGGGTATCCGACTGGACTTAGCGTCCGTTGCCCACCCGCTGTCAAACGGCCAGGTCGAGCGAGCAAATGGACTCATCCTCTCCGGCATCAAGCCCCGACTGGTCGTACCACTGGAGCGATCGGCCGGCTGCTGGCTCGATGAGCTGCCGGCTGTCCTCTGGTGTCTGCGTACTACCCCTAACAAGTCAACCGGCTTCACTCCGTTCTTCCTTGTATATGGCGCCGAGGCTGTCATCCCAACCGACATCGAGTTCGACTCGCCTCGGGTCACCATGTACACGGAGGCGGAGGCCAAGGAAGCGCGAGAAGACGGTGTCGACCTGCTGGAAGAAGGCCGGCTGTTGGCACTCAGCCGGTCCGCCATCTACCAGCAGGGGTTGCGTCGTTACCACAACCGCAAGGTCAAGCCAAGATCTTTCCAAGAGGGCGACCTTGTGCTCCGGCTGATCCAGCGAACAGCCGGCCAGCACAAGCTCTCAGCCCCTTGGGAAGGCCCTTTCGTCATCAGCAAGGCACTAGGCAACGACTCCTACTACCTGATCGACGCGCAAAAACCAAGAGCACGCAAGAGGGATGATTCTGGCAAGGAGTCGGAGCGACCATGGAACGCGAACCTCCTGAGAAGATTTTACAGTTAAAAGCAGTATGTATCATGCTACCCTTTTGTATTAAGTACGAAACAACAGGCCCCCCGAGGGGCACTCGGGGACTGCCTTCATTTATCTATGAATGACGAGTGTCATATCCATGAATGTATTATTACATTTGATTTTCTGTCTGGCACCGGGTTCGACTAGTCGGCCCGGGGACTGGCCGCCTTAAGTTATATTAAAGTTCTACCCGAAGTCAGACAAGTAGTGTGCCGGCTCCCGAGTCCTCTCTTGTTGAAAGTCGCAGCTCGAAGAACCGACTGTCCGACTAGCAAGAGCCAAGGCAGAAAGGATGCCCACACGAAAAACGGCTAAGGACTAATGAACTTGTATAGCGAAAAGACGGCCTCCAACCACGCTTGCCGGCTGTCAGAACAGCCGGCTGGCCGGCTTCCCAAACACTTCGCTATAATCCAACAAAGCTAGAGTACTTGCCCTCCCAACTGGCCAAGCACTTCTCCAGCCACAGATTGCAGAGCAACTGTCCGACTGGGGAGGCGGCAACCAAGGGAGGGCGGCAAAGGAAACAACAGAAGGATGAAAAGGAAAGAACAAGGGAAAGCCAAACACATGCATAATCATATCTACATATAAAGCCCCCAACAGGCCGGCAATCAACATAGTTCGAATACACCCCCAGTGGGTGGAATTGTGCAAACTTAACAAAATATTGTTCCAAAAGTGATAAGACAGGAAAATAAAGATAGCAGACTAGACTAAAGGTGCGGTGTGGGAGCCGGGTTGGTCGGTGGAGACGGTGCCACCGGCTGGAGGAGTGGCCGGCTAGCGGGTCTCGGCTTGATCATCGCCGGCTGCAGGCGGTGCACCCGCGCGTGCCGTGTTGCTGGAGGCACGGTCAAGCTGAGGCTGACCGGCCGCTCCACCATCTGGCCCGGCATCTTCACCCTCCTCCTCCTCCTCTTCGCCCTCGTCGCTGGAGTCGATCTCCTCCGCCGAGTCTTCGCCATCTGCCGGGTTCAGCCCGAACCATTCCTCCGGCTGGGCAACACCGTTGTCGTCCACCTCAGGAGCGAAGGCGCTGGTGTCGGTGTAGTCGGCGATCGCTGAAGCCTGCCGGATGATAGCCGGCCGCGCCGGCTCTAGCTCCGTGTCGGCTTGCTGCCGCCAGGTGGCTAGCTGGTCCAGACTCAGCCCGGGATACCAGGCCTTGACGAACTCTAGCGCCCGCCTGGCGCCGGACCGAGCCGCCGAAGCCTTCCAGGCCTCGAAGCGGCCGACCGCCACCTCCAGCCAGTCGGCAGTCCGACTGGGAGTGCGGGGAATCACTTCACCAGGCCAGAGAGCGGCCAACACCTGTGCCCCGACACGTTGAAGCCAGCGGAGCAGGCGATGAGCTGGCTGGAGGCGGGCCTGGATCGCCAAGAGCTGCTCCTCCAGCGACCGGCGAGCGTTTGGCGCGATCTCGGTGCCAGCCTGCCTCTGTGCCTCGCGGCGGGCCTCGATGATCTGGTTGGCGATGGTAGAGTAGCCAGGGAAGTACTCTGCGCAAGAAAGAAAGAGAAAGAAGAGAAAAACACCAAGTCAGAAAACGAGCCAAAACGGCAAGCGGCAAGCAAGGACGAAGAAGAAGGCGGCTTACCGTCAACCAAATCTTCAATCTGGCCATAGCCATTGATCAGCGTCTGCTTCGCTTTGGCCCAGCTAGCCGCCTCTGTCTCATACTCGGCCTGGAGGGCGGCCTCGCTGTCCTGCACCGCCTTCAGGGCCGCCTTGTGGCTCTCCTCCTGGTCGGCCAACCTCTTGGCCAGGCGGTCACGCTCCTGCGCCAAGGCGGCAAACTCGGCCTCCTTAGTATGGAGGGCGGCCTGAGACCCTCCCAGCTGCTCCCTTAGACTGGCATTGGCCGCTGCAGGGATGGCAGAGAAAAAGGAAGCAATAAGAAGAAGTCGTCAAGAAAGATCCGACCTGACTGCTCAGCAGTCGGCCCGAATCTCGGGGACTACACCTAGTGGGTGCGCTGACGCGCCCCCACGTGAGATAAAAGACGAAGCACTTACCCCGGCTCTCAGATAGGTCAGCAGTCTTCTGGGTTAGCTCCCGAGCCTGGGAGTTGAAGGCAGCCGCGCGGAGGTTGTGGTAGTCCTGCAAGTCAGGCAGAAGAGCGAAATAAGAGCAAGAATAGCAAAACAAGATCCGCTAGGAAGTTCCAAGCCGCCTGCTCAGCAGCCGACTCGGAACTCGGGGACTACACCCAGTGGGTGCGCTGACGCGCCCCCACGGAAGAAACCAAGATCAGAAAAGCAAAGACAAGAAGACTAACCCGGATGGCCGCCCGCGTCGCAAGGAACTCGTCGTTGTACTTCCTCAGCGCCGTAGCCTGGGCTTGAAGCCGGGTCCGAACGTCCTGCGCGGCCACATTCATCACGGCCGTCCCTCCGCCCGGCGTCCACCCCGAGCTGGCGCTGGCCGCCTCCATATCCTGGGCCGACGAGCTGGAGCCCGCGGCCGGCTACGGCTCCGATGCAGCCTTCTGCGGCTCTGATGCGGCCTTCCCCGCGCGCTGGCGCGACGGCGTCCGGACCACCAGATCAGTCCTCGCGGCCGGCTCGCCCCCGGCCGATTGCACAGGCGGCAGGTTAGGCCGGCCGCCTTGAGTCACCCCAGTCGGCGGGGCCGGTGCCGCCACCCTCTCCAGGATGATGACGTCGTCCTCCCTCTCCAGCCCCGGCTGGTCACCGCCGGCTTCTTCTGGCGAGGGCTCTGGGGCCCCAGGCGCCGCGACGCGCAGTGGGGTGACCAGCAAGGCCCCCTCCGCCATCGCCACAGCCGCAGCCTCCGCTTGGGCCTTGGCCGCGGCGTCGGCGCGCGCCTTCGCCGCCTCCTCCTCCTGCGCCGCCTTGGCAGCGGCCGCCCTCAATGCCTCCGCCTCCCGCGCCCCCCGCGCGTTCCGCTCCGTCGCCGCCTGAAGATCGGCACGGGGGTCCACGCGGCGAGTGGTGCTCCCGGATCCTCCCGGCGACCCAACGACGGAGGCGGCAGCAACCCGCTCAAGCGACAATGGAGCCCTGGTTTTTTGAGAAAGGACAAGGATTCAGGAACTACCAGAGAAAAGAAAAAAGAATACACGAAGGAGTATATACTTACGCCGACACCGTCTGCGGCTGCTTCACCACCTTGCGGAAGCGGGCCGCCTTCGCGGCCGCCTCCTCCCACCTGGTCGCCGCTGCCCCGCCTCTGGGCTTCTTTGGCCGACTGCCGAACAAGCCCGGCGCGGCACGACCCTTTTGCCCGCCGCCCCAAGCAGGCGGCACGGCGGAGGAACCCGCGCCGTGGCCAGGTGCCGGCTGGCGGCGTGGGACGACTTCCTCCTCATCATCATCCGGCCAGTCGTCGAAGCTGACTCCAAGCCCGGAGCCGCCTGCCTCGCCGCCGGCTTGGCCACCGCCTGCCTCGGTGTTGTCATCCATGGCGGCCGCCCCCAAGTCGGGGTCCTCCAGATCGTGCTCCGCCCGGTCGGGGACGAATCGGCGCTCCACGTCCGACCCACCTGCAGGCCAAAGAAGAGGGCTCTGTCGAGACAAGCCGACTAGTCAGAGTCGGCCAAAAGGAACTCGGCGACAAAACTAAGAGAGGAGAAAGGGAAAAAGAGAACATACCGTGGGCGGCGGGTGAGCTCGGCAATATGGCTCCTTGCCAAACTGCCACTCTGCGGAGAGCTTGCAGTTCGCAAGGTAGTTCACCATGTGGGCCACTTCGTCGTGCGGCATGTCTTTGGTGCACATCCGGCTCGGATTGAGCTGGCCGCTCATCTGACAGATCAGATGAGGGCGGCTCTGGAGCGGAAGCACCCGGCGCGTGACGAAGGCGGCCAGCAGGTCGGGTCCCGATAGGCCCTCCGACTGGATCATCACCCGCAGTTGGGCGACAGCCGCGGCTCCAGCCGGCGTCAGCGTCACGGCCCGATAGGACCACTAGGGCCGCCTGCCCGCCGGCGGGCCGGCTTCGTAAGCCGGCAAATTGACGTAGTCACCTTGCGGGGCGACGTTCTTCACATAGAAGTATGACTTCTGCCAGAGCTTCACCGACTGGATTAGCGTGATGACGGGGAAGGGGTTGTCGGCTGTCACCCTCCGCATCGCGATGAAGGCACCACTCTGAGCCGGCACGCCCTGCATACGCGTGCCTAGCTTGGACTGGAAGAACTCCCCCCAGAGCTCGAGGGTGGGGAGGATGCCGAGGTAGCCTTCGCACAAGGTGACGAAGGCGGACAGCAGCACCACCGTGTTCGGGGTGAGGTGGTGCGGCTGGAGTTGGTAGAATTCAAGAAAGGAGCGGAAGAAGGCGCTCGCCGGCAGGCCGATGCCGCGCAAGAAATGCGAGCGGAAGACCACCCACTCGCCTTCCTCCGGCTCCGGCGTGATCTCCTTCTCCGGTGCGAGACGGACCCGCACCTTGTCCGCGCCGGGCAGCCGCCGCGTCTTGAGGAGGAACTCGACGTGATCCTCATGGACGTTGGAGCCGTCCCAGTCCCCGCCGTACTGCATCGCGGCGTAAGGCTGGCGAGAACGAGCGCGGCAGCGGGGAAAAGAGTGGTGGAATGGTGCGGCGGCGAGACGCTGTTGTGAGGAAGAGCAGAAGGAAGAAGATGGCGGAGAGGAGAGGGGCGTGCGAGCGCCTGCCGCTTCCCCCCTCCCCCTACTTATAGCTTCGTACGGCAAAGCCGAGGAGGCAAGGCGTGGGGTGGGACGTGGGGTTAACTGCACCCACTCCCCCCACGCCCCGCGATTACTGCGCCCTAAAGGCGTGCCGAAACCGCCGCAGGAAGACGTGCGGGCGACTTTGGGCCGTAGAGAATCCGCGCCTGGGCCCGGGCGTAGGAGTGGTGGGCCCCCGACCTGCGGCGACGTCTCGTCGCACGCATGGGCTGGCAGGCTTTTTAGCCAAGGGATGCCACGTGGTTCGCAGGCGGCAAGTGGCCGGCCCGTGGCCCGGTGCGCGCGCCAGCAGACTCCCGCCCTCCGACTTCAAAAAATTTCACCAAGACGGCGCGCCCAGCCGAAGCCGGCTCCCAGCTGCCGGTTTGTCAAGATAGGAAGCTGACCGAGCTTCTCGACTTCCACCCAACCTCGAAGCCCAATCAGCTTCGGGGACTACTGTCGGAGTAAATGGCCACGGGTAGCCTAACCGACTCCCCCTGGCTCTTCAAGAAATTATCAGGCCATTTAAGCCTTCAAGCATACAAAGCATAGGGCCGCCTTCCCCCGGCCGGCTATCCCCAGGGCTGACTCCCAGAAGGCGGCCCAGTCTCAGAAACCTTCCCCAAGAAAGCTACGAGGTGGCCGACTCCAGGAAGCCGGCCCCAAGGGGACCGACTCCCCGAAGCCGGCCATGAAGAGCGCCGACTCCCAGAAGCCGGCCAAGACTGCACCCACCAAGACTGTGTCCACATAACGGTGATAAGACGGGGCGTGGTCGCAGTACGGCCCACTACCCCCGAATCCCGAAGCAGGCATGGCCACTGGGTGCCGTACGGGTCAGCCATCTCCCGTCCGGCACGGCACTGTAGCCATGTTGGCTTCAACGTCATCCACGACAGACGCCAGTACGGCCTGCGGGCGGCGGGCCCCTTTAGCCAGAGAGACGCACGAAGGCGGCCCGGCCTCCCCTAGTCGGCCAGGGGCGTAGCCGGCCCCCAGGAGCCGGCTACCTCCTTACCTCGAGGCATGTGCCACATTAAGGAGACAAGACGAGGTAAGGGTACAGTGAGAGCTTGCAAGGCAGCTACGCTGTAGCCATGCTTACCTCGACAAAGCCCTCGTCATCAGGGGCGAGGCAACAGTAAGCCGCCGCCGACAAAACCCCCAAGCGGTGGGGCCAGCCTGTCGACCAAGAAGCCGGCAGCCGGCGGGACCCACCAGTCGGCGGGCCCCAATGGCCGGCGGAGAAGCCGGCGAACACAGACACTGACGGCTGGGACCCGCACCCAGCCGGATTACTATTGTACCCCCGGGGGGTAGGCCTATATAAACCCCCCGGGGCACCCATGCAAAGGGTTGGTCTCATAGAATTACACACACCACTTAGAGAGAAAAGGAGAGCTAGCCTTGCCCTTCTTCTCCCTCTAGCCCGACAGCTCAAGGAGCGTTTGTAGCTACTCATTTCGATCTAGTGATCATGCGGAGACCCCGCAGAGCAGGACTAGGGGTGTTATCTCCAGGGAGAGCCCCGAACCTGGGTAAGATTCGCCGGCGTGCATGTCTTCGCCTCATCCCGTTTCCAGGCACCGGCAACGTCTTATTGGCTCCCACAATGATAAGCCACCCGTTGGCATATGTCGCACCTACCACCCGACAACAGCAGTAGCCTTGCCCTTTTCATCAGCTGAGGAAAATGTCCGTTTGAGGACTTCAATTGGGGGCAAGTAGCTGCAATGGTTCAGTGTATCAGCTTTATAGTTGAGTGAAGACCTTGTCCTAATGAATCTCATAATCCAAGGTGCATAAGGCTTCAGCTCAAATGGTGACATGGCGACGTTGGCCAGAGTCCTCATGAAGAAATCATGGAAGTTGATGGGAATGCCATGAATGATATTGAAAAGCAGATTCTTCATGATGCCAACGACTTCTTCTTCATTTGAGTCGTGGCCCTTGATTGGACTCAATGTCTTCGTCAGAATGCGATAGACAGTCCGAGGCACATACAACAATTCCTTCATAAGGAATCTTGTTCTTGGGGTCTGACGTGGCTTCAAAGGCTTCATCAGCACTTGCATGTAGTGATCAGTGAGCTCAGGTTCATTGTAGATGCAACAAGCACCTTCAAGGGGCGGACTGAGAGGTAAGGCACGAAGCAATTCAGAAGCCGGTGCCTTGTAATGAGTGTTTTCAGACATCCAGTCCAGCACCCATGAATTCACATCTTCAGAATTTCCAGTGATGTGCAGTGTTGCATAAAATTGAAGAATTAGTTCTTCTTTCCAATCACATATGTCAGTGCAGAAGTTTAGCAATCCAGCGTCATGAAGAACACTGAGGACTGGTTCGAAGCACGGCAGAGATTCCATGTCCACGTGAGGAATGTGCTCATGATCGAAGACTTTGTCTTTGTCGAACAGCACTGAGGAATAGAAATTTGCCTAGCTGGCAGTCCAGAAACACCTCTTCCTTATGCGAGCAGAGTCATAAGGGTTGTAATCAGTGAAGAATACATGCTCGCCAAAGAAGGCATCAGTCTTGAATTTCTGCTTCCTGGAGAATGGATCCTTTGGTTTGGGTAGAGGAGTGTCAGTGAGTTGCATCACAACCTCAGGAATCGCAATCTCAGGTTCTTCAGGCTGAGGAATTTCTGGTTCCTCTTCAGTGGCAGCCTGGTTCTTCATTTTCATTTTCTTCAGCACTAGCGGCTAGAATGTCTTCATGAGCTTCATCAGATCCCAATTGAACTGTAGTGACTGGGGACTAAGGAATTTGCTGCAGTGGAGAGTGGAGAATTGGGGTGCTGACTTTCCCAAAACTCATCATTCATTACAGGTGTGGTACAACCAATGTCCACATCTTCATCTTCAATTTCTTCAACGCCGGCCTCTTCAGCTGTGAACTGAGGCATAGGCGAGGAAATAACTGGGGTTGAAGGGATTTTATCCACTTCAATTTCTTTATCCATCTGCTCTGAAGTAGCAGCAGAAGGAGTTTCTTCATCAGATCCGCTAGGGATCACATATTCTTCATCGAAAGGAACAAGGTCCTTTGATGGCATGGTTGAGACTGGAACATCATCAATCGGGTTTGCAAAAGAGCTGGTCATAGGCTTCATTTTCTTCGGTGCTGAAGAATCTGAAGGAGTTGATGCTTTCCTTTTCTTCACAGCTGCTCACTCTGCAGCCTTGGTCTTCTTCGCATCTGATGCAGATGGAAGGATTGGAGTTGGAGTAGGCGCAGGAGGAGCAGAGGAATTTGGTGCAGTTTCTTCAGGCACAACTGATGCACTTGCCCTGACCTCTTCATTTTCTTCAGGCGCACCACTAGTGGGTGCCCTGGGAATTTCTTCAGTGCCTGGAATGCAGTCATCAGCCTTGGAACTCACATTGTCTTCAGCAGCCTGATTTTCATCAGCGGTGCTAGCATGTTCTTCAGTTTCTGAGCAGATGCTTCAGCCTGTGTGACTTCAATGTGCACAGGGGCAGCAGCACTTGAAGTGAGTGTCTTCGTCAGATTGACGAACCTGACCTTGGCTCCTTTCCAATCAGCATAGTAAGCGTTGAAATCATCACTGAGGACTTTGATTTCAGACTGGAGCTTTACAAGTTCATCAGTTGTCATAGAGACAACGTTGTTCTTCAGGAACTTCTCCTTCCTGTACTGTGCTTTCTTGAGCTGCCTGGCCTTCTCATATTTCCATTTTTCTTCACCGATGAAATGGGTCAGCATGTGACTTTGGCCAGGTGTCAACTTGAAATCAGGCATATGAGTGTTTGGGTCCTTGTGCCAGAGATCAATATAGTCGAGGATCAGTTTTGGATCCAAAAGCAGTGGCACTTATGTGCCCTTGGCTCTAGCGGCCCTAACTTGTCTGTCTCTGATGATCTCAGCAAGTTCTTCATCATCAGCTTTGTCTTCTTCAGACGGTACTTGGAAGGCGACCTGCTTCTTCTGAGGACTTGGGCGAGAGCCTCGTCCAGCAGTGGTCTTAGTCTTCAGCAGAGAGGGTCCTGTTGAAGAATTTGGTGCAGCTGAGGAGCTAGCTGAAGCTCCTGAGGCAATGGAGATGCATGTGGTCCTTTGGCACGTGGCAAGATGCACAGGTGCTGAGGATTTTGTCGGAGCAGCTGAGGACTTTGGAGGAGCAGGAGCGGCTTGAGGAATTGGCCGTGAGGGCTTGGCTGAGGAAATTGGCCATGAGGGCATTGAAGACGAGGCACTTGGCTTGTGTGCAGGCTTCTTTGCCATGGATTTCTTTGGCCTTAGATAGGCCTCAGCAGCAGTAGCAGTGGAATCTTCGTTGAATTTCCTCACTGCATCTTTAGCCTGTTTGGCCAACTTGGCCTGGCGCTTGGCCCATTCTTCAGGAAATTCCTCACCGCGCTTGATGCTAGTGGGATCTGCCTCTTGGCAAGGTGCCAATGGAGGTCTTGAGCATGGAGGAGTAACAACGAATTTCTTCATGTATTTTGGAGTCACATACCTGTACTCCCTCCACTCTTCTGCCCATCTCCTTTCTATCCTCTGAATGCGCACCTTGCGCTGGTTTTTATCTTCCTCAGGAGGTGTGCAGTACCCAGCATAAATGTCCTCAGGAATTTCAAAGGCAGTATTGACCTCAGGCCTCTTTCCTCCTTTCTGTGGCCTCTTTTCACTAGCCATTTTCTTCAGTTGAGGAATTTGAACAATTGAACTCTCTGAAGAAGTATGCAACTTTTCTTCAAGGAATACTGCAAATGAGTTAAGTTGATGAGAACCTAGTGATTCAGCAGCGGACATGAGTACCTGTGAACAGAGTATAGTTGCGAGGAATTTGGAGAGGTCATATGCGTTCTCAGAAGGTTTTTCAAAAAGAACAAGTTTGAGGAATTTGACCAGATGAGTCTTGAAGAATTTCACTAAGCGTTCTTTGTCTTAGGTTCCAGAGTTGTATAGATCGAAGATCCACACAATTGAGGAATCTTGAAGAAAAATGATGCTTAGAGAAACGAATCAAGAACAGATGACATGTGAGGTGTTTTAGTGTGTGAGGATTTGAAGAAAAACACCTTTGAAGATTTTGTAGTAAATATTTGAATCAAAGTGGGTAGTAAAAGTAACTTTTAATTACCCTGAACGAAGAACACGACGAACTGGGAGGTGGAGAAGTGAAGTTCATCTGTGCAGATCTTCCACGCCCTAACTTGGCGGAGGAAGACGGCTACGGCGCCGGCGGAGTGAAGATTTCCGCGGCCGGCGTGAGTACGGCGGCGACGAGGTCGAGGCAGTGAAGCTCTTCCTCACCGACGACGATGATGTAGCGGCGGCGCTAGGGTTTGAGAAGCTCGAGCTGGAGAGAGGTCGAGCGGAGTAAAAGAAGTGAGGAAGGGGAGAGGGGGTATTTATAGCCACGGTGAAAAACTGTTCGCCCGAAGAAATTGGACGAACGTGCCCCTGACCCTTCTCATCCGCATGACATATGTCACCCACGTACTGAGAAGTGGAGATCGTGTTAGATCATGGGTGAATAGATAAGTATATCGTGGGAAGCGGAACGGTTTGAGCGGCAAGGCCGAAAATTTTGGATAAGATAAGTGAAAAGTTCCGTTCGCAAATTCTTCAGCTGTCAAGGACACAGTGAAGATTTTGAACGAGTTTCAAATAGAACGCACATGAAGAATTTGTGAATAGATTGGGTTGAGTATAGCATAGAGGGGGAAGGGTCCGATCACATTCACTTAGCAGAAAAACCAACTTGAAGAATTAGCCATAAGTGAATGCTGTAGAGGACATAAACTTATATATATATATATATATATATATATATATATATATATATATATATATATATATAGCCAATGAAGAAAAACGACGGAAACTGTGAAGATTTTGCAAAGTTGAAGAATATGAACAACTGAGGAATTTCAAAACTGAGGAAAAACTCAAATTGAAGATTTTCAACTTTTGTGGTGGCGTGACCCACCGTATAAGAATGATGATTTCAGACACCGCGTACAATTGTCGTAGGGTTCTGAGAATCAAATTCTTCATTAATTTCTTCACACTTAGAGTGTTATTCTTCATTGATTGAAGAAAAACGTTTCTTCATGTGTTGCACATCTAAGTCATCAATTTTGCATAAGTGTTAGGATGAGTGTCCTTTTCAAAGAACATTCGAAGATTCTAAGATATTTAGCTCACACCGCAACTTGCTAAATCTCTTCTCATCCAAGGGCTTTGTGAAGATATCGGCTAGCTGTTCTTCAGTCTTCACATGCTCAATAGAAATGTCGCCCTTCAACACATGATCGCGAAGAAAATGATGACGAATCTGAATGTGCTTTGTCTTCGAGTGCTGAACTGGGTTGTGAGCAATCTTGATGGCACTCTCATTGTCACAGAAGAGAGGCACATTCTTCACGTTGACGCCGTAGTCCTTGAGAGTTTGCTTCATCTACAACAATTGAGCACAGCAAGAACCAGCAACAATGTACTCAGCTTCAGCAGTAGACAGTGATACGCAGTTCTGTTTCTTCGAGGACCAACAGACCAAAGATCGTCCGAGGAAATGACATGTACCAGATGTTGACTTGCGATCCACACGATCACCAGCATAGTCAGAGTCAGAATATCCAACGAGATCAAAAGCCGAGCCCTTGGGGTACCATAATCCTAGTGTTGGTGTGTGAGCTAGATATCGAAGAATATGCTTCACAGCCTTATGGTGTGATTCCTTCGGTGTAGCTTGAAATCGGGCACACATGCAAACACTAAGCATAATATCTGGCCTAGATGCACATAAGTACAATAAAGAACCAATCATGGAGCGGTATACCTTTTGATCGAAGTCAATACCATTTTCATCAATGCACAGATGGCCATTTGTGGGCATAGGAATTTTGACGCCTTTGCAATCTTGCATGCCGAATTTCCTCAGTACATCCTTGAGGTATTTCTCCTGAGATATGAATATGCCATTGCGCTGTTGACAAATTTGAAGACCTAAGAAGAATTTCAACTCTCCCATCATAGACATTTGATATTCTTCACTCATCATATAGGCAAATTCATCACTATAACGTTGGTCAGTACAGCCAAAGATGATATCATCAACATATATTTGGCATACAAACAATTCATCATCATATGATTTAGTGAAAAGAGTAGGGTTGAGTGAACCGTGTTTGAAGCCTTTCTTCATGAGGAATTCCTTCAAAGTATCATACCACGCCCGAGGGGCCTGCTTGAGGCCATAGAGGGCCTTATTTAGTCTGAAGACTTTGTCAAGATGCTTAGGATCTTCAAAACCTGGGGGTTGAGCAACATATACTTCTTCCTCAAGCTTACCATTGAGGAATGCACTTTTCACATCCATTTGATATAAAGTGATATCATGATGGTTAGCATAAGCAAGTAATATGCGAATAGCTTCAAGTCTAGCAACAGGTGCAAAAGTTTCATCGAAATCAATTCCTTCAACCCGTGTGTAGCCTTGAGCTACTAGCCGTGCCTTATTCCTCACCACAAGGCCATTTTCATCTTGCTTGTTTTGGTAGATCCACTTTGTGCCAATGATATTGTGTTTGCGAGGATGTGGACGATTGACCAGTTCCCAAACGTTGTTGAGCTCGATCTGATGTAATTCTTCTTGCATGGCCTGAATCCACTCAGGCTCTAGAAATGCTTCATCTACCTTAGTGGGCTCTGAGATAGAGACAAAAGCATAGTGCCCACAAAAGTTAGATAAATGTGAAGCTTTTGAGTGTGTGAGAGGACCTGGTGCTTCAATGTCATCGATGGTCTTCTCAACTTGCACTTCTTTTGCAACGCGAGGATGAGTAGGTTGTCGTCGAGGAATTTGATCAGCATTTTCTTCAGCACCATTTTCTTCAGCAGTTTCTTCAGGTGCATTAGCTCGTCGTTCTTCACGTTCTGGAATGAATTCTTCAGCAGATTCTTCGGTAGGAATGACATCCTCAGTAGCCTTGAACTTGATAGTTTCCTCAGGTGCTGGTTCATCTATCACAGAGGGTAGGTGCTCTCTTTGCGAGCCATTAGTTTCATCGAACCGCACATCTACAGTTTCAACAACCTTGTGAAGAACGGTGTTGAAGACTCTGTAGGTGTGCGAGTCCTTTCCGTAACCAAGCATAAAACCTTCATGTGCTTTCGGTGCAAATTTAGCATTGTGATGAGGATCTCTAATCCAACATTTAGCACCGAAGACTTTGAAATAACTCACATCGGGTTTCTTGTCAGTGAGGAGTTCATAGGCAGTCTTCCTGAAGAATTTGTGAAGATATACCCTGTTGATGATGTGGCACGCAGTATAAATTGCCTCAATCCAGAAGTGACGAGGCATCTTGTACTCATCAAGCATAGTGCGAGCCATCTCAACAAGAGTTCTGTTCTTGCGCTCCACGACGCCATTTTGCTGAGGAGTGTAGGGAGCAGATAACTCATGAGTAATACCAAGTTCATCAAGATAGTCATCAAGACCAGAATTCTTGAACTCAGTTCCATTGTCACTTCTGATGTGCTTGATCTTCACACAAAGTTGGTTGAAGCCCTCGAGGAAAATCGTTTGAAGACTTCCTGCACTTCATGTTTGTAAGTAACAATGTGTACCCATGTGTAACGAGAGTAATCATCAACAATAACAAGCCCATAGAGAGATGCGTCATTTGTGACAGCTGAGTAATGGTTAGGACCAAAGAGGTCCATGTGAAGCAATTCGAATGGTCGAGTAGTGGTCATGATAGTCTTCGCTGGATGCTTAGCCTTGGTCATCTTTCCAGCTTCACAAGCTCCACATAGGTGATCCTTGAGGAATTTGACATTCTCAATGCCAATGACATGCTTCTTCTTCGCAAGCGTGTGCAAATTCCTCATGCCTGCATGACCAAGTCGTCGATGCCATAGCCACCCTTCTGAAGCTTTTGCAAGTAGGCACACGGCTGGTTGCGGTCATGTAGAGAAATCAACAATATACAAGTCTCCTCTCCTAAAGCCTTCGAAGAATTTGGAATTGTCAGCTTCCAAAACCACAACACAATGATACTTGCCAAAGACAACTACCATATCAAGATCACAAAGCATTGAGACAGACATAAGATTGTATCCTAAGGACTCGACAAGCATGACTTTGTCCATGTGTCGATCCTTTGTGATCGCAACCTTACCTAGACCCAATACCTGACTTTTGCCTTTGTCAGCGAAGATGATATGCTTCAGATGCGATGGAGATAAGGGAGCATCAATCAATAGATTCTTGTCACCAGTCATGTGATTTGTACATCCACTATCGATGACCCACTCAGTGGCTTTGGGTGGATCATTCTGCAGATGAATTAGTGCAGCTTACGAACTTCATATACTTCATCAGTGAAGAATATGACATCAATTCATCAGATCAATTTCATCAAGCAATTGAACAGATAAAGCAGTATGAAGACGAGAGAAATGAAAGTTCATTTCTTCATGATTGGCCTGCGTCCTTTCAGGCATACTTCAGGTCTCCAGCAAATTCTTCAGACGTTTAAGTACGTCTGGAGACCTGACCCTGCAGAAGAGATTAGTTCTTTTTCTTCACCACCCACATCTGAAGGGGTGCCAAAGAGTTCATCACTCTGCGAGCTCCATATGAGAAAGGTGGCATAGCAGCCAATCCGTTTCGTTTCTCATAAGAGAAGTTAGGGTAAGCATATGAATAAGCAGAGAAATTCTTCGAGGACTTATGAACATAATGATTAGAAGAATAATGCTCATATTCATAGCCCTTAGCTCTTCCCTGCGAAACAGAGTTGTTAGCACGATGATGTTCATATGAGGACTTTGATCCTTTTGAGGAATTTGATGCATGTGAGGAATTTGGTCCGTATGAGGACTTGGATCCATATGAAGAATTTGGTACATATGAAGAATTTGATCTGGGGTTCATATTCTTCACAGGTGGTGTCATGAGGACATTCACCTGAAGACTTTCAAGGCATCTTTTGGGAACCCAGATTTTCTTCATAGGAGGACCGTTCCTGCAGTTAGTGCCAACATATCTAGCAAATACTTCACCATTCTGATTTTTGAACAGTTTATAGTTGGAGTCAAATGACTCATCAGAAGAATGAGAAGATTCACATGTAAAGCCAGATAAATTAGATGGATCAACTGGAGGTCCCTTTGCAGCAACCCATGTGGTTTTGGGGTACTGCTCAGGCTTCCAATATGTACCATCAGCATTGAGTTTCCTCTCAAAGGCAATACCCTTTTTCCTAGGGTTCCTGTTGAGGATCTGCTTTTTAAGCACATCACAAAGAGTCTGATGCCCTTTGAGGCTTTTGTACATGCCTGTCATGTACAATTCCTTCAGCCCTGCATCGTTAGTGATACTAGCAATGTCCTCAGATGAGGAATTAGTGATAGCAGAGACAGTTGAAGAATTTGTAGCATTAGAAGCATTCGAACATTCAGGTGAAGAATTAGCAGATTCACGTTCAATGCATTTCAAACATGGAGGAATAAATTCTTCCTGAGCAGCGCTGAATTGTTGAGCAAGTAATGAATCGCGCTCCTTCTGAAGATCTTCATAACTCACTCTTAGCTTTTCAAGATCTTGCTTTCTTTGAAGAAATTCATAAGAAAGCTTCTCATGATCAGACAAGAGAGTGTTATGATGACCTTGAAGGTTGTCAAAGCTAGTCTGAATTCTCTGAAGATTTTCAGTCAAGGTTTTAGTGCGATCCATTTCTTCACCCAACATATCATCACTTTTGTCTAGCATGTTTTGAACCTTTTCAAGAGCCCTTTGTTGTTTCACAGCAATCTTAGCAAGTTTAGAATAGCTGGGCTTAAGGTTTTCATCAGATTCATTTTCACTTGATTCAGATGAGGAAGATTTGAGTACCTTGGCACCCTTTGCCATGAAGCAATAGGTGGGAGCGTAGTCATCATTGCCTTCATCAGCCTTGTTGGTGAGGTCATTTTCTTCAGGGTTTAAGATAGACTTGCTGACGAATGCAGTAGCGAGGGCTAGGCTCGCCACACCGGATTCGGAATCCTCAGATGCCTCCTCTTCCTCATTTTCTTCAGATTCAGCTTCAGAGTCCATTTCCTTGCCAATGAATGCCCGAGCCTTCTTGGAGCTGCTCTTCTTGTGAGATGAAGACTTTGAGGATTTTGATGATGAAGATTTTGAGGATTTCTTATTTTTCTTAGCATCATCAGAACTGTAATCCTTGTATTTCTTCTTCTTTGATTCCTTTTCCCACTGAGGACAATCTTGAATGTAGTGTCCTGGTTTCTTGCATTTGTGACAAAGCCTCTTCTTGTAGTCACTGGATGAGGAATCATTGCTCCTTGAGGGTCTTCCAAAGCGACCACGTCTTGAGAACTTCTGGAATTTCTTCACGAGCAGTGCTAGATCATTGCTCAGTTCTTCAGGATCACCAAGGCTGCCATCAGAGTCTTCATCTTCAGACTCAGAAACTGCCTTGGCCTTCAGTGCACGTGATCTGCCATAGCTCGAACCGTAGAGATCTCTCTTTTCAGCAAGCTAGAACTCACGAGTGTTTAGCCTTTCGAGGATATCAGCGGGGTCAAGTGACTTGTAATCAACACGCTCTTGTATCATCAATGCCAGAGTATCAAATGAAGAGTCAAGCGATCTCAGCAGTTTCTTCACCACCTCGTGGTCTGTGATGTCATTGGCACCAAGTGCTTGAAGCTCATTTGAGATGTCAGTGAGGCGATCGAAGGTTTGTTGAACATTTTCATTGTCGAGTCTTTTGAAGCGGTTGAAGAGATTGCGAAGAACATCAACTCGAGAGTCACGTTGTGTTGAGACTCCTTCATTTACTTTGGACAGCCTATCCCAGATAAGCTTAGCAGTTTCCAAAGCACTCACTCTTCCATACTGTCCTTTGCTCAGATGGCCACATATGATATTCTTCGCTTGAGAATCGAGTTGCTTGAATCTCTTCACATCGGCAGCGTTCAGTGAGGGTGAGACAGAGGGAACACCTTTTTCCACAACATACCAGAGATCGTTATCAATTGCCTCAAGATGCATTCGCATCTTATTCTTCCAGTAGGGGTAGTCCGTCCCATCGAAGGTAGGACACCCAGCTGAGACCTTGATCATACCTGCGGTCGACATAACTAAAACTCCAGGTGGTTAAACCAAAATCACACAGAACAAGGGAGTACCTTGCTCTAATACCAATTGAAAGTGCGTTATATCGACTAGAGGGGGGGGGTGAATAGGCGATTTTTATAAATTCTTCACTAAGGAATTTGTGGGTGAGGAAATTCCTTAGCGAAGAACTACTTGCAGCGGAATAAGTACTCAAAAGTATGCATAGCAGAACATAAGCATAGTCATCATGATGAAATGAAAACAAGCACAGAGTACAGAAAGCGTAAACACAGGATAACACAGGATGAAGACAAACAGACTGAAGAAATTGAACTGGGGAAATTGAGAAAGTCTTCAGTCAAAGTCTCCAGACACAGATATGAACAAGCATACAACACAGTAATGAGGAAATGAAAGAGTTGAGGAAATAGAACCAGTTGGCTTGGTGAAGACAATGATTTGGTAGACCAGTTCCAACTGCTGTCTCAGTTGTACGTCTGGTTGGAGCGGCTAGGTATTTAAACCTGAGGACACCCAGTCCCGGACACACAGTCCTCACCATATTCTCCTTGAACCAAGGTCACACAGACCTCGTCCAATCACTCGTGGTAAGTCTTCAGGTGACTTCCAAACCTTCACAGACTCGGTCACTCGGCGATCCACAATTTCCTCTTGGATGCTCTAGACCATGACGCCTAACCGTCTGGAAGAAGCACAATCTTCAAAGGTAATAAGCGTCGGATCCACGCAGGATCAATCTCTTCAGTGATGCTCAATCACTTTGGGTTTGTAGGTGTTTGGGTTTGGGGTTTTCCTCACTTGATGATTTTCACTCAATTTCCTTGGAGGATGGGATGCTCTCAATTGACAAGTGTCAGTTTCTCTCAGAGCAGCCAACCAGCTAGTGGTTGTAGGGGGCGGCTATTTATAGCCTAGGGAGCAGCCCGACATGATAAGACATAAATGCCCTTCAATGATATGACCGTTAGGTGGATAAGATATTTTGGGACAGCTGGCGCGTAGCACAACAACGGTCGGAAATTTGAGTATCAAATTCCTCAGGGCTATCATGTTCCTCACTGTGTAGGCAATCCACACTGGCGAATTCCTAACTCCTCAGTCAGAACAAATTCCTCAGAGACCAGAAGAACTTCATCTCTGTCACTGAAGAATATGACTGAACTGTATGAGATTTCCAATATGGCTTCACTCGAAGGGATTGGTAGGTGTAGGATTTTGAGTTGAGCATCACATGGAAATTTTTCCTTAGTATTTCCTCGACCACCTTTAACAGTACGGTGTTTTGCTATGACTCAAGAAAGAGAAAATGAAAACTACGAAAACAAAAGTCTTCACGCTTCATATTCCTCAAATGAATACTAAGTCTTCAAGGTCACACTAATTTCTTCACTTTCAAAGTCTTCAGAAAGTCTTCAGAAATCCAAAGTCTACAGTCGAAGAACTTCATTTTTAGGGGTCGACTTTCTCTGTAAATATCAAACTCCTCATAGACTTATAGATCTGTGTACACTCACAAACGCATTAGTCCCTTAACCTATAAGTCTTCAATACACCAAAATCACTAAGGGGCACTAGATGCACTTACAACTGAAGACTTTCTCAATTTCCTTAGTTCAATTTCTTCAGTCTGTTTGTCTTCATCCTGTGTTATCCTGTGTTTACACTTTTTGTTCTCTGTGTTTGTCTTCATTTCATCATGATGACCATGCTTGTGTTCTGCTGTGCATACTTGTGAGTCCTTATTCCGCTGCAAGTAGTTCTTCGCTAAGGAATTTCCTCACTAGCAAATTCCTCAGTGAAGAATTCATAAAAATCGCCTATTCACCCCCCTCTAGTCGATAACGCACTTTCAATTGGTATCAGAGCAAGGTACTCCCTTGTTCTGTGTGATTTTGGTTTAACCGCCTGGAGTTTTAGTTATGTCGACCACATGTATGATCAAGGTCTCTGCTGGGTGTCCTACCTTCGAAGGGACGAACTACCCCTACTGGAAGAATAAGATGCGAATGCATCTTGAGGCAATTGATAACGATCTCTGGTATGTTGTGGAAAATGGTGTTCCCTCTGTCTCACCCTCACTGAACGCTACCGATGTGAAGAGATTCAAGCAACTCAATTCTCAAGCGAAGAATATCATATGTGGCCATCTGAGCAAAGGACAATATGGAAGAATGAGTGCTTTGGAAACTGCTAAGCTTGTCTGGGATAGGCTGTCCAAAGTGAATGAAGGAGTTTCAACTCAGCGTGACTCTCGAGTTGATGTTCTTCGCAATCTCTTCAACCGCTTCAAAAGACTCGACAATGAAAATGTTCAACAAACCTTCGATCGCCTCACTAACATCTCAAATGAGCTTCAAGCGCTTGGTGCTACTGACATCACCGACCATGTGGTGGTGAAGAAATTGCTGAGATCGCTTGATTCCTCATTTGATACTCTGGCATTGATGATACAAGAACGTACTGATTACAAGTCACTTGATCCCGCTGATATCCTCGAAAGGCTAAACACTCATGAGTTCCAGCTTGCTGAAAAGAGAGATCTATATGGTTCGAGCTTTGGCAAATCACGTGCACTGAAGGCCAAGGCAGTTTCTGAGTCTGAAGATGAAGACTCTGACAGCAGCCTTGGTGACCCTGAAGAACTGAGCCATGATCTAGCACTGCTCGTGAAGAAATTCCAGAAGTTCTCAAGACGTGGTCGCTTCTGAAGAACCTCAAGGAGCAATGATTCCTCATCCAGTGACTACAAGAATAGGCTTTGTCACAAATGCAAGAAACCCGGACACTACATTCAAGATTGTCCTCAGAGGGAAAAGGAATCAAAGAATAAGAAATACAAGGATTACAGTTCAGATGATGCGAAGAAAAAGAAGAAATCCTCAAAATCTTCATCATCAAAATCCTCAAAGTCTTCATCTCACAAGAAGAGCAGCTCCAAGAAGGCTCGGGCATTCATTGGCAAGGAAATGGACTTTGAGGCTGAATATGAAGAAAATGAGGAAGAGGAGGCATCTGAAGATTCCGAATCCGGTGTGGCGAGCCTAGCCCTCGCTACTGCATTCGTCAGCAAGTCTATCTTCAACACTGAAGAAAATGACCTCACCAACAAGGCTGATGAAGGAAATGATGACTACGCTCCCACCTATTGCTTCATGGCAAAGGGTGCCAAGGTACTCAAATATACCTCCTCTGAATCAAGTGAGAATGAATCTGATGAAAATCTCAAGCCCAGCTACTCTAAACTTGCTAAGATTGCTGTGAAACAACAAAGGGCTTTCGAAAAGGTTCAAAGCATGCTAGACAAAAGCGATGATATGTTGGGTGAAGAAATGGATCGCACTAAAACCTTGACTGAAAATCTTCAGAGACTTCAGACTAGGTTTGACAACCTTCAAGGTCATCATAACACTCTCTTATCTGATCATGAGAAGCTTTCTTATGAATTTCTTCAAAGAAAGCAAGATCTTGAAAAGCTAAGAGTGAGTTATGAAGATCTTTAGAAGAGCGCGATTCATTACTTGCTCAACAAATCAGCGCTGCTCAGGAAGAATTTGTTCCTCCATGTCTGAAATGCATTGAACGTGAATCTGCTAATTCTTCACCTGAATGTTCAAATGCTTCCAATGCTACAAATTCTTCAACTGTCTTTGCTATCACTAATTCCTCATCTGAGGACATTGCTAGTATTACTGACGATGCAGGGCTGAAGGAATTGTACATGACAGGCATGTACAAAAGCCTCAAAGGGCATCAGACTCTTTGTGATGTGCTTAAAAAGCAGATCCTCAACAGGAACGCTAGGAAAGAGGGTATTGCCTTTGAGAGGAAACTCAATGCTGATGGTACATATTGGAAGCCTGAGCAGTACCCCAAAACCTCATGGGTTGCTGCAAAGGGACCTCCAGTTGATCCATCTAATTTATCTGGCTTTACATGTGAATCTTCTCATTCTTCTGATGTGTCATTTGACTCCAACTATAAACTGTTTAAAAATCAGAATGGTGAAGTATTTGCTAGATATGTTGGCACTAACTGCAGGAACGGTTCTCCTATGAAGAAAATCTGGGTTCCCAAAAGGTGCCTTGAAAGTCTTCAGGTGAATGTCCTCATGACACCACCTATGAAGAATAGGAACCCGAGATCAAATTCTTCATATGGACCAAATCCTTCATATGGATCCAAGTCCTCATATGGACCAAATTCCTCACATGGATCAAATTCCTCAAAAGGATCAAAGTCCTCATATGAACATCATCGTGCTAACAACTCTGTTTCGCAGGGAAGAGCTAAGGGTTATGAATATGAGCATTATTCTTCTAACCATTATGTTCATAAGTCCTCGAAGAATTTCTCTACTTATTCATATGCTTACCCTAACTCCTCTTATGTGAAACAAAATGGATTGGCTTCTATGCCACCTTTCTCGTATGGAGCTCACAGAGTGATGAACTCTTTGCCACCCCTTCAGATGTGGGTGGTGAAGAAAAAGAACTAATCTCTTCTGCAGGGTCAGGTCTCCAGACGTACTTAAACGTCTGAAGAATTTGCTGGAGACCTGAAAGGTGCCTAAAAGGACGCAAGCTAATCATGAAGAAATGAACTTTCATTCTCACGTCCTCATACTGTTTTAACTGTTGCATTGCTTGATGAAATTGATCTGATGAATTGTGATGTCATATTCTTCATTGATGAAGTATATGAAGTTCGTAAGCTGCACTAATTCATCTGCAGGGTGATCAACCCAAAGCCACTGAGTGGGTCCTCGATAGTGGATGTACAAATCATATGACTGGTGACAAGAATCTATTGATGGATGCTCCTTTATCACCATCGGATCTGAAGCATATCATCTTCGCTAACAAGGGCAAAAGTCAGGTATTGGGTCTAGGTAAGGTTGCGATCACAAAGGATCGACACATGGACAAAGTCATGCTTGTCGAGTCCTTAGGATACAACCTCATGTCTGTCTCAATGCTTTGTGATCTTGGTATGGTTGTTGTCTTTGGCAAGTATCGTTGTGTTGTGGTTATGGAAGCTGACAATTCCAAAGTCTTCGGAGGCTTTAGGAGAGGAGACTTGTAGATTATTGATTTCTCTACAGGACCACAACCAGCCGTGTGCCTACTTGCAAAAGCTTCAGAAGGTTGGGTATGGCATCGACGACTTGGTCATGCAGGCATGAGGAATTTGCACACGCTTGCAAAGAAGAAGCATGTCATTGGCATTGAGAATGTCAAATTCCTCAAGGATCACTTGTGTGGAGCTTGTGAAGCTGGAAAGATGACCAAGGCTAAGCATCCAGCGAAGACTATCATGACCACTACTCGACCATTCGAATTGTTTCACATGGACCTCTTTGGTCCTAACCATTACTCAGCTATCACAAATGATGCATCTCTCTATGGCTTTGTTATTGTTGATGATTACTCTCGATACACATGGGTACACATTGTTACTTACAAACATGAAGTGCAGGAAGTCTTCAAACGATTTTCCTCGAGGGCTTCAACCAACTTTGGTGTGAAGATCAAGCACATCAGAAGTGACAATGGAACTGAGTTCAAGAATTCTGGTCTTGATGACTATCTTGATGAACTTGGTATTACTCATGAGTTATCTTCTCCTTACACTCCTCAGCAGAATGGCGTCGTGGAGCACAAGAACCGAACTCTTATTGAGATGGCTCGCACTATGCTTGATGAGTACAAGACGCCTCGTCACTTCTGGATTGAGGCAATTTATACTGCATGCCACATCATCAACAGGATATATCTTCACAAATTCTTCAAGAAGATTGCCTATGAACTCCTCACTGACAAGAAACCCAATGTGAGTTATTTCAAAGTCTTCAGTGCTAAATGTTGGATTAGAGATCCTCATCACAATGCTAAATTTGCACCGAAAGCACATGAAGGTTTTATGCTTGGTTACGGAAAGGACTCGCACACCTACAGAGTCTTCAACAACGTTCTTCACAAGGTTGTTGAAACTGTAGATGTGCGGTTTGATGAAACTAATGCCTCGCAAAGAGAGCACCTACCCTCTGTGATAGATGAACCAGCACCTGAGGAAACTATCAAGTTCAAGGCTACTGAGGATGTCATTCCTACCGAAGAATCTGCTGAAGAATTCATTCCAGAACGTGAAGAACATCGAGCTAATGCACCTGAAGAAAATGGTGCTGAAGAAAATGCTGATCAAATTCCTCGACGACAACCCACTCATCCTCGCGTTGCAAAAGAAGTGCAAGTTGAAAAGATCATCGATGACATTAAAGCACCATGTCCTTTCACACGCTCAAAAGCTTCACATTTATCTAACTTTTGTGGGCACTATGCTTTTGTCTCTATCACAGAGCCCACTAAGGTAGATGAAGCATTTCTGGAGCCTGAGTGGATTCAGGCCATGCAAGAAGAATTACATCAGTTCGAGCTCAACAACGTCTGGGAACTTGTCAATCGTCCAGATCCTCGCAAACACAATATCATTGGCACAAAGTGGATCTACCGCAACAAGCTAGATGAAAATGGCCTTGTGGTGAGGAATAAGGCAAGGCTTGTAGCTCAAGGCTACACACAGGTTGAAGGAATTGATTTCGATGAAACTTTTGCACCTGTTGCTAGACTTGAAGCTATTCGCATATTACTTGCCTATGCTAACCATCATGATATCACTTTATATCAAATGGATGTGAAAAGTGCATTCCTCAATGGTAAGCTTGAGGAAGAAGTATACACTAGTAGAAAAGAGGGCTTTGGTTCAGGCCGGGTCAGCCCATTAGTCCCGGTTCAGTCCAGAACTGGGACCAATGGGGGCACTGGTCCCGGTTCGTGAGGCCAGGGGCCTGCCGGGCCTCGTGGGGGCATTGGTCCCGGTTCGTCTGGCCCCTTTGGTCCCGGTTGGTGGGACGAACTGGGACCAATGGGCCTCACTCCTGGCCCACCACCATTGTTCCCGGTTGGTGGCTTGAACCGGGACCATAGGCTGCCCTTTAGTCCCGGTTCATGCCACGAACTGGGACCAATGAGGTGCCTATATATACCCCTCGCCCGCGAGCAGAGCACTCCAGTGCTCTGTTTTTCTCTGGCCAGCGATGGGAGGGCTTTGTGATGCTCTATCTCACCTCCTATGCACATGAGGTGTTCGATGAAATGCCCGAGCCACACTAGTTAAGCTTTCTCCTCTCGAAGCTCGACCTCAAAGCTCCATTTTCCTCGAGATTTGTCTAGGTTTAGCGGCCCGTCACGTCCCATTCCCGTCTTCACCGCCGTCAATCGCCCGCGCCGATCTCGTCGCCGGCACCACCGTGGCGAGCCTCTTGTTCTTATCTTCTTTCTGAAAGAAAAAAATTCTTACTTTAGATAGATAGTTGTCTAATTTTCTTACTATTGTATTGCTTGTTATTATATAGTGTGATGGATTGGTATCCGCCCCCATCGGCCCTCGTCCTGTCTATGATTCGGATGTGGTATATATTATCTTTATAACTATTGGTTCATATATTGTTTATGAAAATTATGCCGACCAACGTGACATAGATTTTATTTATCTAGGAGGTATGTGAATCGGAAATTCCAACTGACCCTATTGTAGAGAGGTTAAATTTAGTTGAAGAAGAAAACAATTTCTTGAAGGAAAAAATAAAAAAAATTGAGGAGGAGAAGATGATATTGGAGTTGCATGTTGCGGATGTCGTTGATGATCACAAGATCAAGATGGATGCAATGCGCTTGAAGATTAGAAAGATTAGAAACTATGCCATTCATACCGAGGCTTGGTATCATTATGCCGTTGGATCAATCGTTACCTTGGTTGCGATTATGATCGCATTTGTTTTTGCATTGAAATCTTTTACATAGTTTCAATGTATGGTTTAATTAATTAGATGCTCTGGAGAGCTATATGTTGTTAGATGAGAACTATGTATGTACTTTGGTTTTAATGTGATGATGAACTTCTATTAATTTGGTCACTTAATTATCTATTCATGATGTTCTGTAATGGTTTTTGACACACTTAATTATATATAATGCACGCAGATGAACCGACAATGGATGTACGGTGACAGACACACCTCCGAGTACATTAAGGGCGTGCATGATTTTCTCGAAGTGGCTGAGGCAAACAAGCAGAATGGTTTTATGTGTTGTCCATGCCCTACATGTGGGAATACGAAGTCTTACTCTGACCGGAAAATCCTTCACACCCACCTGCTTTACAAGGGTTTCATGCCACACTATAATGTTTGGACGAGGCACGGAGAAATAGGGGTTATGATGGAAGACGGCGAAGAAGAAGAGGACGATGACAACTATGTGCCCCCTGAATACGGTGATGCTGCAACGGGGGAAGCTGCTGAAGATCAAGAGGAACTAGACGATGTGCCCAATGATGCTGCAACGGGGGAAGCTGCTGAAGATCAAGAGGAACTAGTGCCCGATGATGATGATCTCCGCCGGGTCATTGTCGATGCAAGGACGCAATGCGAAAGTCAAAAGGAGAAGCTAAAGTTCGATCGCATGTTAGAGGACCACAAAAAAGGGTTGTACCCCAATTGCGAAGATGGCAACACAAAGCTCGGTACCGTACTGGAATTGCTGCAGTGGAAGGCAGATAATGCTGTGCCTGACAAAGGATTTGAGAAGCTATTGAAAATATTGAAGAAGAAGCTTCCAAAGGATAATGAATTGCCCGACAGTACATACGCAGCAAAGAAGGTCGTATGCCCTCTAGGATTGGAGGTGCAGAAGATACATGCATGCCCTAATGACTGCATCCTCTACTGCGGTGCGTACAAGGATCTGAACACATGCCCGGTATGCGGTGCATTGCGGTATAAGATCAGACGAGATGACCCTGGTGATGTTGACGGCGAGCCCCCCAGGAAGAGGGTTCCTGCGAAGGTGATGTGGTATGCTCCTATAATACCACGGTTGAAACGTCTGTTCAGAAACGAAGAGCATGCCAAGTTGATGCAATGGCACAGTGAGGACCGTAAGAAAGACGGGAAGTTGAGAGCACCCGCTGACGGGTCGCAGTGGAGAAAAATCGAGAGAAAGTACTGGGATGAGTTTGCAGGTGACCCAAGGAACGTATGGTTTGGTTTAAGCATGGATGGCATTAATCCTTTCGGGGAGCAGAGCAGCAATCATAGCACCTGGCCCGTGACTCTATGTATGTATAACCTTCCTCCTTGGATGTGCATGAAGCGGAAGTTCATTATGATGCCAGTTCTCATCCAAGGCCCTAAGCAACCCGGCAACGACATTGATGTGCACCTAAGGCCATTAGTTGAAGAACTTTTACATCTGTGGAATGGAAACGGTGTACGTACGTGGGATGAGCACAAACAGGAGGAATTTAACCTGCACGCGTTGCTGTTTGTAACCATCAACGATTGGCCCGCTCTCAGTAACCTTTCAGGACAGACAAACAAGGGATACCACGCATGCACGCACTGTTTAGATGACACTGAAAGTATATACCTGGACAAATGCAGGAAGAATGTGTACCTGGGCCATCGTCGATTTCTTCCGACCAACCATCAATGTCGAAAGAAAGGCAAGCATTTCAAAGGCGAGGCAGATCACCGGAAGAAGCCCGCCATGCATATCGGTGATCACATACTTGCTATGGTCAATGATTTACACGCAATCTTTGGAAAGGGTCCCGGCGGACTAGCTGTTCCGAATGACGCTGAGGGACACGCACCCATGTGGAAGAAGAAATCTATATTTTGGGACCTACCCTACTGGAAAGACCTAGAGGTCCGCTCTTCAATCGACGTGATGCACGTGACGAAGAACCTTTGCATGAACCTGCTAGGCTTCTTGGGCGTGTATGGGAAGACAAAAGATACACCTGAGGCACGGGAGGACCTGCAACGTTTGCACGAAAAAGACGGCATGCCTCCGAAGCAGTATGAAGGTCCTGCCAGCTACGCTCTTACGAAAGAAGAGAAAGAAATCTTCTTTGAATGCCTGCTCAGTATGAAGGTCCCGACTGGCTTCTCGTCGAATATAAAGGGAATAATAAATATGCCATAGAAAAAGTTCCAGAACCTAAAGTCTCATGACTGCCACGTGATTATGACGCAACTGCTTCCGGTTGCATTGAGGGGGCTTCTACCGGAAAACGTCCGATTAGCCATTGTGAAGCTATGTGCATTCCTCAATGCAATCTCTCAGAAGGTGATCAATCCAGAAATCATACCAAGGCTAAGGAGTGATGTGGCGCAATGTCTTGTCAGTTTCGAGCTGGTGTTCCCACCATCCTTCTTCAATATCATGACGCACGTCCTAGTTCATCTAGTCGACGAGATTGTCATTCTGGGGCCCGTATTTCTACACAATATGTTCCCCTTTGAGAGGTTCATGGGAGTCCTAAAGAAATATGTCCGTAACCGCGCTAGGCCAGAAGGAAGCATCTCCATGGGCCATCAAACAGAGGATGTCATTGGGTTTTGTGTTGACTTCATTCCTGGCCTTAAGAAGATAGGTCTCCCTAAATCGCGGTATGAGGGGAGACTGACTGGAAAAGGCACGCTAGGAGCGGACTCAATAATATGCAGGGACGGGCATTCTTGGTCTCAAGCACACTACACAGTTCTACAGAACTCTACCTTGGTGACCCCGTATGTCGATGAACACAAGAACAGTCTGCGCTCCAAACACCCGGAGCAGTGTGACGACTGGATTACATGTGAACACATCAGGACTTTCAGCAGTTGGTTGGAAACACGTCTCAGAGGTGACACCACTGTTTCTGATGAGTTGTACTCGTTGTCCAGGGGACCATCTTCGACTGTATTAACTTACAAAGGATACGAGATAAATGGGAATACATTTTACACGATCGCCCAAGATCAAAAGAGCACCAACCAAAACAGCGGTGTCCGCTTTGATGCAGCAACCGAGAGGGGAAAGGACACATATTATGGTTACATAATGGACATATGGGAACTTGACTACGGACATGATTTTAAGGTCCCTTTGTTTAAGTGCAAATGGGTCAATCTTTCAGGAGGCGGGGTACAGGTAGACCCACAGTACGGAATGACAACAGTGGATCTGAACAATCTTGGGTACACTGACGAACCGTTCGTCCTAGCCAATGATGTGGCACAGGTTATCTATGTGAAGGACATGTCTACTAGACCGAGAAAAAGAAAAGATAAGGAAGCGAATACATCATACGATGAGCCAAAGCGCCACATAGTTCTTTCAGGAAAAAGGGACATTGTGGGAGTGGAGGGCAAGACAGACATGTCTGAAGATTATGAAAAGTTTCATGAAATTCCTCCCTTCAAAGTCAAGGCTGACCCAAGCATCCTGAAAACGATGAAGATTATCCATGGTTACGGCGCAATAAGCAAATGACACAAGCGAAGAAAAAGTGAAGACTTTCTCCCGCAACTATTATGATGATACCATGCCAACTTTGTAACAGACGAGTATGATACCATTTGAAATGCTTTTCAATTTCAGGGTCTTATAGCTCAAAATAATCAATAAATGCATGAAAAATAACAAATAAAGTCAGAAAGGGTTGAAAATTGATGATGTGGCTTTGAATGGTGCATTTTGAACACACAAAAAGTCAGGAGTTCAAATAAGTTTTAAAAAATCAAATCCCTTTGTAACAGACGAGTTTCCGTATGAAATCCTGATACTTCGAAAGAGATTGTCCGTTTTGTACACGAAGTGCATCCAGTTTTTGCCGTAACCCTCTCAACTTTCTTGCACATGCTATGTGGATGAAATGATGATACCATGCCAACTTTCAACCTTTTCAGAGTTCATTTGAAATGCTTTTCAATTTTAGGGTCTTATAGCTCAAAATAATCAGTAAATGCATGAAAAATGGTGCATGAAAAATAAAAAATAAAACAAATAAGTAATTGGAAACAAAATAATATCAACTTTAATAAAATATATAAGTCGAAACAAAATAAAATAAACTTTAATAACATAAATAAAATTTATGAAACTAAAATTATCGAAGTATTTTCTGTTCAAAACATTATAAGCAACCTCTAGTATTATTGAAACTAAAATTATATAAAATTGATGCAACTAAAATTATCGAAGTATTTTCTGTTCAAAATCATTGAAAGCAAAAAGAATTTTCATAAAGAACTTTTTTTGTTAGAAACTTTAATAGCAAAAAGAATTATTATAAAGTAAAATAAATAAGTAATTAGAAACAAAATAAATAAAATAAATAAGTTTTTTGTTGTAAGTAGAAACAAAACAAAATAAATAAAGCAAAAAAGAAAACAAAAAAACAGGCAAAAAATAAAAATTATGCCACCTACTGGGCCACCACGGCCTGAATACGACTAGAAACCCATCCATGGGCCAGGATTCAGGCTCGCAGAAGGCCCAGTAGGCCCACAGGCATGTATAAAGAGGTTAGGCCCGTAAGCCTGCTTTAGAGAGGAGCTCGACAGCTCAGGCACACCGCACCTTATAAACAGGTGCGGCTCTCTCTTAGCTAGCGAGGTGGGACTAAACTCCCACCACCACGCCGCTGTGCAAGGCTTTCCGTCCCGGTTGGTGGCACCAACCGGGACCAATGCCCCCTTTAGTCCCGGTTGGTGCCACCAACCGGGACCAAAGGCCGCCGCTTCCCGCCCTTTGGGCTGCTGAAAAGAGGCCTTTGGTCCCGGTTGGTGGCACAAACCGGGACTAAAGGGGTCATTGGTCCCGGTTGGTGCCACGAACCGGTACCAATGCCCTGGATATATAAGCAAACACTTAGCAGTTTCGACCAAATCCATCACTTCTTCACCCCCGACGCCCCTGCTCCTCCTCGCCGTCGCCGCCCGACGCCCCTGCTTCACGTTGCCGTCGCCGCCGCCACCGACGCCGTCAAGCTGCTCGACGTCGCCGTCGCCGCCGCCACCGACGCCGTCAGGCTGCTCAACGTCGCCGCCGCCGCTTTCGCCCTCTACCCCGACGCCCCTGCTCCTCCGAGTCGCCGTCGCCGCCCCCTGCCGTCGCCGTCGCCCCTGCTCCACCGTGCCCCGCCGCCCCCTGTGAGCACCAGCCTGCTCTCGCGCCTCTCCCCTGTCCCGCGCCCCTGCGCCCCGCCCCGCCGGCGCCGGCGCCGGCCCCTCCGCCGTACCCCTCCGCCCCTGCCCTTAGATGTTTTTACATGTTTTTAGATTATTTTAGTTTATGTTTAGTTTAGTTTTAAGATTAGGAAAATTTCAGATGTGTAGTAATATTTATTTAGATGTGTAGTTAATTTAGATGTTGTAATTTGTTCATAAAAATTGTGCACTTTTGTATAGAAACTTTATTTTTTTCATATGTATGAAAATGTAGAGTGAAAACAAAAACAAACATATAAGAAAAAACAAAGGAAAAAATGAAGAAGGAAAAGAAAACCGCCCGGCCCGGCCACCACCGCATTTTCATAAAGTGTTTCCACCGAGTCCACGTCGCACCGATCGAGCACCCGCGGCGAAGCAATTTTTTTAAGGTAGTTCTTTGTTAAAGTGAGGTGGACGTCGGACATTACATGAGGCGGGGGGGGGGGGGGGGGCGTCGGACATGACATGAGGGGGGACGTCGGAAAAAATAAGAAGAGGAAGAAGAAGAAAAAAAAGAAATCTTCCACTCCTCTATTCCTTCTTCTTCTCCTCTTTTTTTTCTTCTTCTTTTTTATTGGGAATGAGGGTGTCGAGGATCGCCGAGCGGTCGAGGGTCGGGAACTAGGGCGGAGGGTCGAGGGCCACCGAGGGGTCGAGGGTCGTCGAGGGTTCGAGGTGCGAGGGTCATCGAGGGGTTGAGGGTCGAGGAACGCCGAGGGGTTTTGTTGAATCCTTTGACACTAGCTAGACAAACGTGAAGCATTGCCGAGGCCACCCCAAACCCGGGAGAAGCTAGGTCTACGTTTGCCACTAATATATCCACCTGCTTCATGTTTAGAAAAGTGTATATATGTATGTATGTTCTCTGTGTATATATGTTCATATATGCAAAAGTTAGATTTTTAGAAAAGTGAGCACCCCCTCTCGACCGTGATAACTTATACCACGCGAGCACCCCCCGGCCCTCTCGCTCGACCAAAACTCTCGAGGACACCCAAACCCTAGAAAAAATGATGTCGGTCTCCTACCCCCTCCCGCCGCGCCCCTACCCTTGAAGCGTTGCCGAGGCCACCCCAAACCCGAAATAAGCTAGGTCTACGTTTGCACTAATATATCCACCTGCTGTCATGTTTGTGTAATAATTGCCATGTTGTAATATTTGCATAAACAATGGAGCACGGACGAGACGAGGAAGCAGAAGAGGTGTTGGGGGACATAATCTTAGCCGGAGGTGATGTCTTGTCGTATCTTAACGACAATGATGGTCTGGAAGAACAGGGTGAAGAAGCAGGCTACGGTGATCGAAGTGTGGAGGAGGAAAGACATGATTATGATGGCTCCGGTGACCCAATGCTGGTGCAAGAAGGAGCCCGTGGTGACGGCTCCGGTGACCGAACAGAGTCCGGACAGGTAAATATATTAGTTAAGCCTGTGCTGACTAGCTAATTGATGCATTCATTGTTTTGGTATATACACATATTAATTAACTCTCGTCTTTCTTCTTTTTTCTAGCCCTCCGGATCGAGCACAACTTCGGTAAAGAGACGAGGCCCAAAGAGAAAGTTGCGCTCGGATGAAAGGTTTGAGATCACAGCAATCGCACGCGATGGCCAACCGATTGAACCCATCCGGACAAAGGAAGCATTTGCTGCTCAGTGCGGGGTTCTTGTTAGGGACAAGATCCTGATCAGCATCCACCAATGGTATAAGCCTAAGAAGGAAGACCCTGAGGTGTCTTATGTCAATGATATGCAGAAAGATGATCTTTGGACTGAGCTGAAGGCAAATTTCACCCTACTGCCAGAGGAGGATCCGGAGAAGCCAGTTAAAGAGCAATTAATCAAGTCTCATGCTCTTAAGAAGATGGCAGACCTATTCAGGAGGTGGAAGAATGAGCTGAAAATGTTTGTCGACAAAGAAGAGACACTAGAATTCATCGGCCGGTATGAGAAGATCAGAGATCACTGGCCCGCATTTGTGGCCCACAAGACATCGGAAAAGAGTAAGAAGATGTCAGCAACAAACAAGAAGAATGCTGCGAAGAAGAAGCTTCACCATCGCACGGGGTCAGGTGGTACCTCAAAGCCCGGCCTAAGTGGGCCAAGGCTGAGAATGATCTGCTTGATAAAGGGATCGAACCACAGACAATGAACTGGCCAGACCGTTGCCAGACTTGGTTCTTCGGGGCTGGCGGAAAATTGGACCCTGTATCAGGGAGGTGTGTTTGGACGGACGAGCTTTTGAGAATAGCAGTCAAGAGGCTTCAGCATTATATCGATGCAGCGCAGCAAGGGACGTTCGTTCCAGACAGAGAGAACGACGAGCTCACAATGGCCCTCGGGAATCCTGAGCACCCTGGACGGACACGAGGCACGCTAGGCTCCGTTCCGTGGAAGGCTGGTTTTCCGGACGCAGACGGTTACAAAAGCCAGGAGAGGAGGAAAAAAGTGGAGCAGACCCAAATTCAGAAGCTGCACGAAAGGGTTCAAGCGCTAGAGGAACGAGACGGCAATGACATGCCGAAACTACCCCCGAAGCTACCCCGCCATCTCAGCGGAGAAGTAGCGTGGCTTCCACCGAGCTGCTTCAGCCGGAGCATGTCTTGACGACTCCTGCTAGCTACCCCGTGGATGCTATCACGGAGTCTCAACATTGCCACCTTATGACGCAATGGATGAAATTCAAAGTCAAGGCGGCTGTTGGCTCTGTTTTACCTACTGAACCTGGCGCAACCTACCACTGCCGGCCAATTCCAGAAGGATATGCTAGGGTGATGGTGGATGAAATAACGGACGGATTTGAGGACCTCGAGCTTGACCACCCTACCGGTGAAGGGGAGACTCGGCTGGGTTCTGCTCTGAAGACTCCATGCCTATGGCGGAAGGAGCTCATCAACCTTCCGAACTGGACGCCTCCGGCGAGTAAGGGCACTCCGCCTCCTCCTCCAGCGAGTGATCAGGGCACTCAGCCTCCTTCTCCGGCGCGTGGCGGCACTCCGCCTCCTCCTCCGCCTCCTCCTTCGGCGAGTGATCAGGGCACTCAACCTCCTTCTCCAGCGCGTGGCGGCACTCCGCCTCCTTCTCCGCCTGCGCCGGCGCGCCAGAGCAGCCAGCCTCCTCCTTCTCCGCCTCGCCAGCAAGGGCGGAAGAGACCCGCCGCCGCTCCGGCTACTCCGGCGCATCGTAGTCCTTCTCCTCCGCCTCGTAAGCAAGGAAAGAAGACAGCCGCAGCCGCTCCGTCTGCTCTGCCGGCGTCTAGCAGTACAGCCAGAGGCGGGAGGCAATACAGATTCGGTCCTTCTATGAAGACTCCAGAGAAGTTACCATACGAGAGGACCGAGGAGGAAACCACGAAGATCGTGCGAGCCGAAGTGACGAACTTCTTTGAAGGGGTGAAAGCAAAGAAACATCCACCTCCGGAGGAGAAGGTAGATCCGGTGAAAGCGAAGCGCACTCTGGCTGCCCTGACAAAACCACCAAAGTCTTCGCCGAGAGGCAACTATGAGCGCATTACTGCAAAGACATTTGCTGAAGCGGAGTGGCCGGGAAGTACTGTAAGTGATCAAAGGTTAAAAGAACGACGAGCTGGGAAAAAATTGCCCAGCTCGGCGAACAAGCGAACCAATCGTGCCCCCCGCTCAAGGTGTCTAGCGACATCGTCGCTAATGATCCGAGGATGGTGCCCGGTTATAGCAATCTTGGGGATTACCTGCCCGACGATGTACATTATGATTTCTTGGAGGTGGACAAACACAAATACCATTACGGGAAGCCTCTCGTCAAAGATGAAAGATCTCTAACAACGATGATGCGAAGATTACATGATTGGTACATGAAAACCTGCAGAGAGTCTGGGGGGAGGAATACTTTGACGCCGAGAGTTAAAGAGGAGCATGACCTCGTTGGAATTGAACTGTTGAATGTTCCATTTGAGGAGTTCTTCCAGTTTTTCAATCAAAAGGCCCTCGATAAATCAACGATCACTTGCTACTGTCTGTAAGTAGTACTACTTCTGTCATTAAGTCTCTCTATATAGGTCAGCTCTTTCATTGCATGTATTTATAATTATCCTCACTATATTATGCAGATCGAAGATCGCCGAATTGAAGAAAAGACAAATCGGTGATATTGGGTTCATTAACACAAATCTCATAGATGCAACTGAGGTTAAATATCATGCCGAAAATACCGAGGCCAACTTGCTACGATCGTTGGAAATAAATGAAAACAAAGATATAATACTCTTTCCTTACAACTTCAAGTGAGTGTTACTGTCTTGTGCATATTCGGTTTCCCTTATTAGTCCAGGTTATAGTAATGTAATTGATGACTTATGCATGCGTGCGCAGCTTCCACTATATTCTCCTAGAGATTAAGCTTGAGCAGGGAGTAGTAACCGTCTTAGACTCGAGACGAAAAGATCCCCAGGACTATGCGGACATGACTCAAATGCTCGAGAATTAAGTTAAATCAATCATTATCCACCATATCAGTAACTTTGTTCATTTCCTGATATCAAGTAAATGTTTTCTTTGTCTGGCAGGGTTTGGAGAAAATTCACCAAAAAAGCTCCGGGACTGCCGAAGAAGCTGCAATTTAGACACCCGAAAGTAAGTACTATAGTAGCATGTTCCGCACATCTCCTAGTGATTCATGCGCTAGTTTCATCAATACCATTTAGCATGCTTGCTTATCAGTTTGATTGACCTCTATTTCTTGTAAAGTGGTTGTGGCAGGAACCCGGGAATAATTAATGTGGATAATACGTTTGCGAGTCCATCCGCTACACGACCTGTGAGCGGGGCTACTCTGACGAACAATATGAAGTGCGTAAGCAATAATATTCACAATTTTATTTTATTACCATCATTTGTGTTGAGTTTCATTTATTCATATATATATGTATTGACCCCCTTCTTCAAATTAGATCTTTCGGATGCGGGATGAACTCCTAGCACCAGATCGTATGCGAGCAATTCAAGAGGAATTGGCGGCATTCTTCCTTGACCACGTGATCGCTGAAAACAGAGAATACTATGTGGACCCTGTGTTCTTACAATTTAATTAGGAGATTATATTGTAAGAGATAATTATTGTATATATGTAGCCGGTAGTGTCGGATAGATATACGAGAACTTGTTGTTCGACCAATCTCTCGGAGAAGGAGAGGTGGTCGATATCACTTCTCTTTGTATGCATATGTTCATGACGATCTTCTGTTTCCTTCATTTGCTTACTAGCTAGCGTGTCTAGTCCTCTCCATACGTATATAGTACGTAGCGTCGACCAAGCACGGAGATAAGAGAGGACACTTCTCTCTATTAATTAGCTAGCTAACACAATATATGAAACACCTAAATTAACCCACCAAAACCCCCACCCCCCCTTTCAAAAAAAAAACAAAAACCCCAGCCTCTGAAATGCTGACGCGTGGATGCCTATTGGTCCCGGTTAGTGCCACCAACCGGGACCAAAGGCCCTCCTGCCTGGGCTCGCCGCACCGGCCACGTGGAGGCCCATCTATCCCGGTTCGTGTAAGAACCGGGACTAAAGGGTTAGGGCATTAGTAACGACCCTTTAGTCCTGGTTCAAAAACCGGGACAAAAGGCCCTTACCAACCGGGACAATAGGCCCTTTTTCTACTAGTGATATGTTGCTCAACCCCCAGGTTTTGAAGATCCAAAGAATCCTGACAAAGTCTTCAGACTCAATAAGGCCCTCTATGGCCTCAAGCAGGTCCCTCGGGCGTGGTATGATACTTTGAAGGAATTCCTCATGAAGAAAGGCTTCAAACCCGATTCACTCGACCCTACTCTTTTCACTAAATCTTATGATGGTGAATTGTTTGTGTGCCAAATATATGTTGATGATATTATCCTTGGCTGTACTGACCAACGTTATAGTGATGAATTTGCCTATACGATGAGTGAAGAATATCAAATGTCTATGATGGGAGAGTTGAAAATTCTTCTTAGGTCTTCAAATTCGTCAACAGCGCAATGGAATATTCATATCTCAGGAGAAATACCTCAAGGATGTACTGAGGAAATTCGGCATGCAAGATTGCAAAGGCGTCAAAATTCCGATGCCCACAAATGGCCATCTGTGCACTGATGAAAATGGTATTGACTTCGATCAAAAGGTATACCGCTCCATGATTGGTTCTCTATTGTATTTATGTGCATCTAGGCCAGATATTATGCTTAGTGTTTGCATGTGTGCCCGATTTCAAGCTACACCGAAGGAATCACACCATAAGGCTATGAAACATATTCTTCGATATCTAGCTCACACACCAACACTTGGATTATGGTACCACAAGGGCTCGGCTTTTGATCTCATTGGATATTCTGACTCTGACTATGCTGGTGATCATGTGGACCGCAAATCAACATTTGGTACATGTCATTTCCTCAGACGATCTTTAGTCTGTTGGTCCTCGAAGAAACAGAACTACGTATCACTGTCTACTGCTGAAGCTGAGTACATTGCTGCTGGTTCTTGCTGTGCTCAATTGCTGTGGATGAAGCAAACTCTCAAGGACTATGGCGTCAACGTGAAGAATGTGCCTCTCTTCTGTGACAATGAGAGTGCCATCAAGATTGCTCACAACCCAGTTCAACACTCGAAGACAAAGCACATTCAGATTCGTCATCATTTTCTTCGCGATCATGTGTTGAAGGGCGACATTTCTATTGAGCATGTGAAGACTGAAAAACAGCTAGCCGATATCTTCACAAAGCCCTTGGATGAGAAGAGATTTAGCAATTTGCGGTGTGAGCTAAATATCCTAGAATCTTCGAATGTTATTTGAAAAGGACACTCATCCTAACACTTATGCAAAATTGATGACTTAGATGTGCAACACATGAAGAAACGTTTTTCTTCAATTAATGAAGAATAACACTCTAAGTGTAAAGAAATTAATGAAGAATTTGATTCTCAAAACCCTACGACAATTGTACGCGGTGTCTGAAATCATCATTCTTATACGGTGGGTCACGCCACCACAAAAGTTGAAAATCTTCAATTTGAGTTTTTCCTCAGTTTTTGAAATTCCTCAGTTGTTCATATTTTCAACTTTGCATTGTCTTCACCTTCTCCGTAGTTTTTCTTCATTGGCTATATATATATATATATATATATATATATATATATATATATATATATATATATATATATATATATATATATATATATATATATATATATATATATATATGAGTTTATGTCCTCTACAACATTCACTTATGGCTAATTCTTCAAGTTGGTTCTTCTGCTACGTGAATGTGATCGGACCCTTCCCCCTCTATGCTATACTCAACCCAATCTATTCACAAATTCTTCATATGCGTTCTATTTGAAACTCGTTCAAAATCTTCACTGTGTCCGTGTCAGCTGAAGAATTTGCGAACGGAACTTTTAACTTATCTTATCCAAACTTTCGGCTTTGCCGCTCAAACCGTTCTGCATCCCACGATATACTTATCTATTCACCCACGATCTAACACGATCTCCACTTCTCAGTACGTGGGTGACACATGTCAAGCGAATGAGAAGGGTCAGGGGCACGTTCGTCCAATATCTTCGGGCGAACAGTTTTTCACTGTGGCTATAAATACCCCCTCTCCCCTTCCTCACTTCCTTTTCTCCGCTCGACCTCTCTCCCGCTCGAGCTTCTCAAACCCTAGCGCCGCCGCTACTTCATCATCGCCGGTGAGGAAGAGCTTCACTGCCTCGACCTCGTTGCCGCCGTACTCGCGCCGGTCGCGGAAATCTTCACTCCGCCGCTGCCGTAGCCGTTTTCCTCCGCCGGGTTAGGGCGTGGAAGATCTGCACAGACGAACTTCACTTCTCCACCTCTCAGTTCGTCGTGTTCTTCGTCCAGGGTAATTAAAAGTTACTTTTACTGCCCTCTTTGATTCAAATGATTCCTACAAAATCTTCAAAGGTGTTTATTCCTCAAAATTTTCACACATTGAACACCTCACATGTCATCTATTCTTGATTCGTTTCTCTAAGCTTCATTTTTCTTCAAGATTCCTCAATTGTGTGGATCTTCGATCTATACAACTCTGGAACCTAAGACAAAGAACGCTTAGTGAAATTCTTCAAAACTCAACTGGTCAAATTCCTCAAACTTGTTCTTTTTGAAAAACCTTCTGAGAACGCATATGACCTCTCCAAATTCCTCGCAACTATACTCTGTTCACAGGTACTCATGTCCGCTGCTGAATCACTAGGTTCTCATCAACTTAACTCATTTGCAGCGTTCCTCGAAGAAAAGTTGCATACTTCTTCAGAGAGTTCAATTATTCAAATTCCTCAACTGAAGAAAATGACTGATGGAAAGAAGCCACAGAAAGGAGGAAAGAGGCCTGAAATCAATACTGCCTTTGAAATCCCTGAGGACATTTATGCTGGGTACTGCACACCCCCTGAGGAAGATAAAAATCAGCGCAAGGTGCGCATTCAGAGGATAGAGAGGAGATGGGCAAAAGAGTGGAGGGAGTACAGGTATGTGACTCCAAAATACATGAAGAAATTCGCAGTTACTCCTCCATGCTCAAGACCACCATTGGCACCTGGCCAAGAAGCAGATCCCACTAGCATCAAGCGCGGTGAGATTTTCCTGAAGAATGGGCCAAGCGCCAGGCCAAGCTGGCCAAACAGGCAAAAGATGCAGTGAGGAAATTCAACGAAGACTCCACTGCTACTGCTGCTGAGGCCTCTGTAAGGCCGAAGAAATCCATGGCAAAGAAGCCTGCGCACAAGCCAAGTGCTTCTTCTTCAATGCCATCACGGCCAATTTCCTCAGCTAAGCCCTCACGGCCAATTCCTCAAGCCGCTCCTGCTCCTCCAAAGTCCTCAGCTGCTCCGACCAAATCCTCAGCACCTGTGCATCTTGCCACGTGCCAAAGGACTACAGGCATCTCTATTGCCTCAGGAGCTTCAGCTAGTTCCTCAGCTGCACCTAATTCTTCAACAGGACCCTCTCCGCTGAAGACAAAGACCAGTGCTGGACGAGGCTCTCGCCCAAGTCCTCACAAGAAGCAGGTCGCCTTTCAAGTGCCGTCTGAAGAAGACGAAGCTGATGATGAAGAACTTGCTGAAATCATCAGAGATAGGCAAGTCAGGGCCGCTAGAGCCAAGGGCACAAATGTGCCACTGCTTTTGGATCCAAAGTTGATCCTCGACTACATTGATCTCTGGCACAAGGACCCAAACACTCCTATGCTTGACTTCAAGCTGACTCCTTGTCAAAGTCATATGCTGACTGCCTTCATCCAAGAAGAAAAATGGAAATTTGAGAAGGCCATGCAGCTCAAGAAAGCGCAGTACAGGAAGGAGAAATTCCTGAAGAACAACATTGTCTCTATGACAACCGATGAACTTGTGAAGATCCAGTCTGAAATCAAAGTCCTCAATGATGATTTCAATGCTTACTATGCTGATTGGAAAGGAGCCAAGGTCAGGTTTGTCAAACTGACTAAGATGTTCACCTCAAATGTTGCAGCCCCATCGCAACAAGAAATTCCTCAGGCTGAAGCATCTGCTCAGCAAACTGAAGAACATGCCAGCACCGCTGATGAAAATCAGGCTGCTGAAGAAAATATAAGTTCGAGGGCTGATGACTGCATTCCAGCCGCTGATGAAATTGCCAGGGCACACACTAGTGGTGCGCCTGAAGAAAATGAAGAGGTCAGGGCAACTGCATCAGTTGAGCCTGAAGAAAATCAACCACATTCCTCTGCTCCTCCTGCGCCTACTCCAACTCCAATCCTTCCATCTGCATCAGATGTGAAGAAGACCAAGGCTGCAGAGCGTGCAGCAGTGAAGAAAAGGAAAGCATCAGCTCCTTTAGATTCTTCAGCACCGAAGAAGATGAAGATATTGACAAGCTCATTTGCTAATCCAATTGATGTTGTTCCAGTTTCCTCCATGCCATCAAAGGAAATCATCCCTTTTGATGAAGAATATGTGATCCCTAGCGGATCTGATGAAGAAAATCATTCTGCTGCTTTGTCAGAGCAGATGGATGAAGAAATTGAAGTGGATAAAATCCCTTCAACCCCCACAGTTTCCTCGCCTATGCCTCAGTTTACTGCTGAAGAGGCCGGCGTTGAAGAAATGGAAGATGAAGATGTGGACATTGGCTGTACCACACCAGTGATGAATGATGACTTTTGGGAAAGTCAGCACCCCAATTCTCCACTCTTCACTCCATTGCAACAAATTCCTCAGTCCCCAGCAACTACAGTTCAAATGGGATCTGATGAAGCTCATGAAGACATTCCAGCCGCTAGTGCTGAAGGTAATGAAAATGAAGATTTGAAAAACCAGGCTACCACTGAAGAGGAACCAGAAATTTCTCAGCCTGAAGAACCTGAGATTGCGATTCCTGAGGTCATCATGCAATTGACTGACACTCCTCTGCCCAAGCCAAAGGATCCATTCTCAAGGAAGCAAAAATTCAAGGCTGATGATTTCTTCGGCGAGCACATATTCTTCACTGATTACAACCCATATGACTCTGCTCGCATTAGTAAGAGGCGTTTCTGGACTGCCAGCCAGACAAATTTTTATTCCTCAGTGCTGTTCAACAAAGACAAAGTCTTCGATCATGAGCACATTCCTCACGTGGATATGGAATCTCTGCCGTGCTTCGGGCCAGTCCTCAGTGTTCTTTACGATGCTGGACTGTTAAATTTCTGCACTGATATCTGTGATTGGAATGAGGAGCTCATTCTTCAATTTTATGCAACTCTGCACATCACCGGAGACGCTGAAGATGTGAATTCATGGGTGCTGGACTGTATGTCTGAAAATACTCACTACAAGGCACCAGCTACTGAATTGCTTCGTGCTTTGCCTCTCAGTCCTCCCCTTGAAGGTGCTTGTTGTGTCTACAATGAACCTGAGCTTACAGATCACTATATGCAAGTGCTGATGAAGCCATTGAAGCCAGGTCAGGCCCCAAGAACAAAATTCCTTGTGAAGGAATTGTTGTATGTGCCTCGGACTGCCTATCGCATTCTGACGAAGACATTGAGTCCTATCAAGGGCCACGACTCGAACGAAGAAGAAGTCGTTGGCATCATGAAGAATCTGCTTTTCAATATCATTCATGGCGTTCCCGTCAACTTCCATGATTTCTTCATGAGGACTCTGGCCAATGTCGCAATGTCACCATTTGAGTTGAAGCCTTATGCTCCGTGGATTATGAGATTCATCAGAACAAGGTCTTCACTCAACTACAAAGCTGATACACTGAATCATTGCAGCTACTTGCCCCCGATTGAAGTCCTCAAACGGACATTTTCCTCAGCTGATGAAAAGGGCAAGGCTACTGCTGTAATTGATGAAGGCATTCGTCCATTGGATGGTCAATTTCGCAAGGCTGCATCCTACTCCACCAATGATGACTCTGCCACCCATGACTCTGCCGCCAACGCACCCAAGCAAAATCCTCAAGGCACAGCTCCCAGGGTGATGACTGACCGTGAGCTACTCCTCAGTCTTCACCAGAAGGTTGATCGCAATCACAAATGGGTCAAGCGTCAGTTTGGTTCAATTCTTCACAACATGACTGCTACTCACAATGCAGTGAAGAAAAACCATTACTACCTTCATGAAACCCTCAACCGCACCTGGGTTGTTCTGTCGCACATATATGGTGAAGAAGATCTGAAGAAAATGGGTCTCAAGGAAGATTTTGACTGGGCTGCACCTCCTCCGAAGAAGTACAAGAAGGTCAAGGTTCCTTCCTTGGTGGCCAGCTCCTATTCTTCATCACGTGACACTGATGAACATGAAGACTTGGGCGACACTGCGGTAGGCCCTACTACAACAAACGACCCCAACAACGCTGGCGCTCCTTCATCACCTTCATATTCTTCAGGGGCGTTAGTCCTCATTTTCGAACCTTTTGGTCATTTGATGACAAAGGGGGAGAAACTTGAGTTAGTCTTCAAGCGGGTCTATCTTATATGGGCGTTTTTTTTCTAAAGTTACAACTCTCGTTCTTCTGATGACTTTGTTGGATCGAGTTGTAAACTTAAACTCTATGGTGGCCTGATACTTTTGTTGTTTCTTCTGCATGCTTATTCCTCGTTAATGTTATTGCACGCATGCTGAATTACATCAGTCACCATATTTCATCATGCATTCCAAATTCTTCATATATTATGTCAAATGCGTGTATGAATTACAAGATATAGGGGGTTCTTCTATATCTTGCAATCAAATTCCTCAATATCAGTATTTACACTTCATATGTTTATTCCCGTTGAAAACTTAACCTATATTGTCATCAATCACCAAAAAGGGGGAGATTGTAAGTGCATCTAGTGCCCCTCAGTGATTTTGGTGTATTGAAGACTTATAGGTTAAGGGACTGATGCGTTTGTGAGTGTACACAGGTCTATAAGTCTATGAGGAGTTTGATATTTACGGAGAAAGTCGACCCCTAAAAATGATGTTCTTCGACTGAAGACTTTGGATTTCTGAAGACTTTCTGAAGACTTTGAAAGTGAGGAAATTGGTGTGACCCTGAAGACTTGGTATTCATTTGAGGAACATGAAGCATGAAGACTTTTGTTTTCGTAGTTTCATTTTCTCTTTCTTGAATCATAGGAAACACCATACTGTTAAAGGGGGTCGAGGAAATACTAACGAAAAATTTCCATGTGATGCTCAACTCAAAATCCTACACCTACCAATCCCTTCGAGTGAAGCCATTGGAAATCTCATACAGTTCAGTCATATTCTTCAGTGACAGAGACGAAGTTCTTCTGGTCTCTGAGAAATTTGTTCTGACTGAGGAGTTAGCAATTCGCCAGTGCGGATTGCCTACACAGTGAGGAACATGATAGCCCTGAGGAATTTGATACTCAAATTTCCGACCGCTGATGTGCTATGCGCCAGCTGTCCCAAAATATCTACCCACCTAACGGTCATATCATTGAAGGGCATTTATGTCTTATCATGGCGGGCTGCTCCCTAGGATATAAATAGCCGCCCCCTACAACCACTAGCTGGTTGGCTGCTCTGAGAGAAACTGACACTTCTCAATTGAGAGCATCCCATCCTCCGAGGACTTTGAGCGAAAATCATCAAGTGAGGAAAACCCAAACCCAAACACCTACAAACCCCAAGTGATTGAGCATCACTGAAGAGATTGATCCTGCGTGGATCCGACGCTTGTTACCTTTGAAGACTGTTCTTCTTCCAGACGGTTAGGCGTCATGGTCTAGAGCATCCAAGAGGAAATTGTGGATCGCCGAGTGACCGAGTTTGTGAAGGTTTGAAAGTCACCTGAAGACTTACCACGAGTGATTGGACGAGGTCTGTGTGACCTTAGTTCAAGGAGAATACGGTGAGGACTGTGTGTCCTTAGGTTTAAATACCTAACCGCTCCAACCAGACGTACAACTGAGACAGCAGTTGGAACTGGTCTACCAAATCATTGTCTTCATCAAGCCAACTAGTTCTATTTCCTCAACTCTTTCATTTCCTCATTACTATGTTGTATGCTTTGACATATCTGTGTTTGAAGACTTTGACTGAAGACTTTCTCAATTTCCTCAGTTCAATTTCTTCAGTCTGTTTGTCTTCATCCTGTGTTATCCTGTGTTTACGCTTTCTGTACTCTGTGCTTGTCTTCATTTCATCATGATGACCATGCTTGTGTTCTGTTGTGCATACTTTTGAGTACTTATTCCGCTGCAAGTAGTTCTTCGCTAAGGAATTTCCTCACTATCAAATTCCTCAGTGAATAATTCATAAAAATCGCCTATTCACCCCCCTTTAGTCGATATAACGCACTTTCAAAAGGTGGGATGCCTACCGGGGCATCCCCAAGCTTAGATGCTTGAGACTTCTTGAAATATTATCTTGGGATGCATTGGGCATCCCCAAGCTTGAGCTTTTGTGTCTCCTTAATTCTTCTCATATCACGGTTTTCCTAAATCTCAAAAGCTTCATCCACACAAAACTCAACAAGGACTCGTGAGATAAGTTAGTATAAACCAATGCAAAAACCTTATCATTCTTTACTGTAGAAAATCACTAAAATTATTATTCAACATTGCACACTAAATGCCTCTGCATATTTAATACCCCTATCCTCAAATAGAATCATTAAACAAGCAAACATATGCAAACAATGCAAACATAACAACAATATGCCAAAACAGTATAGTCTGTAAAGAATGCAAGAGTACCAATACTTATTCAACTCTAAACATTATGAAATTCTACCACACTGTAGAAAATTCATCAGAGCTTATTATGCAAAAAGTTTCAACATTTTATCAGATTCTGACTTTTCTAGGGAATTTTTGCAACAACGGTAAACTTTCTGTTTTCAAACAGCAACATGTATACTTGCAAAAAAAGCATGTCAAAGGCTATCATTGCCACTTTTATTGAAATAAAAGATGCAAAACATTATTCTAAATAACAGCAAGAAAATCCTAACAAAATAAATTGACGCTCCAAGCAAAACACATATCTTGTGACGAATGAAAACATAGCTCCAAGTGAGGTTACCGAAAATGTTGGAGATGAAAGAGGGGATGCCTTCCGGGGCATCCCCAAGCTTAGTTGCTTGGATCTTCCTTGAATATCACCTTGGGGTGCCTTGGTCATCCCCAAGCTTAGTGTCTTGTCACTCCTTATTCTCCTCATATCGATATCTCACCCAAAACTTGAAAACTTCAATCACACAAAACTTAACGGAACTTCATGAGATAGGTTAGTATGATAAAGAGCAAACCATTTCACTTTAGTACTGTCAAAGACAAGATTCATAATTGTTCTCACACAATGTCTACTGCATCATATCATTTCCACAATTTATATTGAGCAATATAATCCATAGAAACTAGAAAACAAGCAAACTATGCATTGAAAACAGAATCTGTCAAAAACAGAACAATCTGTAATGATCTGGATAACTACCATACTTCAGCTGCTCCAAAAATTATGAAAAAAATTAGGACCATGTGATAAATTTGTATATGAAACTTCTGCAAAAAGAATCAACTCAAAATCAATCTTATGTTAAAAATTAGAATTATTTACGTCAGCGTAAAAGTTTCTGTTTTTCCAGCAAGATCAAATCAACTATCACCCAACATGATCCCAAAGGCTTTACTTGGCACTTTATTGAAACAAAAGCAATAAACATGATCAATACAGTAGCATAATCATGTGAACACAGAAAAACAGTAGGTAAAAAATGTTGGGTTGTCTCCCAACAAGCGCTTTTCTTTAATACCTTTTAGCTAGGCATGATGATTTCAATGCTGCTCGCATAAAAGATAAGAATTGAAACATGAAGAGAGCATCATGAAGCATATGACTAGCACATTTAGGTCTAACCCAATTCCTATGCATAGGGATTTTATGAGCAAACAACTTATGGGAATAAGAATCAACTAGCATAGGAAGGCAAAACAAGTGCAGCTTCAAAACAATCAACACATAGAGAAGAAACTTGATATTATTGAGATATGTAACAACATAAGTTCCTTCCTCATAATAATTTTCAGAAACATCATGAATGGATTCAACAATATAACTATCACATACAGCACTCTTTCCATGATGCATAAGCATAGAAGATTTATTATTCTTTATGGCATACATGTCATCATAATAATTATCATAAATAGGAGGCATGCTATCATCATAATAAATTTTCTTATCGAAAGTAGAAGGAATCAAAGGATCATATTCATTAAGCAAAGCATCACCAAGCTTAGGACAAGCATTATTTCCAGCAAATAAATCTTCAAACATATCATACTCATTAAACATAGCATCCCCAAGCTTGTGGTTTTGCATATCATCACAATCATTCTTATCAATAGCATGAATGGCACCAATAGTATAGCAAACATTATTATCATATTCTTCCAAGCAAGTGCTAAAAAGATTTTCAAGATCATAATGGATATCGTTGTCTTCCCAATCATAATCAGTACAACAAGTAGTAGGTATCACAAAATCATACTCAATATCATCATCGTCCATCGACATATTTGATTCACTTTCATGAGGCACAATGGTGATAGGAGCAACATTATTTGGGAGAGATACCTTTTTACCTTTATTCTTTCTTCTTTTCTTTTTCTTCACCACATCATGTGTGGGTTTAATTAATTTTTTCAAGCTTCTTGTTGAAGAGATTGATTGGATAGGAAGCTCCTCCTTGTTACCTGATTCATCACAATAAACACTAGGAGGGTATTGGGAAACATTTTCCCTTTCATTAGTACTCTCTTCATATTCCATTTGTTTTCTTGTCTTTAGGTAGTTGGCAATATAAGGATTCTCAATGCAATTTACCGCACAAAACATATAAATTTCTTCTAGATCAAAATCAAGAAATCTCTCGGGATTTGGAAAACCCTTAGTTATACGTTTCATTTCTTCATACCCCAAAAGAAGACTAAGCTCTTTATGATGCTCAAGGGTAATCAAGTTATCACAACTTTTCGACACGATTTGATCATGAAATAATTTGCATTGGAGATTTAAATGACCACGTTCATTGCTAAGTTCACAAGGATGGCAAAAAATTACATCTTTCAGCACAATCATCTAGCCTCTCTTGCAACTTTTTCATTTCTAAATATTTATGCTTCTTACAAAATCTATCTTCCATTTTTGGTGTGCAAAGGCACTCCCAATTCACTCCGCAAAAAGTGACATGCTTACAAGAAACATTTTTGTCATGACTTGTGCAATCATCATTAGCATTTTGGATATCAAAGAATTCACACTAACAACATTGCAATCATGCTCATCATTCAAATAATTTGTGCCAAACATTTTATTGACTTCTTCTTCTAACAATTGAGCACAATTTTCCGAACCATCATTTTCAAGAAAGATATTATAAAGATGATCAATAATATGATGCAACCTCAATTCCATTTTTTTGTAGTTTTCTTTTATAAACCAAACTAGTGATGAAACAAGAAACTAAAAGATTCAATTGCAAGATCTAAAGATATACCTTCATGCACTGACCTCCCCGGCAACGGCGCCAGAAAAGAGCTTGATGTCTACTACGCAACTTTATTCTCGTAGACACGTGTTGGGCCTCCAAGCGCAGAGTTTTGTAGGACAACACCAATTTTCCCTCAAGTGGATGACCTAAGGTTTATCAATCCGTGAAAGGTGTAGGATGAAGATGGTCTCTCTCAAACGACCCTACAACCAAATACAAGAAATCTCTTGTGTCCCCAATACACACAATACAATGGCAAATTGTATAGGTGCACTAGTTCGGCGAAGAGATGGTGATAAAAGTGTAATATGGATGGTAGAAATATATTTTTATAATCTGAATAAATAAAAACAGCAAGGTAGAAAATAGTAAACGGGCACAAAAACGGTATTGCAATGCTTGAAAATGAGGTCTAGGGTCCGTACTTTCACTAGTGCAACCTCTCAACAATGCTAATATAATTGGATCATATAACCACCCCTCAAAGTGCGATGAAGAATCACTCCAAAGTTCTTATCTAGCGGAGAACATAAGAATAAATTGTTTGTAGGGTACGAAACCACCTCAAAGCTATTCTTTCCGCTCAATCTATTCAAGAGTTCGTACTAAAATAACACAAAGCTATTCTTTCCGTTCGATCTATCCTAGAGTTCGTACTAAAAGAACACCAAAGCAAATTCAGATTCATAATACTCAATCCAACACAAAGAACTTCAAAGAGTGCCCCAAGATTTCTACCGAAGAAACAAAGACAAGAACGTGCATCGACCCCTATGCATAGATTACCCCAATGTCACCTCGGGAATCTGCGAGTTGAGTGCCAAAACATATATCAAGTGAATCAATACGATACCCCATTATCACCATGAGTATTCAATTGCAAGACATATATCAAGTGTTCTCAAATCCATAAAAGTATTCAATCCGATAACAACGAAATCTCAAAGGGTAAAACTCAATTCATCACAACAAGATAGAGAGGGGAAAATACCATATGATCCGATTATATTAACAAAGCCCGCGATACATCAAGATCGTGACATCTCAAGAACATGAGAGAGAGAGATAGGTTAAACACATAGCTACTGGTACAAACCCTCAGCCCCGAGGGTGGACTACTCCCTCCTCATCGTGGTGGTCGCCGGGATGATGAAGATGGCCACCGGAGATGATTCCCCCCTCCGGCAGGGTGCCGTAAAGGGTCTAGATTTGTTTTCGGTGGCTATAGAGGCCTGCGGCGGCAGAACTTCTGATCTAGGTTAACCCCGAAGGGTTTTGGAATATTTGTGAATTTATAGGGTGAAGACGGGGTGCGAGAGGCCACCGAGGTGTGCACAACCCACCTGGGCGCGCCTGGGCCCCCAGGCGCGCCCTGGTGGGTTGTGCGCACCCCGGGGCACCCCCCAGGTGCTGCTCTGGCCCAATGGATGTCTTCTGGTCCATAAAAAATCTCCAAAAAGTTTCGCGGTGTTTGGACTCTATTTGATATTGATTTCCTGCGATGTAAAAAACAAGTAAAAAACATCAACTGGCACTGGGCACTGGGTCAATAGGTTAGTCCCAAAAAATGATATAAAGTTGCTATAAAATGATTGTAAAACATCCAAGAATGATAAAATAACAACATGAATACTGCATAAATTGTAGATACGTTGGAGACGTATCAGGCGACAGCAGTCTTAACTTGATTTATCAATAATTGCACCAATCGTTCTAAGGAAAGGTCTACCAAGAATAATAGGACATGAAGGATTGTAATCTATATCAAGAACAATAAAATTTACGGGAACATAGTTCCTATTTGCAACAATAAGAACATCATTAATTCTTCCCATAGGTTTTTTAATAGTGGAATCCGCAAGGTGCAAGTTTAAAGAGCAATCATCAAAATCACGGAAACCTAGCAAATCGCACAAAGTTTTTGGAATCGTGGAAACACTAGCACCCAAATCACACAAAGCATAGAATTCATGATCTTTAATCTTAATTTTAATAGTAGGTTCCCACTCATCATAAAGTTTTCTAGGGATAGAAACTTCCAACTCAAGTTTTTCTTCATAAGATTGCATCAAAGCATCAACGATATGTTTAGTAAAGGCTTTATTTTGGCTATAAGCATGAGGAGAATTTAGCACGGATTGCAACAAGGAAAGACAATCTATCAAAGAGCAGCTATCATAATTAAATTCCTTGAAATCCAAAATAGTGGGTTCATTAATATCTAATGTTTTGATCTCTTCAATCCCACTTTTATCAATTTTAGCATCAAGATCTAAAAACTCCGAATTTCTGGAACGCCTTCTAGGTAAAGGTGGATCATATTCAGTCCCATCATTATCAAGATTCATATTGCAAAACAAAGATTTAATAGGGGACTCATCAATAACTTTTAGATCTTCATCCTTGTTTTCATAAAAATTAGAAGAACACGCTTTTATAAAGCAATCTTTCTTAGCACGCATCCTAGCGGTTCTTTCTTTGCACTCGTCAATGGAAATTCTCATGGCTTTGAGAGACTCATTGATATCATGCTTAGGTGGAATAGATCTAAGTTTCAAGGAATCAACATTAAGAGAAATTCTATCAATGTTCCTAGCCAATTCATCAACTTTAAGCAATTTTTCTTCAAGCAAAGCATTGAAATTCTTTTGTGAATTTATAAATTCCTTAACACTAGTCTCAAATTCAGAGGGCATCTTATTAAAATTTCCATAAGAATTGTTGTAGGAATTACCATAATTATTAGAGGAATTACTAGGATAAGGCCTAGGATTAAAGTTTCCTCTATACGCGTTATTACCAAAATTATTCCTACCAACAAAATTCACATCCAAAGATTTATTATTATTCTCAATCAAAGTAGACAAAGGCATATCATTAGGATTAGAAGAAACACTTTTATTAGCAAATAATTTCATAAGTTCATCCATCTTTCCACTCAAAACATTAATTTCTTCTATCGCATGCACTTTTTTATTAGTAGATCTTTCAGTGTGCCATTGAGAATAATTAACCATAATATTATCTAGGAGTTTAGTAGCTTCTCCTAGAGCGATTTCTATAAAAGTACCTCCCGCGGCCGAATCTAAAAGATTTCTACAAGCAAAATTCAATCCGGCATAGAAATTTTGTATAATCATCCACAAATTCAAACCATGTGTAGGGCAATTACGTATCATTAATTTCATCCTCTCCCAAGCTTGTGCAACATGTTGATGATCAAGTTGCTTAAAGTTCATAATATCGTTTCTAAGACAGATGATTTTAGCGGGAGGAAAATACTTAGAGATAAAAGCATCTTTGTACTTGTTCGAAGAATCAATACTATTTTTAGGCAAAGACGAAAACCAAGCTTTAGCATGATCTCTAAGCGAAAAAGGAAATAGCTTCAATTTAACAATATCATTGTCAACATCTTTCTTCTTTTGCATATCACACAAATCAACGAAGCTATTTAGATGAGTAGCGGCATCTTCACTAGGAAGGCCGGCAAATTGATCTTTCATGACAAGATTCAACAAAGCAACATTTATTTCACAAGATTCAATATCGGTAAGAGGAGCAATCGGAGTGCTAAGGAAATCATTATTGTTGGTATTGCTAAAGTCACATAATTTGGTATTATCTTGAGCCATCGTGACAAGCAAGCAATCCAACACACGAGCAAACAAGAAGCAAGCGAAAAAGAGGCGAACGGAAAAGAGAGGGCGAATAAAACGGCAAGGGTGAAGTGGGGGAGAGGAAAACGAGAGGCAAATGGCAAATAATGTAACGCGGGAGATAAGGGTTTGTGATGCGTACTTGGTATGTTGATTTTTGCGTAGACCTCCCCGGCAACGGCGCCAGAAATACTTCTTGCTACCTCTTGAGCACTGCGTTGGTTTTCCCTTGAAGAGGAAAGGGTGATGCAGCAAAGTAGCGTAAGTATTTCCCTCAGTTTTTGAGAACCAAGGTATCAATCCAGTAGGAGGCTACACCCGAGTCCCTCGCACCTACACAAACAAATAAATCCTCGCAACCAACGCGATAAGGGGTTGTCAATCCCTACACGGTCACTTACGAGAGTGAGATCTGATAGATATGATAAGATAATATTTTTGGTATTTTTATAATAAAGATGCAAAGTAAAATAAAAGCAAAATAAAAGGCAACGGAAATAGCTTGTTGATGGAAGATTAATATGATGGAAAATAGACCCCAGGGCCATAGGTTTCACTAGTGGCTTCTCTCAAGAGCATAAGTATTTACGGTGGGTGAACAAATTACTATTGAGCAATTGACAGAATTGAGCATAGTTATGAGAATATCTAGGTATGATCATGTATATAGGCATCACGTCCGAGACAAGTAGACCGACTCCTGCCTGCATCTACTACTATTACTCCACACATCGACCGCTATCCAGCATGCATCTAGAGTATTAAGTTCATAAGAATAGAGTAACGCCTTAAGCAAGATGACATGATGTAGAGGGATAAATTCATGCAATATGATAAAAAACCCATCTTGTTATCCTCGATGGCAACAATACAATACGTGCCTTGCTGCCCCTACTGTCACTGGGAAAGGACACCGCAAGATTGAACCCAAAGCTAAGCACTTCTCCCATTGCAAGAAAGATCAATCTAGTAGGCCAAACCAAACTGATAATTCGAAGAGACTTGAAAAGATAACCAATCATACATAAAAGAATTCAGAAGATTCAAATATTGTTCATAGATAAACTTGATCATAAACCCACAATTCATCGGTCTCAACAAACACACCGCAAAAGAAGATTACATCGAATAGATCTCCATGAGAGAGGGGGAGAACATTGTATTGAGATCCAAAAAGAGAGAGGAAGCCATCTAGCTAATAACTATGGACCCGAAGGTCTGAGGTAAACTACTCACACTTCATCGGAGAGGCTATGGTGTTGATGTAGAAGCCCTCCGTGATCGATGCCCCCTCCGGCGGAGCTCCGGAACAGGCTCCAAGATGGGATCTCACGGGTACAGAAGGTTGCGGCAGTGGAATTAGGTTTTTTGGCTCCGTATCTAGTAGTTTGGGGGTACGTAGGTATATATAGGAGGAAGGAGTACGTCGGTGGAGCAACGTGGGGCCCACGAGGGAGGAGGGCGTGCCCAGGGGGGTAGGCGCGCCCCCTACCTTGTGGCTTCCTGGTAGCTTTCTTGACGTAGGGTCCAAGTCCTCTGGATCACGTTTGTTCCGAAAATCACGTTCCCGAAGGTTTCATTCTGTTTGGACTCCGTTTGATATTCTTTTTCCGCGAAACTCTAAAATAGGCAAAAAACAACAATTCTGGGCTGGGCCTCCGGTTAATAGGTTAGTCCCAAAAATAATATAAAAGTGTATAATAAAGCCCAATAATGTCCAAAACAGAAGATAATATAGCATGGAGCAATCAAAAATTATAGATACGTTGGAGACGTATCAGCCGCATACGCACAAGGGGCTATTACCAAGCCCCACTGTCAAACTCCTATGGATAAGTGAAAGTAGTAAAGCCGCATAGTCTGATTGCCTGGTTTACTGCACATACACCTCCTTCACGGACCAAGACATTGTGTCAAGTGTGGTCGCACACTCTACCAAACACCCCCGTAGCATCTACGTGGGGGCTGAAGCCGACGACTGGCAAACTTTCAAAATTTACATGGCCGCACAGGAGGAAAATAAATTTAGATAACGGCATAAATATATTACAGGCCTTGGTTCATGAAACAAAAGTCTGGATAACCCTGATACATTCACTCGAACATAACATCCTTTGAGCATTGGCCCTCTACTATTCGGGCACCTGCTAGGACATCTTCAAAGAACCACTCTAGCTTGCGGTGGTCCTTGCCTTCGGGCGGGCCTTCGGGCGCCACGATGGTGGCCTTCATCTTCGCCCAGTGCATCTTGACATGGGAAAAGGCCATCCGCGCACCCTCTATGCACGTCGAGCGCTTTACGGCTTCAACTCAGGCCAGTGCATCGACGAGTCGCCTCACCAAGCTGAAGTAGCTGCTCGGAATGGGTTCAGATGGCCATAGCCGGACTATGACGTCCCTCATGGCCAAACCGGACATCCTATGCAGCTCTACCAGTTGCTTCATTTGGTTGTTCAACAACACCGGGTGCTCCAGTGCCCGGAACTGTGATCAGGACAGCTTCTCTGTCGAGCTCCCCTCCTGTGTTCGGAAGAACTGTGCGGTGTCGGCGGCACTCCTCGGAAGATCCGCAAAGGCGTCTGGAGAACTCCACAGTCGAGTGAGCAAGGCATATCTCTGACCCCCAAATATACTCTGCAAGAGAAAGGGCTTACCAGCCGCTATCTGTTCGGCCTGCCGGATCTCCTCCCGAGCACTCCGGGACTCGATCCGCACCTCTTTGGCCTCTTGGAGGGCCTTGCCGAGATCGGCCGCTTGGGCCGTACTCTTTTCCTCTAAGGCCTCGCACTTGCCGATGGCGTCCTTCAGTTCTTCAGTTCCAAAACCTCGGCCACCCCCTCCTCGTGCTGGCGGCAGGCGACCTGTTCGGTCTTCAGTTCCACAACCGCTTTATCCGCAGCTGCTTTATTTGCCCTCGCCTCCTTCTTGGCCTGTGCAAGGGCGCTCTTGAGGGTTTCGACCTCGGCCTTGCTAACTGCACTCATAAACACAGCAGTACATAAGTTACACTCTGAGTTTGCCTATCACCTAAGATATACGATCAAACTCTTTTAAAGTACATGCATACCTTGCGCCTCATCGAACCACTTGTTAATGCGGTCGATCTCATCATCACACAGCTTCAGTTTCTGATTGAGTTCGGAACCTCAGCGGCCTGGGCGGTTGCCGCCAACAGGGAAGCCTGTTATAAAATAGGAAAGTACGTCACCTCTTCTGAATACTATGTGATCCTCTGTTTGGCTTTTTTCAAAACCGAACACAGTCTCAGGGGCTACTGTCTATATATAGGCATATTTCCTTCATATGAAAAGCATCTAAGAGTATTACGTCGCATACCTCGAAGCTTGCTAGCAGGCTGGTGAAGGCTTCGTTCAGCCCGCTCTTGGCGGACTGAACCTTCTCAACCACCACACCCATCAGGGTGCGGTGCTCCTCCATGATGGAAGCATGTCGTAGTGCCTCCACCAGAGCGTTCGGCGCCTCCGGATTAGTGGAGGTCACCGTTGGGGTCAATGCTCCCCCTCCTTCAAAGGGGGTTGCTCGCTTGATTTCAGAGCCATATGGGTCTCCGGACTAATGTTTGGCTGGGGGCCGGACTGGTCAGGGCCCCCGCCGTCGGTCTCCATGGGGGTTGCACCCCCATATTCTCGGCAGCCGAGGCATCACCCTCAGGTGCCGTCTTGGCAGCCTCACTCACCCCTCCGTGGCCCGGAGAGGCCCTTCGGGACAACACCTCGGTGTCATCCGCGATGGTTGGCGGAGAGGCTCGCAGAGGCGTCTCGCTCTCTGCCATCTATGGTGCCAGAGAACTTCCCTCAGATAGCGATGGGTTGGGGAGGTTGCGAGTAGGGCTGAGATACACACAACATAATATGTTATATTAAAAACATAAAGGACCAAATACAGGTAATGTATCCTTTGATACGTACGATGCGGCCAGGGGCTTTGCCCTGGGAAGCCTCTCGGGGATGGGTTCGACATCTGAATCCGAACCATCCGAGAGGGTCATCTTCCCCCTCTTGGACGCCCCATCCTACGGGTCTATGGAGGTTCCCTTTTCTTTTTCCTCCCTTTGAGAGGGGAGTCACTTTCCGCCTCCTCCTCCTCTTTGTCTTCATCTCCCTCGTGGGAGGAGGGGATTTCGGTCTCTCCGGACACTGTGTCCGAAGTACCTTTACGGCGGAGGCCGCCCTTGGCCTCCTTGCTCTTCTTCTTGGCCTTCTTCTCCAGCACCTGGTATGTCGGGACCCCGATTCCAAGTCACACCGATCTAGCCTCTAACACCTCATATCACCTTGCGGCCTCACGCACGGTACTCCCACGGGTGTCGCCTTACCATGGCCCGGGACCGTTTGCGCCTTTTGGCTCACATATATGACAATGTCGCTAGCATCCATATGACAGAGAACCCGGGCCGACATGGCTAGTCGTGAACCCAAAGCGGCACTAACGTATGGGGACAGGCATACATGAATCAACATCGAACCTGTCTGTCAGCAGCGTGCGAATCCGGGCTGTAGCACTGGGCTAACAGGACTCCGGGAACCCGGCTGTAGCAGGCTAGGCAGGACTCCGGATGTCACCGCGTGACATTTCCCCGAAGGGACAGACACAGGAACGATATGAAACATATGCCGGCCAGTCAAGTGTCCAGAGCAGTAGTGCTGGGCTAGCAGGACTCCGGTGAACCGGGCTGTAGCGGACTACTATGGCTCAAGGAGGACTAGACTACATTTCCCCATAAGAGAGGCTTCTAAGGATAGACAACTAGATTGTCGGGTCCCACACATACCAAGCATTTCAATCATACACACAATATGCTCGATATGTGCAAATACAACATGGCATCACAACAAGACTCTACGACTCAGAGTATTTATTCATTAGGCTCCGAAGAGCCAGATATTACAAACATGGGTCTCATGACCCAACATTCAGAGCATACAAGTCAAAGCACATGCGGAAGCTTAACATGTCTGAGTACAGACATCAACAAATGAAAAAGGCTGAGAAGCCTGACTATTTACTAGATCCTGCCGAGGGCACAAGATCGTAGCTGAGGTATCAAGCTAAACGTCGAAGTCCACACGGGACTACTAGTGAGACTGACGTCTCTCTGCAAAACATAAAATAAGCAAACTTGAGTACAAATGTACCCAGCAAGACTTACATCAGAACTATCTACATATGCATCGGTATCAACAAAAGGGGTGGTGGAGTTTAACTGCAGCAAGCCAGCTTTGACTCAGTGGCTAACCTGAACTACGACTGCAAGCAACTCTTTTGAGGTGGCGCACACGAGTCCACATATTCACCATATCAATACACCACTATGGATCCGCTCCCGTCTCCCTACGAGGACGCCATCCATAGCACTCACGCTTATCTTGCGCATTTTAGAGTATCCACTTTCACTTGTCTATGAACTGTACAGGCAACCTAGAAGTCCTTTTCCGCGGACACGGCTATTCGAATAGATCATATTAACCCTGCAGGGGTGTACTTCGTCACACACGCTCTCGCCACTTACCACCATGTACACGTCGTGTACCTCGGCAACCTTCAAGCGGAAGCCTGGCGAGGGAGTCGGCCACGACCTGACCAACCACACAAGTCTCTAGTCCAGGTTTATCGCCTATTCGGGTTCCATCCACAAGGAGATCCGGCCGGGGTGTCGCTCACGGCCCCAAACGATGTGAACAGGGTTCCCAAGCCCACCTCGACGGATGGATCTACGCTTGGTACACCGTGCCACGGTGCCTAGTCTGTCCCAAGCCCACCTGTACCGGGTGCCACTTGGTAGACTACTAACACTACCTACAAACACCAGAAACTAGTTGCAACTCCTGGACAGAGATCAGGTTGATTAATAAGTCGAGAGAGCTTGGAGCGCCCGGAGCCCAATGTGTGGTAGTAACTGTTCATGGATCACAAACACAGAACTCAGTTCCTGAGGACGGTTTCAATGAGACAACCCACCATGTACTCCTACATGGCCTCTCACCGCTACCTTTACCAAATCGTGTTCACACACTTAGCTCTCACACAGTAGGACATGTTCACCACTTTCCAATTCATCCCCGATGAATCAGGCCTGACACAACTCTAAGCAATAGCAGGCATGACAAACAAGCATGAATGAGTAGGCACAACAGGGCTCAAACAACTCCTACTCATGCTAGTGGGTTTCATCTATTTACTGTGGCAATGACAGGTCATGCAGAGGATAAAGGGGTTCAGCTACCGCAGCATGTAACAGTTGAAACGTTGTTGTCCTAATGCAGTAAAAGAGAGCAGGAGCGAGAGAGTGGGATTGTATCGGAATGAACAAGGGGGGTTTTGCTTGCCTGGCACTTCTGAAGATAGCATTGAGTCTTCATTAGTGTCAACGATCACAACGTCGGAACATCGTCTACTGAGGGGGGACAAACACCGGTAACAGAGAGGAAAATCAATCAATGCAATGCAACAATATGATGCATGAATGTGACATGGAAATATGCTGTGAATTGAGCTAATGCAGCTAGCAACAAATGCAAGGGAGTCCATTTGAACCAAAGGTTCAAATGCAAACTCTAGTTTGAGCATTTAAAATGCCATTTGAATGTTTTCACTTATACAGCAGGTATAAGTTGGTTTTTCATGCATGAAAGTAGCATAAATGGATAGATTGGATTTTTCTGATAATTTTTCATATATAAATTATTTGATTTGGAGCTACGGTTGAATTTCTATGAATTTTAGAAGTTTGCACTATTTACTGGAATTTCCTGTATAAGAATAATTCCAGTAATTAGATTACTGCGTCAGCACTACGTCAGGATGACGTCAGCTGGTCAGCGGGGTCGTCCAGGTCAAACCTGACGTGTGGGGACCATACGTCAGTGACACGGGGACTAATCCCGGTCAAAACCAGCGCTGATTGGGTTTGACCCTGTGGTGGGGCCCACTGTCAGTGGCTGTGAGGTGGCTAGTTAAGGGATTAGCCTCTAATGACGGAGCCACGTCATCATCGCCGGACTCTGGCCGGCGGCGACCATTCCGCACGGCGGAGCTGCAGCTGGGCGGCGCTAGGGGCTGCGGTTAGGTGCGGTGCGACCACCAGGAGGGAGCCCATGCTCGTCCGCATCCAACGGAGTAGGCAGCAGCGATTGGGGTGCGCTGTACTCGCCGGAGACGAGCTCGCGGCGGCGGCCGGAGTTCGGGAACATGCGGGGTTAGCGCTGCGGCATGCAAATGAGCTGGCTGTCGCGCTAGTGTTGCTCCACGGGGCGTTGCGAGTGCAACGGACGCACGCGCGGGGCCATTTGGTCTCCGGGGCTTCGCCGGCGACGAGCCCGTGCGGCGATGGCTATGGTAAGCAAGGGGGCGACAGCTACGGCGACCGAACGGGGGCATGGTTAGGGGGGAAATGACCGGGGGCTCACCGCGGTCACGAAGAGCTTCTCGCCGAGCTCGGAAGGCACGGACGGCGACGGATTTGACGGCGACGATGCACGGCCGTGCGCGGAGACGACGGGCCGATGGCGAGGCGACAGGGCGTCCGGCGATGCTCTCGTTGAGGGGGAGCTTCAAGGCGTCGAGGCGGAGCTCGTGGACTCATCGGCAGGGCGAGGGGTGGCCGGTGGCCATGGCTACGGTGATCGGCGGCTGCGGCTGCGCTCGGGTGAGTGCGCGCGAGAGGGAGCAGAGGAGGGGGAGGGGGTCCAGGGAGAGAGCGAGGGGGTCGAGCGGGCGACGTGGGCGTCGTCCGGATCCTCCAGAGGCGCGGGCGGCAAGCAGGTGACGCCGTGGCGCGCGCGGCGGCGTCGCGGTGTCCCTCCTCTGCCTACTGGCACAGATAGGCGATGACTGGCACCAGGCCAGAGTGCTGGGCCGTGCTGGGCCAGGCCAGGTAAGCGCCAGGTAAGACTCCTTTCTCTCTCTTTTCTTAATTGTTCTGTTTTCTATTTTATTTCTCTGTTTTGAATTAGTAAAAGAAATACTAATTCGTTTTGTAAGATCCTGAAAATAATTGTGGGCAATTTTGAGAATATCTCCAATAGCCCTCAAATGCTTTCAAGATTATTTGGAAAGTTAAGATATTTTATAGAATTCAAAAGTCCAAATTCAAATACTTATGATTTAATTCAAAAATCCAGGAATGACCTAGAAATATGTTTATCATTTTTGGCAGAGGTTTTTACCTTTATCAGAAATGATGAACATTTCCAAAGGCATTTTGGGATCATTGAAAATATTTCATTGTGATCCTAGTTGGATTTCATTTGGTGCTAGGGTTTGAACATCCCCATTTCAAGTTTAGGCAAAATTTAAACATGATGCACACATGAAGCTAGCCTAGTGCATAGCAAGGCTAGGGATGTGACAACTCACCCCCACTAAACAAAAATCTCGTCCCGAGATTCAAGCGTAGGGTAAGATGAAAGGGGAACACAAACTAACATAATATTCACGATCCAATTGTTTTCCTCGAAGATGTTGATTCATTGCATCATCTTGATCTTGACATCTTTTCTTTCGAGAGCTTCATCCAACTATGATGACGGAAGAGAGGGAAACTCTACAGGATTGATCTTCTCGAAGATCGAGCTATACAAGATCAACTCGCGGAATGAGATGTTGAAACATCTCGAGTTGAGACACAAAACACATCGAGAGGGATGGAAGAACAAACGATGAGATTTGACTTGGTGGGCAACAATCCTACGCTTAGGTAGGATGGTGCATGGTTTCAAAGTAGCGAGGAGATAGTTGCCACGATTCCATAATGGGGCACCTTAGGGAAGGTGGCTCATAGAAATATCCCTTAAGTGGCAAAAAGAATTACTTTTGATTCAGAGGTCAATGAAACTCTTCATACCAGCCTAAGGCAATTTACAAATGATCGTGTGAACGAATTCGAAAGAATGGCATAATCGGACTAGAATGGATGATGTGGACTACCTTGTTGATGACAACACCATGGATGATTTTGCTTATCATCGGGGATGGATGGGACCCATAGTAGGACCACTTTTGAAGATGATCCTGAACAGTAATTACTGAGGTGCAAGCTGGGAACAAAATGCAAATGCTGGGTATGATTCTGGTAACTGGGGATAACTCAACGAGAGTGATTCCACCGTTGAATGGTTCTAGCATAACCGGGGAAATTAGGGCCAATCCCAGTTAGTGCCGATGATGACACCTAATGCTTGCGCGTGCTCTCAAGAACTTGAGCATTTCCATATGCATCAAGTTTTACCAATATCCGTGTCGAGGATCCTGGCAGCACAACATACTACCATGATGAACGGTGAGGGAGGATGCAGGTGCAAAGGAGGACATCACTTTCTCAGATTTTTCCTTAGCAATGCCAAAGAAGCAAATCTGGATGATCGACCGAGAGACATTTAGCACTCCGCTTCTAATGTTCTCCTTGATGCACTAGCATATCCCATTCATAGATATGGTTTGATATCTAGAACATCAAGTAAAAGGTCGGACTTCGGAAATATAAAAATCCATAAGGAACAACTAGGGAGCAAATCCTACGAAATCCTTATGGGGAGGTGGCCAACTTTCTCAATCAAGATACTACAATAATAGGTCTTCCGGCTGGGTGTGTTGGCCACGACATCCACTTACCGGTAACAGAGAGATCATTAGTATAGTTCTTGGGAAATGTTCAACCATCACATCTGCCTGAGATTCAGATCTGGTTGGTGTCGGGATATTCCAGACTCATCAAGTCTAGAAAGAAAAACGAAAGTTTGCAACGCAATTCGACGAGATGACGTTGTGAGATTCTCGGGGCATGAGCTACGATAGCAAGCTCCAAAACATGAGCTGGTTCTGCTACAAACCTGTGAACACGCTATCCAAGACAAGCATGACCACGTGGTAGTCTTATAATAAAACACTACCGAGTTCAGGTGGGGAACCATCATCGCGGATAACGAAGTCCTTGCATAAGTCATATGATTAGCTCTTATGAAGGAACTTCTTCTCCTTGAACAAATCAGTTAGTGGCTTGAGGTGCTAGGGAATACATGTCGAATGGAGGTAATTAATCTACCAAACCATGGTATACTTTGCACATGCATGACTGACTTGGGACGATTCCAGAGGAAGCAAAACTAACTTTCTCAAATTCACTGTGGCAACTTGCACCTAATGCACGTGAACTTGGAGAAAGTCACTTCTTACACCAAACATATATTTCATAAACGGGACATGAAGATAATGCTTACAAAAGTTTCCAACACTAGCTTGATGTTCAACATGAATTAAGGAGGAGACAAGATGCTGTTGATGGGCTCAATAGCAACTCATCGGAATTCCCATATCACTGGACTTCCACCATCATGTGAACACGATGATAGCATTGGTCAGACCAAAAGATGTAATGGTGTATGCTCGAGAGATCAACCACGAGTAAGACAACATCACGAACATCGTTGGTTCTGATTTGACTTGACGATAGCCCATACTCAAGTCAAAGTTTTGACAAGGCAATAGATCCAACAACTGATCACGAGGACCAATCGATGGAGATATCATCTTTCTTCAACACACACACACAAAAGAGATATCCCTTACCATGAACTAAGTCAGACAAGCTTTATCTTCCAACTCTTCAAGTTGTTGTTTAGCTTAACCAAATAGCTCAGGGGTATCCAACACAGATTCTTGGAGAAAGAGTGGTTTATTGGAAAACCATTTGATCACGAGCTCAACATAGCGGTTAAGTGACAACCTGGTGATACTTCCGAGAAGATATTCGGAAAATCACGTACCACCGATATGTCACTAAGCTCGAGAACAATCTTGCTTTTCAGGCAAGACGATATGATCAAATAAGCAAGGATTGACAAAATCCTATCTCATTGATTGAAGAGTGCACCAAAAATAAGGACTAGGTAGCACGATCAATCTTAGGATGATGATTCAATAACCAGCACGCTAAGAATGAGAGTATTGCCATTAACTACCAAGCAACGGAGTTGCTAGGAGTATTGATTTCACACATCACAATTCACTTATCGGTATTCCGGTTATAATAGCACGGGGACCGAGGAATGAACGATGATGGCGAGAAGTATCACTGCGTCAAAAATCCATAAGAGGTAGTGAAATTCTCATGACATTCTTGACATAAAGATGGTAATACTCGAAGGTAGAACAGAACAAAAGCTGGTTAGGCATTTGATCTGCGGAATACAACTACTTTGACCCAATCCCAAAGATGGACGAGGTACTGGAGTTTGTTTCTCCTAGTCATTCCGGATTAGAATGGCTTGACAGACCACAAGAATAATAGGCATCGATAACACAAATGCACAATTACTCCTGACTATCAATTGACAGACGATGGTCGGAATACCAATGAAGAGGGACAACTCAAGGGGACATATATGTTTCTGAGTTGTGGATGCATAGATTAATGTCGAACCAAGTTCAACAGGTTTCTTCCAGATAACCCATGCAGAAAGGTAGGACTGGCAGATTCACAATGTAGAATGGAGAACTCATCGAGATCACTCTTGTTGTGATCTTTTGGGTCAAAGGAACTTCTGCCATATTGGTTCATGGTATTGGAAGAATGATAAACCACGGACCTCGAGGACTATCGCAAAGGTTACTAATATCCTAAAGGTACGAGCAACACTATCAACACGAGGTAAGTAGAGTGAATCTTGGGTCAAGAACCCAAGAAATAGAATGCCTACTAACTAAATTGCATCACGGGATGCTTTCGAGAATAATGGCCAGAATCATCACACTGGGGATGCAAGCATTGCTAGATTACTAAGTGGTCCTCTAAGACACCTAGGGTCATAATAATAACTCCAACATGTATGTCAAGGCAACAGAGTACCTCAACTCAACGATTAGTGTGGTTAATCTGACCCAAAGGAACATCGAGAACGGAAAGAAGCGATTTGCAAATGCGTCAGATTATTTAGAAGCCTGGGATGACTCGGACAACATAACGGCTATAAATGCTCAAAGGATTTGAGACATCCTCAAGGATTTGCATAGTCACTTAACAACATCATATCAAGGTTCTGGGATGAACTGTCAACACATGGAAGTAGTAGAAACTGAGCTGAGGCTTCAGACCAACAATCCTATGAGTCTATGGATTAGTAACACGTGATCCTGATAGAAAGATGAGAAGCCTAGTTCTTAATCCCCGTAGAAGAGAAAAGGATGACTCAGATCAGAAGGCTATAAGGTAAAGGAGTAAAAGAGCCTTACGTTCCCTTCCACAATCAATTCCCTTATATAACTAAAGCACTTCTAGACTCAACTTCGACCAGTTTGGCTTCGTAAACCTACAGGCAGTCAGGCTCTGATACCAAAGCTGTCGGGACCCCGATTCCAAGTCACACCGATCTAGCCTGTAACACCTCATATCACCTTGCGGCCTCACGCACGGTACTCCCACGGGTGTCGCCTTACCATGGCCCGGGACCGTTTGTGCCTTTTGGCTCACGTATATGACAATGTCGCTAGCATCCATATGACAGAGAACCCGGGCCAACATGGCTAGTCGTGAACCCAAAGCGGCACTAACATATGGGGACAGGCATACATGAATCAACATCGAACGTGTCGGTCAGCAGCGTGCGAATCCGGGCTGTAGCACTGGGCTAACAGGACTCCGGGAACCCGGGCTGTAGCAGGCTAGGCAGGACTCCGGATGTCACCGCATGACATTTCCCCGAAGGGACAAACACAGGAACGATATGAAACACATGCCGGCCAGACAAGTGTCCAGAGCAGTAGTGCTGGGCTAGCAGGACTCCGGTGAACCGGGCTGTAGCGGACTACTATGGCTCAAGGAGGCACTAGACTACATTTCCCCATAAGAGAGGCTGCTAAGGATAGACAACTAGATTGTCGGGTCCCACACATACCAAGCATTTCAATCATACACACAATATGCTCGATATGTGCAAATACAACATGGCATCACAACAAGACTCTACGACTCAGAGTATTTATTCATTAGGCTCCGAAGAGCCAGATATTACAAACATGGGTCTCATGACCCAACATTCAGAGCATACAAGTCAAAGCACATGCGGAAGCTTAACATGTCTGAGTACAGACATCTACAAATGAAAAAGGCTGAGAAGCCTGACTATTTACTAGATCCTGCCGAGGGCACAAGATCGTAGCTGAGGTATCAAGCTAAACGTCGAAGTCCACACGGGACTACTAGCGAGACTGACGTCTCTCTACAAAACATAAAATAAGCAAACGTGAGTACAAATGTACCCAGCAAGACTTACATCAGAACTATTTACATATGCATCGGTATCAACAAAAGGGGTGGTGGAGTTTAACTGCAGCAAGCCAGCTTTGACTCAGTGGCTAACCTGAACTACGACTGCAAGCAACTCTTTTGAGGTGGCGCACACGAGTCCACATATTCACCATATCAATACACCACTATGGATCCGCTCCCGTCTCCCTACGAGGACGCCATCCATAGCACTCACGCTTATCTTGCGCATTTTAGAGTATCCACTTTCACTTGTCTATGAACTGTACAGGCAACCTAGAAGTCCTTTTCCGCGGACACGGCTATTCGAATAGATCATATTAACCCTGCAGGGGTGTACTTCGTCACACACGCTCTCGCCACTTACCACCATGTACACGTCGTGTACCTCGGCAACCTTCAAGCGGAAGCCTGGCGAGGGAGTCGGCCACGACCTGACCAACCACACAAGTCTCTAGTCCAGGTTTATCACCTATTCGGGTTCCATCCACAAGGAGATCCGGCCGGGGTGTCGCTCACGGCCCCAAACGATGTGAACAGGGTTCCCAAGCCCACCTCGACGGATGGATCTACGCTTGGTACACCGTGCCACGGTGCCTAGTCTGTCCCAAGCCCACCTGTACCGGGTGCCACTTGGTAGACTACTAACACTACCTACAAACACCAGAAACTAGTTGCAACTCCTGGACAGAGATCAGGTTGATTAATAAGTCGAGAGAGCTTGGAGCGCCCGGAGCCCAATGTGTGGTAGTAACTGTTCATGGATCACAAACACAGAACTCAGTTCCTGAGGACGGTTTCAATGAGACAACCCACCATGTACTCCTACATGGCCTCTCACCGCTACCTTTACCAAATCGTGTTCACACACTTAGCTCTCACACAGTAGGACATGTTCACCACTTTCCAATTCATCCCCGATGAATCAGGCCTGACACAACTCTAAGCAATAGCAGGCATGACAAACAAGCATGAATGAGTAGGCACAACAGGGCTCAAACAACTCCTACTCATGCTAGTGGGTTTCATCTATTTACTGTGGCAATGACAGGTCATGCAGAGGATAAAGGGGTTCAGCTACCGCAGCATGTAACAGTTGAAACGTTGTTGTCCTAATGCAGTAAAAGAGAGCAGGAGCGAGAGAGTGGGATTGTATCGGAATGAACAAGGGGGGTTTTGCTTGCCTGGCACTTCTGAAGATAGCATTGAGTCTTCATTAGTGTCAACGATCACAACGTCGGAACATCGTCTACTGAGGGGGGACAAACACCGGTAACAGAGAGGAAAATCAATCAATGCAATGCAACAATATGATGCATGAATGTGACATGGAAATATGCTGTGAATTGAGCTAATGCAGCTAGCAACAAATGCAAGGGAGTCCATTTGAACCAAAGGTTCAAATGCAAACTCTAGTTTGAGCATTTAAAATGCCATTTGAATGTTTTCACTTATACAGCAGGTATAAGTTGGTTTTTCATGCATGAAAGTAGCATAAATGGATAGATTGGATTTTTCTGATAATTTTTCATATATAAATTATTTGATTTGGAGCTACGGTTGAATTTCTATGAATTTTAGAAGTTTGCACTATTTTCTGGAATTTCCTGTATAAGAATAATTCCAGTAATTAGATTACTGCGTCAGCACTACGTCAGGATGACGTCAGCTGGTCAGCGGGGTCGTCCAGGTCAAACCTGACGTGTGGGGACCATACGTCAGTGACACGGGGACTAATCCCGGTCAAAACCAGCGCTGATTGGGTTTGACCCTGTGGTGGGGCCCACTGTCAGTGGCTGTGAGGTGGCTAGTTAAGGGATTAGCCTCTAATGACGGAGCCACGTCATCATCGCTGGACTCTGGCCGGCGGCGACCATTCCGCACGGCGGAGCTGCAGCTGGGCGGCGCTAGGGGCTGCGGTTAGGTGCGGTGCGACCACCAGGAGGGAGCCCATGCTCGTCCGCATCCAACGGAGTAGGCAGCAGCGACTGGGGTGCGCTGTACTCGCCGGAGACGAGCTCGCGGCGGCGGCCGGAGTTCGGGAACATGCGGGGTTAGCGCTGCGGCATGCAAACGAGCTGGCTGTCGCGCTAGTGTTGCTCCACGGGGCGTTGCGAGTGCAACGGACGCACGCGCGGGGCCATTTGGTCTCCGGGGCTTCGCCGGCGACGAGCCCGTGCGGCGATGGCTATGGTAAGCAAGGGGGCGACGGCTACGGCGACCGAACGGGGGCATGGTTAGGGGGGAAATGACCGGGGGCTCACCGCGGTCACGAAGAGCTTCTCGCCGAGCTCGGAAGGCACGGACGGCGACGGATTTGACGGCGGCGATGCACGGCCTTGCGCGGAGACGACAGGCCGATGGCGAGGCGACAGGGCGTCCGGCGATGCTCTCGTTGAGGGGGAGCTTCAAGGCGTCGAGGCGGAGCTCGTGGACTCATCGGTAGGGCGAGGGGTGGCCATGGCTACGGTGAGCGGCGGCTGCGGCTGCGCTCGGGTGAGTGCGCGCGAGAGGGAGCAGAGGAGGGGGAGGGGGTCCAGGGAGAGAGCGAGGGGGTCGAGCGGGCGACGTGGGCGTCGTCCGGATCCTCCAGAGGCGCGGGCGGCAAGCAGGTGACGCCGTGGCGCGCGCGGCGGCGTCGCGGTGTCCCTCCTCTGCCTACTGGCACAGGTAGGCGATGACTGGCACCAGGCCAGAGTGCTGGGCCGTGCTGGGCCACGCCAGGTAAGCGCCAGGTAAGACTCCTTTCTCTCTCTTTTCTTAATTGTTCTGTTTTCTATTTTATTTCTCTGTTTTGAATTAGTAAAAGAAATACTAATTCGTTTTGTAAGATCCTGAAAATAATTGTGGGCACTTTTGAGAATATCTCCAATAGCCCTCAAATGCTTTCAAGATTATTTGGACAGTTAAGATATTTTATAGAATTCAAAAGTCCAAATTCAAATACTTATGATTTAATTCAAAAATCCAGGAATGACCTAGAAATATGTTTATCATTTTTGGCAGAGGTTTTTACCTTTATCAGAAATGATGAACATTTCCAAAGGCATTTTGGGATCATTGAAAATATTTCATTGTGATCCTAGTTGGATTTCATTTGGTGCTAGGGTTTGAACATCCCCATTTCAAGTTTAGGCAAAATTTAAACATGATGCACACATGAAGCTAGCCTAGTGCATAGCAAGGCTAGGGATGTGACATGGTAGGGCGCCGAAACCAGCATCTTCTTAAGCTGGGGTGTGGCCGGATCTTCAGGGAGCAGTGCCAGACACTTGATCCACTTCGCCTTCGCTATCTAGCCCTGTGAGAGGGACGGAAAACCCATTATGCCTAAGCATTTATGGACCGAATGTATGTTCCGGAGTGGCCGGATTCTCGCTGCCGAGGCCGATGTCTTCGGTCTTCTTTGGCCACGTTTTCTGGGCCTTGAAGAGCAGCTTCCAGATCTCTTCGTGCGTTGTGCTGAAGAAGTGTTGCAGGGTCCGCAGACCTTCCGGATTAAACTCCCACATGTGGAGGGGCCGGAACTGGCAGGGGAGGATCCGGCGGAAGAGCATCACCTGAATCACGTTAGTGAGACTGGTGTTCTTGCCTATCATGTTTGTGATGCGCTTTTGCATCATCAACATTTCTGCAGTCGATCCCCAGTCCAGACCCTTGTTGGTCCATGACGCGAGCCGCATAGGGGGGCCGGATCTGAACTCAGGAGTGGCCGCCCACCTGGCGCCGCGGGGTTCGGTGATGTAGAACCACTCCTGTTGCCACACCTTGACGGTCTCCACGAAGGCCCCTTTAGGCCAAGTGGCGTTGGGGAGCTTACTCACCATGGCGCCACCGTAGTCCGCGTGCTGCCCGTCGACCACCTTCGGATTCACATTGAAGGCTTTTAGCCATAGGCCGAAGTGTGGGGGGGGGGACGCGGAGTAGTGCCTCACACACGACGATAAATGCCGAGATGTGGAGGAAAGAATTTGGGGCTAGATCATGGAAATCTAGCCCATAGTAGAACATGAGGCCGCGGACAAAGGGATGGAGGAGAAACCCTAGCCCGCGGAGGAAGTGAGGGATGAACACAACCCTTTCGCCGAGCTCCGGAGTGGGGATGACTTGCTCCTTGGCAGGGAGCCTGTGGGCGATGTCCGCAGACAGATATCCCGCCTCCCGGAGCTCCTTTACGTCCTTCTCCGTGACAGAGGAGGCCTCCCACTTGCCCTTTGAACCAGATCCGGACATGGCTGGATATGTTGGTGGCGGTGGAAAAGATTGAAGCTTGGGCGCTGGAGTTTGAGGATGGGAAAACAGGATAAGGAAGAAGGCATGGGGAGAAAAGAGGGATCTTTATCCACTTATATAGGCAATGAATATCAAGCGCCCCCCTCAAGCCTTAAAAGTTGCCTGTTCCCAAGGGGCGTGCGAATGACACGGTTGGATTACCCAAAACCGTATTGATGAGGATCCCGCAATAAGCGGACATGATCTCTGTTTTGACAAGAGGTGTCAATAGAGGCTGCGCCTCGAAACACGAAGCAGGAGGGGAAAAACGGTTTGAAATGTTAAAGAGGCCAGATGTGGCGTTTCGCCGAAAAGTTGTCAGTTGATAGACATTATTTTGATTAAATATTTTGCCTTTGTGGTTGAGGGTTGTGACTATCATGCAGAGCCGGATACAACTCTTTTGTTCAGAAGATTTCTTTGAAGTATTCGGGAGGAGGAACCCGCCTTGCAATGCCGAAGACAATGTGCGTGCCGAACATATCGTCATTGAAGACTGGTTCAGGGGCTACTGAGGGGGTCCTGGATTAGGGGGTCCTCGGGTGTCCGGGCTTTGTGATATGGGCCGGACTGATGGGCCGTGAAGATACAAGGTAGAAGACCTTCCCCGTGTCCAAATAGGACTCTCCTATGCGTGGATGACAAGACTGGCGTTCGGATATGTAATTTCCTTCTTCTGCAAGCCGGATCTGTACAACCCTAGGCCCCTCCGGTGTGTATATAATCCAGAGGGTTTAGTCCGTAGAGGCTATCAGAATTCATATAGGCTAGACATCTAGGGTTTAGCCATTATGATCTCGAGGTAGATCTACTCTTGTAACCCCCATACTCATCAAATACAATCAAGTAGGACGTAGGGTTTTACCTCCATTAAGAGGGCCCAAACCTGGGTAAACATCGTGTTCCCTGTGTCCCTTGTTACCTTCGATCCTCAGACGCACAGTTCGGGACCCCCTACCCGAGATCGGCCGGTTTTGACACTGACACCTGGTTCTCAAACCGAGGGAAATATTTATCTCTACTTTGCTGCATCACCCTGTACTCTTCAAGGAAAAACCAACGCAAGCTTAAGAAGTAGCAGGAAGAATTTCTGGCGCCGTTGGCGGGGAGGTTCTACATCAAGCCTACCAAGTACCCATCATAAACTCTCATCTTTTGCATTACATTGTTTGCCATTTGCCTCTCATTTTCCTCTCCCCCACTTCTAAAACGTTTTCAGAAAAACACAAAAATATTTTCCTTTCTATTCGCCCTTCTTTCGTTCGTCTTTTCGTTTGCTTTTTTGTTGCTCGTGTGCTAGATTGCTTGCTTTGTCACGATGTCTCAAGAAAATATCAAGCCGTGTGACTTTTCCTATACTAATAATAATGATTTTATTAGTACTCCGATTGCTCCCACCACTAGTGCGGAATCTTATGAAATCAATGCCGCTTTGCTGAATCTTGTTACAAAAGATCAATTTTCTGGCATTTCTAGTGAAGATGCCGCGTCCCATCTAAATACTTTTGTTCAGTTGTGTGATATGCAAAAGATAAAAGATGTGGATAATGATATTGTCAAATTGAAGCTATTTCCGTTCTCACTACGAGATCGTGCTAAAACTTAGTTTTCATCTTTGCCTAAAAATAGTATTGATTCATGGAACAAGTGTAAAGATGCTTTTATTTCCAAGTACTTTCCTCCCGCTAAGATCATCTCCCTTAGGAACAATATAATGAATTTTAAGCAACTTGATCATGAACATGTTGCACAATCTTGGGAGATGAAATTGATGATAAGAAATTGCCCTACTCATGGTTTAAGTTTATGGATGATCATACAGAAAATTTATGCCGGATTGAATTTTGCATCTAGAAATCTTTTAGACTCCGTCGCGGGAGGTACTTTTATGGAAATCAGATTAGGAGAAGCTACTAAACTCCTAGATAATATTATGGCTAAACTCTACTTGTCTCGGACGTGATGCCTATATACATGATCATTGCCTTGGATATTGTCATAACTATGCTCTTTTGTATCAATTGTTCAACAGTAATTTGTTCACCAAACGTATGCCTTTTGTTCGAGAGAGAAGCCTCTAGTGAAAACTATGGCCCACGGGTCTATCTTTATCATAAATAAAATCAAAAAATACCTTGCTGCAATTTATTTACCGTTATTTTATTTTGTGTTTTTGTTTATCTATCTATCACTACGAGATTTGATCCTTACAATTAACCGCCAAGGGATTGACAACCCCTTGTTTTGTGTTGGGTGCAAGTATTTGTTATTTTGTGTGTATGTGCTGTTCACGAGGTATTGTGTTTGTTTTTCTTCTTTCTTCTTCGCTGATTAAAGAGAAGCTTCTCCAATATCGTCTGAGATGGTTTGGGCATATTCAGCGCACGCCTCCAGAAGCGCTAGTGCATAGCGGACGGCTAAAGCGTGCCGACAATGTCAAGAGAGGTCGGGGTAGACCGAAGTTGACATGGGAGGAGTCCGTAAAGAGGGATCTAAAGGACTGGAGTATCGACAGAGAACTAGTCATGGACAGGTGCGTGGAAGCTTGCTATCCATATGCTAGAATCATGAGTTGGTTGCGAGATCTTATGGATTTCACCTCTAGTCTACCCCAACTTATTTGGGACTAAAGGTCTTCTTCTTCTTCTTCTTCTGTTTTTTTTGTTTTTTTCCTTTTCAAGTTTATCTTTTCTTTCTTCAATTTTTTTTACATTTTCAGAAAATGTTCATTAAAATAAATTAGAACATTTTTGTTAGATCAAAATTTCCTCATAAATTCAAAAACTATTCACATTTTAAATATTGTTTGGGATTTTCAAAAGAATATTCCAGTTATTCTAATTTTTTGGAATGTTTTGGTTTAATTTTTTCACATCTTTTCAGAAAATATTCAGAATTTCAAAAAATGTTCCCGTTTTAAAAAATTATTCCAAAATTTTCTTTGTTTTCATTGTCCAGGAGTTTTAGAAAATTTTCCCATTTCAATAATTTTACACAATTTTCAAAAGATATTCATGTTTTCAAAATTTTGTTTGAATTTTTAGAAAATTATCCCGAATATTTTTGGTCAAAATTCTCATAGCTTTTCAGAAAATGTACCCATTTGCAAAAATGGGAACACAAATTTTAGAAAATGTTCATGTTTCTATTTTTTCAGGGGTTTCAAAAAATGTTCCTGTTTCCAAAATTAATTCCAAATAAACAAAGTTTGAGATTCCCAAAAAATGTTTGCGTTTCACAAAATGTTTGAGTTTTTTCAAAAAAAATTCAGGAATTTGAAAATGTTTGCACTTCATAAAATTGTTTACTTTTGTCAAAAGACTTTTGTTGTTCATGCTTTTTAAAAACATTCGGGATTTCAAAATTTACGCATTTTTTATAAATACTATGAAAAATGCTCGAACTTTTTATAAAATTGTTCAGAATTTTAGAAAATTCATGTTCACTAATTTGTCTTTTCTTTTCCGAAAATGTTGACATTTATTTTCAATATTTGGTTGAATTTCTATATTTTGTGCTTCTCAAATACTATTTTGGAATTGCCAATTGTGTTCCCATTAATTCGTTCATGTTTCCTAAAATGTGTTTTCAAAAATATGTGCACTAGTATGTGAACACAATTTTAGAAAACACGAACGAATTACGTAAAGAAAATAGCATGTTGCAGGGGAATATCTCGGAACATTAAATTGTTAAATACATTCACAATGTGCTTTTCTTCATTTGTAGCTGTCTGCCCTAGTAGCTACTCCCTCCGTTCCAAAATAGATGACCCAACTTTGTAGTACAAAGTTGGGTCATCTATTTTGGAACGGAGGGAGTAGCAGCGATCGTTTTGGATAGGGATGTTGTGTGTTTGAATCCTCAGAGCACCGCTTTCTTTTTTGCGATTTTACTAATATATACACAACACACGCTGTGCCTTTCAGTGGGCCGACCCAGTCGCACGCCTCCTGTGCGTCGCGCGTGCTATTCGCCGCAAAATGCGGCTTTTAGGGGCTCCCCGTTTTGACGCTAACAAGCGTCTAGCAGGAGCTCTCCTCCTGTACGCCCGTGAGTGGAGGGGTTTATGGAAGGGTCGTTTCATAGTAGCGACACTGTACGTACCTCCAATATTAATTACACCATCCACTAGACATGAACTCCCCTAGAAAAAATCAACAGTACGTATGATCCAAGTTAAGACAGACAACATATCAAACAATAATAGACCCTGGATTTCTCGCAATAAAGAAAAAGAAAAATTGTAGACCGTGGATCCATTGGTTAAGCAACATGCACTTCTCCAGAACACATTTTATCAATACTAGTAATTGATCTCAAGTTCCTGACAAAGGAAATTAACCAAGCAACAACAAGGACGAGATTATTGACAAATCATGCATATAACTAAGAGCATGGAGCTTATTCATGGATAACGAGTAATCATCCTAGCCGATGTAGTACATGGGGTCGGGAAGCTTGAAGGTGCGGGCGCCCTCGGGCGCACCAAGGATGTCGCTCCACTGGTCGCCGATGTTGCCGACAATGATGTAACCGGCGTCCTGCAGCTTCTGCCTCTCGCCGGACTTGAAGGCCACCGAGGAGCCCTTGAAGCCAGGCGCCTTCAGCAGCAGGTTCATCCACCGGGAGTAGCCTTGGCGGCGGAGGTTTGTGGCGGTGGAGGCCCTCAGGTACTCGGCCCGACCGGTGAGGATCACCGGCTTGATGCCGACCGAGAATAGCTTGTTGTACAACCGCTTCGTCTCGGGCAGCGCCGGCGCGCTCCCTTCATGCGCGTATGCGTTGAAGCTTGTCACGTTGAATGGCGTCGCCCTGCGCGCATGTATGTATGCAGATAGGTTAATGACAGAGTCAGACTCAACCATATTACTAGTGTTTTCACATGCTTTTTTTTCTCTCGATAAAAGAAACGTTTTTATTAACTAATAGCATCGCATCAAGAGGATAGAAGCAATCATAAGCTCACAAGTCGGTCTCCATATAACTAGGATGTCATACATGACTAATATCGTGCCACTAATTAGGGAGGAGGGTCCATCCGTAAACTACAACGCCAGTAGAGATCTTATGGTTTCAATGTGTTACTGAGTTTTTGTTTTAAGCTGGGCTGGTGAGTTCATTTTAACAAGGTCTAGTCAGATTTAGACTTCGTCTGGACGGACGAAAGATGAGCGCAAGTCCCTGCTCAGATGCACCTGCAATAAATAGTCATGGACGCATAGCATAATGTGTATGTATATACAAGTACGTACCCGAAGCCGTGCTTGGCGTAGTAGGGGAGGTTGGAGAGGGTGGTCTCGTCGACGTCGAAGACCCAGACCTCCTTGCCCTTGCCGGCGAGCTTGAGGCTGTCGACGTAGGCGATGGCCTGGTCGACGACGACCTTGGAGTCCCGGCGGTAGTGGTCGCCGACCATGTAGTGGCCGACGTAGTCCTCGCAGCTGGCGGGGACCGCCTTCCAGTCCCGCACGTTGTAAGCCTCCACGCCCAGCCGCCAGCTGTCGCACGCCACGCCGGCGTGCCTGCCGGAGCCCAGCAGCGGCCGCAGCGCGTGGATGAGCGGCGCCACCACGGCATCGTCCACGGCCGCCACCGTCCCGGGCATCCGGATGTTCACCTCCCACGCGCCGCATGAGGCCGCGAGGAGAGCCGCGGCGACGATGAGGAGGAGCGTCGCCGTCCTAGCCATTGCCATTTCTAGCGTGTGTTTGTGTGCGTGCACGCTGGTGCTTGTTGAGGTGCAATGCAGTGCAAATGGGATGGTGGTTAAATAGGAAGGGAAGCTGCTACGTCGATCCTACAAGGCTGGCCGGGTGTGGGACTCTGAGGTTGAAAGCAATTAAGTGACAAAACTAGCTGACAAATGGTATGGTTGGTGCCATTCGCGGGGTCACATTCAGAGCGTTCGTGGGAAACGTTGGGCGGTATTTTGTAGGATTATTTGATTAACTGGAGGAGAGACTCGGTGACCGGGAAGTGATCGATGCGGCTAGAGCGCCGATCTCCTAAAAATTAGAAAAATAGAGTATCCGCCCGAGTAAATCTTAGTGAAATATATTTACTTCACTAAATTTTGCTTGTCAGGTGCTACACTAGAATCAGGTGATGTAGCATCTGAAAAGTGCTCATTCACAGAACAGGGATGGACGTGTCCTCGTCCACCTCGGGGAATGGAGCACCCAGCTTGACCTTATCCTTTTCCATCATTAATGTCTCCCCTTCCAATCCCGAGCCCTCCCCATCTCCCTAGTGCTCCCTTACTCGCACAACCCCAAGCCGACTCCCTCGGTTCCAGTTGCCGCAATCGATGGCAGGGAGGTCCGGCAATTGATCTCGCGCGAGGAGGGTCAAGCTCGCATTGCAAGTGCCGGCGCCGCTGTCGAATCCGGCGCCACAGCCACCAAATCCGATGGCTCTGTTGGCAGAGATGGATGCAGCGTCACCAGAAGCACGGGCGGAGATTCAAAGGGTGGTGCACGACAGGATCCCCAATTCCGAGAAGTGGACAGACATTTGCGTCGAGATCATCCGGAATGCAACATTCGAGGAGAGTGCTCGGTTCATCGGCGATGAGCGCGGGATAAATCACGACATGTAGTTTTGGCCGATCCAGAAGGCAGAGTTGTCGGATACGGTCCAGGCGGCGTGGTGGAGGCTGTTCAAGACAAGGAACCCATCGAGGCTCAACATAGCGCGGCCGTCGATGGTGGAGCCGTGGAGATCGCCAACATCCCATCGGAGGCCCTGCCGCCAGGGGTCACCCTCCCTCGTCTCCCCAGGAGCTCGGCGTTCCCGGCGTGTGTGCGCCGCGGGTGGCTTATGCCCTTGGAGTGCGAGCATGTCGAGCAGTCGTAGGGCTGCAATTCCGCAGCTTGTATCCTACGCCATGGCCGAGTGACCGAGGTGAGGTATCCCCTCACCTCACTAAGGTAATTAGATCTCAGAGGCGTAAACGTAATTTTGTTGGATTTGGGGAGTTGGATGGCCTTGTGGTAAAAAAATGTGGATGATATGAATGCGGATTTCAGGATTGTTCCTCTGGTGTGCTCTGAATTAATCTCCGGATCAACTATTCCTAGTTCTATTGGTCATAAATCATCACCCCCAATTCTGACGAGCTCATGTACCGACGGTGACCTTGTTTCTACATGGGCGACCACTCCCTGTTCAAACAAAATGTCGACATCCTTGGGGCATGTCCCTGCGCCTACACCACTCATCAGAGGATAGGTGGTGGGGAGGAAAGCGTCCAATAGAAATACGTCTTCTAGAGAGGGACACACATCTGAGGAGGAGATAGCAGAATTTTATTTTCCAATCTGGATCATCCCCTCCTCGCAGCGCCGCCCCTCTTGCATAAGTCACAAATCCCAACATCCGAACACTAGTTATGCCCTACCTAGCCATCTTTTCTGGGTAAGGAAGGATTTGTTCCGATCGAAGCAATTAATGGTCGAAGATTGTTACTCTATTGCTCGTCTTGGTCTATTTGACCCAGTCCCCACCAAGTTCCAGCTCTCTACAGAAGGGGTTGGCCCTGGTTCCATCTCATTTGCGGCTACAATGAAGAATTCCATGGAGAATCGTGGGCAATAGGCGGCACAGCGACCGCAAGTCAATAAGAATGCTCAGAGCGGCCAGACCCAAGCTCCTCCACCGACAAATCCAACCAAGCCAGTGGAAGCAACGACGTCCAAGGCTGTGAGTGTGCCGAATAAAGTGGCTGCAATGGCCTTCAATGCTGCAGTTGCAACACCACCACCTCCTATCCCGGTGATTCAGGTAGTCGAACCAAAGTACAAGGACATGACTTGTTTCAACTGCAGTTGGCCTGGACACTATGTTGATAACTGTATTGAGCCGAAGAAGTGTTTCATTTGAGCTGGTAGTCACAATATGTGAACAACTGTGTGGCTTAGGGTCATCTACATCCTACTGCTACGTACTTTGGCAGCGCAACGACGGGACTAGGGTTCTATCATGTAGATATTCCCGTGGTGGTAGAGTCCAGTTGGTTAAATTACAAGAACTATGTTGTTTTGATGGTGGCGAAAGGTGAAGTTTCTACTTTTGATCTGCTTACCCAGTTGAATGGCATCTTCTGCAAGAACAAAGAGTGGCCCTACTAGATTAGATAGCCCAAAGACAAGAAGTTTCTGCTGATATTTCCACCTTGGTAAAAGGTTGAAGATCTGATTGAATTCCCAACGTTTGACTTGCCAATTGATGGGAGTTCTGTCAAAATATGTGAATGGGAAGGAATGCTTGACTCTTTTGGGGAATTGATTGAAGCTTGGGTCCAAATTGAAGGGATTCCTCCAAAGTGGTGTGCATGGAGGGTGTTTGCCCAGGTATTTTCATGTTTTGGCATCCTTGTGGATGTGGACTGGAATGGGATTTTTAAGATTTTCTATGAAATAATTAGAGTGAAAGTAGCTTGTAGAGATCCTGCAAAAATCCCCTTTGAAAGGCTGGTGGAAATGAAAAGAAAATTATATCTGTTGTTTTTCACAGTAGAAGGGTTTGAACAAGTGGGGAAAATTCTGATAGAGATGACAACAACCCTAACAATGATATTCTTGGAGAGAAAGGAGTGGATGAAGATGTTGAACTACCTGACAAGGATAACATGGATGAGGATGGAGAGGAACCAATAGATGAACTTGGTAAAGCTAACTTCTTAGAGAGAAATGCTATTGCCCCCAAGTACAAAACATGCATTGTCTGCTTCTGTAGCTGATTTTCACCATTCCAAATTCCTTCATTTTGTTCATGAACATTTCATTGAGGAAAACAAAAACAAATCTCCCGTCAAATTTGCTGAGATGTCAAGTGGTCCTAGTTTTGATAGCACTCTTCCATGTGATAGGATTACCTCTTCAGATTAAGAAGCTGACCCACTGTCTGCGCATATGGAATACTGCTCTACGTAGTTAAGCTAATTTGAGATGGTTGACTCTAATGAGGAAGAGGAAAATACATTACATGAGATGCAATGCTTGCTTGAAGATCTTGCCCATGGCCCTTGGCTCTGTTTAAAGATCTTTACTGAAAACCGTGGAGAAGGCTGAAGCAGAAAACAAGATGAGGCGTAATGTGGAACCTGCTGGCAAGTGGGGTCATGAGTTGTCTAGTAGACCGGTGACAGGTAATCATGGCAACATCAAGATCATGGACAAGGCTGCTCCTTATATGAAGAAGAAGAACTTGGAGATACCTGCCTCTTTTCAAGGTTGACACACAAGTGCTTGCTCATCAATTTGTTAAAGTGGACCAATTTGTTGGAAAAAATAGCCTTGAACAAAAACTTATTATTTTGGATATAGTAGAAACTGAAAGCCTTAGATGTCTTCAATTTGCCGATCAAAATCCTGAAACTGTCCTTCCTGATAATCTTTATACTTATGATCAAACTGATTGTGAGTTTTCCTCCCCTCCTGGTACTAAGATTACCTCTAGATCAAGGGGCACTGCTAATCTAGGTAATATAAGTCAAGTTTAACACACTAAGAACCTGTCTTGTGGCTTGTCTCATACATTTAAGATTCAATGATTGGTGCTTTTTGGAACGTCCGTGGTCTAGGTCAACATGGTAAAACTCAGTGCCTGGGTGACTATCTTAATTATAATCATGTGGATTTTGTTGGTTTCTTTGAAACCAAGAGAGAGGTTATTGAGGATAGCATTCTTAACGATATAATTGGTAGGAATGATTTTATCTGGCATCAATCACCTGCTATTAACACTGTTGTCGGTGTCCCTATGGGCCAGGAAAATGATTTGTTTCATATTTTTGTCTTGTAATAAGACTTTTTGTGTCATAGTGACTATCAGAAACAAAAACGATGGTTTTCTATGGCATATTGTTGCGGTTTATGGCACTCCTTATAATGAATTTAAGATTGAATTTATTACTGAATTACATGATGATATGTCTACTCTTTTTTATACTTTGCTGTTTGGTGGTGACTTTAATTTGGTGAGAACTGCTACTGATAAGAATAATGGCATTATGAATAATCAGTTTTCTTACCTTTTCAATGATTGGTTAACAAGTGGGGGCTCATGAAAATTAATATTGCCAACTGGAGTTTTACTTGGAGTAATAACCAAGATGATCCAATTTATGCTGCTATTTATAGAATTTTTGTTTCCACTTCTTGGGATGCTCACTTCCCATTGTCAGTGTTAACTGCATTGCCTAGAATAGGTAGTGATCACACCCCCTTGACTTTGGACACAGGAGCTAGGAGGGTTACCTCCCCAGAAATGTTTCCTTTTGAGAACTGGTGGCTTGACCAACCTGACTTTTAAAAGATTGTAACTGAGGAGTGGAATTCCCCCATTTCGGGAGGATCTGCAATTGAGATTTGGTTGAAAAAAAACTAAACTTCTTCAGAAGAAACTTAAAGGTTGAAGTATGAATATTGAAGCTGATCTTAAGAAAAATAAGAGGGATCTTATACAAGAGTTTGATATCTTAGACGTTTTTTGAAACTAATTTCAATATAGAAGTAGATAGGATTCATATGAAGAACATTAAATCTGAGTTAGATGACATTTTGCATAAAGAGGAGGTTGCCTTGTGGCAACGATCTAGAGACCGTAAGATTAAAGATGGGCACAAGAATAATGCTTATTTCCATGCTATAGCTAATTTGAGACATATGAAGAATCACTTGTTTGAACTAATTGGGGATTCAGGTCCTGTTTACACAACCAAAGAGATGTTGGAAGTAAACACTTCCTTTTACAAAATTCTTTTTGGCTATGAGGACAAACATAATATTCATCTTGGCCCTTCCTTTTGGGAGGAGGATGAATTAGTTACACAAGAGGAAAATGACCTGTTGCAAAAAAAACTTTTCCAAGGAAGAAATCAAAGAGGCCATTTTTGGTTCTTATGCACATGGTGCACCTGGAGCAAATGGTGTCTCATTTCTATTTTACCAAACCTTCTGGGAGTTAATTAAATCTGGTGGATTATGGACCCCTAACTCCAAAGACTATAATATGGCTCTTTTGGCCTCTTGGGGCAAACGTTTCTTTAAGAATAATGATAATGATTGGAAAATAGTGGATTTTAAATAAAATGTTCATTCCCCTAATATTTTGTGGTCCAAACATGGAGTTGGCTCTCCATTTTGGAAGACTGTAACCTGGGCCCTTACTGCTTCGAATTTTTTTTAAAGTTGGAAAATTGGGAATGCTGAAAATATTAGTTTTTGGCATGACATTTGGGCTGGGGATTGTTCCCTTAAAACCCTTTTTGGAATTTTTTTTGTATATGTAATCAACTTGACTGCCCGATTGCCTAGGTATGGGATGGTGTGACTTTAAAACTTTTAGATGTTATGTGGATCAGGGTGGGATGATGACGTGGATGCTAATGGTGGATCACATTAAGAAATTCCACCTATCTACCTCACCTAATCTTGCTATTTGGATGTTGGATCCAAAAGGAAAATACTCTATTAAATTTTTTTACAATGCCATCAACTCCGGGGAGTGGTATCTTCTGTTCGAGAAAGTCTTTGGAAAGTTTTGTGCCCACAAAATAACCATGTCTTTATGTGGCTTTGTGTATATAACAAAGTTTTGACCAGAGACAACTTAGCAAAAAGAAGACCTGTAGATGACCCCTCTTGTTTATTTTGTAGTGAGAATGAATCAATTCAACCCCTTTTCTTTGAATGTGTGGTGGCCAAATATATTTGTTCATTGGTCTCAGATATCTTCCTGCTTAAAATAAGGTCTTGCTTTGATGATGTCTGTGCCTTTTGCATTTACATAAGAGTAAACATGTACATAATTTGGTGGTCGTTGCCTCCTTGTGGAGTGTTTGGAAATTGAGCAATGAATTTTTCTTTCAGGGGCGTACATGGAAAAGTTTGAATTGCGTTCTTGTGAAGCTGAGGGGTTTTCTTCATCAATGGATGGTACTCTGCGATGACACACACACGACGCTTCTTCGGCGATGCATCTTATTGCTGGACAAGCACCACAGAGAACTTCTTCAGATCGCCTGGAGATGATCTCCTCCCCGCTGTGAGACGACATCCCTATAGAAGATGATGATCCATTATATGCTGGTGTTCTCGTTTTCTTGCTTCCGGGATCTGTAGTAAGTTTAAGGAAGTGATACCTTCCCTTATTTGGAGTTTGAGCACATGTTTACTCCAGACATCCGTTCGGTTGCCTGGGAAGTTTGCAGAAAATGTTGGCAGTTATACCAGGAACTAGTTTATGTTCCTCTTTGCTGAAATGGGGCAGGGGGAGACCCCTTTCTTTCAAAATAAAACAAAATGACGGAGTAATTTTTTTGTCATTTGCATTTCATTTTCGGCCACCGAAACAAATTTCATTGCTTCTTTATTTCATTGAACGGCATTTTGATACATCGAAGTATATAATTCACCAATTTTTTGCTACAATAACGAAACCAAATAAAGCAAGAACCACAATTAGATATTTTAATAGAATTCCAACTTCCATAGCTTCTCCCACTGGTTGAATTAATATTTTCTCCATGTCTTCACTGTTGATTCTCTCAATTGGCTTCTCGAGCTTGCACACTTCTTTCTTCTTCGGCTCCACCCAGTTCGGCATTGTGTTGCATCTAGTCTCTACTTTAGCAAAAAGTGCACAGACATCTATAAAAATTCTCATTATCAGTAGATCAATGTAATCTTCTTCCCAATACCAAAACTTGCATTCATCCTACACACAAATTTAAGCAAACAATGAGCTACAGATTGCGCCAAATCCGATGAACAACTGGATAGAAACAAGCACTCACCCCATCATTTTGCATTTGAAGAACACCCGTCCGGAATGTTCGGGCGTGGTCGAAATTCGCGCATCACCTGTCGCTGGCAGTCGTTGCACTTTGTGACCAGCAACGGGGAGTCCACGAGCTGCTGGGCCAGTGCCGAGCAACAACAACCATAGATCTACTGATTTCTGCGTCGGCGACGGCAAGAGAGGCTTAAACCCGGGTGGGTGAGGACCGCGGTTGGGCCTACGGTCTACGAAGCATTAACGGTGGCGGGTAGTGGCTGGCGGAGGTGGGAAGGGTGGTGCCAGCGTAGATGCGGCGCGGGAGTGGGACGGGTGAGGCTGCGGAGGGGGGGGGGGGGGGAGTAGATTTTTTGCTCCAGCGGGGCGGCCTAGAAAATGTAGTCGCCGGATAGGAGGCAATAACAAATTTCCGGGATCGGCTATATGCACTACGGATGGATCGCTACTACCCCGGCCACCCACACCAAAACGATGAAAACATCGACACAAAAGGGCCTACAAGTGGACAAGCAATGAAGAGATATATAAACCCTAAAAAAGAGCGGTTTCTGCTCCTAGGGTGTTTAAACGTTAACTGAACAGTGCACTCATCTGAATGATGATTGAAACAAAAATAGAAATAAAACTATGGTGTGCATTAGTCTATATATGGAGCTAAACAAGAGAGCGCAAGCAATCAGCCTCCCTCTTTGGATGGATATGCTAGATATGGCCCCGCTCAACGTGTTACGCATGGAGGTTGATACAAAGGCCCAGACACCAACTGTTTTGTCCGTACAGATCAATGGTACAAATGAATAACTAGCACAGAAACCTAGTAACTTTCTTAAGTTTGGAAGTCCAGCGCAGCCAAATGTACGACTATAGGAAAATTGTACGCTGAGTATTTTTGCCGTTTGCCGGGTGTAAGTTCGTGGGCACTCGGTACACATGTTGTTTGCCGAGTACCTTATAAAAAACCACAAATAGGAGGATCTTTGCCGAGTGTCGCGCAAAAAACACTTGGCATAGAGAAAAAACTCGACAACAGAGCCATGAGGCACTCGGCATGGATGATGCGCTAGCGAAGCATGGGCCACGTGTCGCTACCCACTGTGTTCATCGAGCATTTCAAAAAAACATGCAATGTAAAAATTGTTTGTGCAATCTAAATTTCCGTGCCATTTAAAAAATATTCATGACATTTAGTTCATGTGTTTCAAAAATATGTTAATGACAGTTTAAAAAATGTTAACATAACTTTAAAAAATATTTCTTACCATTTAAAAAAATATTTATGACATTTGTGAAAATGTTCACGCGTTTCAAAACTATGTTCAAGACATTTTGAAAAAACTGTTTATACCATGTAGAAATGTTTATCTAACTTTAAAAAAATATTTTGTACCATTAAAAAAATTCCTTGACCTAAAAAATGTTATAACCTTAACAAATGTTTTGCATGTTTTGATAAAAATGTTCATGGAATTTTTGAAAATGCTCAATGTGTGTTAAACAATATTCACCGCGTATGTAACAATGTTCAATGTGCAGTTGACAAATGTTCATCGTGTATTTAAAAAAATTCTTTAACTTGTATTTGAAAAATCTTCTACGTGTATCTGAGAAATATTTAACTTGTATTTGAAAAATCTTCTACGTGTATCTGAGAAATGTTTAACTTGTATACGTAAAATATTCAAAGTGTATTTCAAAAAAGTCCACATGTATTATAAAGGAAGAAAAAGCACACAAAAAAAGAAAGAGAGAAACACACAATGTAAACCTATAAAGAAATCACATAAGAAAAATTGGTGGAAGCTTTTAAAACTGGTCCAAACTAGTCCACAGAAGCTTCCCAAGACCGCTCCAAACCGGCACGAACGGAAAGAGCGACTTATGGCTGTCGTGAAATTGCTCGTTAGTGGAGATCCTGGCCCCCACTAACAGCTCATCGGCGGTTGCGTCAACACCCAGCAGAGGGAATTCATGAAAGGATCCTCCTGTGGCATGGACACCTATACCACTATATTGTCATTACTAGTAAGTATGCAAGTGCAAGGCACGTCTTGCCTAATATTATGACCATACATTCACAAATATAACATGTGTTCGAATATTTTAGTATAGACTACATATGGATTGAAATAAGTGAACAAACACACCAAAACATGTCTATATACATCGAATTCACAAAACATAGTTTAAAACCATTATGTAGACACAGTAGAAACAAAATAAACAGAATAGGGATTGAACTTTATACGACCCTTTGCCCTTTTCTTCCTGTATCTATAAAGTTAGTGTATCTATAAACTTCACATGCAGTTCTCCTCCATGGTTCAAAAAATATATATGCAGAGAAATAACTAAATAACTCATGCAAGCCCGGAACTCGTCCAACATGATCCTCAACTTCTCAAAGGACATGAAAGGATGACTGTAATCTCCAACTCATTGTTGGCGATGGTCTTAAATGTACAGCAGTGCCAACCTCATGTCATGTATCGTGAAAACTTCTTCCATCCTTGCTTGAAGAATAAGCGATCGTCGAGTGAGGAGTCATACTCGGTCTTCCTGAAGCTCTCTTTGCCCAACCTTAGTCTCACCAGCCCATGCTTCGGGTGTCCAAACAAGAGGCAACTTCTTTTTGAATTTTCTGGGTGCCCCATAATGTACACACACAAAAAATATTAGATTGGCCATTCCGGGTGTCTAAACAAAAAGACCAATTGAGGAAAAATAGTGAAAACATACATACAATCATCTGTAGTTCGGCGTAAGTCCTAGTGAAGCGGTGTATGACAAATGGCCATGTGACCCATGGTGGAGCGGCAATAGGTTGCACAAGCTAGCTATGGCATAATGACAATTAACTAATTGAACTATGCATGACAAAATACAAGACTAAATGGGGAAAAGACACAACAAATATGTCCCGAAAAGGACCAGCTACTCTGCGAGCCGAGTTTCAAAATAATTGACAACTCTGAAACTTTCAGCTAGAATACCGATTAATGGACAGATTATAGCAACACAAAAAATATAACGCAGTTGTAGGATAGGTGAAGAGCGGAAAGCAGTTATCTAGCTCTAAGCATAAAACTCAATCACAAATTCCTATGTGTGTCAATCTAGGGGAAGTTCAAATTGATGCTGATGGAAATGGGCTTGATCTCCTTCAGTGCAGTGGAGATGGCAGTGCCAATCCAATCACGTGCATCATCCATATTGTACACTGATGCCTACAATTTATGGAATGAGATCATATCATTGAAAGAAAAAACAAATAGACTGAAGAAAGAATACAATAAGGACAGATTGTTTTTGAGGGAATATGACTAAAAACACTGATTGACAAAGAGAAAAAATAAATAAAGCAAGAGGGTCTGAAGACTGATATATAACTAAAATCTCAGGATTGGGAGACTGAAGAGTGATGCATTTGTTGTCCCAACACTTTTGCATTCAGTCAAGGAAGTGCTCTCATATCTAGATACAGCAGATGGATTTATTGGGCACTGAGTTCTAGCAACAGAATGGCTAACATATTAAAGAAAGTATTATGCTGAAGTGGATTTTTGGAGGCAACATGTGAACACTTATTTACTAAGTTATAACTGTTCACATTTTCACATATAATATTCTATAAAGAAGTGTTATATATGTTGATTAGGTACAAACTCCATACCATGTTACTCTTCCGATAATCTTCGGGAAATAACCAAATTTGTAATATCTTGAAATGGTGTACGTGCTTGTACGTCAATGGACCTTGCTAGATGGAATTTTCCTTGCCTTCCTTCATAGATGCTTTTTTTATAGATGACCGCTTATGCACAAATTTAAATCGAGCTGCTGCATCATAGAGTATGTCATCAAAAATGTTGGTACGAAATTACATGGCAGCATATATGATTGGACAGAAAAAGAAACTGAAAAGACTTGTAGGCATAAACACAAAAACTTGGTGGTGGGGATTTATGCATAAACACAACGACTTGGTAGTCAAGATTTAGGATTTCCGTCTCCCTCCTACAGGCGACCACCACTGTCGAGGTTGCCGTCGCTGGTCTTTCCTTCTCCCCTGGTGTCGATCTGTAGCAATATATGGTGTCGCTACCATGACCATCCATTATGTAGATCCAACTTGTCATAGCCGGATTCATGCAGATTGAGGTCACCGTCACCGGATCCATGAAGATCGAGGTTGCGTTCACCAGATCCATGCACATCCAACTCTCCACAGACCTCTTGACAATGGTACAAATTATTGTCCTTTTCTGACTATTTTTCTGGCGCACAACATTTAGTTATATCCTTGTTGTCAAAGTGAAACTGCAGATAATGCCTCTGATGTATGCATTCCTAACAGCTTAGACTGGCCTTGTTATTCTCCTTGTAAATATAACCGCACTGTTATGTATATTTACTTGCTTCATATACTATACAGTTTTTTTTCGTAGTGCAACAATTGTTTGTGCTGTAACTAACATGTTTGAAACAGAAATTTTTGTTATACATCCACCTATTACAAATATCATTTTTGTTGCGTGTGAACAAAAAAATTGGATAGAATTTAAATATCTATGTGAGAACAGTGTCATTGACTACTTCTTTTTCACACTGGATCAATTATTCCTTGTCAGAAAAAATTCAGCATGTATCACTGGTATTGCTGCAGAGTTCATTTCTATCCTGGAAAGCATGCAAGGTAAACATGCATTTCCTTACCAGCCCCGCTCTTGGCCATCTATGAGCTGCGTGCTTGCATTGGATCGAGGCCGCGCGGCCCACCTAACAACCCGTGGCTGCTATTTAGGTGATTTCTCTGCATAATTTTTTGTTTATCTAGGGCGTAAATTTTTGGTTGATTCATTCAACTTTATAGCTGCATATAATTGATACACTCAGGGCACTAACAAATTTCTCCTCGATTGGAATGTTCAAACCATCAAAATAGAGAATGAAAAGCTTTGTAAGCATAAACACAAACATTTGGTGGTCAGATTTAGAGAATGTTTAAATATCTATGCTAGATCTGAGGCATGAATCAACAAAAAGAATGCCTATGCCCCGACGCAAGGATCCCAGCTCATTCCATGGGATGGTATAGTGGGCGAGATAATTTATTAATCTTCTATCTGCTTCAAAGGAAAAAAACGAATGAAGCTACTAACCTTTCTCACGCCAGCAGGCCGAGGGCATGGGATGATGCTCCAGCGCCGGGAGGAAGGAGGATCTGGCATCAGGGAGCACGACGACAGCAGGGAGGCCCATGCCGTGGCACGCCGGAAGCAGGAGGAACGTGCAGCCTTCACGCACGTGCCCTCCACCACGCAGCCGCCATGGCAGGGCCGGCTCCCGTAACTTCACAGCCGCGCCCCGTAACGTTGCGTCCTGCGCTGCCACCGATGATCAAGGGAGGAAAGGGACCCCGCCGCCGACGACAAAGGCCGAGCCCGTTGCGTCCCGCGCCGTCGCTGCTGCTCGATGGAGGAGAGGGACCGCGCCGCCCCATCGACGTAGGACGAGCTCACTGCACCCCACTCCGCTGCCGCTGCTCGAGGGAGGAGGGTCGTGCGCCGCCAGGCATGTGGGTATTTTAGGGAGGGGCGGCGACGATAGGCAGGGGCGTGCAGGAAGGAGACGACGTGCAAGGGAGCTGATTTCGTTGTGTTTCCTTAGTTAGCGATCGGAACGATCAGTCATTGAAAATTGCTAGGTCCACACCATAGATTATTAGATCAATAATGGCTGTAAGATTGAGAGTTGTGGGACTAATCATACGATGCTGATCGGTTTGTGCGGTGTTGTGGGACAATTTGCTGGGTGCGCTTAAGAAAATTCTTGTTTGATTGTTTAATAGTAGTGAAGATGAAGAAGACGGTAGGTTTTTTTTTGACAGCAAAGGCCGTAGGGTTTGTATTTGGCCATGCACATGTGTTGTTCTAATCCACAGAAATGGTGATCCCACACGATTTCATCAACTGTCACTGAGCGATGGGGAGGGGGTCAACGCACGCGGTTCTTCTGAAACTAAATGTAAAGCCATTATACTTTTTTTTGATGCAGTAACGTTATTATAGAGAGTAAAAATAAAATAACCTAGCATTGGGCCGGCCCAATTACGATCCCTGCTGATGACGTGGACTGAATTAAGCCCGGCGCTGTACGACTCGGATACGATGAGCTGCTCCCCTAACCAGAAAGGAATCGGTCTCTTATTCGCTGTATTTATACTGGTGACGGCGAGCACACAAGTCTGAGAAACCAACAGACCAATCTTCTCTGCAGAAGAAGGAAGGGAGCAGAATCATGGCGAGTTCGTCGTGTGAGAACACGGAGGCGAGGGCGAAGTCGGCGGCGCCCGCAAGAAGGGAGAAGAGGATCATGATGAAGACGAAGAAAATGAAGGTCGTGAAGCGGCGACCTCACATGAAGCTGCTGCCGACGTCGTGCCAGAAGTGGGAGCCTCTCCGCTCACTAGACTCAGAGTTTCTGAGAAATATCACGGCCCTCATCGCCACCGAGTCGGGCTTCTCGCTGGACAAGTATCTTCGGCTGGACAACATGGCTGACGTACTCAAGGCGGAAAACGACTTGCTCGCGGAGCTCGGCGAGCAGTACCAAGACAAGGGCTTCTGCTAATTCAGTTATATGTACCTGTAGTGGTATTATTATGTAAAAGAAATCAATTGCTACTCGGGTCATATTGATTTGATCTCTTTGTGGAGACGAATCCGTTAAATGTTTTGCTTCCCAAGTACCTCGACACTTCAAGCAAATCCTTGCTAGCTAGATACCGAATGAATGAATGCAAGTACTGTATCATCATGCTACTGCACTCCTCCCTGTTCACTGCTGGGATAATAACATTAAAGCAAGATAATTAATAATCTGCTTTGTTGAATACACAATTACAAATTCAATTATTTTCTTCTTACTGGAACCAGTGACACCCAGCCCAATTATTACCGGAACCAATTACCAGTATAAATCGTGCTATATATCATTACTTCTTTTTTGAGAATCCGCTATATATCACATTACTATACTAGCACCTGTGTATACAAGCAATAATCTGGCATGGGAGAAAATAGAATGCCAATTAGGAAGAAAAAAAAAGAACATAGAACAAACTGAATGGCCGCTTTGGCTCAGGGGTGCATATGTTCTTCTAGTGTAACAAGCATGCTTGAAAAATTTATTGCGAAACGGGATAGCAGTGCTACTTCGGTGAAAAAACCAAAATTAAATGTAACATTTGGCGTTCAGCTTTTTTGTTTGCATAGGTCAAAATGCTTAAAATTTCCCCCTAAAATTTTGTAGCTAGCATTTGAGTGACGTTTGCAAAAACATTTTTGGTGCGCAATAGCACATATGCTTCCAAGAGCCGAGTTAAATTCTGACAATGAACCTGCTCCACAAGATATATTATTCTTTTCTTTTTTTGCTTTGCTGATACCATAGTCCATAATAAGTTGCACTCTAGCAAATGAACACGTTATTGAACGTAGCTCAGATGGTTAGTTTCCCTATGGTGGATCACATTTTTTTTTGATTAATTACAGGCTTCCCGACAATGTGCGAACTGTGGCAGGAGACATTCCCGTTGACTATGAAGCGTTTGTGGTGATTTCGTCAATCTCAAGATAATGTCCCAACAGTCTCTCGAAGGTGCTCATAGGGGTAGAGTGTGCGTGTATGTTCATAATAAATTCATATTAGTGAGTGTATGCTTATGTTGAGTGTCCGCGTCTGTACTATGAACAAACAAATGAATATGTTTAGAAAAACATGCATGTATGTTTTTCATTTTGTAACCAGTTTATTTTCCTTCTGCATCCCCTTCGTATGACGTAGAACAAACTGAAGTTGTTTATATAGGCAATAAATAAGTTTCATCAACTCTAGGTATCACTTAGCTGATGGGCCGCGAACCAACCTATGGTTGGATGGTTAGAGGGACTGTGATATCCCCAACCCACTAGGGTTCAAGTCCTGGTGATCGCATTCATTCGCCTACGGTGACTTCGTAAATTTCAAGATGATATGTCGGCTCAGTCTGTTGAAGGTACTCATAGAGATAGGGTGTGCATGCGTCGTTCATAGGGGCGAGTGTATGCGCGTGTATATGAGCGCTTACGTTTGTATTGTGTTAAAAAAAACTTAGTTGATGGGCCGCCAGGGCACCCATCCATGGAGTCCCCATAGCGTTTGAAGCGCCTGAAGAGACCAGCCCATCTAGCAGTAGGAGCCGATTCTCGCCCCTTTTTTCTGGTATAGATGTTGACTGGTTAATTGTTGACTGCTGGCTTTTGGAAGAAAAACAAGTATCTACAAAATGTTTACGAATTTGAAAAATATTCATAGAATCAAAAAACAAATTATGAATTTTAAAAAAATTCATAAATTTTTATAACCTTCACAAATTTTACAAGAGCTCATAGATTCAGAAAAGTTCATAAATTTGAGAAAATACCACAAAATTGCAAAATGTTTGGGAGTTTTAAAATTTTACTTTTTTTCTTTATAAATTATAAAAGTTTGCAAATTTGCAAAAAGTTCACAAATTCACGAATTTGAAAAAAGGTCGCTGATCTAAAAAGTTCAAGAATTTAACAAAAGTTTAAAACAAAATAGAGAAATGACTGAAAAAACCCGGACAAAACCCGGTCAAGAAAACCCAAAACCCAAAACGAAAAAACCATCTGGAAGCTTCCAGTAGCTTCCTACAAGCGGAAGGGAGCTTTCCGCTCACGCCTTAGAGGGGTCAGCCCAATTATAATTTATAAGGGAGGGGGTGTGCGTTGTGTACTATAACGGCCGCCTTAATAAGAGCTTAAAAAGAATTGCGTTGAAGGGCTTCCCGTCAGTGGAAAAAACTCATCGTCTATATGTGCGTTCACTGCGGTTGCTGCTGGAACTACCTATATGACGCTCACGACGTCATAGAGCCGGACGCATAGGGGACACCAGTTTCCTTTTCTGATGTATTTTCACTAGTTTTTCTGGTTTCCTATTATTCATCTTGTATTCTTTATATTTACATTTTTATTTTTTATTGTCTTTATTTATGCTTTTATTTCCTTTTTCCAAAATTTCAGAATTTTTAATAAAGGTTAGAAATTTCAAATATCTTACTGAATTTATTTTTATTGTTTCAAAAAATGATCGTGTTTTTAAAAACATGTTCAAAATAAATTCTGAATTTGTTCGTGTTATCCAAACATTATTTAGAATTTTCAAAACATGTTCCCCTTTTCAAAATTTCTTCATAAATTCCAAAAGTGTCCATCTTTTTGAAAATTGTTTGGAATTTTCACTATATGTTCTATTTGAAAAAATGTTCCAAAACAAAAATCGCATTCCTAAAAAAAATTTAGACACTGAATAAGTTTTCCATTTTTCAAAAAAATGTTCATAAATTCATTAATTTTTTGTGAATCTCAAAAAAATATTTAATTCAGAAATTCTTTGATTTAAAAAATGTTTCCAAAACTTAAAAATATATTTTAAACTTCAAAACTTCTTTGCTTTTCATAAAATGTTCATGTTTTAAAATGGATTTTTAAACTATTCTGGAGAGGAAAAGTTCATTTTTTTAAAAGAGTGCACATTCTAAAGATATATATATATTTACATATATAAAAGGGAAATAAAAGAGGCAAAAGGTAATAGGAAAAATTAAAAAGAAAATTAGAAGAACAAAAGGAGAAAATCGAAAAGAACAAGGAAGATTGAAGAGTCGAAAACAAAAAGAAAAAAAGTAAATACCAGATAAAATAGAAACTGCATCTTACATAATCAAGTAAAAATGGAGCATCGATTCATTGATTATGCAAGATACAGTTTCTTTGGAGCACGCCTTATTAATACTAGTACCTGACTGAAGGTCTTAACTATGGAAATTAACCAAGCAGCAATAGTGGATTAGTATTGACGAAACATCCCCGAAAAACAAAGTATTGACAAAGCATGGATATAATGAACAGCACGGAGCTTATTCGTGGACGATGAGCTAGCATTCAATCTAGCCGATGTAGTATATGGGGCAGGGAAGCTTAAAGGTGCGGGTGCCCTCCGGGCCGTCGAGGATATCATCCCACTAGTCACTGATATTGCCTACGATATCGTTCCTAGCGTCTTGCAGCTTCTGCCGCTCGCCAGACTCGTAGGCCACCGCAGAGCGATTGATCCTGAGCAACTTTGGCAGCAGGTTCATTCACCCAGAGAAATCCTAGCGTCGTAGGTCGGTAAAAGTGATGGCAGTTTGGTCCTCTGTCCTGACAATGAGGAACACCGTCTTGACACCGACCAAGAGAAGCTTGTTATACATCCACTAAGTCTTTGGTCGCTCTGGCGCACTCTCCTCCTGCACGCAGAAAGTTCCTGTTAGGTCGAGCTACATGGAGCTCCTCCTGCATGTAATTGCCGATTCAACTAATAATTTTGTGCACTGGGGAAACATGTAGAACATTGTACCTGTTGTGTTTGATATCAAACATTGTCTAAAACGCAATAATTCTACATAATATTTCACATGACACTCCAACCAGTTCATGGCGTGGTTTTATAAAAATTCGAACATTGTAAAATCTGACCAAGTTTATAGAGAATTTTATGTATATCTACAATACCCAACATGTACAATATGAAAATATGTCTCATGAATCTAATGATATGTTAATATGCTAGATATAGACATTTTTATCTATAAACTTGGTCAAAGTTTGTAATGTTCAATTTTTTTAGAAAAAAATATATATGCACTAATTAGGAATTGTAAGAATATAGTTTAGCAAGAGTGCTTGTAATGTTGGGTGAATGAGCAGTTCATACTTCATCATAGCCGGTTTGGGGATAAGCGATAAGGTGGCCAAGTGGAGAGTATAAATATCAGATACTCTGGCCATCGTCAAGTGGAGAATTTGAATGTCAGATACCAGCTAGTGGATATACTCATTAATTAGTAGGAGCGGTAACATGCAAACTCATCGTCACACGCAGGGCCAAAACAACGGCGATCCAACGTAACATGCAAACTCATCGCTTGAAACTTGAGGTTTTCTACTAATGAGAAGGTGGTCTAGTGGATCAGACAGTCGTACCTAAACCCAATATATTCTGTATGTAACGCACGTGCATGACCATCACTAGCTGTCGATGAACGAGACTGGTGATCAATTAAGATGGCCAAGTGGAGGGTACAAATCGATAAATATCACACAGCGTGATCCAACTCCGGCATCGTGGCTTCGTCATCGATCACGCCACTGTTTCGTTGGACCAAGACAAATTAATGTCAAACTTACTCACAACTTATCGTGCACCTCACTCATACTGCTTGTGATTTGTGAGTGAGCATATGCAATGTATGCAACAGCTCAGCTTTGTTGGTCCCCTTCATAAAATAGGTCTACCATTGCAGCTTTCACCAAAAGGTCTACTCTATCATGATTATATGGCGAAGCAAACTTATCTGAACCCCTCGATTAGCTAGATAACCTTTGAGGCAAGTGATAGGTTGTTCATCTTTCTCTTTTTTTACTAACGCGCTTGTATACTTTTATGTTTATTTTTCTAGCCGTCCACCGTAGATTCACTTTAAATTTTGTAGGATGAGGTATAATTTACTTCAAACCGCAAAGCATTAGCTTGTTCATCACATTGAAAAAGAGATTCACAAAAAGGAGGAAGTTATACACAGCTAGTTTATCTAAAGAGTAGTATTGTAGCATGTAACCATGCACAAGATGTTCCGACTTTTGATATCCTCATATGTACTTTTCGTTGTTGGGGACATTCATAAAAACGTACAATCAGTCAAAACTAACAATTGCGTTTTTTGGCCATTGGCAACAATAATAATTTGTTGAGGAGTGTTACATAATATTATGTATAGTGTTTTTATTGTTCATATACTGTTCTAAGGTTTTTTTATTGTTGCATGAAAGTATGAACAAGTGATGTCGACACTGATGACTTCCCGATTAAGATAGGACTGCATCAGGGGTTAGCTTTGAGCCCTTATCTTTTTGCATTGGGGATGGATGAGGTCACAGGGATATACAAGGAGATATCCCATGGTGTATGCTCTTTGCGGATGATGTGGTGCTAGTTGACGATAGTCGGACGGGGGTAAATAGGAAGTTAGAGTTATGGAGACAAACCTTGGAATCGAAAGGGTTTAGGGTTAGTAGTAGAACTAAAACCGAGTACATGATGTGCGGTTTCAGTACTACTAGGTGCGAGGAGGAGGAGGTTAGCCTTGATGGCCAGGTGGTACCTCAGAAGGACACCTTTCGGTATTTGGGGTCAATGCTGCAGGAGGATGGGGCTATTGATGAAGATGTGAACCATCGAATCAAAGCCGGATGGATGAAGTGACGCCAAGCTTCTGGCATTCTCTGTGACAAGAGAGTGCCACAAAAGCTAAAAGGCAATTTCTACAGGACGGCGGTTCGACCCGCAATATTGTATGGTGCTGAGTGTTGGCCGACTAAAAGGCGACATGTTCAACAGTTAGGTGTGGCGGAGATGCGTATGTTGAGATGGATGTGTGGCCACACGAGGAAGGATCGAGTCCGGAATGATGATATACGAGATAGAGTTGGGGTAGCACCAATTGAAGAGAAGCTTGTCCAACATCGTCTGAGATGGTTTGGGCATATTCAGCGCAGGCCTCCAGAAGCTCCAGTGCATAGTGGACGGCTAAAGCATGCGGAGAATGTCAAAAGAGGGTGGGGTAGACCGAATTTGACATGGGAGGAGTCCGTTAAAAGAGACCTGAAGGATTGGAGTATCATCAAAGAGCTAGCTATGGACAGGGGTGCGTGGAAGCTTGCTATCCATGTGCCAGAGCCATGAGTTGATTGCGAGATCTTATGGGTTTCACCTCTAGCCTACCCCAACTTGTTTAGGACTAAAGGCTTTATTGTTGTTGTTATTGTTGTTGTTGTTGTTGTTGTTGTTGCATGAAAGTATGTCTTGCGATGTAATTTGAAGTGGTATATTACTGTGAGCTGAACATGCATGTTCAAACACTCCATGTCAAGACAATAATCACGTCGTACAAAATGGTCCGAGAGAAAAAGACAGTAGACTCTCTAGAGTAGGCTGATGTAGAGGGATGTCTCAACTGTGCTAGCTCTGAACGTTTTTTCGAACGGAGGCAAAATATTTGTCTCTTAGCTAGGGTTTTAGTCCTCGCAAGGGCGGCGTTTGGGTGGATGGCGGCGCTCCTTCTTCGGGCCAGTCTTCTGGACTCTGATCCTCCTCAAGTCCGTCCGTTAGGACGGATTAGACAGAGCTCTAGCGTAGATTCCTGCCAGCTCTTTGGGACGGTGAGGCTAGGGATTCTCGCTGTGCGTACGCAATGACGATATTTGGTGTCAGGTTAAATCGATTCATGGATTCAACAACGACGATTGCGGTTACAGGGCACTGGTCCTTAGAGGCACGTGCACGAAGACTTCCCGAGTGTCATTGACAAGATCGGGCCGGCTCCGGTATGGGAGCGGCGACAGCGGTGCGTCGGCGGCTCGCTCTGGCGGTGGCAATGGTCGTTCGGTGGTCCATGGCCCTCAATGTAATTTTTATTATGTTTAAGAAGCTTTGTACTTTCCGTGAATCTTTATAACAGATCATTATCCTTTTTGCAAGAGAGAGATAGAACAACAAAAAAAACATGCTAACAATGGAAGGCTGAATTAAGAGAACGGAGTACTCTTATATGACATAATATTTCCCTAATCCTTTGCCCCGGTCTTGACCCATGTTGCTGCCTCTTTTTTAATCTTTGCAAGGAAGGTATTTGGCATGGCTTAAATTACCTTGGAAGATAGACACATCTCTTTCATTCCAAATGGTCAGGTAACCAGTATAGTGAGGCTTTAGCCTTTCTCTAATGTTCATGCATGTTCGACATTTGTTTAGAGCATCTTCAGCCGTGCCCCAAACAAGCCCCCCAGGCCCCTTTTTTGTCGCCGGCACCGAAAATTTGGCCTAGCCGCGCCCCCAAAATCCCAATTTTCACCGGCTCGTGCCGATTTTGCCGCCGGTGTACCCAGGCCGAACCCGGCGCGTTGGGGGGCGCCGGGGAAACAGATTTTGGCACGAACGGGAATGGGTCTGCCGAGTCAGCGACTCGCCGCCTTCGTTGTCCTCATCGCCTCGGTTCCCACAGGAATCAATGCCAAGGCTGCCGCGCTGCCGCGCCGGTCAGCCTTCCATTGATGCCTCACGGGCGGCGCAGTGAAGGCGCCACGACGCGCGTCCCGCCCGCTCCCGCCACGCGGCACCCGGCGGGCAGCTTCTCACTGCCCAACTTCAGCTATAAAAGCTGACCTCCCCGCCGATGAACGCCACAGTCGCCATTGTCGCCACAACTCGCCACCTCTCGCCCCTCTCGCCATCGAAGCCCCTCTCTCCCACTCTTCCCCCGCCGCTGAGCAATGGCCGAGCGTTACCCAGGCGACGCCACGGCGGCGAACGGCTTAGGCAGACGCCATCTGCACAAGGACGAGGCGCGCCTCCTCTACGAGGCCGACTACCCGGCGCCCCCGGACATGCGGGTGCCGGGCTCGTGGAGGCAGAGCGCCGGTGGCGTCCCGGTGCCCACCGGTGCTGAACGGCGCGCCAAGATAGCGCGCATCCGTTCGTCGTTGTCGGAGGCGCAGCAGAACGAGCAGAGGTACGCCGCCGACAACCACACGCTATGGACGATGTACTTCGACCGCCGGCACGCCGACCAGGTCGCCTCCGCAAATGGCGTCGTGCCCTTGGCCGCCTCAACTCCGACGGGCGGTGCGAATGGTGGGGCATGCCCGGCCGCACCCTCGAAGCTGTCCTCGACCACATCGAGGCCGACAACACGCCGCTCCTCAAGTACCCGGCGCCCCCGTCCTTCTCTCGCCGTCGCGGTAGTTCCTGGACGCCACGGCGAATGGAGACGGCGACCTCCTCCTCGTCAGGCTCCGGTTCAGTTTCCTCCGGGTCGCCGGCGCTCCGCCCCGTCAAGCTGGAGCCGCATGAGACGCCGCTTCAGCGCCGCACCCGAAGCGGCGCTCTCGTCATCAACGAGGGCAGCTGCCCCTCCCCTCGTTCCTTCTGCCTTGTCCGCAGCCGAGAGCGCCCTCAAGTGGGCGAAGGCGGACTACGTCCGCCAGCAGGTGGAGTGCCAGCGCTGGGCCTACGAGGAGATCAAAGCTCGGCGCCGCGGATGCGACGAGGGCGGCATCGTTGTCCTCCACAGCGACGATGAGGACGCGCCCGGGCCGTCCAACACCCTGCGCGTCGGCGACCCTGGTCAGGGGTGCAGCAGGGACGGCGGCGGCGCCGGCGGGACGCAAGGCGGCGGCGACGATGACGGCGGCGACTACACCCGGTTCTACAAGCTCCTCGGCATGTAGAAGTTGGGGGGCGGCAGCGGCGTAGTAGGGCTAGGCGTATTTGTTTTTAAATCATGTCTTTTGTTTTTTGTACAAATTTGAATGAAATCGCCGAGTTTGGACGGATTTTGTGCCGATTTGGGGGCGACCTGGGGGCGGCGGCTGGGAACACGTTCGCCCCCACGCCGAAATTAACGCCGGTTCGGCCCTAGGCGGCGTTTTTTCGGCGTCCTAGAGGGCCGAACGACTGGAGATGCTCTTAGACCACCCTTCCTTGGTTGCATCTCCAGTCTTCACTGATGGGCGTCTGGTGACCACCAACAATGATCCCTTCCTCAAACAGGTCAAAATTGGCCCATTAATGGAGGGTTTAAAGCAAGTGCCATTCTTCAGGGGGTGTTTGTTTTCAGGGACTTTTTGGTGTAGGGACTAGAAAAAGTCCCACTTAAAAACTTTTTAACCAAACAGGAGGGACTAATAGGGATTAAATGAAGAAGACTCTCAAGGAGAGTCTTTTTTGGGACTTTTCTAACAATGCCCTTCCCTGCACCACTAGTAGAAAAATGTCCATATGTCCCGGTTCATAAGGCCCATCTGTCCCGGTTGGGGAACCGGGACTAAAGGGTCGTTACTAATGCCTAGGCCTTTAGTCCCGGTTCTTACACGAACCGGCACAAATGGGCCTCCACGTGGCCGGTGCTGCGAGCCCAGGCAGGAGGCCCTTTAGTCCCGGTTGGTGGCACCAACCGGGACCAATAGGCATCCACGCGTCAGCTGTTCAGGGGCTAGGGTTTTTGTTTTTTTTTCTGAAAGGGGGGGGGTGGATTTGGGGGTTTTGTATGGTTAATTAAGGTGTTTCATATATTGTGTTAGGTAGCTAATTAATTAATAGAGAGAAGTGTCCTCTCTTATCTCCGTGCTTGGTCGACGCTACGTACTATACGTATAGAGAGGCCCTCGACACACTAGCTAGTAAGAAAATGAAGGAAACCATTAAGTACAGAAGTTCGTCATGCATACCGAGAGAAGTGATCGACCTGTCCTTCTCCGAGAGATTGGTCGAACAACAAGTTTTCGTATTATCTATCCGACGCTACTGGCTACATACATATACAATATGTAAGATCTCTTACAATCCCCTAGCATCTGAACTCAAGTTCCACATGGTATTCTCCGGCTTTATTGATAACGTGGTCAAGAAAGAATCCCGCCAATTCCTCTTGAATTGCTTTCATGCGATCTTGTGGTAGGAGTTCATTCCGCATCTGCCACGTCTAATTTGAAGAAGGGGGTTAATACATATATATGAATGAAACTCAACAGAAATGATGGTGTAATAAAATGAAATTGTGAATATTATTGCTTACGCACTTCATATTGTCTTTTAGAGTAGCCCCGCTTATCTTTGCAAGTCGCATTGTAGATGAACTCGCACACGTAGTATCCACAGTAATCATTCCCCTGTTCCTGCCACAAGCACTTTACGAGAAATAGAGGTCAATCAAACTGATAATGAAGCATTATAAATGGCATAGATGAAAGTAGCTAGAATCAACGGGAGATGCGCGCAACTAGCTAGCTAGTAGTACTTACTTTCGGGTATGTATATCGCAGCTCCTTCGGCAGTCCCGGAGCTTCTGCGGTGAACTTTTTCCAAACCCTGCAAGACAAAGAAAATAATTATTACTTGGAAATGAACAAAAAGTTGCCGATATGGTGCGATAATGATCGATTGAACTTACTTGTTGAGAATTTTAGTCATGTCCGCATAGGTCTCGGGATCTTTTCGTCTCGAGTCTAAGACGGTTACTAGTCCACGCTCAAGCTTAATCTCCAGGAGAATATAGTGGAAGCTGCGCACGCATGCATAACTCATCAATTACATTACTATAACCTCGCTCGAGTAATAAGGGAAACCGAATATGCACACGATAGTAACACTCACTCAAAGTTGTAAGGAAAGAGTATTAAATCTTTGTTTTGATTTATTATCAATGATTTGAGCAAGTTGGCCTCGGTAGCTTGGGCGCTCTTTTTAACCTGAAATTCATCTATGAGATTTGTGTTAATGAACCCAATATCATACATTTCTGCTTTTCTGCACTCGACGATCTTCAATCTGCATAATATAGTGAGGATAATTATAAATACATGCAATGAAAGAGCTGAGCTATATATAGAGACTTAATGACAGAAGTAGTACTTACAGACAGTAGCAAGTGACCGTTAATTTATCGAGGGCCTTTTGATTGAAGAATTGGAAGAACTCCTCAAATGGAACATACAACAGATCAATTCCAACGAGGTCGTGCTCCTCTTTAACTCTCAGATACAAAGTATCCGTCCCCCGAGACTCTCTGCAGGTTTTCATGTACCAATCATGGAATCTTCGCATCATCGTTGTTAGAGATTTTTCATCTTTGACGAGAGGCTTCCCGTACTCGTATCTGTGTTCGTCCACCTCCAACAAATCATAATGTACATCGTCGGGCAGGTAATCTCCAAGATTGTTATAACCGGGCACCATCCCCGGATCATTAGCGACAATGTCGCTAGACACATTGAGCGGGGGGCACGATTGGTTCGCTTGTTCGCCGAGCTGGGCAATTTTTTTCCCAGCTGCTCATCGTTCTTTTAACCTTTGATCACTGACAGTACTTCCTGACTGCTCTGCTTCGAGATATACCTTTTCAGTAACACGCTCATAGTTGGTTTTCGGCGGAGACTTTGGTGGTTTCCTCAGGGCATCGATAGTGCGCTTTGCTTTCACCGGATCTACCTTCTCCTCCGGAGGTGGATGTCTCTCTGCTTTCGCCCCTTCAAAGAAGTCCTTCACTTCTTTTTGCACGATCTTCTTGTTTTCTTCCACGGTCATCTCATACGGTAACTTCTCTAGAGGCTTGAGAGGTGGACCGTATCTGTATTGCCTCCCGCCTCTGGCTGTACTGCTAGACGCCGGAGCAGACGGAGCGGCTGCGGCTGTCTTCTTTCGTGCTTGCTTACGAGGCGGAGGAGAAGGACTACGACGCGCCGGAGCAGCCGGGGCGGCGGCGGGTCTCTTCCGCCCTTGCTGGCGAGGCGGAGAAGGAGGAGGCTGGTGGCTGCTCGGGCGCGCCGGCGCAGGCGGAGAAGGAGGCGGAGTGCCGCCACGGGCCGGAGAAGGAGGCTGAGTGCCCTGATCGTCACTCGCCGGAGGAGGAGGCGGTGGAGGAGGCGGAGTGCCCTGACTCGCCGGAGGAGGAGGAGGAGGCAGAGGCGTCCAGTTCGAAAGGTTGATGAGCTCCTTCCGCCATAGGCATGGAGTCTTCAGACAAGAACCCACCCGAGTCTCCCCGTCACCCGTAGGGTGGTCAAGCTGGAGGTCCTCAAATCCTTCTGTGATTTCATCCACCATCACCCTAGCATATCCTTCTGGAATTGGCCGGCAGTGAAAAGTTGCGCCAGGTTCAGGAGGTGCAACAGAGCCAACAGCCGTCTTGACTTTCAATTCCATCCACTGCGTCATAAGGTGGCAATGTTGAGACTCTGTGATAGCATCTACGGGGTAGCTAACAGGAGCCGTGAAGACAGGCTCCTGAAGCAGCTCCGTGGAAGCCACGCTGCTTCTCCGCTGAGATGGCGGGGTAGCTTCGGGTGTAGCTTCGGCAGGTCGCGTGCTGCGAACTGCCTCTCGTTCCTCTAGCGCTTGTACCCTTGCGTCAGCGCCTGTAGTTGGGTCAACTCCTTTTTCTTCTTCCTCTCCCGGCGTTTGTAACCGCCTGCGTCGGGAAATCCAGCCTTCCATGAAAGGGAGCCTGGCGTGCCTCGTGTCCGTCCGGGGGTGCTCAGGATTCCCGAGGGCCTCTGTGAGCTCGTCGTTCTCTCTGTCCGGAACGAACGTCCCTTGCTGCGCCTTTTCGATATACTCCTGAAGCTTCTCGATGGGTGTGTTCAGCTGCTCGTTGGTCCAAACGCACTTCCCTGTTACAGGGTCCAATTTTCCCCCAACCCCGAAGAACCAAGTCCTGCAACGGTCTGGCCAGCGTCGCGTCTCTCGTTCGATCCCTTTATCAGTGAGGTCATTCTCAGCCTTGTCCCACAACGGCCGGGCTTTCATGTAGCCACCTGACCCCGTGCGATGGTGATGCTTCTTCTTTGCAGCATTTTTCTAGTTTGTCGCTGACATCTTCGCTGCTCTCTCAGATTTCTTTTTGGTGACAAATGCGGGCCACTGATCTTTGATCTACTCAAATCGGCCGATGAATTCTGGAGTCTTGTCTTGGTTGACAAACGATGATTTCAGCTCATTCTTCCACCTCCTGAATAGCTCAGCCATCTTCTTAAGAGCATAAGCCTTGATCATTGGCTTTTTAACTGGATTCTCTGGATCCCCCTCTGGCGGGAAGGTGAAATTTTCCTGCAGCGTGGTCCATGTTGGAAATATGCCCTAGAGGCAATAATAAATGGTTATTATTATATTTCTTTGTTCATGGTAATTGTCTATTATTCATGCTATAATTATATTGTCCGGAAATTGTAATACATGTGTGAATACATAGACCACAACCTGTCCCTAGTAAGCCTCTAGTTGACTAGCTCGTTGATCAACAGATAGTCATGGTTTCCTGACTATGGACATTGGATGTCATTGATAACGAGATCACATCATTAGGAGAATGATGTGATGGACAAGACCCAATCCTAAGCATAGCATAAAAGATCGTGTAGTTTCGTTTGCTAGAGCTTTTCCAATGTCAAGTATCTTTTCCTTAGACCATGAGATCGTGCAACTCCCGGATACCGTAGGAGTGCTTTGGGTGTGCCAAACGTCACAACATAACTGGGTGACTATAAAGGTGCACTACGGGTATCTCCGAAAGTGTCTGTTGGGTTGGCACGGATCGAGACTGGGATTTGTCACTCCGTGTGACGGAGAGGTATCTCTGGGCCCACTCGGTAAAGCATCATCATAATGAGCTCAATGTGACTAAGGCGTTAGTCACGGGATCATGCATTGCGGTACGAGTAAAGAGACTTGTCGATAACGAGATTGAACAAGGTATTGGGATACCGACGATCGAATCTCGGGCAAGTAACATACCGATTGACAAAGGGAATTGCATACGGATTGATTGAATCCTCGACACCGTGGTTCATCCGATGAGATCATCGTGGAACATGTGGGAGCCAACATGGGTATCCAGATCCCACTGTTGGTTATTGATCGGAGAGGCGTCTCGGTCATGTCTGCATGTCTCCCGAACCCGTAGGGTCTACACACTTAAGGTCCGGTGACGCTAGGGTTGTAGAGATATATGTATGCGGAAACCCAAAAGTTGTTCGGAGTCCCGGATGAGATCCCAGACGTCACGAGAGGTTCCGGAATGGTCCGGAGGTGAAGAATTATATATAGGAAGTCCAGTTTCGGCCACCGGGAAAGTTTCCGGGGTTACCGGTATTGTACCGGGACCACCGGAAGGGTCCCGGGGGTCCACCGGGTGGGGCCACCTATCCCGGAGGGCCCCATGGGCTGAAACTGGAAGGGAACCAGCCCCTAGTGGGCTGGGCGCCCCCCCATGGGCCTCCCCCCATGCGCCTAGGGTTGGGAACCCTAGGGTGGGGGGACTTCCCCCTTGCCTTGGGGGCAAGCAACCCCTTTCCACCCCTTGGCCGCCGCCCCCCCAACCCTAGATGGGTTTTGGCCGCCCCCCCTCCCAAGGGGGCCTATATAAAGGGGGGGGGGAGGGAGGGAGGGCAGCAAGCTACAGCCTTGGGCGCCTCCCTCCTCCCCTGCAACACCTCTCTCTCTCTCGCAAAAGCTCGGCGAAGCCCTGCCGGAGACCCGCTACATCCACCACCACGCCGTCGTGCTGCTGGATCTCCATCAACCTCTCCTTCCCCCTTGCTGGATCAAGAAGGAGGAGACGTCGCTGCACCGTACGTGTGTTGAACGCGGAGGTGCCGTCCGTTCGGCACTCGGTGATTTGGATCACGGCGAGTACGACTCCGTTATCCACGTTCATTGGAACGCTTCCGCTCGCGATCTACAAGGGTATGTAGATGCACTCCCTTCCCTCGTTGCTAGTACACTCCATAGATGCATCTTGGTGAGCGTAGGAAAATTTTAAATTATGCTACGATTCCCACCAGTGGTATCAGAGCCAGGTCTATGCGTAGTTACTATGCACGAGTAGAACACAAAGTAGTTGTGGGCATTGAGTTTGCCAATTCTTCTTGCCGCTACTAGTCTTTTCTTGTTTCGGCGGCATTGTAGGATGAAGCGGCCCGGACCGACCTTACACGTACACTTACGTGAGACAGGTTCCACCGACTGACATGCACTAGTTGCATAAGGTGGCTAGCGGGTGTCTGTCTCTCCTACTTTAGTCGGAACGGATTCGATGAAAAGGGTCCTTATGAAGGGTAAATAGAAATTGGCAAATCACGTTGTGGTCATACGTAGGTAAGAAACGTTCTTGCTAGAAACCTACAAACCACGTAAAAACTTGCAACAACAATTAGAGGACGTCTAACTTGTTTTTGCAGCAAGTGCTATGTGATGTGATATGGCCAGAAGATGTGATGAATGATATATGTGATGTATGATATTGATCATATTCTTGTAATAGGAATCACGACTTGCGTGTCGATGAGTATGACAACCAGCAGGAGCCATAGGAGTTGTCTTTATTATTTTACATGACCTGCGTGTCATTGAATAACGCCATGTAAATTACTTTACTTTGTTGCTAAACGCGTTAGCCATAGAAGTAGAAGTAATCGTTGGCGTGACGACTTCATGAAGACACAATGATGGAGATCATGATGATGGAGATCATGGTGTCATGCCGGTGACAAAGATGATCATGGTGCCCCGAAGATGGAGATCAAAGGAGCATGATGATATTGGCCATATCATGTCACTATTTGATTGCATGCGATGTTTATCATGTTTTTGCATCTTATTTGCTTAGAACGACGGTAGCAAGTAGGATGATCCCTCATAATAATTTCAAGAAAGTGTTCACCCTAACTGTGCACCGTTGCGAAGGTTCGTTGTTTCGAAGAAACACGTGATGATCGGGTGTGATAGATTCTAACGTTCGAATACAACGGGTGTTGACGAGCCTAGCATGTACAGACATGGCCTCGGAACACACGCAATACACTAAGGTTGACTTGACGAGCCTAGCATGTACAGACATGGCCTCGGAACACGGAGGACCGAAAGGTCGAGCATGAGTCGTATAGAAGATACGATCAACATGGAGATGTTCACCGATCTTGACTAGTCCGTCTCACGTGATGATCGGACACGGCCTAGTTAAACTCGGATCATGTTTCACTTAGATGAGTAGAGGGATGTCTATCTGAGTGGGAGTTCATTAAATAATTTGATTAGATGAACTCAATTATCATGAACTTAGTCTAAAATCTTTACACTATGTCTTGTAGATCAAATGGCCAACGTTGTCCTCAATTTCAACGCGTTCCTAGAGAAAACCAAGCTGAAAGATGATGGCAGCAACTATACGGACTGGGTCCGGAACCTGAGGCTCATCCTTATAGTAGCCAAGAAAGATTATGTCTTAGAAGCACCGCTAGGTGATGCACCAATCCCACAGAACCAAGACGTTATGAACGCTTGGCAATCACGTGCTGATGATTACTCCCTCGTTCAGTGCGGCATGCTTTACAGCTTAGAGCCGGGTCTCCAAAAGCGTTTTGAGAAACATGGAGCATATGAGATGTTCGAGGAGCTGAAACTGGTTTTTCAAGCTCATGCCCGGGTCGAGAGATATGATGTCTCCGACAAGTTCTTCAGCTGTAAAATGGAGGAGAACAGTTCTGTTAGTGAGCACATACTCAGAATGTCTGGGTTGCACAACCGCTTGTCTCAGCTGGGAGTTAATCTCCCGGATGACGCGGTCATTGACAGAATCCTCCAGTCGCTTCCACCAAGCTACAAGAGCTTTGTGATGAACTACAATATGCAGGGGATGGAAAAGACCATTCCCGGGGTATATTCAATGCTGAAATCAGCGGAAGGGGAGATCAGAAAAGAACATCAAGTGTTGATGGTGAATAAAACCACCAAGTTCAAGAAGGGCAAGGGTAAGAAGAACTTCAAGAAGGACGGCAAGGGAGTTGCCGCGCCCGGTAAACCAGTTACTGGGAAGAAGTCAAAGAATGGACCCAAGCCCGCGACTGAGTGCTTTTATTGCAAGGGAAGTGGTCACTGGAAGCGGAACTGCCCCAAATATTTAGCGGACAAGAAGAAGGCCGGCAACACCCAAGGTATATGTGATATACAAGTAATTGATGTGTACCTTACCAGTACTCGTAGTAGCTCCTGGGTATTTGATACCGGTGCGGTTGCTCATATTTGTAACTCAAAGCAGGAACTACGGAATAAACGGAGACTGGCAAAGGACGAGGTGACGATGCGCGTCGGGAATGGTTCCAAGGTCGATGTGATCGCCGTCGGCACGCTACCTCTGCACTACCCACGGGATTAGTTTTAAACCTCAATAATTGTTATTTAGTGCCAGCTTTGAGCATGAACATTGTGTCTGGATCTCGTTTAATTCAAGATGGCTACTCATTTAAATCCGAGAATAATGGTTGTTCTATTTATTTGAGAGATATGTTTTATGGTCATGCCCCGCTGGTCAATGGTTTATTTTTGATGAATCTCGAACATGATGTTACACATGTTCATAGTGTGAATACCAAAAGATGTAAAGTTGATAACGATAGTCCCACATACTTGTGGCACTGCCGCCTTGGTCACATTGGTGTCAAGCGCATGAAGAAGCTCCATGCAGATGGACTTTTGGAGTCTCTTGATTACGAATCATTTGACACGTGCGAACCATGCCTCATGGGTAAGATGACCAAGACTCCGTTCTCTGGAACAATGGAGCGAGCAACCAACTTATGGGAAATCATACATACCGATGTGTGTGGTCCAATGAGTGTTGAGGCTCGCGGAGGATATCGTTATGTTCTCACTCTCACTGATGATTTAAGTAGATATGGATATGTCTACCTAATGAAGCACAAGTCTGAAACCTTTGAAAAGTTCAAGGAATTTCAGAGTGAAGTTGAGAATCAACGTGACAGAAAAATAAAATTATTACGATCAGATCGTGGTGGAGAATATTTAAGTCACGAATTTGGTACACACTTACGGAAATGTGGAATAGTTTCACAACTCACGCCGCCTGGAACACCTCAGAGAAATGGTGTGTCCGAACGTCGTAATCGCACTCTATTGGATATGGTGCGATCTATGATGTCTCTTACCGATTTACCGCTCTCATTTTGGGGTTATGCTTTAGAGACTGCCGCATTCACTTTAAATAGGGGCTTTAGAGACTGCCGCATTCACTTTAAATAGGGCTCCGTCGAAATCCGTTGAGACGACACCGTATGAATTATGGTTTGGGAAGAAACCTAAGCTGTCGTTTCTAAAAGTTTGGGGATGCGATGCTTATGTTAGGAAACTTCAACCTGAAAAGCTCGAACCCAAATCGGAAAAATGCGTCTTCATAGGATACCCTAAGGAAACTATTGGGTATACCTTCTACCTCAGATCCGAAGGCAAGATCTTCGTTGCCAAGAACGGGTCCTTTCTGGAGAAGGAGTTTCTCTCGAAGGAATTGAGTGGGAGGAAAGTGGAACTTGATGAGGTGATAGTCACCCCTTCCGAACATCAAAGTAGCGCAGCGCGGGAAAATGTTCCTGTGGTGCCTACACCGACTGGGGAGGAAGTTAATGATGATGATCATGAAGCTCCGGATCAAGTCACTGAACTTCGTAGGTCCACAAGGACACGTTCCGCACCAGAGTGGTACGGCAACCCTGTCCTGGAAATCATGTTGTTAGACAACGGTGAACCTTCGAACTATGAAGAAGCGATGGCGGGCCCGGATTCCGACAAATGGCTAGAAGCCATGAAATCCGAGATAGAATCCATGTATGAAAACAAAGTATGGACTTTGACTGACTTGCCCGATGAGCGGCGAGCCATAGAAAACAAATGGATCTTGAAGAAGAAGACGGACGCAGATGGTAATGTGACCATCTACAAAGCTCGACTTGTCGCTAAGGGTTATCGACAAGTTCAAGGGGTTGACTACGATGAGACTTTCTCACCCGTAGCGAAGCTGAAGTCCGTCCGAATCATGTTAGCAATTGCCGCATACTATGATTATGAGATATGGCAGATGGACGTCAAAACGGCATTCCTTAATGGCTTCCTTAAGGAAGAGTTGTATATGATGCAGCCGGAAGGTTTTGTCGATCCTAAGAATGCTAACAAAGTGTGCAAGCTCCAGCGCTCAATCTATGGGCTGGTGCAAGCATCTCGGAGTTGGAACATTCGCTTTGATGAGATGATCAAAGCGTTTGGGTTTACACAGACTTATGGAGAAGCCTGTGTTTACAAGAAAGTGAGTGAGAGCTCTGTAGCATTTCTCATATTATATGTGGATGACATACTATTGATGGGAAATGATATAGAATTCTTGGAAAGTATAAAGGCCTATTTGAATAAGTGTTTTTCAATGAAGGACCTTGGAGAAGCTGCTTATATATTAGGCATCAAGATCTATAGAGATAGATCAAGACGCCTCATTGGTCTTTCACAGAGTACATACCTTGACAAGATATTGAAGAAGTTCAGTATGGATCAGTCCAAGAAGGGGTTCTTGCCTGTATTGCAAGGTGTGCAATTGAGCACGGCTCAATGCCCGACCACGGCAAAAGATATAGAAGAGATGAGTGTCATCCCCTATGCCTCGGCCATAGGGTCTATTATGTATGCCATGCTGTGTACCAGACCTGATGTAAACCTTGCCGTAAGTTTGGTAGGAAGGTACCAAAGTAATCCCGGCAAGGAACACTGGACAGCGGTCAAGAATATCCTGAAGTACCTGAAGAGGACTAAGGATATGTTTCTCGTTTATGGAGGTGACGAAGAGCTCGTCGTAAAGGGTTACGTCAACGCTAGCTTCGACACAGATCTGGATGACTCGAAGTCACAGACCGGATACGTGTATATTTTGAATGGAGGAGCAGTGAGTTGGTGCAGTTGCAAGCAAAGCGTCGTGGCGGGATCTACATGTGAAGCGGAATACATGGCAGCCTCGGAGGCAGCACAGGAAGCAGTCTGGATGAAGGAGTTCATTACCGACCTAGGGGTGATTCCCAATGCGTCGGGCCCGATGACTCTCTTCTGTGACAACACTGGAGCTATTGCCCTTGTGAAGGAGCCCAGGTTTCACAGGAAGACCAGGCATATCAAGCGTCGCTTCAACTCCATTCGTGAAAGTGTTCAAAATGGAGACATAGATATTTGTAAAGTACACACGGACCTGAATGTAGTAGATCCGTTGACTAAACTTCTCCCTAGGGCAAAACATGATCAACACCAGGACGCAATGGGTGTTCGATTCATCACAATGTAACTAGATTATTGACTCTAGTGCAAGTGGGAGACTGTTGGAAATATGCCCTAGAGGCAATAATAAATGGTTATTATTATATTTCTTTGTTCATGGTAATTGTCTATTATTCATGCTATAATTGTATTGTCCGGAAATCGTAATACATGTGTGAATACATAGACCACAAAGTGTCCCTAGTAAGCCTCTAGTTGACTAGCTCGTTGATCAACAGATAGTCATGGTTTGCTGACTATGGACATTGGATGTCATTGATAACGGGATCACATCATTAGGAGAATGATGTGATGGACAAGACCCAATCCTAAGCATAGCATAAAAGATCGTGTAGTTTCGTTTGCTAGAGCTTTTCCAATGTCAAGTATATTTTCCTTAGACCATGAGATCGTGCAACTCCCAGATACCGTAGGAGTGCTTTGGGTGTGCCAAACGTCACAACGTAACTGGGTGACTATAAAGGTGCATTACGGGTATCTCCGAAAGTGTTTGTTGGGTTGGCACGGATCGAGACTGGGATTTGTCACTCAGTGTGACGGAGAGGTATCTCTGGGCCCACTCGGTAATGCATCATCATAATGAGCTCAATGTGACTAAGGCGTTAGTCACGGGATCATGCATTGCGGTACGAGTAAAGAGACTTGCCGGTAACGAGATTGAACAAGGTATTGGGATACCGACGATCGAATCTCGGGCAAGTAACATACCGATTGACAAAGGGAATTGCATACGGATTGATTGAATCCTCGACACCGTGGTTCATCCGATGAGATCATCGTGGAACATGTGGGAGCCAACATGGGTATCCAGATCCCGCTGTTGGTTATTGACCGGAGAGGCGTCTCGGTCATGTCTGCATGTCTCCCGAACCCGTAGGGTCTACACACTTAAGGTCCGGTGACGCTAGGGTTGTAGAGATATATGTATGCGGAAACCCAAAAGTTGTTCGGAGTCCCGGATGAGATCCCGGACGTCACGAGAGGTTCCGGAATGGTCCGGAGGTGAAGAATTATATATAGGAAGTCAAGTTTTGGCCACCGGGAAAGTTTCGGGGGTTACCGGTATTGTACCGGGACCACCGGAAGGGTCCCGGGGGTCCACCGGGTGGGGCCACCTGTCCCGGAGGGCCCCGTGGGCTGAAAGTGGAAGGGAACCAGCACTTAGTGGGCTGGGGCGCCCCCCTTGGGCCTCCCCCCATGCGCCTAGGGTTGGGAACCCTGGGGGGGGGAGCTTCCCCCTTGCCTTGGGGGGCAAGGCACCCCTTCCCCCCCACTTGGCCGCCGCCCCCCTTGGAGATCTGATCTCCCAAGGGCTGGCGCCCCCCAGGGGTCCTATTAATAGTGGGGGGGAGGGAGGGCAGCAAACTACAGCCTTGGGCGCCTCCCTCCTCCCCTGCAACACCTCTCTCTCTCTCTCTCTCTCTCTCTCTCTCGCAGAAGCTCGGCGATCAGCTTTCTGCCTATCACTGACATAAGACACCTGAGAGTCTTTGTCCTTAGGCTTCAACCATTGCTCGATGCTGATCGAGATCATGTCCCTAACTAGAACCTAGCACTGAGCATTAAATTTTTGCTTGGTCCGGAGGGGTTCAATCGGTTGGCCAGCGCGATCAATTTCGATGATCGTGTACCTTTCATCCACGCGCAACTTTCTCTTTGGGCCTTGTCTCGTTACCGAAGTGTTGCTCGATCCGGAGGGCTAGAAAAGAAGAAAAAGAAGAGAGTTAATATGTGTACATACCAAAAACAATTAATGCATCAATTAGCTATAGTCAGCACATGCTTAATTAATTAATATATATACCTGGTCGGACTCCGTTCAGTCACCGGAGCCGTCATCACGGTGTCCTTGCCCCTCCATTCGGTCACTGGAGCCGTCATCATGGTGTCCTTCCCCCTCCATTCGGTCACCGGAGCCGTCATCACGGTGTCCTTCCCCTCCATTCGGTCACCGGAGCCGTCATCACGGTGTCCTTCCTCCTCCATTGTTTGATCATCGTCGTAGCCTGCTTCTTCATCATGTCTTTCCAGACCATCGGTGCATGTGTCGTTGAGAAACGACAAGACGGCATCACTTCCGTGTGCGATTATCTCCCCCAACACCGCTTCTTTTGCTTCGTCTCGGGGGTGCGGATCCATAGTTTCTGCAAATATTTACAACATGTCAATTATTATTCAAACATGACAGATGGATATATTAGTGGCAAACGTTGAACTAGCTAGCTAAGCACAATAAGGAATCATATTAGTGGCCTGGCCTCGACGCTTCTCTAGGGTTTGGGGTGGCCTCGGCAACGCTTCAAGGGTTTGGGGTGGCCTCAACAACGCTTCAAGGGTTCGGGGTGGCCTCGACGACAATGCTCTTTTAACTTGGTAAATTTGGGTGGCCTCAAGAGAGTTTGTCGATCGGGTAGGGGCGCGGCGGGAGGGGGTAGGAGACCGACATTGTTTTTTTCTAGGGTTTGGGTGTCCTCGAGAGTTTTGGTCGAGCGAGAGGACCGGGGGGTGCTCCGGACGTCCCCCCTCACTTTAACAAATAACTACCTTAAAAAAAGACTTGCTTCGCCGCGGGTCCTTCTTCATTTTTTCTTATATGTTTGTTTTCGTTTTCATTCTACATTTTCGTACATATGAAAAAAAAAGTTTCTATACAAAAGTGCACAATTTTTATGAACAAATTACAACATCTAAATTAACTATACATCTAAATAAATATAACTATACATCTGAAATTTTCCTAATCTTAAAACTAAACTAAACATAAACTAAAATAATCTAAAAAAACATGTAAAAACATCTAAAAATAGCATCTAAAAACATCTAAAAATCTAATAGCTAGAACCCGGCAGGGGCGGAGGGGCACGGCGGAGGGGCCGGCGCCGGCGGGGCAGGGCAGGGGCGCGGGACAGGGGAGGGGCGCAGGAGCAGGCTGGTGCTTACAGGGGGCGGCGGGGCACGGTGGGCGGCGCGTCGGGGCCGGCAGGGGCGCGAGGGTCGATGCTGTCGTCGGGGCAGAGGGCGTCAGCGGCGATGTTGAGCAGCCTGACGGCGTCGGTGGCGGCGGCGGCGACGACGTCGAGCAGCCTGACGGCATCGGTGGCGGCGGCGACGGCAAGGTGGAGCAGGGGCGTCGGGCGGCGACGGCGAGGAGGAGCAGGGGCGTCGGGGGAAGAAGTGATTGATTTGGTCGAAACTGCTAAGTGTTTTCTTATATACCCAGGGCATTGGTCCCGGTTAGTGACAGCAACCGGGACGAATGCGACCTTTAGTCCCGGTTGGTGCCACCAACCGGGACCAAAGGCCTCTTTTCAGCAGCCCAAAGGGCGGGAAGCGGCGGCCTTTGGTCCTAGTTGATGGCACCAATCAGGACTAAAGGGGTGGCATTGGTCCCGGTTGGTGCCACGAACCGGTACCAATGCACCCCTTTAGTACCGGTTGGTGCCACCAACCGGGACCAAAGGCCTTGTGCTGCTACGCCCGCGTCGAAAGTTTGGTCCCACCTCGCTAGTTGAGAGGGGCGGGCAGTGGTTTATAAGCCCCACTGCCGCACCCCTCTCGAGCGCCTCTCCATTGCAGGCTTACGGGCCTAATTGTGACTGCTATGCCTGATGGTCCTACTGGGCCTTCTGCGGGCCTGAATCCTGGCCCATGGATGGGTTTCTAGTCATATTCAGGCCGTGGTGGCCCAGTAGGTGGCAATTGTTAGGTTGCTTATAATGTTTTGAACAGAAAATATTTTGATAATTTTAGTTTCATAAATTTTATTTATGTTATTAAAGTTTATTTTATTTTGTTTATACTTATATATTTTATTAAAGTTTATATTATTTTGTTTCAAATTACTTATTTATTTTATTTTATGATAATTCTTTTTGCTATTAAATTTTCATGCATTTATTGATTATTTTGAGCTATAAGACCCTGAAATTGAAAAGCATTTCAAATGAACTCTGAAAAGGTTAAAAGTTGGCATGGTATCATCATTTCACCCACATAGCATGTGCAAGAAAGTAGAGAGTGTTACGGCAAAAACTGGATGCACTTCGTGTACAAAACGGACAATCTCTTTCGAAGTATCAGGGTTTCATACGGAAACTCGTCTGTTACAAAAGGATTTTATTTTTTTGAACTTATTTGAACTCCATAGTTTTTCTGTGTTCAAAATGCACCATTCAAAGCCACATCATCAATTTTTAACCCTTTCTGACTTCATTTGTTATTTTTCATGCATTTACTGATTTTTCAGCTATAAGACCCTGAAATTGAAAAGCACTACAAATGAACTCTGAAAAGGTTGAAAGTTGGCATGGTATCATCATTTCACCCACATAGCATGTGCAAGAAAGTAGAGAGGCTTACGGCAAAAACTGGATGCACTTCGTGTACAAAACGGACAATCTCTTTCGAAGTATCAGGGTTTCATACGGAAACTCGTCTGTTACAAAAGGATTTCATTTTTTTGAACTTATTTGAACTCCATAGTTTTTCTATGTTCAAAATGCACCATTCAAAGCCACATCATCAATTTTCTGACTTCATTTGTTATTTTTCATGCATTTACTGATTATTTTCAGCTATAAGACCCTGAAATTGAAAAGCGCTACAAATGAACTATGAAAAGGTTGAAAGTTGGCATGGTATCATCATTTCACCCACATAGCATGTGCAAGAAAGTAGAGAGGCTTACGGCAAAAACTGGATGCACTTCGTGTACAAAACGGACAATCTCTTTCGAAGTATCAGGGTTTCATACGGAAACTCGTCTGTTACAAAGGGATTTCATTTTTTTGAACTTATTTGAACTCCATACTTTTTCTGTGTTCAAAATGCACCATTCAAAGCCACATCATCAATTTTCAACCCTTTTTGACTTCATTTGTTATTTTTCATGCATTTACTGATTTTTTTCAGCTATAAGACCCTGAAATCGAAAAGCACTACAAATGAACATGGATAGATAAGTGACCAAATTAATAGTAGTTCATCATCACATTAAAATCAAAGTACATACATAGTTCAAATTGAACAACATATAGCTCTTCAGAGCATCTAGTTAAACCATACATTGAAACTATGTAAAACCTTTCAGTGCAACAACAAATGCGATCATAATCACAACTAAGGTAACAATTGATCCAACGGCATAATGATACCAAGCCTCGGTATGAATGACATATTTTCTAATCTTTCTAATCTTCAACCGCATTGCATCCATCTTGATCTTGTGATCATCGACGACATCCGCAACATGCAACTCCAATATCATCTTCTCCTCCTCAATTTTTTTATTTTTTCCTTCAAGTAATTGTTTTCTTCTTCGACTAAATTTAACCTCTCGACAATAGGGTCGGTTGGAATTTCCGGTTCAACCACCTCCTACATAAATAAAATCTATGTCACGTTGGTCGGCATAATTGTCATAAACAATAAATGAACCAAATAGTTATAAAAAGATAATATATAGCACATCCGAATCATAGACAGGACGAGGGCCGACGGGGGCGGATACCAGAACCATCGCACTATATAATAACAAGGAATAATAAAAGTAAGAAAATTAGACAAGTATCTATCTCAAGTAAGAATTTTTTTTCTTTCAGAAAGAAGATAAGAACAAGAGGCTCACCACGGTGGTGCCGGCGACGAGATCGACGTGGGCGATCGACGGCGGTGAAGACAGGGACGGGACGTGACGGATCGCTAAACCTAGAAAAATCTCGGGGAAAATGGAGCTCGGAGGTCGAGTTTCGAGAGAAGAAATATTAACTAGTGTGGCTCGGACATTTCATCGAACACCTCATGTGCATAGGAGGTGAGCTAGAGCACCCAAATGCCCTTCCCTCGCCGGCCAGCAAAAACAGAGCAGTGTGGAGTGCTCTGCTCGCCGGCGATGGGCTATATATAGGCAAATCATTTGTCCCGGTTCGTGGCTGGAACCGGGACCAATGGATGTGGGCCAGGAGCGAGACCCATTGGTCCCGGTTCGTGCCTAGAACCGGGACAAATGGGTCCAGACGAGCCGGGACCAAAGCCCACGAGGCCCCGGCTGGCCACTTGGGCTCACGAACCGGGACGAATGCACCCGTTGGTCCCGGTTCGTATAAGAACCAGGACTAATGAGCTGGCCAGGCCCGAACGAAAGCCCCTTTTTCTACTAGTGCACCCATTGCCCCGCCGCCCCATGGTGTTATTTGGTTGTTATTTTTCTGTATACTAGGGGTAACATGGTCTTTTACATGTCATTTAATAATCTTTAGGGAGGGACTAGGGAATTTTTAGTCTCTGAAAACAAACATGGAGGAACTTTTTAGGGACTATGGACTTTTTAGGTGGGACTAAAAAATGTCCTAGGACTTATGAACCAAACAGGGCCTCAGTAGTGACACCATATATGTGACAATATTATGTACCTTTGATATTAGTTGCACCATCAATAATATTTAGTGAAATATTACAGCATCATCAGTACAAGATCCAAGTTAAGAAGAACAACACATCAAACAAGAATAGCCCATGAATATCTCGCAAGAAAAAAAATAGTGGACCATGGATCCATAGATTAAGCAACATGCAACTTCTCCACGAACACATCTAATTATAATGACAATTAATCTCAAGTTCTCAACAATGGAAATGAACCAAGCAACAACTGGGGAGGGATTATTGACTAAACATGCATAACTAAGGGCATGGAGCTTATTCGAGAAATCAATGGCGGCATGCCCAAGCCGGAGCGTCCTAGCCGATGTAGTACATCGGGTCAGGCAGCTTGAAAGTGCGGGCGCCCTCAGGCGCGCCAAGGATGTCGCTCCACTGGTCGCCGATGTTACCGATGATGATGTACCCGGCATCCTGCAGCTTCTGCCTCTCGCCGGACTTGTAGGTCACCGCGGAGCCCTTGAAGCCAGGCTGCTTCAGCAGCAGGTTCATCCACCCAGAGATGCCCTGGCGGCGGAGGTTGGTGACGGTGATGGCCCTTTTGTCCTCGGTCCGGCCGGTGAGGAACACCGGCTTGACACCGACCGAGAGCAGCTTGTTGTACAGCCGCTTCGTCTCCGGCAGCGACGGCGCGCTCCCCTCCAGCACATATGCGTCGAAGCTCGTCGCGTTGAATGGTGTAGCGCTGCGCACACGTATGTGTATATGAAGATAGATTTATGTGTAGTACTATATGCATACCAGTTCAAAAATAAGTAATTATGCAAACCGAAGTATGTAACCTTGTGGTCCAAGTGGCCAAATGGCCAAAGCGGATGAGCAGTACCTAAACCCAATGCTGTACGTAGTTGTGGACGAACGTGACTGATGATAAATAATGAAGTTGGCCAAGTGGAGGTCTAAATTAATTAATTAATATTACACAGCGAGATCCAACTCCGACACTGTTTTTGTGGACCAAGAATAAGAGTCAAACTTACTCACAACTTGTATATATTTAATCTCATCGTGCACCTCGCTCACCCTCCTTGTGACTCGTGAGAGCTCTGCTTATTTCTTGATTCCTTTGATAAAATAGGTTTACCATTGCAGCGATCGAGTGTAATGATCTTTTGAGTTGAGTAATGCATGTTTTACCCGCTAAAAAAGGCTTATTGCAGAGTTTCGGCTTTCAACAAAAAAGGTTAGCTTTGTCACAAATGATTGTGGTGAAGCAAAGTTACTTGAACCCCTCGATTTGTTAGATATTCACATTATTATAAGTATTATCCCTCTAAACTCAATTTTGATAACATAATTATAGCTAGTAATCAGTTGATAATGACGGTTGAAAAATAAACCGTTCGATAAAATAGCCAAGTGGATAACAGATGCCCATCACATCACATCTTTATCACTAACTGTAGTAGTGATGGTACGCCCTCCGTTCCAAAACGCAGTGCATATAGAATTTTTGAAAAGTCAAACTTTGCAAACTTAGATTAAATTTATAAAGTAAACTATTTATCTAGAATACCTAATATATAAAATATGAAAGTACATCTTATGATGAGTATTATGATATATATGTTTGGCATTCTAGAGGCAAATGTGATGGAGTATCTTTTGCTCTTGTTTTGTTGGCCGTCTCAGTGACTGTAATTAATTGGAGGTGAGCAGTAATGATGTCCAAAATATGCATTTTTATTTCCACTTCTAGTCTCATTTGTTCCCACTTTCATTCAGTAGAGATCTTATGACACTGGTGCTTTCTAGCTAGTGAGTTGAATTTTTTTTAGAGGTGTGGTCAGAGTTTTACTTTATCTGAATGAAAAGATCAGTGCAAGTCCATGATGAACACACGTAGCATAGAAAAGTGTCTACGTAAATGTACCCGAATCCGTGCTTGGCGTAGTAGGGGAGGTTGGAGAGGGTGGTCTCGTCGATGTCGAAGACCCAGACCTCCTTGCCGTTGCCGGAGAGCTTGAGGGAGTCGACGTAGGCGAGGGCCTGGTCGACGACGACCTTGGAGTCGCGCCGGAAGTGGCTGCCGAGCATGTAGTGGCCGACGTAGCCCTCGCAGCTGGCGGGCACCGTCTTCCAGCCCCGCACGTTGTGCGCCTCCACGCCCAGCACCCAGCTGTCGCACGCCACTCGGGCGTGCTTGCCGGAGCCCAGCAGCGGCCGCAGCGCGTGGATCAGCGGCGCCACCACGGCCTCGTCCAGCGAGGTCGGCATGCGGATGTTGGCCTCCCACGCGCCGCATGAGGCCACGAGGAGAGCCGCGGCGGCGAGGAGGAGTGTCGTCGTCCTGGCCATCTCCATTTCTAGCGTGTGTAATGGTGCTTCCCTTCCTGAGGTGCAAGGAGCTTGTTAAATAGGAAGGGAGGGGAAGGGAAGCTGCATCGATCGATTGTTAGATAGGAAGGTGTGCGCGCGCGTGACTGTGAGCTTGAGGTAAATTAACTGACAAAACAAAAGAGGGAGGGGGTTCGGGGGTTGATGTTGTTCTGCAATTCCGCCGGCGAGTCCGGTCCGAGGTTGCGGAGCGAGGGCGAGCGTCGTAGACGAAGTAGTCGAACACGCGAAAGTAAATGACACAGAGAGATATGGAGGAGACCAGCTTTTATTAATCAATCATCAGGTGTTACAATGATGGCTCCTCGTTGCTTTATATAGGAACTAGGGGTCAAGGGATAAGTACCCACTTAACGTAAAGAGGGGAAACGGGAGGGGCTATCCCTGGCGAACCGTGCGCTAGCCGCCGCCACCATCATGGTGGCCCCGGTTTCCCAACACTCCCCCTTGGGTAATTATCCGTATATCCATGCCTCAAAACTCCGAAAACCCCAGTGGGAAAAAATATGGAGAAAGAGCACACAGTATACATTGTTGTATTGCACGAATTGCCTCGTCAAAAATCTCGTGTGAGAAACATCAGGAAAACTCACTCAAGGGAAAAAGAGTACAATCCACTCAACCATCAAGTTGAGCACTCGAGCATCAGGATTGAGATTTTAGCGACGAGTTTGTGAAGTTTCTCCCCCTGAACCTTGCATCTCTCTAAGTCTCATCATACCGATTCCACGCACACACCTCTCTAAGGTTGATGCCGGTAATGATTTAGTGAACATATCAGCAAGATTGTCACAGGACTTAGTATGCAAAACTCTCACCTCGTTCAACTGTTGCAGCTCATGTGCATAGAAGAACTTGGGACTAATATGCTTTGTGAGGTTACTCTTCACATAACCAATCTGGACTTGTGCAACACAAGCAGCATTATCTTCATAGATAATGGTAGGGGTTTGTACGGTGTTCAGCCCACATGTCTGCTTAATGTGGCCGATCATCCGCCGAAGTGATACACACTCTTTTGACGCTTCGAATAGTGCCATGATTTCCGAGTGGTTCGTGGAAGTCGACACAAGTGTTTACTTGGACGATTTCCAGGAAAACGCAGTTCCACCACAAAGGAAAACATATCCAGTCTGCGATTTGCAATCATGCGGGTCCGATAGGTACCCAGCATCGGCATAGCCTATAATAAATAGGTCTTGATTTCTTTTATAAAATAGGCCAAGATCTTTGGTCCCTTGCAGGTAACGGAAGACGTCCTTGACACCTTTCCAATGCCTCTTGGTAGGTTCAGAACTGTACCGAGCAAGCAAACTAACGGCGAACGCAATGTCTGGCCGTGTACAATTTGCGAGGTACATGAGTGCTCCAACTGCACTCAGGTAAGGAACCTCTGGTCCCAGAGTTTCCTCCCCCTCTTCCTTTGGCTTGAACGGGTCCTTGTCTGGCTGTAAAGATCTTCCGACCATCGGGGTCTTAAAGGATATGCCTTATCAAATCCAAATCTTTCCAACACCTTTTGGGTGTAGGCCGACTGGTGCACTAGAATCCCATCAGGGGAATGTTCAAGTTGCAGACCTAGACAGAACTTGGTTTTACCCAAATCCTTCATCTCGAATTCCGACATCAGGTAGGAACTCGCTTCCTCAATATCCTCACGCGTACCGATTATGTTTAAATCGTCCACGTACACCGAGATTATACAGAATCCATCTTGGGATCGCCGTATAAAAACACATGGGCAATCTTTATTGCTCGTGTAGCCCTTCTCATGAAGGAAATCACTTAAGCGATTGTACCACATTCTACCAGACTGTCTGAGTCCGTACAGTGCCTTTTGAAGTTGAACAGTATATAGACCCCTGTTTGCTCTATCATGATTCGGAACAGGGATACCTTCTGAAACCTTCATGTATATGTTCGAATCCAAGTTACCATATAGGTAAGCAGTGACAACATCCATTAGTTTCATTTTCAAGCCCATGTTTACTGCCATCGAGATCAAGTATCTAAAGGTAACTCCATCCATGACTGGGGAATAAGTCTCCTCAAAATCGACACCTGGTCGTTGAGTGAAACCTTGAGCAACGAGCCTTGCTTTGTACCGTACTACCTTATTATTTTCATCTCTCTTTCGAACAAAAACTCACCTATGGCCAACAGGGCGAATGTGGGGAGGAGTTCGACAAACTGGTCCGAACACCTTCCTTTTGTTGAGAGATAATAATTCGGCAGTAATTGCCTGCTGCCAATCTTTCCAATCCGACCTTTTCTTGCAATCAGCGAGCGTGTTAGGCTCAGGGTCAAGATCTATGATTGAGGCAATTTTCGTAGCAAAGTTGATGTCGACAATCACCGTTGCTCGGTTCAGGGACTCCCCCGTATAAATATAATTTATGGCCATTTCGTCATGGAGCGCATCCGGCGCAAACACTTGCTCTACCAAATTTCCCATTATGGGAGCAAGGTCCTTTAGATTTCCCGCGCCGATGTGTGCGCTCACATCTCCGCTGGATGTTTCCCCTATGGGAAAGTTTAAGTCCCGAATTTCGTGCACTGAATTTTCCATACTTGTGCCAGGTCTCGACTGGCTCCCCGTTTCAATTTGGGGTACTTTGGCGACAGGCTGTGATAAATCTCTCTTATCCTTTTTCGTCGGGCGTCCCCGAGTACTTGGGATTTGAGAAGCCGGATTTCTCGTCCTTTTAGGCCTTTGGACGGGAGCGGGCATACCATCATTTTTCTTCGGTATTTCAACCCTTTCCGGTGCATTGCGCGCGTGCACATGCGATTTTGTCACAGTCTTTAAGTCACTAAAGTGGTCGGGCAGTTGATTTGCTAAAGACTGCAAATCTATTATCTTTTGGACTTCTCTCTCAGTCTCAGCAGTGTGCGGGTCATGAGCGTGGATCCCCGTGGCTTGCCACGTGATTTCTCGACTTTTAGCATCAAGGGGTTGATTCTCTCCCCCTAAAGTCGGGAAAAGATCCTCGTCAAAAATGCAATCAGCAAAACGAGCCGTGTGACAGTCACCTGTCATGGGGTCCAGATACCTGATTATGGACACAGTCTCATAACCAACGTATATCCCCGACTTACGGAGCGGGCCCATCGCCGATCGCTGAGGGGTGGTATTGGTACATATACCTGGCAACCGAACCTACGAAGGTGGGAAATTTTCGGTGCCGACCCTTGCGCAAGTTGAACATGAGAGTGGATGTTGTAGGCCGACGGTCGAAAGTTGATGAGATTAGCCGCGTGTAACACCGCGTGGCCCCAACATGTAGTTGGTAAATTACAACCCTGAAGGAGCGGTCTAGCAATGAATTTAATTCTTTTAATCAATGCCTCGGAAAGTCCATTTTGTGTATGAACATGTGGTACCGAGTGCTCAACTTTGATTCCCATTGCCATGCAATAATCATCGAACGCCTTTGAAGTAAATTCGCCGGCGTTGTCCATTCGAATAGACTTTATACGATAATCCGGGAAATTATTCCTCATTTGTATGATCTGTGAGATCAATTTTGCGAAGGCATGGTTCCTTGTTGACAGCAGGCAAACATTGGACCATTTAGAGGAAGCATCAATGAGCACCATGAAGTACCGAAACGGCCCCGTGAGGGGCTGAATTGGACCGCATATGTCCCCTTGGATACGTTCCAAGAACGCGGGGATTTCATCCCTCACCTTGAGGGGCGCTGGCCTAATGACTAACTTCCCCTTAGCGCATGCGGAGCACACGAAATCATCGGGATTCGGGAAGTTCTTCACGTTAACATTATGGCCATGTGAGTTGTTAATTATATTTCTCATCATCCTAAGTCCGGGGTGGCCTAACCTATCGTGCCAGAGGCAGAAGAGTTCAGAGCTTCTAAAAACGGTCTTGAGGGTAGTGTACACGGGCGGTGCTACGATCTTAGTGTAGTATAGCCCTGTGTCAAACGAAGGAAGCCTTTCGATAACATGTTTACCACATGCATCCCGCTTTGTGATGAGTAGGCACTCCTTGCCGTTTTCATCATCGGTCTCAGCATGGAAACCATTAGCGCGGATGTCTCTAAAGCTCAAAAGAGTACGAGTCGACTCCGGGTACAATAACGCATCATTAATGATCAAAGTTGTTCCCATGGGGAGTATAATAGTGGCTCGTCCGGAGCCAACTATGTGAGAACCGCAGCCGGCGATTGTCATAATACTTCCCAGAGATTTTTTAATGGACTCAAAGTACTTAGTTTCTCGTAAAATGGTACGAGTGATGGCGCTATCGGCAAGGCACGTTTCCTTCATTCGGGCGCCACACGCGTTCTAAAATATGACATCTAATTAATGTAATGAGGAAGAAAATACATTAAAAATAAATGCACACATCTCAGAACATAACATGCTATCATGTATAAATAATGGAATAAATGAATAAATGTCATCCAATCGCCAAAGTAAAGAATAAGTTTATGCTCTCATAGAGCTTACAACCAAATCGAATTTATTCAATTTTATTGTATCAAATCACGGAATCATGATAACCAAAGAGGTATGCTAAGTGGACTCGGTGAAGAAGCCATTCACTTCCGCCGCAATCTCCATACTAGTGAGCTGATCCTCCTCAGAAATCATCTTGGAGGCAGCATCAATGTCTAGTGGCGGTGCCGCCGAGGCGACCATGTGGTCAACCTCCATGGCGACGTGGGCGTCGGTAGAGACCGCCAAAGCTGCCGCGATGGGCACCACGGGGGTCGCCTCTATGGGCGCAGCAGGGGGAGTAGCGATCATCACGGGTGCCGCCATGGGCGCTGGTGGAGCTCCCTCCTAAACCAAGGCGAGGTGCGTCTCACGCGCCTTCCGAGCCTTATATGCATCAACGACCTCCTGTGGTGCGCGGCACTGGCGGGAGAAATGCTCCACCGAGCCACAACGGAAGCAGTCCTGAGGCCTTTGCCCTCCCTTGCCCAGCTTGTTCTGCTTAGCCGGGGCGGGGGGTGAGGGCCCTTCTTCTTGCCCTTCCGGCCCCTCTTCTTCTGTTGAGGCTTGCGGACTTTGAGAGTGTTCACCTCCTGGCGAGAACTCCCCCCAAGTGGTTGCGCGACAAAATTCTTTTTGAGAACCTCGTCCTGCGCCTCCGCCACCTGGAGGACGTCGATCAACTCTGAATACCTCGTGTAGTTCCCCTGGCGGCAGTTCCGTGAGGACTGGACCGCGTCGGGGTGGAAGATGGATAGGGTTTTCTCAATCTTCTGGGAGTCGGTAATCTCAGTACCACACAACCGAAGAGTCGTACAAATCCGGTGCAGAGCCGAATTGTACTCCCCAACCGTCTTGAAGTCCGCAAACCTCAGACGGATCCACTCTGCCTCTGCACGTGGCTTCACAGTGTACTTCAGCCGCTCAAACCGCTGCTAAAGAGCGGTCCAAAGGCCAGAAGCACTGCGCTCAGCCATATACTCATCTTTCAGAGTAGGTGACAGGTGATGACGGAGAAAGTGCAGAGCCTGCGCATTCTCAGTTTCGAACTTGGGATCAGTGACGGCCAGCTGGGCCCCCTTACCGATCTCCCTCAGGAGGGTTTTGCCCTGGAGAAAGATCTCGCAGTCCGAGGACCATGACAGGTAGTTCAGCCCTGTCTGGGCCAACTCAGGAAACTCCTTGTGGACAATTCCGGTAAATCATGAGATTACAGCAGGTAATCTTTTGCACAAAGCGATGTTGATAAACTTATTCAATAAAATGACGTTCCAATATTTAAAACATGCTATTATATGACTTACTAAATGATTAAGAGTGCTAAACAATTAATCTACAGCAGTAAAATCATACAATAATATCATGTTACAAAAGATAGCATGTTAAGCGCATCTAGTATGTGAAAACTAGCCCAAAAATTGAATTCCCGAGGTATTTTTAAGCCCAAATACGCATTTTCAGCGAAAACAGACAGTTCCAGGGACTTATACGCAAAATATTACAGTAGGAATATAGTCGCATAAATTTACGATACTGCGGGGGCTAAAATATAAATAGCCACGCGCGCGCTCTCTGGCCTGGCCCTCGTTCGGCTGCAGGCCGAAAAATGGGCCGTCGGCCCGTGTAGCCAGCCCCAACGCCCTCCTCCTTTTTTTTAGAGAAAAAGGGGAGGCCCATTGCGCACAGCCCGCTGGGCCGGCCCGCTTGCCAGCTCAGGGTCGCTAGGGTTTCCAACCCTAGCGCCCGAGCGGCGGCGGCCTCGACAGGCCCGTGCGCACGCACGGTGCGGTCGACGGGGCGGGGCGGCGTGGCCCGGCCAGTGGCGCGGCGCGGCCAGGGCGCGGCCAGCGGGGCACGCGGCCATGGCGCGGCCAGGGCGCGGCCACGGCGCGGGGAGCGAGGCGGGGCGGCCTGGCGCGGCCAGCGGGGCCTGCGGCCACGGCGCGGCGGCGGCGGCTACCTCGCGCGCACGCGGAGGCGGCCAGCAGCCGGGACCAGCAGGGCCCGCGGCGGGACGAACGTGCATCGGGCACGGGTATGGCCATGCTGCTTGGGACGGCGACGCCGGCGTCGGGATCTCAAAAAAACATCATCATGTTCATCGGGAACATCGACGGCGCGTGGCACAGCGGGTGCGTTGCGGCGGTACCGTGATCATCTGGATCACGATCTGTACCGACTCCCGTATAGTGTAGTCAACAAGTCTCTCGTGATCCAAAAACATTGACATTGGTCGGCGACATGTTCGTCCGCTCGGTTTTTGGGAGAGAAATCCACACCATAGGTAGATGTATCCGAAAAATAATCTAATCGCAAAAACGGAATCGTAGTAACGAGAGGAATCCATTTTTGCAAAAGTGGGGATCGGATCTTATACCTCCGCGGGATCGACGAAAGCCTGCGTGATGCAGGCTTGACGCAGAGTTGATGGAGCGAAGCGTGCTGATAACGTGTTCCGCAACTCCGCCGGCGAGTTCGGTCCGAAGTTGTGGAGCAAGGGCGAGCGTCGTAGACGAAGTAGTCGAACACGCGAAAGTAAATGACACAGAGAGATATGGAGGAGACCAGCTTTTATTAATCAATCATCAGGTGTTACAATGATGGCTCCTCGTTGCTTTATATAGGGACTAGGGGTCAAGGGATAAGTACCCACTTAACGTAAAGAGGGGAAACCGGAGGGGCTATCCCTGGCGAACCGTGCGCTAGCCGCCGCCACCATCGTGGTGGCCCCGGTTTCCCAACAGATGTCATGCATAGGGTCGCCTTCAGAACGTGGGTTGGGGATAGGAGGAAAGAGTGGACCGATGTGATCCGATCTTGATGCGGTTAGCCCAATAATTCAGTTAATTATACTCCCTTCGTTCTATAATATAGTGCATATAGGTTTTCTAAAAATCAAACATTATAAACTCTGGATATGTCTATAGGCAAAACATGAACATTTAAAATACCAAATGCATATTGTCAAAACATCATCAGTTATATTTTCATATTTGGTATGATTTGAATTGTATATATAAATAATTTTCTTGTCAAAATTAGTTTGGTTTGACTTTTCAGAAAATCTACATGCACAACATTATGGAAAGGAGGGAGTAGCAGGGAATACCCCTTGGTTCTTTGTTGTATCTACACCCTCTATGGGAAAAAAGATAAAATTACAAAAAAAAGTCAAAATAGTTCAGAAGTTTTTTTAATAATAAACTTGACTTTCTTTTGCACTAGTATATAAATTTTCACGAATAAAAACCCGGCGTTCACTTCAGGTCAAAATTTTTTTTTCTTTGATATGATAGATATTGGGTATTCTAGATGTAAGCGGTTTTTTCAATAAACTTGGTAAAAGTTTGTAAAACTTGATTTAAAAGAGAAAAGCTATATGGACTACATTATATATGGAATTGAAGGAGTGTAGTTTAGCCACGGTGATTGTAATGTTGGGTGAGTACGTAGCCCGTTTGGGATAAACGATAAGGTGGCCAAGTGAATGTCAGATACTAGTGGATATACTCCTTAATTACTATGATTAGTACTAATCTGTCTGGTTCTAGATACTCCGGCCATCAATCCATGCAGGACCAAAACAACGGCGATCCAACGTAACATGCAAACTCACCGCTGCAAGCGGTGGTCAAGTGGATCAGACAGCGGTGCCTAAACCCAATATATGCTCACGTGCATGAGCAGTACTAGTTGTCGACGACCGAGACCGGTGATAAACTTGGTCCGCCAAGTGGAGGGCATAAACTCCTCTCTATAAACTAATATAAGATGTTTTAGAACCCTAAATGAGTGATCCAAAATGTCCTATATTAGTTTACACAACGAGTAAGAGATATCGCACAGCGGGATCCCGACCACACCACTATTTTGTTGGACCAGGACGGATGCCAAACTTACTATGGTGCATAGAACTTATATTACCAATGCATGAGAAGGAATGGTGCGGATGCGCATTCCCCTCCGCGTACCACCGCCACCGCCGCCACCAGCCACCACACCGCCCACCGCCGTCGACCTCCCCGCCGCTACCTCGCGCGAAGTGCTCCCCCTCAGCCCCTCCGCCTAATGGCGCGCGAGAGGACGCTTCGAGATATCGAGGAAGAAATAATGGCGGAGGGAATGGTGCGGATGCGCATGGCGCGGACGATGCGGATCCCCAGGAGAGGGGATTCGATCCAGAAACTCATCACGCGGATCTGCGTCGAGGCCACACCGGAGGAGATGGCCAGGATGCTGCCAGGAGATTCAGCTTCGCCAGAGGAAATCATCAGATGGGCTCGTGCGGAGATGGGTTCAGCGATTCCGGCGCAGCGGGTGAAGTGGAGGGCCTTCTGGTCCCTCCAGCCACCACCCCGGTGAGCTGGGTAGTGCGCGCCGTCAATTCGCCGTGCGAGGTGAGCCGCCGGGGAGACCGCGCCACGGATTTGGGGTTGGACTCCCCCCTCTGCAGAGCTGCGTTCCAATCCCCGCCTCGCGCTCAGCGTGGTGGGGGGAGAGATGGGGGAGGCAGAGCCGCCGGCGAACACCACCGGGGCGGGTGCACGTCAGAGCCTGTCACCGTCGTAGGTGAGATCCCCTGCTTCGCCGGAGATGGATTCAGGCGACAGGGCCTACCTGGCGGTGAGAGGAAAAACAGGGCAAACAAAGCGCGGCGAGGAAAATCAAAAGCAGATGAGGTGGAAAGTAGCTCAAGCAAAAGCGAAGAGGAGGGCCTGATTGAGATATTTGGTCAGCTCTGGATCGAAGTAGAAGATGCAAACCCTAGCGGCGGGCCTATAAATCACCGATCGGTGCTGGTTTGGGTGAGGAGAGACCTTATCCCCAGCCGCAACTTCACCACGGAAGATTGCTTCCCGGCTCAGATCCAGACTGCTAGAGACCCTGTTTACAGCAAGGCGATTTCCGTCTCCATCTCGCAAAGCCGGTGGTCTGGAACACCTCCAGACCTCACCAAGCTCAGGGCCATGGCGGATCGAGGCAGAGGAAGAGGCCAGGGGAGAGGCAAGAGAGCAGGTGACAGATCGCAGATCAACAGCTCAGACACAGGTAACCAAACCCAGTGGGCTACACAATTCGACCCAGAGTTTGGTCCTCCCCCTCCGCAATTCCCTTTTGGTTTTGGCTTCCAGGGAGGGCCTCCCCCTCCATGGTACCAGGGGCCATTCTACCCCCCTCCAGTGAACCAATGGAACAACCCACATACATGGGGGGTGGGGCAATCTTCTGGCATGCCTCAGGGGGGAAATCCTCTCCAGCAGATGCAGCCTGGCCCTCAGGGCAACCAGTCGACCCAGAATCAAAATCAGGGCACCAACCAGGGGGCTCAAAACTCTGGCAATGGGGGCACCCTGAACAATCTGACAGGAGCTATACCACAGCAACAGCAGCAGCAACAGTCTGTGCAAGGGCAAGTTGAAGGGAATAGAACCAACAATGTTGGAAACCAGCAAAGGAAAAGCAAGCCAGTTAAGAACAAAAGTACCTTCAAGAGCAAGGAGAATGCACCCCAAGAATATGCTGATGTGGTCTGCTATAGTTGTGGAGAACCTGGTCATCACAAGACTCAGTGCCAGCAGGCTCCTGCCTGTTTCATTTGCAAAATGGTAAACCACAAGGTTGAAGACTGCCGAGTGAGGAAAAAGCCAAGGAATGCTGCAAAATTAAAATTTGTGGGCAGTGCAGCCACAGGACTGGGTTTTTTCCAAGTGGAGGTGCCTGATGTGAATGGGCAACATCTAGGAGCAGGGAAAAATGTAGGGATAGTGTACATAGAGGCTGGACAGGTGACTAAGGAGGAGATGGCTCATAACTTCTCTCTGATCTTCAAAACCAACTGGCCTTGGCAAATTAGGAAGTTGGATGAATGGACCTACCTAGTCAAGTTCCCACCACATATACCAGTAGCCCAAGTGGCTGGCTACCCCAACTTTGGTTTACCAGAAATGAAAGGTGTTATAGTCAATGTGGAAGAGTGGAATGGTGAGATGGAACATGTGGCTGAGCTGCAAACAGTGTGGCTGCAGCTCACTGGAGTGGCGCCAAAGTGGGCTGAATGGGCAGTGCTAGAGCAAATCACCTCTGTAGTTGGTACACTTGTAGATGTAGATTGGCAAGGAAACTTCAAATCCTTTTTTGAAGTGGTCAGAGTCCAAGTTAGATGCAAAGACTACACTAAAATTCCAACCAGCAGAATCTTTGGAGTAGGTACAAAGTTATACAAAATAGGCATTACTGTGGAGCCACCAAATGAGGAAAATCTAAGTGATGACTTACTAGATGACAGATCTGAGAGAGAAACAGACACAGGGGCGAATAGGGACACGACTGCCCCTGCTGGACACAATGAAGGGGGCACAAACAACCTGAACTCTACCTCTGGGTCAAACAGTAATGGAAAAACTAGTGGGAGTCACCAACATTCAAAACAAACTACCATGTCCTTCCTGCAAAATTTGCATGACACAGAGTTAGATGCTCATAGCTGCCAGCTGCTTCAAGAAATGGAGATAGAGGATGATGATGATGATGAGATCTTCAACAACCTAGTGGATACCTGTGAAGAGCCTCTTGCTGAAGAAGAAGTAGGTGTGATCTTCAGCCCCAATGCTGTCATCAAGGAGCAGGGGGGAAAAACTTACCTAAACAAGTGAAGATTTGGGGACCAGTGCAGGCTCAGAGGAAAAGCAGCAGGGTTGAGGTAGGTGAGAAGACTATGCTGGAAATTGCAGTTAACAAAAAGAAGATGCTCAACCTGGAGATGGAGAAGAATATCTACAAAGGTACCCTCCTAAAGAATTCCTTTGAGTACTTTTCTGATCCTGATTTCATTAATACTGCTAGCAAAATAGGTATTGAAATAGATAGACATAATGTAGACAAAAATAGGCTAAAGAAGAGCATTGACAAAACCAAAGAGCCTGTGGGGCCCTCTGGTGTAGTGGATATCCTTAGGGATGATACCTTTTTTAGCATAGATGATCATGATAGCTCTCCTCATACACCTGAAGGGTGTAATGTTGAGGCACATAATGGGATAGATTATAGCAATCTATGGACCAAAGTGTCAAAATATGAGCGGGGCAAGCACCCCAAGAAAACATTGTTTAGATGAATTGCCTTTTTTGGAACATCAGGGGGATTGCTGCCCCTGGCAGGAAATCCTGTATAGAAGATGTTCTCAACAAAGTCAAACCTTGCATCATAGCCTTCCAGGAAACTAAGAGAAAAATGCTCTCTTCATCTTTTTTGAAAAGCATTTGTAACAATAGAAACTTTGGATGGCACGACCTGCCTGCAGAAGGCACTGCTGGTGGCATCCTGGTAGGAGTGGATGAAGACATCTTTGAGATTGATAGTTGGATCTCTCTCAAATACTCTGTCTCTTGCACTCTTACAATCAAAGCCAGTAAGATTAAATGTAGAGTTATTGGAGTTTATGGATCACCTTATGAGGAAGGTAAAGATGATTTCATATCAGAACTACATAGCTTGTTCATAGATGATCATCTGCCTACCCTGATTGGTGGTGATTTTAATCTAGTCAGGTATCAAAAAGACAAGAGTAATGGCAATATCAATCACCACTGGAGTGATAAATTTAATGCTTGGGTAGAGATCTGGAGTCTTTTAGAAATTAAAATGTCAGGCGGAAAATTCACATGGGCCAATAACCAAAAAATTTTGGTTATGTCTACCATTGATAGAATCTTCTGTACTACAGATTTTGATGCTTTGTTCCCTTTAGGCAGCTCCCAAGCTCTTCCCAGAATTGGGAGTGACCACACACCATTACTATGGGACTCTCGGCTGAGTAGCCCCCCTAAACCCACCAGTTTCAAATTTGAAAAATGGTGGCTGCTGAAGGCAGAATTTAGAGATTTAGTCATCAAGAACTGGACAGCTCCTGTCAAGAAGAAAAAAGCTATAGATATTTGGCAGGAAAAAGCCAGGAGGTTTAGGAGGTTTGCTAGAGGATGGAGCATAAATATAGAAGCTGATATTAGAAAACATAAAGCCCACCTCACACAGGAATTTGATTCCTTAGATATTAAGGCTGAAACAGAGCAGTTATCTGACTCTGAGATCAATAGGATGAAAGTGGTAATGCAAGAAATTCACCATATTTGGCTTAAAGATGAAGTGAAAGCCAAACAAATATCTAGAGATAAAGATATCCTAGAGGGAGATAGGAATACTAAATACTTCCAGGCTATAGCCAATCAAAGGAGGAGGAAAACACAGATTCATGCCCTAGATGGTCCTAATGGCACTGTCACAGAGACCAAAGACATGTTACACATTGCCTCCTCCTTTTACAAAGATCTCTTTAAAAAAAAGAGTAGAAATGGGTTTAGGTTGAGGGATGACTTCTTCTCTGAAGGAGAAAAAGTTAAAATAGAAGACAATAGTTCTCTTCAAACTCCTTTTACTGAAGAAGAGGTGAAAGAAGCCATTTTTGGGTCTTACTCAGATGGGGCCCCAGGCCCTGATGGGCTCTCTTTTCTCTTCTTACAACAGTTTTGGGAGGTGCTAAAACAAGATATTATGGCCCTCTTCAAAGATTTTTATGAGGGAGACCTGGACATCTACAGGCTTAACTTTGCTATGATTACTCTTGTTCCTAAAGAACAAGAAGCTTCTAATATGAAGAAGTTCAGGCCTATTAGTCTACTTAACTGCATTTTCAAAGTCTTCACCAAAGTCTTGACTAATAGATTAGCTAAGTTGATGAATTTCCTCACCTCCAGTAACCAATCTGCCTTCATTAAGGGCAGATACATACTAGAAAGTGTGGTGACAGCACATGAAGTGCTGCACTCCACCGTGCATTCTGGTAATGCTGGACTAGTGATCAAACTAGACTATGAGAAAGCCTTTGACAAGGTGAATCTTGATTTTCTCTATGAAATTCTAGAAAAAGAGGTTTTGGCACAAAATGGATAAACTGGGTCAAGCAGATCACCCAAATGGGATCCATTGGAGTGAAAATCAATGGGGTAGAAGGAGATTTCTTCACTACTGGCAAAGGACTGAGACAAGGAGACCCCTTCTCCCCACTACTATTTAACCTTGTAATAGATGTTTTGACCAGGATGCTGGCCAAAGCAACATCTCATAACTTAGTAAAAGGGTTGTGCTCTGATCTCATCCCTGGAGGTGTTATCTGCCTTCAATATGCAGATGACACCATCCTCTTTGTAGACAATTCTGAAGATAAGGTTACTAACCTCAAACATGTTCTAACCTGTTTTGAGAATGTATCTGGTATGGGGATCAACTACTCAAAAAGTGAGATTATCCCTCTTGGGCTCACTGACAGAGAGGTAGATTCTTTCAAGAATATATTAGAATGTGCTGTAGGTACCTTCCCTATTAAATATCTGGGCATCCCTCTTCACTATGACAAGCTTAGGAGGGAGGACATCCAGCCCCTTATTGACAAGATCCTCAAAAGGATGGCTGGATGGAGAGGAAAGCTACTCTCTTATGCTGCTAGGGTGGTTTTGATTAAAGCTTGTCTTGCTAGCATCCCAGTCTACCTGCTCTCCTTCTTCAAATTCCCCAAATGGGCTCTGGACCTGATCAACAGCCAGCTTGCTCACTGTCTTTGGAGTGACTTCGAGGGGGATAGGAAACTTCATCTTGCAAACTGGCATTTGGTTTGCATGAGAAAAGAATATGGGGGGATGGGTATCCCTAACATCAAGGATGTTAACCTGTGCCTGTTAGGTAATTGGGTTAAGAGATATATCCAAGATGAGGGCAAGATCTGGAAACAGATAGTAGACTCTAAATATATTAAGAAAAGTCCAAACATTTTTGCCTCCAACCCCCAGAACACCTCCAAATTCTGGCAAGGGGTAATGTGGGCTGCAAAAGCCCTGAAGTTTGGATATAGATGGAAAATTGGTAATGGTAAGAAAATTAGATTTTGGGAAGACATCTGGTTTGGCACCTCCCCACTGTCAGTTCAGTTCTGGCCCCTATACACTATCTGCCACTAGCAGGGGGTGACTGTTGCAGATATTTGGGATGGGGTTGATGTTAGATTGACATTTAGAAGGGCTTTCTCAGATGCCATGATGGAGAATTGTTACTGCCTAGAGCAGATCATCAAGAGCTCTGTGCTGACTGATGATGAAGATTCCCTAATTTGGCAATATGAGAGCAAAGGGGTCTACTCTACTAGTTCTCTTTACAATATTATTAATTTTAGAGGAGTGCAACCTGTATATATACCTTCTGTGTGGTCTATAGTGGTTCCTCCTAGAGTACAAGTGTTTTTGTGGCTCTTGTCTCATAACAAGTTAATGACTAAAGATAATCTGTTAAAAAGAGGTATTACTAAACCACCTGAATGTATGTTTTGCAAAGAACAGGAATCCATAGACCACCTGTTCTTTGGTTGTGTGGTTGCTAAACATATTTGGATTGAAATATCTAAAAACCTTTCTCATGATGTAGGCAATGACTACATATCTATTGCTAGATTTTGGCCAGCCCATAAGAATAAGCTGGTCTTGAACTCTGTTTGTGCCTGTGTTATGTGGTACATCTGGAAGTTTAGAAATTCCATGGTTTTCAACAATGTGACGTGGACTGAACTTAAACAGATTTGGTGGTAGATCCATCTGACTCTCAAGAAGTGGATGATCTTGTTCAAAGAAACTCCCTTAGAAGAGTTGAAGCTGGTTTCACAGAAAGTGGCAATGACCCTCACCTCCCCTTTCCTGCTGACTATGGGGTGATCGATGGCAATTATACCGCAGGTATCTTGAGCCTAGACTCACTCTCTAAAATGTCGCTGGGAAATGAGGGGTGGTTTGCAGGTTTCCTGGCTCCCGTTCGCTACACACCTCCGAACAGCCCCGAGAGGAACTGCAAACACTCATCGCCGCTGAGCCCTGCCACTCCGCTGGAACTGCCGCTGACCCCTGTACAAACCTTCAAGAGAATCAAATGGGGATGTGCATACCAGGTGAGTCAGAAGAAGGCTGGAGCTGTACCGGTGGGCGAATGAAGAAATGACACTCTCGGCTGGAAATTATCTGTTTTGGGTGTGAGCACCTTAGTTTCTGATCTAGACTTTGAGGCTTGTAATAAGTTACACCCTCGAGCCTTGTGAGCGATTGGCTCCCCTTACTTTTGCTTTGCATTGCAGTTTAGGGAGTGTAGTATGGTGTAAGTCCCATAGAACCTTTGTCAGAAGGTTGTTCTCTCTGTGTACCTGGTTTCACGTTTTCAATGAAAATAGTGGAGCGGGGGGGGGGGGGGGGGGGGTGTTTTCTGCCCTCTTGTCGGTCTAAAAAAATGCCAAACTTACTATAGGAGTACACTATGGCCAATACTATTTGATTCACATGATTCAAAAACACAGAAATAGAAAATAAATAGGATTGCATTTATTATGACTGTATGAATCCTATATGATTTTGATTGGTTTGATTGTTTCACAATAAAAACAAATGATTCTTTTCAGGATGTTTGATTAGATGCTAAAATTTCTCTGAAATGTAGTACAAGGGAATCATTAGGAAAAATCCTATAGAATTTAATCATACAAACCGAACAACCAATGTAGGAAAAAAACTGAAGGACCACAATCCTTCAAATTTCTATGAAAATTCTTTGAATCAACGAGGCCTATAATTTTGGTACCCCACTATTTTGGAGTACTTCTAATATTTAACTTCATCGTGCACCTCACTCACCCTCCTTGATTTTTTTATAACTCACCTACTCTCTTAGTCTCTTGTGTGCAGGAGCTCAGCTTTGTGGATTCCCTTGATAAATAATATATCTACCATTGCAGCTTTATTGCAGAGTTCGGGCTTCAATAAAAGGTTGACTTTGTCATCATTGTGGTGAAGCAAAGTTATTCGAACCACTCGATTAGTTAGATGACATATGAGGCAAGTGATAAGTTGTTCATCTTTCTTTTCTCGCACATGCTTGTATAGTTTTATGTTTCTTTTGTAGTCATCAAGTGTAGATTCACTTTAAATTTCATAGGACGGGGTATGATTTACTTTAGATCGCGATGCATTAGTTCGTTTGTCGCATTACAAATACAAGATTCTGAAAAAGGATGAAGTTCTACACAACTATTATCTAAGGAATAGTGTTGTAGCATGTAACCATACACAAGATGTTCTGACTTCTGACATCCTCATACATACTTACTATTGTTATGGAGATTCTTTTTTAGAAACACCACTTTATTCATACTCATAACAATTATATATACACTTATTTGGACCTAAGATCCAAGAAAATACAAAGTAGCTCATGTGACTAAGAATTACAATGAAATCTCTTGGAAACACCTTCTTTGCGGTATCAATCTTAGCTCGAAGAAATACTTCAAAGACTTCAGTAAAGATGCTGCAATTAGACTGGACCAACGATGTTGTCACTCTTTCACCCGCACAAACATTGCCAATAATGGTTTTTGAAAGCGTCTTGAGTCGCCCATCTAAAAAGATGGGTAGCCTTGATCGATAAACGTACTTGGGCCGGGGCTGATCCCCTAGAAGTGCAGGTCGTCAAATCACTATATCTTTATCATGGTGTCGATAAAAGATTTTACCTCCACAAATAATCAAACCAACAAAAAAGCTTGACACATCAACATAAACTCATCAGATCTGAATAGTCGAATCAGCGAGGACAAAAAACTCTCTAACCTCATGGCACTGCCAAAAAAACGAGAGGAAATTTATTCTCACAAAACTATAAAGATCACTTGACTTTGACGAAGAACATAGAGGTCTAATCTGGCTGTGTTTTTTGGTTATTAGCAATCTTGTTTTGTTGAAGTGTGTTACTACATAGTATTCCATTGAGTGTTTTTTATCGCTTCATAGTGTATTGATGAAAGTGCAAAAAACATGCAAGTGTATGATATTCTTTTGCGATGCAATTTTAAGTGATATGCTATTGATAGCTGAACACGCTCAAACACTCCATGTCAAGAAACGAATCATGTCGTACAAAGATGGCCGAAAGAAAAAGGTTGCAGAGACCCTCTCTAGAGTGGGCTGATGTAGAGGGATGATACAACGGTGCTAGCTCTGAACCTTTTTAAAAACGGAGGCAAACTATTTGTATCATTCTATTAGTTAAGGGAGAGACAAAGACAGGCCAACAATGAAACGCTAAATTAATAGAACGGGGTACTCTTCCGACATAATGTTTCCCAAATCCTTTGCTCCAGCCTTGACCAATTTTGCCGCCTCATTTTTAATCTTTGCAAGGATAATTTTTGGCAGCGCTTAAATACCTTGGAAGACACACACATCTGTTCCGTTCCAAATCGTCCAAGCAACTATCATAGTGAGGCTTAACTTTTCTTGCTTCCCATAGCCTTTCTCTCTTGATTTGTGGTGGCAACCTGTTTAGACAACCATCCCTTGGTTGCCTCTGCAGTCTCACGCGATGGGCGTTTGGTAACCCGCCAACGACGACCCTTCCTCGAACGGTTCAAAATGGGCCCATTGATGGAGGGGCGCAAAAAAGGGTCATTCTTTAGTAGTGACATCATATATGTGATAATAATACATGTACCTCTGATATTAGTTCCACCATCAATAATATTTGGTAAAAAAATGCACCATCAAAAGTACAAGATACAAGTTAAGAAGACCGAATGTTAATATCTAAACATTCAATTGCGACGATCTTTAGTAGGAGACCGATGGGACGCATGGCTACATCTGACGCGGAGGTTGATGAACGTTCACCTCTCTGATGAGCCAGATACTATTCACTAGAGATTAACTATGAACGGGATCTTCTCAATGAAATCTATGTACGTACACCTAATTGACTTTGGTCTGATTCTGAAATCGATACATATTTGGAAGATTAAAGTGCCGTTAAGAATCAAAGTCTTTATGTGGTTTGTTCACAAGAGGTGATTCTGAATAAGGATTACTTGGCAAAGCGTAGTTGTCAACGATGCTCCTTTTTTTTATCAAGATGAAGCTATTAAACACCTCTTTCTCGATTTTCCGCTGGCCAAACTATTATGACGTTCAATTCATATAGCCTTTAATATCACCGCTTCAAATAATATTCACACATTATTTGGGACGTGGCTAAATGGAGTTGATCCAAATACTACGAGGCATATTCGGATAGGAGTATGCGTATTACTTTGGACTATATGGAACTGCAGAAATGATATGGGTTTTAACAGATAAACATGTATAAACTTTTTGCAGGTTATTTACAGGGCCACTACTTGGATCCGTACATAGCCGTTACTCACTTCTGCGGAAGTCAGGGAGCCTTTGGTTATTGGGTCTACCCGATGAGAGGTGGTAGCTCGGGATATCTACAATCGGTTTGGATGGTGGTCCAGTACTAGGCTAGGTGTTTAGTCATCTTGTCCAATTTTCACCGGTTGTGTCAACTTTTACCTTCTTTCATTATTTTTTTTAGCTCCGAGCAAGCTTGTACTAGACCGCGGACTTTTCAGATACTTTGCTTAATAAAAGGGCTGCATGCATCATTCTGATGCAGAGGTCGGGCGTGATCCTCCTTTCCTAAAAAAAAAGTTAAGAAGAAGAACACAACAATAGCCCATGGATTTCTCGCAAAACAAAACAGTGGACCATGGATCAATTGATTAAAGAACATGCAACTTCTCCACGAACACATTCATAATAGCATTTAATCTCAAGTTCTCGACAATGGAAATGAACGAAGCAACAACTGGGGAGGGATTATTGGCTAAACATGAATATAACTAAGAGCATGGAGCTTATTCGATCGAGAAATCAATGACGGCATGCCCGAGCCGGAGGCAGCCTAGCCGATGTAGTACATGGGGTCTGGCAGCTTGAAAGTGCGGGCGCCCTCAGGCGCGCCGAGGATGTCACTCCACTGGTCGCCGATATTGCCGACGATGACGTACCCGGCGTCCTGCAGCTTCTGCCTCTCGCCGGACTTGTAGGTCACTGCGGAGCCCTTGAAGCCGGGCTGCTTCAGCAGCAGGTTCATCCACCCGGAGATGCCCTGGCGGCGGAGGTTGGTGACGGTGATGGCCCTCTGGTCCTCGGTCCGGCCGGTGAGGAACACTGGCTTGATACCGACCGAGCGCAGCTTGTTGTACAACCGCTTCGTCTCCGGCAGCGCGGGCGCGCTCCCCTCCCGCACGTATGCGTTGAAGCTCGTCGCGTTGAACGGTGTAGCCCTGCACTCACATGTGTATGAAGATATATTAGTGGCAGATTCAACTACATCAGCTGCTAGCAATTATGCATACCGAAGAAACACAGTGTGTGACCTAACAGTCAAGTGGATGAGCGGTAACTAAACCCAAGCTCTGCATCTGTACGTAAGGCACGTGCATGAGCAGTACGTAGTTGTGGACTAACGAGACTGATGATAAATTAAGTTGGCCATGTGGAGCGTATAAATCAATGAATGACACGGCGAGGTCCTACTCCAGCATCATCACGCTACTCTTTTGCTGGACCAAGAACGAACGCCAAACATAATCACTAGTTGTGGTATTTAATCTCATCGTGCACAGCTTTGTATGCAGCAGCACAGCTTTGTTGATTCCTTTGATAAATTAGGTCTACCGTTTGCAACGTTATTGCAAAGTTTCGGCTTTCAACAAAAAAGGTTAGCTTTGTCATGAGTGTGGTGAGGCAAAGTTACTCTAACTCCTCGATTAGTTAGATATGTTGTGATAAGCTGTTCATCCTACTTTTCTCGGACGCGCTTGTATGCTTTTATGTTTCCTTTTTCTAGCCGTTCAGTGTAGATCCTCTTTAAATTCTTAGGCCAAGGTATGATTTACTTTAAAATCACGATGCGTTAGTTCATTCATCACATTAATAATATATACAAGGTACTTAATCATAGTTTTGAACTAAACCTTTCGCATCAACTTGGCTAGATATGATCTAGGCTTCTACTACGTTTCCAGTTAATTTCCATTTCGTTTCAAGAGAATCATCTGAACTAATAGGGAAATATAGTGTTCCAACTCAACCCCCCCCCCCTCCCCCCAAAACGAATATTAGTGTTGCAGCGTATGTAACAATGCACAGGACGTTCTGACTTCTTACATCTTATTAAATAAGTATTATCCATCTAAACTCAATTAAGCATAAATAGTTAGAAGGTATGGGTTGATAAGGACGCTTGAAAAATAAACCGTCCGATAAAGTTGCTAGCCAAGTGGACAACAGATAAGGTCCTACTCCGGCCACCACATACACATGCACATCACAGCACACATCTCTATATCTAACTGTAGTTCTAGTATAGTATGTTTCCCTCTTGTTTTAATCTGTTGATCACTCATACGAGGGACATATATATGGTCCTGCTGGCTGTCTCTGTGACTGATTAATTTGAGGTGACCAGCAATGATGATGTCCAACTGTCCAACACGTCCAAGTAATACATTTCTACATTTCCACTTTTAGTCTCCCTTGTTTTTTCTTTTTCATTCATTAGAGATCTTACGATGCCACATTGTTATTCTAGCTAGTCAGTTGATTTTAATTAACGAGGTCTAGTCAGATTTTTAGTTTATTTGAATGAAAAGATGAGTGCAAGTCCCTGCTCAGATGCACCTGCAATAGATAGCAAGTATAATGCACTACACATAGCATCAGTAGTGTGTATGTATACAATCGAGTAGTACGTACCCGAAGCCGTGCTTGGCGTAGTAGGGGAGGTTGGAGAGGGTGGTCTCGTCGATGTCGAAGACCCAGACCTCCTTGCCGTTGCCGGTGAGCTTGAGGGAGTCGACGTAGGCGAGGGCCTGGTCGACGACGACCTTGGAGTCGCGGCGGAAGTGGCTGCCGAGCATGTAGTGGCCAACGTACCCCTCGCAGCTGGCGGGCACGGTCTTCCAGTCCCGCACGTTGTGCGCCTCCACGCCCAGCACCCAGCTGTCGCACGCCACTCCGGCGTGCTTGCCGGAGCCCAGCAGCGGCCGCAGCGCGTGGATCAATGGTGCCACCACCGCCTCGTCCATGGACGTCGGCATGCGGATGTTGGCCTCCCACGCGCCGCAGGAGGCCACGAGGAGAGCCGTGGCGACGAGGAGGAGGAGCGTCGTCGTCCTAGCCATCGCCATTTCTAGCTACTCTTTGGTGATTGCTGAGGTGCAAATAGTGTGGGGTGGCTAGCTCCTTAAATAGGAAGGGAAGAGAAGGAAAGCCGCAAGGATCGATCCTACACACGGCGTGTGCGTGAGCGTGAGCTTGAGGTAAATTAACTGACAATACAAAAGAGGGAGGGGGTTGGTGTCATGCATATGATAATGATACCTAGGGGTCGCTTTCAGAGCGTGGGACACGAGCGTCGTTGTCGTCGACGCGGAGAGGACTGATGTGATCCGATCTTGATGCTGTTAGTCCAATAATTCAGCTCATTATAGCATGCATACGTACCATGCAGATCACTTGTTCTGATTCACTGCATGCTACATTTTCTATGAAATGCAGTACAAGAAAATCCCTAGAAAGAAATTCCTATAGGGTTCAATCTTACAAATCAAATAACCAATACAGGAAAAATTATTATGGGTCACAATCCTCCTTTTTTTTTAATGAAAATCCTCTTAACCAAAGAGGCCTATAATTTTGCTACTCTCCACTATTTTGGAGTATTTAATTTTTATGCAGCTCACTCACCCACCTTGTCTTTATTTAATAACTCACCCACTCTCTTTGTGACTCGTGAGTGAGAATGCATAGTTGTGCAGCAGCTCAGCATTGTGGATTTCTTAAAAAAAAAAATAGATCTACCATTGCAGCTTTATTACACAGTTCCGGCTTTCAACAAAAGGTCTACTTTGTCATGATTGTGGCCAAACAAAGTTATTCGAACCCCTCTATTAGTGAGATGACCTATGAATTGATAATTTGTTCATCTTTTTTTCCAGACACGCTTGTATACTCTTATGTTTCTTTTTCTAGCCGCCCCGTGTAGATTCACTTTTAATTTCTTAGGACGAGGTATGATTACTTTTAAGTCGCATTAGCTTGTTCATCACATGGTTTGCAGAAAAGGAGAAAGTTATGCCCAGCTAGTTAATCTAAGGAATAGTGGTGTAGCATGTAACCATGCACAAGATATTCGGACTTCTAACATCCTCATACATACCTTTTCTTTTGTGGAGATTCATCAGAAAGTATCACCAGTCTAACTAACGATTTCATTTTTTGGTTGTTCACAAATTTGGTCTTATTTCGAAGTGTCATATAATGTTTCATTGAGTTTCTCTATTGTTTTAAAGTCTATCATAATATCTCGTTGATTTTTTTATTGCTGCATTAAAGTGCACAAAACATGCAAGTGTATGTTCTTTTTTTTGCAATGTAAATTTAAGTGATATGTTTTTGAGAGCTGAATGTTAAACACTAAAACACCCGATGTTAAGACACTAATCACGTCGTACAAAAAGGCCCGAGAGAACACGGTTGCTGACGCTCTCTCTAGAGTGGGTTGGTGTAAATGGATGTTACAACTTTGCAAGCTAGCTACGAGCTTTTTTTTAAAGGAGGCAAACTATTTGTCTCGTTCCATTAATTAAGAGAGATTTAGAACAAGATCAACCGAAAAAAAGATAGGCTAACAACGAAAGGATGAAATAATAGAATGGGGCTACTCTTCCGGCATAATTTTTCCCAAATCCTTTGCCCCGGCCTTGATCCATGTTGCCACCTTATTTAATGTATGCAAGGATGATGTTTGCCATGGTTGAAATACCTTGGAAGACATGCGTATTTCTTTCGTTCCAAATCGTCCAATTAATAGCATAGTTAGCGTTTCCATATCCTTCCTCTTATGATTCTTGTTGGACACCTGTTTAGACCAACATTCCTTGATCGAGGTGTCCACACTCTAGGATTTGATCTCCAAAGAGACCAAGCCAGTCTCTAATCTAGCTCTGAACTCTATTGAAACCTTACATACAATACATATGCACACAACATGCAAGACACAAGAACAACGTCATAATCGTTAGTTGTACACTATCAGTGGACACAACCCGTCATCTATGTGGGCGCTTGGTTGCCTCTCCTGACCGGTGTTTGGTGGTCCGCCAATTATGATCCCTTCCTCCAATGGGCCAAAATGGGCCCATTAGTGGAGGGGTTCATGATATATGTGACAATATTATGTACCTCTAATATTAGTTACACCATCAACAATGTTTAGTAGAAAAAATACACCATCAGCAGTACAAGATCCAAGTTAAGAAGAACAACACATCTAACAATAATATAGCCCATGGATTCTCGGAAAAAATAGCAGTGGACAATGGATGCATTGATTAAGCAACATGCAGCTTTCCCGGAAAATGTCTAATACATAATAATTCATCTCAAGTTCTCAACAATGGAAATTAACCAAGCAACAGGAGGGGGGGGGGGGGGGGGGGGGGGGGGGGACGATTATTGACGAAGCATATGCATATGATTAAGAGCATGGAGTTTATTCGTGGATCCAAGACTGAGGAGCAATCAATGGTGGCAGGAACCGGTCTAGCCGATGTAGTACATGGGGTCGGGGAGCTTGAAGGTGCGGGCACCCTCGGGCGCGCCGAGGATGTCGCTCCACTGATCACCGATGTTGCCGACGATGACGTACCCGGCATCCTGCAGCTTCTGCCTCTTGCCGGACTTGTAGGTCACCGCGGAGCCATTGAAGCCGGGCTGCTTCAGCAGCAGGTTCATCCAGCCGGAGATCCCCTGGCGGCGCAGGTTGGTGACGGTGATGGCCCTCTGGTCCTCGGTCCGTCCGGTGAGGAACACCGGCTTGATGCCGACCGAGCGCAGCTTGTTGTACAACCTCTTAGTCTCTGGCAGCGCTGGCGCGCTCCCCTCCAGCACATTCGCGTTGAAGCTCGTCGCGTTGAACGGTGTAGCCCTGCAGGCACATGTATATGAAGATAGATTAATGGCAGATTCAACTACATCAGCTGCTAGCAATTATGCATACCGAAGAAACCAAATGGCCAAGTGGATGAGCAGTACTTAAACCTAATGCTCTGTATCTCTACGTAATGCACATGCATGGGCAGTACAGTACGTATTGTGGACGAACGAGACTGTTGGTAAATAAAGTTGGCCAAATGGAGGGTATAAAATCAATGAATATGACACAGCGAGGTCGTACTCCGGCATCATCACGCTACTGTTTTGCTGGACCAAGAACAAGTGCCAAACTTACTCACTACTACTACTTGTAGTATTTAACCTAATCGTGCACAGCTTTGTATGCAGCAGCTCAGCTTTGTTGATTCCTTTGATCAAATAGGTTTACCATTGCAGCTTTCTCAAAAAAAAAAAGGTTTACCATTGCAGCCTTATATATTGCAACTGAGTTTCGGCTTTCAACAACAAAAGGTTAGTTTTGTCATGATTGTGGTGAAGCAAAGTTATTGGAAACCCTCGATTAGTTAGATGTACACCTGTTCGTTTTTATTTCTTTTCTAGGACACGCTTGTAAACCTTTTATGTTTCTTTTTTCTAGCCGGCCACTGTAGATTCACTTTAAATTTCTTACGGTAAGGTATGATTTCCTTTAAATCGCAATGCACAGCTCCTTCGTCACATTAAAAAAACATGTATGGAAGTTATACACAGCTAGTTAAGTAATCATAGTTTCGAACTAAACAGTTAGCTTCATCTTGGGCTAGATATGATCTAGCAGACTTCTCCTACATTTTGGCTCAAGAGAATCTTCTTAACTAAGGAACAGTATTGTAGCATATGTAACTATGGCAAGATGTTCTGACTTCTTACATCTTGTAAAATAAGTATTATTGGTCTAAACTCAATTAGCATAACATATCTAGAAAGTGTGTTCATAAGGACGGCCGAAAAATAAATCTGTTGATAAAGTAGCCAAGTGGACAACAGACATGGTCCTACTCCGGTCATCACATGCCCATGCCCATGCCAATCACATCACATCTCTATATCTAAAAACTGTATAGTATGTTTTCCTCCCTCTTGTTTTGTTGGGGACATATATATGGTCCTGCTGGGCTTCTCTGTGACTGTGATTAATTGGAGGTGACCAGCAATGATAATGTCCAAGTGTCCAGTCCAAAGCTAGTGATCAGTATATTCCTTTTTATATCCACTTCTAGTATCGCTTGCTTTCCCATTCTCATTCATTAGCTAGAGATCTTACGATGCCACAGTGTTATTCGTGTTTTTTCTTGTCTAACTAGTGAGTTGATTTTAAGTAACGAGGTCGAGTCAGATTTTTACTTCCTGTGAACGAAAAATCCCTGCTCAGATGCACCTGTAATAATTTGCAACTGCATGTATATATGTACGCATATATAGCATGGCGTGCACGTATGCATTCAATCGAGTAGTGCGTACCCGAAGCCGTGCTTGGCGTAGTAGGGGAGGTTGGAGAGGGTGGTCTCGTCGATGTCGAAGACCCACACCTCCTTGCCGTTGCCGGCGAGCTTGAGGCTGTCGACGTAGGCGAGGGCCTGGTCGATGACGATCTTGGAGTCACGGTGGAAGTGCTTACCGAGCATGTAGTGGCCGACGTAGCCCTCACAGCTGGCGGGCACCGTCTTCCAGTCCCGTACGTTGTTGGCGCCGCCTCGCCTCCTCGCAACGCCGCTTCTTCTTCCTCTTGGCTGTCTCACACAACTCTCTCTTTCTCTCTTCTATGGCTTCTCTCAACAACACACGAGAACACACACACCCGCACACATGCACCAAGGGAGAAACCAGTCGCTAGCTTTGCCAAGCGGTTCTCTCCTTGGTGAACACACTGACTACATTTTACCTCTAGCCTTCTCGACCTCTTATCTCATTTGTCTGGTCAGTGGTCACTTAAATAGTAGATACAAGACTCGCGCACGCACGCCGGCCATCACACCCGGCCACTAGTCGTACGTCCTCCATGCACTAACTAATCCTATCTACATGCACGTACAAACAGGCCTTATCCTTCTCCTAGCTAGAATCATTCCAGCAGCCACAAGACTCGGCTAACAACTTATGCATGCAGCCTAATCACTACTACATGCACGCCTGTGCCCGGCCCTTGCTCAACCTCCTCTTAACGGCCAAAGAAAACTAGGCCAACTCAATATGCACGTAGAGCCCCACGCTCCAGCCTTCGTCGCACTTGCCGCATCACACGCCCACGCTGCCTCGCGCAGCACTGCAGCCTCACGCTGCCATCGGCATCTCGCCATCATCGCCGTATCACACGACTCCTTGGCATCTCGCCTTCTCCGCACGCCTCCGCTGAAGCTTCGTCGGACAATCTAGTCCCTAGACAAACTAAGCTACATGCATAACGAAAAACAAAGAGTGTAGAGTGGCTAGCTCGTTAAATAGGAAGGGAAGAGAAGGGAAGCTCCATGGATCGATCCTAATACGGTGTGTGCGTGAGTGTGAGCTAAAGGTAAATTAACTGACAAAACAAAAGAGGGAGGGGGTTGGTGTCATATGGTAGCTAGGGCTCGCTTTCAAAGCGTGGGACACGCGCCTTGGGCCAATGTTTGGATTGAAGGAGAGTGTCGACAGGGATTGGATCGAGGTGGTCCGATCTTGATGCGGTTAGTCCAATAATTCAGTTCATTATAGCATGCATACGTGCCATCGAGATCTCTTTTCCTGATTTATCATAGGATTTCGCTACAAATCAAACAGTAGATTTTTTTTTAGCATGGCAGATCGAACATGCGAGATACCAAATTATATTGTCGCGAGGATGATAATTTCCTTTAACAAGCATGACAAATCTTTGTCATTTTAGTTTTTCGCCAGGAATTGGCATGCTTGCTAAAGCAAATTGTCATCCTCACGACAACATAATTTGCCATAAAAAGCTTTCGATTTGTCATGCTTAAAAATCTGATGTTGCATCTTTAGCATTCCCGTTTACCATATGTACTGCATAGTGTTACCATTCTTCACTCCATATATTTTATCCCCCACAAACAAATAAAAACTTCATATATTTTATGTCCTGGATTGCAAGGTAGAGAGTGACAGAAGGAGAAAGGGGGTTTGATGTCAATGACGGGGCCACATTTTGAGCGTGGAACCTGTCATGTGATATTTGAAAGGATTAGATGCATGGTTGTGATTTGAGGGGATAGATGTGTTTTTTTCTTCTTCTAAAAATTACTCATGTGATAGATGTGTTGGATATATTATAGATGAGTTCTTATTTTTATGATTTTTTTCCAGGGAGGGGGTCGGTGTCATTGGTGGGGTCGCATTCAGAGCGTGGAGCACGCCGGGTCCATATTTTGCAGGATTATTACACGGTTTTGATTGGTGGAGAGTCGATGGAGATATGATATTTCCTTTTAGGGATGACGGGGATATGATGTGATCCGATCGAGATGTGCTACTTTAATAATTCAGGTAACAATGACACACGTAGGGCGTAGCCAGGCCCAAGAAATGTGGACCATGGTCTGAGGTGTGGCGACATGATTCTTCAGTGATTGACAGTAGCATTGTTTGGCACTGTAGCTGTGAGGTTGGCCTGGGGCATCGCTCCGACCTGGCTACACTATACGTATAATGTAGATCTTACCTGGCTCGAACCGGGCCACACTATGTGATATTTGTAAGGCTTAGATGCATGTGGTTATGATTGGAGGGGCAAGATGTGTTGGATATATGAGCAAAATTCTATGCGATTTAATTAAAAAAAAATAGCGAAAAGAGCCTGATGAATATCCTAGGCATATTCAACAAGCCAACAAGACGATCTAGACATGCTATCTCATACAAAAAAAATGTCTATCTTGATTGCAAGTACTACAGACCAAATATGATCCCTAACAAAAGGGATAAGAACAATTACTGAGTCGGTGTAGCACCCTTCGTCGCAGCGGTGGCTGGCTAGTCCGGGGCCCTGGAGATGAAGCAGTTGATGCCGAGGGAGTGGGTGAAGCAGCAAGTAGTCATGCACACGCTCCCTAAAACATCCTTTGCCCTCACTCATGAAAGTCTTCGAGAGCGGAACTCACTCTCTTGGTGCGACCAGTGCATGCACCTTGCCAGGATGGGAAAAACCTAGAGGCAACCCAAATCATTGCAAGAGAAGGCTATGATCCTTAGGTTAGTGGTTACTTCTCTCTCCTTGAGGAACGATAGTTTGTAGACGAGTAGTAACTAAACCATAATGGGCGGGTGGTTGATTTTTCATCAACCTAGCTTTTCCTTCCTTAGTAAGATACCCCAGGACAACAAAATGGAAAGAACTTCGACATTTGGCATGGATACAAGCCCATCTCGACTCGTTCGCCGAGAACAATGAACGTGAAACGCTTGGAGATGCGGACAGCACATGAGGACCACATGAGTATCAATTCACTTCTCAATCTGTTAATAGAGGGTAGAAACTAAGTCCTATATCATCGTCATACTTTGGAACGGCATCTTATATCCCTGGTGGGTTTCGATGATTAATGAGAGGGTAGAAAACTAGGCATTATATTTGACCTAACTCCTCAATGTTGGACTAAAGTTCCACTACTTGTCATGCGTCAGTGGGCTTCTAGGATTTATTTTGAATTATTGTGATTTTTTAACTAGACTGGCACTATAATTCCAACATGATGTGTGATCCAATCTCGATGTAGAGTGCTCTGGAGATACTCAAATAATTCAGTTACTACATATGCCATGATCAGTACTCATTTTTCGTATATTTTTTACAAAAAAGTTATATTGATATTCTTAGATTTTTTTTGTTTAATATTTTGCACAACTAGTGTCAACTAGCTACACATCTAAGCACATCTTTGGATGTAGTTGGCACGGTGTAATGATTGGTGTGGCGCATAATGCGTTGACATCCCAATTATTACAAATTGATTGTAATTTGTCCCACTCAGTCCTGCTATCACTGGGTAATTCGTGTCACATTCTCCATATATAACCTCTAACTTGTATTCATTATGGAATTGCTAGTGCAGAATATTTTCGGTAAAAAGATAGAGCAAATATGCCATGATCTTGAAATTATTTCATCTCTTATTATGTTTATGTCTCCAACCAAATTAAACCAGTCGATTCATAACCAAAAAAAAGATAGGACAAGGAACCTTATCCCTTTAGTAAGTTCCATTTCATATTTCTGACTTATCATATTTATGTACAAGTCCCTTTGGTTCATGCTTGAGTCCTCCAACTTAACACAATGTTGCAATTTAGCACTTTGTCTTACCATATTTTCGAGTAAAGCCATTAGGCCCATTGGACTTTGAAGTTTAGCTGTTAGGTTAGTTGTTTTCAGCATTTTAACTATCTGGTTATTATTACTTATCTTTTGAGCTCTCTACTTTAGAACAAATAGACATCTAGACCTGCACATCTTTACAAATAATTACGCACCATTTTACATCATTTGAAACTACAATATAAGGTTGTGAAGTATTCATATATTGTACAGCTACACACTTTTCAACCATATATACGCTTTCGATGGATTTCACGCACCACGCCCACCCACACCAAAACCGATGGTACACTAGCGAACAACCAACCAACAGATATACCCTGAAAAAAGTAGCACGCCAAAGCACGCTTCTGCTCCTTCTTGCTCAAATGTTCGAATGTTAGATGAATAATGATATCATTTGTATGACGACTGAACGAAACTAGAAATTAAATTATGTTGTTCTAATTCTATACATGGATCTAAACAAGAGAGGACTAGTGTGCAAGAAATCAGGCATCTCGGTTTGTATGGATGTCCACATGCTTGTGACGGGCATTTGCAAGATGGTAGTGCACAATGATCCCGCTATAATATGGAGTGTTTTACACATGGGGATTGATAGGCCTCTATACAGTTAATGATATACTCCTCCATTCCAAAGTATAAATAGTATTTTTCTTGAAAAGTTAAACTTCCATATGTATTGACCAGGGTTATAAAGAAAAATACTAATATCTACAATACCAAATCAATACCATTTGGTTCATTATGAAAATATATTTTTATACTTTACTTGTTTGGTATTCTAGATGTTGTTATTTGTCCTATAAACCTAGTCACACATGCACATGCTTAACTTTCATGAAAAAATACACCATATATTTTGGAAGGGGGGAGCATGATGAATTACTAGCATGGTAAATTAGTTTTTTTTTTCAAATTTAGATGTCCAACGCATCCACGTATAGATTTTTTTTGGATCTAGATCTTTTCACTACCACACTTGGGGGTGGAACACTGATGCAGAGTTTTGACACATGGGTCTACACGGACCCAAATAAGAATTTAAATAAAAAATAAAAAATCAATTTTTTCTGTTTTTCTAACAAACATGATCTTGTGTTATATCATATGTGAAATTTCACGAGAAAATGGCTTTTGTGGACTTCGGGCAAAAAAATGATAACTACCAAAAGCTTCAAGAGTACCTTTTATATACTACTAGCACAAATGATCGTGCGTTACAACGGGAAACATTGTTACCCATCTCATGCATCCACGTATTCCCGTCTCTCCAGCCCTACTGTCCTCTTTCTCTCCCTCAAAGAGCTCCTCTAGTACTCTAGACAAGTAGCTGCAATCTTTCGTCCACCGCCATTAATTGCCCTCCACTTCCTGAATCTCAATATGCCCTGCGTGCAACCTCCTTTAATTATGTAGCAAGCCAATCCCAATATGCGCAGCGTGCAACCTTCTTTAATTATGCAGCAAGCCATTTAATTGCGCACCCCTTAATTAGACCACATAGGATGTTATATTCCTTCCTTCCTTTAGCGGCACTCTTTCTCTTCTTCTCACATCATCATCCTCATCTTCCGTTTATTTATTCCCAAGCCGACTTATTGGGTTCATAAATAACAGATAACTCCAAGACGTATATAAATTGGTGGTTTTGGTTCTAAGGCGACGAGGTGGTACTATTTAATGATAATAGAATAGCCAACTTACTGTGTTGATGGTTTTTAGGCCCCTTGGCTCACGTAGGGGACTGGCTCCATGTGGCTCAATCGAAGAAGAAAATGCGGAGCAGGCCCCTTGACTGCACGGTTTAGAGGTCCAGTCTGAAAAATTATTTATGCATGGACGAACAATTTTTTTAGTACCACCTGACGTAGGAACAGGAGAAGACAATTCAATACGGTGAATGGACCAAAAATTCAGAGAAATGCACTTCCCATTATTAGTAGGTATAGATTGACTTTGTTTTGTTTTCTCACAAAGAATACAACGAAAGTCATTCCTTCTCAAAATATTACATGTGAGTATAACACTAGACCATGTTTGTTATGAAAAAAGTTTCAGAAATGTTTGACCTTGTTGTTGTTTTTTTAATTTGGATAATGTGCATTGAAGATCCATTGGGTATTTCTGGATGGAACATGTTATATTTGGAAGGGTCAGATGCTTTTGGTTGGAGAATAAATGTGCATGATGTGTGTAGAGTACTCCGAGGATGCTCAAATAGTTCAAGTACTACATATGACATGATATGTGCTCATTTTTACTCATTTAATTTTGCCTATATTGATATTTTGTGTTCTTATTTTATATTTTAGACACTTAGTGTGGGTTTAATAGTAAACTAGCAACACTGCTAAGCATGATTTCCAATGCTGTTGGCACACTGTCATCGTTTGTGAGACGCATGATGCATCAACATCACAGTCATTATGAATCGGTTGTCTCTCTTTCGTAATCTCGCAATTACTATGTAACTTGTGTCATCATTCTCTATATACTGCCCCTACCAATTATACTTGTGATGGATTGCATAGTACTATGTTTAAAGATCTTCCATCTCTCATCCGGCTTATGTCTCCAACAAAAACAATCAAACCAATTGATTTGTAACCGCACAAAAGTTGAGACAAACATTATTCCTTAGTTGATTCCTAAAACCACAATGCAGGGAGGACTCCATTGCCACAAACCTAAGAACTATAGGTTGCGGGATCTTTCTGGAATAGAACACAACAAAAGGACAAGGTGAAACAAGCAATGTAAAGTATCATTGTTCGTATATAGAGTTTGTTGGACCAAATCTGTCACATTTACTAGATGCCCGCCCATCTATGTGTCGGCTCTTCAACCATATCTACTCTTCCATAGATCTCTCGCATGGCAGCCACATATACCAAAACCACAAAAACAATGACAGAAAAAGACCCTCGATCAAATGCACAACCAACAAATAAACCCTATAGAAAAAAAACTAGTGTGGCAAAGTGCGCTTCAGCTCCTAGTCTCATAGATGTTCGAATGTTAACTGAATAATGTTGGAAACATGCCCTAGAGGCAATAATAAAGTGGTTATTATTATATTTCCTTGTTCATGATAATTGTCTGTTGTTCATGCTATAATTGTATTAACCGGAAACAGTAATACATGTGTGAATGCATAGACCGTGATATGTCCCTAGTAAGCCTCTAGTTGACTAGCTCGTTGATCAATAGATGGTTGTGGTTTTCTGACCATGGACATTGGATGTCATTGATAACGGGATCACATCATTATGAGAATGATGTGATGGACAAGACCCAATCCTAAGCATAGCACAAGATCGTGTAGTTCGTTTTGCTAGAGCTTTTCTAATGTCAAGTATCGTTTCCTTAGACCATGAGATTGTGCAACTCCCGAATACCGTAGAAATGCTTTGGGTGTACCAAACGTCACAACGTAACTGGGTGGCTATAAAGGTGCACTACAGGTATCTCCGAAAGTGTCTGTTGGGTAGGCACGAATCAAGACTGGGATTTGTCACTCCGTATGACGGAGAGGTATCTCTGGGCCCACTCGGTAATGCATCATCATAATGAGCTCAATGTGACTAAGGAGTTAGTCATGGGATCATGCGTTACAGAACGAGTAAAGAGACTTTCCGGTAACGAGATTGAACGAGGTATGGGGATACCGACGATCGAATCTCGGGCAAGTAACATACCGATGGACAAAGGGAATTGCATACGGGATTGATTGAATCCCCGACATCGTGGTTCATCCGATGAGATCATCGTGGAACATGTGGGAGCCAACATGGGTATCTAGATCCCGTTGTTGGTTATTCGCCGGAGAGCGTCTCGGTCATGTCTGCATGGTTCCCGAATCCGTAGGGTCTAAACACTTAAGGTTCGGTGATGCTAGAGTTGTTATGGGAAATTGTATGTGGTTACCGAAGGTTGTTCGGAGTCCCGGATGAGATCCCGGACATCACGAGGAGTTCCGGAATGGTCCGGAGGTGAAGAATTATATATGGGAAGTCCAGTTTCAGTCACCGGAATGGTTTCAAGGGTTATCTGTATTCTACCGGGACCACCAAAAGGTGTCCGGGGGTCCACTGGGTGGGGCCACCTGCCCCTGGGGGACTTAATGGGCTGAACAAGGGTGGGAACCACCCCCCTAGTGGGCTGGTGTGCCCCCTCCCCCCCAAGGGCCCAAGGCGCCTAGGGTTGGAAACCCTAGGGGGTGGGGGCGCCTCCCATCAAACTTCGGGGGCAAGTCCCCCCCCCCCCTGCCTTCCCCTAGATGGGATCTAAGGGGGCCGGCCCCCTTTCCCCTTCACCCTATAAATAGACGGGGGTGGGAGGGCAGCCGCACCCCTTCCCTGGCGCAGCCCTCCCCCTCTCCAACACCTCCTCCTCCGTAGTGCTTGGTGAAGCCCTGCCGGAGAACTGCAAGCTCCACCACCACGTCGTCGTGCTGCCGGAGCTCTCCCTCAACTTCTCCTCCCCCCTTGCTGGATCAAGAAGGAGGAGGCGTCCCCGGGTTGTACGTGTGTTGAACGCGGAGGCGCCGTCCGTTCGGCGCTAGATCGGATCTTCCGCGATTTGAATCGCCGCGAGTACGACTCCATCAACCGCGTTCTTGTAACGCTTCCGCTTAGCGATCTTCAAGGGTATGAAGATGCACTCCCTCTCTCTCGTTGCTAGTATCTCCTAGATTGATCTTGGTGACACGTAGGAATTTTTTTGAATTATTACTACGTTCACTATCAGTGGCATCATGAGCTAGGTCTATGCGTAGATTCTATGCATGAGTAGAAGACAAAGTAGTTGTGGGCGATGATTTGGTCAATTTGCTTGCCGTTACTAGTCTTATCTTGATTCGGCGGCATTGTGGGATGAAGCGGCCCAGACCGACCTTACATGTACGCTTACATGAGACTAGTTCCACCGACTGACATGCACTTGATGCATAAGGTGGCTAGCAGGTGTCTGTCTCTCCCACTTTAGTCGGATCGGATTCGATGAAAAGGGTCCTTATGATGGGTAAATAGCAATTGACATATCACCATTGTGGTTTTTGCGTAGGTAAGAAACGTTCTGGCTAGAAACCCATAGCAGCCACGTAAAACATGCAACAACATTTAGAGGACGTCTAACTTGTTTTTGCAGGGTATGCTTGTTGGGGAACATAGTAATTTCAAAAAAAAATCCTACGCACACGCAAGATCATGGTGATGCATAGCAACGAGAGGGGAGAGTGTTGTCCACGTACCCTCGTAGACCGAAAGAGGAAGCGTTAACACAACGCGGTTGATGTAGTCGTACGTCTTCACGATCCGACCGATCAAGTACCGAACGCACGGCACCTCCGAGTTCAGCACACGTTCAGCTCGATGACGTCCCTCGAACTCCGATCCAGCCGAGTGTTGAGGGAGAGTTTCGTCAGCACGACGGCGTGGTGACGATGATGATGTTCTACCGACGCAGGGCTTCGCCTAAGCACCGCTACGATATTATCAAGGTGTAATATGGTGGAGGGGGCACCGCACACGGCTAAGAGATCAATAGATCAATTGTTGTGTCCATGGGGTGCCCCCCTGCCCCCGTATATAAAGGAGCAAGGGGGGAGGCGGCCGGCCTAGGAGGAGGGCGCGCCAAGGGGGGAGTCCTACTCCCACCGGCAGTAGGACTCCTCCTTTCCTTGTTGGACTAGGAGAAGGGAAGGGAGAAGGAGAAGGAAGGAAGGGGGCGCCCCCCCTCCCTAGTCCAATTCGGACTAGTCCATGGGAAGGGGTGCGGCCACCCTTTGGGGCCTTTCTCTCCTTTCCCGTATGGCCCATTAAGGCCCAATACGAATTCCTGTAACTCTCCGATACTCCGAAAAATACCCGAATCACTCGGAACCTTTCCGATGTCCGAATATAGTCGTCCAATATATCGATCTTTACGTCTCGACCATTTCGAGACTCCTCGTCATGTCCCCGATCTCATCCGGGACTCCGAACTCCTTCGGTACATCAAAACTCACAAACTCATAATAAAATTGTCATCGTAACGTTAAGCGTGCGGACCCTACGGGTTCGAGAACTATGTAGACATGACCGAGACACGTCTCCGGTCAATAACCAATAGCGGGACCTGGATGCCCATATTGGCTCCCACATATTCTACGAAGATCTTTATCGGTCAAACCGCATAACAACATACGTTGTTCCCTTTGTCATCGGTATGTTACTTGCCCGAGATTCGATCGTCGGTATCTTAATACCTAGTTCAATCTCGTTACCGGCAAGTCTCTTTACTCATTCCGTAATACATCATCTCGCAACAAACTCATTAGTTGCAATGCTTGCAAGGCTTAAGTGATGTGCATTACCGAGAGGGCCCAGAGATACCTCTCCGACAATCGGAGTGACAAATCCTAATCTCGAAATACGCCAACCCAACAAGTACCTTCGGAGACACATGTAGAGCACCTTTATAATCACCCAGTTACGTTGTGACGTTTGGTAGCACACAAAGTGTTCCTCCGGTAAACGGGAGTTGCATAATCTCATAGTCATAGGAACATGTATAAGTCATGAAGAAAGCAATAGCAACATACTAAACGATCGAGTGCTAAGCTAACGGAATGGGTCAAGTCAATCACATCATTCTCCTAATGATGTGATCCCGTTAATCAAATGACAACTCATGTCTATGGCTAGGAAACATAACCATCTTTGATCAACGAGCTAGTCAAGTAGAGGCATACTAGTGACACTCTGTTTTTCTATGTATTCACACATGTATCATGTTTTCGGTTAATACAATTCTAGCATGAATAATAAACATTTATCATGATATAAGGAAATAAATAATAACTTTATTATTGCCTCTAGGGCATATTTCCTTCAGTCTCCCACTTGCACTAGAGTCAATAATCTAGATTACACAGTAATGATTCTTACACCCATGGAGCCTTGGTGCTGATCATGTTTTGCTCGTGGAAGAGGCTTTGTCAACGGGTCTGCAACATTCAGATCCGTATGTATCTTGCAAATTTCTATGTCTCCCACCTGGACTAAATCCCGGATGGAATTGAAGCGTCTTTTGATGTGCTTGGTTCTCTTGTGAAATCTGGATTCCTTTGCCAAGGCAATTGCACCAGTATTGTCACAAAAGATTTTCATTGGACCCGATGCACTAGGTATGACACCTAGATCGGATATGAACTCCTTCATCCAGACTCCTTCATTTGCTGCTTCCGAAGCAGCTATGTACTCCGCTTCACATGTAGATCCCGCCACGATGCTTTGTTTAGAACTGCACCAACTGACAGCTCCACTGTTCAATGTAAACACGTATCCGGTTTGCGATTTAGAATCGTCCGGATCAGTGTCAAAGCTTGCATCAACGTAACCATTTACGATGAGCTCTTTGTCACCTCCATATACGAGAAACATATCCTTGGTCCTTTTCAGGTATTTCAGGATGTTCTTGACCGATGTCCAGTGATCCACTCCTGGATTACTTTGGTACCTTCCTGCTAGACTTATAGCAAGGCATACATCAGGTCTGGTACACAGCATTGCATACATGATAGAGCCTATGGCTGAAGCATAGGGGACATCTTTCATCTTCTCTCTATCTTCTGAAGTGGTTGGGCATTGAGTCTTACTCAACTTCACACCTTGTAACACAGGTAAGAACCCTTTCTTTGCTTGATCCATTTTGAACTTCTTCAAAACTTTGTCAAGGTATGTGCTTTGTGAAAGTCCAATTAAGCGTCTTGATCTATCTCTATAGATCTTGATGCCCAATATATACGCAGCTTCACCGAGGTCTTTCATTGAAAAACTCTTATTCAAGTATCCCTTTATGCTATCCAGAAATTCTATATCATTTCCAATCAGCAATATGTCATCCACATATAATATCAGAAATGCTACAGAGCTCCCACTCACTTTCTTGTAAATACAGGCTTCTCCAAAAGTCTGTACAAAACCAAATGCTTTGATCACACTATCAAAGCGTTTATTCCAACTCCGAGAGGCTTGCACCAGTCCATAAATGGATCGCTGGAGCTTGCATACTTTGTTAGCTCCCTTTGGATCGACAAAACCTTCTGGTTGCATCATATACAATTCTTCTTCCAGAAATCCATTTAGGAATGCAGTTTTGACATCCATTTGCCAAATTTCATAATCATAAAATGTGGCAATTGCTAACATGATTCGGACGGACTTAAGCATCGCTACGGGTGAGAAGGTCTCATCGTAGTCAATCCCTTGAACTTGTCAAAAACCTTTCGCAACAAGTCGAGCTTTATAGACAGTAACATTACCGTCAGCGTCAGTCTTCTTCTTGAAGATCCATTTATTTTCAATGGCTTGCCAATCATCGGGCAAGTCAACCAAAGTCCATACTTTGTTCTCATACATGGATCCCATCTCGGATTTCATGGCCTCAAGCCATTTTGCGGAATCTGGGATCACCATCGCTTCTTCATAGTTTGTAGGTTCGTCATGGTCTAGTAACATAACCTCCAGAACAGGATTACCGTACCACTCTGGTGCGGATCTTACTCTGGTTGACCTACGAGGTTCAGTAATAACTTGATCTGAAGTTTTATGATCATCATCATTAACTTCCTCACTAATTGGTGTAGGCGTCGCAGAAACCGGTTTCTGTGATGAACTACTTTCCAATAAGGGAGCAGGTACAGTTACCTCATCAAGTTCTACTTTCCTCCCACTCACTTCTTTCGAGAGAAACTCCTTCTCCAGAAAAATTCCGAATTTAGCAACAAAAGTTTTGCCTTCGGATCTGTGATAGAAGGTGTACCCAACAGTTTCCTTTGGGTATCCTATGAAGACACATTTCTCCGATTTGGGTTCGAGCTTATCAGGTTGAAGTTTTTTCACATAAGCATCGCAGCCCCAAACTTTAAGAAACGACAACTTTGGTTTCTTGCCAAACCACGGTTCATAAGGCGTCGTCTCAACGGATTTTGATGGTGCCCTATTTAACGTGAATGCTGCCGTCTCTAAAGCATAACCCCAAAACGATAGTGGTAAATCAGTAAGAAACATCATAGATCGCACCATATCTAGTAAAGTACGATTACGACGTTCGGACACACCATTACGCTGTGGTGTTCCGGGTGGCGTGAGTTGCGAAACTATTCCGCATTGTTTCAAATGAAGACCAAACTCATAACTCAAATATTCTCCTCCACAATCAGATCGTAGAAATTTTATTTTCTTGTTACGATGATTTTCAACTTCACTCTGAAATTCTTTGAACTTTTCAAATGTTTCAGACTTATGTTTCATTAAGTAGATATACCCATATCTGCTCAAATCATCTGTGAAGGTGAGAAAATAACGATATCCGCCACGAGCCTCAATATTCATCGGACCACATACATCTGTATGTATGATTTCCAACAAATCTGTTGCTCTCTCCATAGTTCCGGAGAACGGTGTTTTAGTCATCTTGCCCATGAGACACAGTTCGCAAGTACCAAGTGATTCATAATCAAGTGGTTCCAAAAGTCCATCAGTATGGAGTTTCTTCATGCGCTTTACACCGATATGACCTAAACAGCAGTGCCACAAATAAGTTGCACTATCATTATTAACTTTGCATCTTTTGGATTTAATATTATGAATATGTGTATCACTACGATCGAGATCCAACGAACCATTTTCATTGGGTGTGTAACCATATAAGGTTTTATTCATGTAAACAGAACAACAATTATTCTCTAACTTAATGAATAACCGTATTGCAATAAACATGATCAAATCATATTCATGCTCAACGCAAACACCAAATAACACTTATTTAGGATCCACACTAATCCCGAAGGTATAGGGAGTGTGCGATGATGATCATATCAATCTTGGAACCACTTCCAACACACATCGTCACTTCACCCTTAACTAGTCTCAGTTCATTATGCAACTCCCGATTCGAGTTACTAATCTTAGCAACTGAACTAGTATCAAATACTGAGGGGTTGTTATAAACACTAGTAAAGTACACATCAATAACATGTATATCAAATATACCTTTGTTCACTTTGCCATCCTTCTTATCCACCAAATATTTGGGGTAGTTCCGCCTCCAGTGACCAGTCCCTTTGCATTAGAAGCACTCAGTTTCAGGCTTAGGTTCATACTTAGGCTTTTTCACTTGAGCAGCAACTTGCTTGTCGTTCTTCTTGAAGTTCCCCTTTTTTCCCTTTGCCCTTTTCTTGAAACTAGTGGTCTTTGTCAACCATCAACACTTGATGTTTTTCTTGATTTCTACCTTCGCCGATTTTAGCATCGCGAAGAGCTTGGGAATTGTTTTCGTCATCCCTTGCATATTATAGTTCATCACGAAGTTCTAGTAACTTGGTGATAGTGACTAGAGTGTTGGAAATATGCCCTAGAGGCAATAATAAATTGGTTATTATTATATTTCCTTGTTTATGATAATCGTTTATTATCCATGCTAGAATTGTATTGATAGGAAACTCAGATACATGTGTGGATACATAGACAACACCATGTCCCTAGTAAGCCTCTAGTTGACTAGCTCGTTGATCAATAGATGGTTACGGTTTCCTTACCATGGACATTGGATGTCGTTGATAACGGGATCACATCATTAGGAGAATGATGTGATGGACAAGACCCAATCCTAAGCCTAGCACAAGATCATGTAGTTCGTTTGCTAAGAGCTTTTCTAATGTCAAGTATCATTTCCTTAGACCATGAGATTGTGCAACTCCCGGATACCGTAGGAATGCTTTGGGTGTACCAAACGTCACAACGTAACTGGGTGGCTATAAAGGTGCACTACAGGTATCTCCGAAAGTGTCTGTTGGGTTGGCACGAATCGAGACTGGGATTTGTCACTCCGTGTAAACGGAGAGGTATCTCTGGGCCCACTCGGTAGGACATCATCATAATGTGCACAACGTGACCAAGGAGTTGATCACGGGATGATGTGTTACGGAACGAGTAAAGAGACTTGCCGGTAACGAGATTGAACAAGGTATCGGGATACCGATGATCGAATCTCGGGCAAGTAACATACCGATTGACAAAGGGAATTGTATACGGGATTGATTGAATCCTCGACATCGTGGTTCATCCGATGAGATCATCAAGGAGCATGTGGGAGCCAACATGGGTATCCAGATCCCGTTGTTGGTTATTGACCGGAGAGTCGTCTCGGTCATGTCTGCGTGTCTCCCGAACCCGTAGGGTCTACACACTTAAGGTTCGGTGACGCTAGGGTTGTAGAGATATTAGTATGCGGTAACCTGAAAGCTGTTCGGAGTCCCGGATGAGATCCCGGACGTCACGAGGAGTTCCGGAATGGTCCGGAGGTAAAGATTTATATATGGGAAGTCTTGTTTTGGTCGCCGGAAAAGTTTCGCGCATTATCGGTATTGTACCGGGAGTGCCGAAAGGGGTCCGTGGGTCCACCAAGGGGTCCACATGCCCCGGGGGGGCCACATGGGCTGTGGGGTGTGCGCCTTGTGTTGGAAATATGCCCTAGAGGCAATAATAAATGGTTATTATTATATTTCTTTGTTCATGGTAATTGTCTATTGTTCATGCTATAATTGTGTTATCCGGAAATCGTAATGCATGTGTGAATACATAGACCACAACGTGTCCCTAGTAAGCCTCTAGTTGACTAGCTCGTTGATCAACAGATAGTCATGGTTTCCTGACTATGGACATTGGATGTCATTGATAACGGGATCACATCATTAGGAGAATGATGTGATGGACAAGACCCAATCCTAAGCATAGCTCAAAGATCGTGTAGTTCGTTTGCTAGAGCTTTTCCAATGTCAAGTATCTTTTCCTTAGACCATGAGATCGTGCAACTCCCGGATACCGTAGGAGTGCTTTGGGTGTGCCAAATGTCACAACGTAACTGGGTGACTATAAAGGTGCACTACGGGTATCTCCGAAAGTGTCTGTTGGGTTGGCACGGATCGAGACTGGGATTTGTCACTCCGTATGATGGAGAGGTATCTCTGGGCCCACTCGGTAATGCATCATCATAATGAGCTCAATGTGACTAAGGAGCTAGTCACAGGATCATGCATTGCGGTACGAGTAAAGAGACTTGCCGGTAACGAGATTGAACAAGGTATTGGGATACCGACGATCGAATCTCGGGCAAGTAACATACCGATTGACAAAGGGAATTGTATACGGGATTGATTGAATCCTCGACATCGTGATTCATCCGATGAGATCATTGTGGAACATGTGGGAGCCAACATGGGTATCCAGATCCCGCTGTTGGTTATTGACCGGAGAGGCGTCTCGGTCATGTCTGCATGTCTCCCGAACCCGTAGGGTCTACACACTTAAGGTTCGGTGACGTTAGGGTTGTAGAGATATGAGTATGCCGAAACCCAAAAGTTGTTTGGAGTCCCGGATGAGATCCCGGACGTCACGAGGAGTTCCGGAATGGTCCTGAGGTGAAGAATTATATATAGGAAGTCCAGTTTCGGCCACCGGGAAAGTTTTGGGGGTTATCGGTATTGTACCGGGACCACCGGAAGGGTCCCGGAGGTCCACCGGGTGGGGCCACCTATCCCGGAGGGCCCCATGGGCTGAAGTGGGAAGGGAACCAGCCCTTAGTGGGCTGGGGCACCCCCCATGGGCCTCCCCCCTGCGCCTAGGGTTGGAAACCCTAGGGTGGGGGGCGCCCCACTTGACTTGGGGGGAAGTTCCCCCCCTTGGACGCCCCCCCCCCCCATAGATGGGTTCTTGGACGGCGCCCCCCCCCCCTCCCAAGGGGCCTATATAAGGGGGGGAGGGAGGTCAGCAACACCACAGCCTTTGGCGCCTTCCTCCTCCCCTGCAACACCTCTCCCTCTCGCAGAAGCTTGGCGAAGCCCTGCCGAGATCCCGCTACATCCACCACCACGCCGTCGTGCTGCTGGATCTCCATCAACCTCTCCTTCCCCCTTGCTGGATCAAGAAGGAGGAGACGTCGCTGCTCCGTACGTGTGTTGAACGCGGAGGTGCCGTCCGTTCGACACTCGGTCACCGGTGATTTGGATCACGGCGAGTACGACTCCATCAACCTCGTTCATTGGAACGCTTCCGCTCGCGATCTACAAGGGTATGTAGATGCACTCCTTTCCCCTCGTTGCTAGTATACTCCATAGATGGATCTTGGTGATGCGTAGAAAATTTCAAAATTCTGCTACGATCCCCAACAGTGGCATCATGAGCCAGGCCTATGCGTAGTTACTATGCACGAGTAGAACACAAAGCAGTTGTGGGCGTAGATGTTGCCAATTCTTCTTGCCGCTACTAGTCTTATCTTGTTTCGGCGGTATTGTGGGATGAAGCGGCCCGGACCGACCTTACACGTACGCTTACGTGAGACAGGTTCCACCGACTGACATGCACTAGTTGCATAAGGTGGCTAGCGGGTGTCTGTCTCTCCCACTTTAGTCGGAACGGATTCGATGAAAAGGGTCCTTATGAAGGGTAAATAGAAATTGGCATATCATGTTGTGGTTTTACGTAGGTAAGAAACGTTCTTGCTAGAAACCTATACAAGCCATGTAAAAACTTGCAACAACAATTAGAGGACGTCTAACTTGTTTTTGCAGCATGTGCTATGTGATGTGATATGGCCAGAAGATGTGATGAATGATATATGTGATGTATGAGATTGATCATATTCTTGTAATAGGAATCACGACTTGCATGTCGATGAGTATGACAACCGGCAGGAGCCATAGGAGTTGTCTTTATTATTTTGTATGACCTGCGTGTCATTGAATAACGCCATGTAAATTACTTTACTTTATTGCTAAACGTGTTAGCCATAGAAGTAGAAGTAATCGTTGGCTTGACAACTTCATGAAGACACAATGATGGAGATCATGATGATGGAGATCATGGTGTCATGCCGGTGACGAAGATGATCATGGTGCCCCGAAGATGGAGATCAAAGGAGCAAAATGATATTGGCCATATCATGTCACTATTTGATTGCATGTGATGTTTATCATGTTTTGCATCTTATTTGCTTAGAACGACGGTAGTAAGTAAGATGATCCCTTATGATAATTTCAAGAAAGTGTTCCCCCTAACTGTGCACCGTTGCAAAGGTTCGTTGTTTCGAAGCACCACGTGATAATCGGGTGTGATAGATTCTAACGTTCGCATACAACGGGTGTTGACGAGCCTAGCATGTACAGACATGGCCTCGGAACACACGCAATACACTTAGGTTGACTTGACGAACCTAGCATGTACAGACATGGCCTCGGAACACGGAAGACCGAAAGGTCGAGCATGAGTCGTATAGAAGATACGATCAACATGGAGATGTTCACCGATCTTGACTAGTCCGTCTCACATGATGATCGGACACGGCCTAGTTAACTCGGATCATGTTTCACTTAGATGACTAGAGGGATGTCTATCTGAGTGGGAGTTCATTGAATAATTTGATTATATGAATTTAATTATCATGAACTTAGTCTAAAATCTTTACAATATGTCTTGTAGATCAAATGGCCCACGTTGTCCTCAACTTCAACGCGTTCCTAGAGAAAACCAAGCTGAAAGATGATGGCAGCAACTATACGGACTCGGTCCGGAACCTGAGGATCATCCTCATAGCTGCCAAGAAAGATTATGTCCTAGAAGCACCGCTAGGTGAAGCACCAATCCCAGAGAACCAAGACGTTATGAATGCTTGGCAATCACGTGCTGATGATTACTCCCTCGTTCAGTGCGGCATGCTTTACAGCTTAGAACCGGGTCTCCAAAAGCGTTTTGAGAAACATGGAGCATATGAGATGTTCGAAGAGCTGAAAATGGTTTTCCAAGCTCATGCCCGGGTCGAGAGATATGAAGTCTCCGACAAGTTCTTCAGCTGTAAAATGGAGGAAAATAGTTTTGTTAGTGAGCACATACTCAGAATGTCTGGGTTACACAACCGCTTGTCTCAGCTGGGAGTTAATCTCCCGGATGACGCGGTCATTGACAGAATCCTTCAGTCGCTTCCACCAAGCTACAAGAGCTTTGTGATGAACTTCAATATGCAGGGGATGGAAAAGACCATTCCTGAGGTATATTCGATGCTGAAATCAGCGGAGGTGGAGATCAGAAAAGAACATCAAGTGTTGATGGTGAATAAAACCACTAAGTTCAAGAAGGGCAAGGGTAAGAAGAACTTCAAGAAGGACGGCAAGGGAGTTTCCGCGCCCGGTAAGCCAGTTACTGGGAAGAAGCCAAGGAATGGACCCAAGCCTGAGACTGAGTGCTTTTATTGCAAGGGAAGTGGTCACTGGAAGCGGAACTGCCCCAAATACTTAGCGGACAAGAAGGCCGGCAACACCAAAGGTATATGTGATATACATGTAATTGATGTGTACCTTACCAGTACTCGTAGTAGCTCCTGGGTATTTGATACCGGTGCGGTTGCTCATATTTGTAACTCAAAACAGGAACTGCGGAATAAACGGAGACTGGCAAAGGACGAGGTGACGATGCGCGTCGGGAATGGTTCCAAGGTCGATGTGATCGCCGTCGGCACGCTACCTCTGCATCTACCTACGGGATTAGTTTTAAACCTCAATAATTGTTATTTAGTGCCAGCTTTGAGCATGAACATTGTATCTGGATCTCGTTTAATTCGAGATGGCTACTCATTTAAATCCGAGAATAATGGTTGTTATATTTATATGAGAGATATGTTTTATGGTCATGCCCCGCTGGTCAATGGTTTATTCTTGATGAATCTCGAACGTGATGTTACACATATTCATGGTGTGAATACCAAAAGATGTAAAGTTGATAAAGATAGTCCCACATACTTGTGGCACTGCCGCCTTGGTCACATTGGTGTCAAGCGCATGAAGAAGCTCCATGCAGATGGACTTTTGGAGTCTCTTGATTACGAATCATTTGACACGTGCGAACCATGCCTTATGGGTAAGATGACCAAGACTTCGTTCTCCGGAACAATGGAGCGAGCAACCAACTTATTGGAAATCATACATACCGATGTGTGCGGTCCAATGAGTGTTGAGGATCGCGGAGGATATCGTTATGTTCTCACTCTCACTGATGACTTAAGTAGATATGGGTATGTCTACCTAATGAAACACAAGTCTGAAACCTTTGAAAAGTTCAAGGAATTTCAGAGTGAGGTTGAGAATCAACGTGACAGAAAAATAAAATTCTTACGATCAGATCGTGGTGGAGAATATTTAATTCATGAATTTGGTGCGCACTTAAGGAAATGTGGAATCGTTTCACAACTCATGCCGCCTGGAACACCTCAGCGAAACGGTGTGTCCGAACGTCGTAATCGCACTCTATTGGATATGGTGCGATCTATGATGTCTCTTACCGATTTACCGCTCTCATTTTGGGGCTATGCTTTAGAGATTGCCGCATTCACTTTAAATAGGGCTCCGTCGAAATCCGTTGAGACGACACCGTATGAATTATGGTTTGGGAAGAAACCTAAGCTATCGTTTCTAAAAGTTTGGGGATGCGATGCTTATGTCAAGAAACTTCAACCTGAAAAGCTCGAACCCAAGTCGGAAAAATGCGTCTTCATAGGATACCCTAAGGAAACCATTGGGTATACCTTCTACCTTAGATCCGAAGGCAAGATCTTTGTTGCAAAGAACGGGTCCTTTCTGGAGAAAGAGTTTCTCTCGAAAGAATTAAGTGGGAGGAAAGTGGAACTTGATGAGGTGATAGTCACCCCTTCCGAACCGGAAAGTAGCGCAGCGTGGGAAGATGTTTCTGTGGTGCCTACACCGACTGGGGAGGAAGTTAATGATGATGATCATGAAGCTTCGGATCAAGTTACTGCTGAACTTCGTAGGTCCACAAGGACACGTTCCGCACCAGAGTGGTACGGCAACCCTGTCCTCGATATCATGTTGTTAGACAACGGTGAACCTTCGAACTATGAAGAAGCGATGGCGGGCCCGGATTCCGACAAATGGCTAGAACCCATGAAATCCGAGATAGGATCCATGTATGAAAACGAAGTATGGACTTTGACTGACTTGCCCGATGATCGGCGAGCCATAGAAAATAAATGGATCTTTAAGAACAAGACAGACGCGGATGGTAATGTGACCATCTATAAGGCTCGACTTGTCGCTAAGGGTTATCGACAAGTTCAAGGGGTTGACTACGATGAGACTTTCTCACCCGTAGCGAAGCTGAAGTCCGTCTGAATCATGTTAGCAATTGCCGCATTCTATGATTATGAGATATGGCAAATGGACGTCAAAACGGCATTCCTTAATGGCTTTCTTAAGGAAGAATTGTATATGATGCAGCCGGAAGGTTTTGTCGATCCTAAGAATGCTAACAAGGTATGCAAGCTCCAGCGCTCCATCTATGGACTGGTGCAAGCATCTCGGAGTTGGAACATTCGCTTTGATGAGATGATCAAAGCGTTTGGGTTTACACAGACTTATGGAGAAGCCTGTGTTTACAAGAAAGTGAGTGGTAGCTCTGTATCATTTCTCTTATTGTATGTGGATGACATACTATTGATGGGAAATGATATAGAATTCTTGGAAAGTATAAAGGCCTATTTGAATAAGTGTTTTTCAATGAAGGACCTTGGAGAAGCTGCTTATATATTAGGCATCAAGATCTATAGAGATAGATCAAGACGCCTCATTGGTCTTTCACAGAGTACGTACCTTGACAAGATATTGAAGAAGTTCAATATGGATCAGTCCAAGAAGGGGTTCTTGCCTGTATTGCAAGGTGTGCAATTGAGCACGGCTCAATGCCCGACCACGGCAGAAGATAGAGAAAAGATGAGTGTCATCCCCTATGCCTCGGCCATAGGGTCTATTATGTATGCCATGCTGTGTACCAGACCTGATGTAAACCTTGCCGTAAGTTTGGTAGGAAGGTACCAAAGTAATCCCGGCATGGAACACTGGACAGCGGTCAAGAATATCCTGAAGTACATGAAGAGGACTAAGGATATGTTTCTCGTTTATGGAGGTGACGAAGAGCTCATCGTAAAGGGTTACGTCGACGCTAGCTTCGACACAGATCTGGATGACTCAAAGTCACAAACCGGATACGTGTATATTTTGAATGGAGGAGCAGTAAGCTGGTGCAGTTGCAAGCAAAGCGTCGTGGCGGGATCTACATGTGAAGCGGAGTACATGGCAGCCTCGGAGGCAGCACAGGAAGCAGTCTGGATGAAGGAGTTCATTACCGACCTAGGGGTGATTCCCAATGCGTCGGGCCCGATGACTCTCTTCTGTGACAACACTGGAGCTATTGCCCTTGCGAAGGAGCCCAGGTTTCACAGGAAGACCAGGCATATCAAGCGTCGCTTCAACTACATTCGTGAAAGTGTTCAAAATGGAGACATAGATATTTGTAAAGTGCATACGGACCTGAATGTAGCAGATCCGTTGACTAAACCTCTCCCTAGAGCAAAACATGATCAACACCAGGACGCAATGGGTGTTCGATTCATCACAATGTAACTAGATTATTGACTCTAGTGCAAGTGGGAGACTGTTGGAAATATGCGCTAGAGGCAATAATAAATGGTTATTATTATATTTCTTTGTTCATGGTAATTGTCTATTGTTCATGCTATAATTGTGTTATCCGGAAATCGTAATGCATGTGTGAATACATAGACCACAACGTGTCCCTAGTAAGCCTCTAGTTGACTAGCTCGTTGATCAACAGATAGTCATGGTTTCCTGACTATGGACATTGGATGTCATTGATAACGGGATCACATCATTAGGAGAATGATGTGATGGACAAGACCCAATCCTAAGCATAGCTCAAAGATCGTGTAGTTCGTTTGCTAGAGCTTTTCCAATGTCAAGTTTCTTTTCCTTAGACCATGAGATCGTGCAACTCCCGGATACCGTAGGAGTGCTTTGGGTGTGCCAAACGTCACAACATAACTGGGTGACTATAAAGGTGCACTACGGGTATCTCCGAAAGTGTCTGTTGGGTTGGCACGGATCGAGACTGGGATTTGTCACTTCGTATGACGGAGAGGTATCTCTGGGCCCACTCGGTAATGCATCATCGTAATGAGCTCAATGTGACTAAGGAGTTAGTCACGGGATCATGCATTGCGGTACGAGTAAAGAGACTTGCCGGTAACGAGATTGAACAAGGTATTGGGATACCGACGATCGAATCTCGGGCAAGTAACATACCGATTGACAAAGGGAATTGTATACGGGATTGATTGAATCCTCGACATCGTGGTTCATCGATGAGATCATCGTGGAACATGTGGGAGCCAACATGGGTATCCAGATCCCGCTGTTGGTTATTGACCGGAGAGGCGTCTCGGTCATGTCTGCATGTCTCCCGAACCCGTAGGGTCTACACACTTAAGGTTCGGTGACGCTAGGGTTGTAGAGATATGAGTATGCGGAAACGCGAAAGTTGTTAGGAGTCCCGGATGAGATCCCGGAATGGTCCGGAGGTGAAGAATTATATATAGGAAGTCCAGTTTCGGCCACTGGGAAAGTTTCGGGGGTTATCGGTATTGTACCGGGACCATCGGAAGGGTCCCGGGGGTCCACCGGGTGGGGCCACCTATCCCGGAGGGCCCCATGGGCTGAAGTGGGAAGGGAACCAGCCCTTAGTGGGCTGGGGCGCCCCCCTGGGCCTTCCCCCTGGGCCTAGGGTTGGAAACCCTAGGGTGGGGGGCGCCCCACTTGACTTGGGGCGGGGAGTTTCCCCCCCTTGGCCGCCCCCCCCCCCCCCCCCATAGATGGGTTCTTGGCCGGCGCCCCCCCCCCCCTCCCAAGGGGCCTATATAAAGTGGGGGGAGGGAGGGCAGCAACACCACAGCCTTTGGCGCCTCCCTCCTCCCCTGCAACACCTCTCCCTCTCGCAGAAGCTTGGCGAAGCCCTGCCGAGATCCCGCTACATCCACCACCACGCCGTCATGCTGCTGGATCTCCATCAACCTCTCCTTCCCCCTTGCTGGATCAAGAAGGAGGAGACGTCGCTGCTCCGTACGTGTGTTGAACGCGGAGGTGCCGTCCGTTCGGCACTCGGTCGTCGGTGATTTGGATCACGGCGAGTACGACTCCATTAACCTCGTTCATTGGAACGCTTCCGCTCGCGATCTACAAGGGTATGTAGATGCACTCCTTTCCCCTCGTTGCTAGTATACTCCATAGATGGATCTTGGTGATGCATAGAAAATTTTAAAATTCTGCTACGATCCCCAACACCTTGGCCTATATGGGCCAAGGGAACCAGCCCCAAGAGGCCCATGCGCCAAGAGATAAGATAAAGGGAGAGTCCTAAAGGGGGAAGGCACCTCCTAGGTGCCTTGGGGAGGATGGACTCCTCCCTGGCCGCACCCTTCCTTGGAGGAAGGGCCAAGGCTGCGCCCCCCCCCCCCTCTCCCTTGGCCCTATATATAGTGGGGGGAAGGGAGTGCAGCAAGACCTAAGCCCTGGCGCCTCCCTCTCCCTCCCGTGACACATCTCCCTCCTCCCGCAGTGCTTGGCGAAGCCCTGTTGGAATCCCGCTACTTCCACCACCACGCCGTCGTGCTGCTGGATCTCCATCAACCTCTCCTCCCCCCTTGCTGGATCAAGGAGGAGACGTCGCTGCTCCGTACGTGTGTTGAACGCGGAGGTGCCGTCCGTTCGGCGCTAGGATCATCGGTGATTTGGATCACGACGAGTCCGACTTCATCAACCCCGTTCTCTTGAACGCTTCCGCTCGCGATCTACAAGGGTATGTAGATGCACTCCTTCCCTCTCGTTGCTAGTAAACTCCATAGATTGATCTTGGTGATGCGTAGAAAATTTTGAATTTCTGCTACGTTCCACAACAGTGGTATCAGAGCCAGGTTTATGCGTAGTTTCTATGCACGAGTAGAACACAAAGTAGTTGTGGGCGTCGATTTTGTCAATTTACTTGCCGTTACTAGTCTTATCTTGATTCGGCGGCATCGTGGGATGAAGCGGCCCAGACCGACCTTACACGTACTCTTACGTGAGACAGGTTCCACCGACTGACATGCACTAGTTGCATAAGGTGGCTAGCGGGTGTCTGTCTCTCCCACTTTAGTCGGATCGGATTCGATGAAAAGGGTCCTTACGAAGGGTAAATAGAAATTGGCATATCACGTTGTGGCTTTTGCGTAGTTAAGAAACGTTCTTGCTAGAAACCCATAGCAGCCACGTAAAACATGCAACAACAATTAGAGGACGTCTAACTTGTTGTTGCAGGGTATGTTATGTGATGTGATATGGCCAAAAGGATGTGATGAATGATATATGTGATGTATGAGATTGATCACGTTCTTGTAATAGGAATCACGACTTGCATGTCGATGAGTATGACAACCGGCAGGAGCCATAGGAGTTGTCTTAATTTATTGTATGACCTGCGTGTCAAAGAAAACGCCATGCAATTACTTTACTTTATTGCTAACCATTAGCCATAGTAGTAGAAGTAATAGTTGGCGAGACAACTTCATGAAGACACGATGATGGAGATCATGATGATGGAGATCATGGTGTCATGCCGGTGACGAAGGTGATCATGCCGCGCCTCAAAGATGGAGATCAAAGGCGCAAGATGATATTGGCCATATCACGTCACTTTATGATTTGCATGTGATGTTTGTCATGTTTACATCTTATTTGCTTAGAACGACGGTAGCATAAATAAGATGATCCCTCACTAAAATTTCAAGAGATGTGTTCCCCCTAACTGTGTACCGTTGCGAAGGTTCGTTGTTTCGAAGCACTACGTGATGATCGGGTGTGATAGATTCTAACGTTCGAATACAACGGGTGTTGACGAGCCTAGCATGTACAGACATGGCCTCGGAACACATGCGAAACACTTAGGTTGACTTGACGAGCCTAGCATGTACAGACATGGCCTCGGAACACAAGAGACCGAAAGGTCGAACATGAGTCGTATAGCAGATACGATCAACATGGAGATGTTCACCGATGATGACTAGTCCGTCTGACGTGATGATCGGACACGGCCTAGTTTGACTCGGATCATGTATCACTTAGATGACTAGAGGGATGTCTATCTGAGTGGGAGTTCATTAATCAGATGAACTTAATTATCATGAACATAGTCAAAAGGTCTTTGCAAATTATGTCATAGCTTACGATTTAGTTCTACTATTTAAGATATGTTCCTAGAGAAAATTTAGTTGAAAGTTGATAGTAGCAATTATGCGGACTGGGTCCGTGAGCTGAGGATTGTCCTCATTGCTGCATAGAGGGCTTATGTCCTCAATGCACCGCTCGGTGTGCTGAACCTCAGCGTCGTCTGTAGATGTTGCGAAACATCTGGCATACACGTTTTGATGACTACGTATAGTTCAGTGTGTAATGCTAACGGTTTAGAATTGTGGCACCAAAGACGTTTTTGAAATGTCACAGAACATATGAGATGTTCCGAAGACTGAAATTGGGATTTCAGACTAGTGCCCACGTCAAGAGGTATGAGACCCCTGACAAGTTTCTTAAGCCTGCAAACTAAGGGAGAAAAGCTCAATCGTTGAGCATGTGCTCAGATTGTCTGAGTACTACAATCGCTTGAATCGAGTGGGAGTTAATCTTCCAGATAAGATAGTGATGGTTCTCCATAGTCACTGCCACCAAGCTATTAGAGCTTCGTGATGAACTATAACATATCAGGGATAGATATGATGGTCCTTGAGCTATTCGTGATGTTTGACACCGCGAAAGTAGAAATCAAATAGGAGCATCAATTGTTGATGGTTAGTAAAACCACTAGTTTCAAGAAGGGCAAGGGCAAAAGGGATACTTCATGAAACAACAAATCATTTGCTGCTCTAGTGAAGAATCCCAAGGTCAAACCCAAAACCGAGACTAAGTGCTCCTGTAATGAGGGGAACGGTCACTGAAGCACTACTACCCTAGATACTTGGTAGATGAGAAGGCAGGCAAGGTCGACAGAAGTATATTGTATGTACATTATATGAATGTGTACTTTACTAGTACTCCTAGCAGCACCAGGGTATTAGATACCGGTTCGGTTGCTAAGTGTTAGTAACTCGAAATAAAAGCTGCGGAATAAACGGAGACTAGCTAAAGGTGAGATGACGATATGTGTTGGAAGTATTTCCAAGGTTCATTTGATCAAGCATCGCATGCTCCCTCTACCATCGAGATTGGTGTTAAACCTAAATAATTGTTATTTGGTGTTTGCGTTGAGCATAAACATGATTGGATTATGTTTATCGCAATACGGTTATTCATTTAAGGAGAATAATGGTTACTCTATTTATTTGAATAATACCTTCAATGGTCTTGCACCTAAAATGAATCTCGATCGCAGTGATACACATGTTTGTGCCAAAAGATATAAAATAGTAATGATAGTACCACATACTTGTGGCGCTGCCATTTGAGTCATATTGGTATAGAACGCATGAAGAAGCTCCGTGTAGATGGATCTTTGGACTCACTCATTTTTGAAAGGATTGAGACATGCGAACCATGTCTATTGGTATATATGCGTGAAGAAACTCCATGCAGATGGATCGTTTGGACTCACTTGATTTTGAATCACTTGAGACATGCAAATCATACCACATGGGCAAGATGACTGAAAAGCCTCGTTTTCAGTAAGATGGAACAAGAGAGCAACTTGTTGGAAGTAATACATTTGATGTGTGCAGTCCAATGAGTGCTGAGGCACGCAGTGGATATCGATATGTTCTTACTTCACAGATGATTTGAGTAGATGCTGAGAATATTTACTTGATGAAACACAAGTCTGAATTATTGAAAGGTTCAAGTAATTTCAGAGTGAAGTTGAAGATCGTCGTGACAAGAGGATAAAATGTCTATGATATGATCATAGAGATATCTGAGTTACGAGTTTGGCACACAATTAAGACATTGTGGAAAGTGTTTCACAATTAATACTGCCTGGAACACCACAGTGTGATGGTGTGTCCGAACATCATAACTGCACCCTATTGGATATGGTGCATACCATGATGTCTCTTATCGAATTACCACTATCATTTATGGGTTAGGCATTAGAGACAACCGCATTCACTTTAAAAAGGGGCACCACGCAATTCCTTTGAGACGACACCGTTTAGAGAAACCTAAGTTGTCGTTTCTTAAAAGTTTGGGGCTGCGATGCTTATGTGAAAAAGTTTCAGGCTGATAAGCTCGAACCCAAAGCGGATAAATGCATCTTCATAGAACCCAAAACAGTTGGGTATACCTCCTATTTCAGATCTGGAAGCAAAAGTAATTGCTTCTAGAAACGAGTCCTTTCTCGAGGAAAAGTTTCTCTCGAAAGAATTGAGTGGGAGGATGGTGGAGACTTGATGAGGTTATTGAACCATAACTTCAACTAGTGTGTAGCAAGGCACAGGAAGTTGTTCCTGTGGCACCTACACCAATTGAAGTGGAAGCTTATGATAGTGATCATGAAACTTCGGATCAAGTCACTACCAAACCTCGTAGGACGACGAGGATGCGTACTACTTCAGAGTGGTACGTGATCCTGTCTTAGATATCATGTTGTTAGACAATACTGAACCTACGAGCTATGGAGAAGCGATGGTGGGCCCATATTCCGACAAATGGTTAGAAGCCATGAAATCCGAGATAGGATCCATGTATCAGAACAAAGCATGGACTTTGGTGAACTTGCCCGATGATCGGTAAGCCATTGAGATAAATGGATCTTTAAGAAGAAGGCGGACGTGGACAAGTAATGTTACCGTCTATGAAGCTCGACTTGTGGCAAAGAGTATTTTCACAAGTTCAAGGAGTTGACTACGATGAGATTTTCTCATTCGTAGCGATGCTTAAGTCCGTCGGAATCATGTTAGCATTAGCTGCATTTATGAAATCTGGCAGATGGATGTCAAAACAAGTTTCCTTACCAGTTTTCGTAAGGAAAGGTTGTATGTGATACAATCAGAAAGGTTTTGTCGATCCTAAGGATGCTAAAAGGTATGCTAGCTCCAGCGATCCTTCCATGGACTAGAGCAAGCATCTCGGAGTCAGAATATACGCTTTGATGGAGTGATCAAAGTTTTTGGGTTTATACAAAGTTTGTTAGAAACTTGTATTTACAATAAAGTGAGTGGGAGCGCTACAACATTTCTGATAAGTATATGTGAATAACATATTGTTGATCCGAAATGATGTAAAATTTCTGGAAAGCATAAAGGGTTGTTTGAAAGGAGTTTTTCAAAGGAAGACCTGGATAAAGCTGCTTACATATTGGGCATCAAGATCTATAGAGATAGATCAAGACGCCTGATGATACTTTCAAAGAACGCACACCTTGACATGATTTTGAAAGAGTTCAAAATAGATCAGCAAAGAAGGAGTTCTTGGCTGTGTTACAAAGTGTGAGTATTGAGTAAGACTCAAGACCTGACCACAGCAGAAGAAAGAGAAAGGACGAAGGTCGTCCCCTATGCTTTAGACGTAGGCTCTACAGTATGCTATGCTGTGTACCGCACATGAAGTGTGCCTTGCCATGAGTTGGTCAAGGGGTACAATAGTGATCCGGGAATGGATCACATGACAGCGGTTGAACTTATCCTTAGTACCTAGTGGACTAAGGAATTTTCTCGATTATGGAGGTGAAAAGGAGTTCGTCGTAAAGGGTTACGTCGATGCGAACTTTGACACTAATCCGGATGACTCTGAGTAGTAAACCGGATTCGTATAGTAGAGCAGTTATTTGAAATGGCTCCAAGTAGCGCGTGGTAACATCCACAAGATGACATAGATATTCGTAAAGCACACACGGATCTGAAAGGTTCAGACCCGTTGACTAATAACCTCTCTCACAAGCATAACATGATCAAACCAAAACTCATTGAGTGTTAATCACATAGTGATGTGAACTAGATTGTTGACTCTAGTAAACTCTTTAGATGTTGGTCACATGGTGATGTGACCTGTGAGTGTTAATCACATGGTGATGTGAACTAGATTATTGACTCTAGTGCAAGTGGGAGACTGTTGGAATATGCCCTAGAGGCAATAATAAATTGGTTATTATTATATTTCCTTGTTCATGATAATCGTTTATTATCCATGCTAGAATTGTATTGATAGGAAACTCAGATACATGTGTGGATACATAGACAACACCATGTCCCTAGTAAGCCTCTAGTTGACTAGCTCGTTGATCAATAGATGGTTACGGTTTCCTGACCATGGACATTGGATGTCGTTGATAACGGGATCACATCATTAGGAGAATGATGTGATGGACAAGACCCAATCCTAAGCCTAGCACAAGATCGTGTAGTTTGTTTGCTAAGAGCTTTTCTAATGTCAAGTATCATTTCCTTAGACCATGAGATTGTGCAACTCCCGAATACCGTAGGAATTCTTTGGGTGTACCAAACGTCACAACGTAACTGGGTGGCTATAAAGGTGCACTACAGGTATCTCCGAAAGTGTCTGTTGGGTTGGCACGAATCGAGACTGGGATTTGTCACTCCGTGTAAACGGAGAAGTATCTCTGGGCCCACTCGGTAGGACATCATCATAATGTGCACAATGTGACCAAGGAGTTGATCACGGGATGATGTGTTACGGAACGAGTAAAGAGACTTGCTGGTAACGAGATTGAACAAGGTATCGGGATACCGACGATCGAATCTCGGGCAAGTAACATACCGATTGACAAAGGGAATTGTATACGGGATTGATTGAATCCTCGACATCGTGGTTCATCCGATGAGATCATCGAGGAGCATGTGGGAGCCAACATGGGTATCCAGATCCCGCTGTTGGTTATTGACCGGAGAGTCGTCTCGGTCATGTCTGCGTGTCTCCCGAACCCGTAGGGTCTACACACTTAAGGTTCGGTGACGCTAGGGTTGTAGAGATATTAGTATGCGGTAACCCGAAAGTTGTTCGTAGTCCCGGATGAGATCCCGGACATCACGAGGAGTTCCGGAATGGTCCGGAGGTAAAGATTTATATATGGGAAGTCTTGTTTTGGTCGCCGGAAAAGTTTCGCGCATTATCGGTATTGTACCGGGAGTGCCGAAAGGGGTCCGGGGGTCCACCAAGGGGTCCACATGCCCCGGGGGGGCACATGGGCTGTGGGGTGTGCGCCTTGGCCTATATGGGCCAAGGGAACCAGCCCCAAGAGGCCCATGCGCCAAGAGATAAGATAAAGGGAGAGTCCTAAAGGGGGAAGGCACCTCCTAGGTGCCTTGGGGAGGATGGACTCCTCCCTGGCCGCACCCTTCCTTGGAGGAAGGGCCAAGGCTGCGCCCCCCCCCCCTCCCTTGGCCCTATATATAGTGGGGGGAAGGGAGGGCAGCAAGACCTAAGCCCTGGCGCCTCCCTCTCCCTCCCGTGACACATCTCCCTCCTCCCGCAGCGCTTGGCGAAGCCCTGTTGGAATCCCGCTACTTCCACCACCACGCCGTCGTGCTGCTGGATCTCCATCAACCTCTCCTCCCCCCTTGCTGGATCAAGAAGGAGGAGACGTCGCTGCTCCGTACATGTGTTGAACGCGGAGGTGCCGTCCGTTCGGCGCTAGGATCATAGGTGATTTGGATCACGACGAGTACGACTCCATCAACCCCGTTCTCTTGAACGCTTCCGCTCGCGATCTACAAGGGTATGTAGATGCACTCCTTCTCTCTCGTTGCTAGTAAACTCCATAGATTGATCTTGGTGATGCGTAGAAAATTTTGAATTTCTGCTACGTTCCACAACATAGAGAACTTTGTAAAATACTATCTTATCTGGAAGATTAACTCCCGCTTGATTCAAGCAATTGTAGTACCCAGACAATCTGAGCACATGCTCACTGGTTGAGCTATTCTCCTCCATCTTTTAGGCAAAGTACTTTCAGAGGTCTCATACCTCTCGACACGGGCATGAGTGTGAAATACCGATTTCAACTCTTGGAACATCTTATATGCTCCGTGGCGTTCAAAACATTTTTGAAGTTCCGGTTATAAGACGTAAAGCATGGTGCACTTAACTATCAAGTAGTCATCATACCGAGCTTTTGTCAAAACGTTCATAACGTCTGCATCTGCATCTGCTCCTGCAATAGGTTTGTCACCTAGCGGTGCATCAAGGACATAATTCTTCTGCGCAGCAATGAGGATAAACCTCAGATCACGGATCCAATCCGCATCATTGCAACTAACATCTTTCAACTTAGTTTTCTCTAGGAACATCTCAAAACATAAACGGGGAGCAACAACGCGAGCTATTGATCTACAACATAGATATGCTAATACTACCAGGACTAAGTTCATGGTAAATGTAAGTTCAATTTAATCATATTACTTAAGAACTCCCACTTAGATAGACATCTCTCTAATCCTCTAAGTGATCACGTGATCCAAATCAACTAAACCGTGTCCGATCATCACGTGAGACGGAGTATTTTCAATGGTGAACATCACTATGTTGATCATATCTACTATATGATTCACGCTCGACCTTTCGGTCTCAGTGTTCCGAGGCCATATCTGTTATATGCTAGGCTCGTCAAGTTTAACCTGAGTATTCCGCGTGTGCAACTGTTTTGCACCTGTTGTATTTGAACATAGAGCCTATCACACGCGATCATCACGTGGTGTCTCAGCACGAAGAACTTTCGCAATGGTGCATACTCAGGGAGAACACTTAAACTTTGATAATTTAGTGAGAGATCATCTTATAATGCTACCGTCGTTCTAAGCAGAATAAGATGCATAAAAGATAAACATCACATGCAATCAATATAAGTGATATGATATGGCCATCATCATCTTGTGCTTGTGATCTCCATCTCCGAAGCACCGTCATGATCACCATCGTCACCGGCGCGACACCTTGATCTCCATCGTAGCCTCGTTGTCGTCTCACCAACTTATGCTTCCACGACTATCGCTACCGCTTAGTGATAAAGTAAAGCATTACAGTGCGATTACATTGCATACAATAAAGCGACAACCATATGGCTCCTGCCAGTTGCCGATAACTCGGTTACAAAACATGATCATATCATACAATAAAATATAGCATCATGCCTTGACCATATCACATCACAACATGCCCTGCAAAAACAAGTTAGACGTCCTCTACTTTGTTGTTGCAAGTTTTACGTGGCTGCTACGGGCTTAGCAAGAACCGTTCTTACCTACGCATCAAAACCACAACGATAGTTTGTCAAGTTGGTGCTGTTTTAACCTTCGCAAGGACCGGGCATAGCCACACTCGATTCAACTAAAGTGAGAGAGACAGACACCCGCCAGTCACCTTTAAGCAACGAGTGCTCGCAACGGTGAAACCGGTCTCGCGTAAGCGTACGCGTAATATTGGTCTGGGCCGCTTCATCTCACAATACCGCTGAACCAAAGTATGACATGCTGGTAAGCAGTATGACTTATATCGCCCACAACTCACTTGTGTTCTACTCGTGCATAACATCAACGCATAAAACCAGGCTCGGATGCCACTGTTAGGGAACGTAGTAATTTCAAAAAAAAAATCCTACGCACACGCAAGATCATGGTGATGCATAGCAACGAGAGGGGAGAGTGTTGTCCACGTACCCTCGTAGACCGAAAGCGGAAGCGTTAACACAACGCGGTTGATGTAGTCGTACGTCTTCACGATCCGACCGATCAAGTACCGAACGCACGGCACCTCCGAGTTCAGCACACGTTCAGCTCGATGACGTCCCTTGAACTCCGATCCAGCCGAGTGTTGAGGGAGAGTTTCGTCAGCACGACGGCATGGTGACGATGATGATGTTCTACCGACGCAGGGCTTCGCCTAAGCACCGCTACGATATTATCGAGGTGTAATATGGTGGAGGGGGCACCGCACACGGCTAAGAGATCAATAGATCAATTGTTGTGTCCATGGGGTGCCCCCCTGCCCCCGTATATAAAGGAGCAAGGGGGGAGGCGGCCGGAGTAGGAGAAGGGAAGGGAGAAGGAGAAGGAAGGAAGGGGGCGCCCCCCCTCCCTAGTCCAATTCGGACTAGTCCATGGGGAGGGGTGCGGCCACCCTTTGGGGCCTTTCTCTCCTTTCCCGTATGGCCCATTAAGGCCCAATACGAAATCCGGTAACTCTCCCGTACTCCGAAAAATACCCGAATCACTCGAAATCTTTCCGATGTCCGAATATAGTCGTTCAATATATCGATCTTTACGTCTCGACCATTTCGAGACTCCTCGTCATGTCCCCGATCTCATCCGGGACTCCGAACTCCTTCGGTACATCAAAACTCATAAACTCATAATAAAACTGTCATCGTAACATTAAGCGTGCGGACCCTACGGGTTCGAGAACTATGTAGACATGACCGAGACACGTCTCCGGTCAATAACCAATAGCGGGACCTGGATGCCCATATTGCTCCCACATATTCTACGAAGATCTTTATCGGTCAAACCGCATAACAACATACGTTGTTCCCTTTGTCATCGGTATGTTACTTGCTCGAGATTCGATCGTCGGTATCTTAATACCTAGTTCAATCTCGTTACCGGCAAGTCTCTTTACTCGTTCCGTAATACATCATCTCGCAACAAACTCATTAGTTGCAATGCTTGCAAGGCTTAAGTGATGGGCATTACCGAGAGGGCCCAGAGATACCTCTCCGACAATCGGAGTGACAAATCCTAATCTGGAAACACGCCAACCCAAGAAGTACCTTCGGAGACACGTGTAGAGCACCTTTATAATCACCCAGTTACGTTGTGACGTTTGGTAGCACACAAAGTGTTCCTCCGGTAAACGGGAGTTGCATAATCTCATAGTCATAGGAACATGTATAAGTCATGAAGAAAGCAATAGCAACATAATAAATGATCGAGTGCTAAGCTAACGGAATGGGTCAAGTCAATCACATCATTCTCCTAATGATGTGATCCCGTTAATCAAATGACAACTCATGTCTATGGCTAGGAAACATAACCATCTTTGATCAACGAGCTAGTCAAGTAGAGGCATACTAGTGACACTCTGTTTGTCTATGTATTCACACATGTATCATGTTTCCGGTTAATACAATTCTAGCATGAATAATAAACATTTATCATGATATAAGGAAATAAATAATAACTTTATTATTGCCTCTAGGGCATATTTCCTTCAATGCTATGTGATGTGATATGGCCAAAAGGATGTGATGAATGATATATGTGATGTATGAGATTGATCATGTTCTTGTAATAGGAATCACGACTTGCTTGTCGATGAGTATGACAACCGGCAAGAGCCATAGGAGTTGTCTTAATTTACTGTATGACCTGCGAGTCAATGAAAACGCCATGTAATTACTTTACTTCATTGCTAACCGTTAGCCATAGTAGTAGAAGTAATAGTTGGCGAGACAACTTCATGAAGACACGATGATGGAGATCATGGTGTCATGCCGGTGAAGAAGGTGTTCATGCCACGCGTGGAAGATGGAGATCAAAGGCGCAAGATGATATTGGCCATATCATGTCACTTTATGATTTGCATGTGATGTTTATCATGTTTACATCTTATTTGCTTATAACGACGGTGGCATAAATAAGATGATCCCTCACTAAAATTTCAAGAAAAGTGTTCCCCCTAACTGTGCACCGTTGCGAAGGTTCGTTGTTTCGAAGCACCACATGATGATCGGGTGTGATAGATTCTAACGTTCGCATACAACGGGTGTAAGCCAGATTTACACATGCAAAACACTTAGGTTGACTTGACGAGCCTAGCATGTACAGACATGGCCTCGGAACACAAGAGACCGAAAGGTCGAACATGAGTCATATAGTAGATGTGATCAACATGGAGATGTTCACCATTGATGACTAGTCCGTCTCACGTGATGATCGGACACGGCCTAGTCGATTCGGATCATGTATCACTTAGATGACTAGAGGGATGTCTATCTGAGTGGGGGTTCATTAAATAATTTGTTTGATGAACTTAATTGTCATGAACTTAGTCTAAAATGTCTTTACAATATGTCTTGTAGATCAAATGGCCCACGCTAATGTTGCCCTCAACTTCAACGCGTTCCTAGAGAAAACCAAGCTGAAAGACGAGGGTAGCAACTACACAGACTAGGTCCGTAACTTGAGGATCATCCTCATAGCTGCCAAGAAAGCATATGTCCTTGAAGCACCGCTAGGTGACGCACCCATTTTCCCAGCAACTCAAGACGTTATGAACGCCTGGCAGTCGTGTAGTGATGATTACTCCCTGGTTCAGTGCAACATGCTTTACAGCTTAGAACCGGGGCTCCAAAAGCGTTTTGAGCAGCATGGAGCATATGAGATGTTCCAAGAGATGAAAATGGTTTTCCAAGCTCATGCCCGGGTCGAGAGATATGAAGTCTCCGACAAGTTCTACAGTTGTAAGATGGAGGAAAACAATTCTGTCAGCGAGCATATACTCAAGATGTCTGGGTTGCACAACCGCTTGTCTCAGCTGGGAGTTAATCTTCCAGATGACTCGGTTATTGACAGGATCCTCCAGTTGCTTCCACCTAGCTACAAGAGCTTTGTGATGAAGTACAATATGCAAGGGATGGACAAGTCCATTCCTGAGTTATATTCAATGCTGAAATCAGTGGAGGTGGAGATAAAAAAGGAACATCAAGTGTTGATGGTCAATAAGACCACTAGTTTCAAGAAAGGCAAGGGTAAGAAGAACTTCAAGAAGGACGGCAAGGGAGTTGCCGCGCCCGGTAAGTTATCTGCCGGGAAGAAGCCAAAGAATGGACCCAAGCCTGAGACTCAGTGCTTTTATTGCAAGGGAAATGGTCACTGGAAGCAGTACTGCCCCAAGTACTTAGCGGATAAGAAGGCCGGCAATGCCAAAGGTATATATGATATACATGTTATTGATGTGTACCTTACCAGCACTCGTAGTAGCTCCTGGGTATTTGATACCAGTGCGGTTGCTCATATTTGTAACTCAAAACAGGAGTTGCGGAATAAGCAGAGACCGGCGAAGGACGAGGTGACGATGCACGTCGGGAATGGTTCCAAGGTCGATGTGATCACCGTCGGCACACTACCTCTACATCTACCCTCGGGATTAGTTTTAAACCTCAATAATTGTTATTTGGTGCCAGCTTTGAGCATGAACATTGTATCTGGATCTCGTTTAATGCGAGATGGCTACTCATTTAAATCCAAGAATAATGGCTATTCGATTTATATGAGAGATATGTTTTATGGTCATGCCCCGCTGGTCAATGGTTTATTTTTATTGAATCTCGAACGTGATGTTACACATATTAATAGTGTGAATGCCCAAAGATGTAAGGTTGATGATGATAGTCCCACATACTTGTGGCACTGCCGCCTTGGTCACATTGGTGTCAAACGCATGAAGAAGCTCCATGCAGATGGACTTTTGGAGTCTCTTGATTATGAATCATTTGACATGTGCGAACCATGCCTCATGGGCAAAATGACCAAGACTCCGTTCTCCGGAACAATGGAGCGAGCAACCAACTTGTTGGAAGTAATACATACTGATGTATGCGGTCCAATGAGCGTCGAGGCTCGCGGTGGCTATCGTTATGTTCTCACCCTCACTGATGACTTAAGTAGATATGGGTATGTCTACTTAATGAAACACAAGTCTGAGACCTTTTAAAAGTTCAAGGAATTTCAGAGTGAGGTAGAGAATCAACATGACAGGAAAATAAAGTTCCTCCGATCAGACCGTGGAGGAGAATATTTGAGTCACGAGTTTGGTACGCATCTAAGGAAATGTGGAATTGTTTCACAACTGACGCCGCGTGGAACACCTCAGCGTAATGGTGTGTTCGAACGTCGTAATCGCACTCTATTGGATATGGTGCGATCTATGATGTCTCTTACCGATCTACCGCTATCATTTTGGGGTTATGCTTTAGAGATTGCCGCATTCACTTTAAATAGGGCACCGTCTAAATCCGCTGAGACGACACCGTATGAATTGTGGTTTCGGAAGAAACCTAAGCTACCGTTTCCAAAAGTTTGGGGATGCGATGCTTATGTCAAGAAACTTCAACCTGAAAAGCTCGAACCCAAGTCGGAAAATTGCGTCTTCATAGGATACCCTAAGGAAACTATTGGGTATACCTTCTACCTCAGATCCGAAGGCAAGATCTTTGTTGCCAAGAATGGATCCTTTCTAGAGAAAGAGTTTCTCTCGAAAGAAGTGGGAGGAAAGTAGAACTTGATGAAGTACTGCCTCTTGAACCAGAAAGTAGCGCAGCTCAGGAAGATGTTTCTGTGGTGCCTGCACCGACTAGAGAGGAAGTTAATGATGATGATCATGAAACTTCGGATCAAGTTGCTACTGAACTTCGTAGGTCCACAAGGACACGTTCCGCACCAGAGTGGTACGGCAACCCTGTCCTGGATATCATGTTATTAGACAACGGTGAACCTTTGAACTATGAAGAAGCGATGGCGGGCCCGGATTCCAACAAATGGCTTGAGGACATGAAATCCGAGATAGGATCCATGTATGAAAGTGAAGTATGGACTTTGACAGACTTGCCCGATGATCGGCAAGCCATAGAGAATAAATGGATCTTTAAGAAGAAGACTGACGCGGATGGTAATGTGACCATCTATAAGGCTCGGCTTGTCGCTAAGGGTTATCGACAAGTTCAAGGGGTTGACTACGATGAGACCTTCTCACCCGTAGCGAAGCTGAAGTCCATCCAAATCATGTTAGCAATTGCCGCATTCTACGATTATGAGATATGGCAAATGGACGTCAAAACGACATTCCTTAATGGTTTCCTTAAGGAAGAATTGTATATGATGCAGCCAGAAGGTTTTGTTGATCCTAAGAATGTTGACAAGGTATGCAAGCTCCAGCGCTCCATCTATGGGCTGGTGCAAGCATCTCGGAGTTGGAACATTCACTTTGATGAAATGATCAAAGCGTTTGGGTTTATACAGACTTATGGAGAAGCCTGTGTTCACAAGAAAGTGAGTGGGAGTTCTGTAGCATTTCTCATATTATATGTGGATGACATACTATTGATGGTAAATGATATAGAACTTTTGGAAAGCATAAAGGCCTACTTGAATAAGTGTTTTTTAATGAAGGACCGTGGAGAAGCTGCTTACATATTAGGCATCAAGATCTATAGAGATAGATCGAGACGCCTCATTGGTCTTTCACAAAGCACATACCTTGACAAGATATTGAAAAAGTTCAATATGGGTCAGTCCAAGAAGGGGTTCTTCCCTGTATTGCAAGGTGTGAGATTGAGCACGGCTCAATGCCCGTCCACGGCAGAAGATAGAGAAAAGATGAGTGTCATCCCCTATGCCTCAGCCATAGGGTCTATTATGTATGCCATGCTGTGTATCAATAAATAAATCAGGAAAATTCTTTCTAATATTTTAGATAGAAGAAACCCGAGTAAGTCCTCAGCCTGGGGTTCCGCCCGAAGAAGCAGGGGCTGCTACCTTTTCCAGGTAGTCGATGGCTATTCACAGCTACCACCTTAACACTGATACGTCTCCAACGTATCTATAATTTTTTATTGTTCCATGCTATTATATTATCTGTTCTGGATGTTTAATTGGCTTTAATATGCTCTTTTATATTATTTTTGGGACTAACCTATTAACCGGAGGCCCAGTGCCAGTTTCTGTTTTTTTTTCTATTTTAGAGTTTTGCAGAAAAGGAATACCAAACGGAGTCTAAACAGAATGAAACCTTCGTGATGATCTTTCTTGGACCGAAAGCAATCCAGAAGACTTGGAGTCGAAGTCTGGAACTCCACGAGGAAGCCACGAGGCAGGAGGGCGTGCCCAGGGGGTAGGCGCGCCCCCACCCTCGCGGGCCCCTCGTAGCTCCACCGACGTACTTCTTTCGCCTATATATACTCTTATACCCTAGAAACATCAGGGAGAGCCACGAAACCACTTTTCCACCGCCGCAACCTTCTATACCCGTGGGGCCTTTTCCGGTGATCTGCCCGATGGGGAATCGATCACGGAGGGCTTATACATCAACACCATTGCCTCTCCGATGAAGCGTGAGTAGTTTACCACAGACCTTCGGGTCCATAGTTATTAGCTAGATGGCTTCTTCTCTCTCTTTGATTATCAATACAAAGTTCTCCTCGATGTTCTTGGAGATCTATTCGATGTAATACTCTTTTGCGGTGTGTTTGCCGAGATCCGATGAATTGTGGATTTATAAACAAGATTATCTATGAATATTATTTGGTTCTTCTCTAAATTCTTATATGCATGATTTGATATCTTTGCAAGTCTCTTCGAATTATCGGTTTAGTTTGGCCTACTAGATTGATCTTTCTTGCAATGGGAGAAGTGCTTAGCTTTGGGTTCAATCTTGCGGTGTCCTTTCCCAGTGACAGTAGGGGCAGCAAGGCACGTATTGTATTGTTGCCATCGAGGATAAAAATACGGGGTTTATATCATATTGCTTGAGTTTATCCCTCTACATCATGTCATCTTGCTTAATGCGTTACTCCGTTCTTATGAACTTAATACTCTAGATGCATGCTGGACAGCGGTCGATGTGTGGAGTAATAGTAGTAGATGCAGAATCTTTTCGGTCTACTTGACACGGACGTGATGCCTATAGTCATGATCATTGCCTTAGATATCTTCATAACTATGCGCTTTTCTATCAATTGCTCGGCAGTAATTTGTTCACCCACCGTAATACATGCTATCTTGAGTGAAGACACTAGTGAAACCTATGGCCCCCGGGTCTCTTACCTATTATATTGCATCTCTTTTATTTACATCGCATCTAGTTTAATATTTTGCAATCTTTACTTTCCAATATATACAACAAAAATACCAAAAATATTTACTTTACTATCTCTATTAGATCTCACTTTTGCGAGTGACCGTGAAGGGATTGACAACCCATTTATCGCGTTGGTTGCAAGGTTCTTGATTGTTTTTGCAGGTACTAGGTGACTTGTGCATTGTCTCTTACTGGATTGATACCTTGGTTCTCAAAACTAAGGGAAATACTTACGCTACTTTGCTGCATCACCCTTTCCTCTAGGGAAAACCAATGCCTGCTCAAGAGGTAGCATGTACCAGACCTGATGTGAACCTTGCCGTAAGTTTGGTAGGGAGGTACCAAAGTAATCTCGGTATGGAACACTGGACAGCGGTCAAGAATATCCTGAAGTACCTGAAAAGGACTAAGGATATGTTTCTCGTTTATGGAGGTGACGAAGAGCTCGTCGTAAAGGGTTACGTCGATGCTAGCTTCGACACAGATCTGGATGACTCCAAGTCACAAACCGGATACACGTATATTTTGAATGGTGGGGCAGTTAGCTGGTGCAGTTGCAAGCAAAGCGTCGTGGCGGGATCTACATGTGAAGTGGAGTACATAGCAGCGTCGGAGGCAGCACATGAAGCATTTTGGATGAAGGAGTTCATCACCGACCTAGGAGTTATTCCCAATGTGTCGAGCCCGATGACTCTCTTCTATGACAACACTGGAGCTATTGCCCTTGCCAAGGAGCCCAGGTTTCACAAGAAGACCAGGCATATCAAGCGTCGCTTCAACTCCATTCGTGAATATATTCAAGATGGAGACATAGATATTTGTAAAGTGCATACGGATCTGAATGTCGCAGATCCGTTGACTAAACCTCTTCCACGAGCAAAACATGATCAACACCAGAACTCTATGGGTGTTCGATTCATCTCAATGTAACTAGATTATTGACTCTAGTGCAAGTGGGAGACTGTTGGAAATATGCCCTAGAGTCAATAATAAAGTGGTTATTATTATATTTCCTTGTTCATGATAATTGTCTGTTGTTCATGCTATAATTGTATTAACCGAAAACCGTAATACATGTGTGAATACATAGACCGTGATATGTCCCTAGTAAGCCTCTAGTTGACTAGCTCGTTGATCAATATATGGTTGTGGTTTCCTGACCGTGGACATTGGATGTCATTGATAACGGGATCACATCATTAGGAGAATGATGTGATGGACAAGACCCAATCTTAAGCATAGCACAAGATCGTGTAGTTCATTTTGCTAGAGCTTTTCTAATGTCAAGTATCGTTTCCTTGGACCATGAGATTGTGCAACTCCCGGATACCGTAGGAATGCTTTGGGTGTACCAAACGTCACAACGTAACTGGGTGGCTATAAAGGTGCACTACAGGTATCTCCGAAAGTGTCTGTTGGGTTGGCACGAATCGAGACTGGGATTTGTCACTCCGTATGACGGAGAGGTATCTCTGGGCCCACTCGGTAATGCATCATCATAATGAGCTGAATGTGACTAAGGAGTTAGTCACAGGATCATGCGTTACGGAACAAGTAAAGAGACTTGCCGGTAACGAGATTGAACGAGGTATGGGGATACCGACGATCGAATCTCGGGCAAGTAACATATCGATGGACAAAGGAATTGCATACGGGATTGATTGAATCCCCGACATCGTGGTTCATCCGATGAGATCATCGTGGAACATGTGGGAGCCAACATGGGTATCCAGATCCCACTGTTGGTTATTGGCCGGAGAGCGTCTTGGTCATGTCTGCATGGTTCGTTCCCGAACCCGTAGGGTCTACACACTTAAGGTTCGGTGACACTAGAGTTGTTATGGGAAATTGTATGTGGTTACCGAAGGTTGTTCGGAGTCCCGGATGAGATCCCGGACGTCACGAGGAGTTCCGGAATGGTCCGAGGTGAAGAATTATATATGGGAAGTCCAGTTTCAGTCACCGGAATGGTTTCGGGGGTTATCGGTATTGTACCGGGACCACCGAAAGGTGTCCGGGGGTCCACCGGGTGGGGCCACCTGCCCCGGGGGACTTAATGGGCTGAACAAGGGTGGGAACCAGCCCCCTAGTGAGCTGGTGTGCCCCCCTCCAAGGGCCCAAGGCGCCTAGGGTTGGAAACCCTAGGGGGTGGGGGCGCCTCCCACCAAACTTGGGGGGCAAGTCCCCCCCCCCCTTGGCCACCGCCCCCACCCCCTGGGCCACCGCCCCCTCCCCCCTAGATGGGATCTAAGGGGGCCGGCCCCCTTTCCCCTTCACCCTATAAATAAAGGGGGGAGGACAGCCGCACCCCTTCCCTGGAGCAGCCCTCCCCCTCTCCAACACCTCCTCCTCCTCCGTAGTGCTTGGCGAAGCCCTGCCAGAGAACTGCAAGCTCCACCACCACGCCGTCGTGCTGCCGGAGCTCTCTCTCAACTTCTCCTCTCCCCTTGCTCGATCAAGAAGGAGGAGACGTCCCCGGGCTGTACGTGTGTTGAACGCGGAGGCGCCGTCCGTTCGGCGCTAGATCGGATCTTTCGCGATTTGAATTGCCGCGAGTACGACTCCATCAACCGCTTTCTTGTAACGCTTCCGCTTAGCGATCTTCAAGGGTATGAAGATGCACTCCCTCTCTCTCGTTGCTAGTATCTCCTAGATTGATCTTGGTGACACGTAGGAATTTTTTTGAATTATTACTACGTTCCCTAACAAATAATGCTATAGTTCATAACATGAAATAAAAATAGAAGTTAAGAGCATTTCTAGCAATATGTTTAAAGCGTTGTGTATAGCTGATTTAGACAGCGAATTGACAAAATCATCACCTATCTGGTTGTGCAAAGCATTGCCTAAATTTAGACACCATCCAAAAATGGCTCAACATCGTCCACAACAATGAAACACAAACCACCTTTTCCGAGCCTTTGCCGCACCACCATCTGGAAGCCAGGAGGGCACTGCGCGAGCTTCGCGGGGTCAGAGTGGCCGCACCATCCTGCAAAGTAGGCTCTATTTCGTGAATAGGATGTGGGGGAGGGGGAGGTTGGGAAGAGAGTATCGTGGTCGATCCGGGCGCTATGTGCAACGTCCATCTAGAACCAATGGGAAGGGAGAGGCTAGGCGTTGAACCATTCGCTGCCATGCGCCATCCATCTAGATCCGGAGAAGAAGGAGAGGGAGAGTGCCGCCGCCGCATCTCCTGGTACGGGAGGGGGGCATGGGCAGGACTGATGTGATGGCATCACATGGGTAGAGAGACGGAGTTCGGATTATAGATGTTGAAATGATAGTTGAATTGTCAGTTGTAAGATGCTATGAGAGCAGACACAAAACATATCCACTCCCCCGACCCCGTACCCCCACGCCGCCTCCCCGAGCGAGGCGGTCGGGGCGGCCTCCTCTCCCCTTTCCGTCCAGCACTTCCCCGTGCCTCCCCATTCCCACCACCGTCGTTGGTTGGCGCGGCGGGCGTTGCCCGCGTGGCGCCGTGGCGTGGCCGCCAGCGGCGGCCTCTTCCTTTCCCCGCCGCGGACGCCCGGCTCGGGTGGGTCTGCTCCGGCGGCGGTGCAGCTCGGCGGCGGCGTTCCGGCCCTGGTCGGGTGCCGGCGAGGCGGCGGCGTGGCCCCTTGGCGACTGGATGCAAGCGCTGACCGGCGGTGCCCTGCGGGCCCAGATTTGGGCCCGATCAGGGTTAGGACGGGCCGGTTTGGATTCCACCTGGTCGCTTCTGGCTGGCCTGGCAAGCTTCTTGTGACGGGGGTAGCGACTACTGTGCTGCATCGGCTGCAGCGCGGCGGCGGGAGCTTCACGGGCCCGATCTGGGCCTGACCAGGCAGTTGGCCTGGTATGCTCCTGCTGTTGCGTCCGGTCTGCTACCGCCTAAGCCAGTGGAGGTTGTTCCCTCCCACGCGGTTGCGGTACTGCCGGCCCCTGTCTACGGTTGCTTCGGTTATGTCCGGCCGGTCTCGTAGTGTTTGTTATGGTGAGAAGTCGGTGGTGTCCTCAAGACTGTGCTGGCGCATGTTGGTGGGCGGCAAGCGTGGTGGAGCTGACGATTGGTCTTGGAGTGTGGGGGTAGGGGTCGAGAGAAATCTCTGTCAGCTCTTGTCGGCACCGACGAGGTGACGCATGTGGGCGCCATCATCCTTCTTGAAGGGCGTCGGGTGTACCTCTCTCTCACTTCCCTCCGTGTACCGGGAGAAATCCTAGGATCCGTCCGGGCAGTTGCGTCGTCATCGTCGCAGTCCTTCTTGAAGGTGTTGCTTGGTACGCGGCAATTCGGCGGCATATGAGCGTGGTGGAATTCTCTGGAGGGCGCAGCGGTTGCGGGATACCGTCGCTTCTGCCGATCCGACGCTGTTGGCATTCTTTCTCTGGTTGTTCTTTTGGGCGTGACTGTGTTGTTTGCCCCAGCGATGATCGAACAGTTGTATCGGATGGTTGCTATATTAATATAGCGGGGCGAAAGCCTATTTTGAGGAGTTGTAAGATGCTATTACAATAGGGGGGAGAGAAGGTAGAACAGTTTGATGGAAATTTAGGGTTCCGTATTAGACCGTGGTGTATATGAACATTTAGGCAGCGGAATATGTAGAAGAATTATAAACTAATATAATTAATATAAGATCTTTTAGATCACTAAAGTAGTAATCTTATATTTTCTCTGTTTTAAAATAAGTGTCTCAATTTTGTTTTGAGACGGAGGAAATATTAGTTTACAGATGCTCCGATCTCCGAATAACGCTGTGGAGATCGACGAGAGAGTGACGGGCCGGCGCAATGATTTTTGGAGGCGCATGCATGAATGTGCCCGTGTCGGGTAAGGGTCCCGCCACAATATTGTTTAAACATGCAGCGTGTTTCGCGTGGAGGGGGCCCAGACGCCAACTGCCTTGGAATGGATGGATCGATCAAGTTGTTGAATGATACTAGCGGCACACAGTACGCACAGACGCCAACCACCTATACGCACAGTCGATTAGCATTTGCGATACTAGCGGCACACAGTAACTTGCACACAGATCGATGTTTCAGATCCAACAACCCCATCCATCCAGATCATCTTTTCACGATCGACATACATGCATGCATGCATGCATGCGCAAGTACACTCGAACAGTGAGATCGATCCTTGTATACAGTATTATTATTATTTTGAGACAGTTGTATACAGTAGTTATTAAAGCATCCTCGAACGCCCGGGCGGGCAGCCCGGTCACTGATCGGTCATGAAATTTCGATCCAGATGTGCGCCTTAAACGGGTCTCAAACGCTCGGGCTGACAGACACCTCTCATATATATCTAGCCTAAATATGAGGCGAATATGGGGGCGTCTGGCGCGCGAAATCGCTGGAAACCCGACGGTACGATGGGCGTCTCCTTCGGTGGGGGGTGTGAACGTCGCGTGATGCCGGCCCGCTCGCCGCCCAAGGCCAAATCCGTCTATTTAAGCTGGCCGGCATCCCCAACCCTAGCCCATCCACCTACTTCCTCTTCGCGCACCAGCCCAAGCCCATCCACCTCCTCTCTCCCGCATCGTTGCCGGGCTGACTCCGAACTCGCCGAAGCCGAAGGAGGAGCAGGCGGAGGAGGAGAAGGGAGAGGAGCAGCAGCCGGCTTCGATGGAGGTGCCGGATCCGGAGGACGACGAGGAGGCGGAGCAGCCGGAGCAGGAGCTGGCACCGGCTCCGGACTTCAACATGGAGCAGGTGGAGGCGGAGTTCATCGTCGCCCAAGCGGACGAGATGGTGGAGCAGCAGGCCATTTTAGAGTCCATCCAGGATGAGGCCTATGTGTAAGCCAAACGACGGTCATTCGGCAGGAACGGACGGCGACCGGCGCCTTCTTCCACGAGGTCGAAGTGGAGATGGATGCGTAGGCGGCCGGAGCTGCGACTGCCGCCCATGTACCCGGCCGGGCACGGAGATAGTGGTCAGTGGACATCTTCGACGGGGACTAGGCTAGTTGATCTACGCAGCACGTAGGATTTTTTTTCTTTCCATACTTTTGTATGGATGTAAGATTTATAACATAAGGTATGCGCATGCAGATGAAGAATTTTGCCTACCCGGCTGCAGATGCTCTTAACGTACAGTACCAAGCAAGGCAGGGCAGGGACTCAGCTGCGCGGCCAAGCAAACCCTGGGGCTGCCCGTGGAAAGTCACGCTCACTCGAGCGCACTCTTTAAAACCCTTTCGGCTCGTCACGAGCACACTCACTCGAGCGCACGCGCACTAGCCGCCCACCACCAGCAGGTCGCCATGGCTCAGGCTCATCATGCCTCGAGCGTCCTCCTCCTGCTCCTCGTGGCCTTCTCGTTCGCCGGCTCCGCCTTTGCCGCTGACGCGGCGGTGCTCGGCCGGAAGGCCGGTATTGGCGCAGTTGCCGAGGAGGGGCCCGAGCTGAAGGCGGCGCCCGGGAAGTACGCTGTGATCTTCGACGCGGGCAGCACGGGCACGCGCGTGCACGTCTTCCGGTTCGACAAGAAGATGGAGCTCATCGACATCGGCGACGGCGACGACATCGAGGTCTTCGCCAAGGTATGTATATATATATAAGCACCACGCATAACAATCTATTCTAGGAGTATCGTATGCTGTTGCTTTCCTCTTAATTATATTCATTTTGATTTCTTGGTGCAAAAAAGGTGGAGCCGGGGCTGAGCGCGTACGCCGGACGGCCGCAGGAGGCGGCCAAGTCCATCGTGCCTCTGCTGGAGAAGGCCAAGAGCACCGTGCCCCGCTGGCTCATGAAGAAAACGCCCGTTAAACTAGGGGTCCGTCCTTAACAAACTATAGCAACAATAAATATACAGTTTGTCCAGCACCTAGTTTACTAGCCACCAAACAAATTGAAACGAAATTCATATATGGGACAGAAATCAATCGCTAAAATTATAAATGGAATTAATGTGCAGGCGACGGCTGGGCTCAGGCTCATCGGAGACGAGAAAGCAGAGCAAATTCTTGAAGCAGTAAATTATTTATTATCTCTAAATTCTACTCTTGTTCCAGTATCTATATATAGTACTAAAATTTGAAACGGGTGGACTTGTTTGAACTGATTATTCATAATTAACCAAGACACGTACGTACAGGTGAGGGATGCTGTCCACAGCCAGAGCAAATTCCAGTACAACCCTAGTTGGATCAATGTCCTCAAGGGGTCTCAGGAAGGGTCTTACCTGTGGGTACGTATACTCCTATCCTATGTACTACCTCCGTCCCACAATGTAAGACGTTTTTTGATACCAGTGGGACGGAGGGAGTAGTATACTAACTACTCCCTAAGTTCACAAATATAAGATATTCTAAGTTTTTCCTAAATCAGATGTAATATATATATAGACACGTATTAGGAATAATCAGATGTAGTATATATAGGACAAATTTTTCCTACTACGGGGTGTAGTTACTCCCACTTTTGTTCCGTACGTTCTAGATAGTATATATCATATCGGAGAGTATGTACGCGTAGTATGTAGTATATACGAATGTTTAGGTAGTATACATACTACTTTTTTGGTAGTATGTACCATATTTTGTGCATACTCTATTTTTGAATACAAATATGTACGTATTTCATAAATACAATAAACTATGAGCTCACTTGCAATTTTTTCATATAACTCACTTTAAATTACCTTAGATATAGTATATGAATATACTAAAAATAATAAAGTAGAGTATATACTACCACATGGTACTATATGAGAGATGGGTGTAGCTACACCCGGTATTGCAGATGGGATTGACTATTCGTCACCCTGGGTGAGGAATAGTTATTCTTCACCCCCCTCTATTTTACCATCAATGCATCGTAATTTTACGTTTCATAAGTTTTGTCTTATTTCTGACGTAAAAAGAGACAATAAGAAAATATATAATCATCATAAAAAATATTTTATGTTATGTAAAATTACAAATGTAAAAACATAGTGTAAAATACACATAAACTGCAAATTTTCTTGTCTTATGCCCTATATTTTTATTTTTTATGCCAAATTTTACGTAGTGAATCAATAAGAATGTAACTATTTGAATTCCAAACGTAATTTAATTATGAAATGATCGTAAGATTACCTTGGGTGAAGAATAATTTATTCTGCACCCTGGATGATGAATAGTAACACTATATATATATATATATATATATATATATATATATATATATATATATATATATATATATATATATCCACGTAGATGTGTTTACTGTTGTCACACAAATTGATATTGCACCGTAGGTTGCCCTGAATTATCTGCTGGGTAATCTGGGAGGAGACTACTCCAAGACGGTGGGTGTGATCGACCTTGGAGGTGGGTCCGTGCAGATGGCATATGCCATCTCTGCGGATGCCGCCGCCGCCGCTCCCGGGGTGCCTCAAGGGGACGATCCATACGTCACCAAAGAGTATCTCAAAGGAAGAGATTACAATGTCTATGTTCACAGGTTACATACTTGGACCCTAGTTAGCTAGCTCCCTCCTTTGTTATTTTACTTATTACTGTGCATCCATCTATGTTAATCCCTTTGTATTTATTTGTTCCACATATTAGCTTTCATATTAGCTTTGTCTAAAGTCAAATTTTATAATTTTTTATCAAGTTTGTAGAAAGAAATATATACTCCCTTCGTCCGAAAATACTTGTCGAAGAAATGGATAAAAATTGATGTATCTTGAACTTAAATACGTCTAGATACATCCATTTCTCCGACAAATACTTTGGAGAGAGTAACACTTACACTACCAAATTAATAGGATTAAAATTATCGTTGAATATATTTTCATATCATATAGGTTTATTATTGTAAATGTTCATATCCTTTTCTATAAAGTAGGCCAAACATTATAAACAATTGACTTGAATCAAAGCTAATGTGTGGGGTAAATAAAAACAGAGGGAGTATTTTTCAATTCTACAAAGGCCATATGGTAACTACTTTGCTCCCCTTATTAACGGTTTTACGGGTGGTAATTTTTGAACCATTTCAGCTACTTGCACTATGGCGCAATGGCTTCTCGGGTAGAGATCTTCAAGGCCAAGAATGGTCCAGTGAGCTACTGCATGCTGCGCGGATACAATGGTATGATATATATCCTTAATATTTGTGTTGAGTTAGCAGAGCACATAATATAATCAAATAAAGGAGTGATCGATGTACATTTATACATTCCTTGAATATGAATGAAGGCAAATACACCTATAATGGAGAGCAATACGACGCCATAGCGCCTCCGCAAGGAGCGGCATACGACAAGTGCAGAGAGGACGTCACAAGGGCGCTTAAGATCAGTGCGCCCTGCCAGGCCAAGAACTGCACCTTCAACGGCGCATGGAACGGTGGCGGTGGCCCCGGCCAGGCCGACCTCTACGTCACCTCCAGCTTCTACTACATGGCATCAGATGTTGGCTTGATCGACAGTGAGGCCACAAGTGGGAAGACCACCCCTGCGGCGTTCAGGGCCGCCGCCGAGAAGATTTGCCCGATGGGCTTCGTGGAAGCCAAGGCCGCGTACCCCAAGGTGCGATCCGCCGACGCGCCCTACATATGCATGGATCTCATCTACCAGTACTCCTTGCTCGTGGACGGTTTCGGTCTGGAGCCCACCAAGGAAATCACGGTGGCGCAGAAGGTGAAGCACGGGGAGTACTTCATCGAAGCCGCGTGGGCGCTCGGAGAAGCCATTGAGGCCGTCTCGCCGACCAAGCGGCTCAACGATGCATGATTTTAGATATAATTGCTAGTCCCTCGCAATAAGGTGCAATCATGTGTATCATACGATTAATTGCAATAAGGTGCATATGCTTGGACGCCATCTCCAATTGTGATCCTTTTATCATCCTTGCATATAGATGTGTGCGCCCACACAACACGCACACAGCCGCACTCATTCACATGTCGTTTACTGAATACCGGAGTCGTGGTTCTTCACGACTACGAAAATGTCACGATTATCCGGTTCAAAAGAAAATGTCACCATTATCGATAGAAATTGTCTGCCATGAAGAATAATCCGCGAAACGGGACATGCGATAAGGTGCAAACAGACACACGGACATTCCATCGCCGTCAGCATGCAGTGCAATGCCAAAAGTGAAGTTCAAATTGAGGATTCGAGGGTGTAAGTTTCACAACGAAAAAAAAAGTGGCACAACCAGTGATTTGTTGGGCCCGGCCGAGATCATACGCGCGATGCAGCCGTCGTACCGGGCCGGGCCGTAGGAGATCATACACGGGCTTTTCTGCCTTCCGAGCCCGGAAGGGAAAGCTGACCCAGGGTTACCGGGCCGGATTTCTCGAAGAGAATGAAGGGAGAGCGGCGGGGCCGGGCGAGGGGGAGGCGAAATGGCGAGCTCGTCATCCGAGGCGGCGCCGCCCGTCGCCGCCGGCGAGGATCCAGCGGCGGCCGCGAAGGGAGAAGAGAGGACAAAGAAGGAGAAGACGAGGGTGGTCTTGCCGCAGTTCCACCTGGACACGCTCATGAGGGCCGAGGAATTCCTGGAGCCTCTGCCGCCGCCGGACGAGGAGTTTCTTGCGCGGGTCCGGGAGCAGCGGGGACAGAAGGGCTTCGTCGAGATAGAACTCACCGACGACGACGACGACGAGGAGGAGGAGGGAGGAAACGCAGCTCCCCCGGCTAGTGGAAGGGGATCTGTGGAGGAGGACAGGTCCAGCCCCGAGGTCACCAAGAAACCGGGCGGCGGCACTGCGATCAAGAAGCTCAGCTGAACAGCTGATTCGTCGGTTGATTGGTGACTGATCATTAATCCGGCCTCCTGTCCTGCTGCTTAATTCTGAAACTGCTGTAGGATATGTCATGGGTATGTTCTGTTCTATCATGTTTTACTGTTGTCGAATTCTGAAACTGCTGTAGGATATGTTATGGGTATGACTGGAATGCATGACATATGTATCGGTGTTGATTATGCGCGCACTGATTATGGATCACTCTGAACTTCACTGAAATGGGTGTCACTTTGACAGTATTTTGCACAACTAACTCACACTACAAGTTACACAAATCACATATGCACACACCACACAAGGCACAAGAACAACATCGTAATCGTCAGCTGCACACTATCAAGCTTTCTTCACAAGAGGGGGAAAAAACCTCACTGGCTCTGCCCTCCCAAACATGTTAAAAGCTACGTATCTAATACTCAAATTAGCAAGCACACAAATGCTCTGAGTTGATCGCCCTGATAGACTGTATCCACAAGCCATAAGCGACATCTTCTAGCAGTTCATCCAGCAAGAATTCCCATATATCCACAACAGTCTCCTCACTTTCCGATCGGAGATTCATCCATGTTCCCTCTTCCAGATCCACACTAACTAGCAGGTTCAATGTGCTTGGAAATTCATAACAGAGATGGCCCTCAATGTGCTTATTTATTTCTGAGATGAGGTTCTGTCCCATTGGAGGTGCCTGTATGTTTTGTCTGACAAAGGATAAGCAATGGGGGTTTCCAAAGTGTTTCCCCTGAATTGCTGTTATAGCTTCACAGATGCAGTCAAAGAAGAGCATGAAATCATCAGTTTGATGATTGCCCTGATGCAGTTCTTCAAACAGGCCGGTGCTGATCAATTCATCTTCTAGATACCATACATCTAAGTTCTGGTCTGTGCATAGTTCTGATAGCTCCAGTACTGTTTCTATGTAACCTAACCTGACATCCTTGTCCTCCCAGAAGATCTCCTCTGGGTCTGATCCATCATCTTGGTAGTACTGGTGGGGACTCGAGACATCTTGGCGCAACTCACCTGTAGGTCATTTTGGGAGATGAAACCATTAGATTTAAAAAAAAACACTTTGTTTTTCTGAAGGTCAATGGTAAGCATACATTAGATTTTTTTATCAATTGAATATTACATTGTATTGGGCTCTTATTTTCAGGGCTTTCGACATCTTCATGGAAGAATGGATCAAGAATAGACACAGGACTGGGTTGCTCTTGCTTTTCATGGTTTTCCTCTTGTGATGTTGGTCCAAATGACGCGCTTCGTCTGGGAGTTTCTGGCTCTTGGTGCTCTAGCATCTCGACAACATTCTCAGGGGAACCTGGACAAATCTCAGCATGCTCTTTACCTGGTTCTGCTGCTTCTGTCGTTTCCTTCAATGCAGACATTCGAAATTTTCATTAAACTAGCACATCAACGGAAACTAGATGAAATAGCAATAAATATTATCTTGAACATACTGGGGGTGGGTAATATTTGTGTTGCTCTGCTGGAATGCATTGCGCATTCCGAATTGCTTGCGAGTGATCCAGATTGTCAGTTTCTTCAATACAACCAATATCAAGTTCAACGTCTGCAAGTATTCATATTCTGTTAATATAATATCCATGCAGTATTTGATAATTTTGTATTCTGTAATCACTCACCTTGTTGTGTGTCTTCTTCCTTGTAATAATATCTTTCTTGATCCGCTTGTTCAACTGTTGCTTCATTAGGACCACATTCAGCACTCCCTGAATCTCCCTCTGTTTTATTTCCTTCTTCTGCAGATTCTTCCCCCTCAGCCTTGTGTATGGCACAAATATTTTTCTCTTCCTGTGAATGTTCAATACATTCTCTTACCCTTGGGGTATTCCCAGGTGATGATGGGGTACTGCATTGAGGGAGGGAAAGCATTCCTACCAAGGACCTTGAGACCTGAACTGCTGGACTTGGATACTGGCCAGTATGACTATTGTCCTTCAGAATTTCTGTTAAATGTTTTTTGGCTTCTGCGTAGAAGGTGGATGCATCCTTTGACTTGGATACGTCTCTGTTGAAACCACCTAGTGAATGATTTATTTGCTTGTGTTTGCTGCTGTTTGAAGGTCGAACATCATTTTTATCAGTAGCTGGAGGGGCCTGTCTGGAATCCTTTATAATTGTAAATGAATCTCTGAGCAAACACGGATCTCTTTGTACATCATCTTCGTTCATTGGGGGTCTTCCTTTTCTAGTTTCTCCGGTCACGATTCTGAATCTTCTCCTGACTTCCTTAACTGAAAATGTTGAACATTCAGCTGCACTGTATTCTGGAGCTTGAATTCCACCTGATTGCTGATGTAAGTATGTCGATGCAGTTGCTACTGTAGGATCAAAGCCTCTCCTTGGATTCGGCTTGAGTATTACTATTTTGTTAACTGGCTGAGAAGACCTTCCCTCTGATGCATGTGTTCTGCTTGGTTTATCTTTCTTCCAGAAAAATATATTTCTGCTCTCTTTATTCTTTGTTTTGATAGTCAACTCACGCTGATTTGAAGCCTTTGTATCTTCAACAATGTTAGTTTTTTCAAGCATTTTTTTGGGCTCTAACCTGGCCCCTACATGTCTGTTGCAAATATGTTTGTTGTCAACAAGCTGCTTTTCCTCGCTCACCGGAGTTTTCTCATAAGCAAGGTCACAGGGAGGATTGTTATACTCATTAAGCTTTGTATGGATAATGGACTCTAATTCAGGGTATAGTTCACTCTTATTCCTGCAATCATCATGCGGCCCTTCATCGTGGTACTTATAGACTTGTCCCAGGAAATCTGACAAAGCAAGCTCAAGGCCATCTTCTTCCACCTGTTCCATGCATTTTGAACCACTGGGATCCAGGCACTCAGAGGAGGAAGCAATGCCTATGTCTGCGCTGGGATCTGTGACTCCCTTTGGTTTGCTGTTCGGTGTTGTTCTTTTGTCCAGACAGACATCATGTCCCAGGTCAGCCAATATCCTTTGAACCTCATCGTTTGGGATCTTCTTCGAATGTTTTGGCTTGCCAAGCTCACCCCCCATGAGTCTTTTGACAGTTGGTTTCGTGGTACTGCATTCCTCCGTGTTCTGAGAAATACAAGACCAAAACATGAGTTGTCTCCAGGAAACAAGTTTCGACATGCAGCGTAAATATTACTACAACAATAGAAAAGCTTGAACAGAGTCTCCGTTGCATCAAGAGGACTGAATGATGGTAGTTCAGTACAAACCCATACACAGTAAGGAGGTTCCTTCAACTGCCCAACAATGCTGTATTTATGAAATCATATCCGGACTGCTGTTTTCCAAGTTTATTATTACTCAACTTATATTAAACTGTACTTTGCTTCGAAAACTTTTTGGCTGCTATCAGAATCAAGTTGGCACTTTTCGAAACCACAAGTCACAGCGATTTTGTTATGCAAGTAACTTGATATAGCATCTGCTGCATCTGGGTGGAGTTGCGGTTTTAACGTACACGCTATGTGTTCTACAGTAAACTGTAATTCATGTGTATTTTTCACTCTTAGAACCGCATGCTTTTCATTTGATATACAAAAATTAACTTACATCCCTGTCTTCATCTGTTTCCTCAAAGTCCCTAGACTTCTTTCTCAAGTGCCCTCTTCCTGCAACCAAGCAGGGTGTTACTAGAAGCGGTATAAATCCCAATAACAGAATTTACAACAAGAAGCTTGAGTGATGTATTTCCTGAATGCCTTAAAAAAATTGTTAGTTCTAGAGGGATCAGTTGCTAGTTTGTAGCACTAGAGAATTGTGAAGCGAAGGATGGACATCAGAAATGAAGATAGTACTGTCATGAAACTGAATTGCTGTTGCACTACCCACTTATCTAGATCACTACTACTATTCTGTCTTTAGTCTTTACATAACTAATATAGCTGTGGTTTGTACATTTAAGAGAAGCAGTACCAGGAAAGCCACTGAAGGAGTGCCTTGTGCTCCCTTGCTTCCTGTCAAGGATGAGCTTGGGGTCGCGGCGGGAGTAGAACATGCGGATGAGGCCCCAGGTGCACCCAACATTGTTCTCCTGGATCTGTGTAGCGCGTCTCTGGCTCGTCTTCCCCATCCTCTCGGTGGTTTTCTTCTAACTGCGCTCTGAAGCTCAATTACCCGGCAGCAGTGTGAGTTGTTCGATCAGTTCATGGTGCCAATCCTCTTGCAGCAAGCAAGCGTGGTGGCAGAAAATTTCTGCACTCTGCTGCGGTTAGATGAACAAACAATTAGAGTTGGCTGCAAATGACCATGTTCTGATTGGTATGTTCCTGCTGGTCCAATACCAACGTAGAACAGGATTGTCCTACTTTCACTCTGGTTTGGTTCTGACCATTGTTACTACATTTCTCTTGCTATTGTAATCACAGGAACGGAGCTGGGCATGCGAAACCGCCACCAGAGACAATTTGTACTACCATGTTTGTAAAACAAGACAAGAGTAGAACAAGAATTACTTACCGACAATTGCGACACCGCAGCAGGGAAGAAGATGAAGAACCGTGGCTAGCTCCGAGCCGAGGAGGAGGAGGAGATCACCACACAAGACTAGCCAGAGGAGTGCTAGGGAAGCAACCATGAGGAGGGGGCCATGTGAAGGGATGCTACGGTCAGCTGCAGCCAGGCTCGCCGACGGCGGCGGCGGAAGGAAGGAAGGAATCAGAAGGAGAAGCCTTTCTTGCTGGCTCGCACAGGCCAGTGCCAGTCCGGTCAGTCAGTGGCACGCCATCTTTTTCATCTTCTTCCCTCGTGCCTGCCGGCCTCTCTTTGCGCTTTGTGGAGCTGGCGTGGAGGGGCAAGCAGCACAGCTATGGCGACGGACAGGTGTAGCGGCAGCACCAGCAGCGGCACATGCCATGGACACGCATCAAGGTGGCCACGGCCCCCCACGCACCCACGCACGCATGCTTTTTTCCCCACCCCTCTGCAGGAAAAAGTGGCAGGATCAGAGCGGTTGATAATTGTCCTTGAGGCCGCCCTGTAGCAATCATCCAACCTTGTGGTAAAAGCATCATATCAATTTATTTTACTACGTATATAATTGCTGAATGCATGGTTGTGTAAAAAAATTGGAAATTTGGAATATGTGAATGGCTGTGCTAAATGCTTTGTCGGCAGAGCTCGTGTTTCTTATTCGTCGGCAGAGCTCACGTTTTTTACTCGTCGGATTGTTTGGGTTGGCTCCACGCCGTTCATCCTGCTTTGTACTCCCTCCATAAAGAAATATAAAAATGTTTAGATCACTACTTTGTGAAGGACACATATACTTATTGCGGCATTTTGAGTTAACAAAAACATCATTTATCAAAAAAAAAGTAGTACGCATCCCGTTTCCGTCAAACACTTTTTAAGTGCTACACACAGGGACAGGATATACGTGAGCAGTAAGCATGCACATGTGCCTTGATTTTTCTATTATATACTTTCCTTGTTTTGCTCATCATGCGTGCATGTCACGTTCGTGTTGTGGGCTAGCGATCGATGGAGTACGTAGTGTAGCCGGCAAACGTACGTAGCTACAGTGCACGCCAATCAAACCTCAGAAACGACGGCTCACGTTATCTATATTTGCTTCTCTAACTACGTGCACCTTGATTGTGCTTACTCTCGATATAGGCTTTCGTCCCGCTTTATAAATAAAGCAACAGCTAAAAGAGTATACGGGTGAACGATACAAGGTGGTGAGGTAGCCCCCTTACCAAGCTGATCCTGAAAAACCTAGCACACGCAGAACGCAGGCGGCTACGCTACCGGCAACGAGCACCGGAATAACTAAACACCCTATCTATCTCTTTCTCTCTCCCTGACAGCGTGTTTGGCTACAATGGGCAAAGGGAGATAGTTTACATGTGGGAATTAATTAAGCAGGGGATTAGACATGGGGATTTGATTTGAGTCCCACTCTCTTTCTCTCTCCCTAAAAAGTAAATGATTCAGTGACAACCATGCTTCATGTTTACTAGTACAGGATTATCGACTAAAATACAGTGTTAAATAATGGATGCAGATTAAGCTCTTGACACGCATATATGATGATAGAGTGTTGGACTGGAATCTACTGCACCAGGTTTTGCGAACTAGCGGAACGGCTTCGTGTTAAATAGATGGGACGCACCTCCCATAACAGCGCATACATGCGGTTTGGATTACAACCTTGGAGATCAAGAAAGGAGATAGAGATAAGAGGTTACATGAGATAAACATAAGACTCTAACAACCTAACTACCTCAACTATCTCCTATGAGATGCGCCGGTCACATAACGTGACATGTTGTATGTTTAACACCCTTCCTTAATCACAACTGCATTAAGTTGAGATTATACTTGAAGTTTTCAAAGCTCTTGATCAGCAATGCCTTTGTGAACCCATCTGCAATTTGGTCACGGGAATGCATAAACCGAATGTCAAGTTGCTTCTGAGCAACTCTTTCTCTGACAAAATGAAAATCTATCTCAATGTGTTTAGTTCTGGCATGAAACACTGGATTAGCTGAGAGATAAGTCGCACCAAGGTTATCACACGACAGACAAAGAGCTTGTTTACTCTTTATGCCAAGTTCCTTCAACATGGACTGAACCCATATGATTTCAGCTGTGACATTTGCCAGAGCCTTGTATTCTGCCTCAGTACTGGATCTGGAGACTGTGGCTTGTTTGCGAGCACACCATGATATCAAGTTGGATCCAAAGAAAATAGCAAAACCACCAGTGGATCGTCTATCATCAAGACAGCCTGCCCAATCAGAATCAGAGAAGGCACTGACAAGTGTAGAAGATGATTTGCTAAAATTAAGACCCATGCTTAATGTGTTTTTGACATATCGAACTATCCTCTTTGCAGCAATTAAATGGACAGTTGTAGGTGCATGAAGAAACTGACATACTTTGTTGACAGCAAAAGAAATATCAGGCCTTCTTGAGAGACGTGAAGTCCATCCTTGTGCTTCTATACTTCAATCCCAAGAAAATAATGCAAGTCTCCAAGATCCTTCAAGGCAAAATCTGCACTCAAATCTTTCAACAGTCCTGTGATGGCTTCATTAGATGAGCTTGTTACAATAATATTATCAACATATATGAGGACAAATATGCATGTATTGGACTTGTTGTAGATGAACAGAGAGGTGTCAGACTTTGAAGGAACAAAACCAAGTGTTTGCATTTTGTGACAGAGACGGGAATACCATGCTCTTGGTGCCTGTTTCAAGCCATAGAGTGCTTTGTCCAATTTGCAGACATAAGAGGGTGCACTTTTACTTATAAACCCAGGAGGTTGTTTCATATATACCTCCTCTTCCAGAACACCATGAAGAAACGTGTTCTGTACATCAAGTTGCCTGAGACTCCATCCCCCTGGAAACAACAACAGACAAAACAAGACGGATAGTGGCAGCTTTAACAACCGGACTAAACGTGTCCTCATAGTCTATGCCATACCGTTGTTTAAAACCCTTTGCAACGAGCCTAGCTTTATAGCGATCAATAGTTCCATCAGATTTCCTTTTGATTCTGAATACCCACTTGCAATCAATTAAATTTTTACCTTGGTGTGGGGGAACTAAATGCCAGATTTTATTTTTCTTGAGTGCCATGTATTCTTCATTCATGACATTCTTTCACTTTTCATCACCAAGTGCTTCCTCAAGCGTATGTGGTTCACCTGGTTCACCTGTCGAACAAACCATACCATATTTGGTTATGTGTTTATAATTAACTGGATGTATTACCCCATGTTGTAGTCGTGTACGTCGTGACGGTGCAGCAGTAGGATCACCAGCCACAGAGAATCCCGGGGCAGAAACTCCTGTAGCAGAATCTGCTTCCACCGGATCTTCTGTGACAATTTGATCATGTGCAGCTTCTCCAGTCGGCGCAGAGGATCCCGGGGCCTCATCATTGGCTGATGATTGCGCATCCTCCTCGAAGCAGACGCCAGTCGGGTGCGTGGACGCGCGCGTGTGCGCGCTGGAGTCCGCGCCGGATCCCGCGTCAGGCCTGGGCCCCGCGCCAGGTGGGCGAACGGAGTCGCGTCGCTTGTACACAAGCGGCTGGTCGCGGAACCGCACGCCGTCCTGACGAGCCGCATGCTGCCGCGGATTGGCGCGGAGGAGGACTCGGGCCACCGCCACTGGAGGGACGACGCGTGTCGCGTGCTGGGCTGGAGACAGCGACACGGTCGGCGGACGATGTCGCTGGCGCATCGGCCGCGCCTGCCGGTGCTGATCCCGAGGAGAATCGACTGGACACCTGCTGCGGGGCCGATCCCGAGGAGGATTTGCCTCCCAGAACCGGACACATGGAATATGGGTCTGTCGGCGCATTTTTTTTTACTGATTTCTGCATCGTTTCGCGGTTTTCTCCTGTAGCATCATCAGAAAACTCATGCACACCATTAGTAGCAGAATTAGTCAACAATTGATCATCATAATTCGGACCCCCTTGATCAATACTGGTGAGATGAGTGGGTAGAAGAAGAATTTCTTCTCGAAGGCGAGTGCCGGCGTTTGGATGTAGGGTGGCAAACGGAAACTTTGTTTCGTCAAAGACAACGTCACGAGATATATAAACGCGACCAGTGGATATATCTAAGCACTTGACACCTTTGTGTTGAGGGCTATACCCTAGAAAGACACACTGCTTGGAGCGTAGCATGAGTTTGCTTTGTTGTATGGGCGAAGGTTGGGCCAACAAGCACCCAAACACACGAAGGGATTTGTAGTCTGTTTTTGTGTGAAGAAGTCTTTCTACAGGAGTTTCATTGTTGATGACTCGACTAGGGAGCATATTGATGATATGAACAGCAGTGAGAAAGGCCTCATCCCAAAACTTGAGAGGCATGGAGGCCCCTGCCAAGAGGACGCGCCCAACTTCAACTATGTGCCTGTGCTTTCGTTCAGTAGAGCCATTCTGTTGATGAGCATGAGGGCATGAAACGTGGTGTGATATGCCAAGTGTTTGGAAGAAAGAGTTTAGTTTTTCATACTCCCCCCCAGTCCGATTGCACTGCAATAATTTTGCTAGCAAATTTTCGTTCAACCAAGGCTTGGAAGTTTTGAAAAACTTGAAAGACATCAGATCTCTTTTTGAGAAGATAAATCCACACAAATTTGCTATAGTCATCTATGAAGCTTACGTAATACTCGTGTCTACCAACAGAAGTAGGGGCAGGACCCCACACATCAGAAAAAATTAATTGAAGTGGTTTGGTAGAAACACTAGTAGATATTGGGTATGGTAATTGATGACTTTTGGCACATTGACAAGAATCACAAATAGTTTCGACATTTTGCTCACCAACAAATGGGAGTTTATTTTTCCTAAGCAATCTTTCAACTAAAGAAAAAGCAGCATGCCCTAATCGATCGTGCCACCGTGTTAACGAGACTTTGACAACACCATTGGCTTGTTTATTGAGTCTCCTAATCTCCGGAATCAAAGGGTAAAGCCCTCTAGCACATCTACCTCGATAGAGAACTTTCTTCGTTGCCTGGTCCTTGATCAAAAAGAAGTATGGGTGAAATTCGAGGAAAACATGATTATCAAGGGCAATTCTATGAACAGAGAGGAGACTTTTAGCGGCACTAGGGACATGCAAGATTTTCTTAAGATGAATTGGATGATGAGGGGTACGAAAAATAGAATGACCAATGTGACAAATCTGCATACCTTCTCCACTTGCCGTGTGGATGTGATCTTTGCCATGGTACTTCTCCTTCATCGTGACCTTTTCAAGTTCATTGGTTATGTGATTAGTGGCACCACTATCAACATACCAATTTGTGTCGACGCCGTAGGATCCATGAGCCGCGGCGACCACCTTTTCTTCATCTTGGGAGTCATCGTCATCTTCATCGTAACGATACCAGCAGTCCTTCGCGGTGTGCCCTAGCTTGCCACAAATTTGGCAGCGGGGCATCTCTGAGCGTGCCCGATTTGGGCCACCACCACGGCGACCGCGGGATGCACCGGAGCGGCCGTTGGAGTTGCCGCCGCCACTGTTGCCGCCACCACCGCCTCCAGGCCTCCCCTTGCTGCGGGAAGAGCCACGGCCACGTGAGCGCAGAGGAACGGAAACCGCCGCCCGAGTGGTTGAACTGAGCCATGCGTTGATCGAAGTTGCTGAGCATGGTGTAGAGCTCGTCGAGGGAGACCGGCGTGACGCGGGCGTCGAGGGCGGAGACGAGGGGCTGGTAGTCGATGTCGAGGCCGTGGATGATGTAGGAGATGAGCTCGTCGTCTTGGATGGCCTTCCCGGCAGCCGCAAGCTCATCGGCGAGGCCGCGGAGAGAGGCGAAGTAGGCGGCGACCGTTTGGTTGCCCTTCTGGGCGTTGATGAGCGTCGTCCTAATGTTGTTCACACGGCTCATGGACTGGGACGAGAACATGCCTGCCAACGTGGTCCAGAGCGCAAGCGACGTGGTGACCGTGGTCACCGTGACGAGCACCTCCTTGGAGAGGGTGCTGAGCAAGTAGCCCAACACCTGCTGGTCCTCCCTGACCCAGATCGGTGGAGAGGGTTGGGCACAGAGCTTTCTTTGCCATCCTTGTCCTTGGTGACATGAAGCCTGGCCGGCTCCGGCGTGGTGCCGTCGACGTAGCCGAAGACACCGGCGCCACGCGGATGGGGAGTGACCTGCGTGCGCCACAGCACGTAGTTCGTGCATGTTAGCTTCTCGGTGACCTGTCCATTGAGGGTAGGTTGGGAGGCGCCGGAGGAGGAGGAGGAAGACATGGCTAGGCTCTGGTAGATGGGATCTCAGTAGATGGGAAGAGATGGGGCTCTGATTACCATGTGCGAACTAGCGGAACGTCTTGCCTTGCTCAGACCGACGGCTTCGTGTTAAATAGATGGGGCGCACCTCCCATAACAGCGCATACATGCGGTTTGGATTACAACCTTGGAGATCAAGAAAGAAGATAGAGATAAGAGGTTACATGAGATAAACATAAGACTAACAACCTAACTACCTCAACTATCTCCTATGAGATGCGCCGGTCACATAACGTGACATGTTGTATGTTTAACACAGGTAACCTTCCTTGGCACGCATAAGGAGTTTTTGTTTGTTTTTTGAGGACCACATGGTATTCTGTTCATGTTCATAGCCATTAAAGGTAATCACTTTGGATTCGACATCCAAGAAAATTAGCAAAAAGTAACTCGTATGGCTACGAATTACAATGATATCTATAAAAGCCTCTTGAATCTCCCGTCTGAAAACACGAAAAGCCTTGTGCAGTGAGCGTATCTGGATTGGGGATGATCCCCTAGAAGCGTAGGCCGTCAAGCCACAACATTTTCACCGTAGTGTCGAGAAAGGATTTAGACTCCACAAAGCATCAAAGCGACAAAAACAGTATGACACAATAACATGGGCTCATCAGATTTGAGTAATCAGATATGCGAGGACACGGGTTTCTCTAGCTCCATGGCACCATCAGAGGAAGAATTAGAGTGACTTTATTGGAAAACCCCTATGACGGCCACTAAATGTTGGGGTGAATATAGAACTCTTGAAGATCCGAGGTCCCCCACCTCTCAGTGCCAAGATGGCACATTCTACTTCGGATTAAGAATAGGTGCAACTACTCCCTCCGTCTCATAATATAAAACTAGTGAAAAAAAAAACGCTCGCAAGACGGAGGGAGTATCATATCCTTACCTGGGTAACCTGCCCGGAAAATGTATGTGACCGCGGCTAACTTGTCGTCGCTGGCACGCACATTAAGCAGTCATAACGCATTGTTCTCCGGCGAGTCAGTCAGTCCGTCCCTGGACTGGAGGAGGGAATCCAGACGAAACTGCCCGCGTGCCCGCCAGCGTAAAAGGCACCGACCTCCTTTCAAAACGGCCCACCTCTCTCTCTCTCTCTCTCTCTAGGCTGGCTAGGCCAATGCAAGCGGAGGACCAACCGGCTGCACTGCGGTCGGTCTATGTTCAGGCGATCATGTCCATGTCCATGCCCGTCGGCATCGCGCCTGGATTCCTCGTCTCTTCTTAAACCACTGTCTGTCGACCCGCCTCTGCATCTGTACGCCACGCCCTACCTACCGTGTTGGGTTGCTGCTACTAAATAAACAGTCTAGCCTAGCAGTGGTCCAGCGCGACGGCGTTGGCCTCCTCCCTCCGCCGGCGCTTCCTCGCCCGCCGCAGGATCTCCAGCGCCTCCCCCTCTCCCGCACCTCCTGCACAAGACATACAGTCACTCTCACATTCGCATTGGTTCATCATATAATACAGTGGTGTGGAAGGAGAAAGGAGGTTCAGTCCAGCGCCCAGCTCTACCTGCTCCCGTCTTCAGCATGACGCAGGACGCGCTCCCCTCCTCCGCCTCCTCGTCCGAGTCGATGACAATCGTCACGATCGCCTGCGTTTTCCCCCATCCGCAACAACCATGATCATCATCATCATCATCATCATCGCACAGCCAATAACCGCAACAACAACAACTTCACAGTTTCACATGATGTTTCCGCACTTGCTTGATCAACAGGGGCAAACTAAACTACAGAGCATTCATGAAGCAGCGGCACCAAGTATGCTCAAGTATGTTCAGCCAGTTAATCATTCATGTTCTTCTTTCAGGACAAATGATTCAGTTCATCAGTGGTGCTCTTCTTTCAGGCCAAATAATAAAAATTCAGCGGTGTTGGTCTCGAGCCATTGGCTACAGCTAGTGACATTGCGTTAGGTGATCTCATCTCTGCTAACATTTTACGGTTGTTCACTCGAGCTAGAAACGAGCAAGGTTGCGGCGCGAGTTACCTTGTTGATGGGCGCATGTGCATCTGCATTGTCCTTCTGAATCGCCAACTCTTGCTCTTTAGGTGGCGCCGGCCTGCTGTCGCCTGAGCCATCCAATTTCCGTGCTTCTGTGGCAGCCTTTACCATCCCCTTCTCCACATTTGGCTTCACACCTTCTGTCTTCCTCTGATAAGCCAAGGGTGCAGGAGCACTGGCACTGACAGACAAACAAGCCTAATTAGTACGTAGTAGAATCTCAAATCAAACAGGAACAGGGAAAATTAAAGCAAAGGCAGATGCATATTCTGAAAAGTGGAGGCAATATAACTGAAACACAACAATATGATCTTGCTGTCAAAACAGAGATAACGATCTACTGTACAGGCGTTTTAATTACCAACCTCAAGAGGACATTTCAACATTTCAAAGGCCAGAATTAAACTAGTAGCTCTGTAACAAAAGAAAGTGAGAAGCATCTTATCACAAGATCCTCCTGCACATAAGAATATCTTGCAGTTTTCCTCTTGACGATGTCGGTACTTATAGGTTCAGTTTGCGTTTCGATTTTTCATCAAGACAATTTTCACACTGATGCCCCATCCCACAGCAATGCATACTACTGGTTATCTAACAACTTGGATCTGCAAGAAGCTGAGGTTAGAAGATTACGCTTGTGTTACTGGTAGTACTTGGTTCATCAGGCCATTTCCATTTGCTTCGGGTTTCTGGTTCATGTGCGAGCTTCCATCTGCTGTTTGTACCTGGGGCCTTCCATTTGGTACTGGTCTTTGGTTCCTCTGGGGCCTTCCGTTTGCTACTGGTCTTTGTTTCTTCCTCTGAGGCCTTCCATTTGCTACTGGTGTTAGCTTCTTCCTCTGGGGCCTTCCATTTGCTGCTGGCCTTTGTTTCTTCCGTGGCCTTCCCTCTGCTACTGGTCCTTGGTTCAGCAGGGGACTTCCATCTGCTACTGGTCCTTGGTTCATCAGGGGACCTCCATCTGCTACTGGTGTCTGGTTCATCAGGGGGCTTCCATATGCTACTGGTGTCTGCATCATCAGGGAGCTTCCATTGGCTACTCTTGTCTGGTTCATCAGGGGTTTCGCATTGGTGGTGCAGCTCTGGTTCTTCAGCAAAGAAAGGGAAATAGAATAAGAGGAGAAAAGTACTGAAAGGCTTGCTAATTCAATTAGTTGAGTGATAAGTACACATACTGCCAGCATTTGCATCTGGTCAAGCCTAGTATCAACAGATCTGACAGCTCTAACCATCACCTGTCCAAATAGGCAAAGGTCAGCAAAACACACATTTGTTGCTTTACTCTAGTATGTGAAGTGATGGGTCTTAGCATGCCACATGATATACAAGATTGTGCATGTTCTTCAAAAGCAATCCTTTTAACTTCAGTAAAATGCTGAAAAATAAGCCCTAGTGTAGACTGAGAATTTTTAGTGTTAGATATCATGAATCGAAACGGAATTACGCTTCCTGAAAAAAAAATATAGAAGAAAATGCTATGAACCAGCTTATATATGCCTTCATAGAACCTAAACTCACACATATGGACATAAGAGAGAATTTTTCACGGTGGTAAATCAGCCAGATAAGATAATTACTTATATGCACATCAGAATAATTCCCAAACACAAGTGAACCTGAAGCTAGTGGTTGATCTTAGCAGTAGTACCTCCATCTCCTTTGAGAAAATTCTGCTGATGTCACCCTTCAGTTGCCCCAGTTCTCTTTGCACATGGTTTGGCAAGACTGAAAGTAACAAGGACATCTCATCCTGTTTGCTGCTGAGAGAGTTGAGAACACTCACTTGGTCAGGATTACTTTCTGTGATTCCTTCAAGGAGTGCTCTGAGGTCATCTTGTCCCTTAAGCTGTGGTAGCATGTTTGGGTTAATTAAACTTTGTTGCCTCAGCAAAAAGAAGAAGGAAAAAGGGACTAAACCAGCAACTACCCTTACAATTTGCTTTAGAGAGTCCTCCAGGAGCACAAACTTTTTCTGAATGCTACCAGCTGAACAAAGCGAATACATGCTCTCATTAGTCGATAATGTACTATTTGTGGGAAGCAACAGAATTAGAGTGCAAAACTCATGAAGAAATAGCAGCAATTACGATCGCCCATATATTGATCGAAAGTACCATTAGGGGGTGACTTACAGTCTAGTGATGCCTCCTTCATGGCTCTGTTTAACTGCATCACATCATTTTGCACTGAGTCTAATATCATTCCCATCTTATGTACTGAACTTGCCAGATGCTGAAACTTGCGCTCAACTTCCTCATTAACCTGACCTGTCGAAACAACATCAACTGGGCACTTTAGTCGAAACATACTTCCAAGTATATCATGACAATGTGACATCTTAAAATAAAATCTAGATTGTACGTTTAGAACAGCTTCAGGTCACTATCTGTTTAAAGCATGCACTATATGACCTTACATGCCCAGTTAATGAGAGAATTTTTGTAAACCTATTCAGAACACCAAAATTAGTGTGCTTGAAGAGCATGTGAACTGTTGTTATGGCGATGAATGAAATGTAATTTTCTGCAAAAGAAAAATGAATAAAATGTAAATTCTGTCAAGTGCAAGGGCTTGAGTTTACATCTGCTATCCAGAAGAGAGGGGCACCAGCGGTGGATAGGGTTGGTTGGTATTTTTGTCAGTTGCAGCTGAGATTCCTCGCGCACACAAGAAGCTGAACTGGCAGGATATGAAGACGTTCTCTTGGATGAGTCCTGTTGCAAGGCAAATCTCTGGTCACCAAAGGAAAGAGAATGAAGATCACAATTGGGCAGCAGATAAAAAGTGTGCACATTATATAACTTTTTTTTAAGGAATCCACCTTCTGTAACTAGCAAATATAACAAAAAACATAGCTGTTCTGACTCAAACATTTATTAGGACAAGAACTGTTGGTTTGGGCATTCCCTCTGCATTGCCGAATATGAATAAATCGTAACTGCATTCTAACTGTGCACAGAACGGCGTCAATTCCGACAAATCATACAGATCAAAATCACCATTTCAAAGAGTCTAGCAGAACAGGATCACATGGATGTCGTTCCCCTTACACTTTCAGTAATGCAGTACATGAATGCTCGCGTGCACCAAATTGAGATATCAAGCAATAACACTTAGTTCACTAGTTTGCCCAATGAAATGGTCACTGCAGAGACTTGAACTATTTGTTCCACGCATCAACCAAGCACCAGCGGATTCACTGGAAGCGACTAATTAACAGTAACCAACAGTCAACACTAATAAATTCGTTGCAACGCTACTGTGACTAAACACAAGATCGATGAAATGGTCACTTCAGAGATTAACCAAGCACAAGCGGATTCAGTGGAAACGACTAATTGACAGTAACCAACACCAATCAATTCGATGCAAACTCGCTAGTTACCTGACATACTAGTTACCGACTGATCAAATTCACCGAACACACTGATCATGTGATCCAACTGAACTGGTAGAAGCAAACGCGGCCTCGATCATGGATCACCACACAGCGGCAACAATTGGAGAAGAAGGGGGGATGATGTGTACGAGACCTGGTCGCGCGCGGGAGCCTGCGAGAGGAGGCTGAGGAGGTTCGCGTCGAGGGAGGCCTGCGAGAGCTGCGACTGCGCGTGCACGAGCGGCGCGCTGCCACCGCCCTGAGAGAAGGACGCGCCTCCGCTTCCACCGCCCTGAGAGAAGGTCGCGCCTCCGCTTCCGCCGCCCTGAGAGAAGGCCGCGCCTCCGCCTCCACCGCCCTGAGAGAAGGCCGCGCCTCCGCCACCTCCGCCCTGAGAGAAGGCTGCGCCTCCACCACCTCCGCCCTGAGAGAACGCGGCTCCTCCGCTTCCGCCGCCCTGAGAGAACGCGGCGCCTCCGCCTCCACCGACCTGAGAGAACGCGGCGCCTCCGCTGTCGCTGCCCTGCGAGAAGGACGCGCCTCTGGCCTGGGAGAAGGACGCGCCACCGCTGCCTATGCCCTGCGAGAAGGACTTCTGCGACATCGATTGGGACCGCTGCTGCTGCGCCGCCGCCGCCGCGGAAGCAGCAGCAGGCGCGCTCATCCCGCCACCGCCACCGCTGCTCCCTCCGGTCCTCCTGAACCACCAACAAAACGCACCACGAGCACGAATTAAACCAAGCACGCCTCGGAACGAACGGGAGCAGCCGGCGGCGAGAGGGGAGGGGATCGGCCTGGGCGGGGGGGCCGTACCGGGGAGGGAGGACGGAGATGGAGGCGATGTCGCACGCCTTGTTGATCTTCAGCTTCATCGCGCGGTCCCGGAGCGGCGCCCCGCCGAGGAGGGCCTCGGCGGCGATCGCCGGCGGGGAGGAGGTGGTGGAGGAGAGCGACGGATTGGGTGGCGGTGGTGGTGGTGTTGGGGAATGGGGAGACACCGAGGAATTGGAATTTGAATTCTCTCTCTGCTGCTTCCTGGCTGGTGGGGCCTCCCTCTCACTGGCCGTTAGTCTTATAGGCAGCCGGCCATGCGGGCCCAGGCTGGCAGCGTGGGCGGTGTGCCAAATGGTCTTGGGCTGCGTTGCTGCACGAACTGAGCGAAAAATATCATGAGGCCCAGAACAGGGTGGTTTCGGCTAGGCCTTTGGTTGAGGCCCAGCGTCGGCTCAGAGTCGTCGCCTCAAACGGAGTTGTTTGACTCAAAAAAATAATGGAGGGTGTCAGCTCTAGTCACTTGGGTGGCAGAGTCATCGGCTCGGCTCGGCTCGGCTGGTGACTGGGCTCAGGACCGATGTGTATGTGTTCTTTGTATGCTGGGGTGGCGGCTTCGGGTCATGTTGTGGGGTGTCGATTTCAGTCACTTGGCAGGTGGAGTCGTCGGCTTGATCGGTATGCAGCCTCGTGGCTGGTGTGTATTGCTCGGCTGTAGCGGTTTTCTGGTCAACTCTCTACGTCACGATGGCATGTCTACAACGACCAATTGTTGAAAGGTGCCCCACATACTCTGTTCTTGTCCGTCGCAAATGCTCATGTCGCTGTTTTCCATGCAGTAATATGCATCTTTAAGAGGAACTTTTGCACGCCACACATATTTCCATAGAGTGCGCTCGCCACCTGGGTTTGCATATCTGGGGAAAATGTGAAGCTCCTGCTCCGCCTTGGAACAGTTGTGTCTATTTTTACATGGTTGAGGATTTGGTTCTTCAAACACCGATGAATAATCCATACTTTACAACTAGATCTCAGACTCCGTGCATTTTTCTTTTCTGCTTTCCAGGGTAGAGTTCAATGGCCACCAAGGAGTTGGCGTGGTGTCGCATCATCTTTTTTTTTTAGAAATTCCGCATCAGCTATACACCTCACTGACGAGCCTCCGGTGGGCCACTTTGAGGATCAGATGGGCTGGACCGTGCAACTGAATTGGTATTGCGTCACTTTATCCCGAACTACGTAAGAAACCACTGTAATGACACCGAATACTATCTGGCGCCTTATGCGTCAGTTAACATGCATTTCGTTAGTGTTCAAAAAAACATGCATTTCGTTAACTAGCGCAGGTGCTCCATCTAAGGGTGTAATGGGAGAGAGTTCTTCCCGGTTTTGAAGCTTCCCAACCGGTTTTTTTTCATGATTTTGATTATTTTCTGAAGTGGTTTTGTTTGGTTTTCTCTTTTCTATTTCTTTCCTTTTTATTTTCCTTTTTCTTCTCTCTTTTCTTCTTTATTTTTCTTTACTGTTATTTTTAATTTTCTTAGTTTTTTCAAAAAGCATGATGTTTTTCAAATTTGATGTTTTTTCAAAATTGATGAATTTTCTCAAAATTGATGACGGTTTTTCAAATTTTCAATTTTTTTAATTCTATGAACACTTGTAAAGTTTGTGAACTTTTTTTAGAAATATATGAACTTTTTCCCAAATTTGTGAACCTTTCCGAATTTTGTGATCTTTTTGAATTTTTTAACTTTGTGGAATTCATGAACCTTTTTGTTTTTTGTGATATTTTTAATTTACATTTTTGGTCGGTTAATCACAACCATTCAACTGGGAAACCGAGTGAGCTGGCTGGCTGGCCTCATTGTTGGGCTGGCCCGCGGACAGGGCGCATGAGCGCCAGATCCTCTATATGGCGCACAAAGCGCTCAGGGGGAGGTCTCTGCAATGACAGGCCTAATGTGTAATTCTCTAGGTTTTCTAGGATATCTAATTTTCTTGTTTACCGACAGATTTTCAAGAACACTGCAACGGCCGCATGTGCCATGGCTACCCATGGGAGACCATCCTCACCGGAACGGCCTCCTCCTCTACAGGGTCAAAAGATATAGAGAAAAATATGTGGTTGGTCCCTCAAGTTCCACAAAAGTATAGCCTTGATCCCTCAAGGATTTTTGGTAGACATTTGGTCCTTCAAGTCTCAGAAACGCATAAGTTTCGTCCAAAACTAGATTTTGGCCATGTTGACCGGGTTTGACCAATGAACAATAAATTCATAAAAAATAGCAAAAAATTGGAAAAAGCCTGGAATTTTATGGTAACCAAGATGCTACTGTGCGCTAGGTGCATGAAATTGTTTGTGGTGTTTCCACATTCGAGAAGCTCGTGGGAATAAAAGTTTGGCTGACAAATAAAAGGCAAATTTTGGGTTTTTTTTGCTAGAGCTTCTCGGATGTTATTTTGCCACAAATATTACATGCACCTAGTGCACACAAGTATCTTGGTTGTCACAAAATTTCAGTTTTTTTTTTATTTTTTCCTACTTTTCGATTTTAATGTCTGTCGGTCAAACCTGGCCAACGTGGTCAAAATCGGTCAATGTACCAAACTTATCATGGTTTGTGACTTGAAGGACCGAAAATGTTTACCCAAAAAATCTTGAGGGACCAAGTCTATACTTTTGGAGAACTTGAGGGACCAAAAAACTGTATAGTTAAAAACATATTGTATATCTAGTTTTGGACTAAACGTATCAAGTTGTGAGACTTGAAGGACCAAATGTCTACCAAAAATCTTCAGGGACTAAGTCTATACTTTTGGGAAACTTGAGGGACCAAAAACATACTATATCTGTTTTTGGACCCAACTTATCAGGATTTGTGGCAGTGGGGATCCTAAAATAAAAGGATTTGTGGCAGTGGTCTCATCATAATGTATGTCAATCCATTATAGTTAAAAAGGTTGTACTCTATCCACCCCACGTGTAAATCTGCAAATAGATGTGATGTATTTTCTCTGCTGGCTAGTGCATACATCTACATTTCAATGTGTATTTCCTTGCAATTTATGTTGGTAACAAAATAATACAACCGCATGACATGAAATATCGGTCCTTATTTTTTTCTTTTGCCATGAAAGCTGACGCATGCATCCTTGGCCAAGTCGGTCTTAAAATGAGTAGGATACGACTTTCAATATCTTATATCGAAATGTTGTGAGGCCTCTCGCACACATCCTTTTGCCGGCATTATTTTTCCTTGACGAGCAACATAAGGAATTTTAAAATTTACTCTTCATTTTATACAAATATAATAAAAAGTAGTACACTGATAATTTTAGAAAACGTGCTGTAAATTTAATTTTTAGACGAAGCTCCTTTTAGAAGAAAAAAATAACCGGGCAAAGCTATGTGGTGGGTCGGGCCTACTGGGCTTACAGGTGGACGGCAACAGAAATGAAGCCTGATGCGTCTTTGTTTTAATAAAGCCTGCAAACAGAAAGCGGAAGCAAACCCTGACCAATCCTTGACCCCGACTGACGCGCAGGAGGCTGCGGCGGCCGCCGCCGCCCAAACCCTAGACGAGGACGACGCCGCAATCGCGCTGCCCACCATGTCCGCCATGGATCGTCTCCCCATGGAGCTGCTCGCCGAGATCCTCCGCCGCCTCCCGCCGCGGGGCATCGCTACGTGCCGGGCCGTCCGCAAGGGCTGGCGCGCCGCCGTGGACTCCAACGGGCTGATGCTCGCGGTGGAGCACCGGGTGCCGCACCACGTCGGCGGCATCATCATCAACTTCTCCTACGAGGACCGGCCCTACTTCTTCCCCTGCGGGGCCGGCCCTACGGGCATCGGCCTCAACGCCACGGCGCTCGATTTCATGATCCCACCGGAGGTGGAAACGGGGCGGGGGATCGTCCTCGACCACCGCAACGGCCTCCTCCTGTACGAGGGCGAGTACGCGTTGTACGTGTGCAACCCCGCGACGCGGCGGTGGGCGGAGCTTCCCCCTTTGCCCTCATATCGCCCCGGCGCCTATTACCTCCTGTTCGACCCCACCGAGTCGCTGCACTACAGCGTCTTCTTCTTCCCCGAGCCCAACAAACATGATCAGTCGATGGAATGGCCGCCGTCTTCCTACATGGTGAAAGTGTACTGCTCGAGAAGCGGCCAGTGGGATGACATGACATTTGTCCGAGAAGGAGGTGCAACAACGGTGGCCATGTGGGCAGATCGAATCAATGAACGAAAGCGCCATGCCGTGTACTGGCGAGGGGCATTCTATCTTCATTGCCCCACTGGTTTCATCATAAGGTACATTTCCTCTGCAATTAGTTAACAAACCAACCAGTTGATTTATACAATACAGTTTTGCATATATAGTAAGGAAGAATTGAAAACCGAAATCCTCTCTCATCATATCATAATTGGGGAGAGAAGGACCTAAACACCATTAGGTTATAACTCACACACGAAGAGTTATATACCGTGTTTGATATTCTCCAGGCACCTGGAAATTTGCAGTCAGTGGTAGATTTTGTGCAGGCACCGAGTCGGCGATGCAGATGGCCTGGCTAGCCTGGTGAAGGTTGGTCTGGAATGAGCCGAAGATAGGGACACCATGGTTTGTTGCGGTGCCGCCGGTGGAGGCGAAGCGATGGTTGGTGTGGCTATGGTGCGGGGGGCAGAGGGCGTTGGTGATAGAGAAACAGGGGGAGGGTTTAGAGGGATGTATGAGGCGGTGGTAGCTTGGGAAGGGCATGGTGAGGCAGCAAAGTCTGCAGGTGGTGGGGACGGTGGTTCGTCACCTAGCGGAGGGCAGGTCCACGAGGGTGAACCAAGCCGTTAGGTGGAAAGCGAGGAAGATGAAGACACGATGCAACAATTGACTAAAAACTGAACCTTTTTCAGGCAACTTACTAATAGTCGCTCCTATACTCTACATGCTTAGCAGAAATTACAAAAGATTTCTTATGCACTCTATCATCTTCAACCAAGCCATGATGTGAACGAAAAATCGCACTAGGACTCAGAGAAGTAGCGTGACTCCATCAGGATCACCTTACTTCAGCAAGAGTAATAGTAGCTTGAATCAGATCATTCTTCACTTCAATGTCTGGGCAGTTGGTGCCCAGCCTATGAACTAGCTCTTGTAGTTTTTTCGATTCTTGTGGGAGAACATCTCGCGTTTTCCTTGTGCAAATTCGACCACAAATGAATACAACAACATATATGTTATATAGTAGCAATAGGATCATCTAGAAATTAAATCATTGTCATTATTCACAACTACACTCCGAGCCTTAGATGACTTCCGCCACATTGGCAGGGAACATTTTACTCTACCACAGAAGAAATTTCTCAATCCATTCATCACATATGAAAGTTCATGGCACACTGCAAACCCCCATTACAAAATGTGCAATCGAACATGAAATGAAAAGGTGATCAATTATCTCTTGAGCGTCACAAAACAATCATTTCTACTACCTAGTCCACCCTCTATGCAACCAAACATCTCCACTCCAAATGGTTATGTGAAGCACTAGCCAACATGAGATTTTAACTTTTGAACAGAAGCTTTAGTTCCATAAATATTTCTTTGGGGACAGAGGAATATCGCACTGTAGTTCTAAATAGAAGGATTTGACAAAGTAAACACCATTGGATACACGAATCCAAATAAAGTTGTCTATATCTAAAATACTTACATCACTAATTAGCTCTTCCATTTGTGCCCACTGATCTTTGCAATGCCTCCAAATATTTCTTATGAAAATTAAGCCATTTAAGCCTATAGTCATCATTGTATCTAGCATGATGTTGTGAATGAAAGTGATAGTGAAAAGCTTAGAGAAAGTTATGTTTAAGTGTTTATCCTGTTAAACATATCCTCCTAGAGCCACTCATTTTCCATTAGGAACTATCCATTTCAGAAGAATTTTGGGAGATCTTTAATTTCCATTAACTTGGAGCAAAACAGAGATTGGTCTGTTTTTTTTTTGCGGAGATTGGGTTAGCGTAATATTCTCAAGATAGGTTTCCTTGGGAACATCTCGCCAAACACCTTGATCAACTCTAATTTTCACAACCATTTTGCAAGTAAGCTTATATTTATCAAATCCAATTTCAAAACTCCCAATCCTCCCATATCTTTAGGTTTACCTATAGTCCCTCATTCACTAGATGCAATTGGTAGTTAACCAAATCCTCTTGCCAAAACAAACATTTACTAAATACATCCACTTGACTTTCAATTTCTCTAGGCAAACTCTCCCTCTAATGGAAAGGAGCTTGCCCTTCTAACACTCGTCTTAGAGTCAAATTTCTACAAGTTTCCATGAAGCATTTAAATTTTCTTTGAATCTGTAGAGATACCCAAGTAGGTCATGGTCAAAGATCTCAACTTGCATGGCCAAATATGCCCAGTAAGAATCCCCAACACAAAACACCTCACTTTTGCGGAAATTAATTTAAGTCCAAATGTTGGTTAGTATAAGCAGAAGATAAAATTTAGTTCTGGCTGTTAACTTCACCATCTTTAGCAAAAATAAACTATGATCTGTTTACGGGAGGATTGCAATCCCTCTAGGTTACAGATGATCTGCCAATCATGTGGTCATAAGGTGCATATATAATGGTAATATCAGCTACAATCATCTAAATTAATATTGTTCTTTTTGTATAATCATTAAAAAGCTTTTGAAAACACATATGAATAGGTTTTCATTGGAGAAGAAAACTTCTGTAGTCATCAGATCCCCGGAAGTAGCGGTGATGCCTAATATTACTGTTTGTGAGCCTGAAATGCATCTTGGGAAATCGAAACATGGAGTATACTGCACAACCATCTATGGATCCCAACTTCAAGCATGGGTACTACTTGAGGAATCCAAACCATGTCTAGTGCATGAGTGGGAGCTAAAGTGTCATTTTGGGCTTATTCCCTCTTTTAAACGATGCTACACTAGAGCGCAAGGGTTGGGTGATGGAGAAGACAACGAGCTGGGTGATGGAGAAGACAACGAGTTTGGTGATGGAGAAGACAATGAGTGGGACTCTAGTGGTGAAAGTCATGCTGATGATTCTGGGGAAGAAGAAGAGGCTGAAGAATTAGATGAAGATATGGAACAACATATTATATTTAATAATGGCATACGCTTTATTGGGTACCATCCAAACAAGGAGATTGCTTTTCTGGTGACCCGTAGCTTATATGGGTTTGCTTACTACCTTGGTACCTCTAAGTTGCGCTACTTGGGATCACTTTACCCAGATGGATGTTCTAATCCTCAATATTTGGCCTTACATAAGTCTTTCATCTACACTCCTTGCATGGATGATGTGCTTCCTACTTGCAATGGCCCATAATAACATGTACTCTATCCTCTCTATAGTAGACTGCTATGTCTTTAATCTAGTGTAATCAACACTGCACTCTGCGGGAATGTACTTGTACCAGGTGTTGAAATTGAACAAATGCTTTGGTGACGGAGCTTGACAATTAATGATCATCCATGAAATTTTCTTATTTGCTCTCATTGTTGATTCTAGTGATATTGTTGTTTCTCTATCATATAATAGTTTGAATTCTCTTATCGATAGTGCTACAAAACAAACATTTGTAGCACGGACCGATCTACTAGCCTTCTATTTATGGAAACTACCAAAATGCACAAGCCTCCATTGCCAAAAATGGAAGCTCTTGTTCTACCCTTTTCTTGGGCGCGGTTGCCCTGGTGGGTTGCTAATTACCCGAACAGAGAAGACACTCACGTGCCTTGGTCCTCACATCCCTTCACCTCCTTGCTCCTCCCTTCTTCTTCCTTCGAGTTTCCTTTGGCACCTTTAGTTCTTGAAAGTGCACCTTATGACCTATTGGGTTGGGGTGATTAATGCTAAGGCAATTAATAGGTGTAATATTTTATCAAGTTTGTTTTACAAATATACTCACTAAAGCAAAAAGTATTGGCAACCCCCTGCTTTTGTGCTAACAAATGGTTGGATGTAGATTGTCCCTACCTTTTTTTACCCAAGGGTGACCCTTGGCATCAACCCGTAGGAAGTACTTCTATTAGACAGGGATTCAAAAACGCTATTGTTGTTGTTAGAAGTTTTTGTTCCCCAGACCAAATTATCACAGTTTACTTTAAAGAGAGACTTATGGAATGAAATAGGCTAGGGCATGAAGACTTTACTTACAACCTTATACTTGCAATTAGGATCTTGTCTTGATTTCCAACATGGTTCTGGTAGACACCGTTTATGATGTGTTATGAACGTGTAGTTGTGGGGGATGCATCTAAATAAGGTCAAGACCAATCAACAACCTACATCCTGAGTTTGTTTTCCAACCAAGGCCTTTACATTCTTGCGGGTTTACCTCGATTATTAAGGATTTATCCAGACTAATTCATTGGGCGTTTAATGAATACACCTCATGGTCCCCAATGATTTGATTTTGGTACAATACGAATCCTTACTGTCACCGGCGTTCGGCGTAGCTTTCCATGTGTCCCTACACTTTACCTCCTATTGGATTGATCTAAGGGATTCCTGGTACCTACCGAGTCTTAGAACGAGAAAGGCACAAGAGACAAATCCGATGTGACAAGACGTATAACATAACATTCAATTAAACAATGTCAGCACCAACGATCCTATGCATAGGTACATAGGGGTGCAAGGCTATGCCCGAACCCATGGCTTGTTGGGAATATTCACACACCTCGATCGTTTCAAAGATGGAAAACATTGTAGATGGCATTGATATATTAATGAATGACAAACAATGTCGTCGTATGCGATGTATCAATTACAAGTATGGCAAACTATGGGGAGAATGGCTATGGAGATGGAGATGACGGCAACGATGGCAGTGGCTAGGGTTTCTGGGAATGGTCGTGATGGTGCTCCTTTTTACGGTGACGAGACCATGTCAAACAAAATGATACATGCAATCGGGGGGTTTGTTGTGGCTTAAGTCGAATACTACAGACCAAGATTCGTCTCTTTCCAGTGCAGCAACCGACATTATTTTTTCCACCTACACACTCCCTCAAGAGAAAGCCGGATATTATTCGTCATGACATTGCTGCTATAGACAGTAACCAACTCATAGCCGAAATCTGAGCCAAAACTCTTGTAGATCATTCAAGATTTCGGATGCCCACATGAATTTTGGACACTATGGACCCTGTCCAATTTCATTTCCCTCTTGTGTTGTGTGAACTAGGTGTCGGGTTGCCTTGTGGGGTGGTTCCACCGGTTGGTCTTGTTCAGATCAAGAGGGGTTTTCCTATTCAGCCTCTCACTGTCGCTGAAGTGTGTTTTTGGATGTCTGCTCAACTTTCCGTCGCCGTGGGATGTAGCTGATTTTGGTGGGCCCTTCCTCGCGTCGTGCCAGGTGGGTCTTGGGTTGTCGCATGATGACATCGGCATGAGTGAGAGTACATGCCTTTTCGGGGCTTTCAACCATTGTCTTCCTGTTCGTTGATCGGTGCATGATGGACTGGCATGTCGCTGGTCTTGGTCGTCTCCTTCCGGTCGTTTCATCGTTGGACCTGGATTGTGTTTTACCGTGCGGTCTTCTTGTCCTCACGCTCGTGGCTATTCCATTTGACGTGGTGCATTTCCATACCAAGTGGTCCCAAACTTTATCTCTTTGTCACCGTAGGAGCAAATTCCAATCTTAAACTATTGAGACATGGACCAAGTAGGTCCAGGTAGTGCACCTAGCACCCGTTGAGTGAAAGGCAAGTAGGACCTTGATTGCCAAGCTCCTTCGAGACTAAGTACCTCGGAAGCCAAGCCCTCGTGGGAGAATATACCAAGCACCCTGTGAGGGAAGATACATGTGGGTGTCAGCCCTAGGGGTTGCCTATGGAAGGGCATTGCCTGCCCAGTATCCTGCCGCAGCTGCACATGGCCGGCTAGCGTGTTTGGCGGGCTTACTTGGGTCTTGTTGGTTGCACTGCCGGTTACGATGGCTCAGAGCATTTGTGATGTAGGGTGGAACCCTATACGGTCGATCTTTCACGAAAGGAGCGGATCCCAACTAAGAACACGAAGAACACACGGGGAAACACAAGGGAAAACACAAGACGAACTCTCAAACCAACAAGACATAGTCACACATATGCTAGATCCTCGGAATACAAAGGGGAGATACACGATCCAAAGTCAACAAGGGACGATACAAGAGGTAACCGGTTCTTCTCTGTGAGGAGGTCTTGATGGGGCCACCCAAGAGGGGGTCTTGAATCCAAGGGGATCTTCTCTGTAGAGGGGCCGCGGTCTCTCTCGTGGAGTAGATCCGTAATGGATGAGCAAAGCTCTATCTCATATATGAGCCAAACCAATGCTAACCCTAGAAAGAGGTAGATGGTGGAGTATATATAGTCTAGGTGGGCGAAGGGGTACACGGGCCTCGGCCCTTACACTGTGCGCAGACAGGGGATGCCGGATGTCCGGGCGGCGGGCCGGATGTCCGGGCCTTCGCGAGGGGCCGGATGTCCGGGCGGGCGTGGCTGGCCTGGATGCTCTCTGGATAGACGGGGTCCCGATGTCCGGGCGAGGGGCCGGATGTTCGGGAGCTCGGGACGGGCCAGATGTCCGGGCTGAAGTGGTTCAACTTCGGGTACGTTCTGTGACGGGTGCCGGATTTCCGGGCGGGGGTCGGATGTCCGGGCTTTCGGGCCGGATGTCTGGGGCCTGTAGACTTGGCCGCTGGCTCCTTGGCACTGGTGACGTTTCCAGGGGCCGGATGTCCGGGTCCTGGGAGTTGCACTTGACACTTTCTGTTGGTCCTCCTTGTCCATGAACTTGCCGGCGTGTCCGTCTTCATGAGCATCTCCGGGAGGGTCCTCTTGACACCTAATCATGCATAGCATCTCGGACTTAGGTAGTAGCCATGTCTTGAGTGGATCATATGTGATATCACTAAGGAAGGAAGTCACCTCGTTCTCGAGAGCTCTAGCTCGTGCCCGTGTCATGGGTCCTCTTGGCTCTTGATGAGACGATGGTAGGTCCATGGGGATGACCATAGGATGCTCCGCATCATCTCCCCTCCCTTGGGAAAGATCCGACCTCGAATCTAAATCCTCATCACCATGGTACGGGGAGAGATCTTTGACGTTGAAGATGTCGCTCACGGAGTACATGTCGCGTGGGATGTCGATCTTGTATGCGTTGTTGTAGCGTGCAAGCACCTTGAAGGGTCCGTCGACTCGTGGTAGGAGTTTGGACTTGCGTTCGTTGGGGAAGCGGTCCTTGCGAAGGTGTAGCCACACAAGATCTCCAATGTTGAATATCATGGGTTGCTTGTTGACGTTGAGCTTGGTCGCGAGTCGTTGTACTTGGCGCTCGATGGTGTGCCTTGTATCTTCATGCATCTTCTTGAGGTAGTTGACTCGGGCACTCGCGTCCATGTTTGTGCGCTCTTGTAGCGGTAGAGGAAGAATGTCCAATGGTGACAACGGGTTGAAGCCATAGACGACCTCGAAGGGGGACTTGCCGGTAGTCGAATGTCTTGCACGGTTGTAGGCGTACTCGGCGATTGGTAGGCACTCCTCCCACTCCTTGATGTTCTTCTTTATCAACACGCGTAGTAGAGTGGAGAGTGTACGGTTCGTCACCTCCGTTTGGCCGTCGGTTTGAGGATGGTATGCCCAAGAGAACAAGAGCTTGATTTTGAGCTTGGCGCATAAGGTCTTCCAAAAGTAACTCAAGAAATTGACGTCATGGTCCGAGACAATCGTCTTTGGCACTCCATGCAGGCGCAAGATTTCCCTACAAAAAAGATTTGCAACATGTGAAGCATTGTCTATCTTGTTGCATGGTATGAAGTGTGCCATTTTAGGTCCACAACAACAAAAACGGAATCCTTGCCATTTCTAGTTCTAGGCAAACCAAGGACAAAATCCATGCTAATATCTTCCCATGGTTGGTACGGAATTGGAAGAGGCATATATAGTCCATGAGATTGAGCTTTAGACTTAGCTTTGCGACATGTAGAGCATCGGTTGGGGAAGCGGTTGACGTCACGAAACATCTTGGGCCAAAAGTAGTTCTTGGAGAGCATAGCAAATGTCTTTCGCGTCCAAAGTGTCCCATTAGTCCTCCCCCATGAGATTCTTGCAAAAGTAACAAACGAAGAGAAGACTCGGGGATGCAAAGTTTGTTAGCTCTCATAAGATAACCTTCCTTGAGGTAATATCGATACCAAGAAGTATGCGTCAAACACTTGGCATAAGGAATAGCAAAAGTTGTATCATGCTCATACAAGTCTTTTATGTGCTCAAAACCAATGACATTCAATTCAAGTTGTGTAACAAGCATGCATATACGGGAAAGTGCATCCGCCACAATATTTTCTTTACCTTTAATATACTTGATGATATAAGGAAAAGACTCAATAAACTCACTCCATTTAGAATGACGCTTGTTCAACTTAGTTTGACCCTTAAGATACTTAAGCGTTTCATGGTCGGTATGGATGACAAATTCATGAGGGCGAAGCTAATGTTCCCATTCACGCAAAACTCGCACTAAAGCATAAAGCTCTTTGTCATAGATGGGGTAATTGAGTTGCGCTTCGGAGAGTTTCTCACTAAAGTATGCTATGGGGCGCTTCTCTTGCATTAACACATCTCCTATGCCGTTACCACTAGCATCACAATGAATTTCAAAGGGTTTGTCAAAATTGGGTAATGCAAGCACGGGAGCATGAGTAAGCAAATTCTTAAGCTCATTGAATGCGCTATCTTGAGATGGTCCCCAAATAAAGGGTGCATTATTCTTCTTGCTCAAAGCATGTAAAGGAGATGCAATAGTGCTAAAATCCTTCACAAATCAACGGTAGAAACCGGCTAAACCAAGGAAACTACGCACTTGTTGCAAATTGGTTGGTTGGGGCCAAGTTTTAATAGCGTTGATCTTAGATCCATCAACATTAACACCCTTAGAAGATACTACAAAACCCAAGAAAACAAGCTTATCAACACCAAAGAGGCATTTTTCCATATTAGCATAGAGACACTTTTTTCGAAGAGTTTGTAGCACGGTGCGAAGGTGGGTGACATGCTCTTTGAGAGATTTGCTAAAAACAAGGATATCGTCGAAGTAGACAACAACAAATTCTCCAATATAAGGGAGAAACACATAATGCATAAGACGCGTGAAAGTACCGGGTGCTTCTGATAAACCCATAGGCATGACTAACCACTCATACAAACCAAACTTTGTTTTGAAAGCGGTTTTCCATTCATCACCCTCTTGTATGCGTATTTGATAGTAACCACTTTTGAGATCAATTTTTGAGAAAATAGTGGCACCGCTAAGTTCATCTAGCATATCATCAAGGCGTGGAATGGGGTACCTATAGCGAACGGTGATAGCATTGATAGGTCTACAATCAGAGCACATGCGAAAGCTACCGTCTCTTTTTGGCACAATAATGACCGGGACGGCTCAAGGACTCAAACTTTCACGCACATGTCCATGATCTATGAGATGCTTTACTTGCCTTTGTATTTCTTTGGTTTCTTCGGGGTTGATGCGGTAGGGAGCTTTGTTTGGAAGTGGTGCTCCGGGGATGAGGTCGATGCGGTGCTCGATGCCTCGTATTGGAGGTAAACCCGGAGGTAGCTCGTCGAGGAAAACATCTTGGAATTCCTGCAAAAGAGAAAATAACACTAGAGGAAGATTGTGAGAGGTGTTAGCTTTTGGTGCCTCATCTTTGCACAAAAGGACATAGTGCATGCCACTTGATGGGTTCTCACACACTTCTCTCATCTCACGTTTGGTGGCAAATAGAACTAAGGTTTTCTTGTCGCTCATCGTGGAGGCACTCAATTTTGGCTTGTGGCGCTCACTCTCTTTTTGGTGGTTCGCTCGCTCACTATTCTCTCCACGATGGGTGGCTTGCTTGTCGGCGATCACTTGGCTTGGAGACATAGTTCGTAGCACATACTCCTTCCCTTTCATCTTGAAGCTATAGTGGTTTGTACGCCCGTTGTGGATGACACCTCGGTCAAATTGCCATGGTCGTCCAAGAAGGAGGTGGCAAACGGTCATCAGAAGGACATCACACTCCAAAGTGTCTTCGTAAGCTTCGATCTTGAAAGAGACTTGTACCCTATGCTCGACTTGGATGGTGCCGTTGTCGCTTAGCCATTGAACTTTGTAAGGGTGCGGGTGCTTCATCTTATCCAATTGGATCTTGGAACTTAGTTCTTCACTTGCTAAGTTATGGCAACTCCCTCCATCGATGATGACCTTGACGGACCTTCCATTGATGTCGGCTTTGGTGTGGAAGATATGGCATCTTTGGTCTTCTTCTTGTTGATGTTGAAGAGTCAAGACCTTGGAGACAATGAGAGCGGGGCTCGAATCTTCGTCACAAAAGACTTGATCATCTTCATCTTCGTTCACGCGCATGTGCATGGCCACTTGCTCAAGGGCTTCCATCTCCTCTTCACTCATGGAGTCATAGGTTCCCTCGTCGTTGAGGATCATGGTGCGCTTGTTTGTTCACTCGAAGGACTTGCCTCGGCCGCCGCATGTGAAGCATTCGAAGGAACTCGTCTTGTTGGTCTCATCAGTTGGGGTAGATGATGATGAAGCTTTCGGCTTGAAGTTGCTTGTAGTAGGAGGACGACTTGAGGTTGTCGAAGTTTTCTTGTAACTTGACTTGTCGCCGTTGCTTGTAGATGGCTTGGTTGAGGTAGAAGTTGTTGGAGTCGGTGAAGCTTGATTGTTGGAGAAGCCATAGGACTTGGATGAGTACTTGGCGTACTTGAAGTCATCTTGCACTTGACGTTCCGCTTTGGTAGCTTGATGCACTAGCTCGATGAGGTTTGAGTATGGTTGGAAGTCGGCGATCTTCTTGATAGGATGATTGAGTCCATTCAAGAAACGTGCCATAGTTTGCTCATCATCTTCCGTGACATTGGCTCGTATCATGGCAATCTCCATTTCCTTGTAGTACTCTTCAACGCTCTTGGTTCCTTGCTTGAGTAGTTGGAGTTTCTTGTAGAGGTCGCGGTTGTGGTAGTTCGGCACGAAGCGTGCTCTCATGACATCCTTCATTTGCGCCCAAGTTGTGATGGGTGGTTCACCTCGTGCTCCACGGCGCTCAAGGACTTGTTCCCACCAAATGAGGACGTAGTCTTGGAACTCAAGGGATGCCATCGTGATCTTCTTCTCTTCTTCGTAGTTGTGCAAGCGGAATATTTTGTCAACCTTCAATGCCCATGATATGTACTCTTCGGGGTCATTGCTTCCGGTGAACTTGGGCATGGTGAACTTTAGCTTGCCGTAGCGTTGTTCTTCATTGTGTTGGGGTCGGGGATGATGACGCCCATGTCGTTGAGGATTGACAAACTCATGTTGCTCTTGACAAGGAGGGTTGTCGTTCTCATGTTGCTCTTGTCTTGGAGGATTTCCATTGTCTTCATTCTCTTGGCGAACTTGAGGTTCTTGTCGAGCTTGAGGAGGCGCTTGTCGATCTTGACGAGGAACTTTACGATGCACACGTGCGTGATAAATCCTTTCTTGAACTTCATCGCGAAGCACTTCTTGGTGCTCACGGGCTTGTCGTCCTGGGTTGGCTACGACTCGACTTGAATCTCGAAGGGAACGTTGCGCCTCAAGTGCTTGAGCTTCTCGTAGTTGTTGTTCTTGGCGTTGTGCCTCGGCATCTTGTGCATCTTGGTGTTGTCGCGCTTGCTCCTCTTGTTCTTGTTGTCGTTGGCGTTGCCGTTCTTGTGCTTGCGCGAATGTAGCTTGGTTTTGACGATGTCGATGCTCTTGAGAGTCGGTGTCGTGTAGAGGATTGCGGTTAGCTTGACGATCTTGACACGCGGCATGACGAAGAGTGTTTGATGTCGGGGTACTTGAGCCAGAGATAGTGTCGTCGGAGTGTCGACTTGAGCGGCTCCTTCTTGAGTAGGACGAAGTGGTAGAAGAGCGGTTGACCAGCAAGGCACGAATCTCGTCCATTCCTACATTGTTCTCTTGCTTTTGTTCGTCGAGCTTGTTGTCGAAGTAGTCTCTTGTACGTTGCTCGAAGAGTCGCAAGTCGGTGGCGAGGTTGTCGATGCGGTCGCTCAATGCTTGTTGCTCTTCATGCAAGGCTCGTTGCGCACCAAAGAGGTGGCTCTTTGTGACGTAGGATGACATGTCGTCGTCGTGTTCAAGGAAGAGTGGGTTGGTAGAGGTACTTGGCCTATCCATCATTGCAAACAAATATGTGAGTGGGAGAAAGAGAAGAACTTATACCAAATGTACCTTGACCGATGTTGAAGATGGATCAATGATCACTCAATGTGTAACAAGGAAATAGCACAATTGGTACCAATTCTTGTCGGTTTCTCACACCTACACAAGTAAAAGCTTATAGTGGAGCTTGGTTAGGATGGTGGCACAAAATTTGATGCAATTGTAAGTGGGACTCAATAATGTTGGAAAAGATTCGCAAATTTGCAAATGCAACAAGTAGACCAATAGCAAGATGTGGTACACGGAAACACACACGCAAATAGATAAGTGGGGTCGTGCAACCAAGGGATGAGCCAACATGTGGAATCCACGAAAATGCTCTTGTTGCACAACACTAGAGAGACACTAGCACGATTGCACAATAGGCGGATACGAACTTGTGCACAACCTACTAAGCAAAAATGCAACGATTTCTATCCCAAGTATGCTATATGTATGGTATTCCGATGATATGATCCAAGATGATCGAGTATGACAATCTTAATGTTGTATGATGCTATGGTTCTTGCTTATAATTCTCTTTGCTTATTTCCCTTTTGCTTAAAAGCTTGTTTGGCTCTTTGTTGTTTGAGCTCTTTTCTCATGCAAAACTTCACGAACCAAGGTAGCAATTGAGTATATGCGATGACAACTTTGTGACACAAGAGATGATACCAAGATATGCAACACTATGATATGGTATGGATGCTATGGGAAGTATGATCACTAATGTGCACAAGTCACATTGCCGGCAATACTCAAAGGCTAGTCTTGATGGGTAAGTGACGCAAAAGTAAGGCTATGGGGTTATCAATGCAATTGCAAGAAAGTATGATGATATCACGATACCCAGATGAGGTTACCGTTCGTAGTAGTCCGTGGCGAAGATGAGCAGCGGTGATGTCGATGTCGAACCGTACCTAAATAGCCGAAACACAATAGGACACGGGAACCGCAACTCAAATTTTCAAAGCAAAGCGTCTCAAAATTGTCAGAGTTGGTAGCGGGAGAGCTATGGTGGTGCTATGCGGAAGTGGTGGGGTTACGCGGAAGTGGAATGTGGGCACCGGAACAAAATTGGGCGAAAGTTTAGCGGGAAACGGAGTGGTGGATGGGAGTGATGCTGTCAGGGGCCGGATGTCCGGGCTGAGGGCCGGATGTCCGGGGTGGCCGGATGTCCGGGCTGTCGGGCCGGATTTCCGGGCTCTGGATCCGTGGACGAACTCGATGAACACCGCGTGGAGAGGTCAAATCCGGGGCAAAATTCGAGAGATTTTGTGGATGGAAATTGGGGAAAAGATGGGGGAAAGCTAGATCTACCTGCAACACACGAAATCTGCGGATCAAATCCAACAAAACTTCATCACACCAACAAATCACAAAAAAAAATTGGGGCTATTTTTGTGGGGCAATTTTCGAATTAGGGACAAAATCAACAAAACTAGGCTAGAAAACAAAGAGAGGGGGCTCCAAAATCGTGATCAATGTGGCTCATGATACCAAGATGATGTAGGGTGGAACCCTATACGGCCGATCTTTCACGAAAGGAGCGGATCCCAACTAAGAACACGAAGAACACACGGGGAAACACAAGGGAAAACACAAGAGGAACTCTCAAACCAACAAGATATAGTCACACATATGCTAGATCCTCGGAACACAAAGGGGAGATACACGATCCAAAGTCAACAAGGGACGATACAAGAGGTAACCGGTTCTTCTCCGTGAGGAGGTCTTGATGGGGCCACCCAAGAGGGGGTCTTGAATCCAAGGGGATCTTCTCTGTAGAGGGGCCGCGGTCTCTCGTGGAGTAGATCCGTAATGGATGAGCAAAGCTCTATCTCACATATGAGCTAAACCAATGCTAACCCTAGAAAGAGGTAGATGGTGGAGTATATATAGTCTAGGTGGGCGAAGGGGTACACGGGCCTCGGCCCTTACACTGTGCGCAGACAGGGGAGGCCGGATGTCCGGGCCTTCGCGAGGGGCCGGATGTCCGGGCTGGCGTGGCTGGCCTGGATGCTCTCTGGATAGACGGGGTCCAGATGTCTGGGCGAGGGGCCGGATGTCAGGGAGCTCTGGACGGGCCAGATGTCCGGGCTGAAGTGGTTCAGCTTCGGGTACGTTCTGTGACGGGCGCCGGATGTCCGGGCTTTTGGGTCGGATGTCCGGGCTGCGGCCGGATGTCCGGGGCCTGTAGACTTGGCCGCTGGCTCCTTGGCGCTGGTGACGTTTCCAGGGGCCGGACGTCCGGGGTCCTGGCCGGATGTCCGGGTCCTGGGAGTTGCACTTGACTCTTCCCGTTGGTCCTCCTTGTCCATGAATTTGCCGGCTTGTCCGTCTTCATGAGCATCTCCGGGAGGGTCCTCTTGACACCTAATCATGCATAGCATATCGGACTTAGGTAGTAGCCATGTCTCGAGTGGATCATATGTGATATCACTAAGGAAGGAAGTCACCTCGTTCTCGAGAGCTCTAGCTCGTGCTCGTGTCATGGGTCCTCTTGGCTCTTGATGAGACGATGGTAGGTCCATGGGGATGACCATGGGATGCTCCGCATCAATTTGCCAAGGGGGAGGTGGTGTGGTCCCATCGATGTCATTCGGTTGGTGTGGGATTGGATGGGTAATGTTTGCTTTGGTTTCTTCATAGAATGTGCTCGATGGGTCGGAGTGGGATGGGATGGCTAACCACTTGCTCCGTGCTCGGTGAGCGAATGCGGGATGTCAAGGGTAATGATCCGCGGGATCTGGTTGCCTGACGTATTCTCGTCTTCCTGTCCGGCATGGAAAACTCATGTTAGAGAACCCTTCAAAGAACACAATATCAATCTAAAACATTACTTCAAGCAATTACTTCACGCACCATCGCAAAACACCTCAAAGCTTTGAATGGTAACTCATTTCATAAGTCGATCAGCTTGAAGCGCAATGCCACATGACGAGATCATTATCATACTTTGTGAGCTTGAGATCTAATTCCGGATATAGAGAGGGGAATGCCAAAACAAAGAGAAGGCTTTCGCTGGGTGCAGAGCAACGGGGCAGAGTGGGCTGTGTGGCTGGTGCAGATGTGGCGCAGAGAGCCATGGAGATCACTATCCATCCCATCAGACCATAGGAGCCATGTCAACACATACAAATGGTCCTTTTGTTAGTTTGTGCCGTGTGTTTGACTCTGGTCATGGTAATTTCCTGATACACAGTCGAGGGTCGAGCGAGCGGTTATGTGCGCCCGACTACAGAGAGGGGATCACCAAACGGGAAAGAAGGCTTTCGCTGGGCAAAACGTAGCAGCCTAGACAGGTTGTTTTTCCTGTTGGGGCTTGGTTCCAACCGAATCCTAGAGCCACGGAGGGTCGTGCAGTTTATTGTACTGATCGCTCACGTTTGACTGGCATGCATGGCTCCCGCTTAGCAGGATTGTTCCAATCTACTCCCTCCGTTTCAAAATATAAGTCTTTTAAGAGATTCCAATAAAGACATGTCGTGCGATAGTGGATTGATGCATTTAACGCGACCTCGCAGTTTAGTGGCCCCGTTGCATGGACCAACATCAACCCGAATAGACCCAAGCAAGGTAGTACCCACCACAAAAAATGTAAAATTCCACACAAAAAGGAAGGAAATACGAATGTCACACCCTGCCAGATCTATCACTAATGCACGACACTAATGTGCATAGCACCAGTACATGCTTTTACCCAGTGGGCTAAACAGGTAACGGCCCCGGCCAATGGCATCATAAACCCAAAAGAAGTGCAAATGTCAGGACGGAAACAATAAAAGCTATCTCTATTCGACTTCATATTTCCATGTATAATTTCATTTCCTTTCCTTTGTTGATCCTTTTCCCATAGAAACAAACTAAACAAAGGGATATGTAATCTTCTGCATTTGTTTGTCATTAGTGAAAAGATCAGTGATTTCATGGAATATATGGGATTGTCCAGTTTGAACATGGTGGAATGAGTGTAAAATACATCATCAACTTCACGTTGATAGACCCCTAATGGGTAGTATACACCCAGATGGGCAACCTCCAACAACCCAGGTCACAGTCCACACAATGACCGGGACATTGGAATAGCCGACTCAACCGCATTGGGAAATCGCGAATAGTCACCATGGATAATGATATTGCCGTCAACTATATATACATATATAGATTCTGGAGGCATATAACCGAATGCTTACAATTGCCGACATACATTTCTCAACTAGATTGAGTGATTTAGGTCCAAAGACCATGGGCATGCAAAGTGTGAACAACACTCAGACTCAACACAAATAGAGGATGCAATCTAGGCGAAAATAATCTGACTCAGTAATGGGAGGGTATTCACAATGCAATATATACCTACACCTGTTTTATTCCGGAAACATGATGAGAACAACAAGGTGGTGAAACATTGAGCAAGTCTTGTAGCACAACGGTTCATACAGATACCCAAACTATTCTCCAGAGATGGAATCTCTTTCTGATACCTTATATCATTGACAGTACAAAATCATATCTCTATGTAGTGATTACATATCCATGTGGATCACTAGATTCATACATAATTGGTTCTTGATGGAATCTTAATTCTTAATCAAAATGCAAAACACAATATGTATTGTGTAAAAATCAATAAGTGAACATACTGCTTATTGTTGTCGGTATATTTGGTACAACCGACATAGTGATTTTCTTATACACAAGGATCACTTCTACAATGATGATTATCCATGTGTATTTTTCACATAAAGGATTACCCCCGTGTTGACGAAGCACGTGATCATCTAAACGACGAAATTTCAGATGAAGGATTTGTGTAAAACCTCGAGCACCTCGCAAAAAGAAAAAACGTGGGTGAAGCCCGCAATCTCATTTATCTTGTTGAGCACGCGGGATCAGTCTGCCGGCCTATATAATGATGGTACTGGCTGCTCATACTTTTGAGATAGTAGTAGCTCTCAACTCTGAGACCACGGAGCGCCAAGAAGCCGTGCATTGTCTTGCGGTCACGCCATGCAGCTCCCCCTCCAAACGCGCAACGCTCTTCAAGCTGCTTCTCCCTTCCAGCAGCGAGGGGGCTCGAGCTCCTCCCACCAAACAAGGCGCACTGCAGCACCACCATGCCTACGCGTCCGCGCCAGCATCGGCCTGCCGGCCGAGGGGATCCTCCCAGTAGGGCTGCGGGTCGAGTCGCTGCCGCGTCACGTGGCGGTGACCATTGACGGGAACTCCCGGTGGGCGCAAGCACGGGGCATGCCGACGTCGGCGGGGCACGCCGCTTTGCAGCCCGCGCTGGAGGAGACGGTGCGGCTCTCACGCGCCTGGGGAATCCGCGTGCTCACTGTCTTCGCCTTCTCCGATCAGAACTGGAACCGTCCCAAGGAGGAGGTTGACTTTGCTATGGGCGTGTTCGATCGGTTCATCCAGGACAATGTCGCCCAGTTTGTAAGGTAGCATGTTTTTTTTTTCCTGAGGAGGGTTTACCATAGGTCTCTCTTTTTTCCATAAAAGATGCAGATCTATTATCAAAATTCATTGAAAGGAGTACAGAGCATCTCAAATATAATAAAAATTGAGATTTCCAGACCACCTAAAGACCACTACCGTCGCGAGAACAAGCTGCCGACACGCTCTCGTCACCGCTCACACAGTCATGTTTATTAAGTTCATACTATCAAATATGCAGTACATATCATTCGAAAGTAACAAGTGAAAGAAAAAGAGTACTTCCCGCAAAGAAAAAAGAAAGAGCATAAAGCACGGTGCAACCTGGCACTAACAAGATATTATGTCTTCATCGTTTAACGGCTCCATTAAACTGCCGTCTCTCTCTCTAACACACACACACGCGCGCGCACGCATGCACAATATGAGAATTTACCTTACGGATTCATCCCTCAATACCATTTTTTTCTTTTTTCTCAAAAATTGTGTAGGGAACAAATTATTAGGAGTCATTAAAAGAAACTATAGTCTACTACAATCAGGTTTTTCCCGGTACCATTTTTTCCCGGGTGTGGAGCCGGGAATACTGGTTTCCGAAAACTCTCGGATTTTTTTCTAGTCTAGTCTTTTCCTTAATGACTCCTTTGTTTATTTATATCAAAGAAATACAACATTTATAAGAGAAAGACGTGCACCAGAGAACATGAGCTTATCCATCCAACTTAGTTTTGAAGCGGACTTCAATACACTTCCTTTACTTATTCAGGAGCTTACGAAAGTGATTTAGAACGCCTAGATACTAAAAGGGAAGAGAACCAGACTCATAACCAAACAACTATTTGTATCGACCTCTGCTTTGGCTTTCCAAAACCAGGAAGTTCGCTCTTAAGGAAGTTAAACTTAAGGCCCAAAACTGCTCAAACAGATACAAAATTAACATCACGTTTATAGCCTTCTCAATGCCATGCTCCATGTATATGGTGGTGCCATCCGGATACTGCAAAACCGAGACCCACCATCAACAAGGTGCTGAATAAGACCATTCACTTGGCTAGCCTCTTTAGCTAGCCCAATGAGCACTACCAACATACCTTCAACAATGTTGTATAGGATGGGTGGCAAGGGTTTCTAGAAATTTCAACAATGTTGAATAGGTGTTTCAAAATATGAGTGGTTTCCATTCATTAGAAAATCCATATGATTTGCAAACGAGTTTATATTTTACGTCAACTTGAAAATATTAATCAAATTTTCAAAAAAATTCAAAATTTTGAAGGCAAAGTATGCATTAGTTCAAATTTTGTTCTCGTCATCATATATTCATCCCATATTGGGGTGGTGGATAGTTAGAAAAAAGATATGTATGGTGGATAGAGTGACAAAGAATAGAGGAAACTAGATAATACCCCGCACGTTGCTGCAGGAATCGACTACAATATATTTCAAGTGATTTGATTGTACGAAACATGGAAATAATAATATATTAACTAAAACTAAAAATACATGTATATTGTATTTGATTATCATGGTATAATATAATGGAAAATAAAATTCCATGCATGTTGAGTGGACCTTTGATGAGATGACATGTGTGGTGAGGTCGGATGTATGCATAGGATCAACTAATAATGGAAAATATTTTCTTATACATATTGTGGTGGTCCTTTGATGAGGTGGCATATGTGCAAGTTAAGATAATAGAGGTAGTGGGTCTGAACTATTTAGGGCACGTTGCTGCGGGAATTAGTGGATGAAAATCTGGGATGATAACATGAGAACGAAACTTAAAATACATATGACTAACTATATTTGATTATGTATAGTTGTAACAATATTTACTAAATATACATGGAATAATTAAACAGAAAACATTTTCTCATGCATGGTTGAATGTTGGGGTGGATTTTTTCCAATGCATGATTGCATGTTGAGGTAGGCTATATCACGTTCATAATCATATGGGGAGGTGGCATACTTGCATGTTGAGATAAATTAATTAGCAAGGATGAATCTTTTAGGTAGAAATGATATGATAAGATTTTATAATCCTTACCTCTTCCCTGAATCCCCACTGCGGTTGTTGGTGAGAAAATTTTCATTTTTGTCCTTTGACATTTTAGCTTAATTTTAATGGAACCGCACTTAGACACATTGCGTCGTAACCAACATGTCCATGTAAGATACCCACATTTCCTCTGGCCTTTCTCCGACCCCTTGGGGCCTTCAGGTTGGGTAATTTGTAAATTGAATCCCAACTACAAAGACAACCCCTGGGAGCTTGAAAAGCATACTACTTCACTTGAATTAGAAACTGAGAGTGGAATGTGACTTAGGACATGTTGTGTGCTTGTTTTGAAACAGAGGCAAAAGATTTGCCTCGTCCATTAATTAAGAAGAGAGTAGAGTTATATTACAGCCCGGAGCTACAAAGGGATTACTCTCCAAGAATGATTAGGACCTAATTTCTTAATTAGCTCCCGCGGTTACCAAAGTTCTGTCTCGAGATTGATGTTGTTGAGCAATATTGGGGGCGGCATGCACTTGTTGTGGAAGGCACGAGTCTTCCTTTTATGTGCTTATGAATGCTATGAATGTAGCTATTCTAATTACTTCTACTAATACTTGTATTGACTAATAAACAGAAGAGATTATTATGTTTTGTAGGGATGGGATTCGTCTACACGTAATCGGTGACTTGTCAAGGTTGCCGACTTATCTGCAGAAGACTGCACACGATGCCGAGGAGGAAACAAGAAGCAACTCACAAATCGACCTGATGCTAGGTATCAGCTACGGTGGGCGAGCGGACATCCTGCAAGCATGCAAGAAGATTGCCCAAAAGGTGTACAACAAGCTGCTCAGACCGAAGGACATCGATGATTCACTATTCGCCGACGAGCTCCAAACGAGCTGGACAGACGAGTTCCCTTACCCTGACCTACTCATCAGGACCAGCGGCGAACTAAGGCTCAGTGACTTCATGCTTTGGCAGTCTGCTTACACCGAGCTCTTCTTCACTGACACGCTCTGGCCTGATTTCGGGGAGGCTGAATATCTCGAAGCTCTTATGTCCTTCCAGAGCAGAGACAGGCGTTTTGGTAAACGAAAACTATAGCGCATGAAATAAAAGAGCAAAATAACGGTGCGAGTGACGTGATGATCCATCATGTTAGCCGCCATGGATAGATTCTCTTCTCGTGGAGATTCCGTCCCCACCCTTCTTCTGTACTTATGTTCGGTTTTTGTCACCTTCAAAGTATTTCCATCACAAGGAATGGTGTATTCTGTTGTACTTGCTGGAGCAGGATTCTAAATCTTCACCTGGATTATATTATGTGTATCTATTTGTGTGTTGAATGTGTTTGACATATAAATTTACGGTTTCATAAATATCTTTTTTGTGCGTGCGATTACAAACAATATGGTTATGCAACCCTCCACAAATGATATGTTAAAGAAATACCTTGTTATGTTATAAAGCAGTAATTTTGTAATACATATGTGTGAAGCCACTACCGGAAAATTGGTGTTTGCTGAGTGCGACGTTTTTTGCCGGGATTCACCGGCTGACAAACCTCCCCTTTGCCGAGTACCACACTCGGCAAACGTGGGGACTCGGCAGCGAAAACCTTCGTCAAGAGTCACCGAAAAACACTCGGCAACAAAAAAAAACTCATCAAGCAAGATTCCGTAGGAAGACACTCAGCAAGCAAGATTCAACGTGTCCTTGTCGTCTGCGGTTGACGGCTCCGCACTCAGGCTCTCGACAAAAAATTTCAGATGCTCCCAACTGCTACTATGTGGCTCTTTTATTGATCGTGGCACTCGACAAAGGTGTGTTCAACAGTTTTAATTAATTTTGCAGCTAGCCCCACAATAACGCATACAATAAACATATGCACATATCACAATTTATATGGCATTTCAAACATACCATATCGCATTATATAGCAATTGACACATACATATCATTGCACATACATCACAAGTTCAATAATGTCACATGCATACAAAGTTCATCGTTACAAAATGATTTACCATGTGTCTCAGAACCATAGGACACAAACATGTATGTTGACACGGCCTCAAGGTTGTGATGGAGGAGTAGTAGGAGGAGGTGTCATAGCCTCGAGATGAGCGAAAGAATTTGCAGTTATTTTTGTTGGTGTTATTAATCAAGGATTTTATCGGATAATATTGTTGGCCTGGTAAGGAAAAGAGCTAACCTTCATTTGGTCATAGAGGTCCTTGTTCACTTGCTCATCCCCTCTCTCGAATTTCTCCCTTTGCTTGGTGATTATCCTGGCTATGTGTTTCTTCTATGCGGCGTTTTCTACCTTCGCGCGGGTGGTCAGGTCGACTGGTATTGCCCTATATGAGTTGTTGTGATGATTTTAGCCTGGTTTTAGGATATTAACCAGGCAACTCTCCTATTCATTCTTAATGAATCAAGAGCCTTCGGGCCTGACTTAAGAAGAAACATTAGCCATATAGCTAGTGATAATTTGATTATTGCATTAGGACATCTCCAACGCTTACCTGTAAATTGGACATGCAAAGCTATCATGTATATGTCTGCCAGTAAAGGAAAATTTAAAATTCAAATAAAGTCCGATCCATAGCGCGCGCCGGATCTCACCAGCTTTGGATCACATGCCCGATCACAACCAAAAAGAGGCAAGTATACTTAGCTTTTCCATGCCCGATCACAAAAAAACTCCGTCCAGCAGTCCGTGAAAAAATTAGATTTTCCACTACCAGAATTCTACCCTGCCGGACCGATAATCCGAGCCTCCATGCTCAAGGTGTCGTCGCCGCCGCGTAGGAAGCCTCTGCCTACGCCTCCTTCTCCGCTGCCTCCTCCTCCTCCTTCTTGTTCTCTGCCTCTAACTCATTTTTCTATCGCTGCAACATCTTGTAGCGGATGGCTTGCAAGATCATTCTTGCGTAGGCATCACAACATCCAAATTCAAGGACAACATCTAGGCATATCCAGCTACAAAACTATGCATATCCTGCAAGTGACCAACAAAGCTTTGCATATCTGGCCAGTGATCAACAAAACTATGCATATCCGGCTAGTGAACAACAAAACTATGCATATTAGGCCAAATGAGCTTAGTTGCTTGATGATTTGCGTCACTAGGCCACCGTGCAATGAGATGCTTCAAGTAGCTGCAATACTTCACACGGCCTCTTGGATGGTTTACCATCGATGGTTGAGGGACTTTGATTCACGGTTGTGGATGACCACGCCGGAGTAGGGCACGAAATGCTTGTGTTCATGGAACCATGTCTGAATGTTGGCCCAAAACGTTGTGTCGTTTTTGCTCCGTGCCATGGATCGGATCGAGGCTAGTGGCCAACCATGCATCACACAACAGCTCGTCTTCCCACATATTGAAACTTTCTCCTCTACCCCTCATCTTCGGATCGCCGGCAAAATCATCCGGATCATCATCCTCCTCCTCCTCTGGGGATCCTATTTGGTGCATAGGTCGCCAGTTGGCGACCGAGCCCGAACCCCTCGCCCCCCCCATCCGCAGCCGCTACAAACGATTTAGGTCGGGCCATTATCTTTTTTTGGTTTCGGGAAGGAGCTACTTTTTGTGTGTGTTTTCATTCGGTTTTTCTACTTATTTCATTTTCATTTCCCTTTTTCTTTTATTTTTTATGTTCACCTTTTTTATTCTTATTTTTATTTCCATTTAATTTTTTGTTTTTTTGTAATTTTATTATTTTCCTTTTTCTGTTTCTATTTTTCTTTTCTTCCTTTTCCAAATTTCATGAACATTTTGCAAATTGGTGAACATTTTTCGAATTCAAAAAATGTTCATCATGTTATTATAATTTGAATATTTTTAAATTCATTTATTTTTACAAATTTATGAACATTTTACGAATTCACTAATATTTCAGTAATTGCATATATATTTTTGGAAGTCGTGAAAAAGTGTTTTGCATAGGCGATCATTTTTAAAAAAAAATTGGGAACAAAATTTTAAATTTAAAAATAGTTTTTGTTCTAGACGTGCATATTTTGAATTCATGAATATTTGTTTGAATCGGGAAACATTTATTTGAATTTTGTGATTTAAAAAAATCGGAATAATTATAAATTTCCGAACATTGGTTTGAATATCCATGAACATTTATTAGAAAATCATGATTTTTTTAATAGACCAGCATTTTTTGAAATCCCGAATATTTTTTGAATTCATGATGTTTGTTCAAATTCACGAACATTTTTTATAAATCATTTTTGAAACAACAAACATTTTAGATTTCTGGAATATTTTTCCAATGGAACTTTTTAAAAATTCTGAATTATTTTCAAGAAGGAAAAATAAAAAAGAAAGCAAAAAATGAAATAAAAAACTAGGGTCGTTGAGCCCCGCTCATGGCCTGGCCCAAGAGGGGAGCATGAGAGGGGAGGGGTGCGAGCCAGCGCGTCACGCGCCCAATAGGAGCTCCCCTCCTCCTCCTCCTCCTCCTTTCTACTCCTATTGTCTGGCGGCCTAATCCTGTTGCTTTGCGCCCGTGCCGGTCTGGGTGTAGCCCTACTGCGTCTGGGTGTAGTTGTGGGACCGGGTGGGATCCAAGTCTTCCACCTGCCCGTCTTCATTGCCACCTCCTCCTTTGCATCCAACATGGATGATGTCTAACATCTCCGTGTCCGCATCGTCATACGCCAGCTCCACCGTTTTAGGCATAACAGCAAATAACATGCGGACACCCATTTGCTCCCCGCCCGCTTTTCATGCCTAGAAAGTTGTGGCGAAGAACACTTCGAGAAGAGCAGTGATGCCGCATTTACGTCGACAATGTCAGGCACTTGCTCGGCGGCGGATGCCGTGGACTGCCTACCGAGTTGCTTGGTGGCGTAGAAGTACGGAGCCTTGTAATTTATGCTCTAGCCATCGCGGCATATGTACGGTGGGCGACACCAACGGGCCACGACCTCCACCACGTCTGTGACCAGCACGCCCACCGACATGTCCGTCACGAGTAGTCCTCCACCGGCCTTATGCTTCTTGAGCGCTTCCTCCTTTGTGACCTTCGCTTTGAGCGGGGATTTTGCCGTGTCGCCGAGTTGATCTTCTGGGCGAGCATGATACTCGGAGCCTCCACCACCTCCATCTCCGGCAGGTTCTCCTCTGGTTCCATGCGTCGACGGCGGGAGGTAAGAATAGATGTGAGAAAAGAGCGGGAATTGGGTGGAGAGCCGCGAGATGAAAGAAGAGAGTGAGGGATTTTGCCATAGAAACAATGCACGCACTATAAAAGCGCGGGCTCCGCCTTCCTTTTGGATGGACCAGGGATGTCAGAGTCCGACATGTCTTGTTTTCAGACTCGCGTCAAGCCCCCCACGTTTGGGTTGCGGGAAAATCATGGTCCGGACTGCTCCGCAAACGGATGGATCGGTGTTGGATGGTATTGAATTCATGAAGCAGCTAACTCATTAAAAAGTCCAAACTGATGGAGGCGGGTAATATATTTCAACAACCCTCCTCACGTCTAGCCTTATTTAGTCCTTATATGTGGGATTTATATAATATTCCGTTGGCAACCTCCTGGCTCGGATACCATATTGAATTCATGCATAAGTTAACTCATCTAAAATCCAAACTGATGGAGAGAGGCGTACAATATATTTCAACAAATAGCTTCCAGAGTTTGTCTACTAGCGGTTTTGGGGTGGGTTGGAGATGCACTTACTCTCTTTCTCTCCGTGTGAGAGCAATCTGCAGAGTTATTGATTCATCTTGACCGTAGGATCTGATTTGGTTCGCATTTCGTCCCCCTTCTGTTCCGCCGTCCCTGCTCCGCTCCACCGAGCGATGCCGCCGCCGGCGCCGACCCTGGGCGCCCTAGGGGTCGCCATGGCGGGCGAGCTCATGCAGCACGGGCGTCACCTAGACGACAGGCACGAGATCTTCGCCCGCTTGCTCTACTGCATCCACCACACCGTCCCCGACCCGCCCGTCTCCGCCGCCGCTCGCCTCTCCGCCCTCCCCCCCGACCCGACGACGCCGTCGACCGCGTCAGCCGCCTCCCCGACGCGCTCCTCCGCGGCATAGTCTCCCTCCTGCCCGTCAAGGACGCCGCGCGCACCGCCGCGCTCTCCCGCCGCTGGCGCGGGGTGTGGCGTTCCGCCCCGCTCGTCCTCGCCGACGCGGACCTCTCCCCGTCCCCGGCCGCCTCCGCCCTGTCCCGCGTCCTCGGCGCGCACCCGGGGCCCTTCCGCTGCGTCCACCTCACCAGCAGCTGCACCGAGGAGTCCGGCCACCTGCTCGCGCCCTGGCTCCAGCTTCTCGCCGCCAAGGCGGTACAGGAGCTCGTCCTCGTCAGCAGCTGGTTTTCGCTCGACGCCGTCCTCCCCGCCGCCGTCTTCGGCATGGCCACCCTCACCCGCCTCCACCTCAGGCTCTGGAAGTTCCCCGACACGGCCGGCCTCCCGCCCGGCCCCGGCGTCTCTTTCCCCAACCTCCGTGAGCTCGGGCTCTGCAGCGTCCTCATGGAGACCAGGGATCTGGACTTCATGCTCGACAGCAGCCCCGTGCTGGAGACGCTTTTCATCGAAGGGAATCTGTTCACGCTCCGGCTCCGGTTTGTCAGCCAAAGCCTCCGGTGCGTGCAGATCATCGGCTCCTTCTTGGAGGAGATCTTCGTGGTGAACGCCCCACGCCTTGAGCGCCTCATCAACTTGGAAGGTTGGACCCCTCATGGCGGCTGCACCAAGGTCAAGATTGGCCATGCCCCCAAGCTGCAATTGCTGGCATACCTGCAGTTGGACGCAGGGAATCATGTTCTGGAGGTCGGCAACACCATCATCAAGGTGCCGAGACTGTTGTTTAACTTTCCTTTTTCTGATTTTTCTTTCTTCTCTTAACTGAAGATGGTTGCATTCTGAATTGCATTTGCAGGCTGGGACAAGGGTGAGCCCAAGAACCATGGTATCAAGTGTGACAGTCCTGGCTTTGGATGTCCGTTTCGGAGTACGCAATGATGCCAAGATGATTCCCAGTCTCCTCCGATGTTTTCCTAATGTCGAGACGCTCCACATCAAGGTGAAGCCCTCTCTCTTTCAGCTTGCTTTTGTTTGCCTGTACTATATTGCTAATTCCTATCAAACATATAGCTGTTGAACTTGATGTGCATTTATTTAATTGATGGATTTTTTTTTCAGTCTGGAAAGTGCGATCTATCCACTGGCAAGCTCAACCTAAAGTTCTGGCATGACTCTGGTACCGTAGAATGCGTCCGGTCGTGCGTCAAGCGGCTGATTTTCCATGATTTCCGAGGGGACCGAAGTGAGCTCGCCTTCCTCAAATACTTCGTCGAGACTGCATCAGTGCTCAAGCAGGTGGTGATCCTGTTGTCCGCTGGCTCCACTTCGGCGGAGGAGGTGCATTCCAAAGTGGCGAAGTTTAAACGGGCAGGTGAAATCTCCGTTGCGCTGGTCACCGGCTGTTCTGATCTTCAAGGACGGTACAAGCGAGGGTCTGAATTTCCTCTTGGCGACTTCTTTTTCCTTTTGAAATTCCCTTCTGCAAACTACTGAAGCCACAACAGGTGTGTGGGACGCAAATTGCCCTGAAAGTTATCGGTGTCCTGTTGTTCCCGTGGTCTGTGCATGCAAGGCACCGTTGAGGTTTGTTTTCAGTGTTTGGATATCCGCCCCGTCGACTCTTGTTCCTGCTAGCACATGATTAGCAGCTAAGTGTCCAAGTTAGTATACTACCACCATTCTGTTGCGACCATGAATTAATTGATCTTCCGTTGGCGATTGCGGACCTCTGTACCTGTGTTTCATGCTTGCTGTGGTCTGATGACATGACAGTGGTGTTACATTGCAGCGTTTTTTGCTTAACATATGAGGCTTGATGCTGGTAATAACAATGAAAATTTTCTTCCCAGATGGTTTCCAATTGTGCCATTGTGTCTTTTGGTTGATTTGCATAGTTATGCCAAGCTAATTCTTGTCGCAGGCCGGTTCTCTTTTATTTATGGTCTATCTGGTTCTTCAGTTGTTAAATTTTACTTGGTGGCGGTGCATTTGCTTGATGAGATTTTGTACTGGAACCTCTTTCAATAATGAAAGCATGCCACATATGTTCAAGTTAGTAAGTTTTGAGAGAATAACCATGGAGCAAGGTGTGCCCATGGTGTATGTAGGCTCATATTGAAATTTGAAAAGTGCCATGCATATCAGGGCCGTACATGAGAAATCGGAGGCCCTGCGAGAAATACCAAATTAGGTCTTATATAATATAAATTCTAAAAGAGCTTGGTCCGACAATCGGAAGCGTACTGAAATTACTATTTTCTCCATGAATTATCAGAAATGCTCAAAGGAGAGCACCCGGAATGGAGGTAATTAAGCCCACCATCCTTGATAACTTGACAAGTGGCTCCAACTTTGACTTCTTTTTGTGATTTTTTTTTCTTTTCTGCACCCTCCTGCTAGATCTTATGTGAATTTATTTCAGCAGTTGTGTGCAATATATTCTGTAGAATTTTTCCACCGGCTCAAACTTTTGGAAATGATTAGTTTGCTTGTGAAATATGTGACTGCAAAATTGTTGGGAAGTCTTAGAATTCTATGACTGAAAAATTGTGAAAGTAACAGTAGTTTTTCAGTTTTGATTTTCATCAGTAATTAGTGACTGAAATTATTGATTACTTTCAGAAAATTGTCTGACAAAAGCTACAGTTCAGAAATTATTGATTACGTTCAGAGATTTGATTAGTTTCAGAAATTTGTCTGACAAAAGATACAGGTCAGATTTGATTAGTTTCAGTAAATGTATGACAAAAGATACAGTTCAGATTGGTTAGTTTCATAAATCTGTATGACCAAAGATACATTTCAGATTTGTATAGTTTCAGAAATTTGTGTGACCAAAGATACACTTCAGATTTGAATTGTTTCAGAAATTTGTATGACCAAAGATACAGTTCAGATTTGAATTGTTTCAGAAATTTGTATGACCAAAGATACAGTTCAGATTTGAATTGTTTCAGAAATTTGTATGACCAAACTTCATATTTGAATTGTTTCAGAAATTTGTATGACTAAAGATACAGTTCAGATTTGAATTGTTTCAGAAATTTGTATGACCTGTGTGTGTGCGCTTTTCTGCACCCTCCTGCTAGATCTTATGTGAATTTATTTCAGCAGTTGTGTGCAACATATTCTGTACAATTTTCCCACCGGCTCAAACTTTTGGAAATGATTAGTTTGCTTGCTTGTTTGTTTATCGAATTGTACAAGTAAACAACTTTTATCGCAAAATCGATCTTGCCTATTGAGGTGGTCGTTAGCAACTATGTAATGTTGCGCGCTTACTCTTCTCGTTTGTGGACGAGCCCTTGGGCTGTCACAACTCACAAAGATAAATGTTGCGCGTTTGCCATTTAAAAGTCACCTAAATAACATTATTGATGTGACTCGATTTTCGAAGAAGCAAAGCTACGAGGAGGCGGAGACGGGAGCGATGTAGCTGGACATGGCATCCTCGGCGAAGCCTTGCCATGAATGAACGAACGAGAGACGAGGATGTCATGGTTGACCGCGGGCGGGGTCGTCAACAAGAGATTGATGGGTTTGGGTGCGGGTGTGGGTTTGGCCTCCGGCGCCGACGAAGGAGGGAAGGTTTTGATGGAAGACCGAGCGGCGAGGTGTGCGGTCACCATTGGCCACATGCGGTTTGGCTCGTGTTGGAGGGAGGAGGAGTGTGTGGCGGAAATCGATGGACACTTGTTAGATTTTTTTAAAGACACTTGTCTGATTTAAAAAATCGATGGAAGACACTTGTCTGATTTTGAGACGAGGGTGACCTCAACCGGAATATCTTTGTTTGTACTTCCTTCATCCCATAATGTAAGACATCTTTTCACTAGTGTAATGTCAAAAAAGCGTCTTACATTATAGAACCGTGGGAGTAATTGACAGGTGCCCCCGGGCCCCACGAGTCAGTGACATGATGATGGTGGGCTAAACGATCCAACGTGACGTGCATCCCCTCGCAGCTGTAAAACGAACACCCCCAAGAAGGAAAAAAAAAGAAGAAATACGGTTGGTTACTCCATTTTCCTTCCATGGCCAAGTTCTCCTTCGCCGACGCCGACGCCGACGAAGACCCTCCACCCGCCGCCGCCGCCGGGTCCGAGAAGAGGAAGCGCGAAGGCGGCCCTGCCCCTGAAGACGGGGCGGCTGGTGGAGGGCCGCCCCCCAAGGCCCGGAGACTGGAGGTCGTGGGCGGCGAGCGGGAGGAGAGGGCGGTGGCGGGGTGCGGTCGGGAGGTGGGGAGGGTCGGCGCCGGCGGGGATGGCGACGCGGCGGGGATCAGCATGCGGATCGACCCGGACCTGCTCGACTGCTCCATCTGCTTCGAGCCCCTCTGCCCTCCCCTCTACCAGGTAAATTAAAAAATTAACCGGAGGAAGGAAGATGTTGCTCTGCCAAATTATCCATCGCGCTGCTGCTTGATTCTTTCCTCTGCTAATTATCGATTAGAATTCGCTAATTAAGCTGGCATCGCTTCTGTTGAGCTAATTAAGAAAATCCATAGCTATGGCAATTGGCAGGAGGGGATCAGAGACGATGATAGGCAGCGAAGCAGTTGGGTAACTGCACAATTACTATCCACTGTTCCTTAGGACACTGTGACCACAGACCAGTTTTTAAAATGCATTCTTGAGCCAATGTCCCCATTATTCCTGACAACTGAATCTCTGCATATGGAAGGAGAACTAATTTTGGGATTCAAGGTACTCTGATTTCCCTTTGGTTAGTTGCTCTGTTTCATTTCCTTCTGAAGCAGTTTCTATCTTTTAGGTTCTAGAACCTCCAAGTAATTGTCAAACTTTCAAGCAAGTAAGGAACAAAGATCACACTTATCTACTCCCTCCGTCCATAATATAAGCGCGTTTTTCACACTACACTAGGGTAAAAAACTCTCTTATATTATGGGACAGAGGGAGTATATAGTTTAAGTCTCACGGTCTATTGTTTTCTCTGAATTCCTTCCTCGCCGAGCTGTGCCTTTCCCTCCATTATAGGTACCTGGGTTTGTTCTCAAGGTCATTACATGTTTCAGTTGATAAGTCACTAACAAAGAGGCAAACCTCATAAACTGTAACAGTTTAGATGGAACACCACAGCTTATAAGCACACCGAGGACTCATCTGTACTGCTAGAAAGAGCGCTATGCTGCTAAAACCATCATCGAGCATCACTGCCCTAGGGAAACTGATAGAAATCGTCAGCAAAAACCATTCCATGGCTGGTTCTAAACACATACTGACATACATACAGTTTACATTTCTGAACATATACAGTCAACTCCATAAAGCTAAAAACCATGTGATCCATATAATTTTTGGCGTGTATTTAAGGCACGAATTAAGCTGCAAAGGCAGAGTGGACACACTTGTTTCGAGAAGACTACCTTTTGTTATAAGAGGCAAGATATCTATTGCATGATCACAGCTTGTTTTGTGTATTTTCCAGTGCCAGAATGGCCATGTAGCATGCTTGTCCTGCTGGTCCAGGCTCAGCAACAAGTGTCATGTTTGTTCTCATGATGCGATCTTTGCACGGAACATTGCACTGGAGAAGATTGTTGAGTCAATCAAGTCCTCCTGCGCATACGCCAAGTGGGGCTGTTGCGAGTTGGTTAGCTACACGCAACGAAACACACATGAAGAAACTTGCCTCTTTGCTCCTTCAACGTGTCCGATTCCTGGCTGTGGATACAGAGGCTTCACAGGGCGTTGGTCAGGCCACTTCCTCGTCGACCACCACAGTGCCGATTTCTTGCACTTCGTTTACGGCCAGCCATTTGAAGTGAATTTGGAGGCGTCCCTGCCTTTTCTTGTTCTTCTCGGAGAGGACGATCACCTCTTCCTGCTGCTGAACAAGAACATGACGCCCTTCGGGCATGCCTTTTCCGTGGTTTGCCTCAGGACTGGCGATTTGAACTGGAAGTTCTCCTACGAAATCGAAGCGGCCAGTACGAGAAACCCCGAAAACTGCCTGCAACTCAAGGCCTCTGTCACAAATGCAAAGGAGTGGGCGGGTCTGCGCCCTACAAAAGCTTTCCTTTTGGTCCCATATGATTTCTGCAGTTCTACTAACCTAACGCTGAATCTCTCGATTGGGAGGTCTGCCTCTGTATGATGTGAGCATGTCATGTTCTCTTCTATTCCCTGTGTTCACAAATGTAAATGTGTGCAGCACTGTAAATTTGTTTTGTAAAGTAATTTCAGCATGTGCATGTAGATGTGAAGGCACTGGTTCCACCTGGCAATTACAACACTGTAAAGGCTAGTCTAAATTTATGGAAGTAAGAGTTTCACAGTTCATTTATTATATTCTCCAAACCCTTCTATACTACTCCCTCTGTAAACTAATATAAGACGTTTGAACTGCAAAAACATCTTATATTGGTGTACAGAGGTAGTACCTGCCATTTATCTCAGATAAGTAGGATGATGAGCAGAACAAGTTTGCAGTAAAAAAAATCCTAGATGGCTGCCAGGTGAGGAAAACAAATGTATCTCACTGATATTATTTCAACAGCAAGCTTATTAAAGCCAATTGCTCAAATCAAAAGAGGTGCCATTCTGATCAAAAGAGAGCATGCCAATATTGAAAAACCCGGGAAAGACGATTCAACAACTATAGCTAGAGTTTGAAGATCCCATGTGTGGCTGCATGTCCAATGAAGCATTAGAAAGAAATTCAACTAATGTTGGAGAACATGCCGGAGTAGGAGGAACTCATCTAGTTCCAACGAGGCAGGGTAAACTGGAATTGGATAGAGGGGACATTTGCGTTCGAATCATGCTAAGGATTACTTCTTAGTTCTATTTTCTGGTGGGCAAACCGAACGTCTGGAGGTGTTGAGCAAAGTGATATTCCTTGGTTTACACAACATGTGAATGATATGTTGTTGGATCCTTTCTCCCTGAAGGGTTTAAAAAAAGCATTATTCAGTATAGGGGATTTTAAGGCTCCTTGGTCCCGATGCCCCTCATGCTATTTTCGTAAATGGTTTTGGCACATAACTGGGATGAGCTTACTAAAGAGGTGTCACAAGCGGTTAATGACGCATGTTTCCTGATGATTGGAACATGACTACTATTGTTCTGATTCCTGAAATAGAGTCCAGAGACTAGCTGTGACTTAGTTCATACCTATAAGCCTATGTAATGTATCATATGAAGTAACTAGTAATTTCCAAGACGCTTGCTACCATACTGAAGAACATAGCCCGGGAAACAACTCAAAGTAGCTGGTTTAGTGCTGGGGAGGATTATCACCGACAGCACATCCTGGTAGCCTATGAATGCTAACATGCAATTGAGAAGAAAGTTAGAGGAAAATATGGTCTTTGTGTAGAAGATTAGATATGAATAACACGTCGTTCTATTAGTACTGTATAAAATCACATGTTTTAACTGTAGAAGGAATCTAGTGAATAAAAAAAATCATACTTTAAATAATCTTGCACTATAGCTCGTCCTCTAAAATTCAATGTATATAAGACCTAACAACATTTTCTTTAAGACCGTGTTTATGCCATTCGCTCTGTTGGTCTCCCGGTAGATTGGAGCCGACTTAAGAGGTCGGCATAGGACAATGATAATGAAGGAGGGCGGAACCAACTGCCATGCCATGAACCAGTAGTTGTAGCAAAACGTCCACGCCCACGCCCACCATTGGAAAAAGACGTGCACGCACCCGAACCAATGGAGTGAAGTCTCCCAACATCGCCACACAGGAGTAGAGGACACTGCATCATCATCTATCAACGTGCGGCCGGCCGGCCGGCCATTCATTCATCTCCCAACTGATCCTCCCAAGCTGGTCCTATTACTCCCTGCATTTTTAGGTGTTTGATTTAATTAGCGACAAATATGTTTTTTGCCAAACAAGGTATATTTTAAAAAATGTGGGTTTCTTCCTAGTAGTGGTTGAACTCGCTTCCCTTCTTTCCCGCGCCCTATGTTCTACGGAACTGATATATTTCTGTTATCATGATAATGGAAAGGGGGTAAGCCTTGTTTGGAGAAAAAAAATCGTTGTCAAATTAAGTTTCTAAACAAATATTTTATGAGATTTTGTATATGTTTCGCTTGTTAAATTGACGACCTATGTTGTCCTGCCAGACTTATGTTTGTTGGGGATCGTAGCAGAAATTAAAATTTACTACGCATCACTAAGATCAATCTATGGAGTTTACTAGCAACGAGAGGGGAGGAGTGCATCTACATACCCTTGTAGATCGCAAGCGGAAGTGTTCAAGAGAACGGGGTTGATGGAGTCGTACTCGTCGTGATCCAAATCACCGATGATCCTAGCGCCGAACGGACGGCACCTCCGCGTTCAACACACGTACGGTTGGGAGAGACGTCTCCTCCTTCTTGATCCAGCAAGGGGGAAGGAGAGGTTGATGGAGATCCAGCAGCACGACGGCGTGGTGGTGGAAGCAGTGGGGATCTCGACAGGGCTTCGCCAAGCTCAGCGAGAGGGAGAGGTGTTACGGGGGGAGAGGGAGGCGCCAGGGGCTTGGGTGCGCAGCCCTCCCTTCCCCCCTCTTTATATAGGGGCCCTGGGGGGGGGGGGCGCCGGCCCCTAGAGATCCAATCTCAAGGGGGGGGGCGACGGCCAAGGGGGGAACTTGCCCCCCAAGTCAGGTGGGGCGCCCCCCACCCCCAGGGTTTCCAACCCTAGGCGCAGGGGGAGGCCCATGGGGGCGCACCAGCCCACCAGGGGCTGGTTCCCTTCCCACTTCAGCCCATGGGGCCCTCCGGGATAGGTGGCCCCACCCGGTGGACCTCCGGGACCCTTCCGGTGGTCCCGGTACAATACCGGTGACCCCCGAAACTTTTCCGGTGGCCGAAACTGGACTTCCTATATACAAATCTTCACCTCCGGACCATTCCGGAACTCCTCGGGATGTCCGGGATCTCATCCGGGACTCCGAACAACTTTCGGGTTACCGCATACTAATATCTCTACAACCCTAGCGTCACCGAACCTTAAGTGTGTAGACCCTACGGGTTCGGGAGACACGCAGACATGACCGAGACGACTCTCCGGTTAATAACCAACAGCGGGATCTGGATACCCATGTTGGCTCCCACATGCTCCTCGATGATCTCATCGTACCACGATGTCGAGGATTCAAGTAATCCCGTATACAATTCCCTTTGTCAATCGGTACGTTACTTGCCCGAGATTCGATCGTCGGTATCCCAATACCTCGTTCAATCTCGTTATCGGCAAGTCACTTTACTCGTTCCGTAATGCATGATCCCGTGACTAACTACTTAGTCACATTGAGCTCATTATGATGATGCAATACCGAGTGGGCCCAGAGATACCTCCCCGTCATACGGAGTGACAAATCCCAGTCTCGATCTGTGCCAACCCAACAGACACTTTCGGAGATACCTGTAGTGCACCTTTATAGCCACCCAGTTACGTTGTGACGTTTGGTACACCCAAAGCATTCCTACGGTATCCGGGAGTTGCACGATCTCATGGTCTAAGGAAATGATACTTGACATTAGAATAGCTTTAGCAAACGAACTACACGATCTAGCGCTATGCTTAGGATTGAGTCTTGTCCATCACATCATTCTCCTAATGATATGATCCCGTTATCAGTGACATCCAATGTCCATGGTGAGGAAACCGTAACCATCTATTGATCAACGAGCTAGTCAACTAGAGGCTCACTAGGGACATGTTATAGTCTATGCATTCACACATGTATTACGATTTCCGGATAACACAATTATAGCATGAACAATAGACAATTATCATGAACAAGGAAATATAATAATAACCATTTTATTATTGCCTCTAGGGCATATTTCCAACAGTCTCCCACTTGCACTAGAGTCAATAATCTAGTTACAGTGTGATGAATCGTACACCCATAGAGTTCTGGTGTTGATCATGTTTTGCCCGTGGAAGAGGTTTAGTCAACGGATCTGCGACATTCAAATCTGTATGTACTTTACAAATATTCATGTCTCCATTTTGAACATTTTCACGAATGGAGTTGAAGCGACGCTTGATGTGCCTGGTCTTCTTGTGTAACCTGGGCTCCTTGGCAAGGGCAATAGCTCCAGTGTTGTCACAGAAGAGAGTCATCGGCCCCGATGCATTGGGAACAACTCCTAGGTCGGCAATGAACTCCTTCATCCAGTTGCTTCATGTGCTGCCTCCGTGGCTGCCATGTACTCCGCTTCACATGTAGATCCCGCCACGACGCTTTGCTTGCAACTGCACCAGCTGACTGCCCCACCATTCAAAATATACACGTATCCGGTTTGTGACTTAGAGTCATCCAGATCTGTGTCAAAGCTAGCATCGACGTAACCCTTTACGACGAGCTCTTCGTCACCTCCATAAACGAGAAACATATCCTTAGTCCTTTTCAGGTACTTCAGGATGTTCTTGACCGCTGTCCAGTGTTCCATGCTGGGATTACTTTGGTACCTTCCTACCAAACTTACGGCAAGGTTTACATCAGGTCTGGTACACAGCATGGCATACATAATAGACCCTATGGCCGACACTACAGGAAACAGCTATTTTGCCGTCTGCCACGGCGGACGGCAAAGGCCTTTGCCGTCAGCCGCGGACGGCAAAAGGCTCCGGCAAAGTAGGCTACGGTAAACAGGTCCTTTGCCGTCTGCTTTTTATGGCGGACGGCAAAGAGTCCTTTGCCTACAGCGGCGGCAAAGAGAGCGGACGGCAATAATTGCGCTGTCAGTCCGTTAAGTGGCTAACGGCAGGCCTTTGCCGTCCGCCGCTGACGGCAAAATTTCTATGGTCTTTGCCGTCCGCCGTATGATGTCATCTACACGTCACTAGATGGCAGGTTCTTTGCCGTCTGCCGCTGATGGCTTTTTGCCATCGGCGCCGGCGCAGTGAGACGTACCGTCGGCGGCGGCGGTCCGCGGGCGGCGCCGATTAACACGCCACCGCCCGACGCCCGCCTGCGCACGCCACCGCTTGACCGCCCGCGCACGCCGACGCCTGGCCTCCTGCGCCCTTGACAGCTCGGCATTAATCGCCGGCGCCGATTCGCACGCCGCCGCCTGGCCTTCTGCGCCCTTGACCGCTCGGCTGGCCCGGCATTAATCGCCGGCGCCGATTCGCACGCCGCCGCCTGGCCTTCTGCGCCGGCTGGCCCGGCATTGATCACCGGCACCCACCCCGCCCACCACGCCTATAAAAAGCGCCTCGCCCCGCCGTGGCTCTCACACCGCCCCTCGCCTTCCCTCTCCTTCTCCCCCTGCCGCCGGCATCGCCCCTCTTGCGCCCTACCTCTCCCTCTCGCCGGCGATGGCCCGCTCCACCTTGACCCTCGAGGAGGCGGAGGAGCTCGCCCACTTCGTCATCCCCGCCGCTCTCGACGTGCGCCTCCCGGCGAGGTGGCGCCTGAGCGTCGACGGCGTGCCGGTGGCACCGGTGCCCGAGGTCGGCACCCACCTCTTCGCCCGCGCCGTCGGCTTGTACAGGGCGCGCCTCTCGCCGAAGGAACTCGCCGACCCCCAGTACGCCCCCAACAACCCCGGCTGGGCGGACCGCCTCGCCGACGACCACCTGCGCCGCCTCCACGCGTACGCCGGCCCGCGCCCGCCGACGAAACACAACCGCGCGCGGCGGCATCAGCTCTGGGACGGGCGCACCTTCGAGGAGGTCGTCGCGCCGTATCGCGTGCAGGCGGCCGGCGGCGCCATGCCCGCTCCGCCGGCGTCGCGCCATACCGCGTGCAGGCGGCCGCCGGCGCCGCGCTGGCCCCTCGACGGTGACCACGGCGCTGACCGCCTCGGCAGCGGCGACCGTCGCACACGCGCGCGGGACGGCGCCGGGTCGTCCAGCTGCGCCCCTCCGCCAGAGCCGGCGCCGGAACCTGAGCCGGCGTTGCTGGCCGAGTACAGGCGGCTGGCGGCGGAGGCCGGCGACCCGGAGGACATGCCGGGCTACCTGACGGCGATCCGGGAGTCGGAGAACGCGCCGATGCCGCCACCCCTCGTGCAGGAGTACATGCAGCTCGCCCCGGTCGCCGTCCACCCAGAGGACCCGCCGGACTTCCCCGGCTACCACGCTGCTGTGGCCGACTCGATGGCCGACTCGATGGCTGCGCCGGTGGTGGACCTGGACGATAGCAGCAGCGACAACGGCGACGACAGCGACGGGCTCTACGACGAGATGGACTTTGGCGGCGTCGAGTAGTTTAGTTTAGGTTATTTTCGAAATAACGTTTAGTAATGTTTAATTATTTTCCTAATGTTGTTTAGTTTAGTCAAGTTTAATTTCTAGTATTATGTAAAATATTTATGAAAACTATGATGAAATATCGAGTGTGTTTGCGTGGTTTTAAATTATTGTTTGCAAATTGAATTTTCGAATTAATACTATTATGTTTGCACAAAAAATTCTAAAAATTAGGAAAGGAAATAAAAAAGAAACAAAGGTGGACAATAAATAATACTATCAAAAACAATGAAATTGTTCTCTTAAAAAAATTAAAACAGAAGTAATGTTCAATTGAAAAAATTATAAAAATGAAACAAAATAAATAAAAATGAAGCATTAAAATATTAAATAATATTAGGAAAATAGATATAATGAAAATAAACTCATTTTCGAACGGGGCCTTTGCTCCTACCCGAACGGTGTCCGGAGAACGAGGTCGATTTTTTGACATCTTCGGGGTCGGGGTGTCGGGTCGGGGTGCCGGGTCGGGGTGCCGTCTCGGGGTCGGGGTGTCGGGTCGGGGTGCCGGGTCGGGGTCGGGGTGCCGTGTCGGGTCGGGGTTTTTTCCTCTTTTTTCCTTTTCTTCTTCTTCCTATTCTTCCTCTTCTTCTTTTTTCTTCTCCTCCTCCTCTTCTTCTTCTTCCTTTCCTTTTTCCTCTTCTTCTTCCTCCTCTCCTCTTTTTTCTTCTTCTTCTTCTTTCCTCAAACTAAACTAAACCTAAAACTAAAACTAAACCTAAAACTACAACTAAAACTAAATCTAAACTAAAACTAAAACTAAAAAGGAAAAAACAGAAAAAAACAGAAAAAGGGGGGCTCACCTGGGGGGTGGAGGAGGCCGGTGAAGGATGGGGCGGGGCGGTGGAGGAGGCGGCCTGGGGCGGCGGGGGGGCGGGCCCTGGCGGTGGGGCGCGGGGCGGCGGGGGTCCGGGGCGGGGGGGGCGACGGGGCGGTGGGGGCGACGGGGCCCCGGGGCGGCGGCGAGCCGGGGCGGCGGGGGGCCGGGCCCGGGCGGTGGGAGGCCGGGGCGGGGGGGGGGGGCGACGGGGCGGTGGGGGCGACGGGGCCCCGGGGCGGCGGCGGCGGCGGGGTGGGAGGAGAGAAACGGCGAGGGAGAGAAGAAGTGAGTAACGGGCGGGGGGTACGGGCCGTTAGGTAGTGAGCTCTTTGCCGTCCGCCCCTCTTTGCCGTCCGCTTTTTTGCCTCTTTGCCGTCTGCTAGCGGACGGCAAAGAGGTGGCCCGTTAAGTTTTTCCCAAACGGGCGGGGGGTGGGGGCCACCTTACTCGGACGACAAAGATTCTTTGCCGTCTGCTGGCGGACGGCAAAGAGCTGGCAGATGGCAAAGAGCTTCTTTGCCGTCTGCCCTTTCTTTGCCGTCTGCTTTTGGGTAGCTGATGGCAAAGAGCTTCTTTGCCGTCAGCTAGCAGACGGCAAAGAGCTGGCAGATGGCAAATTAGCTGATTCCAGTAGTGCGAGGCATAGGGGACGGCACTCATCTTTTCTCTATCTTCTGCCGTGGTCGGGCATTGAGTCGTGCTCAATCTCACACCTTGCAATACAGGCAAGAACCCCTTCTTGGACTGATCCATATTGAACTTCTTCAATATCTTGTCAAGGTATGTGCTTTGTGAAAGACCTATGAGGCGTCTCGATCTATCTCTATAGATCTTGATGCCTAATATGTAAGCAGCTTCTCCAAGGTCGTTCATCATAAAACACTTATTCAAGTAGGCCTTTATACGTTCCAAGAATTCTATATCATTTCCCATCAATAGTATGTCATCCACATATAATATGAGAAATGCTACAGAGCTCCCACTCACTTTCTTGTAAACACAGACTTCTCCATACGTCTGTGTAAACCCAAACGCTTTGATCATCTCATCAAAGCGAATGTTCCAACTCCGAGATGCCTGCACCAGCCCATAGATTGAGCGCTGGAGCTTGCATACTTTGTCAGCATTCTTAGGATCGACAAAACCTTCCGGCTGCATCATATACAATTCTTCCTTAAGGAAGCCGTTAAGGAATGCCGTTTTGATGTCCATTTGCCATATTTCATAATCGTAGAATGCGGAAATTGCTAACATGATTCGGACGGACTTCAGCTTCGCTACGGGTGAGAAGGTCTCATCGTAGTCAACTCCTTGAACTTGTCGATAACCCTTAGCGACAAGTCGAGCTTTATAGATGGTAACATTTTCATCCGTGTCCGTCTTCTTCTTAAAGATCCATTTATTTTCTATCGCTCGCCGATCATCGGGCAAGTCTGTCAAAGTCCATACTTTGTTTTCATACATGGATCCTATCTCGGATTGCATGGCTTCAAGCCATTTGTTGGAATCTGGACCCGCCATTGCTTCTTCATAGTTCGAAGGTTCACCGTTGTCCAACAACATGATTTCCAGGACAGGGTTGCCGTACCACTCTGGTGCGGAACGTGTCCTTGTGGACCTACGAAGTTCAGTGGTAACTTGATCATGATCGTCATAATTAACTTCCTCTCTAGTCGGTGCGGGCACCACAAAAACATTTTCTTGTGCTGCGCTACTTTCTGGTTCGAGAGGGGTCATCTCATCAAGTTCTACTTTCCTCCCACTTACTTCTTTTGAGAGAAACTCTTTCTCCAGAAAGGACCCATTCTTGGCAACGAAGATCTTGCCTTCGGATCTGAGGTAGAAGGTATACCCAATGGTTTCCTTAGGGTATCCTATGAAGACGCATTTTTCTGACTTGGGTTCGAGCTTTTCAGGTTGAAGTTTCTTGACATTAGCATCGCATCCCCAAACTTTAAGAAACGACAGCTTAGGTTTCTTTCCAAACCATAATTCATACGGTGTCGTCTCAACGGATTTCGACGGAGCCCTATTTAAAGTGAATGTGGCAGTCTCTAAAGCATAACCCCAGAATGATAGCGGTAGATCGGTAAGAGACATCATAGATCGCACCATATCCAATAGAGTGCGATTACGACGTTCGGACACACCATTACGCTGAGGTGTTCCAGGCGGCGTGAGTTGTGAAACAATTCCACATTTCCTTAAGTGTGTGCCAAATTCGTGACTCAAATATTCCCCTCCACGATCTGGTCGTAAGAACTTTATTTTCCTGTCACGTTGATTCTCAACCTCACTCTGAAATTCCTTGAACTTTTCAAAGGTCTCAGACTTGTGTTTCATGAAGTAGACATACACATATCTACTCAAGTCATCAATGAGGGTGAGAACATAACGATAGCCACTTCGAGCCTCAACGCTCATTGGACCGCACACATCAGTATGTATGATTTCCAATAAGTTGGTTGCTCGCTTCACTGTTCCGGAGAACGGAGTCTTGGTCATTTTGCCCATGAGGCATGGTTCGCACGTGTCAAATGATTCATAATCAAGAGACTCCAAAAGTCCATCTGCATGGAGTTTCTTCATGCGTTTGACACCAATGTGACCAAGGCGGCAGTGCCACAAGTATGTGGGATTATCATTATCAACCTTACATTTCTTGGCATTCACACTATGAATATGTGTAACATCACGTTCGAGATTCATTAAGAATAAACCATTGACCAGCGGGGCATGACCATAAAACATATCTCTCATATAAATAGAACAACCATTATTCTCGGATTTAAATGAGTAGCCATCTCGCATTAAACGAGATCCAGATACAATGTTCATGCTCAAAGCTGGCACTAAATAACAATTATTGAGGTTTAAAACTAGTCCCGTAGGTAAATGTGGAGGTAGCGTGCCGACGGCGATCACATCGACCTTGGAACCATTCCCGACGCGCATCGTCACCTCGTCCTTCGCCAGTCTCCGCTTATTCCGCAACTCCTGCTTTGAGTTACAAATATGAGCAACCGCACCGGTATCAAATACCCAGGGGCTACTACGAGCACTGGTTAGGTACACATCAATAACATGTATATCACATATACCTTTGGTATTGCCGGCCTTCTTATCCACTAAGTACTTGGGGCAGTTCCGCTTCCAGTGACCGTTTCCCTTGCAATAAAAGCACTCAGTCTCAGGCTTAGGTCCATTCTATGTCTTCTTCCCAGCTTGCTTACAGAGCGCGGCAACTCCCTTGCCGTCTTTCTTGAAGTTCTTCTTACCCTTGCCTTTCTTGAACTTAGTGGTTTTATTCATCATCAACACTTGATGTTCCTTTTTGATCTCCACCTCCGCTGATTTCAGCATTGAATATACCTCAGGAATGGTCTTTTCCATCCCCTGCATATTGAAGTTCATCACAAAGCTCTTGTAGCTAGGTGGGAGCGACTGAAAGATTCTGTCAACGACCGCGTCATCCGGGAGATTAACTCCCAGCTAAGACAAGCGGTTGTGCAACCCAGACATTTTGAGTATGTGTTCGCTGACGGAACTATTCTCCTCCATCTTACAACTGTACAACTTGTCGGAGACTTCATATCTCTCGACCCGGGCATGAGCTTGGAAAACCATTTTCAGCTCTTGGAACATCTCATATGCTCCGTGCTGCTCAAAACGCTTTTGGAGTCCCGGTTCTAAGCTGTAAAGCATGCCGCACTGAACCAGGGAGTAATCATCACTACGCGACTGCCAGGTGTTCAGAACGTCTTGAGTTGCTGGGAAAACAGGTGCATCACCTAGCGGTGCTTCAAGGACATATGCTTTCTTGGCAGCTATGAGGATAATCCTCAGGTTACGGACCCAGTCCGTGTAGTTGCTACCATCGTCTTTCAGCTTGGTTTTCTCTAGGAACGCGTTGAAGTTGAGGGCAACATTAGTGTGGGCCATTTGATCTACAAGACATATTGTAAAGATTTTTAGCCTAAGTTCATGATAATTAAGTTCATCTAATCAAATTATTAACGACTCCCACTCAGACAGACATCCCTCTAGTCATCTAAGTGATACATGATCCGAGTCAACTAGGCCGTGTCCAATCATCACGAGAGACGGACTAGTCATCATCGATGAACATCTTCATGTTGATCGTATCTGCTATACGACTCATGTTCGACCTTTCGGTCTCTTGTGTACCGAGGCCATGTCTGTACATGCTAGGCTCGTCAAGTCAACCTAAGTGTATTGCGTGTGTAAATCTGGCTTACACCCGTTGTATGCGAACGTTAGAACCTATCACACCCGATCATCACGTGGTGCTTCGGAACAACAAACCTTCGCAACGGTGCACAGTTAGGGGGAACACTTTCTTGAAATTTTAGCGAGGGATCATCTTATTTATGCTACCGTCGTTCTAAGAAAATAAGATGTAAAACATGATAAACATCACATGCAATCAAATAGTGACATGATATGGCCAATATCATTTTGCTCCTTTTGATCTCCATCTTCGGGGCGCCATGTTCATCATCGTCACCGGCATGACACCATGATCTCCATCATCATGATCTCCATCATCGTGTCTTCATGAAGTTGTCTCGCCAATTATTACTTCTACTACTATGGCTAACGGTTAGCAATAAAGTAAAGTAATTACATGACGTTTCAGTTGACACGCAGGTCATAAATAAATTAAGACAACTCCTAGGCTCCTGCCGGTTGTCATACTCATCGACATGCAAGTCGTGATTCCTATTACAAGAACATGATCAATCTCATACATCACATATATCATTCATCACATCCTTCTGGCCATATCACATCACATGACACTTGCTGCAAAAACAAGTTAGACGTCCTCTAATTGTTGTTGCAAACTTTTACGTGGCTGCTATAGGTTTCTAGCAAGAACGATTCTTACCTACGCCAAAACCACAACGTGATATGCCAATTTCTATTTACCCTTCATAAGGACCCTTTTCATCGAATCCGATCCGACTAAAGTGGGAGAGACAGACACCCGCTAGCCACCTTATGCAACTAGTGCATGTCAGTCGGTGGAACCTGTCTCACGTAAGCGTACGTGTAAGGTCGGTCCGGGCCGCTTCATCCCACGATGCCGCCGAATCAAGATAAGACTAGTAACGACAAGTAAATTGACAAAATCAACGCCCACAACAACTTGTGTTCTACTCGTGCATAGAAACTACGCATAGACCTAGCTCATGATGCCACTATTGGGGATCGTAGCAGAAATTAAAATTTACTACGCATCACCATACCCTTGTAGATCGCAAGCGGAAGCGTTCAAGAGAACGGGGTTGATGGAGTCGTACTCGTCGTGATCCAAATCACCGATGATCCTAGCGCCGAACGGACGGCGCCTCCGCGTTCAACACACGTACGGTTGGGAGAGACGTCTCCTCCTTCTTGATCCAGCAAGGGGGAAGGAGAGGTTGATGGAGATCCAACAGCACGACGGCGTGGTGGTGGAAGCAGCGGGGATCTCGGCAGGGCTTCGCCAAGCTCAGCGAGAGGGAGAGGTGTTATGGGGGGAGAGGGAGGCGCCAGGGGCTTGGGTGTGCAGCCCTCCCTTCCCCCTCTTTATATAGGGGCCCTGGGGGGGCCGACCCCTAGAGATCCAATCTCAAGGGGGGGGGGGCGGCCAAGGGAGGAACTTGCCCCCCAAGTCAGGTGGGGCGCCCCCACCCTCAGGCTTTCCAACCCTAGGCGCAGGGGGAGGCCCATGGGGGGCGCACCAGCCCACCAGGGGCTGGTTCCCTTCCCACTTCAGCCCATGGGGCCCTCCGGGATAGGTGGCCCCACCCGGTGGACCCCCGGGACCCTTCCGGTGGTCCCGGTACAATACCGGTGACCCCCGAAACTTTTCCGGTGGCCGAAACTGGACTTCCTATATACAAATCTTTACCTCTGGACCATTCCGGAACTCCTCGTGATGTCCGGGATCTCATCCGGGACTCCGAACAACTTTCGGGTTACCGCATACTAATATCTCTACAACCCTAGCGTCACCGAACCTTAAGTGTGTAGACCCTACGGGTTCGGGAGACACGCAGACATGACCGAGACGACTCTCCGGTCAATAACCAACAGCGGGATCTGGATACCCATGTTGGCTCCCACATGCTCCTCGATGATCTCATCGGATGAACCACGATGTCGAGGATTCAAGTAATCCCGTATACAATTCCCTTTGTCAATCGGTACGTTACTTGCCCGAGATTTGATCGTCGGTATCCCAATACCTCGTTCAATCTCGTTACCGGCAAGTCACTTTACTCGTTCCGTAATGCATGATCCCGTGACTAACTACTTAGTCACATTGAGCTCATTATGATGATGCAATACCGAGTGGGCCCAGACATACCTCTCCGTCATACGGAGTGACAAATCCCAGTCTCGATCTGTGCCAACCCAACAGACACTTTTGGAGATACCTGTAGTGCACCTTTATAGCCACCCAGTTACGTTGTGATGTTTGGTACACCCAAAGCATTCCTACGGTATCCGGGAGTTGCACGATCTCATGGTCTAAGGAAATGATACTTGACATTAGAATAGCTTTAGCAAACGAACTACACGATCTAGTGCTATGCTTAGGATTGGGTCTTGTCCATCACATCATTCTCCTAATGATGTGATCCCGTTATCAGTGACATCCAATGTCCATGGTGAGGAAACCGTAACCATCTATTGATCAACGAGCTAGTCAACTAGAGGCTCACTAGGGACATGTTATAGTCTATGCATTCACACATGTATTACGATTTCCGGATAACACAATTATAGCATGAACAATAGACAATTATCATGAATAAGGAAATATAATAATAACCATTTTATTATTGCCTCTAGGGCATATTTCCAACAATGTTCTCATCCGAAGGGACCGAGGGAGTATATGAGACGGTTGTGCAGCCAGTATCACCAATGTCGTTGTTACTCCAAAGAGGTGGACTCCTAGCTAAGCTATGTTCTGTTAGTGGGATCAGTCATTTCTTGGAGACTTGGACAAATCAGATAGATAGGAGGAGATGCCTCTTCTGGTTAGTGTTCGTGGCGTTGATGTGGAACTTTTGGACGACGCGTAATAAGATGGTTATTGAACGAGTCGATGGTCCTTTAACTCCATATTTGAATGTCTATACTTTTTGCAGCACTGGCACCGCTCTCTAGGTAGTAGAACTGAGATCGGCTAGGCGGCATGATGGATCCGCTGACTACGGCAGAACGCCGCCTTGCTTGGGCACCTAAGCCACTGATCTGCCGGTCACTTGGCGCCCTTTTCTTCTTTTTAGTAGGGCACGTTTGTCTTCTTTCCATATGTTTACTTTTCATACTTGAACTTGTTGGATGGATGTGGTGATTGCCTTATTTATATAAAGCGAGGCGAAAGTCTATTTCAATAGATCCATGAATTCCCTAACTAGTCTCTTACTTCTCCCCATCATTTTCACGTACGTAGAACAACGACATGTGGCCGGTCGGCAGGCAACTAATGCCTACATTAATCCATATCTCCCAACCGATGATCCGTTGAGGAGGTTTCCTCCATGTTTACTAAACAAAAGGAGTAGACCTTGATGGTTCTTGTTCTGCTGTCGTCTTCCTATCTCATCCCATCAATGTTAGCGTTGTGCAAACAAGTGGTTAAGTGGAAGGAACCGTGGGTTTTGAACTTCTGATAAACCATGGAGCAGATGGAATTAGTAGGCGCCACATATTGCAGGTCTATGCTGCCCGTGCGTACCGGGAATTACTAGTGCAGGCCTCTTTAAGTCGGTCAGGTACGTAGCAAATAAACCAAACAAGCAGGACATGTTTGAAAATCACTGTTCTAACTTTAATAATGCACACAAGGAATTGAAGGCTTGATAAATCCTGTGCTAGTACCACCCATCCGACTGTCGGTTTTTAAGACATGGTAGAGTAGAGTACTAACATAACGATCTTCAAGATATTGTGTCCAAGTTCTTTGCCACAGGTTTGTCGTATTGAGCCAAAATATACCACTGAATTATGTGCTAATAGTGTAATTATTGGTCAATTTTTTGTTCTAACGAGAGAAAAATACGCTATGCGTTTTGAAGGGATGGAGTACGATGATACTACTCTATTGTACTCCACGGATCAATTGTAGGAGTACCCTCTAATTTCTAATGGTATAACTTTGATGACATACGATTTGTATTACGTTGGTTGAATTGTACATGGGCCTTCTATAAAGCGAAAAAGAAAGGAATAGTGAGCTTCTCTAGTTTTCTATAAACCAGAGTTAGACGTCCTACTGGACAACTCATTCCTAAGTGTGTAGCAATAATACTGAGTACTACCGGTTGTCCACTTGAGCTATTAATTTGATGGCTAGCAACGTACTGCAACCCCAATAATAACCCTGTTTGAAAATCTAGAGTACCTCTACGCGTTATTTTGACTGCATGTGATTCCTCTCATGATCACCAGGTCCTTGTTTTGGTTGGACAGCGCATAAATGTTGCGCTCAAGTGCCTCAAATTAAGACTCCCCTCTCCTACCTACAACACAAAAGACCTTTTTTTCAGCAAAAGAGGGCGCCACCCCCTCCGATTTCATATAATGAAACCAACTGGTTCAACTGCCAAACAAACAACAAAAACAAAACGAAACACCTTCATGGCCCGTGTATAAATATTGTGTACATGACCCTCTTTCCACTCACCCACACAAATCATCTCCTCCTTCCTCCCTCCTCTCTCTCTCTCTCTCTCTCTCTCTCTCTCTCTCTCTCTCTCTCTCTCTCTCTCTCTCTCTCTCTCTCTCTCTCTCTCTCTCTCTCTCTCGCACGCACGCACGCAGGCACACAAGAAAAAAATCAAGATGGTTGACACACTGAGTGAAGAGAAGATCATTGGATACTTCAAGAACAAGAGCATCCTCATCACTGGATCAACAGGCTTTCTTGGAAAGAGTATGCATGCATGCATAATGTTTATGCACACATATTACGCATGCATATACTTTTTTTTGGCAAATCCTAGAAGTTTTTTGCGTCAAGTTCATATGTGCTGTCCTCATCTGTTAATTAGTTCACTGTTGGTGTGCGTATATGCAGTACTAGTGGAAAAGATACTGAGAGTTCAACCTGATGTGAAGAAGATCTACCTCCCGGTGCGAGCGGTGGATGCGGCTGCGGCGAAGCATCGGGTGGAGACTGAGGTAGTGTTGTCCATCATGGTTCTTCATGATCTATACCCTTTACCCCTCTCATGATTCTTTTGATCCCTTTTCTTCAGAGTTAGCGCTGACTAATTTATTTTCTATATGCGCAGGTGGTAGGGAAGGAGCTGTTCGGGCTTCTGAGGGAGAAGCACGGGGACGGGTTTCAATCTTTCATCGGAGTGAAGATCGTCCCGTTGGCCGGAGATGTGATGCGTGAGGACTTCGGCGTCGACAGCGAGACCTTGAGGGAGCTCCGGGTGACCCAAGAGCTCGATGTCATCGTTAATGGCGCCGCCACCACCAACTTCTACGAAAGGTGCGTCATTGTCAACTGATTGTTTTGTCCAAGAAAGGAAAAATCAGCAGAGAACTTGAGTAGGTGCAGCAAGAGTACGTACGCAGTGAATGGTCTCAGAAGAACACTTGTGTGCGTGCAGGTATGATGTGGCCCTGGACGTGAACGTGATGGGAGTAAAGCATATGTGCAACTTCGCCAAGAAGTGCCCCAATCTCAAGGTGCTCCTCCACGTTTCCACGGGTACGTACACCAACTCTACAAGTAAAAACAAAAATAAAGTTCTTGGATGTTAATTATAATACACCTAGATTTGATTTACAAATGAAGTTAATAAATTCATGTATGAGTTGGTGCAGCTTATGTGGCGGGTGAGAAGCAAGGACTGGTGCAAGAGAGACCATTCAAGAATGGCGAGACGCTGCTTGAGGGGACCCACCTCGATATCGACACCGAGCTGAGACTGGCCAAGGACCTGAAAAAGCAGCTTGAGGCCGACGTCGACTCGTCGCCCAAGGCCGAAAGGAAGGCCATGAAGGACCTTGGCCTTACCAGGGCCCGGCACTTCGGGTGGCCGAACACATACGTGTTCACCAAGTCGATGGGGGAGATGGTGCTGGGCCAGTTGCAGTGTGATGTCCCTGTTGTCATCGTCCGTCCCAGCATCATCACCAGTGTCCAGAACGACCCACTGCCCGGATGGATCGAAGGCACCAGGTTCATTATATGTTTCTTGTCCTTTCTCTGCCTCCAAATTTAGAGTGCAATCGTCTTACTCTGTTGCAAATGCCAAAAGAAGTACAATATGATATTTGTTCAATGTAAAAATGTAAATTGCAGGACGATCGACACGATCGTGATCGGCTATGCCAAGCAGAACCTGGCATACTTCTTGGCCGACCTCAACCTCACCATGGATGTGGTAAGCAACGTTGTACTATGCATGCAGTTAAGATATATTCCAGGCAATGGTTGGTTGTCAGTCCAGTCCAGTCCAGTCCAGGAATCCGTACAGTAAGATGAATTTCGACGACGATGGTGAATGCAATCGTTTGGTTGGGTATATGTTGCTGTAGATGCCCGGCGACATGGTGGTGAATGCGACGATGGCTGCCATCGTGGCACACAGCTCGTCCTCATTGGAGAAGACAAAGCCATATCCCGAGCCACACGCACCGGCGGTGTACCATGTGAGCTCGTCGCGGCGTAATCCGGCACCATACAATGTGCTTCACGAGGCGGGGTTTCGGTACTTCACGGAGCACCCTCGGGTGGGCCCTGACGGCCGCACCGTGGGTACCCATAAGATGACATTCCTCAGCAGCATTGCTTCCTTCCACCTCTTTATGATGCTCAGGTACCGCCTCCTCCTCGAGCTCCTCCACCTGCTCTCCATCCTCTGCTGCGGCCTCTTCGGCCTCGACACCCTCTACCACGACCAAGCACGCAAGTACAGGTTAGTTAGTTGGTTGAAATCTTGTGCGGTTGTATCTTCTTGATGGCTCCCACATAATTAAGATGACACGACTTTTATTGTTGTATTGTTATAGGTTCGTGATGCACCTGGTGGATCTGTACGGGCCCTTCGCGCTGTTCAAGGGGTGCTTCGATGACGTCAACCTAAACAAACTAAGGCTCGCCATGACCAGCAACCATGGCAGCCTCTTCAATTTCGACCCGAAGACCATTGACTGGGATGACTATTTCTACAGGGTCCACATCCCCGGGGTCATAAAGTACATGCTCAAGTGAAATATCCATGCACCGAAATTCAGGCGTTGCCTTAGTAATTAAATAATCGTACGTTGCTCCCAAATTGGGTTCTAACCGTTAAATAATCTATATGAAAGAGGAAAATGTGTCTGTCGCTTGATAGAGCAGGCATCAACTTGCATATGCTTCTTGAAGAACAAGGAATGCTACATTATGTAGTCTTGTTCTAGCTCATGTTGTATTGCCAGTTATGACTAGTATTGGTTGATAACAATTTCTTGTTCAGTCACGTGTTGTACCTTGACTAGTATTGATTGTTAATAATTTCTTTTCAAGAGAAATAAATATAGTGCTCCAAGATTTGTGAATTATGCATAATCTTTTCAAGCGCTTCTCAGTTCAAAACGAATAGCCCAATCGACTAATATTTGTGTATTAGACTTTGTTTAAATTGACGCATCTCCAGAATTAAAATCAAGAGCGACTGCGTCCATGAACCAGGTCATTATGCATACACATCTCACCAAAACATTCAACCATGCATGGGAAAATGTTTTTCATTCAATTTTTCTACTTATATTCAATAAATATTGTTACAACTATAGATAATCAAATATAGTAATTCATTTATTTTAATTTTAGTTCTCATGTTATCAACTTAAATTTTATCAAACAATTCCCGCAGCAATGCGTGGGGCATCCTCTATTTTATATTGCACAAAAGTCAGACAGAACTCCTTCCGGTTTGGGCGTTCGGCTGGCAAGCCTTCCAAAACCCATCAGGCCTTAGTCCCGTTCCTTATAAAGCCCATCCGTCAGGCCTAGCCCAATAGCGAGTTCGAGCACTCAGGTTTGCTGTTGATACTCCAGTTAATTCGGTAAATTTTGCTAAAAAAAAGAAAGTAAATTTGGTAAATACAGTTATTTGATAAGTACTAGTATCAATACAGTTATTCTAATACTTGGTAAATACAGTATAAATAATAATACACTTTTGTTTCAGTAAATATCAATCTGTTTCAGTAAATGCGGTACTAATCAAAGTTGACACGAATTTGAATTTGACTAGACAATTTCACGTCAAGAAATCACAATAAATTGGTTCGGTAACCCACCGGTCAGGGCCGCACACTCAAGCTGTACTCATCATACTAGGAAAACAACGCTGTCATCAGCAATTCAGCATCATCAACAGAAAACAGATTGGCAACGGGTACATTTAAAAAAGAGAGAAATTTCTCTGTTTTACATCACTTGATACATTTGGAGTAACGTTTATTATTCTGGAATGAAAGAGAGGATAAACACATATTCATGTGCCGTGTTCAGGAACTCTCGCTAGCTGTCCAGCTAGACTGACCGTTTTTCCAAGATCCTAGTTGATGGTAAACAAGAGAATTGCACATTAGCTTCCCCTAGGTCCCAGTTGAAGAGTTTAATCCATCTGCCATAGCAGTGTTCTGGAAATCTGTCGAGCCAGGATCGGTGATGCGATACTTAATTCAGTTGCACAGTCCAGCCCATCCGATCCTCTGTGTGGCCCATCTGGAGGCTTGTCAGCGAGGTGTATAGCTGCTGTGAGACCACGCCGACTCCTTGGTTGCCATCGTACTCTACCCTGAAAAGCAGAAGAAAATGCATGGTGGTCTGAGTTCTAGTAGTACATGGCTTATTTGTCAGTGTTTGAACAGCCAAATTAAACGCGGTAAAAATTGACAGTTCCAAGGCAGAACAGAAGCATCACCTTTTCCCCTTATAGGTAATGCTCCCCACGGGTGAAACCACAACAGCTGTTCCTGTGCAGAAAACTTCGTCTGCATCAAGCAGTTCGTCTACGGACACATGGCGTTCCTCCACCTTAAATAAAGCACATTGTGTTAATTAAGGCCATATAAAACAAGAAGCATCATCATATAGTACTTCCGATCAACTCTTGGTGACCAACATTTACCTTGTAGCCTTTACTCTCGGCAACTTCGATGATACTTTTCCTTGTGATACCAGGCAGTATCGTTCCTTCTATTGCTGGAGTGGAAATAGCATTGCCCTGGTGCAAAAGATATTAGAAAAATATAACTAACATTTCTTCAGTCCTTAACTTAAAACTCCTCAAGAAAAACTAGACAGTATGTACTAAGAAGAAAGCCAGGTATAAGTTTCAGAATTAGAATGAGTATTCATCGCCTACGAAAATAAAGACCAATGTTCTATGCAAGGAAGATGAGAGGCAAACTAGATGGACCGAACTGTGTTTACATCTTTTTCTGACGGATCAATTCGGTTTGTATCTTAAAGGAATATTCATGCCACTTCCCTAGTTACTTGAAACATCAGAAAAAGATAATTCACATGAGGGTGACGAAAATCCTGTAATTTTGCTACTGAACCAAATATTGTTGGTAGCTTATCGTCCGCATTTGGCTTTCTTAGTTTGTAGAAAAGGGGGCAAAAGTTGTACATAACTAGGATGCTCCCACAGGATTCGATCACAAAAACTACCTGTAACTGCAGATATTGAAACAGATTTACAGAAATAAGAACTGCCATGTCAAGAACCATACTTTCACAACGAAAATATTGCATGAAGAAACTTCTTCCAGATATTTGTTGTGAACGGCATCCAAATAAAGGACATCAGAATATCCTTTCTCCTTTGCAGTTCTCTGTGCTTTCAACACCTACATGGTGACGACCAGTTTATCAATTAAGTGATCATAGTTTCAGATTCAAAAGTCAAAACAATGGGGGCATAGTTAACAACTCATCACAGAATCGACGACTTCAATTTCAATATTGATTTACCAACAATATCCTTTTACAACAATGAGGGTGTAAATCTTAGTTTGCTGAGAGAATTTAGTACTGAAAAAACTTCCAGTCAACCACTAAGAGCAGCTATTATGTAATTTCCATTATTCTCTTTTTCTTTTGAAAGCTGTCTATATTATGTTATAGATGTACATTTTCATCATATTTCGCCCACAGAAATTTTGGGCACTGGGGAGAAGGCATCACGCAAATGCCAAAGCAAATGATGCCCCAAAAGGTTCTTTTTTCCTACAAAAGGGTGCCGACAGAGGTCGAAACAATGAAAAATAATGCCGATGTAAAAAGTTACCGAGGCATAGTTTCCAATGGTTTTCACGCCTCCAGTTCCACCAGGGGCCGCACGGTGAAAGTTATCTTCAATAATCAAGTTAATAGGAGCTAAACCTTCCTGTAGAATAAAGTTAACAGACTTAATCAACATCCAGGCTGGCATAAATTTGGAAAAAAGACAACTATTCTCGATAGTAGATAGATCACGGGGGATAAGCCTGTACTTATGCAAATATGCTTGTGGCATAATTACCATTCATCTATCTATATCATCAAGAACATAAGAACAGTACTTGTGAGCCGATGTCTGTTGAACTAAAAAAATCAGTACAAACCTTGAAATAATTTCCAACAGGGGAGACATAAATAAGGAAGGTGTACTCAGGAGCAGGTGCAAGACCAAGAATAGCCCCGCTTCCAATAAGTAGTGGCCTGATATACAAGGAACCTTTACCGGTAGGAGGCACCTAAAATTTACAGTAGTACATTAAAGAAGAAGTTAGGGGATCATAGGCATGTATAGAGGGCAATGAAATGAGCATGAGAAGACATAAAAATAACTTACCCATCTTTTATTTGCCAGAACAGTTTGCTTCACTGCATCCACGAATTGCTCAACACTTGGTGCAGGCATGCACATCCTATCTGAACCATTTTTCATCCGTACGGCATTCTCCTCCGGACGGAATAATAGGATATACCCATCAGTTTTCCTATATGCTTTTAGGCCCTCAAACAATCCCTACATACCAAAATAACAACTCTCCGTGAGGCCATCCAAGAATACCACATATCTCACATGTTATCATTGCTAGAGGTTCCTATCCACCGCATGTATGAACTAACCTGCCCATAATTTAAGACTCCAGCAGACGGGCTTAGTGCTATGGGTCCAAAAGGCAGGATTTCTCCGTTGGAAAAGTTTCCATCTGGCCCGCATTTGGCCATGTACATAAAGTCGGTATCAACAAGGCCAAAGCCAAGGTTTTCCCAGTCCAGATCGACTATATCATCTGTTTCCCTGGTAAGAATCATACCATCAGAACAAAGCAGCCGTCAGAAAAGACAGATGAATACTCGTGAATGTAGTGGAAACAAAATAGTGTTGTATATATTTCACAAATAATTGCATACATGTATTTAGTTGCTACAGAAGCCTGGCATCCTACTGCGGTATGGTCCTTGTGATGGAGAGTCGGCATCGAGTAACCGCGAGTCTGTATCTGCAACCAGGAGAATGTAACAAAAGGACTGTCTGTGAGATGCCAAGGATGGTGACAAGAAGTAAAACCACCTGAACTGCCTTTACAAGTTAACACAAAAGCAAGCTGGGAAAACGACATTTTGAGCAACACATTTACAGCTAGTGCTGTAAGTCAAGCAGATGCCAAAAATAGTCAAACATAAAGGTTATCCAGCAGGACCATACAAACAAATGGTATGTAAGTATTGTTCAAGGAATTATCACTAGCCATATATAGTGCTATCCTAGTGGGCAGCTCATTCTGCCAGATCCAGTCACCCACTGCCTTGAACATTGGAGATAGTACATACAGTAAATGTCAAGAAAGTGGCCAGTCAAGCTCGCATTTACAGATTGGACTAGCTACTGCAATGCTACCTTACCTAGCGCAATCCAAAACAAGCAGCTGAGATCTAGCCCCACGCATTACGATCTTGAGAGGGATGAAGCAGCTACCTGAAGCGAAAGGGGGCACGGCAGCGGCGGCGAGAGCGAGGACCGCGGCCGCCGCCCGGCGACGGCGAGCGAGGGGCCGGCCGGGCCGCGGGAGGAGGCGAGACCGAGCTCCATTTCCGCTCGCGGGTACCGAGACCGAGGTGGCGAAGGCGGGCAAGATGCCGAGCGGCGAGGCGAATAATGCGGCGGCGGCGGCGGCGGCGGTCAATGGGGTGGCGGGCGGTCAAGCCGCTGCTCGGCTGGAGTAGCTAGCACTGGCAGCGGGGTGGCGGGCGTACGGACAGGATGCCCACGCCGACTACCGGGTCCCCCAGAATGCGGTGTTGACGAAGGGCCCATTGGTCAGCAGCAGTTCGGTCCAGTCACCTCGTGTGCAACGAGTCAGCGTGCAGCGTCCCGACCAGAAAATAAAATAGTCTGTTCCGCTGACATGCAGGGCACCTGGTCCTACCACGTTCGTACGCCAACTAATAGGTGAAATACTTCGGGGGTTTTGGTTCAGAAGGCCGCGACTTTTTCTAGTCTCACGGACTAATAAAAAAGACTCTCGACTAGAATCTTTTTCTAGTCCCGATAGAAAAAGTCCCTCCCGTTTGGTTCCTAGGGACTTTTTAGGGACTTTTTCTAGTCTCTGCAACTAAAAAGTCCCTGAACCAAACACCCCCTTCGTCCGTTACATAGTATATATAATAGGAGCGTTTTTGACACTAGCTAATATCGGGAGACATCTCAGGTAAAAATTTCAGAGAGACGAATCAAATGTACTGGCCCGCCCAACGAAAAAAAATAGTTCGCAAGATCATTCTTTTCGTGGTTTTTTTAAACTAAAACCACAACAAAAATTATGAAACAGAAAAAGTATTAAGCAAAAGCTGTAGCCAGCGACATATACATAAATGTCATGAGCATGCAAACAACAACAACAGCAACAACAACAACAACAGCAGCAGCAGCAGCAGCAATCGTTTCGTATGCGGCACACGCATAATCAGCAAGCACGTACCTCTGTCTCTCGAAGCAAAGCAGCCACCGCTGTGCGCCGTGTAGAGCCTACCGTGGATAGATAGCTATATGCTGATTGATGAATTTTGAGTGATGGTCGATGCAAAAGGGGGCTTTATATAGAGAGAGCAGAGAGGCATGCATGGTCGATGGATTGGATACCCATAGCAAGCCGTGTGAACAAAGGAAGCAGACCGCGCAATGCATTCGTCGTCCCCTAGGTAGTTAGCAGTCGGTCAAGAGTATATTTTTAATAGTTGACGTACTACGTCCTTGTTTTAAAAGACAAAAAACACATTGTATTATTTATTCTTCATTTTTTAACACGCTACAGATGCAAGCGCTCATACATACGCGCATACACTCACCTCTATGAACGCACACACGCACACCCTACCCCTATGAGCACCTTCGAGAGACTGCGACGGCATATCGTCTTGAGATTTACGAAGTCACTGTAGGCGCCTCATCGTCGACGGAAACATCTCCTCCCACTGAAAACGTATCGCCGGAAATGCTAAAATAAATGCAGGAATAATACGAGCACCGGGACTTGAACCCTGGTGAGCTGGGATACCATTATCCTTCTAAGAGCATCTCCAGCCGCGCCCCCAGAAAGGCCTCCCCAGGCGATTTTTTCGCGTCGGCGCAGAAAAATTGGCCCAGTCGCGCCCCCAGGAGCCCGATTTTCGCCGGCCTGGGCCGAAATTAGCGCCGGCGGACCCAGGCCGAACCCGGCGCGCTGGGGGTGCCGGGGCGAGCGGTTTTGGCGCGAAAGAGCCGCGGGCCCGCTGCGTCAGCGACACCGCGCGTCGTCTTCCCCCAACGCCTCGGTTTCCCACGGGGAATCAATGGCAAGGCTGCCGCCAGTCAGCCTTACCATTGATTCCTCACGGGCGGCGCGTCACGGGGCGGCGCGCCGACGCCTCCCCTCCCTCGCACGCGTACACACGGGCGCGGCGCGGCTATATAAGCCGGTGGCCTCCCTCGCCTCTGGCCACACCAGCCCTAGCCCTAGCCGCCGAGCTCTACCTCTCCCGAGAGTAGCCGCCGAGCCCTCCCTCTCCCGAGCGCCGCCGTCGAGCCCTCCCTCTCCCTCCCTCTCCCGATGGCCAAGCGTTTCCCCGAAGATGAGGCGGCGGCCAACGGCTTCGGCCGCCGCTCGCTCCGCGAACAGGAGTCTTGGCTCCTGTTCCAGGCGAACGTCCCGGCGCCGCCGGACATGCGCGCCGGGCCGACGGGGTGGAGACTCAGCAACGGGGGAGTGCCCATTCCCCTGTTGCCCAACGCCGTGGCGAAACCCTCCTACTTCGCCGACGAGGTCGAGGTCGTGCGCGCCTCCCTCACCAACGCCCAGCTCGCCCTCCCAGAGTACGCCGCCGGCAACCGAGCGGCGTGGACGGCATACTTCCAGCGCTGGCAGCAGCAGAGGATGTAGTCCACCAACGGCGCGCCGGCCTGAAGAACAGCGAGGGACGCCACCTGTGGTGGGGTGTCCCCGGCCGCACCCTCGAGGGCGTTCTGACGTACCTCGAGGGCGGCAACGACCCGCCGTTGGCATACCCCCCCCCCCCCCCCGGCGAGGGCGGCCGCCACGGCCACGGCTCACCGTCGACGCGACGGGCAATGGTTGCCCAGGAGGTTCGGCACCTCCTCTTCTTCCTCCTCATCACGCTTTTCTTCGCACTCCTCCGGCTCTCCGGCGCTGCTCGGCGTCAAGGCCGAGCCCGCGGCGGAGACGCCGCTCGGCCGGCGCACTCGCAGCGCCGGCATCGTCATCAACGAGGGCGGCCGGCGCGCCTCCTCGTCGGCTCCTCCGCGCTTCGTCAAGCCCAAGACGGAGCCGGGGCTCGCGCCGGTGAAGACGGAGCCGGGCCTCCCCGCGGTGAAGACGGAGCACGGCGGCGACGTCGAGCTCGACGATGACGCGGCCCTGGAATGGGTGCGCGTGGACTCCCTGAAGATGGCGAGGGAGCGCCAGTGCGCCGCCAGGGCCGCGACGAAGGAGGAGTCGTCGTCATCGAGGACAGCGACGACGACGACGCGCCGCCGCCACCAGTCCGCGTTGGCGACGCCGGTCAGGGGTCCACCAGGGACGGCCGCGTCAAGGAGGAGAAGCCCGACGACGACGGCGGCGGCGAGGATGGCGGCGACGACGGCGACTACTCCGCGTTCAGCCAGTTTCTTTTTTAATTAGATATATTATGTAATAAAAATTCGCAACTATTATGTAATATATGCCGAACTTTGCCGAAATTTGCTATATTTTTGCCTTTTTTGAACGCGCCTGGGGCAGCCCTGGGGCGGGCGGCTGGGGACCAACTCGTCCCCAGGCCGATTTTTTGCGTCGGCTCACCCCCAGGCGGCGATTTTAGGCGCCCCCTGGGGGCCAACGGCTGGAGATGCTCTAACCATCCGACCACAGGTTGGTTCGCTTCATTTTCTTCTTTCCCATTGAACATCGCGCAAGCATCTTGTCTTGTGCGTGTACGTTACTAATTCTAGTGATCAACATGCATGTGTTCAAGATCGATATCTGGTTAACTTAATGTGCTCTGTATTTTTATCTTTTTGTTAACTAACACACACGCGCGCACACACACCTGTCACGCCCTCAGCGCGTAGTTTCATACATACGTTACACGGCTTCAGTTCTTTCCCCTTTTTCTTTTGGACCGCCGACTAGTTCACGAGTCATAGAATACAGAAACATGCACAGTATATGCTCTGCCTTGCTCTACACACAATCATGTAGAGTATATTATTTGGGGCTTACACCTTACTATATATCCTGTAAAAAGGAAATGATAACCACGCGACGGTCGTGGCAACGCGTGCACAATGAGCAATCATCAAATGGCTAAGATGGATATAAACCAATCCCATTTTTTTCTATACGCACGCGTGCGCGCGCACACACACACAACAGACTGACGGAAGATCGTGGTCTTTGTAGTATATATACTCCCTCCGGTCAAGGGGGGCTCTAGATGGACTGACTTGAGTGATGGTCGATGCAAAATCCATGAAAAGCATAGGGGGGCTCTAGAGAGGCATGGTCGATCGACGCGCACAGCAAGCAAGCAGTGTGAACAAAGGAAGGAGAGACCATGCAATTGCAATGCATGCGTCCTCTAGCTTAGCTAGCGGTCGGTCAAGACTATTTTTAATAGTTGACGTACTAACGTCCTTTTGTAAATGACAATATATTCTCTTCTTATTCCTCCTCCTCTTCTTGCATATCGACCATCCATGTGTTCAAGATCGATATCTGGTTAAAATAATGAGCTCTGTATTCTTTTGCTAACTAACACACACACACACACACACACACACCTGTCACGACCTCACGCATGCAGTTCGGGTCCCTATGCTCTGGCATCTGATTCGATCAATCGTTGGTACCTACCGTACGCTAACCGGCCGCTTGACTTTCCCTTTGATTTTATTTTATTTATATATATGTATACCCAAGTATGTTAAATCAGAATACGCGTGCTCAATCCATCAACAACTACTATCACCAAGACCCACCTTGTGCGGTGGTCTTTGCAGAAAACAATTAACATGCATAATGACTTTGCAACACCATTGCAGGTATTACTATACTTGAGGACAGCAGAATGTGCCATTAATAAGTACTTAAGGCGTTTATTTACTTACTAGAGTCTTTTTTTTTTTTTGGACATAGTACAGGCACAGACGCTCATCCATATGCACATACACCAACCTCTACGAATGAACGCACGCACACCCTACCTCATGAGCACATCTGAGAGACTGAGCCGACATATCCTTCTGAGATTGATAAAGTCGCCACAAACACCTTCCTACTCGACTCTTCCCACCGAACTCACATCGCCAGAAGGCGTAAATGTAATCCAGGAAAATGCGACCACCCTCTTTTAACCAATTGCTTAGTTATCAGAATAAGTTGTTCGTCTTTTTTTTTTAAAGTGGATTATGCCCACGGACAGCCCTGCCAAATCCGGGTGCATCAATATTTTAGTGAAGGAATTGCCCGCCCTTTATAGAAGTTAGAGGCTAAGATACAAATACGATGAACAACTCCCATCACAAACCGGTGAGTAGCAAAATCAACACCAACTCCATCTAGAATGCACACAATATAGTCACACACCCCGAAAAATTAAAATGTTCTTCAAGAAGACGTCTCGACCAGCGCCGGTCACCTCCAAAGAGCAACATTTCCAAAAGAACTATCTTTGCCGACGCACCAACCACCCTTGAGTGCCTAAAAGAAAAGTTGGCAGTTTGGTGGGACCGCCCTATTTTGCCAGCAGTCGGCACGTGTGGCACATAGGTTGATGTAGCGGCCCAAATATTAGCATAACTCTGAAAGTTGGGCTTGATTCCAAACGTTAGTCCATGTCATCAGTCAACTCCCTACCCTCCTCCGAACTCATAGTTCATCAATACTTAGCAAGTCCTAGCGTCCCTGACATAACCCGACACCTCCCCGCCACATGGATTCAAAATCTTGCCGGCTCCAACAATGATGCGGAGTTCTACGACTTGTGACATCAAGCATGGCTCACGGCGCCCTGCCGGAAGAGGCAGAGCCAGGATTTGTGAAAGCCTAGGGCTAAACCAATCGGCTAAAAATAATGCCAAATACCACACACACGAATGCATCCTAGAAGTACACCACAAATTCACACTAAAAGTAAAAATATGAATTCATTATCATCACAAAAGAACAAATTCTGTAGACATGCCATGAGTTTAACAAAGTGCATCATTGCAAACAAGTAAATCAAAATTGAGGACACTGTCTTCTCGGGGAACGCCTCTCCCACGTGGCAGGCCATTCAGTACGGCTCAAGCTCCTCAAGAAGGGGATTGAATGGCGCGTCGGCAATGGCCGGAATATACGCATATGGCGTGACCGTTGGCTCCCAACGGAACCGACGGGGCAGCCGATCACGCGGCAAGGGACTTGCCGTCTTCGGCGGGTCTCAGAGCTCCTGGACGAGTCCGGCGCCTGGCGTACGAACGTGCTGCGATAGTATTTTCTCCCGGTGGATGTCGCGACCATCACCAGCATTCGCACGTCACCCCGCATCACCGACGAGGTCATCGCATGGGCCCCGGAGAAGAACGGCATCTTCACCGTTCGCTCCGCATATCGCCTTGCCATGGACGAGCGCGAGCGTCCATTGGCGACCGCAACGAGCAGGGCACCGGATGGTCATCGCGCCATCTGGAAGATCATATGGGGGTGCCCTGCTCCCCCAAAGGTACGAGTCTTTGCATGGAGGCTGGTTTCCAACTCGCTCGCTACTTGGGCAAATAAATTATCTCGACACCTCGAACTCTCTGATGTGTGTCCCCTTTGTGGTGTGGAACGAGAGGATGGTTTCCACGCTATGTGCAGATGCCCCCTAGTGAAAGAGTTGTGGCGTGCTATGGCGCGTGACTGGCCCATACCCAAGGTGGAGGACATCATGCACACCGGCCCAGAATGGTTGTTCTCACTTTTGGAGCCGCTATCTGATACTACACGTATGATTGTCCTCATGACAATGTGGCGTGTGTGGTATGTGCGGAATGAAATAACTCATGGCAAGTCCCCACCCCCAACGGAAGCATCACGTAGATTTTTACAAGGCTACATCAATTCCTTGTTATGCATCCACCAATGGCCCCAAGGTAACATGGAGAAAGGGAAGATGGTGGTTCAGGTTGATGCTTTGGCGCCACCACAACATGTACAGCAGAAGGCCGAAGTGGGGTGGGTGTTACCTCCAGCCGGCTGGACAAAATTGAATGTTGATGGTAGCTATGTACCAGCAACAGGAGCAGCTGGAGGAGGCATGGTCCTGCGGTCAGACCGGGGAGGCATAATTTTCACTGCTTGTAGGGAAATTCGCACATGTGATAATGCCCTGGAAGCCGAGTTGGCTGCATGTAGGGAGGGGCTCGAATTGGCCCTACACCGGTCTGACTTGCCCATTATCATTGAGATGGATAGTGTGGAAGCTGTGAATATGCTGAACGCTTCGAGAAGGGACCGCTCGAGGCACCGCGTGCTAGTTGAGGAGATCAAGAGGATGAAGGATGCTGAAGCTAGGGAGATCTCTATTACTTCTATTAGTCGTTCGCAAAATAAAGTTAGCCACGCTCTTGCAGAGTATGGCAGGAGTACCCCCCACTAGTAGAAAAAGGGTCATCTGTCCCGGTTGATAAGGGCTTTTTGTCCCGGTTTTTGAACCGGGACTAAAGGGTCGTTACTAATGCCCTAGCCCTTTAGTCCCGGTTCTTAGACGAACTGGGACAGATGGGCCTCCACGTGGCCGGTGCGGCGAGCCCAGGCAGGAGGGCCTTTGGTCCCGGTTGGTGGCACTAATCGGGACCAATAGGCATCCACGCGTCAGCATTTCAGGGGCTGGGGTTTTTGTTTTTTCAAGGGGGGGGGGGGGGGGGTTGGGGTTTTGGGGGGTTAATTTAGGTGTTTCATACATTGTGTTAGCTAGCTAATTAATAGAGAGAAGTATCCTCTCTTATCTCCGTGCTTGGTCGACGCTACGTACTATATACGTATAGAGAGGACTAGACACGCTAGCTAGTAAGAAAATGAAGGAAACAGAAGATCGTCATGAACATATGCATACAGAGAGAAGTGATATCGACCACCTCTCCTTCTCCGAGAGATTGGTCGAACAACAAGTTCTCGTATATCTATCCGACACTACCGGCTACATATGTACAATAATTATCTCTTACAATATAATCTCCTAATTATATATGAACACAAGGTCCACATAGTATTCTCCGTTTTCAGCGATCACGTGGTCAAGGAAGAATGCCGGCAATTCCTCTTGAATTGCTCGCATACGATCTGGTGCTAGGAGTTCATCCCGCATCCGAAAGATCTAATTTGAAGAAGGGGGTCAATACATATATATATATATATATATATATATATATATGAATAAATGAAACTCAACACAAATGATGGTAATAAAATAAAATTGTGAATATTATTGCTTACGCACTTCATATTGTTCGTCAGAGTAGCCCCGCTCACAGGTCGTGTGGCGGATGGACTCGCAAACGTAGTATCCACAGAAATCATTCTCTTGTTCCTGCCACAACCACTTTACAAGAAATAGAGGTCAATCAAACTGATAAGCAAGCATACTAAATGGTATTGATGAAACTAACGCTTGAATCACTAGGAGATGCGCGGAACCTTCATACTGCTTCGGAGGCATGCCGTCATTTTCGTGCAAACATTGCAGGTCCTCCCGTGCCTCAGGTGTATCTTTTGTCTTCCCATACACGCCCAAGAAGCCTAGTAGGTTCACGCAAAGGTTCTTCGTCACGTGCATCACGTCGATGGAAGAGCGGACCTCTAGGTCTTTTCAGTAGGGTAGGTCCCAAAATATAGATTTCTTCTTTCACATGGGTGCGTGTCCCTCAGCGTCATTCGGACCAGCTAGTCCGCCGGGACCCTTTCCAAAGATTACGTGTAAATCATTGACCATAGCAAGTACGTGATCACCGATACGCATGGCGGGCTTCTTCCGGTGATCTGCCTCGCCTTTGAAATGCTTGCCTTTCTCTCGACATTGATGGTTGGTCGGAAGAAATCGACGATGGCCCAGGTACACATTCTTTCTGCATTTGTCCAGGTATATACTTTCAGTGTCATCTAAACAGTGCGTGCATGCGTGATATCCCTTGTTTGTCTGTCCTGAAAGGTTACTGAGAGCGGGCCAATCGTTGATGGTTACAAACAGCAACGCGTGCAGGTTAAATTCCTCCTGTTTGTGCTCATCCCACGTACGTACACCGTTTCCATTCCACAGCTGTAAAAGTTCTTCAACTAATGGCCTTAGATACACATCAATGTCGTTGCCGGGTTACTTAGGGCCTTGGACGAGAACTGGCATCATAATGAACTTCCGCTTCATGCACATCCAAGGAGGAAGGTTATACATACATAGAGTCACGGGCCAGGTGCTGTGATTGCTGCTCTGCTCCCCGAAAGGATTAATGCCATCCGCGCTTAAACCAAACCATACGTTCCTTGGGTCACCTGCAAACTCAGCCTAGTACTTTCTCTCGATTTTTCTCCACTGCGACCCGTCAGCGGGTGCTCTCAACTTCCCGTCTTTCTTACGGTCCTCACTGTGCCATCGCATCAACTTTGCATGCTCTTCGTTTCTGAACAGACGTTTCAACCGTGGTATTATAGGAGTATACCACATCACCTTCGCAGGAACCCTCTTCCTGGGGGGCTCGCCGTCAACATCACCAGGGTCATCTCGTCTGATCTTATACCGCAATGCACCGCATACCGGGCATGCGTTCAGATCCTTGTATGCACCGCGGTAGAGGATGCAGTCATTAGGGCATGCATGTATCTTCTGCACCTCCAATCCTAGAGGGCATACGACCTTCTTTGCTGCGTATGTACTGTCGGGCAATTCGTTATCCTTTGGAAGCTTCTTCTTCAATATTTTCAATAGCTTCTCAAATCCTTTATCAGGCACAGCATTCTCTGCCATCCACTGCAGCAATTCCAGTATGGTACCGAGCTTTGTGTTGCCATCTTCGCAATTGGGGTACAACCCTTTTTGTGATCCTCTAACATTGCGATCGAACTTCAACTTCTCCTTTTGACTTTCGCATTGCGTCCTTGCATCAACAATGACCCGGCGGAGATCATCATCATCGGGCACTGGTTCCTCTTGATCTTCAGCAGCTTCCCCCGTTGCAGCATCATTGGGCACATCGTCTGGTTCCTCTTGATCTTCAGCAGCTTCCCCCGTTGCAGCATCACCGTATTCAGGGGGCACATAGTTGTCATCGTCCTCTTCTTCTTTGCCGTCTTCCATCATAACCCCTATTTCTCCGTGCCTCGTCCAAACATTATAGTGTGGCATGAAACCCTTGTAAAGCAGGTGGGTGTGAAGGATTTTCCGGTCAGAGTAAGACTTCGTATTCCCACATTTAGGGCATGGACAACACATAAAACCATTCTGCTTGTTTGCCTCAGCCACTTCGAGAAAATCATGCATGCCCTTAATGTACTCGGAGGTGTGTCTGTCACCGTACATCCATTGCCGGTTCATCTGTGTGCATTATATATAATTAAGTGTGTCAAAAACCATTACAGAACATCATGAATAGATAATTAAGTGACCAAATTAATAGAAGTTCATCATCACATTAAAACCAAAGTACATACATAGTTCTCATCTAACAACATATAGCTCTCCAGAGCATCTAATTAATTAAACCATACATTGAAACTATGTAAAACATTTCAATGCGAAAACAAATGCGATCATAATCGCAACCAAGGTAACAATTGATCCAACGGCATAATGATACCAAGCCTCGGTATGAATGGCATATTTTCTAATCTTTCTAATCTTCAAGCGCATTGCATCCATCTTGATCTTGTGATCATGGACGACATCCGCAACATGCAACTCCAATATCATCTTCTCCTCCTCAATTTTTTTATTTTTTCCTTCAAGAAATTGTTTTCTTCTTCAACTAAATTTAACCTCTCGACAATAGGGTCAGTTGAAATTTCCGGTTCACATACCTCCTAGATAAATAAAACCTATGTCACGTTGGTATATGAACCAATAGTTATAAAGATAATATATACCACATCCGAATCATAGACAGGACAAGGGCCGACGGGGGCGGATACCAAAACCATCGCACTATATAATAACAAGCAATAAAATAGTAAGAAAATTAGACAAGTATCTATCTAAAGTAAGAATTTTTTTCTTTCAGAAAGAAGATAAGAACAAGAGGCTCACCACGGTGGTGCCGGTGACGAGATCGGCGCGGGCGATCGACGGCGGTGAAGACGGGAATGGGACGTGACGGGCCGCTAAATCTAGACAAATCTCGAGGAAAATGGAGCTTTGAGGTCGAGCTTCGAGACGAGAATGCTTAACTAGTGTGGCTCGGGCATTTCATCGAACACCTCATGTGCATAGGAGGTGAGGTAGAGCATCACAAAGCCCTCCCCTTGCCGGCCAGAGAAAAACAGAGCACTCCAGTGCTCTGCTCGCGGGCGAGGGGTATATATAGACACCTCATTGGTCCCGGTTCGTGGCATGAACCGGGACTAAAGGGCAGCCTGTGGTCCCGGTTCAAGCCACCAACCGGGACCAATGGTGGTGGGCCAGGAGCGAGGCCCATTGGTCTCGGTTCGTCCCACCAACCGGGACCAAAGGAGCCAGACGAACCGGGACCAATGCCCCCACGAGGCCCGGCAGGCCCCTGGCCTCACGAACCGGGACCAGTGCCCCTATGGGTCCCGGTTCTGGACTGAACCGGGACTAATGGGCTGACCCGGCCTGAACCAAAGCCCTCTTTTCTACTAGTGCCCGTACTGCGGTATGGCTGGGCTAAAGTAATACTACAGTTTAACATCAGCATTCAGCAATTCATTGGTTTCAACTTCTTCTTTTTTTAGACAGAGAGATTCATTGGTTTCCGGCTTTCCGCTGATGCAAAGGAACTAGTAGAAGAAGAAACGGTGATACGTACAGCGCTAGAGATGGCCTGTCCAGCCGGTTGTGGAGATGGAGCCGAACAGGACCAGGCTTGAAACCTGAAGGGGGCTGCTCCGACGAGGCGACGAGCATCAGGCGGAGCCGCGCAGCTCTGCAACTCTGGATCTGGCTAGGAGAAACGCCTGGGGCGGCGCAGGAACGAGCCAACATGGATTCTTTCTGATCGGCAGGCGCGTGATCGATGGTATCCATGCAGATGCAGCGGGCGAAAGGATCGCAACAGACCAACGTGGAGAGCTCAGCTGGGATGAGAAAATGAGACGGTTTATGGGCTGAGCTGCTGAGGCCTGGGGCTGGGCATTCACGTCTGGGGCTAGGCCTCTTGAAAAGCTACAGATATCCTGGGCGTTATAACACGAGAGCAACTAGTTAACGAGCGCTCTTTCGGGAGCCTTGTAACGATCAGCACCATTTGGCGCGCTCTCAACCATTCGCCACGTGTCGCGCTCTGGACGCTCCCTCCAGATTTTATTTTTTTATTTTTTCGCACGCGTTTTCGGCTTTTTAAACAGTTTTTTTCGATGTTTTAGTTTTTCCCTGGTCTTCCTTAGCTTTTCGATCAATTTTTTTTTAAAAAAATATTTTTGCGCGAAAAAACGTGTTTTTTTTTCTTTCGAGAGTCACGGTTTTGCTTCCGCGAGAGCCACGGCCATGCCTTTCGAAAATAGAAAAAAAACGCGTTTTCTGTTTTTTTTTCTTTCGCGAGAGTCACGGTTTTGCTTTCGCGAGAGTCACGGTTGTGCTTTCGCGAGAGTCACGGCCGTGCCTCTCGGAAAAGGAAAAACAAAACGAGTTTTATGTTTTTTTTCTTTCGCGAGAGTCACGATTTTGCTTCCGCGAGAGGCACGGTTGTGTTTTCGCGAGAGTCACGGCCGTGCCTCTCGGAAAGGGAAAAAATACGCGTTTTCTGTTTTTTCTTTCACGAGAGTCACGGTTTTGCTTTCGCGAGAGACACGGTTGTGTTTTCGCGAGAGGCACGGTTGTGCTTTCGCGAGAGTCGGGGCCGTGCCCCCCGGAAACAGAAAAAAAAACGCGTTTTCTGTTTTTTTCCTTCCACGAGAGTCACGGTTTTGCTTCCATGAGAGGCACGGTTGTGATTTCGCGAGAGGCATGGGCGTGCCTCTTTCGGAAAGGAAAAAAAACCATGCTCCCTGTTCGGTTTTTTCGCCCGGTTTTTTTTTCGTGAATTTTTTTTCGTCAAAACCTATCAACATGGGATCTAGTTTTGAAGATCTCGACGCGAGGAATCCAATGGTGAAAACGGTTCGAGATTTGGACGCACGGTTTAAGAGATAAAATGTTTTGAATAAACGAATCTACGAAAAAAGGGAAAACTCCCAGGTTGCGACAAGTGGCGCGTTGCATGTGCGCCACTTGTCGCGACCTGGGAAAGTGGAGTGTTCTTTGCAACGAGTACTCCTTAATTAGTGATTTCGTTATAACACCGGGTTGGGCAACGCCTGGGGCTATAGCAGCTGGGGCTTCTCCAAGGAACTGACTGTACTTTCTATTTACTCAAAATAAAAAGACTGTACTTTCTATATCTTGTGGAGTGGCTTTGTAATTTTTTTAGACCTTGCTTTGTAAGGGTTGGATCTTTTAGTATACTCCCTCCGTTTCTTTTTACTCCGCATATAAAATTTGTTTGAACACAAACTATATAAAGTTTGACCAAATTTATATCAAAAAATATGAACATCTACGATACTAAAATCTTTACCTGATAATAAAGCACAGAGTGCTTCTGCCCATTCACCATCATCCAAATTACCCTACAAGTTGGCGAGAATTACGCACCAATGCCACATGTAAGTGGCAAAAACGATTCACTTTTTTCCTTCATAAATCAGTTGTTCCTGCTGGTTCAATACGAAGCTATCCTCTTATGTGTCACAAGTACATGCGCATCCCACCGGGTAAACGCTCGCTCTTCAACCTGGGAGAAGCAGGTTTCATCCCATGTTCTCCCCCTTTCTCCTCCCTCTTCTCTCTTTTGACAGCTGGCCGATTAGGCCGGCCCAGTGCGACCTTCAACTCTTTTTTTTTTCTTTCTTATACTCCGTTTTTCTTTCTTTTGGCTTTATTTTGAAATACTCAGAATATTTTTGTTACAAAAAACACTTATATGCAAAAATTTAAAAAATGTTAATCATGCTTTAAAGAAATTTTAAAACTTCTCTAGAAAAAATGTTTTCGTTGTATACAAAAATATGGGTAGTGTGTATGGAAAACAAAATTAGGAAAAAAATAATGTAAGTTTCCATTTTTTTGAAAAAAGTTAAGCATGCATTTAAAAGAATGTTAAATGTGTATAATTTCCTGGTGTATACAAAAAATATGCAATCTGTATAGAACAAAGTAGACATAAAAAATTATAAGTTTTCAAAAGTATTAATCATGTATTTGGACAATGTTAAACATGTATATAAAAAATGATCATGATGTATACAAGAAATGTAGAATGTGTATAGAAAAGTAGACATAAAAAACTATATATTTAAAAAAAGTTGACCATGTAATTCGAAAATATTAACCGTATATATCTAAATGTTTTTGATGTATACAAAAATGTACATTGTTTATGGAGAATGTAGAATTTTTTTACCAAGTGTTAATTATGTATTATCAAAATGTTAATCATGTATGTATTTTCCAATTGTTAAACGTGTATATAAAAAAATGTTCCTGGTGTATACAAAAAATGTACAATGTATATGAGCAAAGTAGACATAAAAAACTATAAGGTGATCCGTCATTTTTTCCTTTGGTGGTTGCTGTGGTGGTTCCAGAGGCAGGTGACGGGCGTTGGTGTCAAGTTCAGAGGTTTCTTCAATCTTGATTGTAATTTTACTTCTTGGTTGTTGTTCCTTTGTGCAAAGGCTAGCTTTCTGCTATCTTTTCAGTTTTGCCAGGTCAGTTACGTGACTTGTACTATGATACTTATGACTTAAATAAGACACATATTACCATGCAAAAAAATGTTAATTGTATATTTGGAAAATGTTAAATGTGTATATAAAAATTATTCTTGGTGTATAACAAAAATGTAGAAAGAAAACGAACAAAAACTATAAAATTGAAAAAGAAACACGAAAAACAAAGAAAGAAAAAAAACCCGTAAAATCCAAAAAATACACCCAAAAATAAAGAAAACAAGAAAGAAAACAAATGCGTAACGACAACAAATGCGTAAATATTTGTTGGGCATCATCAAGGAGTAACTACAATAAATGTGTAATGAGATACCTCCAACTAGGTAGATATTTTTGTTGTCTAATAAATTAAAAACATCTTGAGTACCCTTCCCATCTTTATGTTTTTGCACAACACCACTTATCATGTTATTTGTCATGTGACATCGTGAAAGATTTCAAGGGATTTACTGCTGTCTCGAGAGTGTGCATGAGGGATGACTTGTTCTCCTCCGCTGCAACGCACGGGCCTGTTTGCTAGTGATATAGTATGTGAATACATTTCATGATGCATCTGGTAATATTGGTTTCATATTATGAGTGTTGATATTTTTTTAATATAAATTAGTCAAACCTTACAAATCTCGACTTTTACCAAATTTTATATGCAAACTAAAAAGAAACAGGTGAAGTATATACATGGCCATTGACCTTCAAAAAAAAAACACCGAGAAGTTTTTTTATTCTAAAGTTTAATACAACTTATATTTTAAAATACATAAAGTACAAAATCACTGATTGAGAGGTACTCCTTGCAAAGGTCACCCACCTTCTCAGGTAGCGATAAATGGCACACGGCCTAGGAGTTATCCTTTTCTCATAGATTCGTTATTTCAAAATGTTTTACTCTTGAATTGCACGTCCAAATCGTCAACCGTTTTCGCCATTGGATTTCTCGTGTCGAGATTTTCAAAATTAGATCCCGTATTAATAGGTTACGACAAACTTTTTTCCAAAAAACAATTCAAAAAAACCAAAACAAAAAACAAAAGCACTATTGTTTTCAACTATCCCCTTGCCAATGGTAAAAAAACCAGAAGAAATAATCCCAGAAGTAAATATGTGTCTTAACGAGAAGCAAATTTGTGCCTCTCGCAGAAGCAAACCTGTGCCTCCACGAGAAGCAAATCTGTGACTCTTGTGGAGGTAAATCTATGCCTCTCACGAAAGAAAAAACATGTTTTTCCTTTTCAAGAGACACAACTCATGGAAGCAAATCTATGCCTTCACAAGAAGCGATCTAGAATTCTTTTTCCATCCAAACCTAGGGTAAATAGGCAAAAATGAAAAGGCCAAAAAGATGATCTAAAACTCAAAATGAAAAAAATCACGAGGGAACACTCAGCTCACCAAAATTGACCCTTTCAGGCCTCCCGCAAGGATACCCTTTGGTTAGTTGGTCCCGAAAAAGTACAAGGACGCTCAATTTTAGCGGTCCTAAGCAAATTAGCATTGATCAACAACATAAGAAAACCAAAATAAGTGAATTGTCCATCCTAAGCAAAACGTTGCAAGCAATTACTACGATTCAATCTAAGCACAGGAAGGGAACCTTCAATCTTTCAGTTTTGTGAGCTGTCTAAACCCGTGCTTAATGAATTACGCGGGCGTGAGTTGGTGAATCGAATTAACACAACCTATAGTAACTTCCTTGCTAAAGCCATGCAAACGATATTTACTGCGTACCACATCTCCTATCCCTCCTTGCTCTCGTGGCTCACTTCTTGCATTGCATCTCCGGGAGATCGATTCACACAAGGTTCAGCGGAGATGCGCCTTGTGCTCTGCGCGGCCCTGATCGCCGCAGCCGGAGTCATCTCAAGTTCGTCTCGACCGATCACTATCCTAGTAGCTGCCTCTGTTACATCTGCTCGATAGCTTTTGCACAGCTTCTTGGTTGATCTAACGTACTGATCAAACCCGATCGTGCGTAGGTGCGGGTGCAGATGACGCGTTCCTCCTAGCGCACCACGACGACGGTGCAGCCGCCACCGGCCGGAGCCGGAGGTTGTCGCAGGCCAGGAGGCCATGCCCGGTGGACTTCACGGGAGCCAACTACACGGTGTTGACGAGCCGGTGCAGGTGGCCCCCCTTCGATCCGGCGCCATGCTGCGCGGCGTTCAAGGACTTCGCGTGCCCGTACGCCGACTACATCAACGACGTCAACGGCACCGACTGCGCCGCCGTCATGTTCCATTACATCGACCTTCATGGTGGCTACCCGCCAGGCGTCTTCTACCTCAACTGCAGGGAAGGGCCCAATAAGGGCCTCAAATGCCCTGACGGCATCCCTTCATACAGGCCATCGACGCCGCCTCCTCCTCGCCATCCTTGAATGAGTTAAAAAATGAGGAATTTATGTACTGTATACGTGTTTTGGTTACTATGTGTTCCCGGCGGGGTAACTAGTCCTGGCCATGGGCAGCCCGGCCCGAAAAAGCCTGACCCGGCTCCCGGGCCAGGCCCGGGCCTAGATTTTAAGCCCGAAGGCCGGGCCGGGCCTATCGTTTTTGCGATTTTATGAAAGGGCCTGGCCCGAGGCCCGGTGGGCTTTTACGCGTTCGGGCCGGCCTTGGGCCTAAAAACCGGGCTCGATGGCTGGCCGGGCCCGGGCCTGGGTTTTTTGCCTCGGCCTTGGCTACGCCTGGCCCGAGGTTTGGCCAGGTATAGGGGTAACCATGGGCAATTCTATTCTTACATACTGATTGTACAAAAATGTTACGCACTAGTTCAAATTGCTGGCGGTCATTCCCTCGTTTTTCTCCCAATAACCCCCCACCCCACCCCCCACGGATTTCTAGGGGGTGGGCCCCTTCTCCCTCAACTCCCAATCATAGTTTGCCAAGTAGATGTAGCATTGCTCTTTTTTTTCCTGAAGGTGATTGTCTCTCTCGCAGTATGCAAGTTTTACGTAGAGGTTGTGCGTACACAGGGCCGGTCCTGAGATTTTAGGGGCCCGGGGCGAAACTAGAGCTCGGGGCCCTTAGAGTAAGTCATGGGGACCAATTTATTAGTGGTTTTCCCCAACTTTTAATATAATCCGAGGATTCAATCTTGTGCCTGACAAATTATTTACTCATGAGGTGGAAGAATTCAAAAAAAGAAAGATTAACCATCTAATAAGAAAATGAAGGACTTGCTTCTTTTAGCATACTGAGTGCTTGCATCTCTACATTCCAGAAAGCAAAGAACGGACACAGTCAGATCAATTTAATACGGAAGCATCTATAAATTGCAATTAGCACAACAGTAGGGACTTTTTGACAGATCCTATGTATAGAGTTTATATATTGCCCTAAGCATCGCATCAAGGTCTCTCAATTGGACTTGCCATTAGAATTTGAGAATTAATGCAAGGCTATATAAAAATTGGCGTGTAGCAAAGCTATCCAGATGCTAAATCAACTCGATAAAATCATACTAATCATCACACTGAACTCACAAATGACAAAGCCTAATCATATCCATCCCTACCAATGGCCAATCAATCGATTATCAATCCCAATGCATGGGAACAACGATCACGGGCAAAAGCAAAATAGCTAGGCCATACATACCTTCTTCTCTAGAATCAGTTTCTCGGCTTGGTGATAATCTCGCGGTCGAGGTCCCTATAGACAAGGAGGTGATGGCGATTATCGATCAGGTGAGAGGGTGCGGCGGCGTGACGCGCGAGACGAACAGGCAAAAAAGCATCCGCGGCAGCCGCCGCCGCCTACGCCGTGCCTCATGCATGCGTGAAGCCGCAACCCCGTAACTGATGCATCTATCGTGGAAGGCTGACTCAATCCACGATCGCTAATAATATTCTGGTGCGTTATTAACCGGACTCTCTCTTCTATACGCAGTAACTTGGGCCAGAATGGCAGTATCCTTCAGTCCACGCAGCAGCTGGGCCTAAGCACACATCCGCCGGTGGGGGCCCCTCCATTCCGGGGGCCCGGGGCGGCCGCCCCCCTGCCCCCCATCAGGGCCGGGCCTGTGCGTACGAATAGCATTTCTGCATGAGTTATTGTCTCTTTATCTCTGCCCCAACTGGGTGAGGGTGGCTTGTGGTGCGCCGAACAAGATACTATGTCGATCTTTGTAACGGTTATGCTGATCCTTTCACGTAAAGTTGAAAAATGCTACAACTGAAACAGCAAGCAAAAGACGCCGCTCGTAAATTTGTGGGCAGGTTCAAATTCAAATCCAATTAATGGGGACACGCACGTATCCAGTTCTTGCTTGGACAGTAGGCACTAGGCAGGTTGGTGCTGTACGTGGCTTGGAGGCTTCAACGAAGGATTACTTACTTGGCCATGCATGTTACTTCCCCCTAGCTAGCAAGCCACACCATCTTTTGCCCTTGCACTAAGAGTATCCTTCTGCCCTCTCAGTCAGTAATGAATCTCCTGGTCATGCATGGATGCATGGGTGCAGGAGTGACGTGACGATCGACATAGCTGGTAGGCCGCCGTCCAAGCAAAGGAGCAACGTGATCGAGCAAGCATAGAGAAGATTCCAGGCGGGTGAAGCGCGAGCACCTTACCTCACGCAACAACCACCAGATGGATCTATATAGATGTTTCTCCGTCCGTCGGGAATCGCATACACAGCAGATACACGGGCTCACTCCAGAGCTAGCAAGTACCCAATCGATCGGCCGAGATGAGGGGTGCGGCAGCAGCGAGGCGCGACGGCGAGCGGCGGAGCTTTCGGTGGGCGATCCTGGCGGCGGTGATGCTGCTCCTTGCTGTCGGCGCCCTCTACGGCGCCGTGATGTACAAGACGCAGCTGCGGCTGCAGGTGTGCGACGCCAAGCTGATGGGCGGGCCGGTGGTGTACGACCCCCTCACCCTCAACACCACCCTCCAAGGCCTGAGCATCAACGTCACCCTCTGCTGGAAATGATGCCTACATGTGAAATACATGCACGTATTAATTGTTGTATATACCATATATATCTGTGTGCCGTTGGTGTATATATCTGTTCGTCCAATTATATATGCCGGTTAATTAAACGGTCGTCGTTGCTGCCTAAATGTGTACGCAGATTTACTTCACCATTGTAAAAAACCTGACATATATGTGTACGTAGATTTACTTCACCGTTGATGCCTAAAGATGATGTTTCCTAATTTTAAGGCAATATGTCATCACGTTTAGTCTAGGCCTTTAGTCAAAAGAAATGGATGGCTCTGATAGTTTGGGGCCATCTTAAAACTTCGCGGAACCTAAAGATTTAACACATTAGCAATCTGAACAAGAATGAACCAAGACCTAAATATTAGCACACGTTAAAGAAGTTGGTTCCATATATGCTTGCCGATACATCCCAATTGCTTACATTTGTTTTTTTTTTTTTGCGAGGAACTACATTTGTTTTTCGAATAAGCCCCCCCTCCCCCAACCCCCTCTTCGCAATGTTCATTTCTGTAAACTGATAAGACAACACAACCACCGTGTGTTCATCAAGATCAGATCTCGACAGCATCCCACAAACTCTACCAAACTACATATCAAAGCATCCCACAAACTCAACCAAACTACATATCAAATTCCCACACCATCGAATAAACCAAATCTTATTATAAGGGCGATATACCTTACAACTTTCAGCATATTGTATAAAGATTTGACTAAAAAGTTACGAGAACCAGTAAGCTTCCATATACATTTATCCCTCTCCTCATTTAAAACCACTCATCCTTGCAAAGCATGTAACCTAAGCCAATTATCTGACAAAAAGCATCTCAAAGTTCCCCTAAACTTAATACTATGACACGTGGTGTTTGCTATTGATGATGCATTGTGTATATTGGATTTTTTTCTCGATGAACCAAACATGAGTTACCTTGTCTCTTTCTGTCACAGAATGAGAGACTTATGGATGTTCTACAAATAGATTTATGGTTAATTAATTACTAAGGCTGCTAATAACTGACAACATATAGGACCGCCTATACACTGGGAGGAGGGGGGGGGGGGGTGGCATTTGCGAACATTGTAGATGGCAAGTTTAGTTGTATTGGCCACAAACTTTTTCCGTGCAAATACTCCGAATCAGCCAGTTCGAAAATTTGATCAAATATGGAAGAAACCTGAGACGGGTTGTGTGAAAATTAATGTAGATGTGTCATTTCATGCGTAGACCTTGGCAGGAGCTTGCGGAGCTGTGGCGAGAGACGATCGGGGTAATGTTATCGCAGCGGCAACCTGGCCTTTGGTTCATGTAGCATTTGTGGTTTCGAAGGAGATAAGGGCTATTCGGTATGGACTTATTATGGCTTCAAATTTCTGGTGCTCCAATATAATCATTAATCAGATAGTTTAAATGCATTGCAGGCAGTTTCAGACCTTGATGCTTACATGGGTCCCGATGTGCCAATCATCACCGAAACTAGTCTGCTGGCGATGGACTTTTCAAATGTCAGCTTTGTTCATTGCGGAAAGGAAACCAATCTTGTTGCAGATTGTTTAGCAAAGCACTGCTTTAGTCTTGGTTTATCTGAATTTTGGGACTCCAAGACTTTATTTTTCCACATATTGTAATGACATGGCTATTGTATGAGGAATAAAGTTATTTACGTTCAAACAAAAAGCTGCCAAAACAAAACATTTCGCTCGCCATCCTCCTCCCAGCTGACATTCTCCAGTTTTCATTACCATGAAATTCAATTTTGTAGATTGTTAAATCACCATCAAGCAGCCAGGATTACGCCGGGTGCGACTGTTCCTTCTCCAAGCCCCGACCTCCTAGCCCTAACAGTCTGCTCCTGTCTCCCGTGGCCGACGGTACAACCGCGCGCACGCCTCGTTGCCCTGCCCTCCCCTGGCCACTGCCCATCATTTTGTTGTCGCCACCACAACCATCCCTCCAAATCCATCTTTCTCCAGCTCAAGCAATGACCCGCACTAGTTAATCCTCTTCCTCGCCTTCGCCTAGGACGCCGCAGCTTGCTGCTACTCGTAACTATGTAGCCGTCTCCGGCGAGGTCCTTGCTCTGCCTCGTCACGGTTGACGTTCCTCACCGGCGCTCATCATGTCACTCCCGTCTTCAGTCTCGTTTAGAATAGACGAACGCAAACAAAATTTTCAGGCACATGAGGGTTAGCAAAACCGATAGATTATAGGTGCACGTTCGCGCTTTAGAAATCCCGCAGATTACATATATCGACTTAATGTCAATAATAATGAACATGGTCTCGTCATGGGGTGACTTGCAGTATACCAAACTACTAGTAGATACCATACGGATATCTCTTTCCAAGTAGAGTTGAGAAATACGTACTACAGTACAACTGAAACACCAAGCAAAAGACGTGGCCTGTAAATTTGTGCCCACCGATCGTACGCAAAAAAGAATATACTACAACAACTGAAACACAATCTGAGTTCAAAATCCAAATGGTGATGCTGACATGTTGTAGTACTGATGCACTTGTACGTATCCAGTTCGCTTGAAGAGTACGCAGGTTGGAAGTACTGTAGGTGGCCAGTTCTTTGCTTGAAGATTACATATATCCACAGCTACTCTAGCTAAGTACCCAGCCGATCGAGTCGAGATGGGGAGGCGTGACGGCGTGGCGCGGCGGCGGAGCTGTTGGTGGGCGATCCTGGCGGTGGCGGCGCTGCTCCTCGCCCTCTATGGCGCCCTCTACGTCGTCACCGGGATGTACAGTCAGCCGCGGGTGCAGGTGTGCGACGCCAAGGTGCAGGGCGGGCGGATGGTGTACGATCCCCTCACCGGCAACGCCACCCTCCAGGGCGTGCGCGTCAGCCTCCACCTCTGCTGGAAATGATGCATCTATGCATTCATGGGTCCAACTGCATCAATATTCTCTGCTTGATCATTTTCGTCTAATCTTAGTCCACATACATACCTATGTATTGAAATAGTTGGAGTATATGCGTGCCGTGAAATAGTTGTGGAACTTAATCTCTGTAGATTCATCACTTCACCATTGTACAAACTCTGACATATAAAGTACTATACTAGTCGTGATCATGTTTTCTGGAACTGCTGCTACTTCACGGCATTAACATTTTTCTTTCTGTTATTAAGCTGGAGTTAACAGCAGCAAGTAGGAGTCTATGTGTAATCATTTCCAAATATATACATAGATAACAGCAGGTAAAATGTATTTATACGTGAATTTTCTCTCCAGCATGCAGGCGTACTGCACAATAATCTAAAGATTAAATAAGCACATTAAAATGAACCCAGACCTAGGGATCAACACGTACACGTTAAAGATGCTGATTCCATATGCTAGTCGATGATACATCACACTTGCCACATTCATCATGTCACGGCTACTACATACAGAGCGTGAAATATCCAGAGCATTCGTGATTCAGAGCAAATGCTAATTAGTTCAGCACGGCAAACCGTATGTCCTCTCTATCAATGACTCGAGCATCGGTGCAAGCCATATACTGCAGTATCAGTCTTCGAGCTTGCGGCGCGTGCGCGCGCGGAACTGTTGCTCGGTTTCGTCCCAGAACTGGTCTGTCCCGAAGGCAGCCCCACCGCTCTCCTTGTTGCGCTTGTCGACATCCTGGGCGCATTTCTTGTACTTGTCATAGAGCCACGCCTTCCTCCACTCCTTGTGCTTGTACTTAGCGCCGTGCTCGATCATCCACAGCTCCTCGAACCTCCACTTCATGGCATCCTCCTTCAAGGCCTTCTCGGCAGCAAACTCATCTATGGCTGCAATTGATTATGAGCAGGAGGGAAGAAACACTCATTCATCTGCCGGTTAACCAGGGGACAACAGCTAGCGATGCCAAACGTATATACGGAGATCCAAGGCCAGCAGACTAATGCCGTACCTGCTGGCCCCACTGGAAATTTGAGAACATAATTTACTCCACTCAAGGCAAGGTAGGCATCCAAGATCTTTTTCCTGCAAATGATGAGAACTTGAGTAAATTGGAAACTAGCTAGAAGCACAACAGTATTGTGTCATTGCTGTTTTTGCTGACATCTTAACAAATTTGTACTAGCTTATCTTATTGTAACTGAAATTAACATCCTTTTTTGGTGAGGAGCCGCATGCAGTGCAAAATGCAGAGCAGCTATTCGCCATATACGGGCCTCCACTATTGCTGATTGTCAAGGGTGGCACTTAATTAGATTGATACTAGTTAGAAGAGACTGACAGGAACACACTAGAGCCATTTTTAAAATGGCATTACAAATTTGTTCAAATGACCGGCAGGTATATCTGTTGAGGCTATATATGTTGTTCAATGATTGGATTTGAGATCTCAACGATATTGATTAGAATGTTGGACGCTATATCAAGGAACCCAGTGTGGTTAGCAAATTACAGAAAAACCTAATTATGCTAAGATTCTAATTCTAATGCGGCACGTTCGTACGTACGTGCTAGTTAGGACAGCCCCATTCAGATGCATCCAAAGTTGTTACACCATGGTCATGGTCATGGTGCATGAATAATTAATCCAACCCGAAGCTTCCAATGACCGCAGTGTGAGCAACATAATTTCCATATATAGCTACAGACAGTGCAGCGACACGATTGTTTCAAGTATGTTTGGGAAAACTAAACACATTCCAGTCGAATTTGACTGCGATGTCACCACATGGAACAGAACAGAACAGAACAGACCGCACAGGCAGCCCCATCAGGGTTCAGGGAGAGGAACCGAATTAAAGGCCTATACTTGAAGTGGTTTCTTGGATGAAATGAAGTGATGTACTACTATGTATACATCCTGGGTGTTATAACGAAATCAAAGCATCAGTGCAAAAGGTGATTAAAACTTGGTTATAATTAACATCCATGGAGACAGTAGCTAGCTAGGAAACAAACTTTTGCTGCCAGAGGCCGCGGCCGAATCTCTCCGTCTCGTGCTGGATGTTCTTCCTCAGCCTCCGCGCGGAGCCGGCGGCCTCGCTGCAGACCCCGGCGTAGAAATCCCTCTCCGCGCGGAACTGGACGAACCACCTGCCACCGGACGGAACGGGATTTCATTTGAGCCGAACCAAAGGCGGATGCTTGGTGAAACAGAAGAGCAATCGGAAAGAGCCGAATCGAATAACCTGTGCTGGGAGAGCTCCCGCATCTCGTCGCCGAGGTTTCCCTGCAGGTCGGTCGATCGATTAGCCATGGCCGTGAGCTTAATCCGTCCAACACGCACCGCGCGCCAAGCGAGGGAGAGAGGGGGAGGTGGGGAGGTTACGTACCCGGAGCCTCCGCGCCGCCGATCCGACGGCGTCGCCGCAGATCCGGCCGAGGAATCGGAGCGGCATTGCGCTCCGGCCTCTCGCCGCCGTCTCGTCGAGGGTTTGTGCTTGCCTTCTGTTCTTCTTTCTTCTTCAGCTGCTGCTGCTGTATATGCCTGGGCCTGGCCATATACGCTCTGACGGGCTCCACTGCATTCAGCCCAAACAAGTGATGCCATTCGGCTCTCTAGTGCCGGTTGGGCCAAAGCTCCCCCTAAACCAAAAGGATTGTCTGGACCTAGTTGGTTCAAATACACCTAAACAAAATTATGTTCAAATTCTATCCTCCTATTTTCTTTTGTTGAAACAGTGGGGGTTACCTACGACTGGGGTTCAAGAAAGGCTCGAGGCCGTGAGCCGCTTGAGATTGACTTGTCTTTTGGCTTGACTCAAAAATAAATAAACTAAGTATGATCACTTTATGTAGCTCGGTCGAGAAACGAACCAATCTTGAGGCAACACTAAATCACTTGATTTTACTTTGATAGCTTGATATAATATAATTATATTAATCAAGCCCAATGTATATATATTAAAAATAATTAAGATAATTTATTACCATATATGTTGTGTATGATTTTTGTTCATTTTATACACTAGCAACCATGGAAGCTTAGGAACAATATTTAGGCCCTTAAATGGTTCGTGGTCACGTGGATTAAATATCTTACTATTTTTAGCCAAACTTTGAGAGGGAACGCACTTTTATTTTCTTCTGTTTATAGTTCATCCATGATCTCTTGCTAATTCGTCCAAGATGAACTATCACGGACATGATGAGACTGTTGTACCTTCAGTTGAAGTCAGCCACTTTTCTACTTATTTAGCTTGAAACTAGCTCGAGATCAATACAAGCTGAGCACAAGTCAGTTTTCCACGGCGCCACCTTGAGTTTGACTCAGTTTGAGCTCGCTCGAATTTTAGTATTTTGAGCTGAGACTAGTCGAAGTCACGCGAAGTCGATTCGTTTGCAGCTCTACCTATGATTGTTTTGCTTACTTTTTTTCCCAAATATAGATATGACGTGGATAGAAAAAACATATATTAGATTAGATGACCTCTAATCTCCCGAAAAGCCCAATACAAGAACTCATCTAGATATTATTATCAATCGATGTTTTTTTAACTATTGTTGCATATCATATCGTATCAGTTGATGTTTTTATTCTAGAAGATGCACGTATCGATCGTGCATACAAGCTGGGCTAATAGAAGTTGTTGGGATATCCTCCTCATGTGGGCTGTGAGGAGATGACCATTTGAGGCCTTTTAGGCAGCCCAAAGAGGTGCAGAAGCCCACTACCCATTAGGGTTATGATCTAGGGTCATTTTGGACTTTGCACATAAGTGGATGGGGATGCTTTACCCTTCATCTAGCAGCCACCACCAAGTGTGACGAAAATTAGTTCATCCTCCAAGAGAGAAGAAGAGAGAAAACTAAGAGAGCAAGGGAAGAAGAGGAAGATTGAAGGAAGAAGAAAAGGGAGCTCCTCCCCAAGGTTGTGATGGTCCAGATCCACTACCTTGCCTCCTTCAAGCTTCGGTTCCACCATCTTTGGTGAGATTGTTCCAATCCCTAGTTCTTGAGCCCCAAATCGTGTTGTGTTCATCCAAGATTCAGAAATCTTGATGTATGAGATCCTCTAGTGCTGTCTAGAGAAGAACTTGTTGTATCCCACATTTGATAATAGTGGAAGAGGATTTGGGTGGCTTCGGCCCGTGGTTTTCCCCCTCAAGTTGAGGGGTTTTCCACGTAAAAATCTAGTGTCTCTTTATTGATGCTATGTGCTGTCCAGAAACTTACTCCTACCACAAGACACTAGGCTGAGGAGTGTCTTGCCCGCTGAGTAACATTTTCTGCCTCCATATATGCTGCTGCATATGTTTCCTTCCGTGCTAAGCAACGATCCTTGAGTTAGTACATGATGTGGTGCTGAGATTACTTGTTTCCGCTGCAGTTTTCAGTTAACCACAAGTGCATTTGTGTGCTAATTCCCAACAGAGTGGCATCAGAGCCTTGGTTGCTTAGAAGGTTGTAAATCCCAGTTGCTTGATTGTTGCTGGAAGTGCTGCTCACAATGGCTTTGGAAGATAGCGCTACTACAAGTGGCATGATAAAACTTGATTCTTCCAATTACTCATTATGGAAGCCCATGATGGAAGACATCCTTTATTGCAAGGATTTGTATGAGCCAATTGTGAAAGACAAGATACCCACATGTGTCACGGAAGAAGAATGGAGAGTGTTGCACAGAAAGGCAGTAGGTATGATTCGGTTGTACATCAAGCACAATATTTTCCACCATGTTGCAAATGACACAAATGCATATGAGATGTGGCAGAAGTTGGAGTCTATGTATGAGAGGAAGACATCAATGAACAAGGCCTCCGTGATCAAAAGACTTGCAAAGCTTGAGTACCGAGATGGCACAAGTGTGATTGAGCACTTAAATGTCTTTCAATGCCATATAAATCAACTTTCAGCCATGACGATCAACTTTGAGGATGAGGTGCAAGCATTGTTGCTGCTGAGTTCCATGCTTGATAGTTGGAACACGCTTATTGTGTCACTTAGCAATTCAGCTCTGGATGGGAAGCTGACTTTGGAGATGGTGAAGAACAGTATGCTGAATGAAGAAGCTAGAAAGAAGGAAAAGGGTGATGCGCCTTCTTCTGATGCGTATGTGGCTGAAACCCATGGGAAGAATGAGAACCGTGGACGTAGCAATACAATATTTCAACAAGGCAAGGGGGAGATCAAAGTCAAAACAGAGAAAAGATATTACTTGCTTTCATTATGGCAATCCGGGACACATAAAGAGCGAGTGCAGGAAGTACAAAAGAGATCTTGCAGAGGGGAAACTCACAAAGAAAACCGAGCAAAAGGCTGAGAGCAGTTCAGCCATGACCGCAACAGATGAGGACTATTTAGTCATTGAGGATGAAGATTGCTATAGTGCTGTTCGTGATGATGCCATGAGTTGGGTTGTGGATTCAGGTGCGTCCTTCCACATCACATCACACAAGGAGTATTTCACATCTTACACTAGTGGTGTTACTGGCCAAGTGAGGATGGGAAATAGTGGTTCGTCAGCAATTGTTGGCAAGGGCTCTATATGCATTGAAACAAACACAGGTTGCAGATTGGTGCTTGATGATGTGAGGCATGTTCCCGACATAAGGCTGAATTTGTTGTCACTGGGCAAGCTTGATGATATCAAACATCCTAGTTATTTTGGTGAAGGAAAATGGAAGCTCACCAAAGACTCTTTGATTGTGGCTCGAGGAAGTAAGCAAGGTAATCTCTATGTGACTAAAACCAAGTTGTGCAATGAGGTGTTGAACATTGCTGAAAAAGACACTTCAATTGAATTGTGGCACAAGAGGCTTGGGCATATGAGTGAGAAGGGCATGCATGCTCTTGCTCGCATGGAGTACCTCCCTGAGTTGAAAGGTATATCCTTGAAACCCTGTGCACATTGTTTTGCTGGCAAACAACATAGGCTGCATTTCGTACACTCCCTCCACATCATGCAGAAAATGTTCTTGATATTGTGCACACTGATGTTTGCTCCATGACTGAAAAATCTCATGGTGGAGCATTATACTTTGTGACTTTTATTGATGACCATTCCAGAAAGGTTTTTGTGTATGTGCTAAAACACAAATACCAGACGCTTGAAGCCTTCAAGGAGTTCCATGCCAAAGTTGAAAGAGAAACTGGCAGGAAATTGAAGTGCGTGAGATCAGACAATGGTGGTGAATATAGAGGTCCTTTTGAAAGGTATTGCAGAAAGTTTGGCATCACGCTTGAGAAGAGTCCACCAAAGACACCTCAGCTCAATGGTCTTGCAGAGAGAATGAACAGGACACTCACAGAGAGGGTCACAACTATGCTCTCTCATGCTCATTTACCTAATTCATTTTGGGCTGAAGCATTGATGAATGCTATGTATGTTGTTAACCTATCTCCCTCAGTTCCTCTTGCAGGAGATATTCCTCAGAGAGTTTGGTCAGGGAAGGAGGTATCATACAAGCGCTTGAAGGTCTTTGGTTGCAGGGCATTTGTACATGTTCCAAGGGACGAGAGATCCAAGCTTGATAGCAAGACAAAGCGGTGCATCTACCTCAGCCAACCAAGTGAAGAGTTTGGCTACAGGTTGTGGGATCCAGCAAATAGGAAGATTGTGAGAAGCCGAGATGTGGTGTTCATTGAAGATGAAACAATAAAAGATATTGGGAAACCAGAGAAGCCAATGACCAACACACCTCAGGTTGATATGGATCCAATCCGTCCTCCTCTCCTGCATGACAATCATGGGGGAGATGATGACACTGAAGACAGTGGAGATGCAACTGATCAAGGCAGTACAAGTCAAAGTGGCGAGCAGCCATCAAGTGATGATGATGATGAAGTTGGTAATGATGATGCCAACGAAAATACACCTGATTCACCACCAGTGCAGCAGCAAAGAAGAAGTGAAAGAGGTCACATTCCTTCTTCTAAGTATCCACCACATCCATATGTGTTGATGACAGATGCAGGTGAGCCCTCATGCTATGAGGAGGCAATGTCTGATGAGAACAAAGAAGAATGGTCAGAAGCCATGCAGGATGAGATGAATTCCCTGTATGAGAATGATACTTTTGAGTTGGTGAATCTGCCAAAAGGCAAGAAAGCACTCAAGAACAAGTGGGTGTACAGAGTGAAGACTGAAGAAAACACCTCACATCCAAGGTACAAGGCCAGATTGGTTGTGAAAGGATTCAGTCAGAAAAAGGGCATTGATTATAGTGAGATATTCTCTCCAGTGGTCAAGATGTCTTCGATTCGAGTTGTGCTTGGCATGGCTGCCACCATGGACTTGGAAATTGAACAACTTGATGTGAAAACTGCATTCTTACATGGTGACCTAGAGGAGGAGATATACATGGAGCAGCGAGAGGGATTCATGGTTCCAGGCAAGGAGCTCTTAGTTTCCCAATTGGAGAAGAGCTTGTATGGCTTGAAGCAAGCTCCTCGGCAGTGGTACAAGAAGTTTGAGTCTTTTATGACTGGGCTTGGTTACGATAAAGCACAACCTGATCATTGTGTCTTTATGAAGAGGTACGCCGAGGGTGACTTCATTATTCTCTTGTTGTATGTTGATGATATGCTGATTGTTGGAAATGGCACAAAGAGGATTGCTCTCCTCAAGAAGGCATTGAGTAAATCATTTGCCATGAAGGATTTAGGACCAGCTAAGCAAATACTTGGCATGAAGATCTCCCGTGATAGATCAAAGAAGCTGCTTTGGCTCTCACAGGAAAGATACATTGAGAAGGTACTTGAAAGGTTCAATATGAAAGATGCAAAATCTGTTATCTCTTCGCTTGCAGGCCATCACAAACTGAATTCAAAACAATGTCCTACAAGAAAGAAGGAGAAAGAAGAAATGAGGAAAGTACCTTACCAATCTGCTGTAGGCAGTTTGATGTATGCCATGGTATTCACTAGGCCTGACATTGCCTATGCAGTTGGAGTTGTTAGCCGGTTGTCGGTGGGAAACGACACCTATGGGATCACAAGAATCCCTACTACGGTTGCCGGGGCGCGGGGTTGTGAGAAGAGCAGGATTAGCAGTCAACACAAGGATCGTTTACCCAGGTTCGGTCCATGAGGATGCGTAATACCCTAGTCCTGCTTTGGTGTGTATTTGAGAGAGTTCTTGAGCTCTCGAACTAGCTATGGTGGCTGCGTTGTTCGAAAGAGCCGAATCCCTCTCCAGTATGCCAAGGGCCTCCTTTTATAGTCGGAAGGGGATGCCACAGTGGCACACAGGAGGTGGAAAGGCCTACAGTGCTGCGAGCTTATCGCTCGTGTTACAGGACAAGACGCATTTAATGCGTAGCTTAGGTGTCCCTTAGCTTCATTGGGGACGGGAACGAGGCCCGTCCCATCCGTTGCTGCCTCGCCTTGCTTCGACACGCGCCTAGGCCAGCGGTGCATGCGGCGCCATGTAGGCAGGCAGGCAGCTGAGGTGGCGCGGTGGTAGGGTCTTCACGAAGATCTGCATGCCACCACGCAGGTGCTTGCTGAGTTGGCGTAGAGGCCGCCCGTCGCCACGCAGGTGCCTGCCCAGCTGGTTGAGCTAGCAGCTGCTTGGGGACGGCGGTGGAGTCTTGGTCGACGCGGGCCTGGCTGTGGCCCTGCTGACGCCCTCGGCAAGGGCCTTGCCGGGGGCCCGACAAGGGTCTTGCCGTGGTGTTGCAGTCGTCCCCGGCAAGGCGCTTGCCGGGGGTCTTGTGGATCTCCTTGGCAAGGATCCCGCCGAGGGTCGCCGTCTTCTGGTTCTCATCTGATCTCATATCTCTATGGTCTTGACAAAGATTTGCATGCTACCCCGGAGGTGCCTCCCGAGCCCTAGTTCCAATGTGGTTGGTTGAGTTGGAACCCGTGGGCTCAAGGGTGGCTCGCTCTGTTAGCATCGGGCAAGTTGCCCCGGCAAGGCTCTTGCCGGGGCTGCGGAGGATGCCCCGGCAAGGCCCTTGCCGGGGGAGTCCACCTCGCCCTCTCGCTCTTTGGTATCTTTGATCTTGGCGTTGCCTTGGCTATCTTGTGCTTCGGCTTCTCTCCGGCTCCCCTCCTCTGCCCTGCTTAGTGTGGCCGTGGCGCGCAGCTCCGACTGCCCGTGCACAAGTAAAGGGGTACAAAGGTGTGCCCCTACTTTTGTACACTGACAGGAGCCCCCGGGCCTGGGCCACACATAAGCGCGACACGTTGTTAGGCCAGGCCCAGAAGGGTGCGCGGGCAGGCGGGGCGGATTTTCACCGCAGTAACTCTTCGTCCGCTGCGCTTCCCCACGACCCGCGTTGAATGCACGTCGCGGAGGATCGTGCGTGACATGGGGGGCATGCGTGGGGCGGTTCTCGCACGCATGCGTCACATCGCGGTAAAGAGGCGGCTCGCGCCTTCCCCATAAAAAGAGGGAGGCGTGGAAGTGCGGTTCATTTACTGGATGGACTTGGGTCGCAGTCTTCAAGGCGCCCATGCCCCCCCCGATCACGGGGCGGGGAACGGTCACCTCACCCGTATTTTCGACCCTGCTCGCTCGCCACGCATCCTTCATGGAAGTGGCGGGTGTTGGAGGCGGGAAACCGGGCCGTCGTTGATTGGGGCAGCGGGTCGGTCCTGATTCCCTGCGCCTCCGACGGCTGGATTGGCTGAGTGGGGCGGCCGAGCCTCGACCCCGCCTCTTTATTAGGAGGGGGGAGGGGGCGTCGTCCCACATTCCTTCAGCATCCATTCTCCACCACCTCCGCTTCTTTCTTCCACCTTCCATGGCGAGAGGAGGCGCTGGGCCTTCGACGATGGCGGCGAGGGTTGCTGCTCGTCAGCGCGTCCCTGCTTCCCACGAACCCGTGGTGGCGGAGCCAGCCATGAGAGAAGGGGAGGGGGCGTGGCCGAGGTCGCCACAGCGGTCGGGGGAGAGGGGGACGAGGTGGCGCGGCAGCCGTGCCTCCACCAGCGGTGCCTCCCGTGATGGAGGGTCACGTCGGGGACCAGCCCCGCGAGTTCTTCATCAGGCTGCGCCGGCCACCGCGTCGTCGTCTCTGTCTCCCCACCCCCTTCGCTGAGGAGATGGAGCTCGATCTGCCCTAGACCCTCAGATTGCACATGAGGGGCTGCGGGACCGGCGGTACGCGGGTCGACGTCGACTTCCCCACTCCGCATGTTATGTATCTCCATCATGGATGGAAGACATTTGCTCGCATCCATAGCCTGATGGTGGGGCTCGTCCTCTACTTCAAGTTAATGGAGGGCGGCCTACTCTCCGTCAAGGTCTTCGGAGATCTTGGAACTCGCCTGAAGTGCTGTGTGGAGAGCTCCTCCGACGATGAAGATTCCTCCTCGAGCGGGAGTGACGAGGAGGACAGCGACAACGATGATGAGGGAGTCGGGCGGCAGGATGCTGACCCCGACTTCGACTGATCGCGTCGCCCCTCCCTCGGTCTCGCGCCCTGCCGAGGGCCTTCCTCGTCAAGCTCTCCATCGGCGCGTTCCCCATCGCCTCCTTGGGCAGTTGGCGTAGGAGGGCCGGAGAAGGCGAAGAAGGCGGGCGACGGCCGTCAACTCGGAGTACGCGGGCACCGACGCCTTCGTCGCGTATTGTCGGGCCGTTGCCTCATCTTCCAGCCCCTCCGCCGGCACCAGAATGCTCTCTTGGCACCTTCTGCTTCTCGCACCTCACCTAGGCGCTCCTTTCGCCCTCCTGCTGTCTTGTTTCACCTCCTGAGGAGAGGTACAAGAAAGGGATTACGGGCACCTTATCTCTTTTTAGTTTATAAGCCTGCGGGCACTTGTTAATTTTTAGACTTGGAATCCCCTTGCTCATGTTTTTTATTCCGTATGAACTGCACCTGTATGGGACGTTTTTAATGAAAAAGGGTGTTTGCCGGGTTCTTTGTGCGTGAGCGAGGCCCATGCCAAGGACGAATCCTTGTTATTTATAAGGTAAACATTGTCGCCCGGCAACAGGCCTTGCCGTCCCCCCGCTTTGGTCGACCATTCTCACGCTCTTGGCGGAGGCAGGGGCGAAGCAGGGTTAGGCCCCTCGTTCATTTCTCTTTCCACCGCAACTACGACCAAGTTCCGACCCAGGGGATAGCTCTTGGGTACGGGAAAAGGGGAGCACGGTGGTTTTAAGAATATAAACGAGGTTTCATATGTCCCAGTTCTATACGGAAGTGCATAACAGGGGATAAAAGACTTATCTGAATCCGCAGCCCCCGTCAACCTTGGCTTGCCGGGGCCGGAACGCCGGTCCATCCTCTTTCTCCCAAGCGGCTCAGGAGATATGTCTACGTGCCCTGCGAACCAAAGAGGATAGAAAGACGCACACTCGACCTCTAGGCTAGGGGTTAGTCGCCGGTAAGCACTATCAACCCTAACCGAGGAAGAGACTTAACCTAGCATGCATGCTATAACTTAGGGCGCCAGCGCTTCATTTATTTATGCTCAGGGTCTGCGCCTGGCTTTGTACAGAGGGTTACATGCCTTGCCGGCAAAGCTTGTACAAAAGGTGGCTTGCCGGGGGGCCCGGCAAGCCGCGCCATATGGGTAAAACTTGCGAAGATGCTCGATGTTCCAAGAGTTGCTCACTGGGACATCATCTTCGGTCTCCAGGCGGACTGCGCTGGGCCTGGTGACTCGTATTACCCGATAAGGGCCTTCCCACTTTGGCGTCAACTTGTTGGTATTCTTGGCCGACTGAACGCGCTGAAGAACAAGGTCGCCTTCCTCAAAGCTTCGGGCATGAACCTTGCGGCTATGGTAGCGGCGCAAGGCTTGCTGGTAGCATGCTGCTCTCACAGCCGCCCGAAGACGATCTTCCTCAAGGAGCGTTGCGTCATCTTGCCGCAATTGCTCTTGCTCAAGCTCGTCGTGAGCGAGCACTCAAGGTGACCCGTATATGAGTTTTGTGGGGAGAACTGCTTCTGCCCAGTATACCTGGGCAAAGAGTGTCTGGCTGGTGGCTCGATTTGGCGTCGTCCTGATCGACCAAAGAACCGCCGGCAACTCATCGATCCAGCGCCTTCCGCTCTTGTGCAGCTTGTCAAAAGTCTTTGTCCTCAGGCCTCGCAACACTTCAGCATTTGCCCTCTCCGCTTGGCCGTTGCTGCGTGGGTGTGCCACGGAGGCAAAATAGACCTTGCTACCGAGGTCTTGGATGTATTGCATGAAGGTGTGGCTTGTGAACCGCGTGCCGTTGTCAGTGATGACTCTGTTTGGCACACCAAAACGGCAGACTAGTCCCTTGAAGAACTTGACGGCTGACTGTGCTGTCACCTTCCTCACTGCTTCCACCTCCGGCCACTTTGTGAACTTGTCGATTGCAACGTACAAGTATTCAAAGCCCCCGACAGCACGGGGGAAGGGGCCCAGTATGTCAAGCCCCCAGACCAAAAATGGCCAGGAGAGAGGGATTGTTTGAAGGGCTTGAGCTGGTTGATGAAGCTTCTTTGAATGGAACTGACACGCTTCACACTTGGTTAGTAGTGCTGTTGCATCCTGGAGGGCAGTGGGCCAGAAGAAACCCTGCCGGAATGCCTTGCCGGCAAGGGCCCTCGACCCTATGTGGGATCCACATATACCTCCGTGTATCTCCGCCAACAGCTTCAGTCCTTTCTCCCGGGGAATACACTTCAATTTCACACCGTTCGGTCTCTTTCTGTATAGACGTCATCGACGAACTGATACATAGCGGACCGATGGGCTACTTTCTCCGCTTCTTCCTGCTCCTCAGGAAGCTCCCCTGTTTGGAGGAATCGGACGGTATGCTGCGCCCATGCCGGAGCCCGGGGCTCAATGGCAAGGACCAAAGGCATTTTTTCTGCCATGGGAGCGACCGTCTCTACGGCCAGGGCTTGACGGCCTGCCGGAGTCGGTCGCTACTTGGCAGGCTCAGGGCCCACGGCAACACCCTTGCCGGCGGCCCCTGGGGGCTCGGCGGGAAAGTACTTGCCGGGGCCTGATTTCCTCCGCTTGTTCTGCTCCATTGATGGTTCGACGGATGGTTGAGTCAACCGAAGCAGAAAGGTACCTGGTTCCACAGGTAGCTTGAATGCAGCGTGATAACCCACAAGTATAGGGGATCACAACAGTTTTCGAGGGTAGAGTATTCAACCCAAATTTATTGATTCGACACAAGGGGAGCCAAAGAATATTCTCAAGTATTAGCAGTTGAGTTGTCAATTCAACCACACCTGGATAACTTAGTATCTGCAGCAAAGTATTTAGTAGCAAAGTAATATGATAGTGGTGGTAACGGTAACAAAAGTAACTGTAGCAAAAGTAATATTTTTGGTATTTTGTAGTAATTGTAACAGTAGCAATGGAAAAGTAAATAAGCGAAGAACAATATATGAAAAGCTCGTAGGCATTGGATCGGTGATGGAGAATTATGCCGGATGCGGTTCATCATGTAACAGTCATAACATAGGGTGACACAGAACTAGCTCCAATTCATCAATGTAATGTAGGCATATATTCCGAACATAGTCATACGTGCTTGTGGAAAAGAACTTGCATGACATCTTTTGTCCCACCCTCCCGTGGCAGCGGGTTCCTAATGGAAACTAAAGGATATTAAGGCCTCCTTTTAATAGAGTACCGGAACAAAGCATTAACACATAGTGAATACATGAACTCCTCAAACTATGGTCATCACCGGGAGTGGTCCCGATTATTGTCACTTCGGGGTTGCCGGATCATAACACATAGTAGGTGACTATAGACTTGTAAGATAGGATCAAGAACTCACATATATTCATGAAAACATAATAGGTTCAGATCTGAAATCATGGCACTCGGGCCCTAGTGACAAGCATTAAGCATAGCAAACTCATAGCAACATCAATCTCAGAACATGGTGGATACTAGGGATCAAACCCTAACAAAACTAACTCGATTACATGATAGATCTCATCCAACCCATCATCGTCCAGCAAGCCTACGATGGAATTACTCACGCACGGCGGTGAGCATCATGAAATTGGTGATGGAGGATGGTTGATGATGACGACGGCGACGAATCCCCGTCTCCGGAGCCCTGAACGGACTCCAGATCAGCCCTCCCGAGAGGTTTTAGGGCTTGGCGGCGGCTCCGTATCGTAAAACGCGATGAATCTTTCTCTCTGATTTTTTTCTCCCCGAAAGTGAATATATGGAGTTGGAGTTGAGGCCGGTGGAGCGTCAGGGGGCCCACGAGGCAGGGGGGCGCGCCCTAGGGGGGCAAGCGCGCCCCCACCCTCGTGGCTAGGGTGTGGGCCCCCTGGTCTTCATCTTTTGCAAGGTTTTTATTATTATTTCCAAATAGATGTTCCGTGGAGTTTCAGGTCATTCCGAGAACTTTTGTTTCTGCACATAAATAACACCATGGAAAGTCTGCTGAAAACAACGTCAGTCCGGGTTAGTTCCATTCAAATCATGCAAGTTAGAGTCCAAAACAAGGGCAAAAGTGTTTGGAAAAGTAGATACGACGGAGACGTATCAACTCCCCCAAGCTTAAACCTTTGCTTGTCCTCAAGCAATTCAGTTGATAAACTGAAAGTGATAAAGAAATTTTTTTACAAACTCTGTTTGCTCTTGTTGTTGTAAATATGTAAAGCCAACATTCAAGTTTTCAGCAAAGATTATGACTAACCACATTCACAATAACTCTTAGGTCTCATGTTTACTCATATCAATGGCATAATCAACTAGCGAGCGATAATAATAAAACTCGGATGACAACACATTCTCAAAACAATCATGATATGATATAACAAGATGGTATCTCGCTAGCCCTTTCTGAGACCGCAAAACATAAATGCAGAGCACCTTTAAAGGTCAAGGACTGACTAGACATTGTAATTCATGGTAAAAGAGATCCAGTCATACCCAATATAAATTAATAGTAATGGATGCAAATGACAGATGTGCTCTCCAGCTAGTGCTTTTTAATAAGAGGGTGATGACTCAACATAAAAGTAAATAGATAGGCCCTTCGTAGAGGGAAGCAGAGATTTGTAGAGGTGCCAGAGCTCGGTTTTGAAATAGAGATAAATAATATTTTGAGCGGCATACTTTCATTGTCAACATAACAACCAAGAGATGGTGATATCTTCCATGCTACACACATTATAGGCGGTTCCCAAACAGAATGGTAAAGTTTATACTCCCCCTCCACCAACAAGCATCAATCCATGGCTTGCTCGAAACAACGAGTGCCTCCAACTAGCAACAGTCCCAGGGGGAGTTTTGTTTGCAATTATTTTGATTTAGTTTGCATAAAGCATGGGACTGGGCATCCCGGTGACCAACCATTTTCTCGTGAGTGAGGAGCGGAGTCCACTCCTCTTGAGAATAACCCGCCTAGCATGGAAGATAAGGGCAGCCCTAGTTGATACATGAGCTATTCAAGCATACAAAACAGAATGTTTATTTGAAGGTTTAGAGTTTGGCACATACAAATTTACTTGGAACGACAGGTAAATACCGCATATAGGAAGGTATAGTGGACTCATATGGAATAACTTTGGGGTTTAAGGGATTGGATGCACAAGCATTATTCCCGCTTAGTACAAGTGAAGGCTAGCAAAAGACTGGGAAGCGACCAACTAGAGAGCGACAACAGTCATGAACATGCATTAAAATTAATGAACATTGAGTGCAAGCATGAGTAGGATATAATCCACCATGAACATAAATATCGTGAAGGCTATGTTGATTTTGTTTCAACTACATGTGTGAACATGTGCCAAGTCAAGTCGCTTAAATCATTCAAAGGAGGATACCACCCCACTATACCACATCACAACCATTTTAATAGCATGTTGGCACGCAAGGTAAACCATTATAACTCATAGCTAATCAAGCATGGCACGAGCAACTATGATCTCTAATTGTCATTGCAAACATGTTTATTCATAACAGGCTGAATCAGGAACGATGAACTAATCATATTTACAAAAACAAGAGAGGTCGTGTTCATACCAGCTTTTCTCAGCTCAGTCAGTCCATCATATATTGTCATAATTGCATTTCACTTGCACGACCGAACGATGTGAATAATAATAAGAGTGCACATGCATTGGACTAAGCTGGAATCTGCGAGCATTCAATAAACAAGAGAAGACAAGGCAATATGGGCTCTTGGTTAAATCAACAATAATGCATATAAGAGCCACTTCAACAATTTAATTATGGTCTTCCCTTATCGACCCCCAAAGAAAAAAAAGAAAAAAAACTATTTACATGGGAAAGCTCCCAACAAGCAAAAGAAGAACGGGAAATATTTTTGGGTTTTCTTTTTAATTATTACTACTACAGCAAGAAAAGTAAACTAACTAAAAGCTACACTAATTTTTTTGGTTTTTTCTTAAGGTTTAACAAACACACAAGAAGAAAGCAGGAAAAAGAAAATAAACTAGCATGGATATTACAGTGAAAGAGTATGAGCACCGACATCTAGCAATGAGTGTGTGAACATAAATGTAATGTCGGTGGGAAATACGTACTCCCCCCAAGCTTAGGCTTTTGGCCTAAGTGGGTTTATTGCCATGGATGGCCTGGCGGATATCCATAGTTGTAGCCAGGGTCGTACTGAGCCACGACAGTTATTGCCTCCCGAGCTGCAGCGTGGCGGCGAGCTGCCTCCGCCCTCCTCTCGTACTCATCTGCCTCCTCTCTGGTAATAACATATCTTCCTTTTGCCTCCTCACAAATGAACTAGTGAGATAGTGGTATTGGCGGCACTTCTCTGCCTTGAAGCTCACAAGATCAGCGTTACGCAAACACGCGTTAAATTCTTCCTTGATTCCCGCTCGATCCATAAAGTTTTCTGAAGGCCATTCACAAGGCCGCACTGAAGCGTCCCTTGGTGGCTCATCATCAGCATCACGCATTGCAAGCCTGGGTCCTTGCTTCCTTGACGAACCACCTTGGAACATTTTCCTAAGCATATTTCTTCCTCTGAAAAATTTCTAAATTTTTTAGTAACTTCAAACAAAAGTGAACCAAGCTCAATAAAATTGATAGCAACTACTCCTACAAGTGCCTAGAGCCTATATCATGCATTAGAACTACTTGGAACCATATAAATTTGACATGCAAGCTCAAGAACATGGTCACCTAGGCAACACAAATTTGCAATGAATAAAACACTAGAACAAAAACTAATTGGACCAATGGAGGAGTCACATACCAAGCAACAATCTCCCCAAGCAGTTTTGTGAGAGGTGCTTTGAGCAAGGAGATCGAAAATCGCAGCAAAATGAGCTAGAACTCGTGCTTGAGCTGGATATTGGTGTTTGTGGGGGGAAGAAGTGTGTGGGTGCAGGAATAAGTGGAGGGGAGCCACCATGGGCCCACGAGGCAGGGGGGCGCGCCCTCCACCCTCGTGGCCAGGTGCTTGCCCCTCCTGCTGTGTTCTCAGTGCCAGATATTCTCAAATATTCTAGAAAAAATCATCTTCCATTTTCAGGGCATTTGGAGAACTTTTATTTTGGGGTATTTTTATATTGCACGGATAAATCAGAAAACAGACAGAAAAATACTATTTTTACTTTATTTCAACTAAATAACAGAAAGTGGAAAGAGGGTACAGAAGGTTGTGCCTTCTAGTTTCATCCATCTCATGCTCATCAAAAAGAATCCACTAACAAGGTTGATCAAGTCTTGTTAACAAACTCATTCCGAGTAACATGAAACCGGAGAAATTTCGAATAACACTATGTTACCTCAACGGGGATATGTATATCCCCTATAATAAGAATATCATATTTCTTCTTGACAGTAGGAAGAGGAAATTCAAAACCTCCAAAAATAATCGATGGAATTTTTCCAATAGAATTGATACTATGAACTTGAGGTTGTTTCCTCGGAAAGTGTACCGTATGCTCATTGCCATTAACATGAAAAGTGACATTGCCTTTGTTGCAATCAATAACAGCCCCTGCGGTATTCAAAAAAGGTCTTCCAAGAATAATAGACATACTATCGTCCTCGGGAATATCAAGAATAACAAAGTCCGTTAAAATAGTAACGTTTGCAACCACAACAGGCACATCCTCACAAATACCGACAGGTATAGCAGTTGATTTATCAGCCATTTGCAAAGATATTTCAGTAGATGTCAACTTATTCAAATCAAGTCTACGATATAAAGAGAGAGGCATAACACTAACACCGGCTCCAAGATCACATAAAGCAGTTTTAACATAGTTTCTTTTAATGGAGCATGGTATAGTGGGTACTCCTGGATCTCCAAGTTTCTTTGGTATTCCACCATTAAAAGTATAATTAGCAAGCATGGTGGAAATTTTAGCTTCCGGTATCTTTCTTTTATTAGTAACAATATCTTTCATATACTTAGCATAAGGATTCATTTTGAGCATATCAGTCAATCGCATACGCAAGAAGATAGATCTAATCATTTCAGCAAAGCGCTCAAAATCCTCATCATCCTTTTTCTTGGATGGTTTGGGAGGAAAAGGGCATGGGTTTCTGAACCCAAGGTTCTCTTTCTTTACCATGTTTCCTAGCAACAAAATCTCTCTTATCATAATGTTGATTCTTTGATTGTGGGTTATCAAGATCAATAGCAGGTTCAATTTCTACATCATTATCATTACTAGGTTGATCATCATCATGAACATCATCATTAACATTTTCACTAGTTTCATATTCATTACCAGATTGTGTTTCAGCATCAGAAATAGATATATCATTTGGATTCTCAGGTGGTTCAGCAATAGGTTCACTAGAAGCATGCAAAGTCCTATCATTTTTCTTTTTCTTCCTTTTAGAAGGATTAGGTGCATCAATATTATTTCTCTGAGAATCCTGCTCGATTCTCTTAGGGTGGCCTTCAGGATACAAAGGTTCCTGAGTCATTCTACCAGTTCTAGTAGCCACTCTAACAACATAATCATTTTTCTTACTATTTAATTCATTGAGCAAATCATTCTGAGCTTTAAGTACTTGTTCTACTTGAGTGGTAACCATAGAAGCATGTTTAGTAATGAGTTTAAGTTCACCTTTAACATTAGCCATATAATCACCCAAGTGTTCAATCATATAAGTATTTGTTTTAATTGTCTACCAAAATAAGCATTGAAATCTTCTTGCTTAACCATAAAGTTATCAAACTCATCCAAACATTGGCTAGCAATCTTAGTAGGAGGGATTTCAGCTTTATCATATCTATAGAGAGAGTTTACCTGTACTACCTGTGTCGGGTTATCAAGACCATGAGTTTCTTCAATAGGTAATGGATTAAGATCATATGTTTCTTCAATAGGCGGTAAATTAAGACCGTGTATTTCTTCAATAGGAGGTAAATTCTTAACATCTTCAGCTTTAATACCTTTCTCTTTCATAGATTTCTTTGCCTCTTGCATATCTTCAGGACTGAGAAATAGAACAACCCTCTTCTTCGGAGTTGGTTTAGGAATAGGCTCAGGAATTGGCTCAGGAAGTGTCCAATTATTTTCATTTGTCAACATATTATTCAATAGAATTTCAGCTTCATCCGGTGTTCTTTCCCTGAAAACAGAACCAGCACAACTATCCAGGTAATCTCTGGAAGCATCGGTTAGTCCATTATAAAAGATATCAAGTATTTCATTTTTCTTAAGAGGATGATCAGGCAAAGCATTAAGTAACTTGAGAAGCCTCCCCCAAGCTTGTGGGAGACTCTCTTCTTCAATTTGCACAAAATTATATATTTCCCTCAAAGCAGCTTGTTTCTTATGAGCAGGGAAATATTTAGCAGAGAAGTAATAAATCATATCCTGGGGACTACACACACAACCAGGATCAAGAGAATTAAACCATATCTTAGCATCACCCTTTAATGAGAAAGGAAATATTTTAAGGATATAAAGATAGTGAGATCTCTCATCATTAGTGAACAGGGTGGCTATGTCATTTAATTTAGTAAGATGTGCCACAATAGTTTCAGATTCATAGCCATGAAAAGGATCAGATTCAACTAAAGTAATTATATCAGGATCAACAGATAATTCATAATCCTTATCAGTAACACAGATAGGTGAAGTAGCAAAAGCAGGGTCAGGTTTCATTCTAGTATTAAGAGATTGCTGATTCCATTTAGCTAATAACCTCTTGAGCTCATATCTATCTTTGCAAGCTAAAATAGCTAAAGCAGCTTCTTTTTCAAAAACATAACCCTCAGGAATAACAGGCAAGTCTTCATCATCACTTTCATCTATATAATCAGTTTCAATAATTTCTTTCTCTCTAGCCCTAGCAATTTGTTCATCAAGAAATTCACTAAGTGGCACAGTAGTATCAAGCATAGAAGTAGTTTCATCATAAGTGTCATGCATAGCAGAAGTGGCATCATCAATAACATGCGACATATCAGAACGAATAGCAGAAGCAGGTTTAGGTGTCGCAAGCTTACTCAAAACAGAAGGTGAATCAAGTGCAAAGCTAGATGGCAGTTCCTTACCTCCCCTCGTAGTTGAGGGATAAATTGTTGTCTTAGCGTCTTTCAAGTTCTTCATAGTGACCAGCAGATATAAATCTCAAGTGACTCAAAGAATAGAGCTATGCTCCCCGGCAACGGCGCCAGAAAATAGTCTTGATAACCCACAAGTATAGGGGATCGCAATAGTTTTTGAGGGTAGAGTATTCAACCCAAATTTATTGATTCGACACAAGGGGAGCCAAAGAATATTCTCAAGTATTAGCAGTTGAGTTGTCAATTCAACCACACCTGGATAACTTAGTATCTGCAGCAAAGTATTTAGTAGCAAAGTAATATGATAGTGGTGGTAACGGTAACAAAAGTAACTGTAGCAAAAGTAATATTTTTGGTATTTTGTAGTGATTGTAACAGTAGCAACGGAAAAGTAAATAAGCGAAGAACAATATATGAAAAGCTCGTAGGCATTGGATCGGTGATGGAGAATTATGCCGGATGCGGTTCATCATGTAACAGTCATAACATAGGGTGACACAGAACTAGCTCCAATTCATCAATGTAATGTAGGCATGTATTCCGAACATAGTCATACATGCTTATGGAAAAGAACTTGCATGACATCTTTTGTCCTACCCTCCCGTGGCAGCGGGGTCCTAATGGAAACTAAGGGATATTAAGGCCTCCTTTTAATAGAGTACCGGAACAAAGCATTAACACATAGTGAATACATGAACTCCTCAAACTATGGTCATCACCGGGAGTGGTCCCGATTATTGTCACTTCGGGGTTGCCGGATCATAACACATAGTAGGTGACTATAGACTTGTAAGATAGGATCAAGAACTCACATATATTCATGAAAACATAATAGGTTCAGATCTGAAATCATGGCACTCGGGCCCTAGTGACAAGCATTAAGCATAGCAAAGTCATAGCAACATCAATCTCAGAACATAGTGGATACTAGGGATCAAACCCTAACAAAACTAACTCGATTACATGATAGATCTCATCCAACCCATCACCGTCCAGCAAGGCTACGATGGAATTACTCACGCACGGCGGTGAGCATCATGAAATTGGTGATGGAGGATGGTTGATGATGACGACGGCAACGAATCCCCCTCTCCGGAGCCCCGAACGGACTCCAGATCAGCCCTCCCGAGAGGTTTTAGGGCTTGGCGGCGGCTCCGTATCGTAAAATGCGATGAATCCTTCTCTTTGATTTTTTTCTCCCCGAAAGTGAATATATGGAGTTGGAGTTGAGGTCGGTGGAGCGTCAGGGGGCCCATAAGGCAGGGGGCGCGCCCTAGGGGGGCAGGCGCGCCCCCACCCTCATGGCTAGGGTGTGCCCCCCCGGTCTTCATCTTTTGCAAGGATTTTTTATTATTTCCAAATAGATGTTCCGTGGAGTTTCAGGTCATTCCGAGAACTTTTGTTTCTGCACATAAATAGCACCATGGAAAGTCTGCTGAAAACAGCGTCAGTCCGGGTTAGTTCCATTCAAATCATGCAAGTTAGTATCCAAATTTTGGGCAAAAGTGTTTGGAAAAGTAGATACGACGGAGACATATCACAGCGCGCTTTGACCGGTAGTCAGCGATGTCGTTCTCCGCTCGGGGAACGTGCTCCGCTTGTATACCGTCAAAGCGCTCTTCCAGCTTCCTCACCTCATCTACGTAGGCCTCCATCAACGGGCTCTGATAATCCTTGTTGACTTGTCTGACGACAAGCTGTGAATCACCCCAGATGATGACCTTTTTTACTCCGAGGTCTGCCGCGATCCTGAGACCGACAAGCAATCCCTCGTATTCTGCAGTGTTGTTGGTGGATATCTCCCTGGGAAAGTGCATCTGGATTACATACTTGAGGTGCTCTCCGGTGGGTGCGATGAGCAGCACACCAGCACCTTGCAGCGAGAAAGCTCCGTCAAAGTACATAATTCAGTCGCGAGCTGTTTCCTTGCCTGGGAGAGTGGTCTCCTGGATCTCTTCGTCAGGCATTGAGGTCCATTCTGCAATGAACTCCGCCAGGACTCTACTCTGGATGGTTGAAGTACTTTCAAACTTCAACCCAAAGCTTGACTCTCCACAATCCTTCCGGTTGCGTCTGGGTTGTGCAGTATCCGTTGCAACGGGAGGCGGGTGACGATGGTGATCTCATGGGCTTGGAAGTAATGACACAGCTTCCTCGAGGCCATAAGGAGGCCGAAGAGCAATTTCTGCACACCGGAGTACCTTGACCTAGCCCCCTGCAAGAGGGAGCTGACAAAGTAAACCGGGTGCTGCATCATCTTCTTCTTCTGCACCACCTCATTTGGCCGCACGGGCCCCGCCCTGACGGCGCCAGTCTCTGCCAGGATCCTTGCCTTGCCGGTACCAGGCCCTGCTGGGGGAGTCTCTGACTTGCCGTCCGCCGGTCCTACCGTTGCCACTGCCTCTTCGTCAATCTCCCTCTGCGCCACTAGCGCGGCACTGACCACTTGGTTCGTCGCCGCCAGATACAGCAGCAATGGTTCTTGTGGTTTTGGCGCAACTAGTATCGGCGTAGGGAAAGGTATCTCTTTAGGTCTTGCAACGCCGCTTCGGCCTCTGGGGTCCACTCCATTGGGCCCGCCTTCTTCAGGATCTTCAAAAAAGGAAGGGCGCGCTCGGCAGACTTGGAGATGAATCGGCTCATGGCGGCAACGCCGCCAGTGAGCCGACACACATCCTTGATACGCTTGGGCGCCTCAATCTGCTCGATAGCCTTGATCTTGTCTGGGTTTGCCGCGATCCCACGCTGCGACACGAAGAACCCGAGAAGTTTGCCGGACGGAACGTCGAAGACACACTTCTCAGGGTTCATCTTGAGGTTGATCTTGCGCAGGTTGGCAAACGTCTCTTCTAAGTCTTGTACAAGAGTTGCCCTGTCCTTGGTTTTGACCACTGTGTCATCCATATAGGCTTCCATATTTCTGTGTAGCTGGGGTTCAAAACCAATTTGGACTGCCCTTGCAAACATTGAGCCAGTACTCTTCAACCCGAAAGGCATCCGTAAAAAGCAGTACGTACCACATGGGGTGATGAATGTTGTCTTCTCTTGTCATGAAGATCTGGTGGTAGCCCGAGTAGGCGTCGAGGAATGATAACAAATGACACCCGACCGTGGAGTCAACAATCTGGTCGATGCGCGACAACGAGAAGGGGTCCTTAGGACAAGCCTTATTGATATCTGTGTAATCAATACACAGCCTCCACTTCCCGTTTGTCTTGCGCACCACTACCGGATTGACCAACCACGTCGGATGGAGCACTCCCCTCACCAAGCCCGCTGCTTCCAACTTCCTGATCTCCTCTGTGATGAACTCCTGCCGTTCCAAAGCTTGCTTCCTGACCTTCTGCTTGACGGGTCGCGCATGGGGACAAACAGGAAGATGGTGCTCAATCACTTCCCTGGGAACGCCGGGGATGTCAGATGCTTGCCATGCAAACACATCGACATTCGCCCGCAGGAAAGTGACGAGCGCGCTTTCCTATTTCCTGTCGAGGGTGGAGCTTATCTTGAAAGCCCCTGCCGTGCCATCCTCCCTGATGGACACCTTCTTGGTCTCTGGTGGCGTAGCTCTGGATTTCTTGCTCTTGCCGGTGGAGCTCTCTGGCACATCCTCGACGGTAGCACAACACTCTGAAGAGGTGCGCTTGCCGGAGTGGGTACGAGAGGTCTTGACGGTCTTCTTCTTCCCTCCCGGGGCTTCAGCGGCAGGAGCAAGTGCCTTGGCGGCGGCTGCTGCAACTGCTTCCCGGTAGAGTAGGTCGGCGTAGATCAGCGCGTCCTTCTTGTCGGAGGGGACGGTGACGATGTTCATCGGCCCAGGCATCTTCAGCGTGTTTTAGGCATAGTGCGACGCCGCCATGAACTTGGCCAGTGCCGGGCGGCTGAGGATCCCGTTGTAGGGCAAGGGATCTCGGCTACGTTGAAGACAATCCTCTCCATCCTATAGTTCAGCTCGCCTCCAAATGTCACGAGCAACGTGACCTTCCCCTTTGGCTGGCTCCTCCCCGGGTTGACCCCTTGAAACGTGCCCGTTTCCTCAAGCTCTCCATTAGGAATTTGCAGCCTTTTGATCACAACGGATGAGATCAAGTTCAGACCGGCCCCGCCGTCAACCAGCATCTTGTTCACCTTGAGGTTGCGTATCGTTGGTGATACCAACAACGGCAAACACCCAACCGCAGTTGTGCGGTCAGGGTGATCCTCGGCGTCAAAGATGAGGGGCGTGCTGGACCACTTCAGTGGCTTCTGAGCGTCGAACGAGGGCTCCGCCGCAGTAATCTCACGCGCCCACTGTTTGAGCTGGCGGTGGGAAGTATGCAGCGAGGCACCACCGTCGAAGCACATGGCCTCTGTAGCCTTTTGGAACTCTTGCTCGCCGGACACGTCGTCCTCGTCATGATCATCATCTTCTTGCTTCTTGTTGCGGCCCCGAGCGGGCCTCTCTTGTTGGTTATCCTTGCCGCGGCGGCCTCCTTGGCCGCCACGCTTCTTGCCGGATCCCTCGGCAGCATCCTGGCCCTTCTCCTTGTCCCGCCTCTCGTACTCAGCTTTTTGCTTCTCAGCAAGCAGCTCGACTTGTCGGCAGTTCTGGAGGTCGTGGCCCTTGGTGCGGTGGATCTTGCAGTACTGCTTGTCGGAGCTTCCTGGCTTGTCGGCAGCAGCCAAGGCCTGGCAGGCGGCGCACCCGGCAATCTCCTTGCCGGGGTCGTCTGCCTTGGCCTTCTTGGCAGCGCCGGTGCTGTCGGATCCCTCGACGGCAAGCACGGTCTTGCCCTTGCGTTTCTTGTTGCGACGCCGACCCTTCTTCGTCGGGGCGGCGATGTCTTCATCAGTAGAGTCGGTTTTCGCACCGGCATCCTCGCCGGGGTACTTCCTTCCCTCTTCAGCCTGGGCGCACCTATCGGCCAGAACATAAAGTTCGGCCACATCCTTAACCTTGTTCATCGCCAGCTCTTCGCGCATCTTGCGGTTGTGCACGTTCTGATGGAACGCGCTGATCACAACGGTGGGATGAACATCGGGGATGTTGTACTGCACCCGGCTGAACCGCTGGATGTACTTGCGCAGGGTTTCCCCTTCCTTCTGGGGAATGATATGCAGGTCACTGGCCTGGCCATGAGCTTGGTGGCCCCCGGTGAAGGCACCAACAAATTCATGGCACAGATCCGACCAAGAAGAGATGGAATCCGCCGGCAAGTGCATCAACCAAGACATGACGTTGGGCTTCAGTGCCAACGGGAAGTAATTGGCAAGCACCTTCTTGTCGCGAGCTCCGGCAGCTTGCATCGTGATGGTGTAGATGCTGAGGAACTCTGACGGATGGGTCTTGTCGTTGTACTTCTCGCCAACGTCGGGCTTGAACGTGCGGTGGGATGGCCACTGGAACTGCCGCAGCTCACGGGTAAAAGCTGGGCAACCCACCTCGTAAGGTAGGCCGCCGGAGCTCCCCGGCGCTGGGTGGTCCATAGCGGGCCCCTCTCGCTTGTCCGACTGGTGGCGCGTATCGCGCCGACGCTCGATAGTGGTTCGAGCATCTTCATGGGCTCGTTCTCGAAGAACTTGGCGTTGGTCGCGGTGGGTCCATGGGTCGGACGACGCTATGGAAATAATATCACAAGCGTCATCGCGACGGACCGACACCCGCGGTGGCTGCGTGGAGGAGGAGAGTGCACTGTGGCCGCAGCACCCCCGGCCCCTCCACCGCTGGCATGCAGTGGTTAGACGGAGCGCCGGCCCGAAGGCCCCGCCGGTCGTGGATCATCTTTATTGGCGATAGCGACGAGGCTCTGGATGGTGGCTCTCCACTCGTCGAGCTTCTTCGCAATAGGAGGGAAGTCGAGGAGCAGCTGCGCACGCGCCAAAGCTTCCGCTGGCGTGGGTGGTGGTGACAGCTGCGTGGACCGTGACGCGCTTCGACTTCTGACTACGTTAGAAGGAGCTCTACCACGGCCCAGCGGCTGCGTGCCATTTTCGCCAGCACTTCGGCGAGCATGATGGACTCCTTCGTCCCGCAGACGATGCACATGGCTCTTCCAACGGCGGTGTCCGGGGTCTCCAGCGTGGTGGCGCTGCTCGTCGCGCGCACCCTGGGAAGAGCACGCTGTGGGCACCGGCGTGGGCGTCTTGGAGGTTGCTGCGCCGCCCATGGGTGGCACAACGACACTCCTGGAGGGCCCCGCGCCACCTGCGGGGGGCCCAGCTCCGTCTCTGGATTTGGCGGCGTGCGGCCCGTCGCCTGGCGCACGAACGACACCGCTCGCCAGGCTCTGACTGCCAGAGCGATGCTGGTGCTCGCGGACTGCGGCCCGGGTCCTGTCCGCGACCGGCCCGCTGCTCGCCCGCACTGGCACGGGCCGTTCGGCTCCCGACGAGCCGATCGCCATGATCGTCTTCTTCTTGGGAGCCATGGCGATGAAGAACTGCGAGGCTAACTACTAGATCAGATTCTCACAATTGCGCCCCCTACCTGGCGCGCCAAAGATGTCGGTGGGAAACGACACCTACGGGATCACAAGAATCCCTACTACCGTTGCCGGGGCGCGGGGTTGTGAGAAGAGCAGGATTAGCAGTCAACACAAGGATCGTTTACCCAGGTTCGGTCCGCGAGGATGCGTAATACCCTAGTCCTGCTTTGGTGTGTATTTGAGAGAGTTCTTGAGCTCTCGAACTAGCTATGGTGGCTGCGTTGTTCAAAAGAGCCAAATCCCTCTCCAGTATGCCAAGGGCCTCCTTTTATAGTCGGAAGGGGCTGTCACAGTGGCACACAGGAGGTGGAAAGGCCTACAGTGCTGCGAGCTTATCGCTCGTGTTACAGGACAAGACACATTTAATGCGTAGCTTAGGTGTCCCTTAGCTTCATTGGGGACGGGAACGAGGCCCGTCCCGTCCGTTGCCGCCTCGCCTTGCTTCGACACACGCCCAGGCCAGCGGTGCATGCGGCGCCATGTAGGAAGGCAGGCAGCTGAGGTGGCGCGGTGGTAGGGCCTTCACGAAGATCTGCATGCCACCACGCAGGTGCTTGCTGAGTTGGCATAGAGGCTGCCCGTCGCCACGCAGGTGCCTGCCCAGCTGGTTGAGCTAGCAGCTTCTTGGGGACGGCGGTGGAGTCTTGGTCGACGCGGGCCTGGCTGTGGCCCTGCTGACACCCTCGGCAAGGGCCTTGCCGGGGGCCCGACAAGGGTCTTGCCGTGGCGTTGCAGTCGTCCCCGGCAAGGCGCTTGCCGGGGGTCTTGTGGATCTCCTTGGAAAGGATCCTGCCGAGGGTCGCCGTCTTCTGGTTCTCATCTGATCTCATATCTCTATGGTCTTGAGAAAGATTTGCATGCTACCCCGGAGGTGCCTCCCGAGCCCTAGTTCCAATGTGGTTGGTTGAATTGGAACCCGTGGGGTCAAGGGTGGCTCGCTCTGTTAGCATCGGGCAAGTTGCCCCGGCAAGGGCCTTGCCGGGGGAGTCCACCTCGCCCTGTCGCTCTTTGGTATCTTTGGTCTTGGCGTTGCCTTGGCCATCTTGTGCTTCGGCTTCTCTCGGCTCCCCTCCTCTGCCCTGCTTAGTGTGGCCGTGGCGCGCGGCTCCGACTGCCCGTGCACAAGTAAAGGGGTACAAAGGTGTGCCCCTACTTTTGTACACGGACACCGGTTCATGAAAAATCCAGGTAAAACTCACTAGGAAGCAGTGAAGTGGATTCTCAGGTATCTCAAGGGTACTTCTACATCTTGTCTATGCTTTGGAAGTGGTGATCCTTTATTGCAGGGCTATACAGATGCAGATTATCACTACTAGGGAACACCTTATTGTAATGCCCGGATAATTAAGCTACAGTGAACCTTCGCTAATGATGCCACGTCACCTCGGTTACTGTTGATAAACTCACATCAGTTCAAAACCCAGTTCAGACTTAAAATTTAAAATAAAGGCAAACAATAAAAGTTTTCAAATATTAAAAATAAATGTTCGGGTGGAGCCAAATAATGTATAGGTAATTATGGTGGAGAAAGCACAATTTTATAAAATGTTTAAATAATCTAAAATGAATAAAAACAGAAGCTAATAATTGAAAAGAGTAAATAAAAGGGAAAAGCCCTACTCTACTGTGCACTTAGGCCTACTGCCAATAGTGCTAGACCAGCCCACCTCCACCGTCATCTCCTTCACCTGTTCATCGAGGGTGCGTTGGAGGCAGCGCGTGCGTCCGCGCCGCGGATGGCCACGCGGCGGCCATCCGCCGCATCCCCGGCGCATATAGGTCACCCTCGACACCCCCCGAAACCCTAGCTCCCTCATTTTCTTCCTCCTCGAGCCGTTCCGCTCGATTTGCTCGATCTCGAACACCATCGCCACCACTGCCTCATCGCCGTCATGGCCAACGGCCTCCTTGCCGACCAGGAAGAGGCCAAGAGAAGCGCCGTCGTCGCCTTCGTCGACTACACCACCGGATTGGGGCGGAGGAGCTGCAGCAACGGCGCCCGTGCCCGTTCCCCCTCGCCGGAATCTGCCTCGGCCGCGGCCTCGATCCGCCGTCGACCGAGCCTCACCGGCCCCCTCGACCTCCTCCAGCTACAACGAGTCGCTCCTCGTCACCGATGTGAGCAGCAACTTCGTCCTCCCCCATCTCCCCCTTTCCCCTTCGCATCTAGTGCCTTAGGCCATCATCACCGTCGCGCCCCAGCTCCTGGCCATCGCGCGCTCGTGGTCGTGCGTCCCCACCCTACTGCAGCGCTCCGCCCTGCTTCCCCTGCTACGCCGCGGCCGCCGAGTCTCACCACCGCGCCCCAGCGCGTGACCCCGCCTGTGCCGCTGCCGCCGGCGGCCGCCTCTGCCCACGACCGCGTGCGCCACTCGGCTCCTTGGCCTCGCCGCAGCCCCACGCGCTGCCTGTTGCTGCTGCCGTCGTTGCCTACTCTCGCCACTTCCGACTGAGTCATCTCCAGCCGCCTTCGGCCGCTGCCGCCCGCCGTTCCGCTTTCCCCCCTCACGCCCGCGCCCTTCCCTGGTAGCTTCCGTGCTGGCCTCGGCAGTGGCCGTGGCCATGGCCATGTGCCTGCGTGATGTGCGTGTGTGCACAGGCAAGTGCACGTATGTGCCTCTGGCACATGGGGCCATCCCAATTAGTTAGTGCTAACATGTTTAGTTAGCCTGGTGTATCAATGGCATGTGGACCCTATTTACTAAATTAAAATGCTAAGTTAAAATTAAAGATATCACAGTCTGTGACATCCGGGACCCGGTGTTACTATTCATCAATTGACTAGTCAAACATTTACAGGGTCAACTCTGCCACTGGACCCCACTGTCAGTCACACAACCTTTCAGCTGGTTACATTCCTGGGTACCTATAGTAAATTTTCCTGTTTAATTCGAAATAATAAATAATTTCAGAAAATACTAAAATCTTTAAAAATTCGTAGAAAATAAACCGTAGCTCGGATCGAAAAACTTTATACATGAAAGTTGCTCAGAACGACGAGAAGAATCCGGATACGCTGCCCGTTCATCTTCCACACACCCCTAGCATATCGAACACGCTACTTTCCCCCTCCGGTCCGTCTGTCTGAAACGCGGAACACCGGGGATACTTTCCCGGATGTTTCCCCCCTTCGCCGGTATCACCTCCTACTGCGTTTGGTCACATCTAGCACCACGTATTGCCATGTTACGCTTTGTGATGCTTTGATTGCTCTATTATTTATTGTGTTCCCCCTCCATTACTTCTTTCCGGTAGACCCCGAGGCTGCCGGTGACCCCCAGTTCGACTACGGTGTTGACGACCCGTCCTTCTTGCCAGAGCAACCAGGAAAGCCCCCCCTTGATCACCAGATATCGCCTATTCTTCTCTCTACTGCTTGCATTAGAGTAGTGTAGCATGTTACTGCTTTCCGTTAACCCTACCCTGATGCATAGCCTGTCTTTGCTACTACTGTTGTTACCTTTACCTGCAATCCTACATGCTTAGTATAGGATGCTAGTATTCCATCAGTGCCCCTACATTCTTGTCCGTCTGCTGTGCTATACTATCGGGATGTGATCACTTGGGAGGTGATCACGGGTTTATACTATATACTTTATACATTATACATGTGGTGACTAAAGTCGGGTCGGCTCGTGGAGCACCCGCGAGTGATTCACGGATCGGGGGCTGAAAGGACCTTTGTTCCGACGGCCCTCTGGGTGGATCTTTGTGGCGGAGTGACAGGGCATGTTGAGACCGCCTAGGTGAGAGGTGGGCCTGGCCCTGGTCGGTTTCCGTGGTTACATCAATTAACACGCTTAACGAGATCTTGGTATTTGATCTGAGTCTCGCCATTTGGTCTATACGCACTAACCAACTACGCGGGAACAGTTATGGGCACTCGACGTCGTGGTATCAGCCGAAGCCTTCTTGACGTTAGCGACTGAGCGGCGCACGCCGGGTTGGACCGCGTAACGTGACTTGCTTTGTAATGGTGGTTGCTAGGTCTGCTCTCCGGCCGCGTACGCAACATGTAGGTGAGCAATGGACGATGGGCCCAGACCCCTGCGCGCATAAGATTTAGACCGGCGTGCTGACCTCTCTGTTGTGCCTAGGTGGGGCTGCGACGTGTTGATCTTCCGTGGCCGGGCATGACCCAGAAAAGTGTGTCCGGCCAAATGGGATCGAGCGTGTTGGGTTATGTGGTGCACCCCTACAGGGAAGTTTATCTATTCGAATAGTCGTGTCCCTCGGTAAAAGGACGACCCGGAGTTGTACCTTGACCTTATGACAACTAGAACCGGATACTTAATAAAACACACCCTTCCAAGTGCCAGATATAACCCGGTGATCGCTCTCTAACAGGGCGACGAGGAGGGGATCGCCGGGTAGGTTTATGCTATGCGATGCTACTTGGTGAACTTACCATCTACTCTCTTCTACATGTTGCAAGATGGAGGTTGCCAGAAGCGTAGTCTTTGACAGGTTTAGCTATCCCCCTCTTATTCTGGCATTCTGCAGTTCAGTCCACCGATATGGCCCTTTACACATATACCCATGCATATGTAGTGTAGCTCCTTGCTTGCGAGTACTTTGGATGAGTACTCACTGTTGCTTTTCTCCCTCTTTTCCCCCTTTCCTTTCTACCTGGTTGTCGCAACCAGATGCTGGAGCCCAGGAGCCAGACGCCACCGTCGACGACGGCTCCTACTACATCGGAGGTGCCTACTACTACGTGCAGCCCGCTGACGATGACCAGGAGTAGTTAGGAGGATCCCAGGCGGGAGGCCTGCGCCTCTTTCGATCTGTATCCCAGTTTGTGCTAGCCTTCTTAAGGCAAACTTGTTTAACTTATGTCTATACTCAGATATCTGATGCTTCCGCTGACTCGTCTATGATCGAGCACTTGTATTCGAGCCCTCGAGGGCCCTGGCTTGTATTATGATGCTTGTATGACTTATTTATGTTTTAGAGTTGTGTTGTGATATCTTCCCGTGAGTCCCTGATTTTGATCGTACACGTTTGCGTGCATGATTAGTGTACGATTGAATTGGGAGCGTCACAAGTTGGTATCAGAGCTGACTGCCTGTAGGAATCCCCCTTCCACGCTCTTTGGCCGAAGTTGAGTCCAGTCATTGCAAAACTTTTACTAACATGGCTGTGCGGCTTACGGGCCCACATCGCCATTGGGTGGTAGTAGGATCTTTTATTCCTCGACCTATACTCTGGGACTCTGACATCTCTTCTATTCGGGTTAAATGATTTTACTAACTCCAACTCTAGGTTCTCGTAAATACTTTCCCCCGGAGAGCCCCTCGGTCCGAACGATCGCTTGTTTCACCAGAAGAATCCGAAGACACCCTACGATGTTCTCTTGAGACTATGTGCCATTGCTTTTACAATTCCCTATCACCGATTTATCCTTATGGATAACTACCTACATTAGTCGTTCATACATTCATCCCCAGTTGATCTTGTTTTTACAAGATACACCGAAATTCTCTCTATTGTTCCGAGAATACTTTGTGCCTTGCAGTTCTTTGCCACCTGAATACCCCTACGGATAATTGTCGCTCTTACCGAGTATCCGCTCATCCCCAGTTGTTCATGTGTTTCACAAAATTCTTTGAAATACTATCCGATCTTTCGAGAATCCTCATTAGCGTATGGCTCTTGAAATGCTTGTCTGCCTGCATTTTGGTTAATTCCAAATGACTAGCAATATTCATGGATGTCCTTTGCCTTTATCATTTCGACTCACTTGATTCGATAATTTGCGAATGCTTGCAATCCTCAATCAGATCCTAGAATTCATCCTTCTGACTCAGACGTCATTTTGAACATGAGCTGGTCCTCGACCAATCAAGTTGACGTCGAATGTACCTCTAAGTCTATTCAACTTATCCATTCTTAATCAGAGCGTTTGCTTCTGATCCCTTGATTGGAAATCATAATTCATTTGCATTTGAGCTTTGAATTAGTTAGTTGTTTCTATAATCTGATGCCTTTGCATTCTCTTTCCTTCTGATTGAGTACCGATACTCACATCAGATTCCTTGTGGTCCGCAAGACCAATTGCTTGGTTATTATCCGACAGTGTCCTTCATATCCAATAACCTTGAGAGTTTCTCCCCTGATACATAATGCTTTTGGTAAATTGTGTCTTCTGCCTTTGGCAAGCTATATCCTATGCTTTTTGTCAACCATGCTCTGCTTTGAGCATGTGTTAAATTGATCCTAAAGTTCATGGTATATGTTCTAAGATGCCCTGTTGGGTTGAACCAACACCTTCACTATTCTGTGTGAACCCGAAAGATTTCACGGGTCATACTTATCTGGTATTGCACCAGGTAAAACTTTTAACAACTAATGTCATTTAAAAAACGAGAGGTGAATGGAAGGTTATACATTGAAGAAGTGGGAGTCGACCTTGAACTTTGAGTTCATGCCCATGGACACGATGTAGATCTTGTCATGGAAGCTTCTCGTAGCAATAATTATCCGCTTGATATAATTTCATCTTATATCTGGGATTTGGTCTTTTGCAATCGTGCTTTCCGACCATATTGTTCTTCTTTGGTCCCATTTCTCGGGCAATGTGAGTATTTGTCTTCTGTGGATCAATACACCAGTCCAACCTTTACTTTGATCTTTCGCCGAGTATTACACCCTGGTATCTCAAGATTATCACGGAACTGCATAACTTCTTATGAGTTCTCCATCAAGTACTACATTCTCACAGATTCCAATTTTTTCACGGGCTCTAAGTCATTAAACACTCAAGGACACCGATAACTGAATCGAGTCTGCACTGTGATTCAACAACTCTTAGTAATCTTCATTGCTTACGAGTTTGTACTCGATCGTGTCATTCCCAGCTGATTGACTACATCATCATCGCCAGGTTGACTGCTTGACCATTCTGCCTATGTCCTTCATCCTCGGGACACAATCCCGACAGTGCTCTAAGCTTACATCGAACTTTCACCATCATATTGTTTGTCTTGAGAGACAACTCTAAATTCTGAGATGACATCTTAACTATGGTTATAATAGCCTTTTGCTTCACCATTCCCTTGGCTTGATGTCGTCGCCGAGCGATTGCATCTTCATGGAGCCTCTCGACAAAATTTGTCGTGATCATCATCAACATTTTAACTCCTTCCAGGATACCAATCGAATTCATGATGAGAAATACCATCCTTCCCTCGATGATTTGTGTTATCATCGACCACTTTATTGCCTTCCGTTCAACACAAACTTGTTCGTGTTTTGTGTATACCTTGAGATCCTTGCTACCCAGCATTTGTTCTTCTTTACCTTGGAGTATTACCATCTTTTATGTTAAGAATGTCGTGAGAATTTCACCACGTCTTGAGAGTTCTTGGTATTGTGATACTTCTCACCCTCACCATTCTTTCTTGGTCCCCGTATTGATTCTAACCGGGATACCAACATGTGAACCGTGTTGCTTGGGTTCTGTACTTCTAGCAACCCTATTGCTTTGAAGTTAATGGTCGATATTTCATTCTTATACCATTGGTTATTGAAACACCATTCTGACATCATTCCTACCTAAGCCCATATCTCGGGTGCACCTTTCAACCAATGTTTAATTATGTATGTTTTCCTCGAACATACATCATTATATCAATTGATCTGACAAATGTTATCTCCTTGTTCACATGATTGTGGAAATCCATCTTTTTGGAAATCTCAAGGGATTGTCGCTGAGTCCTTCAGCCACCTCCTCATCCTCTCAGTTTAATGATGAACTCTTGTTTCGGAACTCGCTTCCATAGTTCATTTCCCCGAGAACCTTACAATGTCATCTCGACAATTTGTGTTGCACTTTCTTCTCAGGCATCCTGAATCTGAGTTATCCTAACGCCAATCAGATCTGAATCTCGGTCAGATATGATGGTTGGAACACTTTCCAAGAGTCACAACATTGGTCTTTATATGACCCGGTAAGGTGATGTCATGCCTAGCACACCTGGCCGGAGGACCTATTGTTATAGTTTCCATCTTAGCAAGGTTAACCAATCTTCCTTGAGGAAATTGTGAGACTTATTCTATAAGTTGATCCTGATGAATCCTTTGTATATCCAAGTCCGACCTTTGCTTGAAGACCATGTCAATGCTATCTCAAAGCATGTCTGTGGTACTCCGATTTTCAACAAGAACATTTGAAGCCCAATGCTAAATGTTTCTTGCTCAATTATCCAAACACCACTGTATGGGTAGTGTCATGAAGTTTCTCTCCCCTTACCTAAAGGGTTTTCTACATTATATCGTGTCATAGATATCAGGCTCTGCTTGTCCTTGGGAAGGATATGCCCCTGAAATATGTGTTTAAACACATTTTCCTTTCCATTGTTCTGTTTAATCTGATAACCATATTTTCCTTTCCATTGCTTGGTTTAACGTTTCTCGTGATCTATATGATCTAAGCAGTAATATTCTCCTACTTATGTAAACACCTCGGTGTACAATTCTGTCAGCAAAACCCTGTTACTATTGTTGATGACATTCCGGTAGCCACCGATGGACGAGAACTTTGCCTATTTGTCTGCCTCGTTCAACAAGCAGGAAGATGGTTCTCTTCGTCCCTCGCCCTTGGTACCGACGTTGTTGCCGACATAATCGACAGGCTATCCTCTGACATGCCTTGCCATCATGACCATGCAAGATGTCACCGCTCCTCCTACTTTTAACCCACATGGTGGGCCCATAACCCACAGTTCCACAGGATCGAAACCTGACTCTCCTATACACTCCCTGTTTCCAAAGTTATTCCTCACGCTTGGTTTCATATGTAATTCACGAGCCACCTTCCTAGTGATCTATTCTGGTATCAGACGCAATACTTATTCTCGTTGCTTTGAACCCCTTTCATGCCCTATAACAGGCATCGAACGATTGCCTGCCCGCTTGAAACTTCCCAGGATACCTCCTTACTTTGCTCTCGATATTTCCTTAAGTTTCAATTCGAGAGTTACTTTCCGCCACCTTCCTCGATGTTGCCGACCAGATAGTCAACCTTGCATAGGTGTGTTCTCCCGGAATACGCACCCTTTTTCTCTCATAAGTACGATGGAGTTCTCGAAGAAAGGATGCCGACTTCATCATGATGACCTGAAGCATAGAAATGAAGACATCAATGTAACTGATCGACCTCTTCGAGAAGAGCAACTAAGACCAAGAATACTCGTTAGAATTTCGTAACCAAATCCCTTCCCCCTACTCTCCCTCTTAAATCTCGGGACGAGATTTCTTGTAGTGGAGGAGAATTGTAACGCCCGGATAATTAAGCTACAGTGAACCTTCGCTAATGATGCCACGTCACCTCGGTTACTGTTGATAAACTCACATCAGTTCAAAACCCAGTTCAGACTTAAAATTTAAAATAAAGGCAAACAATAAAAATTTTCAAATATTAAAAATAAATGTTCGGGTGGAGCCAAATAATGTATAGGTAATTATGGTGGAGAAAGCACAATTTTATAAAATGTTTAAATAATCTAAAATGAATAAAAACAGAAGCTAATAATTGAAAAGAGTAAATAAAAGGGAAAAGCCCTACTCTACTGTGCACTTAGGCCTACTGCCAATAGTGCTAGACCAGCCCACCTCCACCGTCATCTCCTTCACCTGTTCATCGAGGGTGCGTTGGAGGCAGCGCGTGCGTCCGCGCCGCGGATGGCCACGCGGCGGCCATCCGCCGCATCCCCGGCGCATATAGGTCACCCTCGACACCCCCCGAAACCCTAGCTCCCTCATTTTCTTCCTCCTCGAGCCGTTCCGCTCGATTTGCTCGATCTCGAACACCATCGCCACCACTGCCTCATCGCCGTCATGGCCAACGGCCTCCTTGCCGACCAGGAAGAGGCCAAGAGAAGCGCCGTCGTCGCCTTCGTCGACTACACCACCGGATTGGGGCGGAGGAGCTGCAGCAACGGCGCCCGTGCCCGTTCCCCCTCGCCGGAATCTGCCTCGGCCGCGGCCTCGATCCGCCGTCGACCGAGCCTCACCAGCCCCCTCGACCTCCTCCAGCTGCCCCGAGTCGCTCCTCGTCACCGATGTGAGCAGCAACTTCGTCCTCCCCCGTCTCCCTCTTTCCCCTTCGCATCTAGTGCCTTAGGTCATCATCACCGTCGCGCCCCAGCTCCTGGCCATCGCGCACTCGTGGTCGTGCATCCCCACCCTGCTGCAGCGCTCCGCCCTGCTTCCCCTGCTGCGCCGCGGCCGCCGAGTCTCCCCACCGCGCCCCGGCGCGTGCCCCTGCCTGCGCCGCTGCCGCCGGCGGCCGCCTCTGCCCACGACCGCGCGCGCCACTCGGCTCCTTGGCCTCGCCGCAGCCCCACGCACCGCCTGTTGCTGCTGCCGTCGTTGCCTACTCTCCCCACTTCCGACCGAGCCGTCTCTAGCCGCCTTTGGCTGCTGCCGCCCGCCGTTCCGCTTTCCCCCCTCGCGCCCGTGCCCTTCCCTCGTAGCTCCCGTGCTGGCCTCGGCAGTGGCCGTGGCCATGGCCATGTGCCTGCGTGATGTGCGTGTGTGCACAGGCAAGTGCACGTATGTGCCTCTGGCACATGGGGCCATCCCAATTACTTAGTGCTAACATGTTTAGTTAGCCTGGTGTACCAATGGCATGTGGACCCTATTTACTAAATTAAAATGCTAAGTTAAAATTAAAGATATCACAGTCTATGACATCCGGGACCTGTTGTTACTATTCATCAATTGACTATTCAAACATTTACAGGGTCAACTCTGCCACTGGACCCCATTGTCAGTCACACAACCTTTCTGCTGGGTACATTCCTGGGTACCTATAGTAAATTTTCCTGTTTAATTCGAAATAATAAATAATTTCATAAAATACTAAAATCTTTAAAAATTCGTAGAAAATAAACCGTAGCTCGGATCGAAAAACTTTATACACGAAAGTTGCTCAAAACGATGAGAAGAATCCGGATACGCAGCCCGTTCATCCGCCACACACCCCTAGCATATCGAACACGCTACTTTCCCCCTCCGGTCCGTCTGTCCGAAACGCGGAACACCGGGGATACTTTCCTGGATGTTTCCCCCCTTCGCCGGTATCACCTCCTAGTGCATTAGGTCACATCTAGCACCGCGTATTGCCATGTTACGCTTTGTGATGCTTTGATTGCTCTGTTATTTATTGTGTTCCCCCTCCGTTACTTCTTTCCGGTAGACCCCGAGGCTGCCGGTGACCCCCAGTTCGACTACGGTGTTGACGACCCGTCCTTCTTGCCAGAGCAACCAGGCAAGCCCCCCCTTTGATCACCAGATATCGCCTATTCTTCTCTCTAATGCTTGCATTAGAGTAGTGTAGTATGTTACTGCTTTCCGTTAATCCTACCCTGATGCATACCCTGTCTTTGCTACTACTGTTGTTACCTTTACCTGCAATCCTACATGCTTAGTATAGGATGCTAGTATTCCATCAGTGGCCCTACATTCTTGTCCGTCTGCTGTGCTATACTATCGGGCTGTGATCACTTGGGAGGTGATCACGGGTTTATACTATATACTTTATACATTATACATGTGGTGACTAAAGTCGGGTCGGCTCGTGGAGCACCCGCGAGTGATTCACGGATCGGGGGCTGAAAGGACCTTTGTGCCGACGGCCCTCTGGGTGGATCTTTGTGGCGGAGCGACAGGGCAGGTTGTGACCGCCTAGGTGAGAGGTGGGCCTGGCCCTGGTCGGTGTCCATGGTTAGATCAATTAACACGCTTAACGAGATCTTGGTATTTGATCTGAGTCTGGCCATTTGGTCTATACGCACTAACCAACTACGCGGGGATAGTTATGGGCACTCAACGTCGTGGTATCAGCCGAAGCCTTCTTGACGTCAGCGACTGAGCGGCGCGCGCCGGGTTGGACCGCGTAACATGACTTCCTTTGTAATGGAGGTTGCTAGGTCTGCTCTCCGGCCGCATACGCAACGTGCAGGTGAGCAATGGGCGATGGGCCCAACCCCTGCGCGCATAGGATTTAGACCGGCGTGCTGACCTCTCTGTTGTGCCTAGGTTGGGCTGCGACGTGTTGATCTTCCGCGGCCGGGCATGACCCAGAAAAGTGTGTCCGGCCAAATGGGATCGAGCGTGTTGGGTTATGTGGTGCACCCCTGCAGGGAAGTTTATCTATTCGAATAGCCGTGTCCCTCGGTAAAAGGACGACCCGGAGTTGTACCTTGACCTTATGACAACTAGAACCGGATACTTAATAAAACACACCCTTCCAAGTGCCAAATATAACCCGGTGATCGCTCTCTAACAGGGCGACGAGGAGGGGATCGCCGGGTAGGTTTATGCTATGCGATGCTACTTAGTGAACTTACCATCTACTCTCTTCTACATGCTGCAAGATGGAGGTTGCCAGAAGCATAGTCTTCGACAGGATTAGCTATCCCCCTCTTATTCTGGCATTCTGCAGTTCAGTCCACCGATATGGCCCTTTACACATATACCCATGCATATGTAGTGTAGCTCCTTGCTTGCGAGTACTTTGGATGAGTACTCACGGTTGCTTTTCTCCCTCTTTTCCCCCTTTCCTTTCTACCTGGTTGTCGCAACCATATGCTGGAGCCAGGAGCCAGACGCCACCGTCGACGACAACTCCTACTACACCGGAGGTGCCTACTACTACGTGCATCCCACTGACGACGACCAGGAGTAGTTAGGAGGATCCCAGGCGGGAGGCCTGTGCCTCTTTCGATCTGTATCCCAGTTTGTGCTAGCCTTCTTAAGGCAAACTTGTTTAACTTATGTCTGTACTCAGATATTGTTGCTTCCGCTGACTCGTCTATGATCGAGCACTTGTATTCGAGCCCTCGAGGCCCCTGGCTTGTATTATGATGGTTGTATGACTTATTTATGTTTTAGAGTTGTGTTGTGATATCTTCCCGTGAGTCCCTGATCTTGATCGTACACGTTTGCGTGCATGATTAGTGTACGATTGAATCGGGGGCGTCACACTTATACATAGCATCTTAGCAGTAGCGCTGGACAAAATCATGCGCTACTGCTACTTAGTAGCAACGCGCGTCAATAAACCGCGCTATTGTTATAACTTTAGCAGTAGCGCATACTAGCAAAAAGCGCTGCTGCTATGTTTGAACTGGGCGCACATGGCTAGCCCAACTTAGCAGTAGCACGTATCCTCGTCCAGCGCTACTGCTATTCTCCTTAGCTGTAGCGCTTTTCTCGCACACGCGCTACTACTAACCCTATCATATCCTCCCCACGCGGCCGACCCTCTCTCACTCACTCTCCCTCTCAATCACTCTCGCCCGCGCCGATACCCGTCGTCCGCCACCGCCGCCGCCGTCGGCCGTCCTCCACCGAGGTACTCCCTCCTCCTCCCACCGCGCCCTCCTCCCTCCTCCTCCCACCGCGCCCTCCTCCCTCCGCCTCCGGCCGCCCCCTCCTCCCTCCTCCTCCGGCCGCCCCCTCCTCCCTCCTCCCTCCTCCGTCGGCAGCCCTCCTCCCACCGCCCCTCCCTCCTCCTCCGGCCGGCCCCTCCCCCCTCCTCCGGCCGCCCCTCCTCCCTCCTCCCTCCTCCAACCGCCCCTCCCTCCTCCTCCTCCGGCCGGCCCCTCCCCCTCCTCCTCCGGACGCCCCCTCCCCCTCCTCTCTCCTCCTTCCCTCCGTTGTCTCTGTTCTTGCAAATTGTAGGTAATTTAAATGTAGATTTTAGAATGTAGACATTGTAGAATGTAGGTTTTTTAATAGAATAATTTTTTTTGACTATTTTAGGTGTTTGAATAAAATAGAAGTAAGAAAATTTAGGGTAGAACTAGGGTAGTAGAATTTTTAGCAAGTGTTTAATAGAAATTAGTAAGTGATTAATATAGCTAGTTTACTTATATTAAGTGATAAATAGAACTACTTTATTTAGTAAGTGCTTAATAGAACTAGTTTATTTATAGTAAGTGCTTAATAGAACTAGTTTATTTAGTAAGTGTTTAAAATAATTAGTAAGTAAATTAATAAACTAGTTGAACTAGTTTAGTTTTAGTTGAACTAGTTTAGTAAGTAAATTAATAAACTAGTTGAACTAGTTGAATTAATAGAACTAATGTATTTTTAGTAAGGAAATTAATATAACTAGTTGAACTACTTTATTTTTAGAAAGAACTAGTTTTTTTCTATTTATAGTAAGTTTATATTTAGTAAGAACTAGTTGAATTAATAGAACTAGTTGAACATGTCATATTTGTTGTTATTTTTTTATTTTAAGCAATTATTCGGGATGTATTAGTGATAACTTATAGGGTTTTTGCTTTTGCAGAAATCAAGGAGCCCCTCCATCATCCCCGCCGTCGTCCCCGTCACCGACCCCCTCCGACCTCGAGGTGAGACCAGCCAAATCTCCATGTCAATATGAGTCCTATAAGATATATATGATGTAGATAAAAACATGTATATCCTGTGTTGCTCAAATAGGATATGTGGTTGCCCAAGTGGCCGGTCATGTTCTGGTTACACCTCCGAGTGGCCTATGTTTTGCCGGAGTGTTGATTAATTTCCGTTCGGCAAATTTCAGGCGCTTGATATGTCCTTTTTTAGGAAAGGTCATGCCGGATTTTTCCGTGAATTCCGGCATGACTTGTGCTAGAATATGTAGGAAATATCGAGTGGCCTGGATTTTCTCGAAAAATAATGATCTAATTTAGATTTTTTAGTACATATATTTAATTGTACAAGTTTAATCTTTGAATTATGAACGTAGGAAATGTCGTACTCGGATGATGAAAGTCTCCCGGGGGAGTGCAGCCGGTGCCATGACGATCGAGGTCTGTGCGACAGGTGCCCTTACCTGGACGATGATCGGCGCTTCAGCATTAAGCTCGAGGAGACCTTCGACGTTGAAACGGTACGCAACGACGACAAGTATTTTTTTCGTAATTAAGCACGACTTCAACTATTTCAACGTCTAATTTTCATCTTTTACAATTCGACTAGCTTATCCCATGCCATGCAAGACGCTATGTCTTGGAGAGGATGGGTTTTGAAGACCATGAAAATTTTGAAACAAAGAAAATACACTTAAGGACCCATCATGATATGGATTTTGAAGTAAATCTGTACAATTCTCAGAGCGTAACCCATTTTGGTTGCCAAAATTGGGAAGCACTTTGCAAAATGTATGGTTTTATGAGGGTATGATTGTCACCATGGATCTTGGTGATCCTGATATCGAGCAAAACAATATGGACAGTTGGGTCCTTGTTAATACGCTTTCGATTCTACCGCTATGTGAGTTTCTCAAACATAGTTATTAACTAATTTATATTGTTTATTTCAAAATAGTTGACAACTTATTTTCATTGACAGCTTATTTCCATTCTTCAAAGAATGTGCGGAAGATGGTAGACAAAACCCACTACACCGATGGCTCCGAATTAACTTATAAGGAGAAAAATCATCTGATCGCATTTTGTACTTTTTTTGAGAATTACAATACCTATTATCGAACTCCTCCAAATTATGATGAATACGTGCCACTAGTGCACGTGTTGAACCATGATAACTTCTATGGAGATACCCTGGTAAGATTTTTTACTATTACGACATCCGTGCATCTTTTGCATACTTCTAAAACTAGTACATCATTGCTAACTACGAAGTTATTACTATGTTTTTCAACAGAAAATCCCGATGGATTGTGTGCCTCATCTGATGTATTACAATGGTCGCCTTGAAGTTCTGAACATACAGCTAGGTCATCCTACGGATCTCACCTGTGCATATCAGATTTCTGAAACCGGTGAACACATGCTAATCAAAGAGTGGAAAAAAATGTTTGGACATTCGTAAGGAGGTTCTTGGAAGCAACATTAAGCGAAAGGCAAGAATTGGAGACAGGATAATCTGCATTCTCCATAATGGAGAGCCAGGGGCTATCTTGTTTTTTGCTATTTTACCTTAGAGAATATAGTAGGTCCTAAGAGAATGTAGTAGGTCCTATGAGGTACAATATGTTTATTATGTGGTACAATGTGTTAGAGTTGATGATGATGAGTAGTTGTGATTATGACTAGTGACCAACTTGCTATGTGATGTCTCATCGATGAAAACGATGATCATGAGGAGGTGTTATATGACAATGATATATTATGATGATAAGTTGTTAATGATATGATGGTGATGATGACGATGATATTTATTATAGCATTGTGTGAAAGAACCACAGATTAGTTTCAAGTGGATGTCCATCCACTTGAAACTAGTCCACGGTTCTTTCACCCAATGATGTAATAACTCATTATGATGTAAAAACAATCTCTAAATTGCTGCTGTATGAAAACTTGTATAGAGGTGTATGAATACAACATGAAATAAAGAAGAAATAAAATACGGAATAATAGTAGTAGCGCGGGCTAGGAGAAGCGCTACTAGTAATTACCAGTAGCGCCTCGTCGGGAAAGCGCTACTACTAAGTCGGTGTAGCAGTAGCGTTGGTTAACCAACGCTACTGCTAACCTTTAGCTGTAGCGCCGTACCAGTAGCGCTCCTGCCCGCGCTACTAATAGGCCTAAAACCCGTGCTGCTGCTAGGCTTTTCCCTAGTAGTGTATGCAGGTGACAAGGATCGTAGGAAGTCCACATCCGGATACCTGATGACTTATGCAGGGGGGCAGTGTCATGGCAATCAAGATTGCAGAAATGTGTTTCTACATCAACTACAGAAGCTGAGTACATTGCAGCAGTTGATGCTGGCAAGGAGGTTTTGTGGATGAAGAACTTCTTGCAAGAGCTCGGTATGAAGCAAGAGAAGTATGTTCTGTTTTGTGACAGTCAGAGTGCTATTCATCTTGCCAAGAATTCAAGCTATCACTCTCGAACCAAGCACATTAATGTGAGGTACCATTGGATTCGAGATGTTGTGAGTTCCAAGTTGCTGAAACTTGAGAAGATCCATACCAACGACAATGGTTCGGATATGATGACCAAGATATTGCCAAATGAGAAGCTACAAGCATGTTGCAAGGTAGCGGGCATGGCGGTGCCCCCCTCATGAGTCGGAGGGGGAGATTTGTTGGGATATCCTCCTCATGTGGGCTGTGAGGAGATGACCATTTGAGGCCTTTTAGGCAGCCCAAAGAGGTGCAGAAGCCCACTACCCATTAGGGTTATGACCTAGGGTCATTTTGGACTTTGCACATGAGTGGAAGGGATGCTTTACCCTCCATCCAGCAGCCACCACCAAATGTGACGAAAATCAGTTCATCCTCCAAGAGAGAAGAAGAGAGAAAACCAAGAGAGAGCAAGGGAAGAAGAGGAAGATTGAAGGAAGAAGAAAAAGGGAGCTCCTCCCCAAGGTTGTGATGGTCCAAATCCACTACCTTGCCTCCTTCAAGCTTCGGTTCCACAATCTTTGGTGAGATTGTTCCAATCCCTAGTTCTTGAGCCCCAAATCTTGTTGTGTTCATCCAAGATTCAGAAATCTTGATGTATGAGACCCTCTAGTGCTGTCTAGAGAAGAACTTGTTGTATCCCACATTTGATAATAGTGAAAGAGGATTTGGGTGGCTTCGGCCCGTGGTTTTTCCCCTCAAGTTCAGGGGTTTTCCACGTAAAAATCTGGTGTCTCTTTGTTGATGCTAGGTGCTGTCCAGAAACTTACTCCTACCACAAGACACTAGGCTGAGAAGTGTCTTGCCTGCTGAGTAACATTTTCTGCCTCAATATATGCTGCTGCATATGTTTCCTTCCGTGCTAAGCAACGATCCTTGAGTTAGTACATGATGTGATGCTGGGATTACTTGTTTCCGCTGCAGTCAAGTGCATTTGTGTGCTAATTCTCAACAGAAGTGAAACTGGAAGAAGTGTGCTGCCGGAGGAGGGCTTGAGGCACGCGCCGCCGCCGGCCGCGGTGGTGGCGCGTCGTCCACGTCAAAGCCGCCGAAGTCCAGGATGGTGACAGGCTTCATTGTTCTTTCTCTCGAGCTCCGCCTTGAGCGTCCCCGCGTTGGCGAGGCCGTCCACAAACACGCGCCCGCTGTCCCCAAAACCGACTTGGAACCAAGGTTTTGGTTACCGAATGAGACAATTTTACCCAGGGGGACTGGTAAACGTGGTTACCACGGTTACCAAAAAATACCGATAATATTTCGAGCGAATTTTATAGTTAAATTTGAATTCAAATAAGTGAATGAATGAACATTCGAACCAGAGACCTCTCAAGACAAGAACTAGGTTTCTATCAACACGTCAGAACCAACTCTCATGGCATTAATTAGATCCTACATACTTTACTATAAATCGAGCGTTTAAATTCAAAAAATTGGTATTTTTTTGCTTGATATGGGGATTTACCGAGGGGCACGGAAATACGCGGTAACCATGGGAAATCTCGAAATTTCGACCGGTAACCAAAACCTTGCTTGGAACCATACGCTCTCCACCCCTGCAACCAAAACACGGCCGTACGTTGCATGCATGCATGGACATATACTCATGGATAGATAGATCACGCGTGCGTACGTACAACTGATGCGCTCGAGGGCCTTCTTAATCTTCTTCCCGCAGCCGTTGCAGTGCACCTCCGTCGCGAAGACATCGGCTTCCGCGCCATTCTTCTGCTCGATCGCCTCGCTGTTTTGCTTCCTCCGATGAAATCAATCGTCGACGTCCTATGTATATTCCTATATTTGTATGTATGGGCTCTCAAGGAAGTAATCGCTAACTGTGGGTTACCTTCCTCAGTCAAGCAGGCCGATGATCTCGTGTGCAAGGTAAATTTTGATTTACTTTTCCTGCAATAAGAAAATCTGATTGACTTGACGTTTCATATTTATTACTAGTATGCTTTTCTTTAGGTTAGTGGATTTTCTAAACTTACCATAGTTCATATATATGAAGTCCATTTTTTTGGGACAAAAGGACGGTTTTTATTGACTCAAAATAAGATATCTAGATTGATTACAAACAAATGGGTGCACACCCGAGATGTACACAACCAATATCAATGCACACATGCAAAAAAACAAGAGGTAAGACAAAAACTATGCCTATATGGAGGAAAAGAAAAAGAAATACTGAAGCAACCGAAACAACTATCCAATCAAGTGCACTCCGTCCCATTTTTTTTTTGCGAGATAAAGTGGGTTTTATTCCTTAGTAATAGTGTTATAGTCAGCTAATACAAGATTTGAGACACTATCTGGCATATGGCGCAACCAACAAGCGGTGCTACCACCAAATCTACCAATATTAGCTAGACAATGAGCAACCCTATTTTGATTTCAGCTGTATGTGATCCATAAAGATCTGTGCTTATCCTACCAAGGCTTGCAGAGTCAGAGCACCGTATAGCCTTCCAAGGGAAAGAGGTTCACAGTTGTCTAAATCCAACCAATGCTACTAGGAATAATTCTCACTAGTGGGCGGAGGCACGGCGGCATGCCGCGCACCGCAGAAGCCCGTTTGTGTATCTATATATTGCTTTTCTTGCGAGGTGAGAAGAGGTGGTCGTGGATTGAGGGCAAGCTGTGTGTGTGTGTGCGCGCGCGCGCGTGTGTGTGGGTGTGGGTGCGTGCGTGCGTGCGTGCGTGCGTGCGTGTGCGTATGTGAGTTTATTTGTTTTGGGCTAAAAAAATATCCAGCATAGTTGGGCCAAAAAAAATAGAAGTTTGTTCGTGGAAGATTAATAATGAGAAAATAAAAGAGTTTTTTTGCGGGTGAGAAAATAAAAGAGTTCACATTTGTATGTCACATATTTAAATTTGGCCGGTGTTGTTTAATCTTTTTTTGGCAGTGTTTTGCCATATTCCCTTTTGCTCCAACGTGCATATGCACCCATTGTCGAAATACACATTTCGAAAAGTTGAAAAATTCGGAACAAAAATCCCGCGTGTATATCCGGACATTTTATGTCCGTTCACAAGGTTTCGGTGAAAAACGACGTTTTCTGTGGCTTGTGTAAAAAGACAATTTCTGATGCTTTATTCTAACTATTCACGAGGCATTTCTTTATCTTTTTTACACAAGCCACAAAAAACGTCGTTTTTCACCGAAACCTTGTGAACGGACATAAAATGTCCGGATATACACGCAGGATTTTTGTTCCAAATTTTTCAACTTTTCAAAATGTGTGTTTTCGACAATGGGTGCATATGCACCTAGGAGCAAAAAAGCCGCGTCCGTTTTGCAAAAAAAGCCGCGTCCATGCTAAAGCGATTACTCTAGTTTAAAAGTATTTTAGCTTGAGCTGTTTCTATAACTCATAAGAGAGAAGAGAGGTGAAACAATTTATTTGTGATGCGACTTAAAAAGTATTTGCAGATCTAGCCCATCAAATTAAAACAAATCTTAAACTGAAAAGATAATCTTTTATGTATAGAAAGTCTATTCATCACCCAAGGTGTAGAATAAGTTATTCTTCACCGAGTTAATATTACGATCATTTCATAAATAAATTACATTTGAATACAAATAGTTACATTCATATTGATTCACTGCGTAAAATTTGGCATAAGAAAAAAAATATAGGTCATTAGACCAGAAATATTGCACTTTTATGTACATTTTACACTATGTTTTTACATTTGTAATTTTATGTAACATAAAATATTTTCTTACGGCAATTATATATTTTCTTACGTTCTTTTTTTACGTCTGAAACAAGACAAAATTTACGGAACGCAAAATTGCGGTGCATTGATGCTAAAATAGAGGGGGCGGGGGGAGGTGGGGGGGGGGGGGGGGGTGGGGGTTGTGAAGAATAACAATTCCTCACACAGGGTGACGAATATTTTCTTTGGAGGCCGAGCTCATGGAGCTCAGTTTTGAAAATTTTGAATTTCATAAAATTTCATATTTTTTACATTTTAAAAAATTTCTGAAAAAAACACAGATATACATGAAGGCATAACACACATGTGTGCAAATTTTCAGGGCAAAATACGTTGAAATGAGGGCTGTGCAAAAAAGACAAATATGTGGTTTTTTAACCCATGATACTATTCATCCTCCCAGGCCATGAATTTGTCCTTTTTGTACAGGTCACATTTCAACGTTTTTCATCTTGAAATTTTACACACATACAGATAACATTCTTGTTTACTTGCACAATTGTTTTCAGATTTGTTTGAAACAGAAAAGTTTGATTTTGATTTTTTTTTTCAAAAAAAGGCCTCCATGGAGGCCGAGAGCCAAACGTCCATTCTCTATATACCTCGTATACGCATTGGTTCATTAGCATCATCGACAAAATGTTTGTACGGAAAAATAATTGATGTAAATAATACCATTAACTATTTCTATCAAGATTAATCTATATATATATATATATATATATATATATATATATATATATATATATATATATTCTATATATATATAGTGTCTATATATACATGTCTTATCTTACGCTATTGACTACGCATTTGAGCACCAAGATAAACCTTTACATTTGGAAGATAAATTCATTAGCATCATCTACAAAATGTTTGTACGGACAAAATAACTGATGTAGATAATACCATTAATTATTTCTATCAAGATTTTCAGCTGCCACAAATACCACTCTACTTGGGTGCACTGACACGTTATCTGAAAGAGCATCACTGTAATTAGAACCTTAAATTGATTATTTGCCACTTTTACCTTTCTTCTAACTGCCAAAAATTTATGCTAGCAGACATTGCCAGAAATGCAATGTACTTTAAAGAACACAATGCTTTTGTACGACAATATATATTCAATCTATCAGAATCAGGATGTGTTACTACAACAAGAAAATTGCTAATCTAACACAAATGAGACATACAAGTTTTCTATATTGGGCAGCCCGCAAGCCTGACAGTGACTCCTTTGATATTATTTGCACAAATGAAACTGCAAGTTTTTTTAATAGTTTTAGGAACTTCAATGTATCCTTTATTGTCACATACATCCTTTATTGTTATTGTAGTACCTTTTAGAGTATCCACGTAGTGCACCTTACTTGTATTCACCTTGTAAACTTTGAATGACTGAAAAGTTTCCAGAGTCCTGGTATTCCTTTCTATCATGGTGTAGATTGTTGCATTCCAGTTTATGCTGGAGCAAAGAATTTATTATCCTAGTGAATATCGCTTGTTTCTTACAACGTGTTAACAGTAGAGTATGATTGTGAAGGAAATATGCCCTAGAGGCAATAATAAAGTTATTATTTATTTCCTTATATCACGATAAATGTTTATTATTCATGCTAGAATTGTATTAACCGGAAACATAATACATGTGTGAATACATAGACAAACAGAGTGTCACTAGTATGCCTCTACTTGACTAGCTCGTTGATCAAAGATGGTTATGTTTCCTAGCCATAGACATGAGTTGTCATTTGATTAACGGGATCACATCATTAGGAGAATGATGTGATTGACTTGACCCATTCAGTTAGCTTAGCACTTGATCGTTTAGTATGTTGCTATTGCTTTCTTCATGACTTATACATGTTCCTATGACTATGAGATTATGCAACTCCCGTATACCGGAGGAACACTTTGTGTGCTACCAAACGTCACAACGTAACTGGGTGATTATAAAGGTGCTCTACAGGTGTCTCCAAAGGTACTTGTTGGGTTGGCGTATTTCGAGATTAGGATTTGTCACTCCGATTGTCGGAGAGGTATCTCTGGGCCCACTCAGTAATACACATCACTATAAGCCTTGCAAGCATTGTGACTAATGAGTTAGTTGCGGGATGATGTATTACGAAACGAGTAAAGAGACTTGTCGGTAACGAGATTGAACTAGGTATCGAGATACCGACGATCGAATCTCGGGCAAGTAACATACCGATGACAAAGGGAACAACGTATGTTGTTATGCGGTCTGACCGATAAAGATCTTCGTAGAATATGTGGGAACCAATATGAGCATCCAGGTTCCGCTATTGGTTATTGACCGAGAGGTGTCTCGGTCATGTCTACATAGTTCTCGAACCCGTAGGGTCCGCACGCTTAACGTTACGATGACAGTTATATTATGAGTTTATATGTTTTGATGTACCGAAGGTTGTTCGGAGTCCCGGATGTGATCACGGACATAACGAGGAGTCTCGAAATGGTCGATACATAAAGATTGATATATTGGAAGCCTATGTTTGGACATCGGAAGTGTTCCGGGTGAAATCGGGATTTTTCCGGAGTACCGGGAGGTTACCGGAACCCCCCGGTAACTTAATAGGCCTTAGTGGGCCTAGGTGGAAGAGAGGAGAGGAGGCCAGGGCAGGGCCGCGCCCCCTCCCCCCCAGTCCGAATAGGACAAGGAGAGGGGGGCGGCGCCCCCCTTCCTTCCTCCCCTCCACCTTTTCCCCCTTCCTCTCCTAGTCCGACATGGAAAGGGGGGGAGTCCTACTCCCGGTAGGAGTAGGACTCCTCCTGGCGCGCCTCTCCTCCTTGGCCGGCGGCCTTCCCCTTGCTCCTTTATATACGGGGGCAGGGGGGCACCTCTAGACACACAATTGATCAACGATATTTTAGCCGTGTGCGGTGCCCCCCTCCACCATATTACACCTCGATAATATCGTAGCGGTGCTTAGGCGAAGCCCTGCGTCGGTAGAACATCATCGTGCTGACGAAACTCTCCCTCAACACTCGGCTGGATCGGAGTTCGAGGGACGTCATCGAGCTGAACGTGTGCTGAACTCGGAGGTGCCGTGCGTTCGGTACTTGATCGGTCGGATCATGAAGACGTACGACTACATCAACCGCGTTGTGTTAACGCTTCCGCTTTCGGTCTACGAGGGTACGTGGACAACACTCTCCCCTCTCGTTGCTATGCATCACCATGATCTTGCGTGTGCGTAGGAAATTTTTTGAAATTACTACGTTCCCCAACAGTGGCATCCGAGCCTGGTTTTATGCGTTGATGTTATGCACGAGTAGAACACAAGTGAGTTGTGGGCGATATAAGTCATACTGCTTACCAGCATGTCATACTTTGGTTCGGCGGTATTGTGAGATGAAGCGGCCCAGACCGACATTAGGCGTACGCTTACGCGAGACTGGTTTCACCGTTGCGAGCACTCGTTGCTTAAAGGTGACTGGCGGGTGTCTGTCTCTCTCACTTTAGTTGAACCGAGTGTGGCTACGCCCGGTCCTTGCGAAGGTTAAAACAGCACCAACTTGACAAACTATCGTTGTGGTTTTGATGCGTAGGTAAGAACGGTTCTTGCTAAGCCCGTAGCAGCCACGTAAAACTTGCAACAACAAAGTAGAGGACGTCTAACTTGTTTTTGCAGGGCATGTTGTGATGTGATATGGTCAAGACATGATGCTATATTTTATTGTATGAGATGATCATGTTTTGTACCCGAGTTATCGGCAACTGGCAGGAGCCATATGGTTGTCGCTTTATTGTATGCAATGCAATCGCCATGTAATTGTTTTATTTTATCACTAAGCGGTAGCGATAGTCGTAAAAGCAATAGTTGGCGAGACGACAACGATACTACGATGGAGATCAAGGTGTCGCGCCGGTGACGATGGTGATCATGACGGTGCTTCGGAGATGGAGATCACAAGCACAAGATGATGATGGCCATATCATATCACTTATATTGATTGCATGTGATGTTTATCTTTTATGCATCTTATCTTGCTTTGATTGACGGTAGCATTATAAGATGATCTCTCACTAAAATTTCAAGATAAAAGTGTTCTCCCTGAGTATGCACCGTTGCGAAAGTTCTTCGTGCTGAGACACCACGCGATGATCGGGTGTGATAGGCTCTACGTTCAAATACAACGGGTGCAAAACAGTTGCACACGCGGAATACTCAGGTTAAACTTGACGAGCCTAGCATATGCAGATATGGCCTCGGAACACGGAGACCGAAAGGTCGAGCGTGAATCATATAGTAGATATGATCAACATAGTGATGTTCACCATTGAAACTACTCCATCTCACGTGATGATCGGACATGGTTTAGTTGATATGGATCACGTGATCACTTAGAGGATTAGAGGGATGTCTATCTAAGTGGGAGTTCTTAAGTAATATGATTAATTGAACTTGAATTTATCATGAACTTAGTACCTGATAGTATCTTGCTTGTCTATGTTAATTGTAGATAGATGGCCCGTGTTGTTGTTCCGTTGAATTTTAATGCGTTCCTTGAGAAAGCAAAGTTGAAAGATGATGGTGGCAATTACACGGACTGGGTCCGTAACTTGAGGATTATCCTCATTGCTGCACAGAAGAATTACGTCCTGGAAGCACCGCTGGGTGCCAGGCCTGCTGCAAGAGCAACACCAGAAGTTATGAACGTCTGGCAGAGCAAAGCTGATGACTACTCGATAGTTCAGTGTGCCATGCTTTACGGCTTAGAACTGGGTCTTCAACGACGTTTTGAACGTCATGGAGCATATGAGATGTTCCAGGAGTTGAAGTTAATATTTCAAGCAAATGCCCGGATTGAGAGATATGAAGTCTCCAATAAGTTCTACAGCTGCAAGATGGAAGAGAATAGTTCTGTCAGTGAGCATATACTCAAAATGTCTGGGTATAATAATCACTTGATTCAACTGGGAGTTAATCTTCCGGATGATAGCGTCATTGACAGAATTCTTCAATCACTGCCACCAAGCTACAAGAGCTTCGTGATGAACTATAACATGCAAGGGATGAATAAGACAATTCCCGAGCTCTTCGCAAAGCTAAAGGCAGCGGAGGTAGAAATCAAAAAGGAGCATCAAGTGTTGATGGTCAATAAGACCACTAGTTTCAAGAAAAAGGGCAAAGGGAAGAAGAGGGGGAACTTCAAGAAGAACAGCAAGCAAGTTGCTGTTCAGGAGAAGAAACCCAAGTCTGGACCTAAGCCTAAGACTGAGTGCTTCTACTACAAGCAGACTGGTCACTGGAAGCGGAACTGCCCCAAGTATTTGGCGGATAAGAAGGATGGCAAGGTGAACAAAGGTATATGTGATATACATGTTATTGATGTGTACCTTACTAATGCTCGCAGTAGCACCTGGGTATTTGATACTGGTTCTGTTGCTAATATTTGCAACTCAAAACAGGGGCTACGGATTAAGCGAAGATTGGTTAAGGACGAGGTGACGATGCGCGTGGGAAATGGTTCCAAAGTCGATGTGATCGCGGTCGGCACGCTACCTCTACATCTACCTTCGGGATTAGTTTTAGACCTAAATAATTGTTATTTGGTGCCAGCGTTAAGCATGAACATTATATCTGGATCTTGTTTGATGCGAGACGGTTATTCATTTAAATCAGAGAATAATTGTTGTTCTATTTATATGAATAATATCTTTTATGGTCATGCACCCTTGAAGAGTGGTCTATTTTTGTTGAATCTCGATAGTAGTGATACACATATTCATAATGTTGAAGCCAAAAGATGCAGAGTTGATAATGATAGTGCAACTTATTTGTGGCACTGCCGTTTAGGTCATATCGGTGTAAAGCGCATGAAGAAACTCCATACTGATGGACTTTTGGAATCACTTGATTATGAATCACTTGGTACTTGCGAACCGTGTCTCATGGGCAAGATGACTAAAACACCGTTCTCCGGTACTATGGAGAGAGCAACTAATTTGTTGGAAATCATACATACGGATGTATGTGGTCCGATGAATATTGAGGCTCGTGGCGGATATCGTTATTTTCTCACCTTCACAGATGATTTGAGCAGATATGGGTATATCTACTTAATGAAACATAAGTCTGAAACATTTGAAAAGTTCAAAGAATTTCAGAGCGAAGTTGAAAATCATCGTAACAAGAAAATAAAGTTTCTACGATCAGATCGTGGAGGAGAATATTTGAGTTACGAGTTTGGCCTACATTTGAAACAATGCGGAATAGTTTCACAACTCACGCCACCCGGAACACCACAACGTAATGGTGTGTCCGAACGTCGTTATCGTACTTTACTAGATATGGTGCGATCTATGATGTCTCTTACTGATTTACCGCTATCGTTTTGGGGTTATGCTTTAGAGACGGCTGCATTCACTCTAAATAGGGCACCATCAAAATCCGTTGAAACGACACCTTATGAACTATGGTTTGGCAAGAAACCAAAGTTGTCGTATCTTAAAGTTTGGGGTTGCGATGCTTATGTGAAGAAACTTCAACCTGATAAGCTCGAACCTAAATCGGAGAAATGTGTCTTCATAGGATACCCAAAGGAGACTGTTGGGTACACCTTCTATCACAGATCCGAAGGCAAGACATTCGTTGCTAAGAATGGATCCTTTCTAGAGAAGGAGTTTCTCTCGAAAGAAGTGAGTGGGAGGATAGTAGAACTTGATGAGGTAACTGTACCTGCTCCCTTATTGGAAAGTAGATCATCACAGAAACCAGTTTCTGCGACACCTACACCAATTAGTGGGGAAGTTAATGATAATGATCATGAAACTTCAGATCAAGTTATTACTGAACCTCGTAGGTCAACCAGATTAAGATCCGCACCAGAGTGGTACGGTAATCCTTTTCTGGAGGTTATGTTACTAGACCATGACGAACCTACGAACTATGAAGAAGCGATGGTGAGCCCAGATTCCGCAAAATGGCTTGAAGCCATGAAATCCGAGATGGGATCCATGTATGAGAACAAAGTATGGACTTTGGTTGACTTGCCTGATGATCGGCAAGCCATTGAAAATAAATGGATCTTCAAGAAGAAGACTGACGCTGACGGTAATGTTACTGTCTATAAAGCTCGACTTGTTGCGAAAGGTTTTCGACAAGTTCAAGGGATTGACTACGATGAGACCTTCTCACCCGTAGCGATGCTTAAGTCTGTCAGAATCATGTTAGCAATTGCCGCATTTTATGATTATGAAATTTGGCAAATGGATGTCAAAACTGCATTCCTGAATGGATTTCTGGAAGAAGAGTTGTATATGATGCAACCGGAAGGTTTTGTCGATCCAAAGGGAGCTAACAAAGTGTGCAAGCTCCAGCGATCCATTTATGGACTGGTGCAAGCCTCTCGGAGTTGGAATAAACGCTTTGATAGTGTGATCAAAGCATTTGGTTTTATACAGACTTTTGGAGAAGCCTGTATTTATAAGAAAGTGAGTGGGAGCTCAGTAGCATTTCTGATATTATATGTGGATGACATATTGCTAATTGGAAATGATATAGAATTTCTGGATAGCATAAAGGGATACTTGAATAAGAGTTTTTCAATGGAAGACCTCGGTGAAGCTACATATATATTAGGCATCAAGATCTATAGAGATAGATCAAGACGCTTAATTGGACTTTCACAAAGCACATACCTTGACAAAGTTTTGAAGAAGTTCAAAATGGATCAAGCAAAGAAAGGGTTCTTGCCTGTACTACAAGGTGTGAGATTGAGTAAGACTCAATGCCCGACCACTGCAGAAGATAGAGAGAAGATGAAAGATGTTCCCTATGCTTCAGCCTTAGGCTCTATCATGTATGCAATGCTGTGTACCAGACCTGATGTGTGCCTTGCGATAAGTTTAGCAGGGAGGTACCAAAGTAATTCAGGAGTGGATCACTGGACAACGGTCAAGAACATCCTGAAATACCTGAAAAGGACTTAGGATATGTTTCTCGTTTATGGAGGTGACAAAGAGCTCATCGTAAATGGTTACGTTGATGCAAGCTTTGACACTGATCCGGACGATTCTAAATCGCAAACCGGATACGTGTTTACATTGAACGGTGGAACTGTCAGTTGGTGCAGTTCTAAGCAAAGTGTCGTGGCGGGATCTACGTGTGAAGCGGAGTACATAGCTGCTTCGGAAGCAGCAAATGAAGGAGTCTGGATGAAGGAGTTCATATCCGATCTAGGTGTCATACCTAGTGCATCGGGACCAATGAAAATCTTTTGTGACAATACTGGTGCAATTGCCTTAGCAAAGGAATCCAGATTTCACAAGAGAACCAAGCACATCAAAAGACGCTTCAATTCCATCCGGGATTTAGTCCAGGTGGGAGACATAGAAATTTGCAAGATACATACGGATCTGAATGTTGCAGACCCGTTGACTAAGCCTCTTCCACGAGCAAAACATGATCAGCACCAAGACTCCATGGGTGTAAGAATCATTACTGTGTAATCTAGATTATTGACTCTAGTGCAAGTGGGAGACTGAAGGAAATATGCCCTAGAGGCAATAATAAAGTTATTATTTATTTCCTTATATCATGATAAATGTTTATTATTCATGCTAGAATTGTATTAACCGGAAACATAATACATGTGTGAATACATAGACAAACAGAGTGTCACTAGTATGCCTCTACTTGACTAGCTCGTTGATCAAAGACGGTTATGTTTCCTAGCCATAGACATGAGTTGTCATTTGATTAACGAGATCACATCATTAGGAGAATGATGTGATTGACTTGACCCATTCAGTTAGCTTAGCACTTGATCGTTTAGTATGTTGCTATTGCTTTCTTCATGACTTATACATGTTCCTATGACTATGAGATTATGCAACTCCCGTTTACCGGAGGAACACTTTGTGTGCTACCAAACGTCACAACGTAACTGGGTGATTATAAAGGTGCTCTACAGGTGTCTCCAAAGGTACTTGTTGGGTTGGCGTATTTCGAGATTAGGATTTGTCACTCCGATTGTCGGAGAGGTATCTCTGGGCCCACTCAGTAATACACATCACTATAAGCCTTGCAAGCATTGTGACTAATGAGTTAGTTGCGGGATGATGTATTACGGAACGAGTAAAGAGACTTGCCGGTAACGAGATTGAACTAGGTATCGAGATACCGACGATCGAATCTTGGGCAAGTAACATACCGATGACAAAGGGAACAACGTATGTTGTTATGCGGTCTGACCGATAAAGATCTTCGTAGTATATGTGGGAACCAATATGAGCATCCAGGTTCCGCTATTGGTTATTGACCGGAGAGGTGTCTCGGTCATGTCTACATAGTTCTCGAACCCGTAGGGTCCGCACGCTTAACGTTACGATGACAGTTATATTATGAGTTTATATGTTTTGATGTACCGAAGGTTGTTCGGAGTCCCGGATGTGATCACGGACATAACGAGGAGTCTCGAAATGGTCGAGACATAAAGATTGATATATTGGAAGCCTATGTTTGGACATCGGAAGTGTTCCGGGTGAAATCGGGATTTTTCCGGAGTACCGGGAGGTTACCGGAACCCCCCGGTAACTTAATGGGCCTTAGTGGGCCTAGGTGGAAGAGAAGATAGGAGGCTAGGGCAGGGCCGCGCGCCCCTCCCCCCCAGTCCGAATAGGACAAGGAGAGGGGGGCGCCGCCCCCCCTTCCTTCCTCCCCTCCACCGTTTCCCCCTTCCTCTCCTAGTCCAACATGGAAGGGGGGGGGGAGTCCTACTCCCGGTAGGAGTAGGACTCCTCCTGGCGCGCCTCTCCTCCTTGGCCGGCGGCCTTCCCCTTGCTCCTTTATATACGGGGGCAGGAGGGCACCTCTAGACACACAATTGATCAACAATCTTTTAGCCGTGTGCGGTGCCCCCCTCCACCATATTACACCTCGATAATATCGTAGCGGTGCTTAGGCGAAGCCCTGCGTCGGTAGAACATCATCATCGTCACCACGCCGTCGTGCTGACGAAACTCTCCCTCAACACTCGGCTGGATCGGAGTTCGAGGGACGTCATCGAGCTGAACGTGTGCTGAACTCGGAGGTGCCGTGCGTTCGGTACTTGATCGGTCGGATCGTGAAGACGTACGACTACATCAACCGCGTTGTGTTAACGCTTCCGCTTTCGGTCTACGAGGGTACGTGGACAACACTCTCCCTTCTCGTTGCTATGCATCACCATGATCTTGCGTGTGCGTAGGAATTTTTTTGAAATTACTACGTTCCCCAACAGATTGGGTTTCTCCCTCATCTATAATTCCTTCTTGTGTAGGATATGGTAATTTTGAGACCTAGAAGAGACTAAAAAGAGGTTATGAGTAATACTATGGGAATGCTAAACTATATCAATTTTGATCCATAAGGTTGCAAGCTCTAGCATATTTGTTGACTGCAAATAATAAAAGAACTAAAAGGATGAACCCATCCGACTCTTCCTGAGGGGAGTGCAACAATGAGGAAGAGTGGAGTATTATACCTAGTTTGTGCTGCCAAAGAAAATGCCTCCAAGATCAATTATCAAACTTTTGCTCAAGGTTGTATGATTCACGGGAATTGGCAATACATGAGAGCGTTGACATGGGCTTCTTCCGATGAACAGAGCTGCAACTGGCTTGCACTTTCAAGTTCCACCATTTTTAATGTGGTTTGTGATATTTTGCACAGTTTTCCTCTGTTGCTTAATTTGATTCATGATCCTACGACAAATAATGTTTCTACCCTTTATGCATGCTTACTCGAAACAATGTTATTCTCATTTTTCCAAACGGTTCATGACAACACTCATTATAGTGTGGATGCCACGATAAATAAATAACTTTATACATGAAATCGCCAAACAATATGCAAATTGTTTAGAATTTTCAATAGGATCAACATGTATCAGCATAATCTATTTTAGCTACTCCCTCCGTTCCCAAATATTTGTCTTTCTAGAGATTTCAAGAAGTGACTACATACGAAGTAAAATGAGTGAATCTACACTCTAAAATATGTCTATATACATTCGTATATGTAGTCCATTTGAAATGTTTAGAAAGACAAATATTTGGAAACGGAGGGAGTAGTTGTTTCTAGTGAAATTTACTGCTAACTAAAACCTTCGGGCATGCTTGAATATCTATTGACTATTGCCACAATTTGCCACGTCAGGGTTGCCGTGCTAGGACGTAGTGAAACTGAGTCATGTATCTAATTTTATACTGCAGCTCTATACTATGGTTGATTATTGTAATGTCTCAGACAGTCTGTTTGGCAATTGTCAAGTTTGCGATTTAATAAAAGCAGCGATAGCTCAATTCACATTCAAATTCAAATTTTACACAAATTCATATTAAAATTGTCAAATATTAAAATTTTGTATCAAATATGCCCACCAATTTTGCAATATAAAACAAATTGACTGCACCTACAAACTGTGATGGTTACGGACGCCATCACCATCGTATGTCCCATATGTAAGAGGCCACGTCACCCACACATGTCTCGGCTTGCCAGCATCCACGTCAGCACTACATTGGGTCCACATGTCAGAATCGTTGACCGGTCAAACGACACATCGTCACAGAAAAACAATGTCTAGCCCCACATGTAAGCAGTTAGGTCAACATCTTCAGGGCCCATTGTCAGTAGCGTTGACCGGTCAAAACTGACGCTGACTTGTTACTCATGAGACCGCCAGCAATAAAATCCATGGCGGACCCACATGGAAGAAGTCATGTCAGCAACTGCTGGCCCCACTTGTCAGAATCTTTGACCGACCAAACCCGCGGACTGATCACTCGTGACGGATTATCGTCACCAAAAACAATCTTAGGCGAAAGATTGGCCAATCATAGGTGACATTCCGGGCCATCACCGAAAACGACAATCATTGACAATTTCGGTTTGTCACCTAAAACACGATCTTGCGCAACGGAAGAAGTGGTTCCGTCAAGATTTTATTTTTTATGACGGCGCTTCAGTGACGGTGGGGGTGACGAGCGGAGAACATCACCAGGGCATTTTCAGTGACAAAAACGGTTTTACGTGACACAAGTGAAACGTCGTAAAATAGAGCAAATTTTGTAGTGTCGTGCCCAATCCGGTTGGATCGAGCGCGTAGTGGCGCTCCTGCTACTGCACCTCGAGCGCCAGGGAGAGAAGGTAGCGTTGCGAGTGCAGGGGAGGCAACACGGCATGGAGAGAGAAGAAGAGGGCTCGAAGACGGAGAGGATTGGCCTAAGTGCGCTAGGTTTCTGGGAGAGGACTAGTCTTGGCTCTAGTCGAGGATTGGTCCTGGCTCCTCGTCGCCACTCCTCTGGTCCAGCCAGTGTATCCAATACACTGAAATGTGGGCTCAAACTGCAATCGGGACCACCGACGTAGCAGGGTAAAGATTGCCCGAGTACACCGGCGAGAATCCACCTACTCATGTCGCTCTCAGCCCACCTCAGCCAATCGTTCACGTTGCCTCCAAAGAAACCCATGCTCTACTCCCTGGCCCCTACAGCCTCATGTCCCCACCAGTCATCCTCTCCGAAAGCGGCTATGAATGTGGAAAACAGTGGACGGTTAACCAGCCGCCGGCAGCCAAAAAATCACTATGGTAAATCGATCTGGCGGTCAAAAATGCAGTGCTCGTGGGATGCCTCTAGAATAGCGGGTAGGCTAGCGAGGTTTATAGGAGAAATATGAGGCGGGCCAGGGCAAAACTGGTAAACGCCCCCTGCCAAAAAAAATCTTCAGACACCTTTAAAAATTTAATCGAATGTATTTTTAAAATTTCTGTAAAAGGTAAGAATCTTAATATATGGCCATAAGCATTTCCAAGAACGAAAAAAAGGAAGCATGCATAAATCTTAATGGAACCGCGATTATTTCTGTGAAAAGGAAGCATTATCAGAATTGACCGAGATTATTTCCATTGTCCGCCTGATCCTTTCCTAAACAAGGCATACAAATACCAGGAAATACAGCTGCTACGACGTGGAACCGTGAACATCACAGCAAGGCCGCCATCGAGCACAATGGCGCCCATAGTCCTGTCCATGGACGTGCACTGCAATGGCTGCGCCAAGGACATCCGCAAGGCCCTCAAGAAATTTGATTGTACGTTCCTATATATATGCCTTACCTACGGGTGCGTTCGTGGGTGAGTCCACATTGATCGATCGATCGATGTATATAATCCATGTGCATGTTTTTGGTTGGTTGCAGGGGTGGAGAGCGTGTCGGCGTCGTACGAGACGGGGCTGGTGAATGTGGAGGTGGAGGGCGAGCGGGCGTCCTACCAGATGGCGGTGCTGCTGCAGTTGCGGCTCAGTCGCAAGATGAGGTACAAGCCCGTCACCATCGTCTCCTACGGCGGCTCAGACGAGGAACAGACGCCGTCCAGCCCCCCTGCTCCAGCACCCCGCGCGCGGACCTCTCCTCCCAACTACCCGCCGCCGCCACCACCGCCGACCAGAAGATACACGCCGTCGTCTCCCCCAAACTACCCTCCTCCACCCCCGCCGTCCAGCCGCTCCAGCTCCAGCTCCAGCTACTACACGCCGGCGTACTCCCCTCCGCCGGCCAGCAGCTCCAGCGACTACCCGCCGGGCGGCTACTACTCCTACTACGCGCCGCCACCCCGGCAGCCGGACGGCGGGTACGGCTACCCGCCGCTCGACGACTACTACAACTACGGCCAGTCACGCGGTGGGCCTTACTACGTGCCCAACTACGCGCCCACCACATTCAACGATGAGAACCCCAACGCTTGCTGCATCCAGTGACTGATGACGACCCAGCGGCACCATCAACGTCTGCGTCCACGTCCTATGCCACCTCCAGTTCCAGTTTTATTAGCCCTCCTATATATACACGATATGTGCAAGCAGAACTCATGAGGTGCTATAGTCGTTTAGTTCCAACTGATGATATAGTAAATATAAAGCTGCAACTCAATAATAAAAAACATTGATAATAATATCTGGATGATAGCCCTCGGATTGTTCTATTTTGGTTGCGAATTCTGTGTTGGGCCGCAATTATTAGATTACGTCGGAGGCGTTGAAGTATTTTTCCGGGAGACTAGAGGACATCGAATTGATCATATGGGTGCAAAGTATCAACGAATCATTACCTTCTTAATTTTATTTCGGTAGAGCTATGTCAAATGGGTTGATATTTGATCACACACCAAGATGGGGAAGTTGCTGACCTTTATGTGGAATATGGTACGGAGGAGGAAGATCATTTTTTTTCTGAAAGTGTAATATGTTAATACAAGTGGATCAAAATTATATCCGGCCTTTGCAACATCACAAAATCGTGAACCAAGTCTAAACATACCCGTAATCTGAAAAAGCAAATCTAGGTTTTCACTTTCCTTGCAATGGGTCTGGCTTAGGGAGGAACATGCCAAGTATCTGCTTGGGATTATTGTCGGACTGTATACTCAGGACACCAGGGATCAAGGATACCCTATATTTTTAAGTTCGGTCATGGTTTACATCAGCAATCATAAGTAAGGTACTTGAAGTCCTTTCTCCAACAGAATTACAGAAGGCAATGGACGACCAGTTGTGTTTTTGTCCATCGATTATCACATTCTTTCCTGCTACAATAGTTGTAGACCATTCAGAAGATATTCCATGCCTTCTCTTTCTTCTGCAGATTCTTTATGTAGTGCATTAAGCTCATATGTTTTTATACACCTCAACTTGTTTACTAACTGAGTAACTGAGGGTCCAGGAACCAATACCATATTGCAAAGTTGTCCTAGACTTTCATTTTCTAACTGGAACAATCAAACTCATCGGCTATCTGGTTCCCCCTCTATTTGTCCTTCTTATGGCTTCATTGTCTGACCGTTTTTCATTGTTGGTTGTGAAAACAGCTTGGATTCAAAGTACTTCATAAAACAGCGTGACTGCAACTGTAACTAATTGGGATGCTGAGGGTACAACTTGCACCTTTGTATTGGAGGAGAACCCACTTGTAGATTTTGTTGAGCTGCCGGATACTTGCAAAGTCCTTCAATATTGCAATGTGTTGAGCGGAGTTATCAGCGGAGCACTTGAAATGGTCCATCCTCTATGCTGCCATCTTTATATTCTCTTGTCAAATAGTCAATGAATAGATACTTCATAAAATGTAACTGGGATCCCTGAGCTCACTCTTCTATAAAACTAACATTGAAAAATAAATCAAGAATTGCATAGTAATATAAATGCTTTCCCCCATGTGAATTGCATTTCCACATCTTAAGAGTATCTCCTATAGATAATGTATTTTACAGCATCAGAAAATGATTGGAGTAAAATATATATCACCAAAAGTGTTTTTTACATCACCAAAAACGTCCAACTCCAACAGAGGATGTAAAATAGGGCAGCCACATTACAACCGCTCCAACAGATGATATAGAAATAGGCCGACAGCCGCGTGATAGCAGCACAACATCAGCCAATAGCAGCGAACAACCGCATATGTTTGAACCAAAAACCAAAATCATCCCAAATTAATTCGTAAACAAACCTAACAAGAATTTCATCAATCCACAACATTAGATTATTACATAATTCATCAAATCCATAACATTAAATGCAACACAAATACAACAAAATTCTTGCACATTACGGCAAACATAGAGATGAAACTAGGAGGCTTGTTCCCCATGCCATGTCCACCACTCCTCCATGATATCTTTTTAAAGATCACTGTGTGTATCAGACTCTCTAATGTCATGGCACACCTCCATGAAGCGTCTGATTCAGTTTTCCCTTCTACTCGGCCAAACACGTATTCCCATGAGGTTATAGAATGTGCAATTCAAATTTGGTCCACGCTCATTCTCAGTGATCATGTTGTGCATGATCACACAAGCAGTCATTATATACCAAAGGTTCCCCTGATCCCAAAATCTAGCCGGTCCTCGCACAATAGCAAATTGAGATTGCAAAATCTCAAAAGCCCTCTACACATCTTTTCTAGCCGCCGCTTGAGCATTCTGAAAATAAAGTTCTTTCTTACCTTGGGGGCTTGAGATTAGCTTCACGAATGTAGCCCACTTCGTATATAGATCCCATCCGAAAGGTAGTACCCATATATAGTTGTATGTGCATCCGTTTGCTTGGACGGTCACCGGTGGATCTTCTTCATTGGCTAACTTTGCAAAAAGAGGTGATTGATTGAGCACATTGATATCATTGCAAGATCCAGACATCCTAAAATATGCATGCCAAATTCATGTCTCCCTATCAGCCATGGCCTCAAGAATGATGATGGCATCCTTGTTGCATCCTAATTTGAATTGTCCCTGACATGTTGTAGTACAATTCTTTCACTTCCAGTGCATGCAATCCATAGACCCAAGCATACTGGATAACCCACGGGCTTTGTTCATCTCAAAAAGCCTCTGAGTGTCCTAAATATTGGGTGCTCTCAAGTATTCTGGACCAAACACTTCTACCATAGTCGTTGTAAATTGTTTGACATAAAAGATAGAAGTGCTCTCTGCCATTACTAAATTGTCATCCATGTAATCTATTGGAACACCATTGGCCATCATGCGCAATGCAAAGTGCCCTTCTGCTCAGTCCTATGTCTGAGCAAACCCGCGCAATTCCTCCTCTGCTCAAAGGTTTGGTCATGTTGCTTCACAAAATTGCAAATATGAATAAACAAATCCTTGGACATTCTAAAACGGCTACAAAAGTACCTCTCCGTAAAAACTAGTGGACTACCAAAGTAGTTGTGCATCCATCTTTCATGCGACTACTCATTCTCTCTGTATGTAGTCATGGCCAAACACGGAACCGCCATGCTTCGGCCTCTTCCTCTTGTGCATCGCTATGAGCAAAGCAGTGTCATCATCCTTGGTCAAGTCGAATTCCTCATCCTATGAGGAATTGTCCCAAACAGAGAAGTCACATGAGCTCATCTATAATACGAAAATCCGCATCAAACTACATCTATGCGCAAAATAAAAAGCCGACAAGTTAAACAAAAAATTACCTTGGGGAAATTTTATCAAACACCTTGTGTGCGACGAGGAACAATCCGGCCGGTTGCATGTTGGTGGGATTGCACGGTTGGGTCTCCTACGCCTTCTTGGCGGTTGTCGGCTGCTGGCTGAGCCTAATTGTGTCAATGCAACTGCGGCAACGCCGATCGAACGGCGGCTCGGCTCGGCCGTGGTGGACGCGTGGAGCCCGGTGTTACTCTGGCAGCCAGTACTCTTACAACGGGCAACGACTACGAGTTACGGGAGCCATCATAGCCTGAATGGACCGAAAAGCACCGCGCGACTGCGGATTCAAATCGGCCCGTCGGCAAGGCCTCCGGGTGTGCGGCTGGCAGTGGGGATGGACGGCGGCCAGTCACAACAGGGTCAGGGGTGGACGGATAGACGGCGGTGGCAGACGACCAAGGTGAAATGGCTGGCGGTAGAAGGCAGGTGGAGGAGCGGCTGCGGCGCGGGAACGTTCCAGACCGCAGTTGAGGGTGCACGCGGACAGCTGCGTTTTGCTCTGGCGCGGCTGGTGATGCAAATTTTAATCGCACCAGTTTCATAGTTTATTTTCGACATCCACCTCTCCAGCTAGCTTAATCAGCATCATGGTGTAGGTTTCCGTGAAGACGGACGTCACATCGGTCCGTGATGACGCTTACGAGATGCGGGTGAAGCTTACCAAGATGGTTCCTCGGCATGGATGATGACTAGTTCCGTCGCTGGGGGCAGCTCTCTCGGCATGGTGGTCCTTGTCTGGTTTCCCCGTTTTGCTTTCCCTGTGGCTGCAATTCTGGCACGACTGTGATGAGGTACAATTTTATGGCTCTATTGTGTAGTGTCTATGTAGTGCAGCCTTGTAGAGATCTTGTGCAGGGCTTTCCTGCTTTGGAACAGTTTGGTAAATTTGGTCAGAGCAAATCGTTGATGGTGGTTAGATGTCGTGTTGTGTTGCTCGGAGATGAAATAATTTTACTCTGATTAGCTGGCAAATCTTTTGGAACAACTTTTTTTGTTTCTGTTGAGAATTATCTTTTGGGAACAACTGGTCTGAAAAAAGAAGTCCATAGGCCAATTCCTCGTCGCAGCTGGCCAGCAGCTTGTTTTCAAGATTATGGGCCATAATGTCCTCCGGAAGATTACAACTAAAGTGTGGAATAGTTGTGATTCTCATATTAATATTCACACCGTGAGGTATCAAACCCTCCCAAACAGTGCATGGTTTGACATGGTTAGCATCGTGTGGACTCATCTAGCAATAGCTTGTATTTAGCCATTCCTTTCAAGCGTTCTCGAACAAAAACCAAGAAGGATGACAAGGCCATGCGCCTAAAGCAAGATGATGCCTTGGGAAGCTTAGAAATTGCCGTTTCTAACATGACAGAATTTGATGGTGGATGCGAGCATATGTCTCATAGGCCATATCATGTTTACCTCTACACCAACAACTTGATGCGACACGCTGAAAAGGTAAAGCTGCTGAGCTTCTTGTTGGAGCACAATGGCCCTCCTGGTGGCAATGCACTGCCAATTCTTTCGATCATATGTGGTGTTGGAGTTTCAAAGAAAACATTGGTTCATGTATGTGACGACGAACGGGCTCACATGCGCTTCTTCTCCAGGTGACGAAGACTGGAATCGTTTTAGCTGGTCTAAAATTGCAGCGCGTAGTATCATGTAGGTGTGTGTACGTACGCCTGTACGCGCCTAGCTATATATGGCACGATGCCCATGATATCCAATCATGCATGCCAAAACAAGCGGCCAGGCCACACATGAGCACGAGCAGCTCCGGTGACCAAGGCGAGCCACATACGCGCCAACGGACAAGCATGGCCACCGCGAGCGCCCATATATAAATTCCACAAACGAAGATCATCATCCACACACACGGCTCACAGCTCACACGTGCGTAGTTCAGCTCCAACCGATAATCTATCTTCGAGATGGCATCCTCGAGAAGGTTGCTGGCGGTGGCTTTGCTGGCGATGCTGGTCGCGGGCGCGTGGTGCGCGGCACCGGTGACCTTCACGGTGGAGAAGGGGTCGGACACGGGGCCGGGCAAGAAGAAGCTGGCGGTGCTGGTGAGTTACGACATGCCAGGCGACACCATCTCGGAGCTGGAGATCATGCAGCAGGACGCCGACGACTGGGTGGCCATGACCAAGGGCGAGGGCGGCCTATGGACCTTCGAGAGCGCCGATCCGCTCGTGGGCCCCTTCAACTTCCGCTACTTCACTAAGAAAGGCATGAAGAACGTCTATGACAACGTCATCCCCGACAACTACACCATCGGCACCACCTATACACCTCAAGGGTAGCGCGTCCTTCCATTGACGTAGATCCGCAAAAGTATGTTCAATCGGTCTTCCCTGGGTTTTGGTAGTTTTTTTTAGAGAGATATCATGTATGAATAATAGAAAAAGTTGTCGACGCCACTCTTGACTGGTTGTTTATGTATGTAACTGTGTCGGTGCTAGGGTTATGGAGTGTGTGTTGATATGGGCTAGTGTGTCCCTGTGTGGGTAAGCATATGCGTTTGTACCGTGTTTCTAAAAAAAAACTATATTTGCTTAGGATTGAGAAATATGTAGTAACTTGATTGTGCATTTTTCTTTTCTTCTTTTGTGTGAAGGGGGGGGGGGGGGGGGGGGGGGGACATCAATCGGTACAACATCTGGTTTGCAGATAAATACTCACTCTGCACAATAATATCATCGTGCTCCTATAAAAGTGTGACTGGGTTATGTTCCCTTTTTTTAGGGGAAACTTTATCGCTTTACTTAAACAAAGTTTGGAATCTCATCCAAAATTACATCTAAAATAAAGTCTGGTGGCAAGTTCACCCAAGTATCACGGCGTTCCTCTCCTACGCTTAATCTAGCTAATTTATGCGCGGCAACATTCCCAAAACGACGAACCCAAGAAACCTTGAACTCCGTCAACGAGTTGAGCATCTCCTTGATCTCTTGTAAACAGGGTCCAACAGCGGACATATTCCTATTTGGTTCGTTGATCATTTGCACGACCATCTTACTATCCAGCTCCACATGTGCTCGCTGAACCTGTAGCTCGATGGCCAACTGATAGCCCACCTACATGCCAGGACCTCCACTGCTTCCGGATCAACGACGTGTGGAAAGAACTGGCAGCCTCCGGCAATGAATGCACCACTGTGATCCCTCAAAACAGCCCCACCACCACCTTTCTCCCCGTACTTTGAAACTGCTCCATCAGCGTTTATCTTGACCCATCCTTCGTTTGGTGGTTCCCATCTCTGGACTTCGTTTGGTGGTTCCCATCAGCGTTTATCTTGACCATCGGTGGGAGGGTGGTTCGCATCCTAGTGATAACTGTAGCTAGCATGTGTAACTTAGTTATTAGTGGCCATGGTACACTTACCATCATGTCAACTACTACTGGAAAAACGCTTATATGTGGGGTCACATTAGTGGCGGGCATATTCTAGACCCCGCCATTGTATTTCGGCCTGATATCAGTGGCGGGTAGGAATCGATGTCCGCCACTTGTATTTCTTCACCAGTGGCGAGCACAATTATTTGTCTGCCATTGGTATGTATGGATTTCCTAACACAAAATATTGAGAGCTGAGTGTCAAAGAAACAAACTTACACAAAATATTTATTGTAGTTTCAGGTGTGTTGTGCAAAATGTGAGGGGCAGAAAATGATAATCATATAAAATCGAAGGGCTTTGTTAAAAAATGCAGCACGAAACTTGATAAGATGAACCTCCCGGATAGGTAGAGGACGTCCAACTAGGAGCCGGAATAAATTTCTAAATAGATCCGGGTGCTTTTCAAAGAAAAGGAAAGATAAAAACATTGAGATGGATAAAAAAATCGAATCATGCGCAGTCGCGCATAGCCCACCTAGGTGCAACCCCCTCACTATGAGCAAATCAAGAGCTCACAACCAACAATCACAGAATCGACTGAATGTCATCGCTCGCCAGGCTGTCGGGGTATTAAACATGGGTGTTTCATACCCTGACTTATGCATAGATAAGTAGCAGCTCCCCCACCAAATGTCAAGTCCCGAGGAAGATCTTCAAGTCAAAGAAACGGCTCCTTAGAAGATCAAGGAGCGCATCGAGGGGACCAAGGAATAGAACAAGACAAGCATCAGATCACAGCAACCCTTGCCGAGAAGTCCGAGCCGGCAAGACAAAGGCCCGGCGAGCTACGTAGCTGGCAAATCCCCGCCAGTTACCAGCGCTCCACCTCACCAGCCAGCTGGTCGTGGATCGGCGAGGTGTCGAGCCCGCAGGCAGTTAGGTAGAGCTCACCAATACGTGTCAGCAAGCCGGAGGGAAAATTATCTTTATCGACACCCGTCCAAGTAGCGTGTCAACATAATAGGAGTTGGCTAAGTAAGCGGTGCAACACCCTTCCCGGGGCTTCTCCTCCTCGCGACACCTAACGATGCATTAAATGCACTTTGTCCTAACTAGCAAAGTTAGGTATGATAGCACTATTTGCTGTCTAATCACGATGTATTTCCCCTTTTGCCACTTTGGTAACCCCTTGAGCTATAAAAGGAGGACCAGGGCAACCTTTATAGGGGTTTGAACCCATGCAAACTAGACGCACGCCTGCTCGTGTAGCTGCCTTCTCCTAGTGCCTTGTCGGGGGGAGAGCGCTCCGTGTACTCATGCTCCACACATCATCAATACGCCAAAAGCAGGAGTAGGGTTTTACACCTCAAAGGTGGCCTGAACCTGGGTAAAATCCTTGCCCTCTCTGTCATCCTGCTCTTTGTGTCTTGTGCAATCCCCTCGCCGAACCACTAAGGGGCTAGACTAACCCATAGATCGTCGTTCCACATCGACATCTTTGGCGCGCCAGGTAAGGGGAGTTCACCAGCGTGAACCTGGGGATCAGACGGCGCGTCAATTTCGTCGAGCTTCATCATCATCTTCTTCATCCATGGCACCCAAGAAGAAAGGCCCCATGACGACGAAGCCTTCCACGTCCAAGCCTTCTCCACACACGTCTGCGGGCGGCGCAGGTGGCAACCCCGCCGCGGACGTCGCAGTAGGCACGACCGGCGCAGTAGGCGTAGTCATCGTGCCTACCGCGACGGGAGCTGGCGGTGGAGGCACTGGAGACGGTCATCTTCCACGACCCTCCGGCGGAGACAACAATGCTACTTCTTGAGCTTGCGTTGATTTTTCCCTTGAAGAGGAAAGGGTGATGCAGCAAAGTAGAGCTAAGTATTTCCCTCAGTTAAGAACCAAGGTATCAATCCAGTAGGAGGCACAAGCAAGTCTCCAATGTACGCACCTGCACAAACTAACAAACACTTGCACACAATGTGAAAAAGGGTTTGTCAATCCCTTCATGGTCACTTGCAAGAGTGAGATATAATAGCGATAGATATAAAAGATAAATAAAAGACAAAATAAAGTAAATATAAATAAATTGTAGCAATATATTTTTTGGTTTTTGGTTTTATAGATCTGAAACTATATGATGGAAAATAGACCCCGGGGCCATATGTTTCACTAGAGGATTCTCTCTCGAAGAAAGCATACGGTGGGTAAACAAATTATTGTTGAGCAATTGATAGAAAAGCGCAAAATTATGACGACATCCAAGGCAATGATCATGAATATAGGCATCACGTCCATGGCAAGTAGACCGACTCCAACCTGCATCTACTACTATTACTCCACACATCAACCGACTCCTGCCTGCATCTAGAGTATGAAGTTCATAAGAACAGAGCAACGCCTTAAGCAAGATGACATAATGTAAAGGGATAGATCCAATCAATATGGTAAAAAAACCCATCTTTTTATCCTTAATGGCAACAATACAATACGAGCCTCGCTACCCCTACTGTCATTGGTGAGGACACCGCAAGATTGAATCCATCACAAAGCATCTCTCCCATTGCAAGAAAAATGTAACATCCCAAATTTTCAATTTGGTATGTTATACATAGATCATCATTGCATATCATGTTTTATTGCATTTTGACAAATCCTCGATAAATCCTAAGCAACTCAAGGACCCTCGGAGAGAGTTGGGGATTTTCTCGAATTTTCATATTTGATTTTCATCAAATAATAAGACGAGGATTTTGGTTTTAATTATTTTCTCTCCGGAAAATATTTCATTAAACAAAAATAAATGAGAGGAGAAAATATGACTTCTCCAAAACAATTGAAATACTGGAGGTAAAATGTTAAAATCATTTATTGGGATTTATTTGGATTTTATTTGCAATTTTTATTGCATTAAAAATATTGCATGTTTTCAAAATATTGATTTTGTGTTAAAAAAATGTTCACCCTATTCTAGATTTTCTAACTAGACGGGGAAAATTTGTTTTATCTTTTTTGAATTCTTATTTATTTTTCTACGAATTGTTTTCCGCGGAACGTATTTTAAAAAAACGCGCGACGCCCGACCGGGCCGCAGCCCAGCCGAGCGCCGGCCCACCCCGTCGCCCTCTCCTTCCCCAGCACGGGAGCGCCGCCGTCGCCGTGTCCGGCTTGGACACGGGAACCCCGCCGCCGCACCTTGCCCCTTCCCCAAGCTGCTGCCCCCCTCCTCCTCCTATATATACCCCCCCTCTCCTCTCCTCTCACCTCACCTCGCCCGCCGCCGCCCGCACCCGCCTCGCTCGCTGTCGCCGGAGCCGAGCCCGAGCCGCCGCCGTTCGCCGCCCCTCGCCACCCCCTCGCACCCCCCCGAGCCCCGCACCCCGCCGCACCCCGCCGCCCTCGCCGGAGCAGCCGAGCCCCGCCGGAGCCCCGCCCCCGACGAGGTACTGCCCCGTTTGTTGCCGGTTTTCTTTAAAAAAACCATTCGTTAAAAAAAACCTAGATCGGTTTTTTTCGGTTTTATTATTTTGCGAGCGTTCACCGAACCGTTCGTTTTAACGAACGCGTTCGTCGGTTTTTCTCTGTTAACGAACGTCCGTTCTTTAACCGTTCATCCGTTTTTCTTTTTCGTCGGATTTTTTCCGCTATTTTCTCAGATTCGATTTCTGATCGAATCTTCGTTTCTGTTTAACTTCTCGCTCGTTTATCGGAATCAGGCGATTCAAGCACCTAGAGTTTCGTCTCGAAATTCTCTTTCCGTTTAACCTACTCAAACAAGTTTTTGCTACTGTAAAATTTGACCTAGATCCAGATTAGTAAATGAAGCTTCTTTCTTTCGCAGTTTGACTTTCGTTGCTTCTTTCGAGTTGATTCTTTTTGCAAACCGGAGTTCTTAAGTTCAACTTTCTGGTTGGATCTTTCATTCGAGTTTTACCTGTGCATTAGATGAGTGCTTATTGTTTGCTTGTTTGTTTGCGATAGAGTACCCGGAGTGTGCCGCTTGTTACTCCGAATCGCTAGGTTTTGCGGATCATCAGCAAGGCAAGTAACACTTTGATCATATACCTTCCATACCCAGTTTTTATTGCATTAGATCTATTTTTCCTCAAACACTTGCATGATTAGGATCTAATTAAATTGTGGGTATTGGGAAGTAGATGAGGTAGTACCTATTACCTGTTCTTTTATCAAACCCTTGGGAGTTACTTCTACGCTGCTATTATATTGCCATGCTATGCTCGTAGACGTGGATTGGGTTTTGAGAGATTTCCATGACAGATGTGAGATTGTTAATTAATGGTTTACTTAAGGTGGCAACTAAAACTCACATCTGGGTGGATTGAGGTACCTGGGTATTCCAGGATTGCCTGTTTTTCTTTTGGACCGCCACCCAGGTTCAAAGGGATCATGAGATTATTCATGCTAGAAACTTCCGTGTGCAGCCGCAAGCTATTATGGGCTCTAGCATAGTTGACTAAGTTGTGTGAACTCTTACAGTGGTAGACTAGCAGATGTAGGGGATGTAGGTGTACCGGTCTACCCATACGTAAGGTGCACACACTTCTGAAAGACTGTGTCTCGGTCATCCGTTACTCAAACACCATGTAGTGCGAGTAATCCAACGGAGGAGATCGAGTCTTGTGGGGAAAAGTGCACAAACCTCTGCAGAGTGTACAAACTAATCATGGTTAGCCGTGTCCCCGGTTATGGACAACTTGAGTATCTAGTACTTGGATCATCATGTGAATCTCATCACCATGTTACTTTTAATTAATTTTGTTGGGTTATTGATGATACTTAATTGGGATTGAGATGCTGTCAACCATCTCAATGTTCCACAACCACCATGATAGTTAAATAAATTTATTCCTTTGTAGTAGGGTAAAATTGGCTTTTCGCAAAACTGTAACCATAGAGCTTTCCACCAGCCATATATGCATGTAGTATAGCATTATTACTGTCCATTATTCTCTATGTGTTACTTTGCCAGCATATTCTATGTGCTGACCCGTTTTCGGGCTACAACGTTTCATGTTGCAGAATTTTCAGACGACGAGTAAGGTGCCTTAGGTCGTGGTCTTATACTCAGTGATGCCGCTGGAGTTGATGGACTCACTTATCTTCCAAGTCTTCCGCTATTATCGTTTTTAGATGGCCTTAAGCCATGTTTATCATACTTATTCTCTTTGGAGATATTCGATGTAATAAGTGTGTGATTGCTACTCTGTTATAAATCCTCCATTTGTACTGTGCGTGTCAGCATTACTGATCCAGGGATGACACTGGTGCACAGCAGCACAGACCATTTGAGGTCTGGTCGCTACAAAAAACCAATCTAGTTGGCCAAACCAAATCGATAGATCGGAGAGAAATACAAAGCTATCTTAATCATGCATAAAAGTGTTCAGAGAAGACTCAAATAATATTAATTGATAATCTGATCATAAATCCATAATTCATCGGATCTCAACAAACGCATATGATATGTCGAGAAATTGTCAAAAATGGCACATGATCATCCAAAAATCATGCTATTGCTCTCCCAGAAAGAGTTAATCCATCAAGTTTGAGTTTGATGCTTGACTATTGTCGGTTTCATCAAGTCCCAGGGCGCTCCAACAAGGTACCGTATGTTGCAACTTCCTGGCCTCTCCATTTTACCTTATTTTACTGCTTTCCCTTTTTTGCATCTTTGACCCATGGACATCGTGTAAGTTTAGATTGCTATATACTGTTTTTGTTTCCTTATTATTCATATGATCTTATGGAATTACTTTCTCACCATATGGATGATTGTCTGAATGTTTCAACTTTTTTTCTTGGGAAAAAGGTTCACCGACTTGGATGTTCTGTTCTGTTAGGCTTGTACATTTTACCATAGTCGACAAGCTTACCTCTGTTCCAGTTATCTTATTAGGCTTTTCGTTTATTGCGCAAGAGCGGAAGTCATTTGATGAGAAGTTTGTTAGGATAGACACCGAAAAACTTTGTGAGCTGACATCTGCAGCTGACAGCCTTCAATTAAAGCCATTGGTTGATCTTACTAGTCGAGCACTTGCTCGAATCATTGAAGGGAAGACACCTGAGGAAATCCGCGATATTTTTCATTTACCAGATGACTTAACGGAGGCATGTAAACTTTTATTTTTGAGGATCAGCAGGAGTTTGCTTTATTAATTTGAAACAACACTTACTGTCGGCTTACAATACATGCAGGAAGAAAATTTGGAGCCACTGAAAAATATAAACAATGATCCCAGGATTCACTTATTGAATTGATTGTATGCAAAGAAACGGAAAGAACTACAGGAGCGCCAGAAACTAAAGGTAATTTTAATTGATTTCACCTATTTTGCATGCTTTGATATGTTATGTATTGTGCAATGATGTTTATCTCTTTCACTAGTAGAAAACAGGGCTTTGGTCCAGGCCGGGCCAGCCCATTAGTCCCGGTTTAGTCACGAACCGGGACCCATGGGGGCATAGGTCCCGGTTCGCGAGGCCAGGGGGCTGGCCGGGCCTCGTGGGGCATTGTTCCCGGTTCGTCTGGACCCTTTGGTCCCGGTTCCAGACACGAACCGGCGCTAATGGGCCTCGCTCCTGGCCCACAACCGTTGGTCCCGGTTTGTGGCTGGAACCGGGACCAAAGGGGGACCTTTAGTCCCGGTTTCAGCCAAGAACCGGGACCAATGAGATGCCTATATATACCCCCTCGCCCGCGAGCAGAGCAGTGGAGAGTGCTCTGTTTTTCTGGCCGGCCGTGGGAGAGCTTTGTGGTGCTCTAGCTCACCTCCTATGCACATGAGGTGTTCGATGAAATGCCCGAGCCACACTTAAGGTTTCTCCTCTCGAAGCTCCTTGTCCAAGCTCTGTTTTCCTCAAGATTTGTCTAGGCTTGGCGGTCCGTCCTGTCCCGTCCCCGTCCTCACCGCCGTCGATCGCACGTGCCGATCTCGTCGCCGGCACCACCGTGGTGAGCCTCGTGATCTTATCTTCTTTCAAAAAGAAAAAAGTTCTTACTTGTATGATTTAGATAGATACTTGTGTAATTTTCTTATTTTTCTTATTGTTTGTTATTATATAGTGCGATGGTTTTGGTATCCACCTCCGTCGGCCCTCGTCCTGTCTATGATTCGGATGTGGTATATATTATCTTTTATAACTATTTGGTTCATTTAGTGTTTATGACAATTATGCCGACCAACGTGACATAGATTTTTTTATCTAGGAGGTATGTGAACCGGAAATTCCAACCGACCCTATTGTCGAGAGGTTAAATTTAGTTGAAGAAGAAAACAATTACTTGAAGGAAAAATTGAAAAAAATTGAGGAGGAGAAGATGATATTGGAGTTGCATGTTGCGGATGTCGTCGATGATCACAAAATCAAGATGGATGCAATGCGCTTGAAGATTAGAAAGATTATAAAATATGCCATTCATACCGAGGCTTGGTATCATTATGCCGTTGGATCAATTGTTACCTTAGTTGCGATTATGATCGCATTTGTTGTTGCATTGAAATGTTTTACATAGTTTCAATGTATGGTTTAATTAGATGCTCTGGAGAGCTATATGTTGTTCAATGAGAACTATGTATGTACTTTGGTTTTACTGTGATGATGAACTTCTATTAATTTGGTCACTTATCTATTCATGATGTTCTGTAATCGTTTTGGACACACTTAATTATATATAATGCACGCAGATGAACTGGCAATGGATGTACGGTAACAGACGCACCTCCGAGTACATTGAGGGCGTGCATAATTTTCTCGCAGTGGCTGGGCAAACAAGCTGAATAGTTTTATGTGTTGTTCATGCCCTAGCTGTGGGAATACGAGGTCTTACTCTGACTCGAAAACCCTTCACACCCACTTGCTTTATAAGGGTTTCATGCCACACTATAATGTTTGGACCAAGCACGGAGAAAGAGGGGTTATGATGGAAGACAATGAAGAAGAAGAGGATGATGACAACTACGTGCCCCCTGAATACGGTGATGCTGCAACGGGGGAAGCTGAAGATCAAGAGGAACCAGACGATGTGCCCGATGATGATCTTCGCCGGGTCATTGTTGATGCAAAGAGACAATGCGAAAGTCGAAAGGAGAAGCTGAAGTTCCATCGCATGTTAGAGGATCACAAAAAAGGTTGTACCCCAATTGCGAAGATGGCAACACAAAGCTCGGTACCGTACTGGAATTGCTGCAGTGGAAGGCAGAGAATGGTGTACCTGACAAAGGATTTGAGAAGCTACTGAAAATACTGAAGAAGAAGCTTCCAATGGATAATGAATTGCCTGACAGTACGTACGCATCAAAGAAGGTTGTATGCCCTCTAGGATTGGAGGTGCAGAAGATACATGCATACCCTAATGACTGCATCCTCTACCGCGGTGCGTACGAGGATTTGAACACATGCCCGGTATGCGGTGCATTGCGGTATAAGATCAGACGAGATGACCCTGGTGATGTTGACGGCGAGCGCCCCAGGAAGAGGGTTCCTGCCAAGGTGATGTGGTATGCTCCTATAATACCACGGTTGAAACGTCTGTTCAGAAACAAAGAGCATGCCAAGTTGATGCAATGGCACAGTGAGGACCGTAAGAAAGACGGGAAGTTGAGAGCACCCGCTGACGGGTCGCAGTGGAGAAAAATCGAGAGAAAGTACTGGGAGGACTTTGCAGGTGACGCAAGGAACGTATGGTTTGGTTTAGGTGCGGATGGCATTAATCCTTTTGGGGATCAGAGCAGCAATCACATCACCTGGCCCGTGACAATATGTATCTATAACCTTCCTCATTGGCTGTACATGAAGCGCAAGTTCATTATGATGCCAGTTCTCATCCAAGGCCCTAAGCAACCCGGCAACGACATTGATGCGTACCAAAGGCCATTAGTTGAAGAACTTTCACAGCTGTGGAATGGAAACGGTGTACATGTGTGGGATGAGCACAAACAGCAGGAATTTGACCTGCATGCGTTGCTGTTTGTAACGATCAATGATTGGCCTGCTCTCAGTAACCTTTCAGGACAGACAAACAAGGGATACCACGCATGCACGCACTGTTTAGATGACACCGAAAGTATATACCTGGACAAATGCAGGAAGAATGTGTACCTGGGGCATCGTCGATTTCTTCCGACCAACTATCAATGTCGAAATAAAGGCAAGCATTTCAAAGGCGAGGTAGATCACCGGAAGAAGTCCGCCATCCGTACCGGTGATCACATACTTGCTATGGTCAATGATTTACAAGTAATCTTTGGAAAGGGTCCCGACAGACTATCTGTTCCAAATGATGCTGAGGGACGCGCACCCATGTGGAAGAAGAAATCTATATTTTGGGACCTACCCTACTGGAAAGACCTAGAGGTCTGCTCTTCAATCGACGTGATGCACATGATGAAGAATCTTTGCGTGAACCTCCTAGGCTTCTTCGGCGTGTATGGGAAGACAAAAGATACACCGGAGGCACAGGAGGACCAGCAACGTGTGCACGAAAAAGACGGCATGCCTCCAAAGCAGTATGAAGGTCCTGCCCGCTACGCTCTTAGCAAAGAAGAGAAGGAAATTTTCTTTGAATGCCTACTCAGTATGAAGGTCCCATCTGGCTTCTCGTCGAATATAAAGGGAATAATAAATATGCCAGAGAAAAATTTCCAGAACTTAAAGTCTCATGACTGCCACGTGATTATGACGCAACTGCTTTCGGTTGCATTGAGGGGGCTTCTACCAGAAAACATTCGATTAGCCATTATGAAGCTATGTTCATTCCTCAATGCAATCTCTCAGAAGGAGATCGATCCAGAAATCCTACCAAGGTTAAGGAGTGATGTGGCGCAATGTCTTGTCAGTTTCGAGCTGGTGTTCCCACCATCCTTCTTCAATATCATGACGCACGTCCTAGTTCATCTAGTCGACGAGATTGTCATTCTGGGCCCTGTATTTCTACACAATATGTTCCCCTTTGAGAGGTTCATGGGAGTCCTAAAGAAATATGTCCGTAACCGCGCTAGGCCAGAAGGAAGCATCTCCATGGGCCATCAAACAAAGGATGCCATTGGGTTTTGTGTTGACTTCATTCCTGACCTTAAGAAGATTGGTCTCCCTCAATTGCGGTATGAGGGGAGACTGACGGGAAAAGGCACGCTAGGGGGGACTCAATAATATGTAGGGACGGGCATTCTTGGTCTCAAGCACACTGCACAGTTCTACAGAACTCTACCTTGGTGACCCGGTATGTCGATGAACACAAGAACATTCTGCGCTCCAAACACCCGGGGGAGTGTGACGACTGGATTACATGTGAACACATCAGGACTTTCGGCAGTTGGTTGCAAACACGTCTCAGGGGTGACAACACTGTTTCTGATGAGTTGTACTCGTTGGCCAGGGGACCATCTTCGACTGTATTGACTTACAAAGGATACGAGATAAATGGGAATACATTTTACACGATCGCCCAAGATCAAAAGAGCACCAAACAAAATAGCGGTGCCCGCTTTGATGCAGCAACCAAGAGGGGAAAGGACACATATTATGGTTCCATAGTGGACATATGTGAACTTGACTACAGACATGATTTTAAGGTCCTTTTGTTTCACTGCAAATGGGTCAATCTGTCAGGAGGCGGGGTACAGGTAGACCCACAGTACGGAATGACAATAGTGGATCTGAACAATCTTGGGTACACAGACGAACTATTCGTCCTAGCCAATGATGTGGCGCATGTTTTCTATGTGAAGGACATGTCTACCAAACCGAGAAAAAGAAAAGATAAGGAAGCGAATACATCATACGATGAGCCAAAGCACCACATAGTTCTTTCAGGAAAGAGAGACATCGTGGGATTGGAGGGCAAGGCAGACATGTCTGAAGATTATGAAAAGCTTCATGAAATTCCTCCCTTCAAAGTCCAGGACGACCTAAGCACCCTGTTAAACGTTGAAGATTATCCATGGTTACGACGCAATAAGCAAAGGACACAAGAGAAGAAAAAGTGAAGACTTTCTCTCCACAACTATTATGATGATGCCTTTGATCTAGAATATCACTGCAGCATGTGAAGAAATTAAATGCCTTTTGTAACAGATGAGTTTCCGTATGAAACCCTGATACTTCAAAAGAGATTGTCCGTTTTGTACACGAAGTTCATCCAGTTTTTGCCATAACCCTCTCAACTTTTTAGCACGTGCTATGTGGGTGAAAAGATGATACCATGCCAACTTTCAACCTTTTCAGAGTTCATTTGTAGTGCTTTTCAATTTCAGGTCATATATCTCAAAAAAATCAGTAAATGCATGAAAAATAACAAATGAAGTCAGAAAGGGTTGAAAATTTATGATGTAGCTTTGAATGGTGCATTTTGAACACACAAAAAGTCTGGAGTTCAAATAAGTCCAAAAAAAATGAAATCCCTTTGTAACAGATGAGTTTTCATCCGAAACCCTGATACTTCGAAAAAGATTGTCCATTTTGTACACGAAGTGCATCCAGCTTTTGCCGTAACCCTCTCAACTTTTTAGCACATGCTATGTGGGTGAAATGATGATACCATGCCAACTTTCAACCTTTTCAGAGTTCATTTGTAGTGCTTTTCAATTTCAGGGTCATTTAGCTTAAAAAATCAGTAAATGCATGACAAATACCAAATGAAGTCAGAAATGGTTCAAAATTGATGATGTGGCTTTGAATGGTGCATTTTGAACACACAAAAAGTCTGGAGTTCAAATAAGTTAAAAAAAATGAAATCCCTTTATAACAGATGAGTTTTCGTCCGAAACCCTGATACTTCGAAAGAGATTGTCCATTTTGTACACGAAGTTTATCCAGCTTTAGCCGTAACCCTCTCAACTTTTTAGCACATGCTATGTGGGTGAAATGATGATACCATGCCAACTTTCAACCTTTTCAGAGTTCATTTGTAGTGCTTTTCAATTTCAGGGTCATTTAGCTTAAAAAATCAGTAAATGCATGAAAAATACCAAATGAAGTCAGAAATGGTTCAAAATTGATGATGTGGATTTGAATGGTGCATTTTCAACACACAAAAAGTCTGGAGTTCAAATAAGTTCAAAAAAATGAAATCCCTTTGTAACAGATGAGTTTTCGTCCGAAACCCTGATATTTCGAAAGAGATTGTCCATTTTGTACACGAAGTGCATCCAGCTTTTGCCGTAACCCTCTCAACTTTTTAGCACATGCTATGTGTGTGAAATGATGATACCATGCCAACTTTCAACCTTTACAGAGTTCATTTGTAGTGCTTTTCAATTTCAGGGTCATTTAGCTTAAAAAAATCAGTAAATGCATGAAAAATACCAAATAAAGTCAGAAAGGGTTCAAAATTGATGATGTGGCCTTGAATGGTGCATTTTGAACACACAAAAAGTCTGGAGTTCAAATAAGTTCAAAATTGATGATGTGGATTTGAATGGTGCATTTTCAACACACAAAAAGTCTGGAGTTCAAATAAAATCAAAAAAATGAAATCCCTTTGTAACAGATGAGTTTTCGTCCGAAACCCTGATATTTCGAAAGAGATTGTCCATTTTGTACACGAAGTGCATCCAGCTTTTGCCGTAACCCTCTCAACTTTTTAGCACATGCTATGTGTGTGAAATGATGATACCATGCCAACTTTCAACCTTTTCAGAGTTCATTTGTAGTGCTTTTCAATTTCAGGGTCATTTAGCTTAAAAAAATCAGTAAATGCATGAAAAATACCAAATAAAGTCAGAAAGGGTTCAAAATTGATGATGTGGCCTTGAATGGTGCATTTTGAACACACAAAAAGTCTGGAGTTCAAATAAGTTCAAAAAATGAAGTCCCTTTGTAACAGATGAGTTTTCGTCCGAAACCCTGATACTTCGAAAGAGATTGTCCATTTTGTACATGAAGAAGAATGAACTAGAAAACTTATATGAAACTCTAATAGCAAAAATAATGAACTAGAAAACTTATATGGAACTCTAATAGCAAAAAGAATGAACTAAAAATAATCAATTAAAATATTCTGTTATGATCAACTAAAACAAAACTATAATACTCTTCAATAGCAAAAAGAATCAATTAAGAATTTCTTTGATAGAAACTAAAATAACAAAATCTGTTTTTATATAATGATAAAACACAGTAATATTAAATAGCAGGAAAAATAATCACTCAAAAATATATTTTTATAGTGAAGTTATTCACAAACTAGTGATTCACACAAATTTCAAAGAATTCAAATTTAGACTATTCAAATTTGAAAACTAATGGCACTAACAGAAAGTTTATAATTTTTCAGACCCAAAAGCAAAAAGAATTAAAAAATAAAGCAAAGAACAAAATAATATAAATAATTCAAAAAAAAACTGGAAAAAATTAAAAAAAAATGCCGCCTACTTGGCCACACGGCCTGCATACGACTAGAAACCCATCTGTACATGGGCCAGGATGCAAGCCCGCATGCCCAATAGGCCCAACATGGTAGTGACAAGGGTAGGCAAGTACTACCTGCAAATTAGAGAGGAGCTCAGCACCTCAGCCGCAACGCAGCTTATAAACAGGTGCTAAGCTCTCTCAGCTAGCAAGGTGGGACTAAACTCCCACCACACCACCGCTGTGCCACCCTTTTGTCCTGGTTGGTGGCACCAACCGGGACCAATGCCCACCTTTGGTACCGGTTGGTGGCACAAACCGGGACCAAAGGGTTTGCTATATAAGCCAACACTTAGCGTTTTTCAGATTTCATCTCTGCAGTTGCCCCCTACGACGTCGCCAGGCTGCCCGAGCTCGCCGTGTCGACGCCGTTGCCGCCCTCTACCCTGTTGACGCCCTTGCCGCCCTCTGTCCCATCGACGCCGTCAGGCTGTTCGACCTCGCCGTGCCCCGACCACACCGCCCTCGCCCCTGCCCCGACCACGCCGCCCTCGCCGTGCCTCTGCCTCGCCCAGCCCCAACCACGCCGCCGTCGCCCCTGCCCCGATCACGCCGCCGTCGCTGCCCTCTGCACCGCCGTCGCCGCCCCCGGTCAGGCCGGCGCGCCCTTCCTCCCTGTCCTCTGCTCCCTATTTGTTTTCACATATGATGATATTTTTGTTCATACATGATATGTATGTGTATATGGTGATGTATTTTTGTTCATATGTATGCATGGATGTACATAATGAGATGAATGATGATTTTTTTGTTCATACATGTTTTTTTACATATGTATTAATTTTTTTATTTAGGTTGTTAGTAGATATCGATTTTAGGTTAGTGCATTTTAGGTTAGTTGATTTAGTGCATTTTAGGTTAGTTCTAATGTTAGTGCATTTTGGGTTAGTAGATTTTAGGTTAGAGGAAGAAGGAAGAAGGAAGAAGAAGAAAAATAAGGAGAGGAAAAAGGAAAATAAGAAGAGGAAGAAGGCGAAGAAGAAGGAGAAGAAGAGGAGAGGAAGAAGAGGAGAAAAAAATAAGAAGAGAAGAAGAAGAAGAAAAAAAGAGGAGAAGAAGAAGGAATAGGGGAAGAAGAAGAAAAAATAGAATAAGACAAAAAAGAGGAGAAGAAGAAGGAATAGAGGAGAGGAAGAAAAAATAGAATAAAAATTATTCTATTTTCTCTTCTTCTCTCTATTCCTTCTTCTTCTCCTCTTTATTTTTATTCTATTTTTTCTTCTTCTCCTCTTTTTTTTCTTCTTCTATTTTTCTTCTTCTTCCCCTATTCCTTCTTCTTCTCCTCTTTTTTTGTTCTTCTATTTTTTCTTCTTCTCCTCTTTTTTTTCTTCTTCCTCTTCTTATTTTTTATCGGGAACGAGGGTGTCGACGATCGCCGAGCGGTCGAGGGTCGGGAACTAGGGTAGAGGGTCGAGGGTCGAGGGTCATCGAGGGGTCGAGTGTCGAGGATCGCCGAGGGGTCGAGAGGGGGACGTCGATCAACCCCCTCTCACTCGACCAACTCTCGAGGACACGCAAACCCTAGAAAAAATGTTGTCGATCTCCCACCCCCTCTCGCCCCTACCCGACAAACTCTCTCGAGATTTATAAGAGATTTATCAAGAATGCCCCCACTATTGATGTGCATAATTAAGTTGATCCATATTTTTCCTGATCTCATCTACGCTTCTATATGTGCACGTTCTCTTGTGTCAAAATATTGAAGAAATCCATGGTTTCATAATTAGCCGGAAGTAACCGGCGCATGATGATATGAAGCTCTCCAAAGTTATTTTGGAAAGGATTCCTGATAGGATAATTCGCTTTTTGATACGAAGTTCAGCAAAGGCCTTCCAAATAGCGATATTCGAAAGGCTTTATGGAAGTGTTGGACATTCATGAGAGAGGCGGTCCGGGCCAAACCCTATAGAATCGTTGCCGAGGCCACCCCAAACCCTAGAAGCGTTGTCGAGGCCACCCCAAACCATAGAAGCGTCGAGGCCACTAATTAATATTCCTTGTTGTGATTAGCTAGCTAGTCTATGTTTTCCACTAATATATCCATCTCTCATGTTTGTATATTAATTGCCATGTTGTAATATTTGCAGAAACTATGGAGCAAAGAGACTTGGAAACAGAACAGTTATTGGGGGACATAATCCTCGGCGGAGGTGATGTCTTGTCGTATCTCAACGACACCGATGGTCTGGAAGGAGAGGGTGAAGGCTCCGATGATCGAACAATGGAGGAGGAAGGACATGATCATGATGGCTCCGGTGACCGAATGCTGGTGGAAGAAGGAGACCATGATGACGGCTCCGGTGACCGAACGGAGGAGGGAGCTGTTGCAAAGTCCGGCGAGGTATATATATTAATTAAGCCTGTGCTGACTAGCTAATTGATGCATTAATTGTTTTGGTATGTACATATATTAACTCTTCTTTCTTCTTTTATAGCCCTCTGGATCGAGCCAAACTTCGGTAACGAGACGAGGCCCAAAGAAAAGGTTGCACCAGGATGAAAGGTTCACCATCACAGCAACCTCGGACGATGGCCAACCGATTGAACCCAGGCGGACCAAGGAAGCATTTTCTGCTCAGTGCGGGGCTATTGTTAGGGAAATGATCCCGATCAGCATCCAGCTATGCAATAAGCCTAAGAATGAAGACCCTCAAGTTCCTTATGTCCAGGATAGACAGAAAGAAGATCTTTGGACCTCGCTGAAGGCAAATTTCACCCTACCGCCAGAGGAGGATCCGGATAAGCTAGTTATAGAGCCATTGGTCAAGGCGTGTGCTCTTAAGAAGATGGGAGATCTATTCAGGGGGTGGAAGAATGAGTTGAAATCAACGTTTGTCGACAAAGGGAAGACTCCAGAATTCACCGGCCGATTTGAGATGATAAGAGATCACTGGCCCGCATTTGTGGCCTACAAGACATCAGACAAGAGTAAGAAGATATCAGAGACAAATAAGATAAATGCTGCAAATAAGAAGTTTCACCATCCCGTGATCCGCCCCGTGGCAATAACCCGGCGGGTGGTGCTGGTGATGCTCAGGAGGTGGTGGACCGGGCTCGGGCACGCAGAGAGGCCGAGTTAGCGGCGCAACATGAAGCCCGTCAGCTTACTCCGGTTCTTCCAACCACATCGGTGGAACGAGGGGTTACCTCTAGTTCTTTGGGAGTGCCATGTCTCGTCCCGGCGTTGCGCAATGTGCGCCTGCCCAAGGATTTCAAGGGCCCGCGCAAGGTGCCGAATTACACCGCCGATTTATCCCCTGAAACATGGGTCAAAAGCTATGAGATGGCCATGGAGATGCTGGATGTGGATGATGCGGCGTGTGTGAAATACTTCGCCATGATGCTAGAAGGGATGGCCCGCACTTGGCTAAAGAGCTTACCGGCTAATTCTATCAGGTCATGGGCCGAGTTGAGAACCCGGTTTATTCAGAATTTCAAGGATACATGCAAGCAGCCCATGTCAATTGTGGACTTAGCTGCATGTGTCCAGGAGGAAGGAGAGTCAACAACCCATTGGGTTCGCCGGGTTTCGGAGATTTTGCATTCATCGGACCGCATCAACGCTGACACCGCAGTTTTAACATTGGAGGGCAATTGCCGGTTTGAACCCCTGAAGTTGAAGTTGGGATGGCTTAAACGTCATTGTAATGACATGGGAACCCTGATGGCTGCACTGGTGAAGTATGCCGACTCTGATAGTACCAAGGATCCCGAGTCTGACGATGATAAGACAGGGAAGGGAAAAAAGAGCGGCAACGCCAAGGGGCAGCACCACAACCCGGCGGGTCATGGAAACGGCGGCAAGCGTAAGGCAGACCACGGTTTAGACTTTGTGGCTAATACTAATACACATGACAAGGGCCAACAGCATAAGGGTAAACCGCCCCAGCGCGGTGGAGGGCCAAGTCCTAATCCGGACCATTTGTCTTATCTGTTGAACCAGCCCTGTCCGAAGCATGGGACGAAGGAGATCCCCTCCACGCACCTCTGGAAAGATTGTTACATCATGCAAGAGTTCAAAAATTCGGATTCTTTCCGGTATGATGATGGACCAGGAGGCGGTTCGGGCCCCGGGTCTCATGGGCCGGGTTATGGTGGTGGAAATTCCGGTTCAGGCTTCCACGGCAATCAGGGTGGACATAACAACCAAAGTAATCAGGGTAACCAAGGTGGCTATAATCATCAGGGCAATCAGCAGCAGCAGTAGTCAGGTTACCAGAGCAACCCGAAGCAGTTGAATAGTGGACAGTATCATGTCTTCACCACTAGCTTGGACAAGCGCGATCAGAAGCTTCATAAAAGGGCGGTGAATGCCATTGAACCTGTGGTGCCCCATTATTTGCGCTGGTCCGAGCAGCCGATTGTGTGGAGTAGAGAAGATCATCCACCCCGGGTTGACAATCCGGGTCATCTGGCTCTGGTGGTGGCACCTCAGGTGGGAGGTTATAAGATCACTAAGGTACTCATGGATGGAGGGAGTAGTATCAATATCCTTTATTATGAAACTTTCCGTCGCATGGGGTTAACAGATAAAAATCTTAAACCGTCCAATACGGTGTTCCATGGTGTGGTGCCTGGTAAGTCGGCATATCCTATTGGTAAGATAGCTCTGGAGGTGGCTTTTGGAGATGAGCATGACTCGAGATCAGAAACCTTGACCTTTGAAGTGGTAAAAATCAGAAGCCCGTATCATGCCCTATTGGGACGGCCAGCTTATGCTAAGTTTATGGCACGACCTTGTTATGTCTATCTGCAGCTCAAGATGCCGGGTCACAAGGGAACTATAACCGTGCATGGGAGCCGCAAGATTGCTCTGGAGTGTGAAGAAGGTGATGCGGCTTATGCTGAGTCGGTTTGTGCGACAGAAGAGTTGAAGTTTTACAAGGACAATGTTGATCCGGCAGATATGACTTCGTTGAAGAAACCAACTACAGAGCATGATCTGGCCCTAAAGTTTAAATCGGCTGATGAGACTAAGCTTGTTGACTTCGTGCCTGGCGATTCGTCCAAGCAGTTTAGCATCAGCGCTAACTTGGATCCGAAATAGGAAAGCGCGCTCATCGAGTTCATTCGTGAGAATCGGGACATCTTTGCATGGAAGCCTTCTGACATGTCAGGTGTACCAAGAGAACTCGCTGAGCACACTCTCAATGTTGATCCCAAGTATAAACCGGTCAAGCAGTTTCTCCGCCGGTTCAATGAAGAAAGACGCAAAGCTATTGGAGAAGAAGTAGCCATGCTCTTGGCGCCTGGATTTATCGTTGAAGTATTCCATCCTGAGTGGTTGGCTAATCCGGTGCTGGTCCTTAAAAAGAACGGCACTTGGCGTATGTGTGTGGACTACACAGACCTTAACAAAGCTTGTCCAGCAGATCCTTTTGCCCTCCCTCGTATTGATCAAATTATTGATGCTACGGCGGGTTGCGAGCGTTTGAGCTTTTTGGATGCATATTCTGGTTATCATTAGATCAAAATGGTAGTTAAGGACCAGGAGAAGACAACCTTCATAACTCCCTTTGGAGCCTTCTGCTATGTGTGCATGCCCTTTGGGCTCAAGAGTGCCCAGGCGACTTATCAACGGTGTGTGCAGAATTGTCTGCATAAACAGATCGGCCGCAATGTTCACGCCTATGTGGACGATATTGTGGTAAAATCAAGGAAGAAGGAGACATTGATTGATGACTTGAAGGAAACCTTTGATAACCTATGGGTTTATAAAATGATGCTTAATCCGGCCAAGTGCGTCTTTGGTGTACCTGCAGGCAAGCTCTTGGGCTTTTTGGTGTCTAACAGGGGCATTGAAGCTAATCCGAAAAAGATCAAAGCCATCACCTCCTTGGCCAAACCGAAGTGTATCAATGATGTTCAATGCCTGGTAGGCCGGATTGCCGCGTTGAGCCGGTTTATCAGTCGCCTTGGTGAGAAGGTCATCCCTTTATATCAAATGCTGAAGAAAACGGATAACTTCATTTGGAGTGACGCCGCTAATTAAGCATTTGAGGACTTAAAGCGGCAGCTGGCTAATCCGCCGGTTCTCGCTGCTCCGGTTGACAAAGAGCCATTGTTGCTATATGTGGCAGCTAACGCCCGGGCTGTTAGTGTGGCTATTGTGGTGGAGCGCAAGGAGGCCGGAAAGGAATATCCGGTTCAATGGCCGGTCTACTATATCAGTGAGGTACTTATTGAGTCCAAGCAGAGGTACCCGCATTGGCAAAAATTGGTGTATGGGGGTTTTATGGCAAGCCGGAAGCTTAAGCAGTATTTCCAAGGTCATCCCATCACGGTGGTCAGCTCTGCTCCGTTGGGAGATATAATCCAGAACAGGGAAGCAACTGGCCGGATTGCTAAGTAGGCTATAGAGCTCGGGACTCACGGATTGAAATACTCAGAACGGCGATCAAATCTCAGGCACTTGTGGATTTCATCAATGATTGGACAGAATTACAAGCGCCAGAGGAGAAGCCAGATCATACTTATTGGACTATTCATTTTGATGGGTCCAGGCAATTGGAGGGCTCGGGGGCTGGAGTCGTATTAACTTCCCCACGAGGTGATAAGTTTTGTTATGTTCTTCGTTTAATGTTCCCTTGCACTAACAATGCAGCTGAATATGAGGCTTTACTCCATGGTCTTCGTATGGCTAAGGAGATGAACCTAAGCCGAGTTAAGTGCTTCGGTGACTCGGATCTGGTGGCTCAACAAGTGTCCGGCACTTGGGATTCCAAGGACCCACTAATGGCAGCATATCATCGTGAGGTGGATATTGTTGCAGGTCACTTTAAAGGTTATCAGGTGGATCATGTGGACCGGCGAAAGAATGAAGCGGCGGACGCTTTAAGCCGCCTGGGTTCCCAACGTAAACCGGTTCCACCTAATGTCTTCCTGGATGTTTTGCATAATCCGTCCGTCAAGCTCCCTGGTGAAGAGGATTTGGCTGTTCCTGATCCGGAGGCTCAGTTAGTGGCGGCTCTTCATGTTATCCTGGATTGGACGGTTCCATATCAGGCGTATATGAACCGGGGCGAGTTACCAGAGGATGAAACTTTGGCCAGGCAGATAATCCGGCGGTCCAAGTCCATGACTATTATCAATGGAGAGTTACATCATTGCAGTGTGACACTACTAGGAAAAGGCCTACTAGTGGCGCACCAGTTTTGCCTACTAATGGCGCACTACTGGTGCGCCACTAGTACCACGCCACTAGTATTAAATAGTAATGGCGCATCACGCCGTGCGCCATTACTATCTAACTTATTAATGGCGCACTTGCACTACTGGTGCGCCACTAGTATTAAATAGTAATGGCGCACCACTGATGCGCCATTAGTATCTGGTATACTAATGGCGCATCACGCCGTGCGCCATTACTATCTGACTTATTAATGGCGCACCACATAGAAGTGCGCCATTAGTAACAATTTTTTTTAATTTTTTTTTCGTTTTTTTCTTAATCTCGGGTCACTATGGCTTAATCTCGGGTCAATATGCTTAATCTCAAGTCAAATCGCACTAAGTGGTCAAACTTCCCGGAAGGTCACCCATCCTCACACTACTCCAACCCAAGCACGCTTAACTTCACAGTTCTATCCAACCCCAGCACCACCTCACTTAACAGGCACTTGTTGATATATCTACCATATCAATCCTATTAAACCTTGTTGATGTCTAGGACTTTGTTCATGTTCATGAGTATGATGAAATTTTGAAAAATATTTCAAACTTCCCGGTCATATTACGTATCATTTTTTGAAAAAAAATTCCAAAAAAAAATTCAACACCAATTTTTTTCTGTTACTAGTGGCGCACCTAGCAAACGGTGCGCCACTAGTAAGTTTGAATTTTTTTGAATTTTTTTGCCTCTAGATCTTGACAGCCCCGTAACTTTTTATCTGTTTGGTTTTTGAGGATTTTGAAAATGTTTAAATTCGGATGTAACTTTTCGATTTGATGATTTTTCATATAAAAAACTTTTTAATCCGAGTTCGTATGCAAAAGTTATGCCCATTTTACAAATTCCAGAGAGATTTTGCAAATAAAGTCGAAATTCATATTTGTAAATTTTCCCAACAACTAGACCACATATCACATGGGAAACTTATTTCTTTTATTTTTTTGACATTTCCATCATTTTCTTTTATTTTTTCTAAAACTGAAAAGGCGGTCAGGGGGGGTGCATTCAGTGGAATTTTTGGGTCAAGTTAGTAATGGCGCACCGTGGGAGTGGTGCGCCATTACTAGTTCACCACTCCCACGGTGCGCCATTACTAGTTTTGGAAAAAATATAAAAAAAATTGAAAAAAATTTACTAGTGACGCACCGTGGATGTGGTGCGCCATTACTAGTTTAACTAGTAATGGTGCACTATCCCCTGGTGCGCCATTACTAGTTTTGAAAAAAAATGTTACTAGTGGCGCACCGTGGATGTGGTGCGCCATTAGTATTTGGACACTAATGGCGCACCAACACATGGTGCGCCATTAGTATATAGTAGTGGCGCACCACATGTCTGGTGCGCCATTAGTGTCCATATCATCTATAGCCCTTTTCCTAGTAGTGTGACAGGGGTGTTTCAACGCTGTGTGTCTCCTGAGGAAGGCCGTGAAATTTTGCGCGAGATCCACGAGATTGTGGTCACCACGCCGGTTCAAAATCTTTGGTGGCCAAGGCATTTCGTCACGGTTTCTATTGGTTGACAGCTCATGCTGATGCCGAGGACTTGGTCAGAAGATGTGATGGCTGTCAGAAATTCTCAAGGCGCGCTCATGTACCGGCTCAAGAATTGAGGATGATTCCAATCACCTGGCCGTTTGCAACTTGAGGTCCAAGGACAAGAAGACCCACCTTTTGGTGGCGGTTGATAAGTTAACGAAGTGGATGGAGGTAGAGCCAGTTAGTAAGTGTGACGCAGCCACGACAGTTCAATTCATCAAAAAGGTGATCTTCCGGTTCGGCTTTCCACATAGCATTATAACAGACAATGGTACCAATCTGTCAAAAGGTGCCATGAAGGAGTTCTGTCAACGTGAGCACATCCGGCTTGACGTGTCATCAGTGGCTCACCCACAGTCTAATGGTCAAGCGGAGAGGGCCAATCAAGAGATCTTGAGAGGCATCAAACCCCGGCTTATGGTTCCTTTGCAACGGACGCCGGGTTGTTGGGTTGAGGAGTTACCTTCTGTATTGTGGAGCATCAATACCACACCCAACAGATCGACAGGATACACACCATTCTTTATGGTTTATGGAGCGGAAGCAGTTCTTCCTAGTGACATCCGTCACGACTCGCCTCGTGTAGTGGCATATGTTGAAGCTGACAACGAGAAGGCACGGCAAGAAGCTTTTGACCTGTTAGATGAGGAACGTGACATGGCGGCAGCCCGTTCGGCGATTTATCAGCAAGATCTGCGTCGTTATCATAGCCGCCGGGTTAGAACCAGAACCTTTCAAGAAGGCGATTTGGTGCTTCGGCTCATCCAAGATCAGACGGATATGCATAAGTTGTCCCCCCCTTGGGAAGGACCCTTTGTGGTCAGCAAGAATCTGCACAACGGGTCATACTACCTAATCGATGTTCGAGAGCGCAAAGACTCACGTAAATCGGAGGAGGAGACCAACCGGCCGTGGAATATTGCCCATCTTCGGCCTTACTATACTTGAGCCATAGGCTCTGCTTATGTACATATTATGACAATGTGTATATTATGATCAATATAATAAACCGGAACCTCAGCTAAAGCGGGGTATCTGTTGATATTCTTACATCATGTGTGGTTACATGGAGCTTCTGTTTGTAAAGCGGCGTTCGGTTTACCCCTTGATTCAGCTTCTCAAAGCTTTATGTTACATCACTTGGGGGCTTGGTCGTATCCGAACCATAGCTACACCTCTTGATCGGCGCAATGCCACAACATCACTTGGGGGCTTGGTCGTATCCGAACCATAGCTACACCTCTTGATCGGCGCAATGCCACAACATCACTTGGGGGCCTGGTCGTATCCGAACCATAGCTACACCTCTTGATCGGCGCAATGCCACAACATCACTTGGGGGCTTGGTCGTATCCGAACCATAGCTACACCTCTTGATCGGCGCAATGCCACAACATCACTTGGGGGCTTGGTCGTATCCGAACCACAGTCACACCTCTTGATCGGCTCAAAGCCACATCAATCCGGGGCCAAAGAGAGTGTTGTAAAACAATAGCTCAAACATAGGCACCCACTGAGCACAGCTCACAATGTTGCTTGGGGATTCTTTGCTGTCGAAATGAACTAAGAATCTACACTTGTAACAGGCTATCAAGCCATGGCTTGGAAGCCTGGTGTATACACCTAAAACCCCGGGTTAACCTGCCTATTTAAGTAAGTCACTCGGCCCAGGTAAACCTGGTATGACCCTTCAAACTTTGACAAGTTACTCTAAAATGAAGACCCTGAACTTGTCAAGTTAAAACGATGATTGGTTAAGGATTGAGGACCATCTTAAAAGGCTTTGCAAAAATGGTTTAACTCAGTGGCCTGGCAGCCCATGAAAAGCCTCGAATTTGGGGCCTGGCAGCCCGTGAAAAGCCTCGACTACAACGGTTTTATTTGCCTTTTGCTAAGTTTTTCTTTCTTTTGATAAGATTTGTGATGTTTTCAAACCGGTGTTTAGCAACCCGGTTAGGCTGTCAACTACAGTCAGTACATGATCAAGTTATAATCCGGAGACTCTCAGCCCGGTCTGGTTTTGACTCAAAGTCACCAGTATAGAATAAACCGGTGTTTATCATAACCCGGAACAGTTTTATTGTCAACCAATATCATATAACAGGAGTTACTTATACTCCAGATTAGGGTTATGACCCTCACTACAAAGTTGGTCAGCCAACATTATGCCTAAAGGTCACAGGTATCATATATTTCCATATTTGGTTATCTTTACAACCTTGGTTATATATATGTATTTGGGTATCATGACCCGCCCGGTGGTAAACCGCCAGGGCGCTTTAAGCTTCTTATCTGCAGGAACAACTTGAATAAATGGCCATGGATTATGAACATCATATCTTAAGAATGTCGGATTAAGCAAGCATCAGTCGCAGATAAATATGCACGAAGGCATAACAGACCAAGTGTTTTAACTAGCCTATTACAAGGCGTTTCAGTGCCCAAAAGGATAATGGTTTTCTCAAATACGTGTTGCGGCATGTAGAAGGCTAAACTGGCCTCCGGATTATGATTGATCACTAGCTTGCCCTGACGGCTGCGGATCATCTTGCACCGGTTCATCCTCTTTGTCTCTACCCAGCGGCTGGAAGTCAATAGTTGTCCAGTCGATCCCAGTTAAAGGTTGGAACACAGCTTCGTCGCTTATAAGGGTTGATGATTCAATATCAGGGGCATAAGTGTGCTTACGGATTGGAGGGATCATATTTTGCGCTTCCGGAATTGGTGCAGCAACCCGTTTGTTCTTATCATCATAACTTGCCTGATAGTATGAGAGATCAGCTTCTTCAGCCAATCGACAAGCCAGTGGACGTACTTCCCGGTTTATGGCGCGGAGATCCTCCTGGCCAAATTCTGATCCGTCTTCTTTTAAGCTTGGGAAGCCTTTAGCCACGTCCAGCGGATCAAGATCAGGCACCCACACCTTTGCCCGGGTTAGAGCGGTCAGAGCTCCGGCCCTTGCCGCAGCTTTCTTTAGTTCTTCAACCCGGGCAGGCAGCATGGATAGCCTTTCTAAGGTGTCCTTGATCAATGTTGGAGGAGGTTTATTGTGTGAAGCAGTGCAGATGATCCGCTGGGCACCGGTGTACAGCTGCTCTATCAGAGTATAGGCCGCTTTCAACTTCTTTTGTACATCAGAGCCCAGATGGCTAATGCGAGTTCCTGCACCATTGTACACATCAGTAAACCGACAAAACACGGGAGAGATATATTAAAAGTATTAAGGAAAAGATGTTTTACCGAACACAGCAGCAGTCATGGCATGAATCTGCCGCTTTACGCCGGTCAGTTCATCAACCACCGGTTTAAGAGCGGCTTCTGCTTTTTTAGCCCTTTTTATCAAAGCGGATTTTTCAGTCTCCCAAACCGCCCGCTCTTTGTTGAAGCCCTCTTTCAGTTTCTCCATAGTGCCTAGAGCGCAGGTCAATTCTTCCTTCGCTTTGGAGGTTTCAGCTTGTTGGGACTTGAGGTTCTCTTGCACATCAGCGGTTTGGCTTTCCTTCTTGCTCAGTTCAGCCTACAAAGAGACAGATATATAATAAGTTGACAGTACATATTTGAAGTACCAAGTACATAACAAGTTATGCCCTTAGTACTTGGGGGCTAATGCATATTTGCTCTTTATCAGAAATTTTTACAAGTCCCAAGCACAATACAAGTATTAAGCTTGGCACTTGGGGGCTAATGTGTATTTGCTCATAAAATGCCGATATGGGAATTCTTCTACAAAGTCCCGGTTCAACTTTATAAAGTTAAACCGGCCCTTGGGGGCTACATCAGTGAAGTTAAGATGCATGGTTGCAAACATGAAATTGTTACTAAGTCCCGGTTTAAATTGGTATCTTAAACCGTCACTTGGGGGCTACTGGAGTTGATAAACTGCAATTAAATATAAGAGAGAAAGACTTATGAAGTTACCTCATATCGCTACTTCATCATATTTACCAAACTGGCTTCATAGTCACGACTGGTGTACAGACGGTTCAGGAAGCCAGAGTGAAGGTCTTGAGCATTCAGATGGGCATAATTTGACAAATCGGCATTCCATTTGCCTTTGCCAATTGCAGAGAGCTCATCTTTGGCAGTATGCTTTGACAAAGCGACAGGATTGCCCGGAGCGGTATGGCCAGTGCCAGTAATCATAATGTCATCATCTTTGTCATCAGCAGTCGTTACTGGGGTTGGCGGTTTGTCAGTATTTTTAACTGGACTTGCCGGTTTATTGTCAGTTCGGACAGGGCTGGTTGGCTGGTCAGCATGGCTTGTGGTGTCAATTTCTGCCTGCTCAGCAACGAAGTCATGGTCTTGAGGCAGTGGGTCATTCAGTATGGCATCAATGTTGGTCTCTTCAGGATCTGGAGTTTTCTCCGGTTCAACAGCCACGTCTTCATCAGCCGGTTTATTCAACCGAGCTTTCTTGCTGGGTCTGGGCTTCGTGCTGAGGAAAATAAACATGAGGATCAGTACAATATATCAAAATAGCAACATCAAGGATAACAACAAGTGTATAGCTCACCCAAGAACCGTTTTGAGGGGTGGAAGTTTTGTGGCCGACGACTCGCTAGAAGATGAGTGAGAAGTACCTTGATAATTTGAATCAGACGGGTTAAGAGGCTGGCGGAAACAACCTGCTTTGGGGCATGAAGTATCAATGGGATAAGAGACCTCTGATCGGCGTTTCCGAACCAGACTGTTCGGTAAACCGGCGGAGGTAACTACCTGGCCGCTGTGCCGGGTTGTGCGGCGAGCCTCGTGCTGCTGTGTCTTCAAAAGAAAGTTTGGGTCCAAGTAAGCAAGGGGGTGAGAAAATTTTACTTTCCGGTTTTCTTGAAGGATTTTTGATGTTGGCAGAGGATCTAAATCGGAGGAAAGAATGGTTACCTCTACGTCATCAGCATGACTGCCTTCAGCGTCGTCCTGATAATAATCATTGTCAATGAGATGTACGAAAAATGAACCAAGAGAGTCAAGTTCTACCTCTGATTCCGGATTACCCACATCGTCATCAGCTGGTAGCTCGGAGGATGCAGTGGTCCTTTTCTCGGCAGGTTGTTTTGGTAACCTTGGTCTTTGGACGAACTGGCTTGACCGGTTTGTCTTGTGGTGGTTTCTTGTTCCAGAATGGATCATCACCCTGTCAGAAAAAAAATCACACTTTCAGAGAATATTTGGACAAAAGCAACTTCAGCTAAAAAGATTATATGATTCTTACAGCTGGCGGTTTGTTGAAAGCGCAGGAAGGGAGTAGTCCGGTTTGGGCATAGACAGCCTCCGGTTCATTCAGCATTTTCTTTACAGCCTCAGTGACTTCTGCATCTATAAGCTGAATCTCAATGTGCCGCTGAGCATCCTTCAAACTCCCCGTATACTCACACATCAAACCGGAGCGCCGGCTTAAGGGCAGAATACTCCAGCTTATCCAGCAACGAGCAAGATCAACTCCTGTCAAACCGTTCGCCATGAAGGCTCTAAGCTTTGATAATTGGGGAGCATAGTTGGCCCTTTCTTTTGCCGTCAACCTCTGAGGAAAAGGATGTGTATTGCTAAGACGTTCAGGGCAGTAACCCGGTAGGGGGTTTTCATCAGGTGGAGATGTATCCATGCAGTAAAACCAAGTCTGGTTCCACTCTTTGGGGTGACTGTGGAGTTTGGGATGAGGGAAGGTGACTTCCTTCCTTTTCTGAACCGCCATTCCGCCCAGTTCCGTATTGGGTCCATCCGAGAACTCTGTGCGACGGTTTAAGTGAAAGAAATCCCTAAACAGTTCGACTGTAGGTTCCTCTTGCAGATAAACCTCACAGAAGACTTGGAAGTGGCAGATGTTGGTCACGGAATTGGGACTGACGTCTTGAGGGCGCAGCTGAAAATTGGCTAGTACATCTCGGAAATTTTTTGAACCAGGAGGGCTAAAACCTCGTCTGAGATGATCAGCAAACACGACTACCTCTCCGTCCTTGGGTGTAGGAGGACTTTCCGGGCCAGGGACCCTCCAGTCGATGACATCTTTTTTGGCTAAAGCGCCCGTTTTAACAAGATTGTTTAACTGCTCTTCGGTTACTCGAGAGGGAGCCCGATTGCATTCATAGACTTGCTTGGCCATGGCAATGGAAATCTGAAACATGATTATTGCCGGTTTAAGATTTACAGTGGACAACTATACAACAGTATAAGGATACAATCATATTGATAAACCAGATTTGGTTATTCGTAAACCGGAGTCTGACAATGGAAACAGTATAATGATGAATGCATTGGCGGTTCAACAGGGGACTAATGGTATCTACCGGATTATCATTTTATCTGTGAAGTTAAACCACCTAATTTGGCATTAAAGGTATAAGTATAAAGATGTATAGGTGAAGGGAAAAACAAGTTTCACAGTTTGGCATGAGAATTTCAGATCTGCCGTGCGTTGGATAATCAAAATATACTCTGGTCTAATATCAAGCGCTCAAAAAGTTCAGATGAGTTGGATATCAAGCAGGTGCCTTAACAAGAAGAAAGGAGTCTAAACTACAAAAGGCGCTGAAAATAGTCAGATCTAACCGGCCATTGGTGCTACCGAAGGAAGAACAGCTTCAAGCTATGAAGAACACCAAACCCTAATGGCGGATCTAGGGCGAGAAGAAGAGGGACTTACAGGTGCAGGAGGAAGCATCAGAGGATCACCGCTTTTCTCTGATACGATCAGGTTGATGCAACGGCCTTTGTCGAAGCAAAGGCGAAGGACGGCGGCGGTGGCAGAGCTGGAGGGTCGGTCGGTGCGAGGAAGACGACGACGCGAAGAGGCACGAGGGGGAAAATGGAAAGACCCCTGGCCCTATTTATAAGGGCAGAAAAATAAGCGTCGGGCGCGAAAATCGAGGAGCCTAAATTTTGGATATGAGGCGGAGCTGTCGCCTCGATTGTCGGAGGCTCATTAATGAAGGTGGATTATACACAGTTTTAAATAACAGGTGACGTCACGACGGTTTACCATGGTCCTAGAAGATGATGTCACGGCGGTTCACAAGATCATGTGAAGATGTTGAAGAAGAAACTTTCTTAAGAATTGAGGATTGACATGAACCAGTTCAAATCAATCTGGGGCCTAATGTTGGGGATATTACCACCGGGCGTAAACTGGCCAGGAGAGGCCGGGTTAACCCCATAAGTAGTTCATATGTATCTGAAGTCCATAAAGACAGACGGTGTCGCTTTATGAAGGCCCACGGCCCAAAGCCGGTTTAAGGCCTGTAGACATAAACCGGCATTGATATGTAAACTTGTATTGTAAGATAGAAGTAGCAGAGACCGAGCCAGACACGATTATGAGCCGGCCTCAGGATTCTGTAAACCGGCGGGCGTGAACCCATGTATATAAGGGGACGACCCGGCGGCGGTTCAAGGAGAACAACTCGAGACTCAGGCAAAGCGTATTCGCTCCCTGGTCATCGAAACCCCAACAATTCCATCACAACTAGACATAGGCTTTTACCTTCATCGTAAGGGGCCGAACTAGTATAAAACTCTCTTGCATCCCTTGTCCGCTTTAACCCCTTTAAGTTAACCCGTAGCGATGGCTCCACGACTAAGTCCTTTCTCTAGGACATCTGCCGTGACAAAACGACGACACACGGGGTCAGGTGGCTACCTCAAAGCCCGGCCGCTATGGGACAAAGCTGAGAATGACCTGCTTGCTAAAGGGGTCGAACCAGCGACATTGAACTAGCCAGACCGTTCAAGGATTTGGTTCTTCGGGGTTGGGGGAACCTTGGACCCTGAAACAGGGAAGTGCGTTTGGACGGACGAGCAACTTGCAATACTCGTCAAGAAGCTTAGGAGTGTATCGCTGCAGCGCAGCAAGGGAGATTCATTCATGACAGAGAGAATGACAAGCTGACCGAGGCCCTCGGGAATCCTGAGCACCCTGGACGAACACGAGGCACGCCAGGCTCCGTTGCGTGGAAGGTTTGGTTTCCCGGCACAGGCGGTTACAAAACCCGGGAGAGGAAGAGGAAACTGGAGCTCAGCGAAATGTAGAAGCTGAATGCAAGAGTACAAAAGCTAGAGGAACAAGTTGAGAGCCAGCGAGCTGCTGGAGCTACCCCAGAAGCTACCCCGCCATCTCAGTGGAGAAGCAGCATGGCTTCCATCGAGCTCGTTCAGCAGCCTGACTTCATGGCTCCTAGCTACCCTGTGGATGCTATCACGGAGGCTCAACATTGCCAGCTTATGACGCAATGGCAGAACCTCAAAGTCAAGGCGGCTGTTGGCTCTGTTGCACCTCCTCAACCCGACGAAACTTTTCACTACCGTCCGATTCCACATGGCTATGCTATTGTGATGGTGGATGAAGTAACGGAGGGATTTGAGGAGCTCGAGCTTGACCACCCTACAGGTGAAGGGGAGACTCAGCTATCTTGCTCTGAAGACGCCATGTCTATGGCGGAAGGAGCACATCAAGCTTCTGAACTGGGCGCCTCCGCCTCCTCCTCCTCCTCTGGCGAGTCAGGGCACTGCGCCTCCTCCTCCTCCTCCGGCGAGTGATCAGGGCACTCCGCCTCCTTCTCCGGCTGCTCCGGCACGTGAGGCCGGCACTCCGCCTCCTCCTTCGCCTCCTCTGGCGCGTCGGAGCAGTCCGCCTCCTCCTTCGCCTCCTCTGACGCGTCGGAGCAGTCCGCCTCCTCCTCCGCCTCGTCAGCAACGGCGGAAGACAGATGCCGCCACTCCGGCTGCTCCGACGCGTCAGAGCACTCCGCCTCCTTCTCCGCCTCATAAGCAATGGTGGAAGAGAGACACCGCCGCTCCGGCGGCTAGCAGTACAGCCAGAGGCGGGAGGCAATTCTGATACGATCCATCTCTCAAGCCTCTGGAAAAGTTACCATACAAGAGGACCGATGAGGAAAACACGGAGATCTCTCAAGCCCAAGTGAGGGAATTTTTTGCAAAGAAACCTCCACCTCCGAAGGAGACGATAGATCCGGTGAAATTGAAGCGCACTATCGATGCCCTGAAGCGACCACCACCGCCTTCGCCGGATGACAACTATGTCCGCGCTCTTAAGAAGACATATAAAGATGCGCGGCGGTCGGGAACTACTTCCAGTGATAAAATGTTAGAAGAACAAAGAAGTGGGAAAAAATAGCCCAGCTCGGCGAACAGGCGAACCAATCGTGCCCCCGCTCAAGGTGTCTAGCGATATCGTCGCTAATCTGCCGGGGATGGTGCCCGGTACCAATCCTGCTGATTACCTGAGCGATGATGTACACTTTGATACAATGGAGGTGGATGAATTCAGATACCAGTATGGGCAGCCTCTCGTCAAACCTAATCATCCTCCTCTAACAACGATGATGCGAAGATTCCATGAATGGTACCTGAAAACCTGCAGCGAGTCTGGGAAGGATGTTTTGACGATGAGAATTAAAGAGGAGCACGACCTCGTTGGAACTGGTCTGTTTTCTGTTGCATTTGAGGAGTTATTCCAGTTATACAATAAAAAGGCCCTCGACAAAACACTCGTGACTTGCTACTATCTGTAAGTACTACTTCTGTAATTAAGTCTCTCTCTCTATATATAGCTCAGCTCTTTTATTGCATGTATATATAATTATCCTCAGTATTATGCAGATTGAAGATTGTCGAATGCAGGAAAGCACAAATCTGGGACATTGGGTTCATTAACCCAGATATCATACATGAATGGACGGTTAAACACAATGTCACAAAAACCGAGGACAACTTGCTACAATCGTTGCTTAAAAATCAAAACAAAGATAAAATACTATTTCCTTACAACTTCAAGTGAGTGTTAATGTCTTATGCATATCCGGTTTCCCTTATTATTACTCGAGGTTATTGTAATGTAATTGATGAGTTATGCATGCGTGCGCAGCTTCCACTTTATTCTGCTAGAGATCCAGCTTGAGCGGGGAGTAGTAACCGTCTTAGACTCGAGACGAAAAGATGCCCAGGACTATGCAAACATGACTGCAATGCTCCAGAAGTAAGTTCAATCGATCATTATCGCACCATATCAGCAACTTTGTTCATTTGATCCTGATATCAAATTATTATTTTCTTTGTCTGGCAGGGTTTGGAAAGAGTTCACCGTAATTGGTCCAGCACTGCCGAAGGAGCTGCGATTTACACACCTGAAAGTAAGTACTACTACCTAGTTCCGCGCATCTCCCATTGATTCTAGTTTCATCAATACCATTTATAATAATTGATTATCTCTTTGATTGAGCTCTATTTCTCGTAAAGTGGTTATGGCAGGAAGCCAGGAATGATTTTTGTGGATACTACGTTTGCGAGTACATCTACAACGCGACGATCTCTAATAAGCGTGGCTACTCTAAAAAACAATATGATGTGCGTAAGCAAAAATATTCACAATTTTATTTTATTACCATCATTTGTGTTGAGTTTCATTCATATACATGTATTGACCCCCTTCTTCAAATTAGGTCTGGCAGATCCAGGATGAACTCCTACCACATGATCGCATAAAAGCAATTCATGAGGAATTGGCGGGATTCTTTCTGGACCACGTCATCAATAAAGCCGGAGAATACCATGTGGAAATTTAGATAGACATGAGATGTTAGGGGTTGTAAGAGATCTTATATTGTATATATGTACCTAGTAGTGTCGGATAGATATACGAAAACTTGTTGTTCGACCAATCTCTCGGAGAAAGAGAGGTCACTCCTCTCTGTATATGTTCGTGACGATCTTGTAATTAATGGTTCCTTCATTTTCTTACTAGATAGCGTGTTGAGTTCTCTCTATACGTATAGTAGCTAGCGTCGACCAAGCACAGAGATAAGAGAGGACACTTCTCTCTATTAGCTAGCTAACACCGTAAATTAACCCCCCAAAACCCACCCCTTTTAAAAAAAAACAAAAACCTCAGCTCGTGCCAGCTGCTGACGCGTGGATGCCTTTTTGTCCCGGTTGGTGTTACCAACCAGGACTAAAGGTCCTCCTGCCTGGGCGCCCCGCAGCGGCCACTTGGAGCCCATTCTGTCCCGGTTCGTAAGCGAACCGGGACTAAAGGGTTTGGGCTTTAGTCCCGACCTTTTTGTCCCGATTCCTGAACCGGGACTAAAGGCCCTTTGGAACCAGGACAAATGGGCCGTTTTCTACTAGTATTTCATCTAGTTGTCTTGCTCATGTTTGAATTTTACATGTTATGTTGTGTTTTGTTTCAGGATATTCAGGTACAACAAGAGCAAAAGGATGGAGGTATGTAACTGCACCGAGTTATATGTTGTCCTGAAGGCTATATGTTGTTCTATATAGTAATCGTAAATTGCTAACAAAAGTTGTTGTCCAATGCATATGCCTTGGCTATATTTCAAGGATTAAGTTATTACCGCAGCGAATGCATATGCCCATAATTCCCTGCCAGTTTGTAGTAATTGATCATTTCGTTGGTCAGCTTTTCATGAGCTCCCATATTTCAGTAACTCCTTTCTCCACTGGGTGCACCTTACGGATTATATGTCTGACTGGAATAATGATTGGAATTGGCTTTTGAAAATGGTTAGTGTAGATTGAATTGTTCCAAAATGTGGTGTGGATACCTTGGTACTGTAAAGCTTTAGATTATCTGTGTGATTTGCTGCCCAGTAGGAATAGTAATGAATATATTTTTGTTAATGGGGCAATGCGGGAGTAGTGTGATGGTTCTAAGAATAGTCAGCTGCAGGACCAATCTAATTTACGATGGCACATCTATTAGGCACTTCTGATTTGTCAACTAATGTTAAGTATTTTGTTGCTTCCTTGTGATTTTCTTCTGTTATAGATCGATCTATTGACTGAGCTTGGTTACCATTTCAAGTTTTACCAATACCTACAGTGCAAGCATGCAACATGGAAACATTCTCCATCAGTCTTTCTTCATAACTGCATGTAACCAGCTGTTCACTTGTCTGACAGGTTCTGAAGGTGGGAAAGCTGGTAAGAATAAGAAAAAGAACAAGAGAAGGAAGGATCCTAAGAACCTCCCAAAGGCTGACCCTGAACATGTAAATAAGGTTATATTTTGTAACCCTAATTTTTCAGTGTATGCTATGTGAATAATATTTTATTTCTTACATCTTTCTATCTGTTGAGTTCAGGAGGAAGGTGCCTGTGGGGTTCGATGCAATGCTGGTGCTGTTAATAATATTTCTAGAGCTCCTTGCCCAAGTTCAGATGTGCAAGATGATAATGAGTACCCCTTTGAAGATGGTGATCTTGATGATGGACTTGATCCTGCAATGCAGGAAGAGCTTGATAGGTAAGGAAACTATCTCTCTTTTGTACATCTATTCAGGCCCTTAGCTTAGTTTCTGATTTTGTACTATGTTGACACATTTTTTTTTCCTGATGGGTTGAAGTGTTATGGGGCGCTTATTGTGCATCTACTATTGTGTTGCTCAGTTACAAATAGATGTTATTTTCCTGAAATAATGAACCCCTTGATGTGTTTGTGCTCACTAGCTGTTCAATAGAAGTCGCCGTGTTTAGAATTCAGAACTGAGGATAGATCAAATGGTTCAGCTGTAATATGGAGCAAGCTAAATGTTTGCTAGTACTTGGGCTCACTGCTGTTTATATTTGATTATTCTATTGTTATGTGTACTGAAAATGCTATAACGAATTTACTGCCCATATTCCTGTACCAAAGCCCTCATGTGAATTAATGTCATGCTTCATTTCTGAACAAACAGGGAAGTTGAAGATTTCGCTAGGAGGCTGAATTCTGTTTGGCCTGAAAGAATGCATTTGGGTCAAGAAAGAAGAATTGAGTCGCAGCTGATTGGTGGTAATGGTTCTCTGCAGAGATTTTCTGGTAATTTTTTCCATATAGAATAGTTGAAACGGTAGTGAGTAAAGGATTTAGCCCACTCTACTGAATCTAGTTTTGGAAGAACAGAAGGTTTTACATACTACTCCCTCCGTCCCATAATATAAGATGTTATTGCAACATCTTATATTATGGGACGGAGGGAGTAAAGGACAGTGTTTGGTTAGTCCAACGTAAAGTAGGAATTACCTCATTCTTGCACCAGCTCATTCCATAACCGGGTCAAGTGATGATTTGTATGTGCCCGCAGGGTTCAATCACAGGTGAATGCCATGCGGCAGGATGAGCAAGCTGAAGCCTAGGAAATTTGTGCACATACAGCTTCGAAGAGAGGTAGAGACCGAAGTGAGCAGCTGCTGCCGAAAAGGCCTTGAAACTCGGAACCGAGCTTGCAGACAATGTGCATCTGTTTCCCTTTGCCATTTTTGGCGCAGGGTCCGGCTCGTCAAAGTTGGGATGAAGCATAGCAAGGTTTTAGATAGATCAAGGGGGGAAATTTTCCGGTCCGGTCGTGTTATTTCTTGGATAGCGTTTGTTCATTCTGGGTCGACTCTGTTTTTTCCGTCGTCGCAATTTTCCAGGACAGAGCAGAGTGTGCAACTGTAAGAAATGATGATGTCGTGACTGCTGTGAAAGAAATTCCGTTGGTTGGTACTTATGCAAAGTCTGCTTGGTTGCTTCCTCCTGATGGGACCAAAAATGTGTGTGTGTGTGTGTGTGTTGCTGACGTTGAAATACAGGAAAATCATGCGTCGCTACGACACCTGTCTAACGGCTGTCTATCTAGTTCAACTATCTTCTGTTGCAACAACGGAATGAGCAATGTGACGGCCGCCATAGTATTATTATTATTACTACATGTCCAAACGTTTGTGTATGACAAGATTCGTGACAGGACACATGCTTAGCTCAAGCCTCTCGCGCTTGTGATTTTGCTGGCATTTTCATGTCCTTTTGATAACTTGCACCTTCACCATGCACAAATGGTTCAGACATTCTAAACATAGGCGGCTTTGGTCAGCAAGAGGATGCACCTCCGACGATGACGGCGAGCCGCATATGCATGCACGGACAAGCTCGCCTCCCCCTCACGGCAGCCAGCCACCGACATCGCCGGAGCATTCTCCCCCCGTTTGCTGCCCCCTCTTGTGGTCTGCCCTATAAATTAAAGCAGGGCAGCAAGCAAGAAGAGGCACAGCGGCAACAAGGAACAGTTGAAGAGAAGATGGCTTCTTCCTCGTCGGTGCTGCTGGTTGCGGCGGTGTTGGCCGCGGTCGTGTGGGGCGCGCACGGCATCCCCAAGGTTCCCCCGGGCCCCAACATCACGGCGTCGCCTGCGAGCTACGGCAACAAGTGGCTGGACGCCAAGACCACGTGGTACGGCAAGCCGACGGGCGCCGGGCCCAAGGACAACGGCGGCGCCTGCGGGTACAAGGAGGTGGACAAGGCCCCCTTCCACGGCATGACCTCCTGCGGCAACATCCCCATCTTCAAGGACGGCCGCGGCTGCGGCTCCTGCTTCGAGCTCAAGTGCACCAAGCCAGAGGCCTGCTCCGGCAAGCCCACCATCGTCACCATCACCGACAAGAACGAGGAGCCCATCGCCCCCTACCACTTCGACCTCTCCGGCCACGCCTTCGGCTCCATGGCCAAGAAGGGCGAGGAGCAGAAGCTGCGCGACGCCGGCGAGGTGGAGATCAAGTTCCGGCGCGTCAAGTGCAAGTACCCGCCGGGCACCAAGGTGAACTTCCACGTGGAGAAGTCCTCCAACGAAAACTACCTGGCGCTGGTGATCAAGTTCCTCCAAGGCGACGGCGACGTGGTGGGCGTGGACATCAAGCAGAAGGGCGAGGACAAGTGGACCGAGCTCAACGAGTCGTGGGGAGCCGTGTGGAGGATCGACACCCCCCATAAGCTCATCGGCCCCTTCTCCGTCCGCTACACCACCGAGGGCGGCACCAAGACGACCGTCGAGGACGTCATCCCCAAGGGCTGGAAGGCCGACACCTCCTACGAGGCCAAGGGCGGGTACTGAAGATGATGATGATGATGCCACACCTTCCGGCGGCCAGCTTAATTAATTAACTTCTTTTGGCTCCAGAAGAAGAAAACACAATACAAGGAAAACTATTAAAATAAAAAGATGATAGACGAAATAAAATAATTTAAGATAGTAACAGGGAAACAACGAAAATATCAGAACAAAACCGTGCAAAGCTAATGATATGCAACAAAAAGAGGGGCTGGGGGATGTATCCCATGCACCGATACTTGTGGGGCTACCGGTGCACGGGAAGCTATAGAACATTTTAATAAATCTGGAAAAAATCTAGCACATTGACATTGTGTCAATGTATGTTGTCGCAAAATTTCGTAACAAAATCTCAAACATTTTCTGAGATACAAAAATGATAAATTTGATATCAGTGTGACAATGTTGAATTTGTTATTTTTGTTCTCTGAGCTATGTTTCAATGTTGTGAAAACCTACATTAATGTTGTGTGAATATGCTCATTTTTCTAGTATTTTTTTTAACATTTTAAAATATGCAAAGTGAGTTCGGTGCACCGGTAGCGCCACAAAGCACCGATACACCTCGGAGGAGAGGGGGTGTGCACCGTGCCGCCAGAGCATATGGTTCGCAACACGGTGTAGGTGTCTCAACAGGCGGAGCTGCGACATGCATGGACGACGGGACTGGCGGTCGGAGCGGAGTGGCAGGTGGAGGAGCGAAAAATATAATGCGTGCGTGCGATGCTTCATTATTTTGGCTTGCTTTGATAAAAAAAAAGAGGTCTGGGGTCTTTTTCTTTTGACAGAGAAACTACTTTGGTTTTGTAAATACTCTGGTATTAATACTGTGGCTTTTAGTGAGAGCCAAAGACCTCACAGTAATTAAAACCGTGGTAATTAGAAAAACTGTAGTATTTTCCAAATACTTCGAATATACTGAGCTATCAAACAGAGCCTAAATGGATTGGAACTAGTGTGGCCTACAAAAAGGTACATATTTATTAAATGCATCTTGCAAATATGAATCCTTTCATAAAAAATGTATCCTACTAATTTATGTATAATCAATTCAATATTAAAAACAAGTAAAGAAATACTCGTAATTTGTTTGCACATTTTAAAAATACACATGAAGTTAAAAGTGTCCGTGCCTTTAAAACATATTCTATCATGAATTAAAAATGTTCAACATTATTTCAATTTTATTGTATATTTTTCATAAATATGCGAATTTATAAAAAATGACCAGCTTACTCGAAAAATGTCCAACATGTACTCGAAAAACATTGATATAATCACAAAAAGTGTTCACTTATTAAAACAATTCTCGTAATATTAAAAAGTTTCATGACTCAAATATTCATGTTAATCTAGAAAGTATTGATGCAATTAATAAACTACCTGTTTTTTACATATACCAACCCTTTGATACATCTCCAACGTAATCACTTTCGTATGCTTTATATGTCATCTTTTGTTATTTTTCTGGACTAACCTATTAATTTAGTGCCCAGTGTTAGTTTCTGTTTTTCTGCTGTTTCGCAGAAAAACCATACCTACAGAAGTCAAAACATGATGAAACTTTTTAACGATTTTTCTGGACAATAAGAGACCCTAGAAGGTTCGGTTGAGCACTAGATCAAGACCCACAAGGGCCCCACAAGCCAGGGGCACCCTGACTTGTGGACCCCTCGTAGCTCCGTTTCCCCTAATTCTTGGCATATAAATTCTCATATGTTCAGAAACCCTCGAAGTGAGACCCGAAACAATTTTATCACCGCGGCAAGCCTCTGTTCTGAACCAATCCCTTCTGGAGCCCTATTCCGGTACTCCGCTGGAGGGGGAAATTATTGGAGATGCCATCTTGATGAAACTTGATGCACCCATGATGATGTGTGAGTAGTTAGTTCAGGACCTATGGGTCCATAGTAGTAGCTAGATGGTTCTCTCTCCCTCCTCTCTCTCTCTCTCTCTCTCTCTCTCTCTCTCTCTTGATCATCAATACAACGATCTTTTTGCGGTGTGTTTCTTGGGACACAATGAATTTTGGGTTTATGATAGTGGCTCTTCTGTTCGGGACTCTTCGTTCTTGACCGACAAAAATAAGCGCATATGTGTGACCTCGGCTCGGCTCATTCCCGTAACCCGCAGTGTGGCGGGCGGTGAAGGAGGAGCGCGCGGGAACCACTTCTCTTCTCAAGCTCCAATAGCATGTGGAAGAGAATTCCTTATAAGGAGGTCCAACACCTCTCCAATTAGCTGTATGGGACTAAACTTCCCACCATACTCATTATCATATAACCCGCATGAGCCCTTAGAGATTTTCTAAAATTGTTAAATGGGCCCAAGGCCCATCCTATATTTCAACATAGCCTGCCTAAGCCAGCCATACCTTGAAAAAAATATCTGGCATCGCCACTGGATGCCAGCAACAGCTCTTAGGACGCGTTTGGTTTCTCGCATTTGAGCCAACTAGGCCCGCACGGGACGAAAATGAGCTGTTTGGTTGCCTGGGCTGCACCCACATCTCGACCCGCATGGAACTTAAAGCAGTCCCGGGCCAGGCCCGCGAGCTACTGCCGAATCAACAGTTTCTCCGCAGCCAGGCTGAGCGCGGCCACGCGTGGCTCTTCGCTGCACGCCTTGGGGACCACGAGAGATGGACGGGACGACTAATAATCCCCCTCTCTCTCTCGTGTCACCACCCACTCCCTTTCACACCATGCTTCCTCACTCTCCTCTCACTGCCCGTTGCTCTCCTCTCCTCTCCTCCGATGAGTTGTCCACCGTCACACCGTCACACCGTCCGTCTACCCCCATCAGCGCCGGCAACAACCCCATCCACAAGCGGTGGGCTGCTGGCTCCGTGGTCGGTCTCATGCGGGCTCTGCGCGTGATTGCTTGTATCTGCGTTGGTTTTTGCCTTGAAGAGGAAAGGGTGATGCAACACATCAACGATAAGTATTTCCCTCAGTTATGAAACCAAGGTTATCAATCTAGTAGGAGAACCAAGCAACATTATGTAAACGGTACCTACACACAAAAAACAAATACTTGCAACCCAACGCGTAAGAGGGGTTATCAATCCCTCCATGGTAAAAACATAGATTAAATTGATTTGATAAATAGATCTTGCAAAGACACAAAAATAAATAAATAAAGAAAATAGTGCAGCAAGGTATTTTTTGGTTTTTGGAATAATATATCTAAAAACAATATGATAGAAAATAGACTCGGGGGCCATAGATTGCACCAGTGGCTTCTCTTGAGAAAATAGCATACGGTGGGTAAACAAATTACTGTTGGACAATTGATAGAAAAGCAAATAATTATGACGATATCCAAGGCAATGATCATGTATATAGGCATCACGTCCAAGATTAGTAGACCGACTCCTGACTGCATCTACTACTATTACTCCACACATCGACCGCTATCCAGCATGCATCTAGTGTATTAAGTTCCTGGAGAAACGGAGTAATGCAATAAGAACGATGACACAATGTAGACAAGATCTATTCATGTAGGAATAGACCCCATCTTTTTATCTAATAGCAACGATACATGCGTGCCTTGATGGGGAACGTTGCATGGGAAACAAAAAATTTCCTACGCTCACGAAGATCAATCTAGGAGATGACCATCTACGAGAGGAGAGATTATATCTACATACCCTTGTAGATGCTAAGAGGAAGCGTTAAGAAACGTGGTTGATGTAGTCGAATGTCTTCGGGATTCAATCACGATCCGTCCACGAACTCCCGATCAAGTGCCGAACGGACGACACCTCTGAGTTTAGCACACGTACGGCTCGGTGGCGTCCCCTCCTTCTTGAACCAGCAAGCGAGAGAGAGGAGGTAGATGAGATCTGAACCAACATGACGGTGTGGTGGTGGTGGTGGTAGCAGCGGAACTCCGGAAGGGCTTCGCCAAGCGCGTACCGGTGAAACGTGGGAGTAGTTGGGAGAGGTAACGGGCAAGGGTCGAAGGTTGGCTGCCCCAACGCCTCCCCAGCTTTATATAGGTGTGGAGGGGGCTGGTGGCTTGCCCTCGGGCGTTGGTCAAAGGGGGAGGAAGGAAATCCCTCCTTTCCTTCCCCACTGATCGCTATCCCCCCTTTTTAGGGATCCTAATCTTATCCCTTTGGGATATGATACTATTCCTTTTAAGGGAGGATCTTGGTGCGCCTAGACCAGGGTTGTAGGGACTTTCCCCACTACCCACGTTCTTGTGGGTCCCCCATGCAGGTGGGCCCCACTCTGGAACCTTCTAGAACCTTCCCGGTACAATACCAAAAAAAACTCGAACTTTTTCCGGAAACCCGATAACAACTTTCCATATATGAATCTTTACCTCCAGACCATTCCGGAGCTCCTCGTGATGTCTCGGATCCCATCTGGGACTCCGAACAACCTTCAGACTTTCCACCATTAATATCTCAATACTACCCTAGCGCTACCGAGCGTTAAGCGTGCAACCCTACGGGTTGGAGAATCATGTAGACATGACCGAGACTCCTCTCCGGTCAATAACCAATAGTGAGACCTGGATGCCCATATTGATTCCTACATATTCCACGAAGATCTTTATCGGTCAAACCTCAATGTCAAGGATTCAGCTAATCCTGTATGCAGTTTCCTTTGTCTATCAGTATGTTACTTGCCCGAGATTCGATCGTCGGTATCTCCATACCTAGTTCAATCTCATTACCGGCAAGTCCCTTTACTCGTTCTGTAATACAAGATCCCTTGACTAACTCATTGGTCACATTTCTTGCAAGATTATTGTAATGTTGTGTTACCGAGTGGGCCCTGAGATACCTCTCCGTCATATGGAGTGAGAAATCCCAGTCTTGACCCATGCCAACTCAACAGACACCCTCGGAGATACCTGTAGAGCACATTTAAAGTCACCCAGTTACGTTGTGACGTTCGATACACATAAGGTACTACTCCGGTGTCAGTGAGTTGCATGATCTCATGGTCATAGGAACATATACTTGACATGCAGAAAACGATAGCAGTAAAATTGATACGATCATATGCTACGTTTATAGTTTGGGTCTTGTCCATCACATCACTCTCCTAATGATGTAATCCTGTTATCAAATGACAACTCATGTCCATGGCTAGGAAACCATAGCCATCTTTGATCAACGAGCTAGTCCGGTAGAGGCTTACTAGGGACATGTTGTTGTCTATGTATCCACACATGTATTTGAGTTTCTGGTCAATACAATTATAGCATGGGTAATAAACGATTACACTACTGGAATCAGGATCTTTGCTGTCAGCCAACTCTTTGCCGTCAGCTGGAAGGTCTTTGCCATCAGCTTACAGAAAACTGACGGCAAAGAAAGACCTGGCGGCAAAGATCATGTTTGCCGTCAGCCAGCTCTTTGCCGTCTACTAGCAGACGACAAAGAGGGAGGGTGGCCCACTAACGAGAACCACCTAACGGCCACTTTCTCTGCCGTCTTCTAGAGACGGCAAAGAGCATAGCTAGTGGGGGCCAAATTTCATGTTTTGACCCTTTTGTCAAACAAAATCGGGATCTGACCCCCCTTTGAATTTTTTCGACATTTGACTCTTTTCCCTACCGCCACGATGCTTGGCGGTAGGATTAGCTAGGCTACCGCCGGACGCTGCGGCGGTAGGAAACTTATCCACGCCAGCAGCGTAAACGGCCTCTGCCCCCCCTCCGTCCCACCCTACCACCGTAGGACACGGTGGTAGCCTGTCCGATCCTACCGCCAAGGGACCTGGCGGTAGGGTGTGGGCAGTTATAAGCCGCCGGCCGCCCCACCCCTCCCCTTCTCCCCCCAACCACCCGCCGAAGAACAGAGGAGTTCTTCCTCTCACCCCTCTCTCTTCTCCTCCACTCCCCCTCTGATCTTCGTTGTTTCTTCACCGTTTTTGCGGATCCAGATGGCCCCGAAGAAAGAAAAGTAAGCTCCTTCAATCCCTTCAATTAGTTTTAGTCAAATAGCTTCCGATTCATCGCTTATTTGATTCAAATCACCCCCCTTCTTGAACTAGATTTAAATATTTTGAACCCTAGGATTGATTTAGGTTGATTATAGATGTTATATTGTGTTAGATATGAACTCTAGTCACTATTTGGTATGGTTATGTGAAGATGAACCCTAGTTCATATTATTTTTGGAGGAGTTTTTTTATATAGGATGCATGTGGATCTTATATGATGCAAGTAGTGGATTTTGTTGGAGTAGACATGGTTAATCCTTCAAGATGAACCCTAGTTCATGGTTTTTCTTTTTGAAAACAATATGATATGATGCATGTTGGGTGTTGTTGGAGAAATATGATATGATATGATATGATGCATTTGAACCATGGTGATTGCATCTTGATATATGTATTTTATTTAGTTCTTGATATATGTGTTGTATTTAGTTCATGTTCATGATAATCTTGATATATGATTATTCAAAGATTGAACTCATAGGTTTTGTTGGATGTGATGAACCTTTGTTATGCATCGATATGTTTCATAGTTAAAGATGAACCCTAGTTCATGTTGAAAAATCTTTTGATATGCTTATGCAATTCTTTTAGGAGGCCACCTCTTGCGAACGACATCGGCACGAATTACACCATGCTTGACCCTAGGTTCGACAAGCGTCACCGTGCCTGTTTCATTGAGAATGGAGTGGTAATTACCATTTTAAACCAAATCTTTCGAATTGATGAAAACAAGTTGCTAACTATTATGTCCATGCTAATTATGCTTTGGTTATTGATTTTCACAGATGCTGCCGCCACTGCGGATGAGGGCTCACAAGACGACGGTTAAGATGGAGTACGACGAGCTGTACGCACCGTTCTTCAGGAGAGCCCGACTATTGGGTTTCGTCCTGCAGTTCAAGCGTAAGCCGCCGACGCTTGTCCACTCAGCTTTCATGGCTTTGATCGACCGGTGGCGGCTAGAGACAAACATCTTTCATCTTCCATGTGGGGAGATGACCGTGACCCTCGAGGATTGGGCGATGATTACGGCCCTACCGCTCGAGGGTCGTGCTCTCACAGGAAGAGTGGAGAGGGCGAACTAGCACAATAGGGTTGTCAGCCTCATCGGCGACTGCCCCCCCCCCCGCTAAGAGCAACCGGACTTCCGGCATACCGCTGCCATGGCTCCTCAAGCACCGGAGCAAGTGCCCGGAAGATGCCGAGCCCCGGGTGGTGGAGCAGTACGCCAGGGCCTACCTGTGGTACATTCTCACAGAGGTAGTGTTTCCGGACTGCTCCGGAAACTCTGCCCTATGGATGTATCTGGACTTCCTAAAGGACTGGGATGCGGGGTACAGCTGGGGGGCCGCCGGACTCCCCTGCCTATACCGTTCGGTAAGTGAATATCACTTTCTTTCAAATATCATGGACGTGTGCTGCTTTAGATTTTGACATCTTATCATCTATACTTGGTTCGTAGCTTGACGACGCGACCCAGAGAGCGGAAGCCACGTCCGGTATGTGTGGATGTGTATGGGGCCTCTCCATTTGGATGTGGGAGCGAATCCCGGTGGGCCGTCCGGAGAAGCTGCGGTCGCGTGCATGGACGGACTATGGCGGAGATGACGAAGATGATCGAAACCCGACCGTCGCATACGCTTGGGACGTGGTGCGTGTCTACACGGGCGAATCGAAGGCCTTGTACAAGGTCTTCAGCAACGAGCTTGATGCTCTCACGCCTTTCCAAGTATAAGAACTACATTCTGAATAGTTTCGATAGCACTTTCACTTGAGCTTACCATTGTTTGGTTATAGGTTACTTGGCGGCAGTATAATGATGATCGAGAGTGGGGGTTCGAGCTGAACAGCATGTGCAAGCAGGATCGGCTTCTCTTCCGGTGCATTGTGCCAATGATTTGTGTCTATGCCGTGGAGTACCACTTGCCACAGCGCGTTGCCGCACAATTTGGTAAGGCGCAACACACACCACCAGCCGGCATCGTCCACGATACCGGTGGCTACGACCTACACCAGTGAGTACCACACGCCGTCCTCATCGATTCCAAGTTCTTGTTTTGATGTTTTACATTCATACAAGAAGGGTGTTTTACATTCTTTCTTATGCATTGCAGGATGAGCAGGCAGAAGAATCAATCAATCACGGATTGGGAAGCCGAACATGCAAGATACGTGAAGGAATGGAACGAGTGGAAAGGCCGCAAAGACACGGAGAGGAGAGTGATTGACTGGGACGATTACGAGGGTCACATGCTATGGTACGACGATGTCATCAAGCATCGTCTGCGTCTGAGGCCCCAGTGGACGACATCAGATGCCGAAGACCTGTTCGATGACGCCTCCGAGAATGAAGCCTACAACGAGAGCATCAGAGAGCTTCAAGGCGGGTTTAGGGAGTACGGACCCCTCATGAACAGGGTGGTATGTTGTTTTTACCTCTTTTGAACCAACGGTTGGATGAAATCAGCTTTTAGTGCTACTGCCTCATTTTATTACTTTGCAGTCTTCGGAGCTGAACAAAAGCATTTTTCATGCCTCTGATGCGCTTAGTGCTATCCCTGGGACTCGAGCTAGTGAGAATAAGTTGAGGGAAATGGTGAAGGTAATACGGAGTTCATTTTCGTTATCATTGGACATTTGAGAAGTTCATATTGTTTCGTTATCATTGCAGAAATACGTCAACAAAGCACGTCGGCTTGTGGGCCTGCTTGGGTGTGCTACAAACACCGAGGATGTTTTTCCTCCTGCACCGATGCATAGCCTCGCTTCATCGAGCCATGCAGCCTCGTTGTCTAGGGCGGTTCAAGATGAGGAGGAGGAGAGCAAGGACGATGATGATGAAGAGGAACATGAAGAAGAGGGCGCAGAAGAAGAACATGGTGAGGAAGAGGAAGAGGACGATGAGGAGGAGGAGGAGTACGATGATGACGACGGACCTCCAGCAACCCAGCCAACCCAGTGTGAGAAGAGGAATGTGCCGAAGAAGGATTCGAAGAGTCCATCCCCATTTCAGAAAGCACGTCCTACTCACCGCAAGAAGACGGCGGCCGAGAAGAGATCCAAGGATAACAAGGATCGAAGGTCGAAGAGGGGAAGGAAGGACTGATGTTGCTGCCATGTCATTGAACTAAAAACTTGCATATTTGCTTCGTGAACCATATGGATTTGCTCGTGAAACTGTTTCGTTAATTTGCTATGTATTACTTGGTGAAAACTTTGTGGATGTCTATTTTCTATGTATCCAACCTATCTTATTTATGGATTTGTGGATGTGTTATTGATTGTTGCTTGTGGTGAAAAACTATTTCATTAATGTTTACAAGTGTTTAATTGTTGTCTGCCAAAAACTGAAGATAAGAGAAGTTAGGAGGAGCCAAAAATGCACTCTGGGCAACCCTACCGACAGACACTAAGGCGGTAGGTCTGTACAGCCTACCGCCATGACACCCGGCGGTAGGGTGCCTCCCCCACGCCCCCTTCTATGACCAAAATAGCCAGCGGCTCAGCGGTAGGGTTGCACACCCTACCGCCACGACTTTTGGCGGTAGGATGCTACCGCCGTAAGACCCGGCGGTAGGGTTGGGTGTGCAACCCTACCGCTGAGCCGCTGGCTGTTTTGGTCACAGAAACTGAGCACACATGCTCCGACCCTATCGCCGCGCCTTATGGCGGTAGGTTGTCTATCCCTACCGCTGACTGCCCTGGCGGTAGGGTTTGGGCATTTATAAACCCAGCCGCCCCGCCCAATCCACCCCACCCCCTTATCCCCACCCACCCAGCCGCCTTCTTCTTCCTCTCGCCCCTTTTCTCATCTCCTCCACTTCCCCCTCCGATCTTCTTCGTTTATTCACGGGTTTTTTGCGGATTGAGATGGCTTCGAAAAGAGGAAAGTAAGCTCCTCCCATCCCCCAATTAGTTTGAGTCAAATCAATCCGCTTTTTTGTAACCTAAAAAAGGTTCATGTTCATGTTCAAAATCATGAGGATCCCTAGTTGATGAACCCTAGTTTTAGGTTTAGATTGCAATGTGATGAACCTAGTTAATGAACCCAAGGTTTAGTTTTTTTGACCATATGAGGAAGCCTCCATAGTTTATGAACCCTAGGTGATTGCAATGTGATGAACCTAGTTGATGAACCCTAGGTTTAGTTTTTTTGACCATATGAGGAACCCTCCATAGTTGATGAACCCTAGGTGATTGCAATGTGATGAACCTAGTTAATGAACCCTAGGTTTAGTTTTTTGACCATATGAGGAACCCTCCATGGTTGATGAACCCTAGGTGATTGCAAAGTGATGAACGTAGTTGATGAACCCTAGGTTTAGTTTTTTTGACCATATGAGGAACCCTCCATAGTTGATGAACTCTAGGTTTAGGTTTAGATTTATTTTTTTGACAATTGTTGAACCATCAACTTCTCAATTTTTTTGTTAATAAAATTTATGATATGATGAATATTGGAGTAAACAAAATTTATATGATGCAAGTACTGGATTTGGTTGGAGTAAATATGATATGATATGATATTGCAGTTGACCCATCTTGATATATGTATTTTATTAGTTAACACTACTAGAAAAAGGCTTACTAGTGGCGCACCAGTTTTGCCTACTAATGGCGCACTACTGGTGCGCCACTAGCACCATGCCACTAGTATTTTTTACTAATGGCGCACCGCTGGTGCGCCATTAGTATCTGGTATACTAATGGCGCACCAGGTAGTGCGCCATTAGTATAGGCCAGGGTGCGCCATTAGTATGCCTCCCAGGGGGGCATATATACCCATGTGCTTTGCCACACTAATGGCGCACTGCGGGGTGATGCGCCATTAGTATCCTTTGGCATACTAATGGCGCACTGCTGGGTGATGCGCCATTAGTATCCTCTGGCATACTAATGGTGCACTGCGGTGTGATGCGCCATTAGTATCCTTTGGCATACTAATGGCGCACGTTGGTGTGATGCGCCATTAGTATGTATATTAGGGATTATTTTTTTTCTTTTCTGATTTTTGCACAGATTACAAAATATATTATTGGACAGAATATAAGCAGCACCACACAACAACAACAGATTCATCGAATACAATAGAAGATTAGTCTCCGAATACAATTCATCATATTAGTCTCCGAATTCAAAAGACCGAACAAAGATAGAACATTACAAGTCTCGAGACCGCGAGTAGCGAGTTTGTCTTCACATTACAAGTCGATATCGATCATCTAAACTACCATCACAGAGAAGAGAGCTGCGGTCATCACGATGAGCATCATCGCGATGAAACTGGTCTTCATCCGGTTCCTCCAACGCTCCCTCCTCTCTCCCGCTAGATAGCGCGCGTATCTAGATTCCGCCTCCGCCCTAGTGGTGTACCCTTTGTAACTGTTACCGCTGAAACGGTGAACCTGTCTCCGACACTCCTCCCAGTCGTCGTAGACTCCGGGAACCTTACCCTTGTACACGACATACGACGGCATCTCTATGCACTAGCCACACAACAAACAATACATAAGCAATGTATAAGTATGCAACAAAAGGATCGGAAGAGAAAAGCAAGACATTAATAGCACGATTCATGGTCCTACTAATAAATAGCATTGATTACATCTAAGTTGAACGACTGTCCAAACCAAAGAGACATACAAGTTCATTAAAGTTTAATTACAACATGAGCTAATCAATGTTTCAGAACTACACATAGCATCACTACTTTCGACTCGACTCATGGGACCGGAGCATGGATGAAGCCGCCGTCTGTCGTGATGGTCATGAAGTCGCGGGTGTTGTCAGCCTGCATTTCACTGTTGGACGGTTGAAATTTGAGGTAGAACTGCCCCGAGGTACGAAGGACATCTTGATGGATGATTTCTGCAAACTCCGACTGGATGCGAAAGAATTCTTGTCGGATGTCCGTGTCCTGGATTGCCGCCAAGCTTGGGGCCCAATCTTTGAGATTATTTGCTAGCAGAAGGTGATTATGGTCCCGCACGATCGCCCGCATGTGATGGAGGGCGTAGTAGGCATCCTTCTGACCGCCAGGCGGCTGCTTGACGCAGGGAACGTCGTATTGTGGGTGAACACGTGCCTGCCGTACCTACGAACTGGCCTCTTAAAGGTGCCTCCAGATGCGGCGTAGCCGGGGAGAGCATCATCAAGAACTTTCTTGATATTTGTGTAGTCTATCTTGGAGTCACGGTCCGGGTCGAAATACGTGGCCATGGAATATTTCGGGCTCAAGAGGATGAGTGTGCAATGTGTGTCACTGCACAGAACACAGAATGTTAGAAAAAAAAGAACGATCGAAATCTAAGAAATCATATGTTACGGGGCGGTTAGGAGATGACTTACTCGGGAAAGTAAGCCACGAGGAAGTTATCCTTATCTGGGTTTGCCAGAATGACGCCTTCGAGGTGTGAACTCGCGACTTGCCGGTCCCCAGCGTTGCCCAAGATCTTGGCACGCATGTAGAAGGGGTCGACTATCACAATGTCTGGGGTCTTGTCTCTAATGATCCGCATCTCCATACTCAGCGAAAACAGCCGAACGAAGGTGTAGTGCAGCGGATGAAGGTTAAGCATAGCAAAGATGTCATCAAACCGCAGGACGATCGTACCCCCGACGGCGCTATCCACAAAGCCCTTGCCCTCTGGCACCTTGGCCACGAAAACCGGTTATGCCACATCATTCTCTCTGAGACGCCGCTTCTCCAAAGAAAGAACACTGTCATGCAGACTCCGAATAGCACCGGTTGCAGCATTGAGCATATTTGTCGGTAGCATCGGCCTACCCGCCACATGCACCCTCCTCGAGATATCCTTAGGTGAAGGTGGCCCGTCCTGAGCACGGATCGTATTCGGTGCCGGCTGGCTCGCACTGGCGCCCTTGTTAGTCTTTCGTTTCCGTCCCTTCTTCCTGATCTGCTGTAATGGGATCGAGTTCTGCTCACAGACCGCCTTCTTGAGCATGTTGGGGCTGATAATATTTGTCACCTCAGCTATCTAAGGCTCGGTGAAGGCGGCAGCTGGAGGTGTCTCCTGAGAACTGAACGCCAGACGACGCCTGTTGCAATTGGGTTTCTCCACCGTACCAGCTAGATCGCGGTCGTCTTTTTCATAGTTGGGTTCTTGAGAAGGAGGCCCGCAGAACTCGTCACCGTACCCATGTTCGGCAAAGTACTTATCGACGTTGGAAAATGTACCGTCGTCGTCGTCTGGATCCTGTGCCATATGCATGTCCGGATCCTGTGCCATAGGGATGTCCGACATGTCCGGTAGCGTTGCGGCGTTCTTGCCATGGCTTGGCGCTGGCACGACTGGCGGTCTTGTCTGTGGGGTGGTGTCCCCCGCCCCCAAACGAATCTGGCTCTTCGACCAAAGCAGGGGCCAGCTTACACAGGCGCTGAGGGTCATCACATCATCTTCGTCGGCCCCAGCGGGTCGAATCGGAGGTAACAACTCGTCGCAGCCTGACAGCACCCGAACCAGTTCAACCCTATACAAGGTGGGTGGCATCGGATTACCGTGGAACACGCGGTTGCCCGGTTGAACGATTCTTCCCTTGGCGACATCGACCAACTCGCCGCCCACGAAGTGCAGGAGAGTGCAAGGAACATCGGTGGCGCCCTACGAAAACATGTAGGGCGTCAGGGATGCCCAGTCAAAGGCAAGGAGATGAAGTCATCGGCCGAGAGGCTTAGTTACCGTGATGCCGTCGAGCTCGGCTAATGTCGAGGCACCGCCAGCGGCGGGCGTGCGCGTGCAACTGACGGAGGGGCCGCTTGCTGGCGAGGTGCCGGCCGGCGTACACCCGGGTGCATTAAGCTCCAATGCCCGTGCCGGCGCCGGAGACACGAATACCGCCTCCACCGGAGACACCAATGGCGCCGCCTGCGCGTTGTGCGAGTTGCTGGCCGTGAAGCTGGGAACCGGGGGAGGCCCCTGTTGGCCGCCCGCAATCCACGTCGTCAGCCCCTGAATCAAGGTAGGCACAATGGCGGTGAGCGTCCTTCCCAGTTGTTGTTACACTTGCTCATGGACAATCTCCGGAATCCGCGCCACTTGTGCCTTGAGTTCTTGAACCTCGCGCGACTGGCTTTCCGAGCTGGTCTTTTTCTCCTTTCGCCCACCAGCGGTATAGTATGACGACCATTTTGTGGACAAGCCTTTGCCAGCCACACGACCAGCTGACGACGGCTTACTGAGCTTATCCTTGTTTTTCATTACGTTCAAGGCCCTATTTAAAGGGGTGTCAAAAGGGGAGCTCTGAGACGACCCCGCGCTACTGCTTTCAGCCTCCTGCGGAAGGAATGTGAACCATTTAGAAATTTGGCTTCATTAATTAGAATGCAACCATATGGAGCTAATTACGCAGGAGTGTATTCCTTACCAGAACAAGCTCAAGCGCCCTGGTCTTCGGATCCGTGGTAAGCTCCTTTGTTACCGGGTCCTCCTTGTACCGGGCCCTGACAAAGTTCCTGGTCTGCTTGTCACGTAATTTCTCGAAGCGGGGCGGTAGGCCTTGCTCGGCACGCTCCGCGTCCTCCTTGTCCCATATAGGCTCCGCCACTCTGTAACCGCCGGGACCGAGTTGGTGGACCCCTAAGTTCAACTCCCGCATTTCTTTCCCCCACTGACTTGATTCGGAGGTTGCGCTGCTCTCGCACTTGATCTTGAACTCCTTGTAGTCATCTTCGCTCATCAAAGGATATTTCGCCTTGATCTTCTCATAACTATCACCTTTTTCAATCATTGCCTTCACCGTGCTTCTCCATGTAGACAGGGCCGTGCTCATCCTCGTGAGGGCGGCACTGTTCACTTTATTCCCTGAGAGGCGTGTGTTTGCAAACTCAGCGGGGAACTTGTATCGTTCGTGCAGCTTCGTGAAGAGGAGGCTGCGCAAATTCCCTCGGTCCTTATGCCTTAGGTTCTCGGTGTTGATCGAGACGGTGCTCCGGAGAATGCACCCGAGCTGAACCGAGTACCCCTTGACTACATGTTTCGGCGCCGTTGGATGCCCATCGGAGTTCACTTCAGTAAATTCCTCCTTGACGGTGCCGAGCACGTTCGGGCGCCGGTCCTTCCGTTGCCTCTTCGGTTGGCTGCCATCTGTGCGTGCGCCGCCAACATCAGTGGTGGCATCCTCGGAGGCACCATCAGTGGTGTCATCCCCGACGCCACTAGGGGTTGTGTAGTCAGGATCGGTGTCTTCCGCGGCGTCCTCATAGCAGTGAGGTTCTTCCTCCATCTCCTGGGACAGCTCCCAGAATTGCTTGCCGCCTGAACCGCCGGCCTCATCGTTGTGGGCCATGTTTCGCTTTAAATAGGAAAAAGTTTGGTCAAAAAGTTGGTTATTGTCAAGGAACAAGATCATGGTCTCATCATTTAGGGTTTGTCGACACCGAGGCATCCTAAAAGCTAAGCTTTTATCATTTAGGGTTTGTCGACGCCGAGGCACCCTAAAAGCCTAAGCGTACATCATTTAGGTTCTCATCGACACCGAGGCACCCTATAGAAGCCTATGTTGGGTTTATCATCTAGGGTTTATCGATGCTAAGGAGAATTCTAAGTTGGGGCTAATCAATTGGCTCTATTGCCACCTATGGTTTAATGCAGCAAGAATGGCGGGGCAGTTGATCCTACTTAACTAAGTACTAAGATACCCCAGCCCATGCATTAGTCGCAAGTACCCCATATGTCCTATTTTTAGCAAAGTCATGCTAAAATTCACGGAAAATTTCAACATGACCTTTGCTGAAAATAGGACATATGGAGTACCCGAATTTGCCGGAACGGAAGTTAATCGACATTCCAGCAAACTCAAGGGCCTCTCGGGGTACCTGCAAATTCATCACGACACAATGGTCGGAGACAAAACCCAGCAAACTAGCAAAGTTACTGACGTGTTTATAGAAATTGTTTTCTGTAAAAGATGATCATCATCTTTGCAAGTCTTTCTCAATGTGATCACAAGTAATTCAGAGGCATCACAATAAAGCAACACCCTGCACTAGCCTAAAAACAAGTGAAGTTTCACCCATATAAGAACAACTTTATAAAATCAGAGAAGTTGCTAAATTTTTTGTATCCTTCATACACACTGGAGTAAAATGCTTTATAATGTTCCATCATCATTACAGAAATCCAAGAAACACATGGTCTTGAGGATATTCTTTATGACGGATTATTTCAATTTTACATGCAGATTTTGATCAAAAAACACATGGTCTTTTTAACAGTTTTCAGTTTGGACAGAATACTGAAAACTACAGTTTGGACAGAATTCCTAACACTTTGGTCTTCTAGTTACAAAACAAAACAGACATAATTCTAGATGCCATAACTGATTTTTTTTACAGTAGCTCAAGTTTTTGACAGTAGCTCCTCACTGTCTGTCGCCTGCAACACTTTTTATGCTAGCAGCTCAAGTTTGTGCCATTGGAGCAAATAAGCAGGAACCAACATATGTAAGGTTTCAACAAGACTCATCATCAGTATATATAAGCAGGATCTTTGTAAACAAACGAACACTAAGACAGAATGTTCTTGCAACAAACATTATTGTGTGACATCGAAAGGCATCACTATGCTTAAAGGGAAGGATGACTTAAGTGGCCAGATGTATATGATTGCACCACTTGATCTGCACTTCTCTATATTATATGATGTACTGACCAACTTGAGCAAAAAAAGATAAATAGGAACATATTTCTCACCTTGGAGGTGTTGCTGCTGCTGCACTGTCTGGACTTCACTTCCTTTACCTCCTCGGAAACCTGAAATATGCAGATGTTAGAAAGGTTCTAATTTGTATATGATGATTCTAAGAAAAGGGAAAAGGAGTATCAAGAACAAATTCACATGTCTGGCTGTTAGCCATTACAAACTTAAATTTATCTATTTCTGTATCTCACAAACTATCATAAATGAATAATAGTATTATAGTTCAGCTATTCCATGGAATAATGGGCTTAAGATTAATGAACCAACAGATGCCCTAATGGAAGTAATAACAACATGACAGCAAACAACCAACAAACATGATGGGCAGGCCAAATACTCATGTCACTTCCATTAGGGCATCATCTTCCTACAACTACTCATCTTCAGCAGCACATGATACTGCTACTGTATCTAATACAACAACATGACACTTGTTACTGTAGCACATGATACTGTAGCACATGATACTACAACAACATAAAACTACTATGCATCATCTTCCATAAAACTGCTACTGTATCCTATACTTGCTACTCATCTTCAGAACCAAACAGCAGCAAAAACAGAACCAAACTACTATAGCAAAAACAGCACAACTCATCCATCCATCCATCAAGCATCATATACCTAACTAACATCAACATACATACATCTATCTAACATCCATTGATCCGTGTAACTAGCAGCATGAACAAGAGAGGAACAGGGAACAGTGACATGGACAAGAAGCATAGAGGCAAGGAAGAGAGCCTCACCCCAGGCCGTGGTCGAAGGAGAGTAGCCGCTGGCCACGCGCAGGAAGAGACGGCGGGAGGTGGCGGCGAGGGTCACGGCACCGTCCTTGGCTCGCCGGCTGCTGTGGAGGTGACCGGTGGCGGAGGACGGCAGGGGCAGGCGGGGTGTGGGCACGTCGGGGCTGCGCTCGCCGGCTGCTGCAGGGGCCGGAGGAGGCCCTCGCTCATCGGAGGGAGGAGGAGTGGAGAGGAGCGCTCGGCCGATCTCGTTCGGGGGGCGCGGGGGCGGCGGGGGTGGAGTCCCGCGGGGGTCGGGGCGGCAGCGTCGGGGCAGCGCAAGACCACAACGGCGGCGGCGTCGCCGACAGCGTGCAGGCGCGGCGGACGGAGGGGGCGGAGCAAGGGGGCGGCGGCGTATGGTTGGGGTCGAGTGGGGGATCTGGCGAGGGAGGGAGGGAGGCCACAGTGCGAGGGGAATAGGTGGAGTGCGGGATATCTATCTAATGGCGCACCTCCCCCAAGTGCGCCATAAGTACGACGATAGCAATGGCGCACCTCACCCTGGTGTGCCATGAGAAATTACTAGCCCGACTAGTCAGGTTATCTTCCACCTAACCCTATCTCCATCAGAACACGCCCACTAGCCTGACTGGTCAGCACGCAGCACACACACTAGGAGGTCCTGGGTTCGATTCCCAGGCTCCCCAATTTTTGTTTTTATGCATTTAAAATGCTGTTTGATATTTATTTGTGTTTAAATATGTTCAAACTTGTTTAAATCATAACAGTAATATTTTTTTATAAAAACAGTAATAATTTTTTAAAAAATATCATGAAATTTATTATTTGAAAATATCATCAAATTTATTATTTGAAAATATCATCAAATTTGTTATTTGAAAATATAATCAAGTTTGTTTTTTTTTGCAATTTTAGTTGCATTCATTTGTGACGGTGGAGCGGGCCGGGGAGGGTGCGGAGGAGAGGGTGCGGGGGTGCTCGGCGGCGGTGGAGCGGGGGAGGGTGCGGTGGGTCGTCGGCGGCGGCCGGTGGAGCGGGGGAGATGGTGCGGGGGGTGCTCGGCGGCGAGGGGGACCGGATCTGGCGAGGTGGGATAGCGATCGAGATGGAGGGGGATCGAGATCGAGTGTCCATGAAATTTAAAGCATTCATGAGTTCAAAAAGTGCCCATGAAATACAATCGAGAAATGAAGACTACAATTTAAATATAATCGATCTTAGCTAGCTATCTGTTCACAATCTTCTGGCCCTTATTTTTCGTAAATGGAGTTCTTCTCTTGAACGGACGTCCTTTAGGTAGGGTGGTCCTGCTTCTTCTTGTGGTGTATGCTGATACTTCATCGTCGTCGTCATGTTCCATCTTCGGGTCGCCGTACTTGTCGAAGTCTTGCTCATTGGCGACTCCATCAATTCCGATGATCTTCCTTTTGCCTCTCCTCACGACAAGATGACTGGGCTTTGGCGGGTCGGTAATGAAGAAGCATTGGTCCACTTGGGAAGCCAGTACCCATGGCTCATTTTTCGCGGTGACGTTCGCGCCTGCGGTCTTGGATTTGGCTTCGGGTATAACCATGGTGGTGAAATACCGGTCTTCTTTTATGACGCTCTTGGCCCATCTGACACGGAACATCGGGACCTTCTCTCCAGCGTAGCTCAGCTCCCAGATCTCCTCGATCCTTCCGTAGTATCTGTCCTTGTCGTTACCGGTGTAGGATTCCATTGTTACCCCGGAGTTCTGATAACCGTCGCTCTTCATGTCCTTGTCCTCGGTGTAGAATGTGTAGCCGTTGATATCGTACGCCTCATACGTCATCAGGTTGTGCTCGGCGCCCTGTGAGAAGGCGAATATGAGTTGTTCTTCCGCGGAAGAATCCTCATGTAAAGGGTACGACAGAAGCTTCTGCTTGAACCAACGCGTGAAACATGAGTTGTGCTCTTTGATTATATCTCCGTCTGTCCTCTGTTGGCCTCGATCATTGTACGTCTTCTCAATAAACGTTTTGTGCTCTACCACCCAAGGATCGACCACGTCTATGTGTTTTAGCGTGACTAGGTTTTCTCTTTCAAAGTCGGCGAGTCGACCATCGAAGTCGACATGCATTTCGCGGCGACCCTCACGGTGACCCCATCCAGCGAGCCTGCCGAGGTGCCTGTTGACGGGCAGACCAACGGGGTTCTCGATGCCTAGATAATTCGTGCAGTAGGAGATGCACTCTTCGGTCAGAAAGCCCCTGGCTATGCTTCCCTCTGGACGTGACATGTTGCGAACGTATCCTTTGATAACACCATTCATCCTTTCGAACGGCATTATGCTGTGCAGGAACGTCGGCCCGAGTTGGATGATATCCTCCACGATATGGACCAGCAGATGCACCATAACGTCGAAGAATGCGGGCGGGAAGTACATCTCAAGCTCGCATAGTATCACCACGATCTCTTCCTGTAGCCTTCTGAGTTGCCTCACGCCAACCGACTTCCGAGAGATGACGTCGAAAAAGTTGCATAGGCCAAATAGCATTTCACAGACGTGCGCGTCCATGATCCCACGGATTGCAACTGGAAGTATCTGCGTCATCAGCACGTGACAGTCGTGAGACTTCATCCCGCTGAACTTCTGCTTCGCTGAGTCTAGGTATCTACTTATCTTCCCCGCGTAATCGTAAGGAAGTTTTACTCCTACGAGGCAGGTGAAAAACTGATCGATCTGCTCCTGACTTAGAGTGAAGCACGCGGGAGGGAAGTCATTTCCGGTCTTCTTGGCCTTTTTGCCTTTGCGACGACTTTCCGTGTCCTGCTTCGCCTCATCATCATCATCATCATTAGCGTGAAGCTCCTCCCTGATGCCCATTGATTTCAAGTCTGCCCTTGCTTTCGGCCCATCTTTGGTCCTCTCTGGCATGTTGAGCAGGGTACCAAGCAGACTCTCGCACACGTTCTTCGTGATATGCATGACATCAAGGCTGTGAGGCACACGGTGGATCTTCCAGTACGGCAAGTCCCAGAAAACAGACCTCGTTTTCCATACCTTCAGCAGTGGCTCTGGCGCCTTAAGCTTTCGCTTCTTTCCCGGCTCTGGCGCCTTTTGCTTCTTTCCCGGCAGTGGGCAATCTTTCCAATTTTTCAACAGCTCATCTATTTCCTCGCCGCTCCTCGTACGCGGGCGTCTTCGGGGTTCGGTTTCACCATCGAACAGATCCTTGCGTTTCCTCCACGGGTCATCGTCGCGAAGCCACCTTCGATGTCCCATGAACACGGTTTTCGAAGACCCGGGATCTCTATCTAGCTGGCGATACGTTGTGTCATCCATGCACCTGACGCATCCAGAAAATCCGTGGACCACCTGCCCCGCGAGTTATCCGTAACCGAGATAGTCGTGCACCGTCGTGAGCAGTGCGGCTCTCATAGGGAAATATTCTTTCTCTGCGGCATCCCACGTATTGGCTGGCGTTTTCCACAGCGTGTCTAGCTCCTCTTTCAGCAGCCCCAGATACAGATTGATGTCGTTCCCTGGTTGTTTCGGCCCTTCAATTAGCATAATCATGTGAATGTACTTCCTCTTCATGCACAACCAGGGGGACGGTTGTACATCCACACAAACACAGGCCAGGTGCTATGTGTGCTTCTCTGGCTGCCAAACGGATTGACACCATCGGTGCTCGCGCCCAGCACGATGTTCCTTGGATCGTTCCCAAATTCTGGGTGTTCGAAGTTCAATGCTTGCCACTAGCTCCCATCCTTAGGGTGACTCAGCACCTTGTCTTTTTTATTTATCTCCGGATCATTTGCGCCATCTTCTAGCTTCTTCTCCTCCCTATCCGCGTGCCAACACAGGAGCTTTGCTACCTTAGGGTCCGCGAGATACCGCTGCAGATGAGGAGTGATCGGAAAGTACCACACCACTTTTCGAGGAGCTTTCTTCCTCTTCTTGTATCGAGTGACGCCGCACACCGGACATATGGTAGACTCCGCGTGCTCGTCCCGATAAATGATGCAATTGTTCATGCAAACATGGTATTTCACGTGCGGTAAATCCAGAGGACACACGATTTTCTTCGCCTCCTCAAAACTGGTCGGGCACTTGTTCCCCTTGGGAAGACGTTCGTGCCAGAATGACATGTTCTCGTCGAAGCAGGCGTCGGTCATTTTGTGTTTTACCTTCATCTCCAGAGCCATGAGCGTTACTTTCAGGCGGGTATCCTCGGGCCTGCATCCTTCATACAATGGAGTAATCGCGTCTATCTCTAGTTGATCCAGCTTGGCTTTCTCTCGGGCGGCAGCTCTTGCGTTATCCGTCTGCTTGAGAAGCAGCTCTTGAATATGAGGGTCCTGCACCCAGCCCATCGATGGTCCATCGTCGTCTGCTCCGCCGGCATCTTCATCTTCATGATCATGCCCTTCGTCTGCTCCCGCATCTTCCTCATCATCATGTTCAGCATCTTCTACATGATGACTGTGTACAGCATCACCGTCGTGATCATGTCCTGGAGATTCTTCGTCTTCTCGCCCGCCCGAGCCGCGGTGGTTGTCTTGCTGCCCATCCTCATTTCTTGCCCGACCCCCGTGGACGACTTCATAGTCATCTTCATCACCTTGCCACCGATAGCCATCCATGAAACCACGCAAGAGCAGGTGGTCCCGCACCTGCCCGGAATCCGGGTCCGCAATAAGGCTCTTCAGCTTGCATCGACACGGACATCTTATCTCCGTCTCGTTCTTTTCAAGCATCTCGGCCTTCGTGGAGCTCAAAAACCTATTCACGATGCCTTCGGTCATCGTGCGGACCATGGTCGCCTGCGAGGTAGAGCAAAACGATATTTTAGAACCAAGAAAAAATTTGGCATGACTTTCCCTAAAAATAGGACAAAAAAGAATGCATAGTGCCAAAATTCTCGCCGAAACGGAAATGAATCAACATTCCGGCAAAATATTGGCAACTAGCGCATTTCAAATACCGGTACCTGCAAACACAAACATATATGCAACACCACAAACATATGCAACACCACAAACATACATAGATCTAGCTAGGACATAAAAAGTGCATGTGCACGTTGTTGGAGGGAGAACAACATAAAGATAGCTTCCCCCTTACTTACCTATCAAAAAAAGGGGGTTTAACCACTTAATTTGGATGAATTTATGGTGCAAATGATGTGAGGAGGAGGAGGCAGCCGAGACAAGCTTGGAGGAGGAGGAGGAGAGAATGAAGTGGGGAAAGTGAGTGGGTAGGTGTGGCTGTCCAAAATATCTAGCTCCTCCCAGGTTACTAATGGCGCACCACCACCTAATGCGCCATTAGTAACCCTGGTTACTAATGGCGCACCTGCTGGTGGTGCGCCATTAGTAGTTTTGCAAAAAAAAAACTAATGGCGCACCAGGGAACAGTGCGCCATTACTAAGCTAGTAATGGCGCACTGTCCCCAGGTGCGCCATTAGTAGTTTTGCAAAAAAGTAAAAAATAAAAAAAATATTGTAGTGGCGCACTATGTGGCTGGTGCGCCATTACTAGTTAGAACTAGTAATGGCGCACTGTGCCCTGGTGCGCCATTAGTATGTCTGGAAAAAAAATTGTTACTAATGGTGCACCGTGTGTCTGGTGCGCCATTAGTGTATTTCACACTAATGGCGCACCAGCACATGGTGCGCCACTGCTAAATAGCAATGGCGCACCACGTGTCTGGTGCGCCATTAGTGGCCATTCCATCTATAGCCCTTTTCCTAGTAGTGTAATGATGAAATTTTGTTATTCATCCATATGTTTAGGTCTGCAACAGTGGCGCAACCATCGCCCATTCATCTCCAACACGACCTGTCCGCCTTGCCACTTCCGTACGTGTACGAGTCCTTCCCCGAGCTTCTACGGCCGGTGGGAGCTTTTCCAGATGAGTTCCTAGAGGCGACGAGGGCAGTGCGGTGGCACGAGAGGGCAAAACGGATCTCCGACGATGTGAAGTGTTGGTCGTAGAGTGTGAAGGAGTGGAAGAGAGTGATTGCAGAGATGGCAAATCCAACTATCTCCCAAGAACGCCGGGAAGGGACCATTGAAGCTGTCAAGCAGCACTCCAACTGGGAACTGCGCAATTTGGGCCGGAGGAACAACTTCAAGAGCAATGCGGAGGAGAGAGCCAGGATGCCGCCCCCAAGTGCATCGGCGTTAGATATCATCAGCTGGGGAAGGGCGGAGGCGAAAACTCCAACGGGCAAGGCAAGGTGGGAGTGCTTGAACGGTCGGATGCGACCAGCGTTTCGCCTCCGCCTGAACCGGCGGATCAGCTGCCATATCTGTCTCCACGACCAGGCCTAGCATACGAGGGGGGGAGGTTTATCCGCCCTATAAACTTGTCTTAAGAACTTGTTGCACCCTTTGTTGGCTTTGCGAAAGCTTTTTGCAAAACTACTTGCGTTAGTTCGGGTTGTCAAACTATGTGGACAAATTTGCTATTTGCTATTTGGTACTTGTGAAACTATGTGTAAACTGTTTGATATTTGCTATGTGGAAACTTTATTAATATGTGAGCTCATATTTTCCTATTTGTGAAACTATGTGAAACTACTCGAGTGTGATACATGTTGTATTGTGTTAGCTCTGCATATTTAAGGTTTTTAAATATATATTTTTGTTACAGCATATTTGTGAAACTGTATTCTTTCCTGTGATAAAACTTTACAAAAGAAACAATCACTGAAACTTATAAAAACCCAAAACCACAGGCCCCTACCGCCAAGCCACCTAGCGATAGGATATCATAACCTACCGCCAAGGCCTGCGGCGGTAGGGTGTTGTGCTGGCCGTTAGGTAACGACAATGGGCCGTCCATGCCACCGCCAGAAGCCCTGGCGGTAGCCTGCGTGACCCTACCGCCGAGGCCTTTGGCGGTAGCAAAAGGGTCAAATGTCGAATTTTTTTAAAACGGGGGTCAAATCCTGATTTTGTTTGACAAAAGGGTCAAAACACGAAATTTGGTCGCTAATGGGGTGGGGCCGGGGCTCTTTGCCGTCTGCTAGCAGACAACAAAGAAATTCAACCTAACTAGAAAACGGTCTGCCCTGCGCCCCACCCCTCTCTCCCCTCTCTCTCTCTCCCCTCACCTCACCCGCACCGCCCCCATGCCCGCCGTCCCTGTGCTCACTGCCCCCGCTGCCGACCCCCATCGCCCCCGACCCCCCGCCGCCCTAGCGCCTCGGCACGCCGCCGCTCAGGCCGCCCGCCGCCCCGCCACTCAGGCCGCACGCCGCCCGTCGCTGCTCCGCCCCCCGCCACCCGGCACTCCGCCCCCTGCCGCCTGGTGTCGGTGGGAAACGACACCTATGGGATGACAAGAATCCCTACTACCGGTGCCGGGGCACAGGGTTGCAAGAAGAGCATGATTAGTAATCAGCACAAGGATCGTTTACCCAGGTTCGGGCCGCGAGGATGCGTAAAACCCTAGTCCTGCTTTCTGTGCGTGTATTGTGTGTTCTTGATCCCTTGAACTAGCTACGGTGGCTGAGTAGTTCCAAAGAGCCGAATCCTCCTCCAGTACGCCATGGGCCTCCTTTTATAGTCGAAAGGGGCTAACACAGTGGCACACGGGAGGTGGAAAGGCGTACAGTCCTATGAGCTTATCGATCGTATTACAGGACAAGACGCATTTAATGCGCCGCTGAGGTGTCCCCTAGCTTTATCGGGGGCGCGAGCGAGGCCCGTCCCGTCCGTCGCCGCTCCTCCTTGCTTCGACACGCGCCCTGGCCAGCGATGCGTGCGGCGCCATGTAGGCAGGCAGGCAGCTGAGGTGGCGCGGTGGTAGGGTCTTCACGAAAATCTGCATGCCGCCACGCAGGCGCTTGCTGAGTTGGGCTGGGAGCTGCATGTTGCCACGCAGGTGCCTGCCCAGCTGGTTGGGTTGGCAGCTGCATGCGAACGGCGGTGGAGACTTGGCTGGTGCGGGCCTGGCAGTGGCCCTGCTGGCGTCCTTGGTGAGGGCCTTGCCGGGTGGCCTGACAAGGGTCTTGCCGTGGCGCGCTGTCATCCCCGGCAAGGGTCTTGTCGGGGGTCTTGTGGCTCTCCTCGGCAAGGATCTTGCCGAGGACCGTTGTCTTTAAATCCTCATCTGATCTTGAATATTCCTTGTCTTCACAAAGATCTTCATGCCACCACGGCGGTGCCTCCCGAGCCCTAGTTCCAATGTGGTTGGTTGAGTTGGAGCCCGTGGGCTCGAGGGTGGCTCACTCCGCTGGTGTGGGCGAGCCGCCCCGGCAAGGGTCTTGTCGGGGCTGCTGAGGCTGCCCCGGCAAGGGTCTTGCGGGGGAAACCTGTTTTGCCTCTCTGCTTCTTTGTGCTTCTTGGCCTTGGCGTTGCCTTGGCTGTCTTGGGCTTCGGTTTTACCTCGGTTCACCTCCCATGTTCTGCTCGGTGCGGCCGTGGGCGCGGCTCCGACTATACGTGCACACGTAAAGGGGTAAAAAGATGTGCCCCCTCTTTTGTACACCGACAGGAGCCCCCGGGCCTGGGCCACACATAAGCGCGACACGTTGTTGGGCCAGACCCAAAACGGTGCACGGGCAGGAGGGGCGGTTTTTACCATGGTAATTTTCCGTCTGCTGCGCTTCCCCACGACCCACGTTGAACGTGCGACATGGGGGAGTGGCGCGTGACGTGGGCGGCATGCGTGGGGCGGTTCCCGCACGCATGCGTCACATCGTGGTACACGGGCGGCTCGCGCCTTCCCCATGAAGAGGGAGAGGCGTAAAGGCGCGGCCCATTTACTGAATGGGACTGGGTCGCGGTCTTCAAGGCGTCCACACCCCACGATCACGGGGTGGGGAGAGGTCGCTTCACCCGTCCCCTTGGTTCTGCACGTTCGCCACGCGTCCTCCATGCGCGTGGGGTGGCAAGCGGCGGAGACGGGAAACCGGCCCGTCGCTGGTTGGGGCAGCAGGTCGGTCTCGATTCCCTGTGCCTCTGGTGGCTGGATTGGCCGAGCGGGGCGGCCGAGCCCCGACCCCGCCCCTTTATAAGGAGAGGGAAGGGGGATGGCATCCCGCATTCTTCTATCTTCTATATCCTCCTGCTTCTGCTTCTTCCTCTCATCTGCCATGGAGAAAGGGAACCCCGGTCCCTCGACGGTGGCGGCGAGGGTCGCCGCTCAACAGCGCGTCCCTCCTCCTCCTGAGCTTGCGGTGGTCGAGCCGGCCGCGAGGGGAAGGGGGAGGGGGCGAGGCCGTGGGTGAAGCCGCGACAGAGGTCGTGGTGCTCGGGGAAGAGGAGGACGAGGCGGCCCGCCGGCCTCGCCCCCGCCAATGATGCCTTTCCCGACGGAGGGCCACGTTGGAGACCAGCCCCGCGAGTTCTTCATTAGGCTGCGCGGGCCTCCGCGTCGCCGTCTTCGTCTTCCCACCCCGTTTGCTCGGGAGATGGAGCGTGTCCCGCCCAGACCCTCAGGTTGCACATGAGGGGCTGCGGGAATGGGGGCACGCGGGTCGACGTCGACTTCCCGGCTCCTCGGGTCATGTACCTCCGCCGTGAATGGAAGAGGTTCGCTCGCATCCACAGCCTGACGGTGGGGCTCGTCCTCTACTTCAAATTAATGGAGGACGGCCTGCTCTCCGTCAAGGTCTTCGGGGATCTTGGAACTCGCCTGAAGTGCTGCGTGGAGAGCTCCTCTGATGGAGATTCCGACGATGGAAGCTCTTCCTCGAGAGAAAGTGACGAGGAGGACAACGGGGCAGATGACGGGGACGAGTCCGACAAGGCGTCGGACGCCCCGCGCCCGGGCGGGTGCGGCAGCAGCAGCATCTGCACCTGGCCGCTCCTCTGGCGGAGTTTTGCCTGGGGAGGGGCTAGCTCCTTGAACTTCTCGGGGCCGTCTCCTTGGGCGGCTGGCGTCGGGAGGCTGCGGAAGAGGAAGAGGGCGGGCGGCAAGGCCGTCAACTCGAAGTATGCGGACACTGACGCCTTCGTCGCATGTCCGGCGACCTGCCGCCTTGTCTTCCAGCTCCTTTCCCGGCACCATCATCACCGGCCCACCCTTGGGTAGCCACCGAGGTGTTCTCTTGGTGCTTTCTGCTGCTCGTAGCTCGCCTAGGCACCCCTTTTGCCCTTTCGCCTTCTTGACCTGCCTCCTGAGGAGAGGGACAAGAAAGGGATTACGGGCATCTCATCTCTTTTTTAGTTTGTAAGCCTTCGGGCCTTCGTTAAATTTAGAACTTGTAATCCCCTTACTCATGCTTTTCATTCCGTACGGACTGTACCTGTGTGGGATGTTTTTAATGAAAAAGGGATGTTTGCCGGGTTTTTCGTTCGTGGGTGGACCCCGCGACAAGGAGCGAATCCTTGTTACTATTTAAGATAAACGTTTTTCGCCCGACAACAGGCCTTGCCGTCACCCTCACTTCGCTCGACCATTCTCGCGCCCTTGGCGGAGGCAGGGATGAAGTGGGCTTAGGCTCCTCGTTCTATCTCCTTGCCGCCGCGGCTACAACCAAATCCGGACCCAGGAGATAATCCTTAGGTATAGGAAAAAAGGGAGCACGATAGCCTGGAGATAAAACGAGGTTTCACATGTCCCAGTTCTGTACCGAAATGCATGATAGAGGATGAATGACTTATCTGGATCTGTATCCCCTGGCAACGTTGTCTTGCCGCGGTTGGATCCTTGTGCTTGCAGCCCCCGGCAACTCTGGTTTGCCATGGTCGGGACGCCGGTCCGTTCCCTTTCTTCCAAGTAGCTCAGCAGAAGTGCCCATGTCCCCTGCGAACCAAAGGAGGACAGAAAAGAACAGAGAGACGCGCACTCGACCTCTAGGCTAGGGGTTAGTCGCCGCTAAGCACTATCAACCCTAACCAAGGAAGAGACTCGACCTAGCATGCATGCTGTAACTTAGGGCGCTAGTGCTTCATTTATTTGTGCTCAGGGTCTGCGCCTGGCTTTGTACAAAGGGTTACATGCCTTGCCGGCAAGGCTTGTACAAAAGGTGGCATGTCGGGGGGGCCGGCAAGCCGCGCCTTATGGGTAAAACTTGCGAAGATGCTTGATGTTCCAGGATTTGCTCACTGGAACAACGTCTGCGGTCTCCAGGCGGACTGCGCAAGGCCTGGTGACTCGCCCGATAAGGGCCTTCCCACTTCGGCGTCAACTTGTTGGAATTCTTGGCCGACTGAACGCGCCGAAGAACAAGGTTGCCTTCCTCAAAGCTTCGGGCATGAACCTTGCGGCTATGGTAGCGGCGCAAGGCTTGCTGGTAGCGTGCTGCTCTCACAGCCGCCCGAAGACGATCTTCCTCAAGGAGCGTCGCGTCATCTTGCCGCAACTACTCTTGCTCAAGCTCATCATAAGCGAGCACTCGAGGTGACCCGTATATGAGTTCCGTGGGGAGAGCTGCCTCCGCCCCATATACTAGGGCAAAGGGTGTCTGACCGGTGGCTCGATTTGGCGTCGTCCTGATCGACCAAAGAACCGCCGGCAACTCATCAATCTAGCGCCTTCCGCTCTTATGCAGCCTGTCAAAGGTCTTCGTTCTCAGGCCTCGCAACACTTCATCATTCACCCTCTCTGCTTGGCCGTTGCTTCGGGGGTGTGCCATAGAAGCAAAACAGACCTTGCTGCCGAGGTCTTGAATGTACTGCATGAAGGTGTGGCTTGTGAACTGCGTGTCGTTATCGGTGATGACTCTGTTTGGCACACCAAAACGACAGACTAGTCCTTTGAAGAACTTGACGGCTGACTGTGCTATCACCTTCCTCACTGGTTCCACCTCTGGCCACTTTGTGAACTTGTCGATTGCAATGTACAAGTACTCAAAGCCCCCGACATCACGGGGGAAAGGGCCCAGTATGTAGAGCCCCCAGACCGAGAATGGCCAGGAGAGAGGGATCATTTAAGGGCTTGAGCTGGTTGATGAAGCTTCTTTGAATGGAACTGACACGCTTCACACTTGGTTAGTAGTGTCGTCGCATCCTGGAGGGCGGTGGGCCAGAAGAAACCTTGCCGGAACGCCTTGCCGGCAAGGGCCCTCGACCCTATGTGGGAGCCACATATGCCTCCATGTATCTCTGCCAACAGCTCCAGTCCTTCCTCCCGGGGGATGCACTTCAATTTCACACCGTTCGGCCTTCTCCTGTACAGGATGTTATCGACAAACTTGTACAGGGCAGATCGACGGGCTACTTTTTCCGCTTCTTCCCGCTCCTCACGAAGTTCCCCTATTTGGAGGAATCGGACAGTATGCTGCGCCCATGCCGGAGCTTGGGGCTCGATGGCAAGGACCAAAGGCATTTCCTCTGCCATGGGAGCGGCTGGCTCCACGGCCAGGGCCTGACGCCCTGCCGGAGCCAGTTGCTCTTTGGCAGGCTCAGCGTCCACTGCAGCATCCTTGCCGGCAGCCCCAGGGGGCTCGGCGGGAAAGTACTTGCCGGGACCTCATTTCCTCCGCTTGTTCCGCCCCATTGATGGTTCGACGGATGGCTGAGTTAACCGGAGCAAAAAGGTATCTGGTTCCACAGGTAGCTTGAATGCAGCACGCTTCGACAGGTAATCGGCGATGTCGTTCTCCGCTCGGGGAACGTGCTCCACTTGGATACCGTCAAAGCGCTCCTCCAGCTTCCTCACTTCATCTACGTAGGCCTCCATGAATGGGCTCTGGTAATCCTTGTTGACTTGTCTGACGAGAAGCTGCGAGTCACCCCTGATGATGAGCTTCTTCACCCCGAGGTCTGCCGCGATCCTGAGACTGGCAAGCAGCCCCTCGTACTCAGCAGTGTTGTTTGTGGACATCTCCCTGGGAAAGTGCATCTGGATCACGTACTTGAGGTGCTCTCCGGTGGGTGCGACAAGCAGCACACCGGCACCGGCGCCTTGCAGCGAGAATGCCCCATCAAAGTACATGATCTAGTCGCGGTCGGCTTCTTTGCCGGGCAGAGCGGTCTCTTGGATTTTTTCGTCAGGTGTTGAGGTCCATTTTGCAATGAACTCTGCCAAGATTCTGCTCTGGATTGTTGAGGTACTTTCAAACTTCAACCCAAAGCTTGACAACTCCAAGGCCCATTCCACAATCCTTCCGGTTGCATCTGGGTTGTGCAGTATCCGTTGTAGCGGGAGGCGGGTGACGGCAGTGATCTCATGGGCTTGGAAGTAATGACGCAGCTTCCTCGAGGCCATAAGGAGGCCGAAGAGCAATTTCTGCACACCGGAGTACCTCGACCTAGCCCCCTTGCAAGAGGGAGCTGACAAAGTAAACCGGGTGCTGCATCATCTTCTTCTTCTGTACCACTTGGCTTGACTGTGCGGGCGTTGCCCTGACGGCGTCAGACTCTGCCGGGGGCCTTGCCTTGCCGTCACCAGGTCCTGCTGGGGGAATCTTTGGCTCACCGTCCGCTGGTTCTGCCGTCTCCACTGCCTCCTCGTCGACCTCCCTTTGTGCCACCAGTGCGGCGCTGACCACTTGATTCGTCGCCGCTAGATACAGCAGCAACGGTTCTTGTGGTTTAGGTGCAACCGGTATTGGCGTGGAGGAAAGGTATTTCTTCAGATCCTACAACGCCGCCTCGGCTTCTGGGGTCCAGTCCATCGGGCCTGCCTTCTTCAAGATTTTGAAGAAGGGAAGGGCGCGCTCGGCGGACTTGGAGATGAATCGGCTCATGGCGGCGACGCATCCGGTGAGCCGACGCACATCCTTGATCTGCTTGGGCGCCTCGATCTGTTCAATAGCCTTGATTTTGTCTGGGTTTGCCTCGATCCCGCGCTGCGACACAAAGAATCCGAGAAGCTTGCCGGACGGAACGCCGAAGACACACTTCTCAGGGTTCAACTTAAGGTTGATCTTGCGCAGGTTGGCAAAAGTCTCTTCCATATCTTGCACAAGAGTTGCCCCGTCCTTAGTTTTGACCACTATGTCATCCATGTATGCCTCCATATTTCTATGGAGCTGTGGTTCAAAACCAATTTGGACTGCTCTTGCAAACATCGAGCCAGCACTCTTCAACCCGAAAGGCATCTGTAAAAAGCAATACGTACCACATGGGGTGATGAATGTTGTCTTCTCTTCATCTTCTCTTGTCATGAAGATTTGGTGGTAGCCCGAGTAGGCGTCGAGGAATGACAGCAGATCACACCCGGCCGTGGAGTTGACAATCTGGTCAATGCGCGGCAACGGGAAGGGGTCCTTAGGACAAGCCTTCTTGATATTTGTGTAGTCAATACACAGACTCCACTTCCCATTTGCCTTGCGCCCCACTACCGGATTGGCCAACCACGTCGGATGGAGCACTCCTCTCACCAAACCCGCCGCTTCCAACTTCCTGATCTCCTCTGTGATGAACTCCTGCCTCTCCAGAGCCTGCTTTCTGACCTTCTGCTTGACGGGCCGCGCACGAGGACAGACAGCTAGGTGGTGCTCAATCACCTCCCTGGGAACACCGGGGATGTCAGATGCTTGCCACGCAAACACGTCGACATTCGCCCGCAGGAAGGTGACGAGCACGCCTTCCTGTTTGCTGCCGAGGGTGGAGCCTATGGTGAAAGCCCCTCCCTTGACATCCTCCCTGACAGACACCTTCTTGGTCTGCGGTGGCTCAGCTCTGGATTTCTTGCCCTTGCCGGTAGAGCTCTCTGGCACGTCCTCGACGGTAGCACAACACTCCGAGGAGGTGCGCTTGCTGGAGTGGGTGCGAGAGGTCTTGCCGGGCTTCTTCTTCCCTCCCAGGGCTTCAGCGGCAGGAGCAAGTGCCTTGGCGGAAGCTGCTGCAACTGCTTCCCGGTAGAGTTGGTCGGCGCAGATCAGCGCGTCCTTCTTGTCGGAGGGGACGGAGATGATGGTGAACGGCCCGGGCATCTTTAGCATGTTGTAGGCGTAGTGCGACGCCGCCATGAACTTGGCTAGTGCCGGGTGGCCGAGGATACCGTTGTAGGGCAAGGGAATCTCGGCCACGTCGAAGACGATCCTCTTCGTCCTGTGGTTCAACTCCCCTCCAAACGTCACGGGCAGCGTAACCTTCCCCTTCGGCTGGCTCCTCCCTGGATTGACCCCTTGAAACGTGCCCGTTTCCACGAGGTCTCCATCAGGGATTTGCAGCCTTTTGATCACGACGGGCAAGATCAAGTTCAGGCCGGCCCCGCCGTCGACCAACATCTTGTTCACCTTGAGGTTGCGTATCGTTGGCGACACCAACAACGGCAAACACCCGACCGCGGTTGTGCGGTCAGGGTGGTCCCCGGCGTCAAAGATGAGGGGCGTGCTGGACCATTTCAGTGGCTTCTGAGCGTCGAAGGACGGCTCCGCTATTGTAATCTCACGCGCCCACTGCTTGAGCTGGCGGTGAGAAGTATGCAGCGAGGCGCCACCGTTGACGCACATGGCCTCTATAGCCTTCTGGAACTCTTGCTCGTCGGACTCGTCGTCCTCGTCATGATCATTTTCTTCTTGTTCTTGTCACGGCCCCGGGCGGGCCTCTCTTGCTGGTTGTCCTTGTCACGGTGGCCTCCTTGCACTACAAAAAAAGACACATCCGTGACATTTTGGGCCGAACGAATTTTTTTCTGTCATACATATGACACTTCTATGACGATAATTGTGACAAAACCCGGTATCATCATAGATGTAGTGGGCTCCTACTTCTATGACAAAAAATCATGACAGAAAATGGGCTTTTCGTCCTGGGCGGGCCGGAGACGCAGTTGCATGACATTCTTTAGGCCGTCCATGATGGAAAAAACCGTGGTAGAAGCGAGGGGGAGGAAAATTTCGGGGAGTTCGCGGTTACGGTGGGAGGTCGGGGGCCGAGCGATGCGCGTTTCTCTCGTACACGTACGCGCGTGTGTGTGAGGCGTTGGCTCTAACTGAACCCGAGCGAGGCGTTGGGCTCTAACTGGACCCGAGCGATTGCACTGCAGGCTACGCGTTACTAAACCCGAGCGATCGATCGATGGCTGTTAACTGAACCCGATCGACCGATTCCTTCTCTACTGCTGCTAACTGAAGCCGATCGATTGGATGAACAGTGAGCGTTGCGGGGGGGGGGGGGGGGGGGGTTGGATGAACAGTGAGCGGTGGCGTTGCCTCTGGATTAACAGGACCCCGTGGTGTGGTGGAGGGCTGGATGAACAGTAGAGGGTGGAGGGGTGCCCGTGGAGGGGTGGTTGAACAGGACCCCGTGGTGTGGAGGGCTGGATGAACAGTAGACGGTGGAGAGGTGCCCGTGGAGGGGTGGTTGAATAGTAGCCGGTGGAGTAGCGCGCGGTGGAGGCTGGATGAACAGGAGCCCGTGGAGGCTGGAGGAGGTCGACGGTGGAGATGAACAGTATGCCGTGGAGTCCCGTTTTGCGATACGCCACACCGCTCCCGATGAACAGGACCCCCATTTCGACCGTAGGAGGTCCGTTTCGTCCGTTTTGCGGTACGCCACACTCCTCCCGATCAACAGGACCCCCGTTTCGACCGTAGGAGGTCCGTTTCGTCCGTTTTGCGGTACGCCACACCCCTCCCGATCAACAGGACCCCCGTTTCGACCGTAGGAGGTCCGTTTCCTCCGTTTTGCGGTACGCCAGACCCCTCCCGATCAACAGGACCCCGTTCCGAACGTAGGAGGTCTGTTTCCTCCGTTGTGCGGTACGCCAGGCCTCGTTTCCATCACCTGTTCCGTCCAAGCCCTCCCGATGAACACAACCACGCTTTCCGTTCCAACCCAGCCGGTTGGCTCCCACGCGTTCCGTTGCCTCTCGATGAACACGACGAATTCTGTTGCCTCCCCATGAATACGACGCATTCCGTTGCCTCCCCATGAACACGACGACGATGCTATTTCTCCGTTCTGACCCAGTCATGTACACGAGCCCTGGCCGTACGTATGCGCGAGTAGGCGTTCGAGACCCCGCCCGTATGTACACATACGTGGCCGTATTTTCTTTCTTGCACCCTGGCCGCTGTACGTACGTGTACATGCTACGTGGGCGCCTCTACTACGACACGTGCGCGCCTCTACATCCACCAGTATATATGTACGTAGACGTTCGCGACCAGAATGACAACGCTACATACGCGTCGACCATGTGGGTCCCGACTGTCAGGCACTTCCTTGCCTGCGAAGATGTAGCTGGTGGGTCCCAGCAGTCAGGGGGGTGAATCGTTTTTTTGGCCCGGACGCACTTCCTTGCATGGGAAGATGTAGCTGGTGGGTCCTAGCAGTCAGGGGGAAACGTTTTTTTTTGCGAAATACAGTGGCCCGTCCGGTGGGTCCCAGCTGTCAGGTGGAGGAATCATTATTTTCTGCGTAATAAGGAGGCACTTCCTTGCTGCGGCCATGGACCCAGCTGTCAGCCTCTCCACGTACAGTCCATGTCGTTCCTTGACCATGTTGACCATGCCGCGCCGAGAGCACCAGGGCGGTGGACGACAGCGAGCCCTATGAAGGGGACGACGGGGAGCCGGGGAAGACGCGACAGTGGAAGCCCGCGCGGAGAGGAGTACGAGGGTTCACTGGTTCGGCTGCGGTGTGAGGCTGCCGTCGCCGCAGGGCCTGGCCAGCGGTGGGAATAGTAGGGGGAGGTGAGGCCTCCACGGCACCACAGCTGGCCACGGGAGGCAGGAGCATGCAGCACGACCGGCGCTACTTTGGGCGGCTGGAGCAAGAAGACCAGAGGTTGAAGAAGCACTACGGCCGTTGGATGGACATCGTACGGTCACTGGAGCTAGAATCGTTCATATTGACTAAAGTTGACAAAGGCCCCCGTCCTAGTCAACTTAGTAGGCCCACAAGTCAGCCTCCCACCATGGTGGGTCCCAGCTAGCAGGGGGAGTATTCATTTTTTTGTGCGTAATAAGGAGGCACTTCCGGTGGGTCCGAGCTGACAGCAGGGGGAACGTTTTTTTCGCGAAATATGCTGGCCCGTCCGGTGGGTCCCAACAGTCAGGGGGGAAACGTTTTTTTCACGAAATAAGGTGGCCCGTCCGATGGGTCCCTCCTATCAGGTGGAGGAATAATTATTTTGCGCGTAATAAGGAGGCACTTCCTTGCGGCCGCCTGGACCCAACTGTCAGCCTCTCCCCGTACAGTACTCTTCCGATGGAAGTCGGTCGTTGACTACATTGACCACGCCGCGCCGAGAGCACCAGGGCGGTGGTCTGGACGGCGGCGAGGCCTAGGAAGGGGACGACGCGGAGCCGGGGAAGACGCATCAGTGGAAGCCCGCGCGGAGAGGAGTACGAGGGTTCACTAGTTCGGCTGCGGTGTGAGGCTGCCATCGCCGCAGAATAACAGGGGGTGTGGGTGAGTGGTGGGATGGCCTGGCCAGCGGTGGGAGTAGTAGAGGGCGGTGAGGCCTCCGCGGCAGCACAGCCGGCCACGGGAGGCAGGAGCAGGCGGCACGACCGGTGCTGCTTTGGGCGGCTGGAGCAAGAAGAACAGAGGTTGAAGAAGCACGACGGCCGTTGGATGGACATCATACGGTCACTGCAGCAAGAATCGTTTATATTGACTAAGTTGACAAAGACCTTGGTACGTCAACTTAGTAGGCCCACAGGTCAGCTTCCGAAACGGTGCGCCCCAGATGTCAGGGGGAGGAATCATTTTTTGGGCGGGTGAAGCTAGAATATCCGAGATTGAAGAAGAAGCACGGCATCCGTTGGATGGACATCCAGCGGCCACTGCTGCTAGAACCGTGTGTTGACTATAAGTTGACAAAGCCTTGCATACGAGTCAACTCTGTTTTTTAGGGGACGCGTCAACTTAGTAAGGCCAGAAGTGTGTGCCAGAGAACTTATAGCCCATTTGAGATTTGTAAGAATGTGTAGCCCATTTTTGAATTCTAATGGAATTTACTACAGCCCATTTACAGTTTGTTAAAAGTACAGCCCATTTCAACCAACCGTTCAAAATAGAATTCAATAAAATTTCCCACATTTTGATGGGATCCGAAATATTTTTATCCTGAAATTTCTAGTCAGATTAAATACAATTTCAATATAAATTTATATTTCATAAAAATCCAATGAAACATTGCGCTCGCAACAATTAATGAAATTAAAATTTTCAATATCCAAAAATAATATTTTATAAAGTAATCACGTGTTTGGTGCAATTTTTTATAGTTACTGCCCAGTTTTTATAATTACATCCCATTTATTATTTCTTAAAGCCCATTTTCTTGTTAAGCCTAATGCATCCCTCCTTGGAAAGATTTGCAGCCCAGCGGGGCGGAGAATAACAACTTGACCTTGCCTGGGTATTCCTAAAAAAAAGTATAGCTGGGCTAGCCATTTTCAGCTTGAAAAAAATTAATATCAGGGCTGGGTATCTGGCCTGGGCTAGACGGGCCACAGCCCGCTCAGTTAATACCTGCAGCGATGTTTTCGTTGTTGTTCACAGGAGAAAAATTAATATCTGGGCTAAACATCGAAAAACTCTGCAGTGCTCACACCTCAAAAACACAAATACTGCTCGAGCTGCTTGGTCCAAGTTGTCGGCCGCTTCTTGTGCAATTCTCTCATTTATTGACTACTACATAGGTTGACAATGGTGTGGGACCGTGATGTCAGGAAACCAGGAGGAAGCAAAATAAATTATATATATATATATATATATATATATATATAATAAGGAGGCACTTGCGTACGTGAGGCTATGGACCTGGTGGGTCCCCATTGTCATCCTCTCCAAGTAAAGTCATCTCCTCGCCCGCGCGCGCTTTCCGCTCAAAACAGTCAGCGCCGCCCGCCCCGCTTCCCGGTGTAGGCGATTGCTCCGCCTTCAAACTACACAAGTGTCGTCCGTCCGTCCATCTTCCGCCCACATTAATGATACGCGGTTGCCGAGGCGGCTACTCCGGCGCCACACGTCCGTCCCTCCGCCCGCCCACCATTGCTATATAAACTGCTGCGCTGGCCATAGCCGCAGTCATCCGCATCCGTTCCCTTTCTCCAGTCCACACCACTACTGCCCACCATGGCTTCCTCGCGCTCCAGCGCTCTTCGGGACGGGCGGACAACGGACCACAAGGAGATGGCAGCCATTGCTGCCGACCGGCTGGCCGGCAGGCAGCCGGAGGACGACGACGTCCCGATGGAGAACATGGTAGTCGACGATACGGCGCCAACCCCCTCCTCCGCGCCATCCTCGCCAGTGCATTGCACCATGACCATCGGTGAGGCCCGTGCCCAATATATGGACAGGGTGAGGCAGATGCCTGAGGAGCAGTTCCGGGAGGCGCAGGCCGACGCCGCCTACAACCACCATCTCCCCCAAGAGCACCTGCAGGCGGAGGAGCAGATCGCCGCGGAGCGGGCGGAGTAGGAGGCGCTGCTCGACTCGTACCGCTCCGCCCACAAGGGCCACCTCTAGCGCTGGCGGTACCGCATGTGGGTGGCGGAGGCTGCGGCTGCCTACGAAGAGGCTAGCAAAGAGGGTGATGAAGCGGGCGAGATGCAGTTTGGCGAGACCGAGGACGAGGCAGAGGATAATGCCGGCTCCGACGAGTCCTCGCTCCGCTGGCGTCGACGAGGCCCTGCTCCGCCGAGGCCCCGCGGCGCCAACAACGAGGCAGAGGACATCGCCGGCTCAGCCGAGGCCCCACCCTGCCGGCAACGTGGGGGAGGATTTCCACCGCTCCGCTGAGGCGCCGCCCGCCGGCAACGAGACAGAGGACATCGCCGGCTCCGCCGAGGCCCCGCCCCGCTGCCAACGAGGCCGCGCCACACAGAAAACGAGGAAGAGTAGAAGACGGCAGGTCGCCACCGCTCGGGTCCAAGTAAGGCCACCGCTGCTACCCTACGGTTGAAGCCAAGCTAGGCGGGTTGACCATTGACGACCGGTTAGCTTCTTGGCGGCGATGTGGAGTCGGAGAGCTGCGCTGGAGAAGAAGGCTGCTTCTACTTAACTGCTGGTGCAGTTGTCTGACTGACACGTGGGCCCAACAGGCCACATGTCAGTTAGGCAACTACACCTGCAGTTAAGTCACTGAAGCTTCTGTTCGGCTCAGCGGGACACAGGTGGGTAGCTTCGGTTAATTAATTATACCTCCAGCGCACCCCTTTTTAGTTGAAGAATGTATGAAATGTAATGAAATCCGGCATGTTTATATGAAATCCGACCGTGTATGAATGAATTTATTTCGATTAGTTTGAATTCCTGTTCACTGGCATTGGATGAACATGCAAAACAATACGTACTAGCATTATTCCCTCGGGTGATCACCTCGTTTGCAGGGTGATCACCTCGTTTGCAGCAGTTTCACATGTACTCCCTCCGGTCCTTTCTAGTCTGCATAGTAGTTTTGTCTGCAGTCAAAGTATCTCTACTTTGACCAATCTTATACAAAAAAGTATGCACTTTCACAATGTGCGAAGTAAAAAGGAACAAAAGGAGTACAAAGAGTTTGAGCAGCTTTTTACCGTTTCTGTACATTGCAATCAAACACACAGGCCTGGCAATTCATAGAGAACATTCAAAACAATCGATGATTATGCATCTCAACGACTCACATGTCAGAGGCAATATTTACTTCACAACTAAAGAATAAAGAAAAAATTGATCGACGCTGCTGACAGCAAAGGGCGTCCCATTCGAAAATATCAAACGCATGTCTTGCTAAAATCAATGAGCAAAATTTGAAAAGGTTGTCCCATTCCAAAATATCAAATGCCTACGATTGTGGAATGGGCAGGGTTTGCCATCAGTTCGGACATTGACATGGCACCTCGTGCTAAATAAACCAGCTGTTCTTTTTGTGCAGTTCCACCAAAATCAACCAAATTCGCGCGTAGCTTGTATGATTTCGCCCTTATATGTTGCAACGCCTTGAACTTATCGGCACCTCCTTTCTTGTATTCATGAACATTTTGGTATTCATGAACATTTTGTGCAGTTCCCATTGAAATCAAGCTGAGGACCCCTGTTTGCACAAATACAAAAAAGTGATTAGTATAAAGCAAACTGTACTATGAATTGACAGTTTCTACAGGCACATACATGGTCCATGTAGAGCACACTTTTAGAAAAATGGAACTCACCAGAAAGAATCCTAGAACAACATTGTACTCGCGCATCACAGCAAAAAATGGAGATTTGTCAGTCCTTCTGAGCTGAAGTTAGTTTGGTCTTGTGGGGAGTAATGTAACCATCCTTCAACTGCTCCTTCTGATGAGAAGATAGACAGGGCTTCTTCATCCTGGCATAATCGGAACTAGTCACTTCACGTACTCCATATTCTTCTTTAGAGGAAGATGATCCTGTTGTGCAAAGACAAGAGGACTACTAAATGCTAGCATCCCTATTTTCTCGAAAAAAAGGAAAGGAAATATTTAAAACAGCACAGATGAAGCACTTCTCAAGGACAATACCACTTTTTCATGACAGTATCTAAACAGTAGCACAACACCACTAGAGATGACAAAGCTCAATCATATGGATGAAATCAGTGGGCGAGTACCAACCTTTGTCAGGAGGCTTATTTTGTAGAGCATACAGATGAAGCACTTCTCCGGAACCATCTGTTGCTATCTACGGTGGTGGCCATGCTTACTATATACTCCTCGATTAGTTTAATGTTTCCAACATCTTCTTGTGCAGTTCCACTAAAATATATGGTATCTTCAAAGAAGATCCCGGTTTGCACAAGTAGAGATAATTACATATTACATTAAGAGTGGCATCAAATCATTGGCAAAACAATTGCTCGTTCCAGCCATAGCAATAAATTAAGATGCAAAACTATATCATTACTTGTGTCATCACAGTTCCAGTGCTTCATTACAGCACCGGGAGTTGATTTTTGTTTTTCTTCCGCTTGTTCTTCCCCTTCATCACTTGGTTCAATAACAGACAAGCTTCGCCTTCAATGTAAGATTTGGCATGTCAATTAGGGAGCACAAGTATAGTACTAAGCTTAATTTTCTGATGAAAGTGGCAAAATACAGGCCATCAGTTGTGAAATATCCTTATCTTACCTCAATGGGATATTACGGTGCACATACAGATTGGAAGTCTTGTCTCCATTTGTGCAGTTCACTAAAATCAAGCAACATTATCGTACAAGTAGCACAACATATGAAAGCACACTGCAGAATCATGTGAAAGAAGGCTAGTACTGACCTCTCATGATGCGGAATTCAAACAACTCACAAGAAGAAGATCTGAAACAAATTTGCCTTAACGGATAGGAAGTAAGATCTCCTCTTGTGCAGTTCCACTAAGATCAAGCAATCAAGCAACGTTGTCGGTGTGACATTTTGGTTGAACTGCACAAAACACTCTTAAAACAAAAGTGTTTTGTGCAGTGCAACAAAAGGTCACAATGGCAACGAGGTGAAGTAGATAACCCTGTTTACACAGAGGTGCAAAGGAAACAATTAGTGGTCAATAACGGTGGATGACACAGAAGCCAACAAAAAGAAGCATCTACCTTATCTAAATGGGAAAGAAAGCAAGACAGTAGCATTTCTCAAATGGTGGCATTGATTAATATTAACATAGAGATTATATTAACAATAAAATTCGTTAAACATGTAATTTGCTTTTAACTGTGGCATTGCATCAATTTTCCAGCGGCATTATTAGAGGGTGTTTGTTTACAGGGACATTTTGGTGTAGGGACTAAAAAAACTCCGTGTCAGTCCCATCTAAACCAAACAGGAGGGACTTTTAGGGACTAAAAGTGGGCATTTGGGACTAAAGAAAGAAGACCCCGAGAGAGTCTTTTTGGGACTTTTTCCAACAGTTGCCCCTGCCATGCATCGCACCTTGTCTCTATTAGTTCATTACTAGGGGTAACATGGTCTTTTAGCATGTCATTTAATAACCTCTAGTCCATGTTTAGTCCCTGGAACCAAGCAGGTAGTGACTAGGGAGTTTTTAACCAAACAGGGCCTTAGATTAACAACAGCTAATGATTTGCACGGGACAGTGGACGCACCAGCACCATGTGCATCTACCGATGTACTGTGGTCATGCACAGTCTGTTGCAACAAAGAACAAACAACCAAGGAGCATATTTGTGTTGGACCCAGTTTTGTTATCTTTAGACACCTTTCCCTATGTGAGCGCAGCAAATCTAGTCCTACTCAAACTCTACAGCCTTGTTCCTTCCTTTCCTTTTTGAACTAGTACTTTCGCCCCTTCCTTTCCTCTTTGAACCACGTCCTACATTTATGCGATACAACTTTCCCCACAACTTTCCCCCATCCCTTTCCTCTTTGAACCACGTCCTAGATTCATGCTATACAACTTTCCCCCTTCATTTCCTCTTTGAACCACATCCTAGATTCATGCTATATACAACTTTTCCCACTACTTTCCCCCACTCCTTTCCTCTTTGAACCACGTCCAAGATTCATGGTATACATGCAGCTAGAGCAATGCATGTGGAGTAAGTAAATTATACCTTAAGGTTCTTGGGGCGTGGTTCGGTGGGCGACGGGACGGCGGCGAAGAAGAAGGGGTCGGAGGCCCTCCCGCGCCGCTGCTGAGTGGAAAGTGAACAGCTGCGCCGGTAGTCCCTCGCCGACGGCGACAACGTTAAGCCTCCTTCCCTTCCCGGCGCACGGATCCTGCCGGCTCTTTGAGTAGCAGTGAGGGGAGAGAGAGGCCAACGAAGTCTTGTTTAGATCAGGAGAGGGCGAGAGAGTGTGAAGAGAGCAACTACAAGCGCTGAGGCTCCAGCGTGTATATATATATATACTGGAGAGAGTGTGTGAAGCATGCAAACCCAAGAAAAGATTTTGACCAGTCAAAGAATCCTCCTGGCACAAATTATGCTCAAGTGTAGTTATCGAACCCGAGACCTCAAGTTTGATGAGCGAACAGGCTAACCAGCTACACAACCCTCCCGTTATGTTCAACGAGAGGGAAATAACCTTTTATACATTCCTGCATTCGTGTGACAAGCATGCCGTGTTTTTTTGTGTGTGTGGGAGTCATTGGGATTTCAATCATAATCGTGTCATGTGGCTTTGGTGGTAAGACTATCCACAGTGGTGCAGAAATAATGCAGCCTTAGTCACCTTACCTCTCTCCACGTAGTACGTTGGGTCCCACCAGTCAGAGGGTGAAACAAACAAATTAATAAGAAAAATTAAAAGCGCCAGCGGTGTATCTTACCTCACACATCTCGCTACTGCTCGGGAACACTGTCCAATTGATCCCTCTGTTCGCTCACGTACTATTTTAAGTGAATCCTTATTATAACATGCACACAAATTTTGGGCACTTGTATTAGACTTAAGTCAGTGTGCCACCGTATCTCGTATACTTACTACTCCCTCCGTCTAGGTGTAATAAGTCACATTAGAAGGTGCAACAGGACCAAGGTGCATGCGTGTGCGTGCATGTGTGTGTGTGTGTGTGTGTGTGTGTGTGTGTGTTTAACAACATGTGTGTGTTAGAGAGAGCGACAGATCGACCTACTCCTACAGAGAGATGTTGTGTAGTGTACGATTTTAGCCGCGAGAGTCGGTGCATCCTCTCGTTTCCGGGCGTTTCCGGTAGGGACATGCGGACAGCTGCCACGCCCGCTCTTGACCAGCCTGGCCCACCCAAAGCCCCTCCATCGCCCGCGCGCGCTTCCCGCCCGAAACGGTCAGCACCGCTCCAAAGAATCGGTGCCGCATTCATGCTCGGGAAGAGCGGACGCGACCTCTCATTGGCGCAAGAGTGATGGTTGCTTCGTCCGTCCAACTTACTGCTGGGTCTATGTGATTTGACGGCTCATTGGTCTTTATTACTGAGGTGGTAGGACTGCTGGATGTCCCACGCTTTCGGCGAAAGGAGGTACTACTACTAGATTACAATTTTCTCCATTCTTACAGCGGAGGCGTGCAAGAGCAGTGAAAACACGCAGGCTCAGTGATTACATGGCCCACCTCACACTATCACCGTGCGACACCTAACTCTTTACATAGTACTCCCCCCCGTTTATTACTAGATGAGTCCCCGCGCGTTGCCGCGGAACAGCGGTATATCTCTCGGCGCAAAATTATCGATTTCATAGAACTAAAAAAACTCTATAACCGCATGACAAATGTGGTAGCCAAACTAAATAAACTCCCATCATCATTTAGATCATCCCACGTAAGGAAAAAAGATCAGCCAACTCCTACTACATAATGGGATTATATTTTTTCTTTTTGACATGTTAATGGGACTTAAAAGCTCACTTACATGCATGCTACCGGTGCATGCTTGCATGCAGACATTTTGATGTGATTTAAAACCCACTCACATGCATGTGCCACGGTATTTCTGCATGCTTGCATGTGGCTTAGTGCGGAGCCTCTCAACGTCTAGATCAGACGGCTATTATGGACTGTTCACTTCATCTAATGGCTACATCAATTTTGATGATGTGGCTCAAGGAGAGGATAGAGAATTCCTAGTAGTGGGGGCTAGCTATTACTAGTAGATAAGTATTTGTAGAGATTCCACTACATACGGAACAAAATGAATGAATCTACACTTAAAATGCATCTATATACATCCGCATGTGGTTCATGGTGAAATCTCTACAAAGACTTATATTTAGGAACGGAGGAAGTACTAGTATAGTACGTACTGTAATTTATCAGCGAGATAACTTTGTACAATGCTATGAAGCTTCCAGCTTCTGTTACATGTATCTTGCGTCCAAGGTTGCCCGCTGCAACATTTCATCAAATACAAAGGAGACTAACATGCATGCTATTGCATCTCAATGATTGACATATCATAGCAAATATGTACTCCCTCCGTTCCAAAATAAGTGTCTCAACTTTGTGCAAACTTTAGTACAAAGTTGTACTACTACTAAAGTTGACACTTATTATGGAACAGAGGCAGCTAAAGAAAAAAACGATCCATGCAGTCCCTAGCCCTTGAACCGTGAACCCTGACTAGGCTTCAATTTGCTGGCAACGTTCGAGCTTCCTAATAAATGAAGTTTGCAACCTTTTGACCATCGGATCATTTTGTGCAGTTTCACCAAAATCGAGATGAGCATCCCTGTGGCAAAGAAATTGAAGAAGCGTGATTAGAATAAGATTACTGGGACTAGTTGATGAGACATAAACTCATCACAAATACAGTAGGTAGAAGCCAGTAGAGGTATGTGCGGGGCAAAGAAGTAGAGAAATATCCACAGGGAGTGATGTGGGCAGCTGGAGCAGTGTTGCAAGCCGGCTGTAAAGGGAGTTGTACCTAAGGGACGTAGCTCAACTTTGAGGAGGGCCGCGGGAGGCGGCAACTGCCCACGTTGCTGCAGTGAGCAAGGGACGAAGGCAACCTCACCGGCTTTGTGAGAGAGAACGGCGGGGACCCCTGATCGGGACGTGCCGACAGTGGGTTTTCGCCGTCGGCGATGGCCACCGCATCTACACTAAGCATCCACCCTTCCCCAAGCGGACGTGATCCGCCGGGATGTTAGAGATGTGGCCACAGTCGTTTTGTGCGAGAGAGTGTGAAGAGAGCAACCCCAGCAAGCAACCATGTAGGCTGGCCCGTCGACTATGTATATAGTGGAGCGGTTTCCTTTTCTCTCCATATGAACCTATCATATTGCGTACGTGCCACTGAAGAAAAATAAACTTTATTTATAAATGAAGCGGCACCTACTACTCGTTCTCCTATAACCTTGCGCTTGGCATCTCCAAAATATTAACCTTGCGATTGGCTCTTCGCCTCTTCGGGAAGTCGAGCAATAATGGTAGTGCAGTATATATCGTTCTGTCTATATGAGACCGAATGAATTGCTGCACGTCCACCACGTGGGCGAGGGTCGAGGGGCGAGGGAGAGTGCTACATACGGAGCAAAATGAGTGAATCTACACTCTAAAATACGTCTATATACATCAGTGTTTGGAGTATGTACTAGTAGTTCATATTGAAATCTACTAAAGGACATATATATATTCCAAACAATATGATATAATCTCTATAACCAAGGTAGTAGTAGGGACGAGGAGTAAATGGAGGGAGTAGTAAATTTTTCTCCTCGTCCTACGAGCCACCGCGCGCATGGGCGAGGGAGCGGGCGTAAGGCGGAGCAAGCTTCACCTCATCCTGCAAGCCACCGTGCCCGTGGGTGGGGGAGACGGCGTACTAAGCAAGCTTCTCCTCGTTCTGCGAGTTGACGGGACACATCAAAAGTACTCCAGTGTATAGAGCCTTGCCTCTAAGGTAGGCCCCACATGGTTTGCCTCTTTTTTTAACATAACACGTCAAGTCGTAATTTGTTTGTTCACCCGTGGTAGACGATCCTCCCTCCACCAAGTGGACAACCAGTACACGTGCCAAATTACCACGTGGACTGCCTTTTTCGTATAGAAATGAGCTCCACCGTGTACTCGCGCGGGTGTGGTTGGGAAAGTGACGGGAGTACGTGCGCCGTGCATGCACCTCTTCTCTTCGTGCACATCCCCCACCTACGTGGGTGTGTGTGAGAGATACAAACCGCGTTCATGAGTGTTTTTTGTTTTGGGATGGGGGTTGATTTCGTGAATTATTTGTGGGAATATGTGTCGATGACATCTCAAACAAAATTTTGCATGCAATGTGTGTGAAATGGAGGCCTATCCATATCATACATAGATGGTCGGGCAATCCACGAGAAGAGATGGAGGGGTCATAGCTATCGATAGAGTCGAAGAGAGGATCAAGTGGGTGGGTGCGAGATCGATGAAGAGAGCCATCGAAATTGTGTGTGTGTGCAACTCAAAGATATAGGGCGACTGGCCTACCGGAACGTTAGAGGGCACATGTCAAGTTTGTGTGTGGCAGGGAGACATGACTAGAGCGCTTGATTTATCGGTGTGTGTGGGGGGAGGGGGTGGGGGGAGGGGTAGGCAGAGGCCTAACTATAGAGGTAGAACGAATCGTATATGTGTTGAGAAGGAGAGACCCAGCTATGTCTTGAGGGAGATCGGTTGACATCCATACATAACTGAAGGACGGGAAATATGATGGGACAGAGAGAGAGAGGAGAGAGAGAGGGAGGGAGAGAGGTAGAGTGCTGGATATGGGTGATGGAGTTGCTTCTCGAAGATGGTGGGAGAGGCCTACTAGACAAACTGAGGGTGGAACTGCAATGTTATCAATAAGAGTGGGGATGTGTTTCTGTGTGTGCCTGTGCGTGATGGATCTGTCAGGACGCATCCATGGATGATGAAGGGGAACCATGTGTTTGGTAAGCAAACCTAACTAGATCGGTAGATCAATTGTTGTTTGTTGGAGGAAGGGAGAGACACAACCAATGAGGTAGATCGATTGACATGTGGGTAAAACCGAGTTATAAGGACCTAGCTAGCTATATGTATAGCGAGAGATCGGTCGGTGTACGTCCATTTGTTAGAGGCAAATAAGGCCCAGCGAGACGGATAGATAGAGAGAATGGAGCTAGGAGGTGGTGCGAGAGGCCCAACTACTAGCTAGATAGGGGGAGGAGTGTGCGGTTGTGAGATCGATGAAAAGAGGGGCGAGAGTTTACACGTGTGTTTGACCGTATGAGAGACACGAGGCAAGGACACATAAAGGAGGAGATTGAAGGTGTGTGTGTATGTTGTAGGCAGGCATCGCTGGAGAGGTTTATCGATCGGTGTGTGTCGGAAAGGAGTTGTGGAGAATCTGGGAGAACGACCTAAAGAAAAAAATGAATGTTCCCGGTGGATAGAATGCCGAGGGAGGGGAGCGCGAGGATGGCGTGTGCATGCACGAGAGAAAGTTAGTGGTAGCTACAAAGGTTAGAGGATTTTGTGGGTGTAAGAGACTAACAAAGATCATAATTTGATATGAAAGCGGATTCATATATTTGAATAGGAGATCATAGTGTTTTAAATATTGCATGCATGAATATAGCGGTGATACACGTGTTGTGCACATGTTATACCATAATGTAATAATGCATGGCGTTTGCAACTCACAGCTAAATGCCGAACAATCTAAACCATACTATACATCAAACAATCTCACATTTTATTTGAATTTGTGAGAATGTGTGGCGATTGCAGGTTACAACTAAATATCGAACAATCTAAATAATACTATATATCGAACATTCTCACATTTTATTTGAATTTGTGGTAATGTGTGGTGTTTGCAACTCACATCTAAATACTTGTAGGCGTAGGGGGCGGGGCACCATACATAATGTGATAAACACATTATACATATGAGACATGGCTTAGATTATGAAGATCTAGCTAGAGCTAGAAATGTAATGTGATTTGAAATCAAAATAAAGTGGATTCAAAAAATCTAGTTCGAGTTCATATAGTACACATAGTTCATATGTAACTCGAGACGAATCATGTGGTGTGCTGTGAAGATAATACACAAACGATGGTTTAACTTGACAATAATGATGATTGTAGATCTTATTAAAACAGAGAAACGAATTCAAATGCTTTGACTTCACAACAATCATTACTGTAGATCATATTCAAATAGAGAAACAAATTCAAATTTAGTTCATATTGAAGCGGTAGTATATACGTTTGGAATGCACTAAAACGTTCATTTGAGTAGTAGGTTGCATGCATTATACACGTAGCGAAATATTTTAATTGAACATAACATGAATTCAAAGTTTTGAATGACATTTGTAGTGCGCATTGATTTGGTACAGTACACGTTAGGCTTGTCCGGAAATTTCAACCCGCGCCTTGTTAGCCCGAAATATTTAAGATATATCTTTGTCTCGTTGTGCTCCGACAACTCCCTCCATCTCAACCCGCGCCTTGCTATTCCGAAATTACAACGCGCGCGAAAACTCCCTCCTCCTGTGAAATCCCGACACGCGAAATGCCCATGGTACCCTTGATCCGAAAGAACCGCCTCAAATCGGTGGGGGTACTTTCGTAACTTACCCCACATTTCGGACAAGCGCGTCTCTAAGCCATGGTTCCCCACTGCCATCCCATCCGCCCACCCATTCGTACACCGAGGCCGTGAAAACCCGCGACGAAACCCCACACCCTGCTCCGTCCGCCACCCAGCCGGAGCCTCTTCCCCGACGACGTCGTCCACAACAACACCTCGACGTCCCTCATCCATCGTACCGGATGAGGATCCGTCGTCGATCTCATCGTCCCGCCGGTTCAGCCACCCCGTCCTCCACCTCCAAGGAGGTGCCCGACGTTCCCCTCGTCTTTCGCGCCACCTCCATTCCCATACCGCCGTCTTCACCTGCACCATCGGAAGAGCATCATCATCACCGTTTCCTCGGATGAAGCTGCGGCCTAATCAGAGCCACCAAAGAGGTTGTACACTAATCGCCGCATTTTCTTCTTGATTCGATCTCATGGTGTTGCCGGCGCTCGGTCCCGAGCCGACACGGCGCGGCTCCATCCACGGCGGCGTCGCTGGCCACTTCCTCCATGGCGTCGCTCTCTCGGCGGCGACGTCCACATCAGTAGGAGCTGCTGCTGCTCTTGCTCTCGGTCCCCTGCCTGGTCTGCTCTTACTATTGCTCTTTCTCGCGCTGCTGCTCTCGCTCTTGCTCTTGCTTGCGATGCTGCTCCGATTTAGCTACACTTCAGTCGACTGAATCGACTTTTGGGTCAGTCGATTTTCAGGGGGTGGGGGGGGGCTCGCTGGGGTGAAGGAAGAACCAGCCGCAGCGGGGAGGGGGGCTCGCCGGAGAGGTACCCCACTATCTATCTTAGGATTCAGGAAGGGGGCGGTGGTCGCCGGCGGTGGCCGGGCGTTGGCGGGGCGGTGGCGTGGGGATCGCCGGAGAAAAAGCTCGGCACGGGGGCCTAGAGGGATGGCCGGGGCGGCGGCGGACCGGCGGTGGGGAGTGTTTTCGGGGCGGGCGGGGCGGCGCACCGCCGGCCGCGGGCGGCGGAGGGCTACTGTTTGGCCGGTGGTACGGCTGGCGGCTCAGGGGGGTGGAGGTTGAAGATGAACCGCAGGCCCTTGATTTCGTATCCAATGGCTGCAAAATCGACTGACCAGAGATGAAAAAGTCAGTCGACCGACGTGTAGCCTCACCTTGCTAGTGCGTTCAGTTTCGACAGCAAAATTCAGTTTCGACAGCAAAATTCAGTTTCGACAGTTAAGTTCAGTTTCGACAGTTAAGTTCAGAGATGAGCGGCTGATGTATTTTACATCTAGCACTTTGTGGTTATGTATTTTACGTCATGTATTGGAGATGCTATTAGAATTCCACTCAGGTTAACGTTGTTCGTTGTCTCTCTTGTCCTGCTTCAGCCTCGGCGTCGTACAACTCACCGAAGCTGCTCCAACGACGAAACCCTCCATCACAGCGGAGCAGTACCTCGGGCTCCATCTCCAGACGCCTAAGATCTTCTTCCCCTCCTCTGACAGCAAAGTCAGCCGGAGCATCCTCACCGGCCAACCCAATCACGCTGAGATCGACATGGCTTCGCCAAAGAGGTTGTACACTTGTTGGATCTCTTTTTTACTCTACATGTTATATATATTGTCCACTGAGCACACGGATTTGTTCCTTTAGTGTCTCCTTGAAAGAAAAAACGTAGGATTTTTAATTTTCACTTGTCCTCCTTTTCAAATACCTATTCATGAAGCACAAGACTAAGAGATAGTAGCATAATAGCATTATAACCGTACATTTTCTTGTGGTTTGACTTAATCTCACTATGCTTCTTTGCATCCTGTGATCTTCCAATTGTTGTGAATCAAACACCCAGATTGGCAGAAATCCTGTGTTTTAAAATTCTCTGTTTTGCACGTGCATTCCTATCCTATTCCTGTCTATTTCCTATCCCAGCATTGTTGGAATCCTCCAATTCAAACGAGCCCTTAGAGAATTAGTTCTCTTACAAATAGTTGTCAAAGAAAACCTTGCGTGGTTTGTCCCGCTCCTGCTGCGCCGTCGTCCACCCCAGCTCAGCTGCTCCAACGACAGAAGGGTCCAGCACAGCAGGGATCCGGCCTCCAGACTGTCTTTCGCCGCCTCAGATCTTCTTCCCCGCCGCTGGCAGCCATGAAAACTGCATTACCATCATCAACCGAGCAGATGACCTCGAGGACTACACGGGTCCGCAAGAGAGGTGGCACTCTTTCGTGTCTGCTTACGTTATGCATCTTAATATTACATGCTACTTTATCGTCCTATTCACCGATTAGACTCTGAGTCAGCTCCAAACTAATGGTCAAACTTGAGTTTTTAAATGGTTGTGGGGTACATATCGGGCCGCTATCAATAGTATCTATCTACTATCTGGTTAATCTCCGGTGTCTACTATGAGTTTCATGTTGGGTGGGAAACAAACAGTAAAGAAGCCATTATCTGCCTGCTATTATTGGTTTTGGATCTATCCACAGGTTGCTACCATCACTCTGGATTTCTGCATGCACTCCTTACATAATCTCATTATGTTTTATTCCTATGCATGACAGTTATTGTAAACAATGGAACTGAACATGTAGAGCAAAAGAGACGAGCCTTGCGTGGCAATAAAATTTCATGCAGACGTCGCTCCATGCTAGGCGCAAAGGCAGCCCCCCTCCACGCATTTCGGATTGTAATCGAGAGGAAGATATCTGTTCTGAGGGGGATTCAGAAGGAGAAGACAACTCCTATTTACCCCCTGAGGTCTTCGCTCTAACTTGGCATGCTGATGTTGGTTATATCATGCATATGGTGTCTTGCATTGCTTACTTTATACATCAAATATGTCATCTGCTTAGTTTAGACACCCTTTGTGCGAATGCCATCTGTTTAGTTTATTCATCGTTTATGTGAATTATGCAACGCCATCTTGTTTAGCCAGGCATCATATATGTGAATTTTGCAATGCCATCCTGCTTAGCCAGTCATCTTATATGTAAATTATATCAGGCCATCCTTTTTTTCCGTTACATATTACATTTGTCAACAATGTTAGTACATTCAACTGCTCTTCGTGTGCATCAGCCATTTCACACGGTGATGGCAAATTCTGGAGTGAAAACAAGGTCTTCAGAGCAGACTATGCTATCTGACGAAGCGCATATCTCGCTGGTTACGGATAGCTCCTCAGAGGAGGATTCAGAGACAGATGACCAGTCCTATTCCCCCCCCCCCCCCGAGGTGTATGCTCTAACTTGGCAGGGTTATGTTGCTCATATCGTGCGTGTGGTGCCTCACATTGCTATGTCATTTGATTAGTTTAGACATGCTTTGTATGAATGCCACCTGTTCAGTGTCTAATTACCATATATGTGAATTATGCATTGCCATCTTGTTGCAAGACATTATATATGTGAATTATACAATGCTATCTTGTTGCAAAGGCATTATATATGTGAATTATGCAATGCCATGCTGTTTAGCCAATCATCATGTATGTGAATTATATCATGCTATCATTTTTTGTATTACGTGTTCCATTTGTCGACAACGTTTGTATATTCAACTACTCTTCCTCTGCATCAGCCATTTCAATTGGTGATGGAAGTATCTGGAGTGAAAACAAGGTATTCGGAGCAGACAATGCTACTTGCTGAAGCATACATCTTGCTGGTTACAGAGAGCTCCTCAGAGGAGGATTCAGAGACTGATGACCAGTCCTATTTCCCCCCTGAGGTCTATGCTCAAACTTGGCAGGGTTATATTACCCATGTCATGCATGTTGTCTTGCATTGCTTAGTTTTTACATCATATATGGATTGCCATCTGCTTACTTGCTTACTTGCTTACTATATAAATCATATATTTGATTTATATCATGCCATCATGTTTACATAGTACATACACATCATCTATCTGAATTATGGCATGGCAACCCATTTAATAAAGACATCATATAGTTATATCATCTCATCCTGTTTAGTGTTTATAGTCATCATATTTTGAATTATGGCATTCTATCCGTGAATGTATGTGAATTATGGCATGCCAACCTATTTAATAAACACATTATATAGTTATGTCATGTCATCCTGTTTACATAGTCTCATATTTTGAACTATGTCTTTCCATCTTTTTTAGTTAGCCATCATAATGTGAAATTGTGTCATGCTATCCTGTTTAGTTAGCCATCATATATGTGAAATTGTGTCATGTTATCCTGTTTGGTTAGACAACATAAATATGAATTATTTCATGCCCTCTTTTATTCCCCACTGTCCATTGCACCTGTCTATCATACAATGTCTATACTTTCAATTACTTTTCTTGTTTATCAGCCATTTGAATTGGAGAGCGTGATGGCAGTATCTAAGGGAGTAACAACACGGTCTTCAGAAAAGATAGTGCTACCAGTTGATGCAGATAGAACCACGGTTGTACTTGCCCAAGGACCAGATCCACCACACATAACCCAGACTCTCGCAGATTGTACCCCTACCCAGTTGGACAGAGAACCAGCTACACCCCTTCTAACCCCAACCCCGGCAGATAGTAACCCAGTTCCAGTTGACACAGCACCGTCTCCACCACAGAGCACCCAAATACGAGCAGTTAGTAAGGGAACTGAAGTGCCCAAAGCACGAGGACCACCACTCCGAATCCCAACTGAACGCTTAAAGGAGAAGAAGATTTGTTCTCAGGTCAGGTTATGTAGCTATGGTTCATACTCCTTTGCTCTTGCATTACTGTATTTACTGATACCAACTATTTTCAAATTTGAAGGATGGAATTGAAACTCCAACGGCGCAACAGGTATGTTTTAATCCTGTTTCTTTAACTGGTTTGCTGTTGTAACCTGCTCTATGTTAATTTCAGTTTCAATTGAATAAACAGTTATGTTCTCATGTCATGCACATTACAAGTGTTGTTATTGCTCTATAGTTACCCACACTTATATTCTGTCTATTCTGCTTTGTCTTGAACAAATATTATTTGAACTGTGTCTCTATCTTGATTTGGCAGAAAAACTAGAATGATATAGACCATAAAGTGACCATGGTACATAGATATATGTTTGTTTCATGCTGTTATCCTGTCCACTTTACTACTGAACTCATTTACCAAAATGAGTTTCATATACAACATGGTAAACATGTGATGTGTCTGCTTGTTTCTCTTTTAGAATGCGGACAAAATATTGGAGAACAGTACCGCGTTATCCAATGGTAAAGGAAGTAATGCAGATAAGGTTCAAGATAGTGAGACATCCCTGTTGGTCTCCAAGAAAGCTGATAAAAACTATCTTGACGACAGTGAGGGAACCCAAAAGTCCTGTCTTGATGTAGTGTTCGAGTTACTGGCCACTACTGCTGGCAGAAGCTCTTCGAACTCACTGCCTGAATCAGTTCGTCTTCTTGAGTATCAACTTCAAGTTGAAAGACATTGATCAGATGTGCTGCGACAGGAAGCTGAAGGACTGCGGAAGTCCCTGCAGAATTCAGATGCATATTTTCTGGTGCAACAGCAAGCGCTGGAGGATTTAAGCGCCAAACAAGAGAAAGTTAATAAGCTTGCTAAGCATCTTGCTAGCATTATGGGTACCCAGGATATTGTTTCTTGAGATCTTCTGAAGTGGTTTCAGTTCTGGATTTGTTTTGCTGCGGCGTTTATTTGCGCTGGTCGCCAACTTTGACAACCAGTGTATATGATATGCTGCTTTGTTCCCTATATTTGCACTGGTGGCGAACTTTGATGCCCAGTGGATGTAATATGTGTAATAGCCGTGATAGCCTAGCGTTAGTTGCTTGCTTATTTATTTCCTTGTTGTCTTGTTTATTTGTTTGCTTGTAGTCATTGCAGTTCTTTTTCCGCGGTTAGCTAGTGGCTGCAATAACCTATTTTTTTAAAACTAGGCCACAATAACCACGGGCTAATATTTACTGTAGTGACACTGGGCCTCCTACTGGCCGTAGAAACAGTGGGCCTTCTACGGGCCGTAGAAACAATGGGCCTTCTACGGGCCTTAGAAACAATGGGCCTTCTGCGGGTCGTATCATCAATGGGCCTTATACGGGTCGTATGATCGATTGGCCAAACATGGGCCAAACAGACCGCATTATGGCCGTAAATGGGCTAGAGTTGGAATCGTCCGTTCATGGGCCGACCATAACGGGCCATCGTTAATAGGCCGTATTTGATGACGCTACGAAAACGGCCCAACGTATTAACGGAACACAAACGGGCCGACTGTAACGACGGGCTGAATTTGGCTCACAAGCAGAAAATGACAGTAACGGGCCGTAAGTAACCGAATGCTGGAAATGAGCCCAAGAATAAATGGGCTCTGAGAAGGCCGAAAGATAACATGGGCTGGAAATGGCCCAACGCAATAATGGGCCGTTAATGGGTATAAAGTGATACACTATTCATTACGGGCCAGTTTCACCACGGGCTGTTAATGGGTGTAAAGTAATACACTATTCATTATGGGCTAGTTTCACCACGGGCCGTTAATAGGCCAAGAGTTACATAGGGCCTCATATGGGCCGAAAGACGCCATGGGCCATACATGCGCCAGAAGTGAAAACGGGCTGGAATCATATTGGATGGCCCAGATGATGCTGCTGGGCCTAATTCATATAGGGCGTAACGGGCCTTGGGTTAGCGGGTTGTAAATGGGCTATATGCGAATAGGCCGTTAACAGGCTTTCCATGGGCCGGCCTGCCAGCTTTTGACCAAGTCAAACGGGTCGGCCTTTTCACAGGAATGGGCCTCTGTTGGGCCATGCCACGTGTCGACGCTAGGTGCCTTCCGTCCAATGAGTGGATGACATCTGTCCCAACGATGAGCCGACACGTGTTTCCTCCAGCCAATGATGATTTTACACGTGGAAAATCCCCATTGGTCGGGGCTGTTAACGGGTTATCGGATCCAAAACCCGACCCGATAGCTTAACGGCGTTCCGTTACGGTGGATGCCACGTGTCGGTCACCCTTGACGAAAGCACTTCTGTGACGCGCGATTTATCGTCATGGAAGTGGACACTTCCGTGATGATAATTTTGGTAATGTCATGGAACACTTCTACGACAGCACAGGTATGACTATCTTGATTCTGTCATAAATTTGTCATGGATGTACATGCATGACAAAAAACGCGACCTACTGTGACAAACACGTATCATCACGGAAGTGTATTTTTTTTGTAGTGTTGGCCGCCACGCTTCTTGCCAGATCCCTCGGCACCGTCCTGGCCCTTCTCCTTTGTCCCGCCTCTCGTACTCGGCCTTTTGCTTTTCAGCAAGCAGCTCGACTTGCCGGCAGTTCTGGAGGTCATGGCCCCTTGTGCGGTGGATCCTGCAGTACTGCTTGCTGGAGCCCCCTGGCTTGTCGGCAGCCGCTAAGGCCCGGCAGGCGACGCACCCGGCAATCTCGTTGTCGGGGTCGTCTGCCTTGACCTTCTTGGCAGCGCCGGTGTCGTCAGACCCTTCAACGGCAAGCACGGCCTTGCCCTTGCGTTTCCTGTTGCGACGCCGACCCTTCTTCGTCGGGGCGGCGGTGTCTTCATCAGTAGAGTCGGTTTCCGCGCCGGCGTCCTCGCCGGGGTACCACCTTCCCTCTTCAGCCCGGGCGCACCTATCGGCCAGAACATACAGTTCAACCACATCCTTAACCTTGGTCATCGCCAGCTCTTCGCGCATCTTGCAGTTGCACATGCTCTGATGGAACGCGCTGATCACAGCGGCGGGATGAACGTCGGGGATGTTGTACTGCACCCAGCTGAATATCTGGATGTACTTGCGCAGGGTTTCCCCTTCCTTCTGGGGAATGATATGCAGATCACTGGCCTGGCCATGAGCTTGGTGGCCTCCAGTGAAGGCGCCAACGAACTCATGGCACAGATCCGACAAAAAAGAAATGGAATCCGCCGGCAAGTGCATCAACCAAGACATAACATTGGGCTTCAGTGCCAATGGGAAGTAATTGGCAAGCACCTTGTCGTCGCGAGCTCCGGCAGCCTGCATCGCGATGGTGTAGATGCTAAGGAACTCAGACGGATGGGTCTTGCCAGTGTACTTCTCGCCGATGTTGGGCTTGAACGTGCGGTGGGACGGCGACTGGAACTGCCGCAGCTCGCGGGTAAAGGCTGGCAGCCCACCTCGTAAGGTAGGCCACCGGAGCCCCCCGACGCTGGGTGGTCCATAGCGGGTCCCGCCCGCTTGTCCGACTGGTGGCGTGTATCACGCCGGCGCTCGATAGTGGTTCGAGCCTCTTCGTGAGCCCGTTCTCGAAGAACTTGGCGCTGGTCGCGGTGGGTCCGCGGGTCGGACGACGCTATAGAGATGTTATCACAAGCGTCGTCACGACGAGCCGACGCCCGCGGCGGCTGGTGAGGAGGAGGAGGAGAGTGCACCGTGACCGCAACTCCCCCGGTCCTCCCAGCGCTGACATGTGGTGGCTCAGTGGAGCGCCGGCCCGAGGGTCCTGCCGGTCGCGGATCATCTTTGTTGGCGACGGCGACGAGGCTCTGGATGGTGGCCCTCCACTCGTCGAGCTTCTCCGCAGCAGGAGGGAAGTCGAGGAGCAGCTGCGCATGCGCCAAAGCTTCTCCTGGCGTGGGTGGCAGCGACAGCTGCGTGGACCGTGGCGCGCTTCAACTTCTAACCACGTTAGAAGGAGCTCTATCATGACCCAGCGGCTGCGCGCCATTTTCGCCAGCACTTCGGTGGGCATGCTGAACTCCTTCGTCCCGCGGACAACGCACAGGGCTCTTCCCACGGCGGTGTGCAAGGTCACCGGCGTGGTGACGCTGCTCGTCGCGCACACCATTGGAAGAGCGCGCAGTGGTCGCCGACGTAGGCGTCTTGGAGGTTGCTGCGCCACCTGTGGGTGGCACAACGACACTCCTGGAGGGCCCCGTGCCGCCTGCGGGGGCCCCAGCCCTGTCTTTGGATTTGGTGGTGTGCGGCCCGTCGCCTCGCGCACGAACGGCGCCGCTCGCCAGGCTATGACTGCCAGGGCGATGCTGGTGCTCGCGGACCACGGCCCGGGTTCTGTCCGCGACCGGGCCGCTGCCCGCCCGTACTGGCACGGGCCGTTCGGCCCCCGATGAGCCGATCGCCATGGCCGTCTTCTTCTTGGGAGCCATGGCGATGAAGAAGCGCTAGGCTAACTACTAGACCAGATTCTCACAATTGCGCCCCTACCTAGAGCGCCAAAGATGTCGGTGGGAAACGACACCTATGGGATCACAAGAGTCCTTACTACGGTTGCCGGGGCGCAGGGTTGCAAGAAGAGCAGGATTAGTAATCAACACAAGGATCGTTTACCCAGATTCGGGCCACGAGGATGCGTAAAACCCAAGTCCTACTTTGTGTGGGTGTATTGAGTGTTCTTGAGCCCTTGAACTAGCTACGGTGGCCGAGTAGTTCCAAAGAGCTGAATCCTCCTCCAGTACGCCATGGGCCTCCTTTTATAGTCGAAAGGGGCTGCCACAGTGGCACACAGGAGGTGGAAAGGCGTACAGTGGTACGAGCTTATCGCTCGTATTACCGGACAAGACGCATTTAATGCGCCGCTGAGGTGTCCCCTAGCTTTATCGGGGGCGGGAGCGAGGCCCGTCCCATCCGTCGCTGCCCCTCCTTGCTTCGACACGCGCCCTGGCCAGCGATGCGTGCGGCGCCATGTAGGCAGGCAAGCAGCTGAGGTGGCGCAGTGGTAGGGTCTTCACGAAGATTTGCATGCAGCCACGCAGGCACTTGCTGAGTTGGCCTGGGAGCTGCATGTTGCCACGCAGGTGCCTGCCCTGCTGGCTGGGCTGGCAGCTGCATGCGAACGGCGGTGGAGACTTGGCTGGTGCGGGCCTGGCAGTGGCCCTGCTGGCGTCCTCAGTGAGGGCCTTGCCGGGTGGCCCGGCAAGGGTCTTGCCGTGGCGCGCTGTCATCCCCAGCAAGGATCTTGCCGGGGGTCTTGTGGCTCTCCTCGGCAAGGATCTTGCCGAGGACCATTGTCTTTTAATCCTCATCTGATCTTGAATATTCCTTGTCTTCACAAAGATCTTCATGCCACCACGGAGGTGCCTCCCGAGCCCTAGTTCCAACGTGGTGGGTTGAGTTGGAGCCCGTGGGCTCGAGGGTGGCTCACTCCACTGGTGTGGGCGAGCCGCCCCGGCAAGGGTCTTGTCGGGGCTGCCGAGGCTGCCCCGACAAGGGTCTTGCCGGGGGAACCTGTTTCGCCTCTCTGCTTCTTTGTGCTTCTTGTCCTTGGCGTTGCCTTGGTTGTCTTGGGCTTCGGTTTTACCTCGGTTCACCTCCCCTGTTTTGCTCGGTGCGGCCGTGGGCGCGGCTCGGACTGTCCGTGCACAGGTAAAGGGGTAAAAAGATGCGCCCTTCTTTTGTACACCGACACCCGGCGCCGCTCTGCCCCCTGGTGAGGTTTCTTCCCTTTTTTCTTGCTGTTTTTTGATTTAGGTTAATTAGTTGATTTAGGTTGATTAGTTGATTTAGATTGATTTAGGTTAGCAGTGGGGTGATTTAGGTTAATTAGTTGATTTAGGTTAATTAGTTGATTTAGGTTAGCAGTGGGGTATTTTACCCTACTGTACATAGTCAAAAGAAGGAGATTTAGGTTAATTAGTTAGTTGAGTTAGGTTAATTAGTTGATTTAGATTGTAGGTTGGGGTCCATAAGCATGTGAAGTTGTGCTTCGGACACATCCCAGAAGTGTAGTCCGTGTTCACGATCTTTTGCAAACTCACAACGAGGTAGATTTAACAAAGCTAAGAATTGATCTGCCGAGCATTTTATCCTTTCCTTTCCAGTCATCCACTCAAGAATCCATGTTGAGCTATCTCCAAGCTCTCCTGAGATGTACAATGTGGCATTGAACTGATGGATTACTTCTTGATTCCATCCATGATTGAACCGAAGAAATCCTTTTAGGAATGCATGCTCAAAATGCTCAATTGCATGGTGGAAGCAGGGTATTTCTTCGAGCTCAACAAAGTTCAATATTCTGCGATTGAAAATCCTATTCTTGCCGAATAAAACCCTGGTGTAGTACACAGCCTGCTCCTAAGTCCAAAATCTGGGTGATAGTGACGTTCTCTCTCCTTCACACGGGCTGGTGCCAAAGAAAGCAAGCTTCTAAAGATGAAGCTGCTCATTGAATGCAGGACCATTTGGGCCAAACTAGTAGGGAATAGTGGAAATGATTCTTGATGACTTTTCAGTATTTCTTCATCACTCATTTCCATGGGCTAAACATCATCATATATATGCTTGCACATTCTCATCAATGGGCTTGAGTGGGGCAAGGGGCCTTTCATCTTCGGTGGAGCAGATGGCATTTGAGCTCTAGCCTGGCTTTCATTTTCTTGCCCTAGAACTCTGTCAGCGGTTTTTTCGACTTTCAGGCACTAGGGCCTTTTCTTTCGGTGAATTTTCAACAGACGGAGGCACAACGACCTCATCAGACTTCTGCTTCACAACATCTTCTTTCTCGATTTCCTGGGATACAACTGTTGGTACATCAACTTCTTCGTGAGACATGGGCTCTTCAGACTTCTTTCCTTCCTGTCCTAGCTCTGAAGCAGTAGTAGCAGGAGCAGGATCAACCTCCATCAAGGTAGGGGCACTAGATGAGGCGATCGGGATGGTATTTCCTTGGTATGAAATTTTCTCCCCCTCAACTTTGTCATCCTCCTTGTTGGATCTGGAGGGCTCAACTTGCATTTCCTTCAACGGCGATGAGACTGCCTTCTCCATCTCAATCTCTTCGTCAACTTTCTCTTCAGGAGCTTGTTGCCTGAGAAAGACATTTCCTTCATCAGGATTGTTCAGAAAGATATCCATCACATCAGAGTCTTGAGCTGCTGAGGTAGGAATAACAAACATTGCAGGCTCAGCCTGTTGCATTTGATCATCCTCATGAGGAGGAGACGGTGGGATTTGCTGCAGAGGAGCACTTGAGTCAATGAGAGCATCCGTTGCAACATTCTGAATACGGTGATCTGAAATTGCCTTTGGTTTGCTGGCTCTTGCCGTTGCTTTCTGACACTTTTCTTATTTCATCCTTCGTTGAGCAAGATATGCATGACGTTTGATTTCATCATTCCTTTGATCACACAGCTGAGAAACATCCAACTTCAGCCATGAGTGCCATTCAATCTTACTTTTCCTCACGACATTGAGGGCTTTGGTGAGCTCAAGAATTTCTTTGTTAAGACCTTTCCTCTCAGATTCAGTGCTTGGCGTCCTTTCTCATCTGCTCGAGAGTTTTCTTATCCTTGACAGCTTGATTCAGTTCCTTGGTCATTTCTTCCAGTCTAGCAAAATGTTTTGTTACCAGCTTGCTAACATCATCGGGCAGACCCAAGTTGTTCAGATCAAGTGATTTTGCATCATAGGCGGCGCCTTTAATGACATCAATGAAAATATTAATACCATAAGCTTGTTCCTCTATCGAAGTAGGAACGATTGACTTTGCTTTCTTGGCTGAAATTGCAGCTTTCTTATCGGGCAACAACTTTCTCTTTGTAGAAGGGGTGGTAGAACGCGAGGGTTTCTCTGAGGTTCGAGCACTGATACGTCTCCAACGTATCTACAATTTTTGATTGTTCCATGCTATTATATTATCCATCTAGGATGTTTTATATGCATTTATATGCTATTTTATATGATTTTTGGGACTAACCTATTAACCCAGAGCCCAGTGCCAGTTTCTGTTTTTTCCTTGTTTTTGAGTATCGCAGAAAAGGAAAACCGAACAGAGTCCAATTGACCTGAAATTGGACGGAGATTATTTTTGGACCAGAAGAAGCCCACAGAGCATCGGAGATGGACCAGAAGAGTGTCGGGCTGCCCATGAGGGTAGGGGGCGCGCCCACCCCCCTGGGCGCCCCTGCCTCGTGGACAGCCCGGAGACCTCCATGACTGTTTCCCGACGCCAATACCTCTCATATATACCCAAACTTCCAGAAAGAAACCTAGATCGGGAGTTCCACCGCCGCAAACCTCCAGAGCCACCGAAAACCAATCTAGACCCGTTCCAGCACCCTGCCGGAGGGGGAATCCCTCTCTGGTGGCCATCTTCATCATCCCGACGCTCTCCATGACGAGGAGGGAGTAGTTCACCCTCGGGGCTGAGGGTATGTACAATAAGCTATGTGTTTGATCTCTCTCTCTCTCGTGTTCTTGATTTGGCACGATCTTGATGTATCGCGAGCTTTGCTATTATAGTTGGATCTTATGATGTTTCTCCCCCTCTACTCTCTTGTAATGGATTGAGTTTTCCCTTTGAAGTTATCTTATCAGATTGAGTCTTTAAGGATTTGAGAACACTTGATATATGTCTTGCGTGGGATGCCCGTGGTGACAATGGGGTATTCTATTGATTCACTTGATGTATGTTTTGGTGATCAACTTGCGGGTTCCGTGACCTTGGGAATCTATGCATAGGGGATGGCACACATTTTCGCCATGACTCTCCGGTAGAAACTTTGGGGCACTCTTTGAAGTTCTTTGTGTTGGTTGAATGGATGAATCTGAGATTGTGTGATGCATATCGTATAATCATACCCACGGATACTTGAGGTGACATTGGAGTATCTAGGTGACATTAGGGTTTTGGTTGATTTGTGTCTTAAGGTGTTATTCTAGTACAAACTCTATGGTAGATCGAATGGAAAGAATAGCTTCGTGTTATTTTACTACGCACTCTTGAATAGATCGATCAGAAAGGATAACTTTGAGGTGGTTTCGTACCCTACCATAATCTCTTCGTTTGTTCTCCGCTATTAGTAACTTTGGAGTGACTCTTTGTTGCATGTCGAGGGATAGTTATATGATCCAATTATGTTATTATTGTTGAGAGAACTTGCACTAGTGAAAGTATGAACCTTAGGCCTTGTTTCCTAGCATTGCAATACCGTTTAAGCTCACTTTTACCACTTGTTACCTTGCTGTTTTTATATTTTCAGATTACAAAAACCTATATCTACCATCCATATTGCACTTGTATCACCATCTCTTTGCCGAACTAGTGCACCTATACAATTTACCATTATATTGGGTGTGTTGGGGGCACAACAGACTCTTTGTTATTTGGTTGCAGGGTTGTTTGAGAGAGACCATCTTCATCCTACGCCTCCCATGGATTGATAAACCTTAGGTCATCCACTTGGGGGAATTTTTCTACTGTCCTACAAACCTCTCTACTTGGAGGCCCAACAACGTCTACAAGAATAAGGTTGTGTAGTAGACATCAAGCTCTTTTCTGGCGCCATTGCCGGGGAGGTTAGTGCTTGAAGGTATATCTTTAGATATTGTAATTGAATCTTTTAGTTTCTTGTTTTATCACTAGTTTAGTCTATAAAAGAAAACTAAAAAAAATGGAATTGAGGGTGCCTCATATGCTTCATCTTTTCAATGTCTTTCGTGAAAATGATGGAAAGGAAAATTGTGCTCAAGTACTAGAAGAAGAATTACATAGAATGCTTTGCATAAAATATGTGAATGATGAGCATGATTGCAATGTTGTTAGTATGAATTCTTTGAATACCTATGATGCTAATGATATGCAAAGCCACAAGCTTGGGGATGCTATGTTTGATGAAGATGATATTTTTTGTCCCCCAAGTTTTGATGAGCAAATTTATTATGATGAAAGCATCCCTCCTATTTATGATGATTATTGTGATGACACGTATGCTATAAAGAATAAAGATAACCATGAAACTTGTCATCATGATTTTAATTTTCAATTGGATTATGCTTCACATGATAGTTATTTTGTTGAGTTTGCTCCCACTACTATTGCGAATGAGAAGAATTTTGCTTATGTGGAGAGTAGTAAATTTTCTATGCCTGTAGATCATGAAAAGAATGCTTTATGTGATGGTTATATTGTTGAATTCATTCATGATGATACTGAAAATTATTATGAGGGAGGAACATATGCTTGTAGGAATTGCAAAAATATCAAGTTTCCTCTCTATGTGCTTAAAGTTTTGAAGTTATGCTTTTTTTGCCTTCCTATGCTAGTTGATTATTTTTTCCATAAGTTGTTTGCTCACAAAATCCCTATTCATAGGAAGTGGGTTAGACTTAAATGTGCTAGTCATATTCTTCATGATGCTCTCTTTATGTTTCAATTCTTATCTTTTATGTGAGCATCATTGAAATCATCATGACTAGCTAGAAAGGCATTAAAGAAAAGCACTTGTTGGGAGACAACCCAATATTTACCCTCACTGTTTTTGTGTGTTCACATGATTATTCTACTGTAGTAATCATGTTTTATAGCTTTTGTTTCAATAAAGTGCCAAGTAAGACCTTTAGGATAACCTACGGTGATAGTTAATTTGATCTCGCTGAAAAACAGAAACTTTTGCGCGCACGAGATTAGTTTTCATAAATCACAAGAACGTGATTTTCAGTTGATTCTTTTTGCAGAAGATTAAATAACAAATTGCTTAGGACTTCCTAATTTGGTAGAATTTTTGGAGTTCCAGAAGTATACGTTTGATACAGATTACTACATACTGTTTTGTTTTTGGCAGATTCTGTTTTCTATGTGTTGTTTGCTTATTTTGATGAATCTATGAGTAGCATCGGAGGGTATGAACCATAGAGAAGTTGGAATACAGTAGATATTACACCAATATGAATTTATAATGAATTCACAACAGTACCTAAGTGGTGATTTATTTTCTTATAGTAACGGAGCTCACGAGTTTTCTGTTAAGTTTTGTGTTGTGAAGTTTTCAAGTTTTGGGTAAAGATTCAATGGACTATGGAATAAGGAGTGGCAAGAGCCTAAGCTTGGGGATGCCCAAGGCACCAAAAGGTAATATTCAAGGACAAACAAGAGCCTAAGCTTGGGGATGCCCCGGATGGCATCCCCTTTTTCGTCTTCATTCATCGGCAACTTTACTTGGAGCTATATTTTTATTCATCACATGATATGTGTTTTGCTTGGAGCGTCATTTTAATTTATTTTATTTTGCTTGTTGTTTGAATAAAATACCAAGATCTGAAATTCTTAAATGTTATAGTCTTCACATAGTTACATAATTATTCGACTACTCATTGATCTTCACTTATATCTTTCGGAGTAATTTGTCGTTTGCTCTAGTGCTTCACTTATATCTTTTAGACAACGACGGTGGTTTTATTTTGAAGAAATAGATGAACTATCATGCTTCACTTATATTATTTTGAGAGTATTTAGAACAGCATGGTAATTTGCTTTGGTTATGAATTTAGTCCTAATATGATGGGCATTCAAGATGGGTATAACAAAAACTTTCATAAAAAGTGCATTGAATACTATGAGAAGTTTGATGCTTGATGATCGTTTTGAAATATGAGGATGGTGATATTAGAGTCATGCTACTAGAGTAGTTGTGAATTTGAGAAATACTTGTGTTGAGGTTTGCAAGTCCCGTAGCATGCACGTATGGTAACCGTTGTGTGACAAATTTGAAGGATGAGGTATTTCTTTGATTGTCTTCCTTTGTGTGGAGGTTGGGGGCACGCGATGGTTAACTCCTACCAACCTCCCCCCTAGGAGCATGCGTGTAGTGCTTGGTTTTGATGACTTGTAGATTTTTGCAATAAGTATGTGAGTTCTTTATGACTAATGTTGAGTCCATGGATTATACGCACTCTCACCCTTCCATCATTGCTAGCCTCTTCGGTACCGTGCATTGCCCTTTCTCACCTTGAGAGTTGGTGCCAACTTCGCAGGTGCATCCAAACCCCGTGATACGATACGCTCTATCACACATAAACCTCCTTATATCTTCCTCAAAACAGCCACCATACCTACCTATAATGGCATTTCCATAGCCATTCCGAGATATATTGCCACGCAACTTTCCACCGTTTCATTTATTATGACACGCTTCATCATTGTCATATTGCCTTGCATGATCATGTAGTTGACATCGTATTTGTGGCAAATCCACCATTCATAATTTTTCAAACATGTCACTCTTGATTCATTGCCTATCCCGGTACACCACCGGAGGCATTCATATAGAGTCATATTTTGTTCTAGTATCGAGTTGTAATCATTGAGTTGTAAATAAATAGAAGTGTGATGATCATCATTCATAGAGCATTGTCCCAAAAAAGGAGAAAATCCCAAAAAAGAAATAAAAGAAAAGAAATAAAAAGGGACAATGCTACTATCCTTTTTTTTCACACTTGTGCTTCAAAGTAGCACCATGATCTTCATGATAGAGAGTCTCTTATATTGTCACTTTCATATACTAGTGGGAATTTTTCATCATAGAACTTGGCTTGTATATTCCAATGATGGGCTTCCTCAAATGCCCTAGGTCTTCGTGAGCAATCAAGTTGGATGCACACCCACTAGTTTCTTTTGTTGAGCTTTCATACATTTATAGCTCTAGTGCATCCGTTGCATGGCAATCCCTACTCCTCGCACTGACATCAATTGATGGGCATCTCCCTAGCCCGTTGATTAGCCGTGTCAATGTGAGACTTTCTCCTTTTTTTCTTCTCCACACAACCCCCATTATCATATTCTATTCCACCTATAGTGCTATGTCCATGGCTCACGCTCATGTATTGCGTGAAAGTTGAAAAAGTTTGAAAAGGCTAAAGTATGAAACAATTGCTTGGCTAAAACCGAGGTTGTGCATGATTGGATATTTTGTGTGAAGAAGATGGAAGCATAGCCAAACTATATGATTTTGTAGGGATGAACTTTCTTTGGCCATGTTATTTTGAGAAGACATAATTGCTTTGTTAGTATGCTTGAAGTATTATTATTTTTATGTCAATATTAAACTTTTGTCTTGAATCTTATGGATCTGCATATTCATGCCACAATAAAGGAAATTACATTGATAAATATGTTAGGTAGCATTCCACATCAAAAATTCTGTTTTTATCATTTACCTACTCGAGGACGAGCAGGAATTAAGCTAGGGGATGTTTGATACGTCTCCAACGTATCTATAATTTTTGATTGTTCCATGCTATTATATTATCCATCTAAGATGTTTTATATGCATTTATATGCTATTGTATATGATTTTTGGTACTAACCTATTAACCCAGAGCCGAGTGCCAGTTTCTGTTTTTTCCTTGTTTTTGAGTATTGCAGAAAAGGAAAACCAAACGGAGTCCAATTGGCCTGAAATTTGACGGAGATTATTTTTGGACCAGAAGAAGCCCAAGGAGCATCGGAGATGGACCAGAAGAGTCCCGGGCTGCCCACGAGGGTAGGGGGCGCGCCCCCCAGCCTCGTGGACAGCCCGGAGACCTCCCTGACTTGTTGTCGATGCCAATACCTCTCATATATACCCAAACTTCCAGAAAGAAACCTAGACCAGAAGTTCCGCCGCTGCAAACCTCCAGATCCACCGAAAACCAATCTAGACCCCTTCCGGCACCCTGCCGGAGGGGGGAATCCCTCTGCGGTGGCCATCTTCATCATCCCGGCGCTCTCCATGACGAGGAGGGAGTAGTTCACCCTTGGGGCTGAGGGTATGTACCAGTAGCTATGTGTTTGATATCTCTGTCTCTCTCTCTCTCTCGTGTTCTTCATTTGGCACGATCTTGATGTATCGCGAGCTTTGCTATTATAGTTGGATCTTAGGATGTTTCTCCCCCTCTACTATCTTGTAATGGATTGAGTTTTCCCTATGAAGTTATCTTATCGAATTGAGTCTTTAAGGATTTGAGAACAATTGATGTATGTCTTGCGTGGGATGCCCGTGGTGACAATGGGGTATTCTATTGATTCACTTGATGTATGTTTTTGCGATCAACTTGCGGGTTCCGTGACCTTGGGAATCTATGCATAGGGGTTGGCACACGTTTTCGCCTTGACTCTCCGGTAGAAACATTGGGGCAATCTTTGAAGTTCTTTGTGTTGGTTGAATAGATGAATCTGAGATTGTGTGATGCATATCGTATAATCATACCCACGGATACTTGAGGTGACATTGGAGTATCTAGGTGACATTAGGGTTTTGGTTGATTTGTGTCTTAAGGTGTTACTCTAGTATGAACTCTATGATAGATCGAACGGAAAGAATCGCTTCGTGTTTTTTTACTACGGACTCTTGAATAGATCGATCAAAAAAGATAACTTTGAGGTGGTTTCGTACCCTACCATAATCTCTTCGTTTGTTCTCCGCTATTAGTGACTTTGGAGTGACTCTTTGTTGCATGTTGAGGGATTGTTATATGATCCAATTATGTTATTATTGTTGAGAGAACTTGCACTAGTGAAAGTATGCACCTTAGGCCTTGTTTCCTAGCATTGCAATACCGTTTACGCTCACTTTCACCACTTGTTACCTTGCTGTTTTTATATTTTCAGATTACAAAAAACTATATCTACCATCCAAATTGCACTTGTATCACCATCTCTTCGCCGAACTAGTGCACCTATACAATTTACCATTGTATTGGATGTGTTCGGGACACAAGAGACTCTTTGTTATTTGGTTGCAGGGTTGTTTGAGATAGACCGTCTTCATCCTACGCCTCCCACGGATTGATAAACCTTAGGTCATCCACTTGAGGGAAATTTGCTATTGTCCTACAAACCTCTGCACTTGGAGGCCCAACAACGTCTACAAGAAGAAGGTTGTGTAGTAGACATGAAGCACGAGCAATCCTGGGTGACATTCTCAATGGACGTGAAACTTTTGCTGGCGAAGGAGTTTGATACGGCTTGTTAAGAAGAGCTCGCTGGTCATACATAGGTATTTCATCGCCAACTTCTTCATCAGAAGACTCATCAGATGAGGCAGAAGCTACTTTCTTGGATATTCTGGCAATGGTTTTCTTTCTAGAGGCCCGAGGGGAACAGACTTCCTCGCCTCTCATTCCTTTTGGGCAGAGGCCCGATCCTTTTTCTCTTGAACATCTTGCTGGGTCAACTCAACGTTTTTCTGTTCAATTCGATTCTTCTTCGTAGCTCTTGCTTCACGCTTGGCTTTTGTTTTGGCTCTCTTTTCCACTTCTTTAGGAAAATCAGCAGTAGTTTTCAGAGAGTTAGCATGAGCAGTTGACGGCTGAGGAGGCCGAACCTTTTCATCATCTGGACAAAGACAACCTTCAGCAATACAATCATTCCAAGGTGGAGTGAATGCGATCAGAATTTGATATTTCCTTTGAACGTTCTCATAATTGAACCACTTCTTTGCCCAATGACGGCGAATCTTTTGAAGCCTGTTATTTGTTTCGGTTGTCGTTTCAACACCAGGTGGCGTTTTATAAGTCTCTTGATCAGACAACTCAGCAGCACTGTTTCTTTCTCTCACACGACCACCTTTCTTCGGATCTCCATCAGAGAAAATAGTCCTTGAATCCGTGATCTGCTCATCCTCGGGCTGACTGAAAGCTGAGGGAATATCATCCTCCTCTTCTTCTGACACAAATTCAGACTTCTTCTTCGGGATCTTGGGTGGCTTTGATGTATTTGTTGGGAAACGTTGCATGTAAAACAAAAAATTCTACGCACACGCAAGATCTATCCATGGAAATGCATAGCAACGAGGGGGAGAGTGTGTCTACGTACCCTCGTAGGCCGTAAGAGGAAGCATTTATTAACGCGGTTGATGTAGTCAAACTTCTTCGCGATCCTACCGATCAAGTACCGAACATACGACACCTCCGCGTTCAGGACACCTTCAGCTCGGTGACGTCCTCGCCTTCTTGATCCAGCAAGACGGGCGAAGTAGTGGATGAGTTCCGGAAGCACGACGATGTGGTGACGGTGATGGTGATGCACACGGCTAAGGGATTGCGGTCGGTTGTGTGGCACCCCTCCCTTCATATATATAGGTGGGGGAGGGAACCTTGGGTGTGCCCCAAGGTAACCGGCCGGCCCCCCTTGGGCGCCTACCCTTTGGCGCCCCCTTCCTTGTTTGGCGCTAGGGAGAAGGCAGGAGGGGAGGCCCCCCTTTCCTTTCCCTCATGTGGAGGGGAAAGGCAGGAGGGGCTAGCCCTCCCCTTTTTACTTTCTAGGGCCGGCGGCCTAGAGGTGGGGGCGCACCAGCCCCTTGTGGGCTGGTGTGTTCCTCCTCTTGGGCCATTAGGCCCATGGACCTCCCGGGGACTCCCAGAACCCCTTCCAATGATCCAATGAATACCCGGTTCACCCCGAAACCTTTCCGGTGTCCGAATAGTATTTTCCTATATATCAATCTTTACCTCCGGACCATTCCAAAGCTCCTCGTCATGTTCGTGATCTCATCCAGGACTCCGAACAACATTCGGTCACCAAATCATATAACTCATATAACACTATATCGTCAACGAATGTTAAGCATGTGGACGCTACCGGTTCGAGAACTATGTAGACATGACCGAGACACCTCTCCGGTCAATAACCAATAGCGGAACCTGGATGCCCATATTTGTGCCTACATATTCTACGAAGATCTTTATTGGTCGAACCTTATGATAACATACGTAATTCCCTTTTTCTGTCGGTATGTTACTTGCCCGAGATTCGATCGTCGGTATCTTCATACCTAGTTCAATCTCGTTACCGTCAAGTCTCTTTACTCGTTTCATAATACTTCATCTCATAACTAACTCCTTAGTCACTTTGCTTGCAAGCTTCTCATGATGTGTATTATCGAGAGGGCCCAGAGATACCTCTTCGATACACGGAGTGTCAAATCCTAATCTTGATCCATGCCAACTCAACTGACACCTTTGGAGAGACCTGTAGAGCATCTTTATGATCACCCAGTTACGTTGTGACATTTATAGCACACAAGGTATTCCTCCGGTATCCGGGAGTTGCATGATCTCATAGTCCAAGGAATATGTATTTGACATTAAGAAAGCAATAGCAATAAATTGGACGATCATATGCCAAGCTAACGGATGGGTCTTGTCCATCACATAATTCTCCTAATGATTTGATCCCGTTATCAAATGACAACACATTTCTATGGTTAGGAAACCTTAACCATATTTGATTAACGAGCTAGTCTAGTAGAGGCTTACTAGGGGCACGGTATCTGTTTATGTATTCACACATGTATTTAAGTTTCCGATCAATACAATTCTAGCATGAATAATAAACCTTTATCATGAATAAGGAAATATAATATAACAACTTTATTATTGCATCTAGGGCATATTTCCTTCGGTATTTCCTCCACCAGTCAACTTGACACGTTCAGCCACAGGCGGTTGCTGACGCATTTTTTCTTCTGACCCAGACCGCTCTTCCGAGCTGTGAGCCATGACCAATCCTGAGAGAAAAGCAAAACAAGGCGAGGGAAAACAAGAAAGGTCAGAAACATGGGCAGAAGCATTTTTTTACTGAAAACAGATAGTTTTACGGAAGCAGCGAAGGAATTAGAATAACACTATATAGGAGTAACACTATTCTAATCCCAGGATTAGAATTACTATTTGGATCACGGTCGGCCCTATATAGGAGCGACCAACGTGTTCCTAAACCTCGATGAAAGAAAAAAAAGCCCACGACAGTCCAGCCCCCACCTCCTGCACCTCTCACTCTCCCCCGATCCCAGTCTTCGCCGCCGCCACTTGCCCTATGGCGCCGCCACCTCCAACTGCCCCAGGGCGCCGCCGCATCCACCTGCCCCAAGCATCGCCGTCGCCCACTGTCGGTGTCAAAACCGGCGGATCTCGGGTAGGGGGTCCCGAACTGTGCGTCTAGGATCGATCGTAACAGGAGACGGGCGACGCAATGTCTACCCAGGTTCGGGCCTTCTCTATGGAGGTAATACCCTACTTCCTGCTTGATTGATCTTTATGAATATGAGTATTACAAGAGTTGATCTACCACGAGATCGTAATGGCTAAACCCTAGATGTCTAGCCTGTATGACTATGGTTATGAGTATATGCGATCCGGACTAAGCCCTCCGGTTTATATAGACACCGGAAGGATCAAGGGTTACATCAGGTCGGTTACAGAGAAAGGAATCTTCACGTTTGGTTGCCAAGCTTGCCTTCCACGCCAAGGAGAGTCCCATCCGGACACGAGTAGAGTCTTCGGTCTTCATATCTTCACAGCCCACCAGTCCGGCCCATGTATAGCAGGTCGGACGCCCGAGGACCCCTTAGTCCAGGACTCCCTCCGTAGCCCTTGAACTGCTTCAATGACGAGGTGTCCGGCGTGCAGATCGTCTTCAGCATTGCAAGGCGGGTTCCTCCTCTGATTACTTGAAAGTGATGTATTCAGCCTTACATTTAATGCCATACCCCTCAGCTTATGTGTATCAACAACTTCAGCTTCCACGCGTCGAGCGAATGCGAGAGGTCAAGGTATTTTTCAGATAACACCCCAGCCATGAGAAAGAGCGTCTATTTAAAAAGATTGGATCTCAGATCCATTTGGCACCACGCGGAAAATCCTCAGAGACTGCTAGGGAAAACCACTCCAACATGGCTAGCGCTCCCAGCTCCTCCTCCCGCCCATGCAGCCCCAAAAAAGGTGGGTGGGAGAGGTGCTCCGTATCCCATGGTCGGCTGGAGAAGCTGCAAACACAGGGATTTCTTCCTCCCGCGGATTTGGTCCCTGTTCAAGCAGGATTGATCGTCTTCAAAGCCGGGTCTCAGGCCGTAGATTTCCCCAACACATCTGGGGGGAATGAGTGTGCTTCGTCCCTTATCTGTTAAGAGGTTTCGTATTTCCAATTCATCCATTCCTCCGCGGGCTTCTGGAATATTATGGTGTTCAGCTGCACAACTTTACCCCTGCCTCCATCTTGCATATCGCGGGCTACGTCGCCCTTTGCGAATTGTTCCTGGGCTGTGTGGCCCACTTTGAACTCTGGAGAAAGCTAATTTGTCTCGTCCCGCGCAACCACGAGGGATCAATATTTGAAGTGGGCGGAGCCGAAATATGGCGCATCGCCGGGACCGGATACCTGTCCGGCACACCAAAGAAGGCATCTGAAGAGTGGCCTTCCGAATGGTTCTATATTGAGGACGTCGCACTTCCAGACCCAGTTCAGAGGGGTCTTCCTGAGTTCATAGGCGTTCCGTTGAAGAAACGCCACAACTGGCGCCCTCGGAGTCTTGAGGAGGATGATAGCGCGAAAGTTCGTCAACTCATGAGCTAGATAAAGATGTTCGCTCAGTCCGGATTATCAATAGTTGAGGTAATGGTGACCTCCATAGTGCGGGGAGTTCAGCCAGTCCAATATCGAGGGCTTCCCATGTGGCACTACAATGGGGAAGATGACGCCTCCCGCTGCGGCCGGAACGGTCCGGATACTCCCGCCGCTTTGGCCAAAATATTGGCCGAGCTGTACAAAGGGGGGAGGAGGAGTTTCTGCGTATCAAGCGCAGAGATGGATTTTCCATGTACAGTCCTCCGAGCTGGGTAAGTCCCAACTCCTATGATCTACTCATCCCACTCCCCGAACTACTTTCAATGAATATGACACTCATAACAGCACTGGCGAAAGATGTCTGAAGGGCTTCACTACCCCGCCCCGCAGCCTGAGGGCCACAATCGGGACCTTGACCCCGGATTCGAAGAGGATCCGGATATATTCGTGGTGCTCAAGGATTGGGTGTTTTACCAGGCGAGCTATGACGGCACCGAAGTGGCCATCACTGCCGATTATCCCGGTCTTCTCCCTGCTTCACACGTAAGTAATCAGGAGACATCTCATTCAAAAGAGTTCTCTCATTCTGCCTCACCCACCGCACCATCCTGTGCTCAAAAGGGGAGGCGTTCGGCGCATCATGCCGCCGTAGGGGCATCTCCAAAGAGAGCGGCCCCCACGCCGGGCGAGCCTTCGAAGAGGAAGGCAAACAAAGATACGACCAAGCCTTCATCGAAGAGGTATGGATTTTCAAATATGTTCTTCAGCAGTACATCCAATTGTGACTTTTATGTTTGTCCTATATCAGGAAAAGGGCATGCCGAACTATGTCCGGGGGACCGGCCGGTCACACTGCCCACAGCCAGGATCCAGATCCTACCGTAAAGGTGGGGGCTGATACGGGGGTGACGCCGGATTGTCCTCCATCCGAGGATTCGGATGATGTATCCGTCACCAACTCGGAGGTGGAGAGCGCCATGCATCATCGGCGCCGGAGGGCCGTTCTTCGTGACCCCGGCTTTTCAACGGAAGCATTCAACGCCTTCAACTCGGCTAATGCATACATCCGGACTGCTCGAGATGGGCTAGCCAGAGCCACAGACCAATATCGAAAAGATATGCATTTAATATTATTCTGTACAAATGTGATAATTATATACCAGTAGCCCCCGAGACTTGAAGCAGTTGGTACAAATGATTCAAGGATCGTTGTATGAGCAGGTCCTTACGAAGAAGAACAACCTGCTAGCCCAAGAGCTAGAAAAGTGTCAGACACAGCTAAATGCTGTCACCGCCGAACTGGAAGAGTTCAGGAAGGTGCTATCGGATGTGGGGTTCCAGCAAAACCCTTGAGGTTCGAACTCTGGGGTGCGCGCGAAGTCTTTTCCTCCTACCGATCCACGCCCTAGCTCACTAAGATCTTGCGGACGAACTCGACGAACTCACAACACGGAAAGACACGAGATTTATACTGGTTCGGGCCACCGTTGTGGTGTAATACCCTACTCCAGTGTGGTGGTGGTGGATTGCCTCTTGGGCTGATGATGATGAACAGTACAAGGGGAAGAACAACCTCCTGAGGTTGAGGTGTTCTTGTGTTATGTGGCTTGTGTGTGAGAGCTCGATGAACTACTCGATGCCCCTACTGTGGTGGCTAGTTCTACTTATATAGGCCCTGGTCCTCTTCCCAAATATTGAGCGGGAAGGGAGCCAACAATGGCGGGCGAATTTGAAGGGGGGCAGCTAGTACAAGCTATCCTGACAAAAGTGGTCTTCGCCTGCGAAGGCTCTGGTGATGACGCCGTCTTGGGCTCCACGGTGACCTCCGCCTGGCCGTCCTTCTGGTCTTGGTCTCGTTGCACCGATATGGCAACCTTTGCCTGATGCCTCGGTACTCCTCGCCTGCGCTTGCCTCCCTAGCACCAAAGAGGAAACAAGGACGCTGCGCGTGCTGGCGCCCGCCTGGCGCCCGCCTGGTGTCGATCATCATGGCTCACGTCATGAGGGCCTCGTGAGGTTTGCCTCGCCTTGATATCTCCGCTCCTCGTGAGCCTGCCTGGCTAGGCCACTCCTGAGGAGGTCTTGCATCGTTTTCCTCACGAGGCTTGGCCCCTCGCGAAGGTCTTGGATGCTTTGCTGATGAAGATGGGCTGTACAGCCCGCTAGCATAGCCACGCCGTCGGCCGCAGCCAGGCAAGTCTAGGACCCCCATTCCCAGAACGCCGACAGTAGCCCCCGGGCCCAAGGTGCGCTCGGGCTTGCCTTCGAGGCGAAGCCAAGGGTCAAGTACGGAGCGCCGCGGGCCCCAAAAGCCTGCGGCCTCGGTTGACGCGTGCCGGTTGATTGGATGTGGGCGTCTCCGCTTCCCCACGCTGCCTTAGAATCCGCCCGGCTATGCGGCCCCCGCATCGTACACAGTTATTCCTCCATCGTCTGTGCCTTGCTTCCCCAATCTCCCTGCTTCCTCGAGACTCTGTTTCTCTTCTCCAATCTGACCTGCCCCCCAACTGCTTTGTTGCCATGGCGCCGAAACAAGCGGACAAGGGGAAGAAGCCAATGTCTCCACCAGGCGCACCTCCGGCCGTCGAGCCGGCGCTAGGCCGATCCCGGGTGCTCAACGATGAGGCCATGGACAAGGTGCGTCCGATGCTTGCTTCCAGCTTTAACGAGTGGGGAGAGACGGTGGCTTGGCCTGCATCTCGTACTCGCATGGCTCGAGCAGCCACTGAAGTCCCAATCTTCATAGATGCTCTCTGGGCTGGCCTGATTCCTCCCTTCTCCGCCTTCTTTGACGCGGTGCTTGAGCATTACCAGATCCACATGCTGCATCTTGACCCTCAATCGGTGACTCTTCTTGCCGTCTTCACCTTCGTGTGCGAAGCCATGGTGGGTATCACTCCTTCGGTGGCCCTGCTCCGCCATTTCTTCTCACTGCACCTGGCTGACCCTCAGCAATGCTCGGGGTGCGTGAGCTTCCAGGTCATGGCCGCGACAGCGGGCGCGGGGATTAACTTTGAGCTCCCTTCATCCACGAGTGAATTTCGTACGTAGTGGGTGTTTGTCGATGCCGGCGTGCTCAGCCCCCTGCTTCATCTCCCGGCGGGGCCTGCTGTTCCGAACTTCGGCTGGGGCCACCAGAAGCTCACGAGCCCCCGCCTCGCCCCCGTCTGGGCCAGGCTGAGGATGCTGAAGGACCGCGGCGTGACCGCGCCCATGGTTGTGAAGTAATTCGTCAAGCGCCGGGTAGCCCCGCTTCAGCGCCACTCTCGCCCGACGTGGACCTTGCTCAACAGCCAGGACCACATGAGGTTTCAGGAGTCCGGGCTCCTTCTTGAGATGCGGCAAACATTGCTCAAGGTCCTGACGGGCGTCCATTTGCCTGCCGAGTTGCCTGGGAAGAACTGCCTGTTGTACCGTTGCAAGAAGAAGGATGAATTTGCCGAGAGCATGCCCTCTTTTGATGAGTGGGGGCTGCGACCGGTCGGCCTGGTGGGGCCCCGAGAGAACCCCGTCGACGTGGCTCCCTTCCCTGCTGCCGGTGCCGAGCTCGCCCCATGTGAGGGGGCAGGAGGGCGAGCTCCGGCGGATGCTGGTGACTCAAGTGCTGAGGGGCACACGCCGAGTAGCGATCCTGGGGCGTCGTCTTCGGGAGTTCGGGATTCCTCTCATGAGGCGTCGGTTGCTGAGGTGGCGCACCACGCGGTTCCCGAGGCCAAGGCTCCGGATGCCTCGCGAGGTTGTGGTGAGATGGCGCCCGTCTGTTTGCCGAAGCCGGGCACCCCTGAAGTTGTCCCTCTGAGCTCTTCCCCGGCCTCGCCCCGCACGGGCCGCCATATCTAGCGCTTCGGTCGGCTTTGCATGGACTTCGAGGAGCTCCGCAAGAGGAAGGGGTCCCCGAGCGGCAACTGCATCTTTGGGCCGCTGAAGCGAAGGAAGTACATCGTCGTTGACGTGTAAGTACCTTGCTGCTATGGCTTCTTGCGTGCTGTTTTCTTCTCCTGACGCCAGTCTTTCAGGGCTCCTTCCGTCGAGGCTGCCGCGTCTCCTGAGGGGCAGCCTCCTTCTTCCTCAACTCCCCTGCTGGCCTCGAGCGCTCCGAGTCCGCATGCTACCCCTGGAGCAGGGTTGGTTGGAGGGGCAATCCTGCCTTCTTGGCGCGCTGAACCCGCGGTTTTGTCGCTCCTCCCCCATGGTCTGGCGTGGAGCTTGGCAGGCGTGCCCAAGACCCCTCCTCTGGTCATGGACGGTGGCTGGTTGGCTTCGATCTTTGGCTCTTCTTCAAGCAGCGAGACTCGATTGGCTCGGGCTCCTCGTGAGGGCTGGTTGGTGCCAGGCGCGGTACCAGCCCCCAGCCCCCTGGCGAGAGGTGATGCGCCGCTTGATTCCCCGCCCGCAGCCCCCGAGGCAAAGGACGAGGTGGGCCGCGCGTTCGAACGCGGGTGGAGCGTAATTCGCCATGAGTTCTTCCAGGAGGCAATGGGCGCAATGAGCCGACTTGGTGAAGAGTTCATGGGTGTCGACTCGCGCCTCGAGACTGAGGGTCTTCGGCTAGTGGAGGAGCGGCGCAAGCTGAGGGTGGCTATCAACCTCGGCTGCTATCAGCGTGACCTTGAGAACGCGAAGGCCGAGGCATCCCTCAAGGTTTCCCATGAAGCCCGCTCACGAGCTTTGGAAGAGGCTCGCGAGGCTGACCGCCGTCGTGAGGCTGCGGAGAAGCGCGTGTGGGAGCTCCAGGCTTGGAGCGCGTCCCTTGAGCAGCAGGTGGAGGCGCGCAGAGCCGCTCTTGCATCCCTGAGGGGGACGCCCGCGGAGGAAGAGGAGGTCCAGAAGCGCGAGGAGGCGCTGGCCCTAGAAGCCGTAGAGCGCAGCCTTGAGCTCGAGCTATTGGAGACGAGGGAGCGTCAAGTTGCTCAGTCGGAAGACGCCGTCGGGGCTCGTGAGGCCAGGATCCAGGAGGAAATCGATCGCCAGGTGGCCCGGGTTCGCGCTGACCTGGAGGGTAGGTATGACTTGAAGCTGAAGCTCGCAGGTACGGAGGATGCGGGCAGGGCCGCTGCCCTGAGGCCTAGGTTACATGAGGCGGAAAGGCGCGGAGAGGCCACAGCCGCCGCCTTGGTCACGGCGCAGGCGCACTTGGCCTCCGCCCGTGCCGAGCTGCTTGTGTTTCAAAAACGGGTTGATGATGCCGAGGCCGTCGCGCGGCGAAACAGGGAGGAAGTGTTGGAGAGGCAGACGCTGGAGCGCGTCCATGCTACCATGCTTCAGGATCTCCAGAACAGGGCCAACACTGCCCTGGGCCATATCTGCGACGCGGACGCCCCCTATCCTCGGGTGAACGACTACGCCAGTCACCTCCGCTTCTTCACCGAGGTGGTGACGCGCCTGTAGGCCCGATCTGACAGAGCTTGCAATCTTGTGCAGGAAAGGAGTCATAGCCTGCTTGAGCACGCTTTCTCCCGTGTCTTCAGCCATCTCCTGAATGCCAACCCCAACTTTGATTTCGACGCCGCCATAGCCCCCGTACCCACGGTCGTCCGGAGTGACCTGGCGCGGTGGGTTCAGGACAATGTGGACGCGTTGGTCAGGGCCTTCACTTCGGAAGACGACGCGGTGGTGGTCGTCGCAGACGAAGGCGACGTGGTTGATGACGGCGATGGGGGCGTTGCCGAAGGCGGCGGGGGTGCCGACGAGGATGATGACGACGTGAGTGACGCGTTCGAGGGTGATGTAGCGAGTGACATATCCGGCTGATCCCGTGTTCTCCTATCGTCTTACCCTGTGCGCAAAGACTCGGGCGTGGCCCTTGGAAAACTTGTAAGAGCATTTTGAGAGGGGGAGCCCCTTATGTAAGCAAGTTGTAGCCTTTACTTTCCTATGTGGTATTGAATGTGTGCCCTCGCGAACTCATGAGTCCAGGGTCAAGTTTCCGTTGTGGTTTACCTTAGCCAGCGCCAGCCTCGAGCTGGGTCGCGAGGCTACGAGTTTCAGAGAATCCCGCGGAGCTTGTCGACCTGTCAGAAGGGGCCCCGCAAGAAGCAAGCGCCAGTTGTTGCGTTAACGCGCGCTGGGCGCATGCGTGCTTCGCGCAGTCCCGCTCTCGAGGGGCTCGTGAGGGGAAGGCGACGGACATGAGTCCCAGACCAAACAAAATCCAGATAGCAAGAAATTGCTCAAACGAAAAGACGCACCCCCCGCGCGTATCGATAAAAACTCGGCTTCAGCTTAAATCCAGATCCAGAAAGCAAAGCTACAGAAGGAGAGATCCAAAGCAAATGGCCGCGTCCGGCATCTAGTCTAGTCTTCTGGTCTTCAAGTCTTCTCACCAGTGCGGAGCTATGTGCTGCCACTGGGCGTGGGAGGGAGCCCCAGGGCCTGAGGCCGGCACCCCTGAGACTCCGGGGCGTGTACAGCCCCAACTTATTATTACGTGAGAGTGTCCCGGGCGGCGACCTTCACAGGCACTGGGCCTTCTTCACAGGTACCGGCCTTGCTTCATATCGCCAGACGAGGGCCCCGCCTTGCGCCACCCTCGACCACCCTTGAGCCAACCGGCAGCCGGGACAACTCAAAGGTGGGAAAGAGGACACCAGCGGTGCCCTCGGCGACCACGGGTCCTGAAGGGTTGTCGAGGCCTCCCGGGCAGAGGGCCTACCTCGGGGTGTCCCCGGGCTTCATGCGATGTGGGGAGGGGCCTTGCTCCTTGCTCCCTCCTGGCGGCCCCCAGCGTGTTTCCCTTGTTGGAAGGGGTGCTGCTGTGCCAGGGTCGTCGATCGACGCTGTGACCTGTTTCATCTGTAGCCCATGGTTAGCATAAGCCTATTCCTGAGAGATTAGCGGTACCCTATAGTTGCCGTTGCCGGTGCGATCGTCGTGGTTCTCCGTTGGTTCTTGGAAGGCTTTGGCTCCTAGCGCCCCTCTTCCCAATCTTCTCCAACGAATGAGCCGGGGTCGTCCTCCGGTGCGTACTCTTGGTCCATCATGCGGGGCACATAGGCTTCCAGTGCCGTCACCCCGAACACCTCGCCGTAGTGCCCCACGCTCCATGTTGCTCGGCCCAGGGTGGCGTCCTGAGGATGGTAGCGCGGCATCCGACCAGGGCCATGGGGGGCGACGCTTGCACCCATGCTTGTCGCGGGCTACATGGGGGTGGCGGAGCCCCCTACGCCGCTGGCCGTGCTGATGTTGATGAAGCCCCCAGGAGTAGCCGATGGCGCGCGGTTGTGGTGAGGCCCGCCGTGTGGCCCTGCAGTGGCCTGAGGAGAAAGTCGATAGCCGAAAGGCGGTGCTCCCGACGCCGCTGCATCCAGCAACTCGGCAACGCGCTCCAGCAGTGGATCCTGGCTGCTCTCCATCAGCCTGCATCGCAGCAGCTCTCTCACCACCATGAGTGCTGCCCGCATGTTTTCTTGCTCCCTCCGCGAGTGCGGCGCCGTTGCTGCGGCGTGGCTCGCTGCTCTTGCAGCGGCTCGTATTTGCCGTTTGGTGAGGGTGGACGACGCCTAGCCGCGCCGCCCACCCCCGGCGGAATTTGGCTGCGCTAGCGCCGCCTAGAGCGCGGGGTCGAGGTCTTCATGGGCAGGCGGCGCTGCCCGGGCTGGCCAGGCTGCCCAGCGGTCGGAGCCGGCCCTTGGGTCATCGGACATCGTGGCTGCGGAGCGTCGGCGAGCTGGTTGGCGGAGAAGAAACTCTGGCGCAACCCTACCTAGCGCGCCAAATGTCGGATGTGGGGTTCCGGCAAAACCCTTGAGGTTCGAACTCTGGGGTGCGTGCGAAGTCTTTTCCTCCTACCGATCCACGCCCTAGCTCACTAAGATCTTGCGGACGAACTCGACGAACTCACAACATGGAAAGACACGAGATTTATACTGGTTCGGGCCACCGTTGTGGTGTAATACCCTACTCCAGTGTGGTGGTGGTGGATTGCCTCTTGGGCTGATGATGATGAACAGTACAAGGGGAAGAACAACCTCCTGAGGTTGAGGTGTTCTTGTGTTCTGTGGCTTGTGTGTGAGAGCTCGATGAACTACTCGATGCCCCTACTGTGGTGGCTAGTTCTACTTATATAGGCCCTGGTCCTCTTCCCAAATATTGAGCCGGAAGGGAGCCAACAACGGCGGACGAATTTGAAGGGGGACAGCTAGTACAAGCTATCCTGACAAAAGTGGTCTTCGCCTGCAAAGGCTCTAGTGATGACGCCGTCTTGGGCTCCACGGTGACCTCCGCCTGGCCGTCCTTCTGGTCTTGGTCTCGTTGCACCGACATGGCAAGCTTTGCCTGATGCCTCGGTACTCCTCGCATGCGCTTGCCTCCTTAGCACCAAATAGGAAACAAGGACGCTGCGCGTGCTGGCGCCCGCCTGGTGTCGATCGTCATGGCTCATGTCACGAGGGCCTCGTGAGGTTTGCCCCGCCTTGATATCTCCACTCCTTGTGAGCCTGCCTGGCTAGGCCACTCCTGAGGAGGTCTTGCGTCGTCCGCCTTGCGAGGCTTGGCCCCTCGCAAAGGTCTTGGATGCTTTGCTGATGAAGATGGGCCGTACAGCCCGCTAGCTTAGCCACGCCGTGGGCCGCAGGCAGGGAAGTATTGGGACTCCTGTTCCCAGAACGCCGACAGGCGCCCTCTGTTAATATTTCCCTCCATCGAGAAATAATAATTATATACCAGTTATGCCGACACTGTTGCTTATCTCATGACAGGATCGTCAGATCAACTGGAGGAGAAGCTGAAAACCGCGCAGGCAGGAGAGAAAGAGGCCAAAAGTCTACTCGCCGCAGGCGAGCGAGTGCTGACCCGAGCCAGAGAGGAGAAAAACAAGCTCCAAGATTTGAACACCAAGCTGGGCGAAGAGCTGAAAGTTGTGCGGCCACAGCTGGCTGACTCCGTATAGGAAAATAAAAGGCTGCAAGGCGGCATATTCACTAAGTGACCGATCTTACCGTATAGTAATTCGGAGGTGAAAGGATCTGACAGAGTTTATTTTTATAGGTATGCTGACGGGCCGTCCCGAAGAGGAGGTATCCGAATCTTCGAGCGATCTACTACAAGGGCTGTCCCAAATGCAAGAGCAAGCTCGGCAGGCAATGCGGAGTGTTGCCAAGGCCTTGTGGCCATCCGCCTCCCCTCCAGGGAGTATGGAGGAGCTCTTAGAGCTGTTCAAGGGAGCGCAGCGGCGTATCCGATTATGGAAAATATCGGCTGGCCGGGAGGGTGCGCGAGAGGCCTGGGCCATGGAGAAAACACGGTATACCAAGCTTGATCCCAATCGCATGGCCCGAGTCGGACCTCTAGGGTCAGATGGGAAAGAGATTCCCGTAAATCTGGTGTATGACCAAGTAGAAGTAGCCGCCAGGTATTCCCAGCAGGATTGTAAGTTAGACAACCTGTTAAACGGTATAGAGGAGGAAATTTATGAGTTAAAGTGACTATGTACTTTCCTTGACATATTTGTCCCTAGCCGGATTGTAAAAACAATTGTCATGGCCGACCTTTTTGCTTCGACCTCTGGGCTTGAAGGGGTAGAATGTTTCCGAATACCAACGCGGCAAAATATACTGGGGCACGCGTGGATACCAGGCGTAGGGGTCATAGTTGCTTGAATAGACAAGTTGTATCCGGCTAGCTATGTTATATTACATTGTGATTGTAAGAAACATCTTCCAGAGAGAATTGTTCCGTTAAGGGTTCCTTTCCCTGGGTATGCATGCATAAATTTGCATGTCTGAACTGTGATTGAGAAAATCACAGTATGTTCAGTATCTGGGGGTTCGTATTTTAACGACTGTAAAAACATCTTTAGTTCGCCGACCGAATATTCCCTTAAGAACGCTAGCTTTTGGCTTCACCCAGTCTAAGGTACACATCTGGATGACCCGGGAGTAACAATCGCAGAGGTGCTACCTTTATGCCCTAGCCGAACGAACGGGAACGTAGGGCATAAGCACAGGAGCCAGGCAACCCAGCTTGGCCAAAACTTAAGTCATATCGGTGCATATAATGGCGAAGAAAAGGTACATATGGTAAAAACGCACATATGTGATGAGCTTGATGCTCGGAAAATAACAATAATAAGCTTCAGTCAAAGAAACCCCCCAGGTATAATTGACGTACATATTAGAGGATGTGTATGTCATAAGTGCACGGTTTAACCGCACAAAAAAGCTTCAATGCTAGAAAAGGAAAATGCGAAAAGAGAGGAAAAAGTAATGGAAACAATAGGGAGAAGAAGACGAACAAAGAGTTCGGCGCTAGGCATAGAATCTTCGGAGTCTGGCCACGTTCCAGGGGTTCAGCTCCAGGCGATTGTCTAACGCATCACGTATGCGATACGCTCCTCTGGTGAGAACTTCGTCGATGATGAAGGGACCCTCCCACTTGGGCTTGAGTTTGTCCTTTTTCTTCTCCGGCAAGCGTAGAACGAGTTCGCCAACATTATAAGTCTTGGCCCGTACTTCTCTGCTTTGATATCTGCGGGCCTGTTGTTGATAAAATGTGGAACGGGCTTTTGCAACATCGCGCTCCTCCTCCAGGGCATCGAGGCTGTCCTGCCGGTCAAGCTCGGCCTCTCTCTCTTCGTACATGCGCACTCGAGGTGAGTCATGAATAATGTCGCAGGGTAACATAGCCTCTGCGCCGTACACCATGAAAAAGGGTGTATATCCAGTAGTGCGGTTGGGCGTGGTCCGCAGCCCCCAGAGTACGGAGTCAAGCTCCTCAACCTAGTGCTTGTCTGATTGTTTCAAAGACCGCACTAGTCTGGGTTTGATGCCGCTCATAATAAGACCATTAGCCCGTTCGACTTGACCGTTTGTTTGCGGGTGATAGACGAAGGCGTAATCGAGCTTAATGCCCAGATTGGCGCACCAATTTTTCACCTCGTGGGCTGAAAAGTTGGAGCCGTTATCGGCGATGATGCTGTGTGGAACACCATAATGGTGTACAACACCGGATATAAAGTCTATCACTGGTCCGGCTTCAGCCATTTTAACTGGTTTGGCCTCTATCCATTTGGTGAATTTATCCACCATGACCAGCAGATATTTTTTCTTATGGCTTCCTCCTTTAAGGGGTCCGACCATATCAAGCCCCCAGACCGCAAAAGGCCAGGTAATGGGGACTGTTTGCAGAGCGGTGGGTGGCATATGGCTCTGGTTGGCGAAAGGCTGGCATCCGACGTAGCGTTGGACAAGGTCCTGTGCGTCTGCTCGGACCGTCGGCCAATAAAAACCTGTACAGAAGGCCTTGCTAATGAGGGCCCGAGCTGCGGCATGGTGACCGCCGTGACCGGCGTGAATTTCAGCCAGGAGCTGCCGCCCTCTTCCTCGGAGATGCATCTTTGAAGGACTCCGGTAGCGCTTTTCTTGTAGAGCTCTCCGTCGTGAACCTTGTAGGCCTTCGAACACCGGACAATGTGGCGGGCCTCATTCTGGTCCTCGGGGAGTTCTCGCCTATTAAAGTAGGACAAGAAGGGTTCGGTCCATGGGGCAATGACTGCCATGATGAGATGTTCGATGGTGTTATTTCAATGGCGGTGCCCCCGATGATGTCATTGTGTTCGGAATCTGGGGGTGTGGTCAGATTCGGACTGGTGTTGTCGCTCTCCCCTTGCCACACCACGGAAGGCTTAAAAAGCCTTTCCAGAAAGATATTAGGTGGGAAGGGGTTGCGCTTGGTGCCGACGCGAGCAAGGACGTCCATGCTTGATTGCTTTCTCGAGCCACGTGATGGAACACGAGCCCCTCGAATCGAGCTGACATTTTGAGAACGGCATTACGGTAAGCTGCCATCTTTGGATCTTTGGCGTCAAAATCTCCATTTATTTGAGATATTGCGAGGTTTGAGTCCCCACGCACTTCCAGGCATTGTATGCCCATGGAGACAGCCAACCGAAGTCCATGTAATAAGGCCTCAAATTCGGCTGCGTTGTTGGAGTCTGTGTATAATATTTGGAGTACGTACTGAACTACGTCTCCGGTGGGGGACGTTAAGACGACACCCGCTCCTAACCCTGCCAGCATTTTGGAACCATCGAAATACATGACCCAGTGGGAATACATGCCGTACTCTTTAGGGAGTTCGGCCTCTGTCCATTCGGTGACGAAATCAGCCAGTACTTGGGATTTAATGGCTCGACGCGGTTTATATGTTATGTTAAATGGGAGGAGCTCAATGGCCCATTTGGCAATCCGGCCCGTAGCGTCGTGGTTGTTTATTATGTCGTTGAGTGGTACTTCAAAAGCCACCGTGATCGAACACTCCTGAAAGTAGTGTCGTAGCTTCCGGGATGCCATGAAGACCGCGTATGCTATCTTTTGGTAATGAGGGTACTGGGATTTGCATGGTGTGAGGATAGTGGACACGTAGTATACTGGCTTTAGAAGCAGGAATTTGTGTCCGTCCTGTTTTCGCTCGACGACGAGCATGGCGCTCAACACCTGGTGTGTTGCCGATATGTATAATAACATGGGTTCGCCGACGTTCGGCACGGCCAGGATTGGGTTGCTCGCCAAAAGGGTCTTGATTTCCTCTAGTCTGTCTGTTGCCGCGTTCGTCCACTTGAAGTGGTCGGTGCGTCGGAGAAGGCGGTAGAGTGGCAAGGCTTTTTCTCCCAATCTGGAGACAAAGCGGCTTAAAGCTGCCACGCATCCCGCAAGTTTTTGGACCTGCTTAATGTCTGTTGGCATGGCCAATTGTGACAAAGTGCGGATTTTGGCTGGATTTGCCTCAATTCTTCTATTGGAACGATGAAGCCCAGCAATTTTCAGCGGGAACGCCGAAAACACACTTTTCCGGATTGAGATTAATGTCGTATGTACGGAGGTTGTCGAATGCAAGACGTAAATCATCTATCAATGACTCGACGTGCCTGGTTTTGATGACGACGTCATCCACATATGCTTCAACTGTTTTGCCGATCTGTTTCTCCAAGCATGTTTGAATCATGCGTTGGTAAGTGGCGCCGGCGTTTTTGAGCCCGAAAGGCATAGTGTTGAAGCAGAAAGGCCCATATGGGGTGATGAATGCCGTTGCGGCTTGATCGTACTCCTCCATTTTGATTTGATGGTATCCGGAGTATGCGTCGAGGAAACACAGTGAGTCGTGTCCTGCGGTCGCGTCGATGATCTGATCAATGCGAGGGAGGGGGAAGGGATCCTTAGGGCAAGACTTGTTGAGGTCTTTGAAATCGACGCACAGGCGACATGATTTATCCTTCTTTGGTACCATCACCAGGTTTGCTAGCAAGTCTGGGTGTTTTATTTCTCTGATGAATCCGGCCGCCAGTAACTTGGCTAGCTCCTCTCCCATGGCTTGTCGTTTAGGTTCAGAAAAATGCCGCAATGCTTGCTTGACTGGTTTATATCTCTTCAAGATATTAAGGCTGTGTTCGGCCAGCCTGCGTGGGATTCCTGGCATATCCGAAGGGTGCCAGGCGAATATGTCCCAGTTCTCACGCAGGAACTCTCATAGCGCGGCATCGACCGTTGGGTCGAGTTGTGCTCCGATGGATGCTGTCTTCTTGGGATCCGTCGGGTGGACTTGAAATTTGGTTATTTCGTCTGCTGGTTTGAAATAGGTGGATTTGGGTTGCTTGTCCAGGATTACGTCATCCCTGTCCACAGTGGAGCGCAGTGCGGTCAGCTCTTCAGCTGCGAGGGCTGCAGACAGTGCCTCGAGGGCCAGGGATGCGGTTTTATTTTCGGCGCGCAGTGCTATGTCCGGATCACTGGCAAGAGTGATGGTCCCGTTGGGCCCGAGCATCTTGAGCTTCATGTACCCGTAATGAGGTATGGCTTGGAAGCGTGTGAATGCGTCGCGCCCCAGTAGGGCGTGATATCCGCTGTTGAAAGGGGCCACTTGGAAGGTTATCTCTTCGGACCGATAATTCTCCGGCGTGCCGAATACCACGTCGAGCGTGATTTTTCCCATGCATCATGCCTCCCGACTAGGAATGATTCCCCGGAAGGTCGTGCTACATTGCTCAATGCGGCTCCTATCTATTTCCATTTTTATGAGTGTGTCCTCGTAAATGAGGTTTAGTCCGCTGCCGCCGTCCATGAGCACTTTGGTGGGCTGGAAGCCCTCCACGATTGGACTGAGGACCAAGGCGGCTGGTGCCTGGACTGTCCTGAATTTTGGTTCGTCATCGGCATTGAAAGTTATGGCCATGTCGTTCCAGGGGTTTATTGTTGCGTGTCACAACCCTAGAATTGCTTGTATTTAGTTGCATCTGTGAGCATCCATGCATCATGTTTAAATTTATGAAATTTGAATTGGGGATGTTCAAACCCTAGCACCAAATGAATTCAACTAGGATCAAATAAAAATATTTTCAATGAACCCAAAATGCCTTGCAGAAAAGTTCATCATTTTTGAATTGGTAAAAACCTCTTCCAAAAATGGTGCACATATTTCTAGGACATTCTGGATTTTTGAATTAATCCTTATTGTATTTGAATTGGGGCATTTAAATTATATAAATAGTTTAAATGTTCTAATAATGGTGAAACTAGTTGAGGGCTGTTGGAAATAATTTCAAAGTGCACACAAATATTTTCAGCATTTTACAAAATGGTTTGGTATTTTATTACTAAATCAAAACAGAGAAAAGAATAGAAAAACAGAAACAAAATTAGAAAAGGGAGAAACTCACCTGGCCTTACTGAGAGGCCTAGCAGCAGCCAGCCCACCACCTGGCGCTGCCAGTCATCCCCAACCTCTGCCAGAAGGCAGAGGCGAAGGAGGGCACGGCGCACGCGCAAGGGTGCCACGCCACCTGCCTGCCTGCCCCTCCCCCTCGACGGCGTGGCCTCCTTGGACGACGCCACGCCGCTCCCTCGGCTCTCTCTCGCTCTCCTCCCGTCCCTATCCTCCCCTATCTCTCTCTCTCTCTCTCGCGCACCCACCCGAAGGAGCCGTCGCCGCCGCTCGCTGTTGCCGGGCCCACCGCCACGGCCTCGCCTCTCTGACGTGCCCACAAGCCTCTCCGTGTCTACATCGCCATCTCCGATGAGCCATGCGTCGCCGGACGCCCTGTAGAGCCGCCTCCGCCGTCGTCTTCACCTCCGGCCAATCGAGATCGCCGGCGATCGTACGCTGTCTCCAACGCGCCCCCAGACTCGCCTCCACCTCGTTGGAACGCGCGGTGAGCCTCTACACCGTGTCCTCCTCTTTGTTCCGTCGTTCGTGCACCATAGCCACACTAACCACCGGACCCGAGCGGTCGCGCCACCGTGGTTCCTCACCGCGTGGCCACCGCAGCTCGCGACCGCGCGCGTCACCCTGCTCCTGGCGCCGCCAGAGACCCACCCCCGCACCCAGCTTGCTCCCCTGCGAGCTGTAACCCCGCACGGGCATCTCACCGAACTCCGGCCGCCGCCGCACTCACCGCCGCCGCCACTACAGACCACCACGTGACCTGCTGCTTCCTCCGCTGGATGCGCGGGATCGCGGGCTCCCTCCTGGTGCCCTCAGCACGCCCCAGCCGCTGCCCTAGCGCCACTCCGGCGAGCCACCGCCGCTCGGTTGGTCGTCATCGGCTTAATTCCGGCGGGCTGATGTGGCACTTGCTTAATTAGCACTAATCACATATTAGTTTAACCCCAAGGCTCTATGACAGACGGGCCCCACTAGTTTAGTTAACAGGCTAACGTAAGTAGTTAGAATTAATCTAATTCGAGTGGACCCACGCGTTAGCATTGACCTTGCTGATGTGTACGTTGACCGGTCCCACCTGTCTGTGACACAAGACAGCACTGTGAGACTGACCAATGGGACCCACACGTCAGGTTTGACTAGTACGGTCAGTTGACCTATTGACGTCACTCAAATGTCATGCTGACGCAGTAAAGGAATTTCTGGATTAAAACAAATTCTGAAAATTCCAGAAATAGTATAAACTTCAAAATTTCATAGAAAATTATCTATAACTCGAAATAAATTATATATGAAAAATGATCAGAAAAATCCAAAGAATCTGTTTATGGCATTTTCATGCATGTTAGAACAACTTAAAGTTGCTGAATTGGACAAAACAATTAAATGGCATTTAAACAAATACATATGGAGTTTGAATTTGAATCTTTGATGCAAACCAACTTCATTTAATCTGGTTGCTAGATGCATTAGCTCAAATCACATCTTATTGCCATGTCATGATCATGCATCATATTGTCGCATTGTATTGATTGTGTTTTCTCTCTGTTGCCGGTATTTGTCCCCTCTCAGTGGACGTAGTTTCGACGATGAGATCGAAGACACCGATGAAGAACTATACTATCTTCAGAAGTGCCAGGCAAGCAAAACCCCCTTGTGCATTCCGATACAATCCCACTCTCTCGCTCCTGCTCTCTTTTACTGCATTAGGACAACAAAGATTCAACTGTTACATGCTGCGGTAGCTGAACCCCTTTCCTTTGCATGACCTGTCATTGCCACAGTAAATAGATGAAACCCACTAGCATGAGTAGGAGTTGTTTGAGCCCTGATGTGCCTACTCATTCATGCTTGTTGTCATGCCTGCTATTGCTTAGAGTTGTGTCAGGTCTGATTCATCGGGGATGAATTGGAAAGTTGTGAGCATGTCCTACTGATGAGAGCTAAGTGTGTGAACACGTTTCTGTAAAGGTAGCGGTGAGAGGCCATGTAGGACTACATGGTGGGTTGTCTCATTGCAGCCGTCCTCAGGAACTGAGTTCTGTGTTTGTGATCCATGAACAGCTACTACCACGCATTGGAATGCTTAAGTGCCCCTCTCGACTTATTAATCAACCTGATCTCTGTCCAGGAGTTGCAACTAGTTTCTGGTGTTTGTAGGTTGTATTAGTAGTCTACCAAGTGGTACCCGGTACAGGTGGGCTTGGGACAGACTAGGCACCGTGGCATGGTGTACCAAGCGTAGATCCATCCGTCGAGGTGGGCTTGGGAACCCTGCACACATCGTTTGGGGCCGTGAGCGACACCCCGGCCGGATCTCCTTGCGGATGGAACCCGAATAGGCGATAAACCTGGACTAGCACTAGTGCAGAACAAGCCTTTATCACCGGTTCGTAAGGGCCTTTAGTGCCGGTTCTGCAGCCGGCACTATGGAGTGGAGACTAAAGGCCCCCCCTTTAGTACCGGTTCGTCACGAACCAGCGCTAAAGTGCCACCACGTGGCACGAGCCAGGCCCGGGTGCTGGTAGACCATTAGTACCAGTTGGTAGCACCAACTGGTACTAAATGTTTGGGGGGGGTTTGGTTTTAATTTTTATTTTTCCATTAATTTTGTGTTTTCCATTTAATTCTTTTTTGTTTGCTGGTATTTTACGATACTACATATTGTACACGTTATGCATATATATAAATAGATTTTCTCGTAGAACTGATCATATATATATATATAATCGAATGTCTCACAACCACCATTAATTATTCACACATACACATGTATATATATACAATTTCTCCTACATGTTGCCTTGGTGCCTTCGGAGCACGATGACAAGTGGTTCATGGGGGCGGTAGCGGGTAATAGTATTCTCCTTTGGGATCTATGACCTCGTCGAGCGAAAATCCCGCTATTTCCTCTTGAAGTGCTCGTATGCGCTCCTCTGATAGGAGCTTGTCCCGCACCTCTTTGAACTGTTAAGAAGGAGATCAATATGCATGTGTATTAGTTGTGTGACTAGATATCGACAATCATGTAAGATTTGTGAATAGTGTTCTGGCAAACGTACCCAGTCCTGTCTATCAGATATGCTCCTTTCGTACGCCATCATGCGAATGTTCTCGCAAACGTAGTATGCACACACTTCAGTCCCCGGCGCCTGCTTCAGGGCCTTTACGACAATAGAATTTAATTAGATAATAATTAATCAAGCATGTTAATTAATTAATGGTATTGAAACAAGAATTAAAGAGATGGTAGCTAGCTAGCTAGTACTACTTTATTACTTACCTTGGGTCGATACCAACATAGCTTTTGTCGCCATTTTCCTGGAGTCACCTTGATGTACTTTGCCCAAGCCCTGCCTGCCGGCAAAGAAAATTAATAAAGGGGTTATTAAAAATAGTTCATATCAGGAAATGACGAACTAAATAGGCCGAGATATAGTTAATAATGATTGAAATAACCTGTCGACTATCCCCTTCACGATGTTGTAGTCACTATTTTTTTAAGTAGTGAGTCCAGTACTTCAACTTTTCCTTCGTCAACTTTAATGCCTAACAAGATCCAGTGGAAGCTGCATGCGCATACGTTTGCATGTATAAATTAAGCGGGCATGTGCATAACACTAATCAACTACAACCCTAAACCCTATAAACTTATTAACATCTAGCTAGTAAGCAAAAACAGAATTTGTAGTACAAGACAGTGTGACTCACTCGAAGTTGTAAGGAAGTAGTATATCTTCATTGCTATTGAGGCACTTCAAGAACTCTAGCATGCATTTTTCTACATCTTGTCTACACCATTCCAATTTCCATGTGTATTCATTAACGGTATTTGGGTCAATGAACCCAATGCCATAGCGTCCAGCTTTTTTCATTTCATACATCTTCATCCTGCATAATACCACAGAAAAGAATATATAGTGAGGATATATAATTACAGGTAATTAATGATCAATCAATGAGCACTAGAGCTAGCTTGAGACTTAAATTACAGAAAGAAATCACTTACAGACAATACCAACTGACGATAGATTTGTCGAGTGCATCTTGATTGAATAACTAAAATAGTTCTGAATACTCAACGGCCAGAGCTTTCTTATGGAAGTAATGATCTTCCTCGACTTGCACCATGAGCGACTCTCGATTGGAAATCTTGGTAATTTTCATGTACAAATCATGCAATTCATACATTCTCGTTGGGAGGTTCTTGACCTCCTCGGGCTCGACCAAAGATTGGCCCCGGACATATTTCCATTTTATTTCCTCCTCTCTAAGCGGAGGCGTGGGCTCGATCTCGAGGAGTTGTCCAACAGTGATCTTGAGCATTTCAGCCTGCATTATATGCTCCTCGGTTATTACCACATCGCCCGGCTGGGGAACGTAAATGGTTTGCCCACAATAATATTGGGCGCGCGTACTCTCATGTGTTGTTGGCACAACAAGCAGGGGGGTCGATTGCGCCGCCTGTTCTCCCAGCTAGGGAACGGTTTTCCTGCATTTTTTGACAGCTGCTTGTTGGCTCGAGCTCAAGCTCGCTTCTTTCTGTAGTCGTGCTCGATGTGCCTTCTTGATTTGGCGCTCATAGTCTGAGTCAACAGGCTTGGGAGCTGGTGGTCTAGCCATACTAATGAAGTGGTCAATCTTTTCCTCAGGCACTTTCTCCCTCGGTGGCATTGCCGGTTTTGGTCGAAAATGAGCGTCCACTTCGGCCCGCACTATTGCATCGTTTTGCTCCTCGGTCATGTCGTAAGGCCTCTGAGGAAGAGGAGCGAGGCTGCTTGGACCATATTTATATCGCTTGTCTCCGCCTGTACTTTCTGTACTACCTCGACTCGTACCGCTACGCACCATAGCTGCGGCGTGTCTGTTCTGCGATTGCTTAGACGGCGGAGACGGCTGACGTGGCTTAGTTGGAGCAGGAGGAGTGGCCTGACGCTGTGCCAGACTTGAAGCAGGAGGTGTGGCCTGACACGGTGTCGGACTTGAAGCAGGAGGTGTGGCCTGACGCTGTGCTGGACTTGAAGCAGGAGGTGTGGCCTGACATGGTGGCGGACTTGGAGGAGCGGGAGTCTGCTGACATGGTGGCGGACTTCAAGGAGGAGTCGGCAGACGCGGTGTCGGTGGACTTCGAAAGATGATGCAATCCTTTTTCCATAGGATGAAACGATGTATGGCCTCTCCCAGTGTTTGCTCGTCGTCACCTCTAGGAATGTCAAGCTCTAGCCCCGAATATGGGCCCACCACCTCATCAACCAAGACACGAGCATAGCCCTCTGGAATCGGGGCGCAATGGAAGGTTGCTTCGGGGGTAATTGTAAAAGCAACGGTGTTCACCACCATACCCAGTCAAAAAAAACGGTGTTCACCACCTTCATGGATATGTTCTTCATTTTGAAGTGTAGCTCACAGTTAGTGTTCTCTATGATGTCATCCACAGGGTATGTATCCAGCAGTGCGTCGCCCGGGGCGGAACCAATGCTGCTTCTCGGCATGGATGGGACGGTGCTATCCAATGCTGGATGATCATCCGCTTGCTGCTGCCGCTGCTGAGACCCCCTTTCTTGGCTAAGTGAGTCGATCTGCTGCTGCTGCTGGAATTTGAGTGCCAAGTCCGCGTGCCTTGCTTCTAGGCCTTGAAGGCGTTCCGCGTCCTGCTTCCTCTGCTCCTCCTCCAGCTTCCTCTTCTTCTCCTCCTCCATCTTCTTTCTTGCACGGGTCCTTAGTCCTCGTTCCATTCTGAAAAGCCCTCATACCAGGGAATAACGCCCTTGCCTCGTGTTCTTCCCCGGTGTTCAGGTTTTCCCAGGGCGCGCGTGAGCTCGTCGTTCTCTCTGTTGGGCGTGAACACCCCCTTTCGAGCATCTTCTATTGCGTCAAGTAACTTTTGTTCTGCTCCGTTTAGACTTGCCTTCTTCGACACCAGGCCTGTCTTCGGGTCCAACGCCCCCCATGCGCATAGAACCAAGTTCTGCACCTGGGGGGCCAGCTCCTAGTAACCGGAGTGACCCCTGCATCCTCCATCTCTTGCTCAGACTTATCCCACTTAGGCATTGCCACCGCGTAGCCACCTGGACCTAGCCTATGGAACTGCGTCTTTTTTGCGGCATTAGCCTTTTTTTCTCGACCGTTCCTTAGATAATTCTGATTCCTTCAATTTCACGAAAGCGGGCCAGTGTTCTCTTTGCTTCTCCAGTGTTCCCTTGAATTCTGGAGTCTTCCTTTCTGCAGTGAGGTAGTTGGCCCATACAGTTTTCTTGTGGGTGTTGAATGCAATTGCCATCTTCTTAAGAGCAGCGTCCTTGACTTTCTGCACATCTGCATCAGTGAAATAATCTGGTAGGGTGAAATGTTCCATCAGAGATTCCCAAAGATTTTGTTTTGCTCTGTCGTCGACCCAAGTAACATCTGGGCGTTTAGTTTTTGGCTCTTTCCATTATTGAATGGAGATCGGGAGTTGGTCCTTCACAAGAACTCCGCACTGACGAACGAACTTGCTCGCAATGTTCTTAGGCGTGAGGGGTTCGCCACTAGCTTTGATGGAATCGATGTTGTACTTTACACCCTCCTTCAACTTTTTGCTCGGGCCGCGCTTTGTCCTGCTGTCTGTAGAAGCAGATTTGCTTGATCCGGAGGGCTGAAAGAAGAAAGATCAATTCGTTAATATATCTTCAAATAAAAAAACATGTGATGATCACTAGATGCCTGCTTATATAAATATACCTCGCTGGTAGTCTTTGTTATTTCAAGATCAACATTGTATTCGTCATCATAATCATTGTCTGCGTCATCATAATCATAATCATAGTTCATGACTTCATCAGCTCGGTCGTCGAGATCGAATATCTTATCATCACCCTCCCCGGTATTGTTCAGATATTGGGAGCCGTCATTTGCTTCATTCAGATCATCTGGCCTGCTAGGGCTGCGTATGATCTCGAACAGGGCCTCTTCTCCCACTCTGCCGGTATTGTCCTCCATAGCTTTTATTTAACTAATACAGAAGAAATATAAAACAATTTAGTATTCAAATTACAATGCATGGATGCAATCAATAAGGAAAAACTGAATCATATAGTACATAATATGCATCGTCTCGAATAATATATAATCTCGAATACATCGTCTTGAATAATATATAATCTCGAATACATCGTCTCGAATAATATAAAATCTCGAATACATCGTCTCAAATAATATATAACCTTGAATACATCACTGGCTAGGTAGCTAATAAAGATCGAATACTATAGAAGAATCTAGGCCACTCGCGGTTCCTGGGGCGCGGGCGGTGGACACCCAAAGACAAGGAACCATCACAGGATCATATCTCCGGTCATCTGCCCAAAGAACCTGCCAGGTATTGGAGAACCTGACGTCCAAAGCAGCCATGTAGCGATGGACGTGCTCGTCCTCCTCCCTGACACGACGACGCACCACCTCCGGCGGGGTCGGCTCCCTCTGCACCGAATGTGGCCCACGCGAACGCCACCAAAGGAGATCAGGGTCGACGATGGGACCCGAGGCCGGGTTCCTCACCAAGCATCGCGCCCCTCCAGGTAGCACCTCCCAGTGCCAGCCCGGCGGAGCCCAATCCCGGACATGGGTCCTCTGAAGCAGGACGTCGTTGCGAATGGGTCGACGGCGAGGATGCGGGCCGGGCATCGTCGACAACAAATACTATATGCCACAAAAGTAAAGTAACATTTTTTAAATGATTGGATTGTGATTTCTTATATGCAAATTCTAAATTTTATAACAAAAAATATAATAAACTAAAAAAACATCGACCATATCTAAAACTAACATTTCTAACATTTCTATAACTAAAATTGTATAACTAATTTTTCTTTAACATTTCTATATAACAAACATTTCTATAACATTAATACAGAAAAAACTAACATTTCTATATATAACTAACATTTCTATATAACTAACATTTCTATAACATTAATACAGAAAAAACTGAAAAAACTAATAACTAATAACTAATAACAGAAAAACTAAAAACTAAAAACAGAACAAAAATTGTGTATGTGTGTGTGTGTGGTGTGTGTGTGTGTGTATGTGTGTATGTGTTGTGTGTGCAGGCGACGGCGACGGCGAGCCAAGGCGACGGCGCCGGCGGCTTCGATTGGAGGGAGAGGAGACGGGGGACAGAGGCTCACAGCGCGGGCGAGGTCGAGGCGACGGCGACGGCGACGAGGGCCGGTGCGGGGACGGGGACGCAGGCCGGTGCGGGGATGGGGACGGGCTAGTGCGGGGATGGGAACATCAACTCGAAACTGACAAGACATTGCACCAAATCATTCTCTAACCTTGGTATGATTTCTGGATCGATTACCTTCTGAGAGATTGCATTGAGGAATGCACATAGCTTCACAATGGCTAATCGAACGTTATCTGGTAGAAGCCCCCTCAATGCAACCGGAAGCAGTTGCATCATAATCACATGGCAGTCATGAGACTTTAGGTTCTGGAACTTTTTCTCTGCCATGTTTATTATTCCCTTTATATTCGGCGTGAAGCCAGACGGTACCTTAATACTGAGCAGGCATTCAAAGAAGATTTCCTTCTCTTCTTTGGTAAGAGCGTAGCTGGCATGACCCTGATGTATGCCGTCTTTTCCATGCATACGTTGCTGGTCCTCCCGTTCCTCAGGTGTATCTTTTGTCTTCCCATACACGCCCAAGAAGCCAAGCAGGGTCACGCCAAGATTCTTCATCACGTGCATCACGTTGATTGCAGAGCGGACCTCTAGATCTTTCCAATAGGGCAGGTCCCAAAATATAGATTTCTTCTTCCACATGGGTGCGCGTCCGTCAGCGTCATTCGGAACAGGTTGTCCGCCAGGACCCTTTCCAAAGACTACCTTCAAATCCTTGACCATATCATGTACATCAGCACCAGTACGGTGGCGAGGCTTCGTCCGGTGATCCGCCTCACCTTTGAAATGCTTGCCTTTCTTTCTTACGGGATGCCTGCTCGAAAGAAATCGACGATGTCCCAGCTACACATTCTTCCTACAATTGTCCAAATATATACTTTCGGTATCATCCAAACAGTGCGTGCATGCGCGGTATCCCTTGTTTGTCTGTCCTGAAAGGTTACTGAGAGCAGGCCAATCATTGATGGTCACGAACAGCAAGGCCTTTAGGTCAAATTCTTCCCCCATGTGCTCATCCCACGCACGTACACCTGTAAGAGTTCTTCAACTAATGGCCTTAGGTACACATCAATGTCGTTGCCGGGTTGCTTAGGGCCTTGGATGAGCACTGGCATCATAATGAACTTCCGCTTCATGCACAACCAAGGAGGAAGGTTATACAAACATAGAGTCACAGGCCAGGTGCTATGGTTGCTGCTCTGCTCCCCAAAAGGATTAATGCCATCTGCGCTTAGACCAAACCATACGTTCCTTGCGTCATCTGCAAACTCCTTCCCGTACTTTCTCTCAATTTTTCTCCACTGCGACCCGTCAGCGGGTACTCTCAACTTTCCGTCTTTCTTACGGTCTTCTCTGTGCCATCGCATCGCCTTGGCATGCTCTTTGTTTTGGAACAAACGTTTCAACCGTGGTATTATAGGAGCATACCACATCACCTTGGCAGGAATCTTCTTCCTGGGGCGCTCGCCCTCGACATCACCAGGGTCATCGCGCCTGATCTTATAGCGCAATGCACCACATACCGGGCAAGCGTTCAAATCCTCGTACTCACCGCGGTAGAGGATGCAGTCATTAGGGCATGCATGTATCTTCTGCACCTCTAACCCTAGAGGGCAGACAGCCTTCTTTGCTTCGTACGTACTCTCGGGCAATTCGTTGTCCTTTGGAAGCATATTCTTTATCATTACCAGTAACTTTCCAAATCCCTTGTCAGATACACCATTCTCTGCCTTCCATTGCAGCAATTCCAGTGTGGTGCCCAACATTTTCTTGTCAGCTTCGCAATTCGGGTACAACAATTTCTTGTGATCCTCTAACATGCGCTGCAACTTCTTCTTCTCCAAATCACTTGCGCAGTTTCTCTTTGCATTGGCAATGGCCCGACATAGATCATCAGCGGGCTCATCTGATGCCTCTTCTGCAGCTTCTTCCCGCATTGCCGGCTCAGCTTCTTCCCCCATTGTTGTATCATCGTATTTAGGGAACCCATGGCCAGGATAGTTGTCGTCATCCTCTTCTTCTTCATTGTCTTCCATCATAACCCCTCTTTCTCCGTGCTTGGTCCAAACATTATAGTGGGGCATGAAACCGGACTTAAACAGGTGGACGTGAATGGTTCTTGACGTAGAGTAATTGTGATCATTCTTACAGACTAAACATGGACAAGGCATAAAACCATCCGCCCGCTTGTTTGCCTCAGCCGCAAGCAGAAAAGTTTGCACGCCATTAATGAACTCGGGAGAGCATCGGTCATCGTACATCCATTGTCGACTCATCTTCATTACACAACACCGAATAGACCAAATTAATACAAGTTCATACATAAAGTTCATAAAAGACTTAAAACAACAAACAAATAACTCTCTAACTAAAGAATTTAAATGCAACAACAAATGCGATCAAGATCGCAACTAAGGTAACAATTGATCCAACAACATAATGATACCAAGCCTCACTATCAATGGCATATTTTCTAATCTTTCTAATCTTCAAGCGCATTTTCTCCATCTTGATCTTGTGATCATCGACGACATCGGCAACATGCAACTCCAATTCCATCTTCTCCCCCTCAATTCTTTTCAATTTTTCTTTCAAATACTCGTTTTCTCTTTCAACTAAATTTAACCTCTCGACAATAGGGTCGGTTGGAATTTCCGGTTCACAAACCTCCTAGACAAAAATATCTATCTCAACTTGATGGGCATAATTTGTCATAAAAACGAAATGCAACAACTAGTTTTAAAAGAGAATATACCACATCCGAATCATAACAAGGACGAGGGTCGACGGGGACGGATATCAAAACCATGGCACTATGTATAACAAACAACATACGGGTAAGATAATTATACGAGTAACTATATATCCAAATCACACAAACATCAATTTGATAATGTAAAACATTCATGAACAAGCAGAGGCTCACCACAAGGTGGTGCCGGCGACGGAACGGTGCGGACGATCGACTGTGGTTACGACGGAGATTTAGAAGGCACTAAGTAAACCACACCTACATATGCAAACTAAGTGTTAGTTTTGACCACAAATTGCATATAAATCAAATACTAGCACATATATTTTCTACCAAATTACTAAACTCATAAATTAATCACTATACAAAGCATTGCAAGAGCTAATCTAGCAATGAGAGATGAAAGGACAAAGTTGCTAACCTTTGTGATCATTTGAATGGATGGGGGCCTTCAAATCTTGACAAATTTTGGGCAAAATGTGTGATGAGCTCGAGAGGAAGAGGGGAAGAACAGAGCGAGCTCGGGTGGACGAAGGGCTTATGTAGGATGACCTTTAGCACCGGTTCGTGCCATGAACCGGTACTAAAGGTGCTCGAGGGGCCCCGGACTGACAACATCCTGCCACCACTCACTTTAGTACCGGTCCGTGACACGAACCGGTGCTAAAGGTCGGCCACAAACCGGTACTAATGAAAGCAGCTGGCTAGCCGTTGGAACCGGCACTAACGCACACATTAGTGCCGGCTCAAAATCAAACCGGCACTAATGTGCTTGACATTTGACCCTTTTTCTACTAGTGTAGAGACTTGTGTGGTTAGTCAGGTCGTGGCCGACTCCCTCGCCAGGCTTCCGCTTGAAGGCTGCCGAGATACACGACGTGTACATGGTGGTAAGTGGCGAGAGCGTGTGTGAAGAAGTACACCCCTGTAGGGTTATAAATGATCTATTCGAATAGCCTTGTCCGCGGTAAAGGACTTCTGGGTTGCCTGTAGAGTTCATAGTTAACTTGAAGTAAATACTCTAAAATGCGCAAGATAAGTGTGAGTGCTATGGATGGCTTTCTCGTAGGGAGACGGGAGCGGATCCATAGTGGTGTATTGATATGGTAAATATATGGACTCGTGTGCGCCACCTCAAAAGAGTTACCAGCAGTCATAGTTTAGGATAGCCACTGAGTCAAAGCTGGCTTGCTGCAGTTAAACTCCTCCACCCCTTTGTTGATACCCGTGCATATGTAGCTAGTTCTGATGTAAGTCTTGCTGGGTACATTTGTACTCACGTTTGCTTAATTTATGTTTTTGCAGAGAGACTTCAGTCTCGCTAGTAGTTCCGCTTGGACTTCGACGTTTAGCTTGTTACCACAGCTACGATCTTGTACCCTTGGGAGGGTCTTGTAGATAGTCAGGCTTCTCAGCCTTTTCCTTTTGTAGTTGTCTGTACTCATACTTCAGTAAAGGAAAATGAAATTCATCAGTTCAGAGGTGGCTGATTGTGTTCGTCAGTTTGTAATACTTCGGCCGCTGTGTAATTATGTATCTTTTTTCTGACCGGAGCACAACCCGAGCTTATGAGCTTATGTCACTACGACCTTTGATTGTGATGATTTTATGTGTTTTGTTGTGTCGGCACGAAAGTTCAATGTTCAAACTTCCAACAGTTCGGTACATAAAAAGAACATGAGTCCACTCTGCAAAAAACACCAGTAGACGCAGAAAAACAAATTCGTTTTTGGGTTGACAATATAACAGATCAAAATTCAAAGAGTTCATACTCGTGAGGCGAGGAAGTTTTGGGGGCATTTAAAAAAAAGAGAAAAAGGTTCGCCAGTATACAAGCCAAAATTTCATATTTTAATTGTGTGGAAGTTTAAAAACAATGAAACACTATAAAAAATCGCCGTGAAAACGTTCAAGTTGCAAAAAGAGATAAGTCCTTGCGTTCATCATAAAAAAGTTAAAGTTCGAAAAGCACACACATAAGCATGTTCTCTAGAAAAAAAAAGTCCGCGGAGGTTCAACAAAATAAGCCAGGCAAGTTTGAAGATGACGACAACACTAGTTCAAATTAAAAAAAGCAAACTTAAAGTTTAAACCCAAAAAAAGATAAGTTCACCTTACTCATCGTTCAACTGAGGCCATTGGGAGGTTCGATGAACATAGTTTTGATAGTTCGGAAAACGACGGTCAGAAAAAAGATAGCTCGCTTTATAAAAAAACAGGTGCCAAAAGTTCAATTACTCTTCCCGTAAACGTTTGTACACTTGGTTTGGGGGAGTGCACATCTCGTTGAAAAAAAACGTGGGCAAGTTCATGGTAGAAAAACCATAAGTTCATAGAAAGTTCAAAGAAAAAACACAACACATTTAAAATGTTATTCAGTTCAGCTATATAAACCATGCAGGCTCGTTTAATGATGATACCATAAGTTCGGACAAGAAAATATATTTTAATTAAAACCATAAACATTCACTCCTATAAGTTCAAGGGCTCATCCGACGCAGTTAAAAATATCAGGTCCGTTCGTGCATGGAAAGTACATGTATTACGAGCATATAAGTTCAAAAAATTAAACAAGGTTAGTTCATCTATGGAATTCAATAAAGTTGTAAGAAAAAAAACATTTCTTGGGGAAGAAAATTCATCCAATTCAACTATAAAACCCATGCAAGTTCAGTGATGATGATACGTCGCAACACATTTTAAAACCAAAACCTAAAGTTTCACCTCTATAATCTCAAGTGCTCAACCCCTAAAACATTTCAGACTGTAAGAAGAAGCTCAGTACAAACACACATATAGATCAGTACGAGTACTCTGTTTTTCGGATAGGAAAACAACACGATAGGTCTGACCGTATTCAAAATTATTCTTAAATGGTTGTGAAATTTAGAAAATTTCAACATGACTAAGTTTCGCATTTTCGATAGCTTTTCAACGGTATATTATTTGCCACATTTCGACAAACTTTAAAAAAAATCGCATTCGAGACCAACTTTCATCATATTCGAATATGAATTTAAACAGTAAGGAATTAGAAAAACTTTATATATGAAAAAGTTGTGTATTTTTCATAGCTTTTCAACGCCGTATCATTTGCGTCAATCCGACAAACCGTTTGCAAAAATTCGCGAAAATACTTTTCGCCCTGAAGTTCACCGTTTTTCAAATTACTTTTAAATCACACATAATTTGAAAAAACATTCTATATATGGAAGATGCGGATTTTCACCAGCTTCCCAACGCCATCTCATATGCACAATTCCGCTAAACCGTTTGAAAATTAACTCCAAAATATGATTCACGTTTCCGGTTTTGAAAAAAAAACCGGCAAACTGGACCACCAACGCATGTGACTAGCCAGTATGCTGAGCCCATAGGCTTCCGCGCTTGCGCCTGCGGCAGACCTCGGCCCACGAGAGAAGGTTCCCACGAGCAGGACAGTGCGTAGCCCATAAAAAGTTCCTGGAAATTTGTTTTTGGCTTTTTTTCCGTTATATACCCGGTGTACCGTCATCCAGTCATTCTCCATCACCCGTCGCTCTCTCTCTCCCTCGTTATCCATCCGATCTAGATCCCACCGTCTTGCATTTGTGCAGGATGGCGGCACCGCGAGCTAGGGGAGCGCAGGAGGGGGAGTGGCGGCGTCTTCCAGGGCCGTCGTGGTAGCATGGAAGGGGACGAAATAGCCGTCGTGGCGGCGACGGAGGCTGAGGTGCTGGGGTCGGCGGAGGCGGAGACGGAGGAACACATCATGACCCAAATCGATGTAGGGGGTATCATGCACGATTCATCCATTGCCCCTTTTTTTTCGAGATCAAAAGCAAATTCGGCAGTTCTACCTTAATTTTTAAGATTGCATCCAGTGATACTGTTTCTTTTGCAGTCCCTGAACAAGAAGTGCGGCAGCAATGTGCCGCTGCTCCTGACCCATGAGGACACATTGAAGGTAGATTAATTACCATCATCCAAATCACTCCTGACATTGCCGATTGGGAGCCTGTTTTGAAAAAAACAATCCCTCGTTATGCTGATTCATACATTTGCAGATTGTCGAGAAATACGCCAATTCAAACATCCAAATCCATACGTTTAGCCAGGTATGTCAAGCCATATCCTGCTTTGTTGTTTCAATCAGGTATGCTCATGACCTTTACCAATTCGGTTCTGATATGCAGAGCCAATATCCTCGTGTTGTGACGGATGAGTTCTTGCCATGGCCTTCCAGGGACCGTTAAGGACGGCTGGTAAAACATTCACGCATCGCCTGATCAGCAAATTCTTGTCTAACAATAATCACGATTTAATTTTAACCACCTCTTCTTCATTACACAAATGTGAAGGTACCCTCCTAGCCATGTTGACATCTTCCCATCCCCGATGAACAGCGCCAAGCTCGATTTACTACTCTCACAGGTTTGCAATCATCTAGGGAGAAAGCTTTCATCACAAATTTCCATGCACGTAACGATATTATTTTTTACACTATTGCAGCGAAAAGAATATGTTTTCATCGCAAATTCAGATAACCTGGGCTCTATAATTGACATGAGTATGCTTATGTACGCACTATATGTGTTACTATTCATCACCCAGGGTGCAGAATACGTTATTCTTCATCCGAGGTAATCTTACGATCACTTCATAGATAAATTACATTTGAAATACAAATAGTTACATTCATATTGATTTACTGCATAAAATTTGGCATAACAAAAAAATATAGGTCAAAAATTGTATTTTATGTATATTTTACACTATGTTTTTACATTTGTAATTTTACGTGACATAAAATATTTTTTACAACGATTATAGGTTTTCTTACGTTCTCTTTTTATGTCTAAAATAAGAAAAAAAATTACGAAACGTAAAATTACGGTGCATAGATGTTAAAATAGAGGTGGGTGAAGAATAACTATTCCTCACCCAGGGTAACACATATATATCCTTGCCTCTCCATCATTGGATCGTGTTTACCGGCTGATCTGGAAACCAATATAAATGTATCAATTGCTACTTAATATGGCAGGTTTTAATTCGTGGACCATCCCATGCATGCATGTAACGTGATAGAAAGGCACGGTATTAAGATGTCATAGGAAATAAAAGTTGATATTTATTACTTCCTTATATAGCATCTATTCCTCCCTTGTATAACAGATCAAATTAGGAGTGGTACGTATGACGCATTCATTGGATATATACGAACCCTGCGAATGTACATTGTTTTGTTAGTAGGTATTACTTATCCGTATTAGATTGTTAGGAAACAAAATAAAATGTAATAGTTTAAAAATAAATTATTGGGCATATACGTACCCGCATATGAACATAATTATGTTAGTAGGTATTAGATACCCTTATTAGATAGTTAGGAAACAAAAACATGTACAAAATTTCGTTAATAGGTATTAGATACTCGTGTTAAATAGTTAGAAAACAAAAATAGAATGTAATATTTCAGAAAATAATTTACTGAGTATATATACCCACGTATGTGCATAATTTCGTCAGTAAGTATTAGATACCCGTATTAGATAGTTAGGAAACAAAAACAATTACAAAATTTCGTTAATAGGTATTAGATACTCATATTAAATAGTTAGAAAACAAAAATAGAATGTAATATTTCAGAAAATAATTTATTGAGTATATATACCCACGTATGTACATAATTTCGTTAGTAAGTATTAGATGCCCGTATTAGATAGTTAAGAAATAAAAATACGCATATTAGATACCCGTAGTTGTTCAGAAAAATAATCAAACATCAATACGATTTATTGTATGGCAAATCTTGCATGTCTAATAGTGAAAAACAGAAATAAAAATGAAGTATGGAAAGTCTTGCATTAAGAATAGTTAGGAAACAAATCAAAGTCATTATGCAGCGATACATACCTAAAACAGTCAAAGTGTCTGGGCACCTAGGTGTCCAGATAATTTATCCATTGCAAGTGTAGTGGATTTCAATTCTTTATTGTCCATTACTGGCTCCTTTTTCTATACATGTAAAATTTGACATGCCTTATGCTTATATATGCAATCAGTAAAAATAAATAAATGCCCGTGGCGACGCACGGGCACTCTACTAGTAGTATGCTAAGTTGCTAATATAATCATATTATTTTCTAGCCATGTTAATAATTCATTAAATTAGTTTGTTTTTGTGTATATTTCTCTATGATTCAAAGGGTCTAAGTTCCGGTCAGCGCCCACTTTTGTTTCTATATCCGCTCTGTATTCGCTTTGTGTCCGTTTCCGGTAGTATCTGCTTTTATATTCATTTTCGGGGTTTCTGTATTCGTTTCCACTTCTGCAAAAAAAATATTAAAAACAAATGTGCTAGCGCTCAGTTCCATCCGTTTTCATCCCTAGTCATCAGCATTTTTTGAATCGTACTTACATTTCTTAAAGTTGTGTGAACATTTTATAGACTGCATGAATATTTTTTATTCCTGCCATGCATGCATTTCAAAATTGAAGTAATTAATATTGGAATATATGTATTTAGATACTTTAAAATATAATTAAAATTACAAAAAATGAAAAACAAACAAACAAAGAAACTGAGAGAATGAAAAAACAAACATGCAACTGAGCCGGCCCACTAGGTTGTTCCTTGAGGCGCCACGGCGGTAGGTCTGATAGCAAGGGAGCTATAGTGCTGCCCCATTTTCCCGGTGTGGCAATACAGTTTTTGAGAACACGTAAAGATACAGTTTTTGAGAAGAAAAATGAATAACGGGCTACTTGGAGCCCAGTCGCAACCATCTTTCAAGGGGTTTTTGAAATAAAGAAAAACATAGTTATTGTGTATATAAAAATTCCTATTGAAATATCTTTATAATCATGATGGAAGTTTTGGTACATCAAAACAACAAGGCGGGTATCCAACTAGCACAAATGCTCACGCGTCGCAACGAAAAAATTAAGTATATTTAAATTTAATGAATATCGTATGTGCAAGCACACTGCCTCATGTTGCACTACAAAGAAAACGCTAGATACCCCTAAAAAAAGGGTAGATATTTCGTTCACGAAATTGCCCACCAAGACAGCATCCAGATGGTGCCACACACCAAGGTTTATCAGCTGCTCATTTATCACCCATCACCTTTTAATCGGGCCCATTCCTCCAATTTTACCATGGATAATTTCTTCCAAACGATGTTGTCACATTGTGCAACCTTTAATCGGGTCTTTTCCACTCCACCAATTTAATGTATGGATAATTTCTTTCAGTGGTGTTGGCTCTTTGCACAACCTTCAACAGGGAGCCTTTTCCATTTCCCCAATGTAATGCATGGTTAATTTCTGTCAACGGTGTTGGCTCATTACACAATCTTTAATTGGGCCTTTCCCAGCTCTGCTTGTGGCTCTCAAGGGATAAATTAGATCATGGCCTCACCCTCTACTTATTAGTTCTCAAGACGGCTTGTTGATACCCTAGATAACTTGGGGACATATATAAAATGGTGGAATGCTGGATAAAAAATGAGGTGGGACTATTTAACGGACGAACGAACATGAAAAAAAGATTGTAAGATTGATGTATGCTACCCTAGTTGGTGAAGGCGGGCAATGAGCTAAAATACAGCATCACCTAGTTTTTCTTTAAAAAAAGTTGTGACAAGTATGTAAAGGAACAACATCCCGTATTAGAATAGGCAAGGTGGTAATATTTTAAGTGGACAACAAATCCTTATTCGTGGATAACAAATCCTTATTCTATCACAACTACAGACTTTGCTCAGGTGGTTGCAGCCGATAGTGTTATTAGTTCGAGTAAATAATTTTCCCCGTATAAGAACCAACGAGGTTGGCCTATTTTAATTAGGTAAAAAATCTTGTTTCAATCATAAGGATAAGCTTCCTCAGGTGGTTGCAGCCCACGGTACACTGATGAGTTCGCGAGTTTGAATCCTTGCACGAAAGAATGACCTTTTTGCTGCTCTCAGACCGACAGATGAAGGGGACAGCGAATAAACTTCTTTTATCCGAGGCCCGATAACATCAGTGTGGCGTCCAGCCGAGCCCCAATAACAACAGCGCTATTATTATTATTATTAAAAAATGTATGTATGTGTGGAGGAAAATATGCATGGGTAAACGAAAATTTCGTACAAACACACTGTCCTTTATTAGTAGGTACTCCCTCCGTTCCATAATGTAGTGTCTATAGATTTTTGCAAAAGTCAAGCATTACAAACTTTGACCGTACTTATAATGAAAAGTAGGTACAGCTAGAATACCAAATGCACATCATTGGATACATTATGAGTTATATTTTCAGAATGTACATGTTTGGTATTCTAGATGTAAACAATTTTCTCTATACACTTGGTCAAAGTTGGCAAAGTTTGACTTTTACAAAAATTTATAGGCACTATATTGTGGAATGGAGGGAGTATGGATTATTGGTTGGTTGTAAGGTTACACCCAGAACTTGTTGCACCACACATGTTCTGGACCTCAAATTAGGAGTTGTCCACGCTCTTTCCCTAGAGTAAATGAATGAATAAGTATACTCACGCTCTCATCATATCGTAGGTATGATATATGTCCGGCTGGTTTATTCTTCTTTACGAGCCAGAAGGAGTTAATTAATTAAGCTGGCCGCGGGAAGGTTTGGCATCATCATCATCATCAGCTTCAGTAGCCGCCCTTGGCCTCGTAGGAGGTGTCGGGCTTCCAGCCCTTGGGGATGACGTCCTCGACGGTCGTCTTGGTGCCGCCCTCGGTGGTGTAGCGGACGGAGAAGGGGCCGATGAGCTTGTGGGGGGTGTCGATCCTCCACACGGCTCCCCACGACTCGTTGAGCTCGGTCCACTTGTCCTCGCCCTTCTGCTTGATGTCCACGCCCACCACGTCGCCGTCGCCTTGGAGGAACTTGATCACCAGCGCCAGGTAGTTTTCGTTGGAGGACTTCTCCACGTGGAAGTTCACCTTGGTGCCCGGCGGGTACTTGCACTTGACGCGCCGGAACTTGATCTCCACCTCGCCGGCGTCGCGCAGCTTCTGCTCCTCGCCCTTCTTGGCCATGGAGCCGAAGGCGTGGCCGGAGAGGTCGAAGTGGTAGGGGGCGATGGGCTCCTCGTTCTTGTCGGTGATGGTGACGATGGTGGGCTTGCCGGAGCAGGCCTCGGGCTTGGTGCACTTGAGCTCGAAGCAGGAGCCGCAGCCGCGGCCGTCCTTGAAGATGGGGATGTTGCCGCAGGAGGTCATGCCGTGGAAGGGGGCCTTGTCCACCTCCTTGTACCCGCAGGCGCCGCCGTTGTCCTTGGGCCCGGCGCCCGTCGGCTTGCCGTACCACGTGGTCTTGGCGTCCAGCCACTTGTTGCCGTAGCTCGCAGGCGACGCCGTGATGTTGGGGCCCGGGGGAACCTTGGCGATGCCGTGCGCGCCCCACACGACCGCGGCCAACACCGCCGCAACCAGCAGCACCGACGAGGAAGCCATCTTGAGTTAATTTGGTAGGTCTTGGTTTTTCTGTCGCTGCTGTGTATGTGCTATCGATGGGTGGTTTTTTATAGGAGAAAGCCCGATCAACAGGGAGCGAGCAAACCGGGACGTCGCTCCGGCCATGTCGGTGGGCTGGCCGTGAGCGCGGGGAGAGCTTGTCCGTGCATGCATACGCCGCTCGCCATCATCGTCGGAGGTGCATCTTCTTGCGGACCAAAGCCACCTATGTTTAGAATGTCTGAACCATTTGTGTGCATGGTGAAGGTGCAAGTTATCAAAAGGACATCAAGTATGGTGCTGTCAACTTCAACTCTGTTATCTTCAAGCACATTCGTCGGCAGTTTAACGTCCTTCTGTTGACACCCGATTTTGGCACGATACAAAACACAATTAAGATGGCCTCAAATGAAAAGGTTTTCAACACAGAAAAGTTTTGCATCGTCGAATGGAACAACTTTGATGTTTGTGTCATCGCCACCCGACCTCATCTTAATGGCCAAAATTGTGTTCAAAGTTGTAATATTTATGTTCAAATCATTGTTCGGCCAATTATACCTCCAAGACGACCTCGGATGGAGGAACATGGATTGTCTTCGTCTCGTCCAGGCGATCGATTTTGATATGTAAATCCTCCCAATCCAACTTCGTATGCAAAAGTTAGAGGCAGCACTTTGCGGACCGGTGCTGAGTGAAAAAGTGACACGAGGGACCAGACACCCACCTAGGTGATGTCTCATGGGTCGTGTGAGCTATTCGGCCTTTGCCGGCCGAATGAAGCTTGCCAGCGAAAAGCTTGTCGGCCGAGTGAAAAGCTTTCCGGCGTGAAAAATTTGCCCGTGTGGAAAGCTTGTCAGCCAAGTGAAAAGCTTGCCGGCGTGGAAAGCTTGCCGGCATGGAAAGTTTTCCGACGCAAAAGCTTGCCGGCCGAGTGAAAATCTTGCCAGCGTGAAAAATTTGCCCATGTGGAAAGCTTGTCGGCGTTAAAAGCTTGTCTACCAAGTGGAAATCTTGTCGGCATGGAAAGCTTTCCGGCGCAAAAGCTTGCCGGCCGAGTGAAAAGCTTGCTGGCAAAAAGCTTGCCGGCCAAGTGGTAATGTCAAGGTCAATCCAACCAGAAGCTGAAGATGGCCCGAAAAGATTTTCTAGATGTCCACGGATGAAAAAGTGTTGTACACGGAATTTGTGTTTATCATCGAAATGGTCAACTTTACTTTTGGAGTCATCATCATCAGAGATAGTATACAGATGGAAGGTCAGACAGCCAAGAAAGCTGCATGACCGAGTCTGGCTGGAAGATGGCCCCGTAGGGTATTGAAGATTGCCTTTTTGAAAAAGTGGTCAATAGGAGAGCTGTTCGTCTCGTTGAAACGGTTAAAATTTGCTTTTTGGCGCATCTTTATCTAAGATCGTTTGTGTCCTGTGAGACCAAAAAACAAACTGTTGTCTCAAACTTGTCTAAATCCGAGTTCGGTTAATTTTGGAAAGATTTGGACGTGATTTGGAGTCCTTTTCTTGTATGGGAAGTCCAGGTGCCTCTTATCTATGTTGGGAGTGACAACCAATTGGAACAACACACAATCGAACAAATCAATCTACTACTTTTTGGTGTTCATCTACTTTTTCACCCTCTCCCTTGTATCTTCTTCTCGTTCTTCGTCCATCTTCAAGATTGGAGGCAGCGAATCCACGAGGTCCTAGGGGCGGATAGGCCGACCTAGGGCAGCCTATAGCCACTGCGCGCTCTGATGGGGTCCCTCCCGGGCGTCTAGGGTTTCGGGTCTACAAAAGCACCCGACGGATTTCTTGCGTACCATGCTTCCGGCCGGTCTCCTCCGACGTGAGCTGCAGTGCGTCACCCCCGGCGTCGAGGGTACACGCTGACATGTTCGTGTGCGAACACCATCAACTCACCTGCGAACCCTGGCCGTCTCGGCCTCCTCCTTATCCGGCAATCGAAGCACGCGAGTGGAAGGGGCCTTTACGGGCTCACGTGGTGAGGCTCCTGCTTTCAGTGAGGGAATGACCACTTCAATAGATGAGTGCCTCCTTTCCGAGGCTTGCGATTAGATTCACGTCTGCGATGCCTGAGGAGCGTCTTCTCTGGATTCCAAGGAGGGTCACATAGACGAGGACCGTATTTGTGATGTTTTGTAAATGCACATGGTTTAGTTGTAATTTTTTTGAAGTAAGAGTATCGATTTCACAGGAAGCACACGAGGTGTCTTTCACTCTTATAGAGGGATACTGCTATGTGCCCACAAGATGAACAAGGTCCAAAGCAAAAACGGCTGCGAAGGTTGAAATATTGTGAGTGTTTGATGACTAAAATTAAAAGTGCAACAATAAAGTAAAAGGAACAAGAGAGCAACGGAAACGTTGAAATCAACAATAGGGAAACGTTTTCAGGGACCTGGATTCACCACAAGTATGTGCCTAATGTAGTTATGTGAATGCATAATTCTAGGTGCAGATCACTAAACCACCTCACATGTTTCTATAAGTGGACATAGCCTGCTAGAACATACATGCATACAACATAGCTACATATAAAACACGCCATCAACGTTCCTCTCCACATTCAGGTTACCAGAACCATGACTAAGGGTCTCCACGTGGATGCGGACAATGGGTTGTCTCTACTATTCCCCTATCAATTGCTCTGGGGAGGATGGGAAGTATTAACTATCACCTTTGTACTTGCACAACCCACCATCACAATGACAATAATATCCTTCATGTCTGTAGGGCAATTTGTTGAGTGGTCGACTTCACAGAGCATCGAGAACAACATAAACATACAAAAGAGGATTTGTGTCCTATCGGCGTTCAACACCTAAATATACTAGGGTTCCTCCATGTCCCCGAGAACAAGAGGTTTAATGATACATAGAGACAACAAACATCATGAAATAATCATGGCAATCATGGATTATCAATCAATGGAATACGCGTAGGAATCCGCCACGATTTTTGGTAATATAAAGAGATGAATAGAGGGGTGGTGATGGTGATGATGACGGAGTCTCCATGATCGGGATGATGGCGTGGTGGAGCCCTTCTATTGATCACCGCCCCCTTTGGATTCCTTCCGGAGGCTACGGTTCTTGGTTCGGGCACATGTTTCGCTGTAGCTCTCCTCGGTGATCCGAAGACACTGGGATAAACTAGTCCACCAGGGGGTGCCGGCGCCGCATGGTACGAGCACTAGTACGAGCGGGCGCACTCATACCAGGTACGTCTTTGCCTCTGGAAGCTCGTTTGCGGCTGCTTCTTCTCCCACTTGGTAGCCGCATCATTAGTTAGGCCAATGGACATTTTGTGAAACAACCTACATGTTGGTGTTAGCTAGAGAGAGTGATTTCCAGAAGGAGAACATCACACACGTCATAGTGAGTGTGAGGGCGTGGAGAGGTGCCATAACCCAATTCCGCTCTGGTCGCCGCCACTTGAGGTTGTGGCTCAGCTTGGGAGACGACATTGGCTGGTGTGGTGCAAACCCGAGAGACAACCAGGAGCCTCAGACACTACAAAAAAATACACTTCCGTGATGATACGTGTTTGTCATAGTAGGTCACGTTTTCTGTCATGCATGTACATACATGACGATTTTATGACAGAATCAAAATAGTCATACATGTGCTGTCGTAGAAGTGTTCCATGACATTACCAAAATTATCATCACGGAAGTGTCCACTTCCATGACGATAAATGACGCGTCATGGAAGTGCTTTCGTCAAGGGTGACCGACACGTGGCATCCACCGTAACGGGTCGCCGTTAAGCTATTGGGTCCGGTTTTGGATCCGATAACCCGCTAACAGCCCGGACCAATGAGGATTTTCCACATGTAAATTTCTCATTGGCCAGAGGAAACACGTGTTGGCTCACCGTTGGGGCAGATGTCATTCATTCATTGGACACGAGGCGCCTATGATATGTCGACACATGGCACGGCCCAATAGAGGCCCATTCTGGTGAAAAGGTCGACCCGTTTGACTTGGTCAAAACGTAACGGGCCGGCCCACGGAAAGCCTGTTAACGACCTGTTTGTATATAGCCCATTTATGGCCCGCTAATTCACGACCCATTACGGTCTATCGGAATTAAGCCCTGTAGCTTCATCTGGGCTGTCCAATATGATTCCAGCCCGTTGTAACTTCTGGCCCATGTATGGCCCATAATGTCTTTCGGCCCATACGAGGCCATTTGTAACTCTTGTCCATTAACGACCCGTGGTGAATCTGGTCCGCAATGAACAGTGTACCGATTTATACCCATTAACGGCCCATTATTCCATTGGGCCGTTTCCAACCCGTGTTATCTTTCGGCCTTCTCAGGACCCATTTATTCTTGGGCTCATTTCCAGCATTTGGTTACTTACGGCCCGTTACTGGCCTTTTCTGCTCGTGGGACAAATTCAGCACGTGGTTACAATCGGCCCGTTAATCCGTTGGGCCGTTTTCATAGCATCATCAAACACGGCCGATTAACGACGGCCCGTTATTGTCGGCCCATGAACGGACGATTTCAAATCTAGCCCGTTTACGACCCATAATGCGGTCTTTTATTGGCCCATTTTTGGTCGATTGATCATACGGCCCGTAGAAGGCCCATTGATGCTACGTCCCGTAGAAGGCAAATTGTTTCTACGGCCCGTAGAAGGCCCATTGTTTCTACGGCCCGTAGGAGGCCCATGGTAACTATAGTAAATATGTAGCCCATGGTTATTGTGGCCTAGTTTTAAAAAATAGGTTATTGCCGCCACTAGCAAACCGCGGAAAAAGAACTGCACTGACTACAAGCAAACAAATAAACAAGACAACAAGGAAATAAATAAGCAAGCAACTTATGCTAGGCTATCACGGCTATTACACATATTACATCCACTGGGCATCAAAGTTCGCCACCAGTGCAAATATAGGGAACAAAGCAGCATATCATATACACTGGTTGTCAAAGTTGGCAACCAGTACAAATAAACGCCGCAGCAAAACAAGTCCAGAACTAAAACCACTTTAGAAGAGCTCAAGAAACAGTATCGTGGGTACCCATAATGCTGGCAAGATTCTGAGCAAGCTTATTAACTTTCTCTTGTTTGGCACTTAAATCCTCCAGCGCTTGCTGTTGCACAAGAAAGTATGCATCTGAATTCTGCAGGGACTTCCTTAGTACTTCGGCTTCTTGCCGCAACACAGCTGACTGATGCCTTTCAGCTTGTAGCTGAGACTGAAGAAGCCGAAGTGATTCAGGCAGCGAGTTCGAAGAGCTTGTGCCAGAAAGTATGCATTTGAATTCTGTAGGGACTTCCTCAGTCCTTCAGCTTCCTGTCGCATAACATCTGATCGATGTCTTTCAACTTGAAGTTGAGACTCAAGAAGCCGAACTGATTCAGGCAGCGAGTTCGAAGAGTTGGTGCCAGCAGTAGTAGCCAGTAACTAGAACACTACATCAAGACAGGACTTTGCACTACAGGAAATAGGAAATTTGCCGTCTGTGGATCACAGACGGCAAAGACCTAAATCCAGACGGCAAAGATTTTGCCGTCAGGAAGCAGACGACAAAGTCAGACGGCAAAGATAAGTCGGCAAAGAATACTTTGCCGTGAGCTTTTTATCTGACAGACGGCAAAGAATTCGCCGTCAGCCGAAACTTCTTCGCCGTCAGCCTTATAAATCACATATGGCAAAGAAAAGTAGTTTTGCCGTCAACTAGACTACATCTTTGCCTTCAGCTATTCGCGTCTTTGCCTTCAGCCTCGCATATCACAGACGGCAAAGAATGGGGTCAAATTAAAAAAAAACACAGCCGCGTTGCTCCCCCGAACGATGCGGTCAACGCATGCAAGTGCAGTGCCATATCTAATATTTCTGGCCTGTCCATACCAACTGCCTTTCATTCATCATTAGTGAGTACAAAGTGTAAATAGGACCGCCAGAGAACTAAAGTTAGAGAATAGTCCTTCAAATTTACACAAAGGACCCTAATTTACACAAAGGACCCTAAAACATAAAATGGAAAAGCAACCGGGTCCTTCTTCTTCGCTGGAGTGGCCTACTCGCCCAAACTTCCAGCCCAACACCCGCCGCGCCACTCTGCCTCCCTGTCCTGCTCGTCCTGCTGCCTCCTGGTCCTGCTCATCGCGCCGCCTCCCGGTCCTGCTCGTCGCGCCACTGTCTAGACCCGCTCAGCCGCGCGCCGCCGTCTGGACCTGCTTAGCCGCGCGGCTCCGTCCTAGCCACGCTCGGGAGGCATGCAAGGGAGGTCATTGATGGGCAGTGCTCGCAAGGCGGATTCCCCGGCTACTATCGCGGTGGAGCTCGCGAGGTAGAGCACGCAACCTCGTGGCCGCGGCCGGTGCCCGGGGTGGAGGCCGGCGGGGGTGACGGGGCCGGGGCCGCCGGGGCGCGAAGACTGCCGAGGGTGACGAGCGCCGGGGCGCGGAGGCCGCCGGGGGTCACCAGGCCGGGGCCGGCGGGCGAGATGATGGCCAGCGTGGTCGGGGCCGGCCGGCGACATGGCGGCTAGCAAGGTGGTGGCGGGCGCCGGCGAGGCCTACGGTGGCGACGTGGAAGTGGTCGCGGCCGCCGGCGGGCCTATAGTGGCGACGGGGGAGGTGGCCGCGAAGTGGTTGGGGGCGAGGCCATGGCCGGGGGGCGTGCTCGATTTGGATCGAGTGGGAGAGAAACGAGAGGAAGAGAGAGACGTGCAGTGGGGTTGGGGATAAGGGAGAAAGGATGAGGGGCGCGTGGGTGCTGCCCTGGGGGCGCGTGCATCGTGGGTGGGTGGGGTGTGGATGGACTGGTGGGTGCGGATGTGCGTATAAGATGTTGCCAAGTCATCGATCCATGTGATCGATCCGCGTGATGTGCTTCCTCTTTGCCGTCTGCGAAAAAAATACAGACGGCAAATAGCTCACTTTGCCGTCTGCAAATTAAAATACAGACGGCAAATAATCTTCGCCGTCTCCTGAAAAAAATATAGACGGAAAAAAAATCTTCGCCGTCCGTGATTTTTGTTGCAGAGGGCAAAGTGAGCTCTTTGCCGTCTGTGATTTTTCTGACAGATGGCAAAGTCTATTTTCCCGTCAGTTTTTCTTTGTCGTCTGTTGCTGCCAGCAAACCCTTTCTTTGCCGTCTGCCCGACGAAAAGCTGACGGCAAAGACGCCGCCTGACGGCAAATTATCAGTTTCCCGTAGTGTTGGGGTTGTCTCAGTGTCTTCAATATAGTTTTTATCAGCTTTCTTGAAGACCAACAGGGATGTCTCACTATTTTGAACCTTATCTGCATTACATCCTTTACCATTGCATAACGGGGTACTCTTCTCCAATATTTTATCCGCGTTCTAAAAGAGAAACAAACAAACCCATCACAGGTTTACCATTTTGTATATGAAAATCATTTTGGTAAACCAGTTCAGTAGTAAGGTGGACAGGATAACAACATGAAACAAACATATATCTATGTAGTATGGTCACTGTATGGTCTATATGATTCTAGTTTATGTTGCCAAATCAAGATAGAGACAGTTTGAATCATATCTATTTAAGACAAAGCAGCAGAGACAGAATGTAAGTGTGGGAAACTACACAGCAATAATAACACTTGTAATGTGCATGGTATGGGAACATAACTGTTTATTCAATTGAAACTGAAATCAACATAGAGCAAGTTACAATAGCAAACACGTTAAATAAACAGGTTTAAAACATACCTGTTGCGCCATTGGAGTTTCAATTGCATCCTTCAAATTTGAAATTAGTTGGTATGAGTAAATGCAGTGATGCAAGAGCAAAGTAGTATGAACCATAGCTACGGAACCTGACTTGAGAACAATTCTTCTTCTGCTTTAACCGTTGACTTGGGGTTCAGAGTCACTAGTGCAGAACCGGGCTTTAGCGCCGGTTCGTAAGGGCCTTTAGTGACGGTTCTATAACCGGCACTAAAGAGTGGAGACTAAAGCCCCCCCTTTACTACAGGTTCGGCACGAACCGGCGCTAAAGTGCTACCACGTGGCACGAGCCAGGCCCGGGTGCTGGTGGACCATTAGTACCGGTTGGTAACACCAACCGGTACTAAATGTTTGGGGGGGGGGGGTTTGGTTTTTTTTCCATTAATTTTGTGTTTTCCATTTAATTCTTTTTTGTTTGCTGGTATTTTACGATACTACATATTGTACACGTTATGCATATATATAAATAGATTTTCTCGTGTATATATATATATATATATATATATCATCGAATGTCTCACAACCACCATTAATTATTCACACATACACATGTATATATATATATACAATTTTTCCTACATGTTGCCTTGGTGCCTTCGGAGCACGATGACAAGTGGTTCATGGGGGCGGTAGCGGGTAATAGTATTCTCCTTTGAGATCTATGACCTGGTCGAGCAAAAATCCCGTTATTTCCTCTTGAAGTGCTAGTATGCGCTCCGTTGGTAGGAGCTGCTCCCGCACCTCTCTGAACTGTTAAGAAGGAGATCAATATGCATGTGTATTAGTTGTGTGACTAGATATCGATAACGATGTAAAAATTTGTGAATAGTGTTCTGACAAACGTACCCCGTCCTGTATTTGAGATCTGCTCCTTTCGGACGCCATCATGCGAATGTTCTCGCAAACGTAGTATGCACACAGATCAGTCCCCGACGCCTGCTTCAGGGCCTTTACGAGAATGGAATTGAATCAAATAATGATTAATCAAGCATGATAATTAATTAATGGTATTGAAACAAGAATTAAAGAGATGGTAGCTAGCTAGCTAGTACTACTTAATTACTTACCTTGGGTCGATACCAAAACAGCTTTTTTGCCCATTTGCCTGGAGTCACCTTGATGAACTTTGCCCAAGCCCTGCCCGCCGGCAAAGAAAATTAATAAAGGGGTTATTGAATAGTTCATACCAGGAAATGACGAACTAAATAGGCCGAGATATAGTTAATAATGATTGAAATTACCTGTTGACTATCCCAAACAAGATGGTGTAGTCGCTTTCTTTTTTAAGTAGTGAGTCCAGTACTTCAACTTTTCCTTCTTCAACTTTAATGTCTAACAAGATCCAGTGGAAACTGCATGCGCACACGTTTGCATGTCTTAATTAAGGGGGCATGTGCAGAACACTAATCAACTACCCTAAACCCTATACACTTAATTATTAACATCTAGCTAGCTAGTAAGCAAAAACAGAATTTGTAGTACAAGACAGTGTGACTCACAGGAAGTTGTAAGAAAGTAGTATATCTTCATTGGTATTGAGGCGCTTGAAAAACTCTAGCATGCTTTCCTATAAACTTGCTCGACAACTTGGAATATTCCATGTGTACTCATTAACGGTATTTGGGTCAATGAACCCAATGCCATAGTGTCCAGATTTTTTCATTTCATACATCTTCATCCTGCATAATACCACAGAAAAGAATATAGTGAGGATAATTACAGGTAATGATTGATCAAAATGATCACTACAGCTAGCTTGAGACTTAAATTACAGAAAAAAATCACTTACAGACAATAGCAACTGACGATAGATTTGTCGAGTGCGTCTTGATTGTATAACTGAAATAGTTCTGAATACTCAACGGACACAGCTTTCTCATGGAAGTAATGCTACTCCTTGACATTCACCATGAGGGACTCTCGATTGGAAATCTTGGTAATGTTCATGTACCATTGATGCAATTCATACATTCTAGTTGGGAGGTTCTTAACCTCGTCTGGCTCAACCAAAAGTTGACCCCGGACATATTTCCGTTTTATTTCCTCCTCTCTAAGCGGAGACATGGGCTCGATATCGAGGAGTTGTCCAACAGTGATCTTGAGCATTTCAGCCTGCATTATATGCTCCTCGGTTATTACCACATTGCCCAGCTAGGGAACGTAAACGGTTTGCCCACAATAATATTGGGTGCGCGTACTCTCATGTGTTGTTGGCACAACAAGCTGGGGGATCGATTGCGCCGCCTATTCTCCCAGCTGGGGAACGGTTTTCCCACATTTTTTGACAGCTACTTGTTGGCTCGAGCTCGAGCTCGCTTCTTTCTGTAGTCATGCTTGATGTGCCTTCCTGATTTGGCGCTCATAGTCTGAGTCAACAGGCTTGGGAGCTGGTGGTCTAGCCATACGAATGAAGTGGTCAATCTTTTCCTCAGGCACTTTCTCCCTCGGCGGCGGTGCCGGTTTCTGTCCAAAATGGGCGTCTACCTGGGCCTTCACTATGGCTTCGTTTTGCTCCTCGGTCAGGTCGTAAGGCCTCTGAGGAAGAGGAACGAGGCTTGGACCATATTTATATCGCTTGTCTCCTCCTGTACCTCCTGTACTACCTCGACTCGTACCGCTACGCACCATAGCTGCGGCGTGTCTCTTCTGCGATTGCTGAGGCGGCGGAGACGGCTGACGTGGCTGAGTTGGAGCAGGAGCCTGCTCACGCATCGGTGGACTTGGAGGAGCGGGAGTCTGCTGACACGGTGGCGGACTTCGAGGAGGAGTCGGCTCACGCGTTCGTGGACTTGGAGGAGCGGGAGTCTGTTGACACGGTGGCGGACTTCGAGGAGGAGTCGGCTCACACGTTCGTGGACTTGGAGGAGCGGGAGTCTGCTGACTCGGTGGCGGACTTCGAGGAGGAGTCGACAGACGCGGTATCGGTGGCCTTCGAAAGATGATACAATCCTTTCTCCATAGGATGATACGATGTATGACCTCTCCCAGTGTGTGCTCGTCGTCACCTCCAGGAATGTCAAGCTGTAGCCCCGAATATTGGTCCACCACCTCATCAACCAAGACACGAGCATATCCCGCTGGAATCGGGGCGCAATGGAAGGTTGCTTCGGGGGTATTTGTAAAAGCAACGGCGTCCGCCACCTTCATGGATATGTTCTTCATTTTGAAGTGTAGCTCACAGTTAGTGTTCTCTATGATGTCATCCACAGGGTACGTATCCAGCAGTGCGTCGCCCGGGGCGGAACCAATGCTGCTTCTCGGCATGGATGTGACGGTGCTATCTAATGCTGGACGATCATCCGCTTGCTGCTGCCGCTGCTGAGACCCCCTTTCCTGGCTAAGTGAGTCGATCTACTGCTGCTGTTGCTGGAATTTGAGTGCCAAGTCCGCGTGCCTTGCTTCTAGGCCTTGAAGGCGTTCTGCGTCCTGCTTCCTCTACTCCTCCTCCAGCTTCCTCTTCTTCTCATCCTCCATCTTCTTTCTTGCACGGCTCTCGTAGTCGTCGTTCCATTCCAAAAAGCCCTCATACCAGGGAATAACGCCCTTGCCTCGTGTTCTTCCCGGGTTTTCAGGATTTCCCAAGGAGCGCGTAAGCTCATGGTTCTCTCTGTTGGGCATGAACACCCCCTTTCGAGCATCTTCTATTGCGTCAAGTAACTTTTGTTCGGCTCCTTTTAGACTTGCCTTCTTCGAAACCAGGCCTGTCTTCGGGTCCAACGCCCCCCATGCGCATAGAACCAAGTTCTGCACCTAGGGGGCCAGCTCCTAGTAACCGGAGTGACCCAGGCATCCTCCATCTCTTGCTCAGACTTATCCCACTTAGGCATTGCCACGGCGTAGCCACCTGGCCCCAGCCTATGGAACTGCGTCTTTTTTGCGGCATTGGCCTTGTTTTTTCTCGACCGTTCCTTAGATAATTCCAATTCCTTGAATTTCACGAAAGTGGGCCAGTGTTCTCTTTGCTTCTCCAGTGTTCCCTTGAATTCTGGAGTCTTCCTTTCTGCAGCGAGGTAGTTGGCCCATACAGTTTTTTTGTGGGTGTTGTATGCAATTGCCATCTTCTTAAGAGTAGCGTCCTTGACTTTCTCCACATCTGCATCAGTGAAATAATCTGGTAGGGTGAAATGTTCCATCAGAGATTCCCAAAGCTTTTGTCTTCCTCTGTTGTCGACCCAAGTAACATCTGGACATTTAGTTTTTGGCTCTTTCCATTCTTGAATGGAGATCGGGAGTTGGTCCTTCACAAGAACTCCGCACTGACGACCGAACTTGTTCGCAATGTTCTTAGGCGTGAGGGGTTCGCCACTAGCTTTGATGGAATCGATGTTGTACTTTACACCCTCCTTCAACTTTTTGCCCGGGCCTCGCTTTTTCCTGCTGTCTGTATAAGAAGATTTGCTCGATCCGGAGGGCTGAAAGAAGAAAGATCAATTCATTAATATATCTTCAAATAAAAAAAACAAGTGATGATCACTAGATGCCTGCTTATATAAATATACCTTGCCGGTAGTCTTTGTTATTTCAAGATCAACATTGTATTCCTCATCATAATCATTCTCTGCGTCATCATAATCATAATCATAGTTCATGACTTCATCAGCTCGGTCGTTGAGATCAAATATCTTATCATCACCCTCCCCGGTACTGTTCAAATATTGGGAGCCGTCATCTGCTTCATTCAGATCATCTGGCCTGTTAGGGCTGCGTATGATCTCCAACAGGGCCTCTTCTCCCTCTCTGCCGGTATTGTCCGCCATAGCTTTTATTTAACTAATACAGAAGAAATATAAAACAATTTAGTATTCAAAAAGGAAAAACTGAATCATATAGTACATAATATGCATCGTCTCGAATAATATATAAACTCGAATACATCGTCTCGAATAATATATAATCTCGAATACATCGTCTCGAATAATATATAATCTCGAGTACATTGTCTCTAATAATATATATAATCTCGAATATATCGTCTCGAATATTATATATCGAATACATCACTGGCTAGGTAGCTAATAAAGATCGAATACTACAGAAGAATCTAGGCCACTCGCGGTTCCTGGGGCGCGGGCGGTGGACACCCAAAGAGAAGGAACCATCACAGGATCATATCTCCGGTCATCTGCCCAAAGAACCTGCCAGGTATTGGAGAACCTAACGTCCATAGCAGCCATGTAGCGAAGGACGTGCTCATCCTCCTCCCTGACACGACGACGCACCACCTCTGGCGGGGCCGGCTCCCTCTGCACCGAATGTGGCCCACGCGACCGCCACCAAAGGAGATCAGGGTCGACGACAGGACCCGAGGCCGGGTTCCTCACCAAGCGGCACGCCCCTCCAGGTAGCACCTCCCAGTGCCAGCCCGGCGGAGCCCAGTCCCGGACATGGGTCAGCCGGACGTCGTCGCGAACGGGTCGACGTCGAGGATGCGGGCCGGGCATCGTTGAGAACAAATACTATATGCCCGCAAAAAGTAACATTTTTAAATGATTGGATTGTAATAACTAAAATTCTATATGCAAATTCTAAATTTTTCTATAACTAAAATTATAACATCGATCATCGTCTAACAATTTGACATTAATCTAATTCATCTAGCTAAAACTACTTCTAAAATTTCTAACATTTCTATATAACTAACAGTTCTAATATTTCTATAACTAAAAAACAGAAAAATTGCTAACATTTTTATAAATATTTCTATAACTAAAAAACAGAAAAATTTATAACATTTCTATAACATTTCTAATATTCCTATAACTAAAAAACAGAAAAATTTCTAACATTTCTATAACTAAAAACAGAAAAATTTCTATAACTAAAAAACTATGTGTGTGTGTGTGTGTGTGTGGACATGGCGGCGGGCAGGAGCTCACCGGCGGCGAGGCGAGGCGACGGGGGGCGGCGACGGGGACGGCGACGGGCGGTGACGACGGGGATCGATGGGGACGGGGCGGCGGCGACGGGGACGGGGACGGGCCGGGCGGGGACGACGGGCGGGACGATGGGGCGGGGCGTGGCGACGGGGACGGGGACGCGGCCGGGGCGGTGACGGCGACGGACGGCGATGGACGGCGACGGGGACGGCGACGGGGGCGGTGGCGACGGGGCAGAGGAGAAGAAGCAGAGGGAGAGATGAGAAACTGACGAAATTTTGAAGTGTTTTCTTATATAGAATCACCCTTTAGTACCGGTTGGAGCCACCAACCGGTACTAAAGGTCTGTTTTGGGCAGGCCAAGCAGCGGGAAGCGCACCCCTTTAGTATCGGTTGGTGGCTCCAACCGGTACTAAAGGGCCACCCTTTAGTACCGGTTGGAGCCACGACCCGGTACTAAAGGGGTGCGCTGGCGCAGGTGCAGTGCGGCAAGTTTAGTCCCACCTCGCTAGCCGAGGGGCGTCCGCACGTGTTTATAAGCCCCAGTGCGGTAGCTCTCTCGAGCTCCTCCCCAAAGCAGGCCTACTGGGCCTACCTGTTCTGTGCTGCCCTGTGGGCCTACTGGGCCTTTGCGGGCCTGCATCCTGGCCCAACAACACGTTCGGTCTCTAGTCGTATGCAGGCCACTGTGGCCCAGTAGATGGGCTTTTTTTTATTTTCTTATTTATTTTTGCTTTATTTATTTTTGTTTTATTTATTTTTGTTTTATTTATTTTTGAGTTGTTTTTTGCTGTATTTAGAGTTTCTTTGTGAATATTTTTGCTTTACGTACAAAAAATTACAAACTTTTTGTTAGTGCCGGTAGTTTTCAAATTTGAATAGTTTAAATTTTGAATTATTTGAAATTTGTGTGAATCACTAGTTTATGAATAACTTAACTTTGAAAATAGATTTTTTAGTGATTCTTTTTTCTTATGTTTAATATTAGTGTGTTTTATCATTATATTCAATTTGATAAATGCTTAGGTTATTTAAAAAATGAAATGCCTTTGTAACAGATGAGTTTTCGTCCGAAACCCTGATACTTCGAAAGAGATTGTCCATTTTGTACACGAAGTGCATCCAGTTTTTGCGGTAACCCTCTCTACTTTTTTGCACATGCTATGTGGGTGAAATTATGATACCATGCCAACTTTCAACCTTTTCTGAGTTCATTTCAAGTGCTTTCAATTTCAGGGTCATTTAGCTCAAAATCAGTAAATGCATGAAAAAATTTGTTTGCACATAAAATTTCTTCGCGTTTAAAATGCTAAAACACATAACTACCCCAACTATTACAGAGATTCCCTCCTGGGTGTGAAACACAGAAGAAAGTGATGATAGTGAAGCCGATCACATCCCAGATCTTTGGGTGTGAAACTTTTTCTTCGCGTGTGTCCCTTGGCGCCGTAGCCATGGAAAATCTTCATCATTTAAATGGATGCTTGGGTCGATATTCGCTCTGAATGGAGCAATTTCATCAAACTTTTCATAATCTTCTGACAGGTCTGTCTTGTCATTCACTCCCACGATGTTTCTCTTCCCAGAAAGAACTATGTGGCGCTTTGGCTCATCGTATGATGCATTCGCTTCCTTATCTTTTCTTTTTCTCGGCTTGGTAGACATGTCCTTCACATAGAAAACCTGTGCCACATCATTGGCTAGATTGTTGAGATCCACTGTTGTCATTCCGTACTGCGGGTCTTCCGTTACCCCGCCTCGTGTCATATTGACCCATTTGCACCGAAACAAAGGGACCTTCAAACCACGTCCATAGTCAAGTTCCCATATGTCCTCTATGTAACCATAATATGTTTCCTTTCCCGTCTTGGTTGTTGCATCAAAGCGGACACCACTGTTTTGGTTGGTGCTCTTCTTATCTTGGGCGATCGTGTAAAATGTATTACCATTTATCTCGTACCCTTTGAAAGTCATTATATTCGAAGATGGTAACTGGGACAGCGAGTACATGTCATCTTCAATAGAGGCGTCAGGCATGGTACGTGTATGCAACCAGCCGGCGAAACTCCTGGTTTGTTCACGTGTAATCCAGTCATCAGACCGCTCCGGGTGTTTGGAGTGTAGAAGTGTTCGTCTATATACGGAGCCACCAAGGCGGATTTATGTAGAACCGTGTAGTGTGCTTCGGTGAGAGAATGTCCGTCCATACATATTATTTGATTCCCTCCTAGTGTGCCTTTTCCATCCAGTCTGCCCTTATGCCGCGATTCAGGAACACCAATCGGCTTAAGATCAGGAATAAAGTCAATACAAAACTCAATGACCTCCTCATTTTCATGGCCCTTGGAGATGCTTCCTTCTGGCCTAGCACGGTTATGAACATATTTCTTTAAGACTCCCATGAACCTCTCAAAGGGGAACATATTGTGTAGAAATACAGGACCCAAAACGTTAATCTCTTCGCATAGGTGAACTAGGACGTGCGTCATGATGTTGAAGAAGGATGGTGGGAACACCAACTCGAAACTGACAAGACATTGCACCAAATCATTCTCTAACCTTGGTATGATTTCTGGATCGATTACCTTCTGAGAGATTGCATTGAGGAATGCACATAGCTTCACAATGGCTAATCGAAGGTTATCCGGTCGAAGCCCCCTCAATGCAAACGGAAGCAGGTGCGTCATAATCACGTGGCAGTCATGAGACTTTAGGCTCTGGAACTTTTTCTCTGCCATGTTTATTATTCCCTTTATATTCGACGAGAAGCCAGACGGTACCTTAATACTGAGCAGGCATTCAAAGAAGATTTGCTTCTCTTCTTTGGTAAGAGCGTAGCTGGCATGACCCTGATGTATGCCGTCTTTTCCGTGCATACGTTGCTAGTCCTCCCATGCCTCAGGTGTATCTTTTGTCTTCCCATACACGCCCAAGAAGCCAAGCAGGGTCACACAAATTCTTCCCCCATGTGCTCATCCCACGCACGTACACCTGTTCCATTCCACAGCTGTAAGAGTTCTTCAACTAATGGCCTTAGGTACACATCAATGTCGTTGCCGGGTTGCTTAGGGCCTTGGATGAGCACTGGCATCATAATGAACTTCCGCTTCATGCACAACCAAGGAGGAAGGTTATACAAACATAGAGTCACAAGCTAGGTGCTATGGTTCCTGCTCTGCTCCCCAAAAGGATTAATGCCATCTGCGCTTAGACCAAACCATACGTTCCTTGCGTCATCTGCAAACTCCTTCCTGTACTTTCTCTCGATTTTTCTCCACTGCGACCCGTCAGCGGGTACTCTCAAGTTTCCGTCTTTCTTACGGTCTTCTTTGCGCCATCGCATCGCCTTGGCATGCTCTTTGTTTTGGAACAAACGTTTCAACCGTGGTATTATAGGAGCATACCACATCACCTTGGCAGGAATATTCTTCTTGGGGCGCTCGCCCTCGACATCACCAGGGTCATCGCGGCTGATCTTATAGCGCAATGCACCGCATACCGGGCAAGCGTTGAAATCCTCGTACTCACCACGGTAGAGGATGCAGTCATTAGGGCATGCACGTATCTTCTGCACCTCTAACCCTAGAGGGCAGACAGCCTTCTTTGCTTCATACGTACTCTCGGGCAATTCGTTGTCCTTTGGAAGCATATTCTTTATCATTACCAGCAACTGTCCAAATCCTTTGTCAGATACACCATTCTCTGCCTTCCATTGCAGCAATTCCAGTGTGGTGCCCAACATTTTCTTGTCAGCTTCGCAATTCGGGTACAACAATTTCTTGTGATCCTCTAACATGCGCTGCAACTTGTTCTTCTCCAAATCACTTGCGCAGTTTCTCTTTGCATCGGCAATGGCCCGACCTAGATCATCAGCGGGCTCATCTGATGCCTCTTCTTCAGCTTCTTCCCGCATTGCCGGCTCAGCTTCTTCCCCCATTGTTGTATCATCGTATTCAGGGAACCCATGGCCAGGATAGCCGTCGTCGTCCTCTTCTTCTTCATTGTCTTCCATCATAACCCCTCTATCTCCGTGCTTCGTCCAAACATTATAGTGGGGCATGAAATCGGACTTAAACAGGTGGACGTGAATGGTTCTTGACGTAGAGTAATTGTGATCATTCTTACAGATAGCACATGGACAAGGCATAAAACCATCTGCCCGCTTGTTTGCCACAGCCGCAAGCAGAAAAGTATGCACACCATTAATGAACTCGGGAGAGCATCGGTCATCATAGATCCATTGTCGGCTCATCTTCATTACACAACACCGAAAATACCAAATTAATACAAGTTCATACATAAAGTTCATACAACACTTAAATGCAACAAACAAATAACTCTCTAGCTAAAGCATTTAAATGCAACAACAAATGCGATCAAGATCGCAACTAAGGTAACAATTTATCCAACAGCATAATGATACCAAGCGTCACTATCAATGGCATATTTTCTAATCTTTCTAATCTTCAAGCGCATTTTCACCATCTTGATCTTGTGATCATCGACGACATCGGCAACATGCAACTCCAATTCCATCTTCTCCCCCTCAATTCTTTTCAATTTTTCTTTCAAATACTCGTTTTCTCTTTCAACTAAATTTAACCTCTCGACAATAGGGTCAGTTGGAATTTCCGGTTCACATACCTCCTAGATAAAAATATCTATGTCAACTTGATGGGCATAATTTTTCATAAACACGAACTTCAACAACTAGTTTTAAAAGAGAATATACCACATCCGAATCATAACAAGGACGAGGGCCGACGGGGACGGATATCAAAACCATGGCACTATGTATAACAAACAACGTACGGGTAAGATAATTATACGAGTAAGTATATATCCAAATCAGACAAACATCAATTTGGTAATGTAAAACATTCATGAACAGGAGGCTCACCACAAGGTGGTGCTGGCGACGGGACGGTGCGGGCGATCGACGGTGGTAACGACGGAGATTTAGAAGGCACTAAGTAAACCACACCTACATATGTAAACTAAGTGTTATTTTGACCTCAAATTGCATATAAATCAAATACTAGCACATATAATTCCTCCCAAATTACTAAACTCATAAATTAATCACTATACAAAGCATTGCAGGAGCTAATCTAGCAATGAGAGATGAAAGGACAAAGTTGCTAACCTTTGTGATCATTTGAATGGATGGGGGCCTTCAAATCTTGACAAATTTTGGGCAAAATGTGTGATGAGCTCGAGAGGAAGAGGGGAAGAACAGAGAGGAGAGGGGAAAGGGGAAGAACAGAGCGAGCTCGGGTGGACGAAGGGTTTATGTAGGATGACCTTTAGCACCGGTTCGTGCCACGAACCGGTACTAAAGGTGCTGGAGGGGCCCCGGACTGACAACATCCTGCCACCACTCACTCTAGTACCGGTTCATGGCACGACCCGGTGCTAAAGGTTCGCCACGAACTGGTACTAATGAGAGCGGCCGGCTAGACGTTGGAACCGGCACTAATGCACACATTAGTGCCGGCTCAAAATCAAACCGACACTAATGTGCTTGACATTTGACCCTTTTTCTACTAGTGATCGGTGGTCCTCGTGCTTTGGGCACTGCAGTTGCCTTACTAACTGCTCGTGTTTGGGTGCTCTGTGGTGGAGACGGTGCTGTGTCAACTGGAACTGGGTTACTATCTGCTGGGGTTGGGGTTAGAAGGGGTGTAGCTGGTTCTCTATCCAACTAGGTAGGGGTACAATCTACGTGAGTATGGGTTATGTGTGGTGGGCTGGTTCTTGGGCAAGTACAACCGTGGTTCTATCTGCATCGACAGGTAGCATAATCTTTTCTGAAGACCGTGTTTTTACTCCCACAGATACTGCCATCACCCCCTCCAATTGAAATGGCTGATAAGCAAGAGAAGTAATTGAATGTACATACATTGTGAGATAGACAGGTGCAATGAATATAGTAGGGAAGAAAACAGGCTTGAAATAATTCACATTTATGTTGTCTAACCAAACAGAATAGCAGGACATAATTTCACATATATGATGGCTAATTAAACGGGATAGCATGACACAATTTCACATGTATGATGCCTAACTAAACATGATAGAATGACATACTTCAAAATATGATGACTATGTAAACATGATGACATGATATAACTATATGATGTGTCTATTAAAGTGGTTGGCATGCCATAAATGACAAACATGCCGTCGATGGAAACATGATGTCATGATACAATTCACGGTTAGAATGACATAATTCAAAATATGATGACTATGTACACAGGATGAGATGATATAACTATATTATGTCTTTAGAAAATGGGTTGGCATGCCATAATTCAGATACATGCTGTCTATGTAAACATCATGGCATGATATAATTCAAATATATGATTTATATACTAAGCAAGTGAGCAGAGGGCAATCGCATATATGATGTGTCAACTAAGGAGAAGGCATTCAATATTGTGTATATGATGTAAAAACTAAGCATTGCAATACAACATATGCATGATATGAGTAATATAACCCGACCAAGTTTGAGCATACACCTCAGGGGGATAATAGGACTGGACATCTGCCTCTGAATCCTCCTCTGAAGAGCTATCTGTAACCAGCAAGATATCCGCTTTAGCAGGTAGCATTGTGTGCTCTAAAGACCTTGTTTTCACTCCAGATTTCGCCATCACCAATTCAAATGGTTGATGCACATGAAGAGCAGTTAAATATACAAACATTGTAAAAAATGCCACGAGAAATAGAAAAAAAGGACGGCATGATATAATTCACATATATGACGCTTAGCTGAACAACATGGCATTGCATAATTCACAGATATAATGCCTTGCAAAAAGATAGCATTGCATAATTCACATATATAATGTCTTGCAACAAGATGGAATTTCATAATTCACATATATGGTAATTAGACACTAAACAGGTGGCATTCACACAAAGCATGTCTAAACTAAGCAAATGACATAGCAATGCAAGATACCATATGCACGATATGAGCAACATAACCCTGCCAAGTTAGAGCATGCACCTCGGGGGGATGGGGGGAATAGGACTGGTCATCTGTCTCTGAATCCTCCTCTGAGGAGCTATCCGTAACCAGCAAGACATGTGTTTCGTCAGATAGCATTGTGTGCTCTGAAGACCTTGTTTCCACTCAAGATTTTTCCATGACCGTGCCGAATGGCTGATGCACAGGGAGATTAATTGAACGTACTAAAATTGTTGACAAGTTTATCATGTAATAAAAAAATGATGTTATGATATAATTCACATATAAGATGACTGGCTAACCAGGGTGGCATTGCAAAATTCACATATATGATGCCTGGCTAAACAAGATTGCATTGCATGATTCACTTATATGATAAAGAAACTAAACAGATGGCATTCACACAAAGCATGTCTAAACAAAGCAGATGACATATTTGATGTATAAAGTAAGCAATGCAAGGCACCATATCCATGATATTACCAACATCAGCATGCCAAGTTAGAGCGAAGACCTCAGGGGGTAAATAGGAGTGGTCTTCTCCTTCTAAATCCCCCTCAGAACAGTTATCTTCCTCTTGATTACAATCCGAAATGGGTGGAGGGGGGCTGCCTTTGCGCCCACCATGGAGCGACGTCTGCATGAAATTTTATTGCCGCGCAAGGCTCGTCTCTTTTGCTCTACATGTTCAGTTCCATTGTGTATAGTCACTGATATGCATAGGAATAAAACATAGTGAGATTATGTAAGGAGTGCATACACAAATTGAGAGTGATGGTAGCAAACTGTGGATAGACCCAAAACCAATGATTGCAGGCAGATAATAGCTTTAGTTAAAAAAATACAGATAATGGCTCCTTTAATGTTTGCTTGCACCCAACATGAAACTCATAGTAGACACCTGAGATTAACTAGATAGTAGACAGATAGTACTGATTGCTGCCCCAATATGTACCCCACAACCATTTAAAAACTTAAGTTTCAGCATTAGTTTCGACCTGACTCGGAGTCTAATAGGTGAACACGATGATAAAGTAGCATGTCATCATATTAGGTGATGCATAACGTAAGCAGACACGGAAGAGTGCGACCTCTCTTGCGGACCCATGTAGTCCTCAAGGTCATATGCTCAGTTGATGATGGTAATGCAGTTGTCGTGGCTGCCGGCAGCGGGGAAGAAGATCTAAGGCTGCGAAAGACAATCTGGAGAGCGGATCCCTGCTGTGGTGAACCCTTCCGTCGTTGGAGCAGCTGAGCTGGGGTGGAACACAACGCAGCAGGAGCAGGACAAACCACACAAGGTTTTCTTTGACACATATATGTAACAGAAGTAATTGTGTAAGGGCTTGTTTGAATTTGACAATTCTAACAATGCAGGGATAGGAAATAGACAGGAATAGGATAGGAATGCACGTGCAAAACAGAGAATTTAAAAACAAAGGATTTCTTCCAATCTGGGTGTTTGGTTCACAAGAATCGGAAGATCATAGGATGCAAAAAAGCATGGTGAGATTAAGTCAAACCACAAAAAAATGTACGGTTATAATGCTATTATGCTACTATCTCTTAGTCTTGTGCTTCATGAATAGGAATTTGAAAAGGAGGACAAGTGGAAATTAAAATTCCTACGGTTTTTCTTTCAAGACACTAAAGGAACAAATCCTACAGTTTTCCTTTGCTCCATTCCTTTGAACCAAATGCATGAATAGTAGTACCATAGGAAACTTTCAAGTTCCTATGCTTTTTCCTTCAATTTTCCTTTCAAGCACTGGCAATTCTAGTAGGCAGGCTTGAGCAAGGAAAAGCCTACACTCAAAAAATGTTTTTGTGCTACTTCTACTACTTTGGACCCATGCCACTGCCCTACTAGCTCAACTCCCAGGCCCATCGACAAATGCACAGCTCAAACGCGCAGAGATAAATAATGATGGCGTTCAAGAGAGTCCATCACGGATAGCTAAGTTGCCTGGTACCTCACTGCTTGTCATATAGTAGGATAAAATAATTGTATTTCACGTTACTACGTGTGCTCAGTGGACAATATATATAACATGTAGAGTAAAAAAGAGATGCGACAAGTGTACAACCTCTTTGGTGAAGCCATGTCGATCTCAGCATGATTGGGTTGGTCGGTGAGGATGCTCCGGCTGACTTGGCTTCCGGAGGAGGGGAAGAAGATCTTAGGCGTCTGGAGATGGAGCCCGGTACTGCTCCGCTGTGATGGAGGTTTTCGTCATTGGAGCAGCTTCGGTGAGTTGTACGACGCCGAGGCTGAAGCAGGACACGAGAGACAACGTTAAACTGAGTGGAATTCTAATAGCATCTCCAATAGATGACATAAAATACATAACCACAAAGTGCTAGATGTAAAATACATCAGCCTCTCATCTCTAAACTTAGCTGTCGAAACTGAATTTAACTGTCGAAACTGAACTTAACTGTCAAAACCGAATTTTGCTATCGAAACTGAATTTTACTATCAAAACTGAATGCACCAGTAGCAGAAAAGCAGTAGCAGCAGCGCGTGCGAGAGCCGGGGCAGCTGGTCATGTAGCAGCATCAGGGTGAGGCTACACGTCAGTCGACTGACTTTTTCATCTCTGGCCAGTCGATTTTCCAGCCGTTGGATACGAAATCAATGGCCTGCAGTTCATCTTCAACCTCCACTCCCCTGAGCCGCCAGCCACCACCGGCCAAACCGCCACCCCCCGCCGCCCACGGCTGGCGGTGCGCCACCCCGCCTGCCCCGAATCCTCTCCCCACCGACGGTCCGCCGCCGCCCCGGCCATCCCTCTAGGCCCCCCTGTGCCGAGCTTTTTCTCCGGCGATCCCCACGACACAGCCGGCGACCACCGCCCCCATCCTGAACCCTAAGGCACATAGTGGGGTACCTCTCCGGCGAGCCCCCCTCCCCGCTGCGGCTGGTTCTTCCTTAACTCCGGCGAGCCCCCCCACCCCCTAAAAAACGACTGACACAAAAGTCGATTCAGTCGACTGGAATGTAGCCAAATCGGAGCAACATCGCAAGCAAGAGCAAGAGCAAGAGCAGCAGCGCGAGCAAGAGCAAGAGCAAGCGCAATAGCGAGAGTAGACCAGGCAGGGGACCGAGAGCAAGAGCAGAGCAGCACGGTGAATGAGAGCTAAAGCAGCAGCAGCTCGTACTGATGTGGACGTCGCCGCCGAGGGAGCGACACCGTGGAGGAAGTGGCCGGCGACGCCGCCGTGGATGGAGCCGCGCCATGTCGGCTCGGGACCGAGCGCCGGCAGCACCATGAGATCGAATCAAAAAGAAAATGCGGCGATTAGTGTACAACCTCTTTAGTGGCGCCGATTAGGCCTCAGCTTCATCCGAGGAAACGGTGATGATGATGCTCTTCCGGTGGTGCAGGTGAAGACAGCGGTGTGGGAATGGAGGTGGCGCGAAAGACGAAGGGAACGTCAGGGAAGCTCCTTGGAGGTGGAGGACGGGGTGGCTGAACCGGCGGGACGACGAGATCGACGAGGGATCCTCATCCGGTACGGTGGATGAGGGACGTCAAGGTGTTGTTGTGGACGACGTCGTCGGGGAAGAGGCTCCGGCTGGGTGGCGGACGAAGGAGGATGTGGGGCTTCACGAGTTTTCGCGGCCTCGGTGTACGAATGGGTGGTCTGATGGGATGGGAGTGGGGAATTATGGCTTATGGACGCGCTTGTCTGAAATATGGGGTAAGTTAAGAAAGTACCCCCACCGATTTGAGCTAGGCGGTTCTTTCGGTTCAGGGGAATCACAGGCATTTCGCGTGTCGGGATTTCGCAGGAGGTGGGAGTTCTCGCGCGCGTTGTAATTTTGGGATAGCAAGGCGCGGGTTGAGATGGAGGGAGTTTTTGGAGCACAATGAGACAAAGATATATCTTAAATATTTCGGGGTAACAAGGCGTGTGTTGAAGAGGCGGGAGTTTCGCAGCACGATAGACAGAGATGCTAGCTTGAAATTTCGGCATAACAAGGCACAGCTTAAAATTTCGGGAGAACAAGCTTATGTACCCAAAAAAAGATAATTCGCACCTCATCACTAGAGAGAGCCATGTCCCGTTTTACTATATTACTAGAAATGCATTCAAATACAACAAAAAAAACTAAAAAAAATCGGGACACAAACATAATGTGTACAGTACCAAAACAATTTGCACTTCCCTCAACAATAAAAAAACAATGTGTGTTGTCTAGCATATGGACTAAATTTGAGTACATTTTCCCTGTTTGAATGGGATTGTACTCGGGTTAGTTATACAACCATCTAAATATTACCTTCACAACACATGACATGAATATAGGAGAAGTAAATTCCTATATAAATACGAACTACATGTACATACGATCTCAAATTCAAATATATGTATCCATTTTATGTTGAATTCAAAGCATAGTACATGTATGCTCTAGCTTGATGTTCGGAATCTAAACCATGTATGATACTACGTACAATGTGTTTAACATGCACAATGCACACACAAACACCATTTAGACTAGTAAGGTACACGTGCATTGCACACATGAGATTTGGCAACCAATTATGAATAAATACCACATTATAGCATGTAAGCTTTGAGTCATATATGCATGATGTAGATGTTCGTTTAATTCCTATAGTTCATTTCATTCAAAATCATATAGTTTTTATAAGAAAGCTAATCTATTTTAAGATTCATGGAATTGTGCGTTGTAAAGCATAAAGAAAAAACAAATAATGGCATATCATGTAGAAAAACATTTGGGCAATTCTGATACGGAAGATTCTAGAACAAACAAGAAGTGCTTGTGTTTTGAGGTTTGTGCAGTATGCTTAAGTTCAACCATGGAGTCTTCTAGATTGTACATGTGGCAAAATTTGGTGGAATCTAGATGATATCCAACGACCAGTAGTGCTCAAATTTCCCATCTCTGCACCATCGGATTGACTTCATCCAACGACCATCTTTCAAAGTTAAAGTTATCCGCACACTATATAAAAAATATAAAATATAATATATAGGGGTATAGATATAGATATGTGATGCGAAAGCCACCCATCATCTCCAATTAGAATAGTGTGTCCATGCACGGATGCAATGTGGCCAAACAATGTCTGCCATCGGTATCTCAAATTCAAATTAGTCTGACCTTGTTCAATGTGTATATAGTACAACATGCTCGTTTCCAAACCACACCGCGCATATCTCAGTTATATTCATGCATGCATGGGTTTCAAGCATCATGATATCTTATTCAAATATTTGAATTCAACTTTACATTGATTATGACCTCACCTAGTCTTTTACACCCACAGAGTCGTCTTCTCTTTATAATTGTATCACTAACTTTCTCTCGTGCATGCATGCACACACACTACCAGTCGGCATTATCCATCGCACACATGCAATCTTTTTCTTCAGGTTGGTCTCCCATGCATGCACACACACACCTCCCCCTCTCCATCATATCAGGCATTCTTTATCTCTCACGTGCATGCGCAACGATCGATGTTCCTCTATGTGTGTGTATATATACCTAGGTCTTTCACAGTTTTCCACACAAACCGATCAATCTATATATCTAGTGAGGTCTCACCCTCTTTCCCACGTCCACATCGATCAATCTATACCTCTCTCTATAGGATTACATAGCTAATACACCCACATTAATTATATATCTAACGTCCCCCTCTCATCATCCATGTCTTCCGCTTCATCTCATAGACGCGCGCACAGTGGCGAAGACAGTGGGCAGTAAGGGCCCTGCCCCCCTAACATCACTATATATCGAGGCTAATATGAATGTGATCATTAGACAATTGCTGGTAAAATGGTTTAAGTTGATGAATTGGCCGTCCTCGTAAAGGATTAGCAATGCTTGGCCCCCTAGCTCATTTATTTTTCATGGCTCCGCCACTGCACGCAACAGCGCACGTTCTCGCCCCCTCTCTTTAAATATCGATCTCGCACTTGTGCACTCCTTCATAGTCTCCCTCCACTTGGCCCCTCGCACCATCTTCTAGCCCCCACCGGATTTTGCCACATGTACACTCTAGCAGACTCCATGGTTGAACTTAAGCATAAAGCACAAACCTCAAAACACAAGTGCTTCTCCTTTGTTCTAGAATCTTCCATATCATTGTCGGTGTCAAAACCAGCAGATCTCGGGTAGGGGGTCCCGAACTGTGCGTCTAAGGTTGATGGTAACAGGGGACGGGGGACACGATGTTTAGCCAGGTTCGGGCCCTCTCTTTGGAGGTAATACCCTACTTCCTGGTTGATTGATCTTGATGAATATGAGTATTACAAGAGTCATCTACCACGAGATCGTAATGGCTAAAACCCTAGAAGTCTAGCCTGTATGATTATTATTGCCTCTACGGACTAAACCCTCCGGTTTATATAGACACCGGAGGGGACTAGGGTTATACAAAGTCGGTTACAGAGAAAGGAATCTTCATATCCGAATGCCAAGCTTGCCATCCACACCAAGGACAGTCCTATCCGGACACGGGAGAGAGTCTTCTGTCTTGTATCTTCACGACCCATTAGTCCGGCCCACGTTCCATAGTCCGGACGCCCGAGGACCCCTTAATCTAGGACTCCCACAGTAGCCCCTGAACCAGGCTTCAATGATGAGGTGTCCGGCGCACAGGTTGTCTTCGACATTGCAAGGCGGGTTCCTTCTCCGAATATTCCAAAATAGCCTTCGAACACAAGGAACATGTCCGTCTCTACAAAACAAGTACCACACACAACCGTAGAGAGTATAATACTTCACGAGTCCAAGCCACTGACAACTTTTGTGGCATGACACCACGTCACCACCCGGTCATTATTTCGAACCATTTTTTAGCCTGCCGCTCCATGTTTCGAGATGCGGTTTTACTGGCACGTCTTGTCGAAGCAGAGATCGTGTCCCCTTATTGCGGGATTCTCATCAATACTGGTGTGGGTAACCCAACCGTTCCGTTGGCATGATTCCTTGGGAATAGGCAGGTTTTAATGCCTAGGAGGAGGCGTTTGATATTCATCGCCTTTATAACGGGGCACATACCCGTCTTTCTTTTCTACGCCAACCTCGACCTTTCCAACCTCGAGTTCCAGCACCCAGGTTTCAACCTAATTGCCCCGAGCTTCCCAGTCATGTCCGGACCCAGCCCTCAAGGCCGGTGGGTGGCCTCCTCCGTCACACAGGAGGATATCACGATGCTCCGGGCTGCAAGATATCTGACCGCGGACATCCTCCACAGGCTCCCTGCTAAAGGGCAGGTTATTCCTACCCCTAGATCGGGCGAGAGGGTCATATTCATCTCCCACTTCCTCCGGGGGATAGGGTTCGCTCTCCATCCCTTCGTCTGAGGACTCATGTTCTATTACGGGCTAGATTTTCACGATCTAGCTCCGGACTCCTTTCTTCATATCTCAGCGTTCATCGTCATGTGCGAGGCCTTTCTCCGCATTCCCCCACACATCGGCTTATGGCTCAAGACCTTTAATGTGAAGCCGAAGGTAGTCGAGGGGAAGCAAGCGGTGTGTGGCGGTGCTACGGTGAGCAAACTCGCCAATATCCCTTGGCCAAAAGGCTCTTTTATGGAAACTTTTGACCTATGGCAGCGGGAGTGGTTTTACATCACTGAACCCCGTGGTACCAAGTGGGCAGCTACACCTACATTCTGGTCTAGCCCTCCATTACAGCTTGCATCATGGATTAATAAGGGGCTGGACTGGGGATCGATCGATGAAGTGCACACGCTACAAAGCCGCATCCGAAGCCTCATCGAAAAGGACACCGCCCTCATCAATGTAATCCAAGTAATGTTAGTCTGCTGGTTCCTACCGTGCCAGTGACGGTCTCTCCACATGTGGGAGTTCAATTCGGAAGGACCACGGACCCTTCAGCACTTCTTCGGCACGACGCACGGAGGAATTGAAGGAAATATGCCCTAGAGGCAATAATAAAGTATTATATATTTCCTCATATCATGATAAATGTTTATTATTCATGCTAGAATTGTATTAACCGGAAACATAATACATGTGTGAATACATAGACAAACAGAGTGTCACTAGTATGCCTCTGCTTGACTAGCTCGTTAATCAAAGATGGTTATGTTTCCTAGCCATAGACATGAGTTGTCATTTGATTAACGGGATCACCTCATTAGGAGAATGACGTGATTGACATGACCCATTACGTTAGCTTAGCACCCGATCGTTTAGTATGTTGCTATTGCTTTCTTCATGACTTATACATGTTCCTATGACTATGAGATTATGCAACTCCCGTTTACCAGAGGAACACTTTGTGTGCTACCAAACGTCACAACGTAACTGGGTGATTATAAAGGTGCTCTACAGGTGTCTCCAAAGGTACTTGTTGGGTTGGCGTATTTCGAGATTAGGATTTGTCACTCCGATTGTCGGAGAGGTATCTCTGGGCCCACTCGGTAATGCACATCACCATAAGCCTTGCAAGCATTGTGACTAATGAGTTAGTTGCGGGATGATGTATTACGGAACGAGTAAAGAGACTTGCCGGTAACGAGATTGAACTAGGTATCGAGATACCAATGATCGAATCTCGGGCAAGTAACATACCGATGACAAAGGGAACAACATATGTTGTTATGCGGTCTGACCGATAAAGATCTTCGTAAAATATGTGGGAGCCAATATGGGCATCCAGGTCCCGCTATTGGTTATTGACCGGAGAGGTGTCTCGGTCATGTCTACATAGTTCTCGAACCCAAAGGGTCCGCACGCTTAAAGTTACGATGACAGTTTTATTATGAGTTTATATGTTTTGATGTACCGAAGGTTGTTCGGAGTCCCGGATGTGATCACGGACATGACGAGGAGTCTCGAAATGGTCGAGACGTAAAGATTGATATATTGGACAACTATATTCGGACACCGGAAGTGTTCCGGAGAAGTTTCGGATTAAACCGGAGTGCCGGAGGGTTACCGGAACCTCCCGGGGAAGTATTGGGCCTTAGTGGGCCTTGAGGGAAGAGAGAGGGCAGCAGCCATGAGGTGGTGCGCCCCCTCCCAGGAGGAGTCCTAGTTGGACTAGGAGGGGGGGTGCAGCCCCCTTTCCCTCTCCCTCTCCCTCTCTTTCCTTCCCCCCTTCTTTTCCTAGTAGGACTAGGAAAGGGGAGTCCTACTCCTACTAGGAGGAGGACTCCCCCCCTCTCCTTGGCGCGCCCATAGGCAGCCGGCCTCCCCCTTGCTCCTTTATATACGGGGGCAGGGGGGCACCTCTAGACACACTTGATATACGATATTTTAGCCGTGTGCGGTGCCCCCCTCCACCAGATTACACCTCGATAATACCGTCGCGGAGCTTAGGCGAAGCCCTGCGTCGGTGGAACATCATCATCGTCACCACGCCGTCGTGCTGACGAAACTCTCCCTCAACACTCGGCTGGATCGGAGTTCGAGGGACGTCATCGAGCTGAACATGTGTAGAACTTCGGAGGTGCCGTGCGTTCGGTACTTGATCGGTCGGATCGTGAAGACGTATGACTACATCAACCGCGTTGTGATAACGCTTCCGCTGTCGGTCTACGAGGGTACGTGGACAACACTCTCCCCTCTCGTTGCTATGCATCACCATGATCTTGCGTGTGCGTAGGAAATTTTTGAAATTACGCCGTTCCGCAACAGTGGCATCCGAGCCTGGTTTTATGCGTTGATGCTATGCACGAGTAGAACACAAGTGAGTTGTGGGCGATATAAGTCATACTGCTTACCAGCATGTCATACTTTGGTTCAGCGGTATTGTGAGATGAAGCGGCCCGGACCGACATTACGCGTACGCTTACGCGAGACTGGTTTCACCGTTCGGAGCACTCGTTGCTTAAAGGTGACTGGCGGGTGTCTGTCTCTCTCACTTTAGTTGAACCGAGTGTGGCTACGCCCGGTCCTTGCGAAGGTTAAAACAGCACCAACTTGACAAACTATCGTTGTGGTTTTGATGCGTAGGTAAGAACGGTTCTTGCTAAGCCCGTAGCAGCCACGTAAAACTTGCAACAACAAAGTAGAGGACGTCTAACTTGTTTTTGCAGGGCATGTTGTGATGTGATATGGTCAAGACATGATGTGATATAATGTGTTGTATGAGATGATCATGTTTTGTAATCAAGTTATCGGGAACTGGCAGGAGCCATATGGTTGTCGCTTTATTGTATGAGATGCAATCGCCATGTAATAGTTTTACTTTATCACTAAGCGGTAGCGATAGTCGTAAAAGCAATAAGTTGGCGAGACGACAACGATGCTACGATGGAGATCAAGGTGTCGAGACGGTGACGATGGTGATCATGACGGTGCTTCGGAGATGGAGATCACAAGCACGGTGCTTCGGAGATGGAGATCACAAGCACAAGATGATGATGGCCATATCATATCACTTATATTGATTGCATGTGATGTTAATCCTTTATGCATCTTATCTTGCTTTGATTGACGGTAGCATTATAAGATGATCTCTCACTAAAATTTCAAGATAAAAGTGTTCTCCCTGAGTATGCACCGTTGCAAAAGTTCTTCGTGCTGAGACACCACGTGTTAATCGGGTGTGATAGGCTCTACGTTCAAATACAACGGGTGCAAAACAGTTGCACACGCGGAATACTCAGGTTAAACTTGACGAGCCTAGCATATGTACAGATATGGCCTCGGAACACAGAGACCGAAAGGTCGAGCGTGAATCATATGGTAGATATGATCAACATAGTGATGTTCACCATTGAAACTACTCCATCTCACGTGTTAATCGGACATGGTTTAGTTGCTTTGGATCACGTAATCACTTAGATGATTAGAGAGATGTCTATCTAAGTGGGAGTTCTTAAGTAATATGATTAATTGAACTTAAATTTATCATGAACTTAGTACCTGATAGTATCTTGCTTGTCTATGTTAATTGTAGATATATGGCCCGTGCTGTTGTGCCGTTGAATTTTAATGCGTTCCTTGAGAAAGCTAAGTTGAAAGATGATGGTAGCAATTACACGGACTGGGTCCGTTACTTGAGGATTATCCTCATTGCTGCACAGAAGAATTACGTCCTGGAAGCACCGCTAGGTGCCAGGCCTCCTGCAAGAGCTACGCCAGAAGTTATGAACGTCTGGCAAAGCAAAGCTGATGACTACTCAATAGTTCAGTGTGCCATGCTTTACGGCTTAGAACCGGGACTTCAACGACGTTTTGAACGTCATGGAGCATATGAGATGTTCCAGGAGTTGAAGTTAATATTTCAAGCAAATGCCCGGATTGAGAGATATGAAGTCTCCAATAAGTTCTATAGCTGCAAGATGGAAGAGAATAGTTCTGTCAGTGAGCATATACTCAGAATGTCTGGGTATAATAATCACTTAATTCAACTGGGAGTTCAACTTCCGGATGATTGCGTCATTGACAGAATTCTTCAATCACTGCCACCAAGCTACAAGAGCTTCGTGATGAACTATAACATGCAAGGGATGAATAAGACGATTCCCGAGCTCTTCGCAATGCTAAAGGCAGCGGAGGTAGAAATCAAAAAGGAGCATCAAGTGTTGATGGTCAGTAAAACCACTAGTTTCAAGAAAAAGGGCAAAGGGAAGAAGAAAGGGAACTTCAAGAAGAATAGCAAGCAAGTTGCTGTTCAGGAGAAGAAATCCAAGTCTGGACCTAAGCCTGAAACTGAGTGCTTCTACTGTAAGCAGACTGGCCACTGGAAGCGGAACTGCCCCAAGTATTTGGCGGATAAGAAGGATGGCAAGGTTAACAAAGGTATATGTGATATACATGTTATTGATGTGTACCTTACTAATACTCGCAGTAGCACCTGGGTATTTGATACTGGTTCTGTTGCTAATATTTGCAACTCGAAACAGGGGCTACGGATTAAGCGAAGTTTGGCTAAGGACGAGGTGACGATGCGCGTGGGAAATGGTTCCAAAGTCGATGTGATCGCCGTCGGCACGCTACCTCTACATCTACCTTCGGGATTAGTTTTAGACCTAAATAATTGTTATTTGGTGCCAGCGTTGAGCATGAACATTATATCTGGATCTTGTTTAATGCGAGACGGTTATTCATTTAAATCAGAGAATAATGGTTGTTCTATTTATATGAATAATATCTTTTATGGTCATGCACCCTTGAAGAGTGGTCTATTTTTAATGAATCTCGATAGTAGTGATACACATATTCATAATGTTGAAGCCAAAAGATGCAGAGTTAATAATGACAGTGCAACTTATTTGTGGCACTGCCGTTTGGGTCATATCGGTGTAAAGCGCATGAAGAAACTCCATACTGATGGAATTTTGGAATCACTTGATTTTGAATCACTTGGTACTTGCGAACCGTGCCTTATGGGCAAGATGACCAAAACACCGTTCTCCGGAACTATGGAGAGAGCAACAGATTTGTTGGAAATCATACATACAGATGTATGTGGCCCGATGAATATTGAAGCTCGTGGCGGATATCGTTATTTTCTCACCTTCACAGATGATTTGAGCAGATATGGGTATATCTACTTAATGAAACATAAGTCTGAAACATTTGAAAAGTTCAAAGAATTTCAGAGTGAAGTTGAAAATCATCGTAACAAGAAAATAAAATTCCTACGATCTGATCGTGGAGGGGAATATTTGAGTTACGAGTTAGGTCTACATTTGAAACAATGCGGAATAGTTTCGCAACTCACGCCACCCGGAACACCACAGTGTAATGGTGTGTCTGAACGTCGTAATCGTACTTTATTAGATATGGTGCGAACTATGATGTCTCTTACTGATTTACCGCTATCGTTTTGGGGTTATGCTTTAGAGACGGCTGCATTCACTCTAAATAGGACACCATCGAAATCCGTTGAGACGACGCCTTTTGAACTATGGTTTGGCAAGAAACCAAAGTTGTCGTATCTTAAAGTTTGGGGCTGCGATGCTTATGTGAAGAAACTTCAACCTGATAAGCTCGAGCCTAAATCGGAGAAATGTGTCTTCATAGGATACCCAAAGGAGACCATTGGGTACACCTTCTATCACAGATCCGAAGGCAAGATATTTGTTGCTAGAAATGGATCCTTTCTAGAGAAGGAGTTTCTCTCGAAAGATGTGAGTGGGAGGAAAGTAGAACTTGATGAGGTAACTGTACCTGCTCCCTTATTGGAAAGTAGATCATCGCAGAGATCAGTTTCTGCGACACCTACACCAAGTAGTGAGGAAGTTAATGATAATGATCATGAAACTTCAGATCAAGTTATTACTGAACTTCGTAGGTCAACCAGACCAAGATCCGCACCAGAGTGGTACGGTAATCCTGTTTTGGAGGTCATGTTACTAGACCATGGCGAACCTACGAACTATGAAGAAGCGATGGTGAGCCCAGATTCCGCAAAATGGCTTGAAGCCATGAAATCCGAGATGGGATCCATGTATGAGAACAAAGTATGGACTTTGGTTGACCTGCCCGATGGTCGGCAAGCCATTGAAAATAAATGGATCTTCAAGAAGAAGACTGACGCTGATGGTAATGTTACTGTCTATAAAGCTCGACTTGTTGCGAAAGGTTTTCGACAAGTTCAAGGAATTGACTACGATGAGACCTTCTCACCCGTAGCGATGCTTAAGTCTGTCCGAATCATGTTAGCAATGGCCGCATTTTATGATTATGAAATTTGGCAAATGGATATCAAAACTGCGTTCCTGAATGGATTTCTGGAAGAAGAGTTGTATATGATGCAACCGAAAGGTTTTGTCGATCCAAAGGGAGCTAACAAAGTGTGCAAGCTCCAGCGATCCATTTATGGACTGGTGCAAGCCTCTCGGAGTTGGAATAAACGCTTTGATAGTGTGATCAAAGCATTTGGTTTTATACAGACTTTTGGAGAAGCCTGTATTTACAAGAAAGTGAGTGGGAGCTCGATAGCATTTCTGATATTATATGTGGATGACATATTACTGATTGGAAATGATATAGAATTTCTGGATAGCATAAAGGGATACTTGAATAAGAGTTTTTCAATGAAAGACCTCGGTGAAGCTGCATATATATTAGGCATTAAGATCTATAGAGATAGATCAAGACGCTTAATTGGACTTTCACAAAGCACATACCTTGACAAAGTTTTGAAGAAGTTCAAAATGGATCAAGCAAAGAAAGGGTTCTTGCCTATATTACAAGGTGTGAGATTGAGTAAGACTCAATGCCCGACCACTGCAGAAGATAGAGAGAAAATGAAAGATGTTCCCTATGCTTCAGCCATAGGCTCTATCATGTATGCAATGCTGTGTACCAGACCTGATGTGTCCCTAGCTATAAGTTTAGCAGGGAGGTACCAAAGTAATCCAGGAGTGGATCACTGGACAGCGGTCAAGAACATCCTGAAATACCTGAAAAGGACTAAGGATATGTTTCTCGTATATGGAGGTGACAAAGAGCTCATCGTAAGGGGTTACGTTGATGCAAGCTTTGACACTGATCCGGACGATTCGAAATCGCAAACCGGATACGTATTTCCATTGAACGGTGGAGCTGTCAGTTGGTGGAGTTCCAAGCAAAGTGTCGTGGCGGGATCTACGTGTGAAGCGGAATACATAGCTGCTTCAGAAGCAGCGAATGAAGGAGTCTGGATGAAGGAGTTCATATCCGATCTAGGTGTCATACCTAGTACATCGGGACCAATGAAAATCTTTTGTGATAATACTGGTGCAATTGCCTTAGCAAAGGAATCCAGATTTCACAAGAGAACCAAGCACATCAGAAGACACTTCAATTCCATCCGGGATTTAGTCCAGGTGGGAGACATAGAAATTTGCAAGATACATACGGATCTGAATGTAGCAGATCCGTTGACTAAGCCTCTTCCACGAGCAAAACATGATCAGCACCAAGACTCCATGGGTGTAAGAATCATTACTATGTAATCTAGATTATTGACTCTAGTGCAAGTGGGAGACTGAAGGAAATATGCCCTAGAGGCAATAATAAAGTATTATATATTTCCTTATATCATGATAAATGTTTATTATTCATGCTAGAATTGTATTAACCAGAAACATAATACATGTGTGAATACATAGACAAACAGAGTGTCACTAGTATGCCTCTGCTTGACTAGCTCGTTAATCAAAGATGGTTATGTTTCCTAGCCATAGACATGAGTTGTCATTTGATTAACGGGATCACCTCATTAGGAGAATGACGTGATTGACATGACCCATTACGTTAGCTTAGCACCCGATCGTTTAGTATGTTGCTATTGCTTTCTTCATGACTTATACATGTTCCTATGACTATGAGATTATGCAACTCCCGTTTACCGGAGGAACACTTTGTGTGCTACCAAACGTCACAATGTAACTGGGTGATTATAAAGGTGCTCTACAGGTGTCTCCAAAGGTACTTGTTGGGTTGGCGTATTTCGAGATTAGGATTTGTCACTCCGATTGTCGGAGAGGTATCTCTGGGCCCACTCGATAATGCACATCACCATAAGCCTTGCAAGCATTGTGACTAATGAGTTAGTTGCGGGATGATGTATTACAGAACGAGTAAAGAGACTTGCCGGTAACGAGATTGAACTAGGTATCGAGATACCGACGATCGAATCTCGGGCAAGTAACATACCGATGACAAAGGGAACAACGTATGTTGTTATGCGGTCTGACCGATAAAGATCTTCGTAGAATATGTGGGAGCCAATATGGGCATCCAGGTTCCGGAGAAGTTTCGGATTAAACCGGAGTGCCGGAGGGTTACCGGAACCCCCCGGGGAAGTATTGGGCCTTAGTGGGCCTTGAGGGAAGAGAGAGGGCAGCCGCCAGGAGGTGGTGCGCACCCTCCCAGGAGGAGTCCTAGTTGGACTAGGAGGGGGGGGGGGGGCGCAGCCCCCTTTCCCTCTCCCTCTCCCTCTCTTTCCTTCCCCCCTTCTTTTCCTAGTAGGACTAGGAAAGGGGAGTCCTACTCCTACTAGGAGGAGGACTCCCCCCCTCTCCTTGGCGCGCCCATAGGCAGCCGGCCTCCCCCTTGCTCCTTTATATACGGGAGCAGGGGGGCACCTCTAGACACACTTGATATACGATATTTTAGCCGTGTGCGGTGCCCCCCTCCACCAGATTACACCTCGATAATACCGTCGCGGTGCTTAGGCGAAGCCCTGCGTCGGTGGAACATCATCATCGTCACCACCCCGTCGTGCTGACGAAACTCTCCCTCAACACTCGGCTGGATCGGAGTTCGAGGGACGTCATAGAGCTGAACGTGTGTAGAACTTCAGAGGTGCCGTGCGTTCGGTACTTGATCGGTCGGATCGTGAAGACGTACGACTACATCAACCGCGTTGTGATAACGCTTCCGCTGTCGGTCTACGAGGGTACGTGGACAACACTCTCCCCTCTCGTTGCTATGCATCACCATGATCTTGCGTGTGCGTAGGAAATTTTTGAAATTACGCCGTTCCGCAACAGGAATGTGGAAGTTATTCTTCGGGACACGAAAACAGTGGCCGGATACCACCGAGGGCATCGGCCTCGACTGCAATCATCCGGATACCTCGATAAGCACTCGACTCCCAAGCACAGCTTAGTTAAATATCCCGTAACAATATACTCAGAAAACCATCTTCGACCAGGGCTAGATAAACAAGGCAGAAAGAATTAGGTGTTCGGCCCCTCTTCCCGAAGACTCAGCTGATCCTGTGTTAACAAGGATGCTGGCTTCGGTGCCATATCAAATGCCGGCGAAGGGGGACGAGGAGGAGGGCAAGAAGGCCAAAGGTGGTCTCCATTATAAAGGTGCACCAGACACTATGTCCGGGGAGATTGGAACTCCCTTTTCCGAAGGCAAAAGAGAAGGAGAAACTGACATCCCTCCTCCCCATGGGAAGAAGAGGAGCGCCTTCGAAGATTTGGAGGTAAAGTCTCCTAAGCGAGGGAAGATATCCCTGTCAGGTGGTTCGGGTTCGGAAGACGACGTTGTCGCACAGCTCCTCCGTAAGGACAAACCCTTAGCTGAATCGTAAGTGAATCAGGGGTGCCTTAAACATATCTCGTTCCTTTCTGGTTACAAGGGTAACATATGAAATATATGCTTGTAGTTCGACATGCAGTCTTCTTGAACAGTCCTCCTCCTCGAGGGATCTTCTTCCGGAGATGATGGAAAGCGAAACGCCTCCGTATACCTCCTCGCCCAATAGGGCAGACGACTTCGAGGTGTCGTCCCGGAGGATGTCTCCCGATCAACAAGTGGCGCGAGGGACAATGAAGACCACGCCCGAAGGTGATACTTAGGCCGTCCAGGGTCTGGGGCATGCGGCCACTACGGGGACCAACACTAAAGGCCCCAGACTATCCGTTTACAGCTGGAGATGACTCTAGGGTCGAGTAAACATATCCCTTCGAAGGGAGTCCGTAGTCCCGCAACCGCTTCCAGGAATCCGGAGGCGCCGGATACATTGATGGGCATGTTGCAACATGCGTCCGCCTCAGAGGAACATCGTACCATAATGGGTATGGTAGTTGAGAGGATTCTGTCCGCGAGAAGTGGATTAAATGAAGCCTTCATGAGCTTGCTAAGAGGCTTCGAGGTATGCAATGTAATATCTTCAATTGTACTCTACATGCAAAATGCACCTGTGTATAGATAGTAGCCCCTGAGACTCTGGTTGGCGTCCAAAGGAAGGCGATCAGAGGATCAAAAAGATATGCCCAGGAAATAATCTAATTAATTGGAACATAGGCTATTACATCCATGGCGACCGCCCACGCTATAGAGGTTGCAGGTCTGAAGCAGAAACTTGATGTGGTGGATGACGACATCAGCTTATTAACAGGCGGCTCGACGAGGCGCAAGGTATGTTTTGGGGCGGTCGGCATATGTATGTATAATAATATGAGCACGAAGCTGAGAATTATATACTGAGACATGCATAACTGCAGATAGTGCCGCCGCGGTTGAGACCCTTCGGGCTGAACTTGTTCGAGCCAAGGAGCAAGCCAGGATGTGTAATGTGGCTACCAAGAAGGCAGCTGATGAGTTAAAGGCCGAACAGGCTGCTCGGCGCCAGTGCGAGGAGAGAATTTCTACCATGGCACGCGAGCTAAAGGAAGCCACTGTCCGGTGCGAATTCCTCGAGAAGGATAACAAAGCCAAAACAGCCGATCTCGACAAGGCCTTACAAGAGGCGAGAGAAGCACGATCCGAGTCTAGAGCGGCTCGGAGGAGATCCGTCTCGGAGGAGTTCTCCAGACGCATTCTTGGACTTGCCGAAGAAGTCTCCGATGCGACACAGTTTTTCCAAGCAAAAGAAGGGCATGCAACGAAGAAGCTTTTCTGGTCGCAATTCAGCACGCCAAAGTGTCCGCTATTGTTGAACGAACAGATGCCCCAGTGGGCCGAGCTCCACAAGAAATCCAGATCTGCCATGAAGGACATCGTGCTCCGGCTGTGGCCGACAGAGCCAATTCCGAATAGTTATTTCGGTTTGGTGCAGCGACTTGTGGATGCGGTGCCGCGTATCGACGATGTTAAGCGGTCAACGTGCATTGAAGGTGCACGGATGGCCTTTTCCCGTGTCAAGACGTACTGGGCGAAGATGAAGGCCACCGACGTTGCATCAAAGAGTCCACCCGGGGGCAAGGACCATCACACGCCGGAGCATTACTTTGAGGATGTCCTAGAGGGCGCCCGCTTGATAGAGGGTCAGTGCTCGAAAGATATGACATTCGAGTGAATGTACCAAAATTGTAAAAACAATATTTTGGTATATTAAGGCTATGTTTTTTATACTTTTGCCTGAAAGTTTTGGTTCCTGTGCAGCCGTTTTTTGTATAATCAGAAAGTTTACGAGTCGTCAGCTTCGGCCCCCTCGCATATAATACGGGGGTGTTCGGAAAAGCACTTGATCACTCTTGACCCAACGTCTTGGTCCGTGAAGGAGGTGTCAATGCAACGAACTAGGCTATCGGACTATAGGATTTTAACACTTTCACTTAGCCATAGGAGTTTAATGGTGGGTCTACGATATAGCCCCTGATATGTACGCGGTTATCCGAATACGGTGCGTTACATAGGTGACCAGAAGAACGGTCCTTCGTGGAATACAGAAGGAATCACGAAAGATTCTGATAAGTCATCGAGTGGTTGACCATCTCTCGCCGCATCATGACAGTCAGTTTTCAGCTTTCTCTATTTCGGTGCTTGACCAGATGAACCAGAAACACAATCGCAGTAGTTCTCCCTTTACTACCCTAGTCGATAGGGCGGAACGTAAGGTAGTAAGCACAGGAGCCGGGCAACCCAACTATTGACCAAAGACATGATTCAGAGCTGATGTATATAAGGCCAAACTCGTGACGCCGAAGTGTGCTAAAAAGCTCTTCGGACTTGTCGGCAACTCATATGTTGCCGTATCGAGCCCCTGGCAATTTGTGCCGAGGTGCGTGCATGAAACAACCGAAGAAGCAAAACTCAGCTCGCAGAGAAAGCGAATACTGAATACGGGTTATGTTCACTGAAATCTGATTGACACGTCAAACGCAATCTTACAGATTATAACGCCACTACCCGGGCTATTTGACATGCCGGGGGTCGAAGGCTGAGGAAAAAGGCACTTTACAGGTTTTGAAAAAAGAGTGCGGTCTTACAAAAAATCATTTGGACCTCCTGTCTCACGTCTGCGCTGCCTTGCCTCAGCGAAAGGACTCCTTAGCAGGAATAGCCTTTGGTTATTTATACAAAGCCGAACTCGGAAAGAGTCCATAAGATGGCCAGGCTTTGAGTCACCTGTGGTAAAAGATAAAAAATAGTTAGAAAAAGGAAAAAAGACTAGTAGAGTGCGGACTGCAGTGTAGGTATGTCCGTATTGTGCCTCCGCTGATGACCAGGGTATTTTAAGTGCATAGTTATGTATGCGCGGTACAAACTTCGCGGCTATATGGGGCGGGCGACGGAGGCCGAACTGGTAATCCAGCTCTGCGATTGATCGGTTCTGTTTAATAGAGACCGGCGGCTTGATGGCCGATGAGATGGGCGGCTTGATAAGGCCGCTCTGTACTTCGGCCGCAGTAGCCATAGTATGCTCCTCTGTACGGAGGGAGCATTCCGTATTTCCGTTAATCGTGATGACGCCGCGTGGACCGAGCATCTTAAGCTGGAGATAGGCGTAATGTGGGACCGCGTTAAAATGAGCAAAAGCGGTACGCCCGAGTAGTGCATGGCAGCTACTGCGGAGCGGGACAATCTCGAAGGTCAAGCCTTCGCTTCGAAAGTTATTCGGCGAGCCGAAAACGACTTCCAATGTAATTGAGCCCGTGCAGTGAGCTTCTACGCCAGATACTGTTCCCTTGAAGGTAGTTGTGGTGGGCTTGATTCTTGAAGGATCAATGCCCATTTTGCAGACAGTGTCTTGGTAGAGTAGATTAAGGCTACTGCCATTGTCAATAAGGACTTCCGTGAGATGGAACCCATCGATAATTGGATCGAGGATGAGAGCCGCCGAACCTTCGTGAAAGATACTGGCTGGTTAGTCCTTGCGATCAAAAGTGATCGGGCAGGCCACCTATTGGCTTAATTTTGGGGCGACTTGCTCTATGGCGTTGGCGTCCCGTAGCGCGCGCTTGCACTCCCCTGTAGGGATGTGCGTCACGCATACCATGTTCACTGTTTTTACTTCGGGGGGAAATTTCTTCTGAACCCCGGTGTTCGGTTGGCGAGTCTCTTCGTCGTCGCTGTCACTGGGCGGCCCGTTCACCTTGTGTGCGGCATTAAGCTTGCCAGCTTGTTTAAAGACCCAATAGCTTTTGTTGGTGTGATTGGCTGGTTTAATGGGCGTGCCATGAATCTGGCAGGGCCGATCCAGTATTTTGTCTAAATTGGATGGTCCGTCTCTGTTTGCCTTGAATGACTGTTTCCGTTGACCGGGTTTGGAGCCACTGAATCCAGTGTTGACCGTCGTGTCTTGCGTTCCTTCATTATTATTTCGACTCTTGTTTTCATTGCGTCGTGGCTTGCCATTGCCGTCTCGAACTTCAGAAGTGCCCGGATCAATGGTGTTGTTGCTTCTACGAGCGGGCCAGCTGTCTTCTCCCGCGCAAAAGCGGGTCATCAGAGCGGTAAGGGCAACCATGGATTTTGTTTTTTCTTGACCGAGGTGGCGGGCAAGCCACTCATCTCGGACGCTATGTTTAAAGCCCGCGAGGGCTTCGGCATCCGGACAATCGACAGTTTGGTTCTTTTTTATTAAGAACCTAGTCCAGAGCTTCCTGGCTGACTCCCCGGGCTGCTGGATGATGTGACGTAGGTCATCGGCGTCCGGAGGCCGGACATATGTACCTTGGAAGTTATCGTGGAAGGCATCTTCCAAGTCTTCCCAGCTGCCAATGGAGTTCTCTGGGAGGCTGTTCAGCCAGTGCCGCGCTGGTCCCTTTAGTTTTAGTGGGAGGTATTTGATGGCGTGGAGGTCATCACCGTTGGCCATGTGGATATGGAGAAGGAAATCTTCAATCCATACTGCGGCATCTGTTGTTCCATCCCATCGTATGATCCGATATTCATGGGTTTAAACCCTTCCAGGAATTCGTGTTCCATTACTTCATCAGTGAAGCAAAGGGGGTGTGCGGCGCCTCCATATCGGGCCAAGTCGCGACGTAGCTCGGATGGAGTTTGTTTGCGGTGTTCGGCCCGTGCGTGGTTGTGTTTGTCACGTCCGGCTAGATGGCCGTCGTCGTCGTTGTCCAGGTCTGGTCTGACCTGCTCCGTTGTCCAGGTCCTGCCGCAGGTCATATATATGCCCCCGAGCTGTTGCGTCTCTGACCTTACGACGAGGTGCAACGGGCTGGAGTTCGGCTTGAGTTGCCGCTTTGTCCCGGCCACACGGTGGTCGGTCAGCCGTGTTACGCGTTGATGGTACGGGCTCCAGCGCCTCGTCATCGAATTGAGGTAGCAATTTGCGCTTCGGGTAACTTTTGGTTGGGCACTCGAGGCCGCATTCCTCGGCTGCCAGGACATTAGTCCCTCTATCGTTGAGCAGATCTTAATCAGCTTGAAGTTGCTGCTGCTTCTTTTTCAGGCTCCTAGCAGTGGCTATTAGCCGGCCTTAAAGAGCTCCTGCTCGAGAGGTTCCTCAGGCACGATAAAATCCTCGTTGCCGAGGCTCACCTCATCCTCGGAGAGCGGAAGGTAGTTACTGTCCTCCGAGTCTTCGTTTACGGCCTGTTCATCAGGGCTGGTTCGCCCATCTTCCCGTTCATCCTGTTCGGAGGTTGGCTTAACGGGGTCTTCATTGTCCTCGGCATCGTCTAGAGTGTTGTTTTCTCCTGTGCCGGTATTGCTGTCTTTCCCGCGGCGTGGCTTAGAGCGGCGCCATTGACGTTGGCGCTTTGGCTGTATCTCATGAGGTTTGTCCTCGACTGGATCTTCCTTGTCATCGCCGCTATTCTCTTCGGGTGTGTCCACCATGTACACGTCATACGAAGAGGTGGCCGTCCAGCGTCTGGTAAACGGCGGGTTTTGGGCCTGCTCTTCTCCAGCATTGTCGTCCACACTGTCGATGTCTTCGGAGCCATAATCGAGCATATCGGTTAAGTCCTCGACAGTGGCTATAAATTGGGTGGTGGGTGGGACGTAAAATTCTCTGCTCTCAGCCCCTAGTCCGGGCTGGCATAGTTCGAACATTGCTTCTCTGTAATGACAAGGGATCACATTATGTCCAGGGCCTCGCTTAAAGGCGAGGTTTGGCCCCAGGGAAGAGAGCCCGTGGAGTGCGGCGAGAGGGAAGCTCCTTGGCCGAACTCACACGATGTTGACTCCGAGGATTAGGAGCCAGTGTCCGGAGAAGGGTCCGGCTCCATGATGGCTCCCAGCGATACTACTTCCTCCGGCTCTCCCACGATGGGCCTAATGGCCGCAGATAGTCCGGCGAGCTCAAGGAGCCCGTCTTCGGACCTGGCGATACGCTCCGGATCTAAGGCTAGAGCGGAGGTTGAGGGCCCAAATCCCTGGAAGATCAAGTCTCCTCGGATATCAGCGACATAATCCAGATTTCCAAACCTAATCTGGTGGCCTGGGGCGTAGCTGTCGATCTGCTCTAGATGGCCAAGCGAGTTGGCCCGTAGTGCGAAGCCGCCGAACACAAAGATCTGGCCGGGGATGAAAACCTCCCCCAAGGCAGCGTTGTTGTAGATGATTGATGGAGCCATCGAACCTTTTGGTGACAACGCAGCGGAACTCTCAATGAAAGCACCAATGTCGGTGTCAAAACCGGCGGATCTCGGGTAGGGGGTCCCGAACTGTGCGTCTAAGGTTGATGGTAACAGGGGACGGGGGACACGATGTTTACCCAGGTTCGGGCCCTCTCTTTGGAGGTAATACCCTACTTCCTGGTTGATTGATCTTGATGAATATGAGTATTACAAGAGTCATCTACCACGAGACCGTAATGGCTAAAACCCTATAAGTCTAGCCTATATGATTATTATTGCCTCTACGGACTAAACCCTCCGGTTTATATAGACACCGGAGGGGACTAGGGTTATACAAAGTCGGTTACAGAGAAAGGAATCTTCATATCCGAATGCCAAGCTTGCCATCCATGCCAAGGAGAGTCCTATCCGGACATGAGAGAGATTCTTCTGTCTTGTATCTTCACTGCCCATCAGTCCGGCCCACGTTCCTCCGGACGCCCGAGGACCCCTTAATCCAGGACTCCCTCAATCATCACTGCCCAAACTTTTTTTCTAGTCGAATTACCGATATTTGTTTTTACTTTATGCTTTACAACGCACAATTCCATGAATCATAAAATAGATTAAGGGCTTCTTTGATTCAAAGGATTCTCAAACGAATTTTGGAGGATTCTAATCCTTAGGAATTTTTCCTATCTTGGTTGTTTAATTCGTAGGATTGTAAACCATGGGAATTTTTTCATAGGATTCATTTGCACTAGATTTCATAGGAAACATCCCATCCACTCAAACCTCTTTGAAAGAATCCTGCGTTTTTCTATGCACAATCAAACACTTGTACAATCCTGTAGGATTCAAGACGACATTCCACTCTAATCCCATGTTTTTCCTAATCCCGCGTTTTGAAAATCCTACGAATCATAGAGGCCCTTGCTTTTTTATAAAAACTAATTGATTTTGAATGAGATGAACTATAAGAATTAAACGAACGTCTACATCACGCATATATGACTCAAAGCTTACATGCTATAGTGTGGTATCTATCTATCTATCTATCTATACCCATACTAATCATGCACTCCGTAAAAATTCCCACGTTAATTAGTAATTACCGTCCGTTCATCTAAGGTGGGACCGAATTATTACGGTGTAGATCAACACGTGAAATCCTACATAAAAAAACTCGAAGAGAAAAAAATCTCAACGAGTCCTTGCACTGTGTCCCACCTGTTTAGCAAACACTTTCTCAAAACAAAACCCTTCCTCGCAGACCCCACCTCCTCCCATTGCTACTTCTCCCCAAGTTTTCGCTGCCCCCACCATGCTCCCCTTCCTCACCCCCAGTCCTCGCTAAGGTCTCCACTGCCTCCTTTATATGAACATCGAATCCAAGCTCGGCCAGCACATATCCGCCGGTCAAGGCATCTCCTCTCCTGGCCAAGATCTTCACTGCCTTCTTTGTGCGAAGATCAGCCACTGTGTTGCCACGGGTTTCTTCTCCAATGGCTTACGATCCTATCTCAACAAACCCCAGATCCCAGGTTCCTTCTGCCAATAAAAGCTTGATTCAATCCCTAACCAATTGCAGATGCTTATTAGCGTTAGATCGGTTTGGTTCAATTCAACCTACACGAATGGTACTGTATGTAGCTAAGGGGGATTGGTTGCAGAGGGGGCAGTGGAAGGAGGATGGCCATGCTATGTCACGGGAGAGTGACTAGGGGTGTTTTTCTTCCCTATGAGACAATAGTGTCTCCCTCTCTGATCTGATCAGGTACTCTATCTCTTCATAGTCAAATCTGACAGCTTATGAACTCCTCGATTGTATGCAGTTGGGTTGCAACAGTTTTTTATTCAATGGTAGATTGAAGCGGGCGTTTGTCATGAATTATATGGTTTGTTTCTATTCAATCTTACTGAGTAAGTTTGATATATTTTCGTTTTCTTTTCATTACAAAGAACTTAGTCTGACATGACGAGAGTACCAGTTTGTGGCTTTTTTTTGAGGGATACCAGTTTGTGGCTATAAGCATGTGATTTATGACTCAAAATGTGTGTATTCAGTTGAGTCAGATGTGCTAATTACTAGCATCTATTTTTTGTTTCTAAAATAATTAGTATAATTGATTCACATATGAGATGCCTTAGGCCGCCTGACACTCATGATTTTTTGCTTTGCGAATTTTTTTGCAGTATAATATACACCAAGAGTTGTATAAATCTGTAAAGGGCAACATACCTGCAGTACAAGAAATTATAAAAAGTAAATAGCGTCGAAACGATTGTTGATTTTTTTGGCTGGAAATAGGAGATCTATTAAGCAATAATAACGTTCGGAAGATGGTTGCTGATAACTATACATTTTTATTGATAGTCATCTACTTGGATGTGCTTCAAGCATGAATAGTAGATACCTTCACGCACGAATAGTTGAAATCTTACAGTACATAAATCATATTGTTTGCCACAGATCATTTCTTATGTAGTTTTCCTTTACTGAGTCCGTATCTTTTGTGTCATAGTGTATATCTGTTTGCGAGAATGATGCTCAGACAAACCATCTGTAACATGGTAGAATCTTATCATTGTAACACACAACAGTTAAACTGTAGCAACATAGAGACAGGGACGAGAAAATGAGCTTAGGTATAGTGTACGGACAAAAAAGCATTGGATTACTGTTGCTGAGAGCTATTGTATGATTGTATGTGATTGGTACAACAAAATTGACAATCTTTGTCCATAAACATCTTAACTTCAAGATGAATTGGAGAAGGGAGTCTGTACTACGTTTGGTAATCTGTAACAATCAATATGTATTTCTGGTATTGATGTACAGTTATAACAAATTTTTATTTTCCAGATATTTTACTAAGCATGGTTGAACATTGCTCTGGCGGAGTGTATGCTTTGTGACTGAAGACAAGAGACTGGTGTCACGGTGACTTGCAGCCACTCCTGATGGCCCTATCACCCAGCTTTCACTCTCGATTTTTGTTATTTTCATATTAACACAGCCATTGGGATTAATATGTGTTGTTTACTGTTCTAATCAAGCTGCCAGGATTCCATGTTTCTTAAATTGTATTATACTGATCATTAGTTGAATGTTTATCCTCTGATAATCTTAATATATCCATGGCTAGGATTTCACGAAAGATGGAAAATACATAAAAAGGAGAAATATCACACGGTATTCTCCTCTTCGATCATATGGGTTCGACCGTGCGTGTCCGTACACAGTGCATGGAGTTTATGGGTTAATGTGCCTCAAGCGTGTGAGGACTCATCATGTATTAACAAATTGTAAATGTTGAGTTAAAAAATATGTAAATATCTATGTTTTTTCTATTACAGAACATTTGACAATGTTTTCTTTCGAGCCTAATCAAAATGCCAGAGAAAGGCAAGTCAAAGTTTAGTTACTCTTATTTTACTTACTGTTATTTCCACTCTGTTCTCTCCAAAGAAAATAAATTATAGATACATTGTAGTGATAAGCTATCAAAAAGAGTTGTACATTTTCTTATAATTTTGCTCAATATTCAATTGATAAATTTGTTTTTAGTTACAAAAATACGATGTTTCAAAATTGTAGAATGAACTATATATTGGTTTTGTAATTAATTATAAAACATAGCTAAGCATGGTAAGAAGCGCCTACTTTTTTGCCTAACCTGCTTATGTAATATATGTTCCCGTATGCAGATTTCTTGCTCTTTTCCAGGTTTGTGACATGATTGTCTGAAATGCAACCCTCAAAATGTTTCTTGACTGAATGTCCAAATTCAGTGTAACTAGGATTTTCATGGTGAGTTTGCATTCATGCAAACAAGAAAATTCATCGTGCTGGATTGGTCTGCAGGTAATATCTATCTAATACTTTCTTATGAGTTATGATAGAAATTCTCAGTCTGTATATTTTCCAGTGAAGCATTTTTTGCCTCTCAGTGATTTGTGGTACAGCAATTAGCAACACCAATCTAATCTAATCAAATAAATAAAGCTTGAAAGTAGCGGATATTGGATGCAGTAATAATAGTTTAAAAGACTGGTGTTGCTACCTTGAGAACTTCTGCAAGCTGTTCTCCCATATGCAATCGAACAAGTAACATCATATCCATACACGGACGATAGATGTCATTTCATCTACTGTGCCCGGCCTCTAAATTAAGGATCTATGTACAAGGAGAATAAAAGGTAGTTTGAATGTGTTATCAAAGGGCAGCTCAATTGTAAACTATATCTATTTGGCCCTTCAATGTGTGGATTATATATCATTTGATATTTATGAAAATGAGTGAATGCTTCATGCACCAGTGTATTATAACTGATGATTAATTCAAATACAAATTTCTCCAACTATCTTTTGTGCCTGGTGTAGTCTCTTCCTCATGTTGGGGAGTTCAGATGGTGATCAGAATCAATTGGGGCATGCTCGGAACAACAACAATATTCACATGTTTGACGTGGCAGAGCAGCTAGGCTAGAAAGCGAACCCGCCTTCGAGGTGCAGGCGGGCAGCGGAGGGCCTTGCTATTGATGGCATTGAGGAAATCAACATTTACTTATTTCCAGTTTGTCATTTTACAATCGGTAGCACTTATATTTACTAAAAAAAGTGATAAACCTCATGCATTTCTTATGATCCCTTTTGTGGGGTCACAATTTAATAAAGAAACAAATGTACATTTGCGGTGGTAAAATGTTTCTTTGCCCTTTGATGGTCTGGCCTTGCAAAACACTCATTTCGTAAGGAGCATATTTTCTCCTCACTACACAACATATGTTACTTCACTTTTTGTTAACCAAACTCTTCTCAACTGAGCCGAAAGCGTGCCTAATTTAATAAAAAAACAATGTTGATTTGATTCAGAAGCATTTAGGAAATGCCAACAGTTTGAAGAGCGCCCAATGCATGTTAATGTCATGGCAATGCTCAAAGTGTATTATTTAAATTTCTCCAATTGCATTCATGCGTGATTTTGGAGTTAGCCTATGATGGTGATATTATTACTACTAGCCCGTGCAGGTGCACGGGTTGACGACTAGTTTATTCATAATTTGGTTGCCAAATCTGATGCGTGCAATGCACGCGTACCTTACTAGTACTTCGAGTATGTGCAAAACACGTAAATTAGAATTCCAATGGCACGCTACACAGTGTCTCTCTTATAGTTCATGAAGCCACGTGGCACAAGTGGAGGCGTTGTCGCGACCTCCTTGTGTGGATTGATCACAGTGACGTGCTGCTGGTTCGAGAAGAATGTACCCGTCCTCTCTGAGGCACACTGGCGGTACATGCACGAAGCGAAGATGTGCATGCACGTCACGCACACACTCATTCCCTCGCACGCACACGCGGGTACACGAGGGGACGCATTTTTGTATGAAGATCCACCCCATGTGATAATTTGACGCGTGTAAAGTCCTTCACTTCATTGATGGTCAATTAATACAACACATGCAAATTGAGTGGACGTGAGGGAGGAAGAAAGATATTACTACTCCACTGCGTGCATGCGAGTAGTTAAATCATGGGTTGCTACTTCCATTGGTCTCCTTCGTATTTTGTGCCAATTTTTGACCATATTTTTAAGCAACATAATATTTATGCATGTCATAAAAGTGGCACAAAAAAGGGGCCAATAAACCAGGACGCAGGCAGCATGATCAATTTTTGCCAGCGCTACTATTGGTGGCATTTGTATTTAAATATGGACGGAGTGGAGTAGTACACTCTTTATCTTAGCCTCGTAGGGCTCTCCCAGCGCCTAGGCTCGCCTCCCCGCCTCGCCCACCGGATCCTACGATGGAGGATCCCGCCATGGATAATCCTTTGGATCCCAGGATCCCGCGGGCTGCCCTGTCGCTGCGGCCTGCAGCACTGCTGCCTTTGAGCGAAACCCACATGTGTTTTAGAGGGGATCCATTGCTCTGGAATCACAGATCGGTGGCGCCGGAGGACATGCCAGGGCTGCGTTTCAGGTGGTGGGCAGCAAGGGCAAATCGGATCAAGGAAGCGTCGCATCGATTGGAGAGAAGTTCGAAGGAGCTGCGCCTGGCGTAGCACAAGGTGGAGGCACAAGTCGATCTCAGGGGAGAGATGCTGAGAGATGTCAGCATCTGGCAGCATCGCGTTGATTTCGAGCTAGGGGTAATGGCAAAGACCATATTCACGGAGTCGACTGCAGAGGAAAGAACGTGCATGCCTGCGCAAGGCATGAGCAGCCGGTGCAACTGTTCAAATGGGCGGCAGGAGAAGCCAAATCCCGGGACCAGTTGCGGCGCCGCCGCTGGGAATGCATCATAGGCGAGGTGAGCTACCCTCGTTCCCCGCCAGCGATGCAGTGACCTAGTCGGTTGCTACTACAGTGAATTTGCAAGGCCATGTCGGTTTGCAACCTTGACAATCACTCCATCTATATGTATTGTATTCCTGTGTAAATACTCGGTCGTTTGGAAAAGGATGGTACTTGATTTATGACGTGTCCCTGGCTATGGCACCAGAAAGCTCCTGTCTACTAGGACTACGTCAGTATTTCCCAAAAGAGGAAGGGATGATGCAGCACAGCGACGGTAGGTATTTCCCTCAGTGAAGAAACCAAGGTTATCGAACCAGTAGGAGAACCAAGCAACACAACGTAAACAACACCTACACATAGAAAACAAATCCTCGCAACCCGACGTGTTAAAGGGGTTGTCAATCCCTTCAGGGGTACGGCACCTCAAGATAGGCAAAACAGACTTGAGGAAAATTTAGTAGATAGATAGATCGAATGCCAAACAAAATAAATAAGAATAAATTGCAGCAAGGTATTTTTGTATTTTTTTGGTTTAATAAATCTGAAAATAAATGCAAGGAAAAAGTAGATCGCAAAGGCAAATATATGATAAAGAAGACCCCGGGCCGTAGGTTTCACTAGTGGCTTCTCTGAAGAAAAATAGCAAACGGTGGGTAAACAAATTACTGTTGGGCAATTGATAGAATTTCAAATAATTATGACGATATCCAGGCAATGATCATTACGTAGATAGGCATCACGGCCAAGATTAGTAGACCGACTCCTGCCTGCATCTACTACTATTACTCCACACATCGACCGCTATCCAGCATGCATCTGGTGTATTAAGTCCATGGAAAAACGGAGTAATGCAATAAGAACAATGAAATGATGTAGACAAGATCTATCTATGTAGAGATAGACCCCATCATTTTATCCTTAGTAGCAACGATACATACGCGTCATTTCCCTTTCTGTCACTGGGATCAAGCACCGTAAGATCAAACCCACTACCGGGCACCTATTTCCATTGCAAGATAAATAGATCAAGTTGGCCAAACAAAACCCAAATATCGGAGAAGAAATACGAGGCTATAAGAGGTCATGCATATAAGAGATCAAAGAAACTCAAATAACTTTCATCGATATAAAAAGATATAACTGATCATAAACTCGAAGTTCATCAGATCCCAATAAACACACCGCAAAAAGAGTTACATCATATGGATCTCCAAGAGACCATTGTATTGAGAATGCAGCGAGAGAGAGGAAGCTATCTAGCTACTAACTATGGACCTGTAGGTCTACAAAGAACTACTCACGCATCATCAGAGAGGCACCAATGGAGGTGGTGAACCCCATCCGAGATGGTGTCTAGATTTGATCTGGTAGTTCTGGACTTTGCGGCGCCTGGATCAATATTTAGTCGACTCCCCTAGGGTTTCCGGAATATTGGGCTATTTATAGATCAAAGAGGCAGTCCGGGGGGCACCCGAGGTGGGCACAACCCACCAAGGCGCGCCTGGGCCTCCTGGCGCGCCCTGGTGGGTTGTGCCTCTCTCGGGGCACCCCCCATGTGTAGCTAGGGCCCATTACGTGTCTTCTGGTCCATAAAAAATCTTTGTAAAGTTTCGTGACATTTGGACTCCGTATGATATTGATTTCCTGCGATGTAAAAAAACATGCAAAAAACAACAACTGGCACTTGGCACTATGTCAATAGGTTAGTACCAAAAAATGATATAAAATGACTATAAAATGATCATAAAACATCCAAGATTGATAATATAACATCATGGAACAATAAAAAATTATAGATACATTGGAGACGTATCAGCATCCCCAAGCTTAACTCCTTCTCGTCCTCGAGTAGGTAAGTGATAAAAACAGAATTTTTGAGATGGAATGCTGCCTAACAAGTTATATCATATTCTTTCTTTATAGCATGGACATTTGGACTTTTATGTGATTCAAAGCAATTGTCTAGGTTTGACATGATACTTTAAATACTGAAGCATATCAACAAGCAACCATGTCTTCCAAAATATCAACGCTAAAATAAGTTATCCTTAGCCCATCATGCTCAAACATTGATCCATTCATGAAACACACTCGAATATTAGCTACACCCAATACTTGAGTACGATCATATTGCCTCTAAGTTGGTGCTTTTATAAGAGAAGATGGAGACTCAAATTAAAAAAAAGAATTGCATAAAGTAAAAGAAAGGCCCTTCGTAGAGGGAAGTAGGGATTTGTAGAGGTGCCAGAGCTCAAAGCGAAAAATTAGAGATAAAAACATTTTGGGAGGTGTATCCATCCCACCAACGAAAACGACTTAGAGTTCCGAACACTTTCCTTGCTAGATATGCCATACGCAGTTCCCAAACAGAAAACAAAGTTTATTCTTTTTTCCACCATACTTTCACTTTCCATGGCTAGCCGAATCCACAGTTGCCTTCCATACCAACACTTTCCAAGGAATTTATTATTTGACAACATAAAGTAAATTCATTTTTGCATTTCGGGACTGGGCATCCCTAAAACCTTTGCCTTACTCTCGTGCAATGACAAGTGAATAAACACTCATCGTGATAATAACACATCCAACATGGAAAATATTAGCCACCCCTCACCGCTCCGTGAGCGAAACAAACACACAAAAGAGAAGTTTATTTTGAAAATTAGAGATGGCACATGCAAATTTGCTTAGAACGACAAAAGAATACTGCATATAGGTAGATATAGTGGACTCATGTTGCAAAACTGGTTTAAAGGATTTTGGATGCACAAGTAGAGGTCATACTTGGTGAAAAATGAAGGCTAGCAAAAGATTGAGAAGCGATCAACGAAGAAACGAATAATCTCATAAGCAAGCATTAAGCATAATTAACACCGAATGATGCACCATAAGTAGGATATAATTTCATTGCATGAGTATTGACTTTCTTACTTGCATAGGTAATCACAAACCTTAACACCAATATTCTTACTAAAGCATAATTACTCATCAACATAACTCACATATCACATCATCATATCTCAAAACTATTACTAGGAATCAAGTTTATTTTGTCCAATGATCTTCATGAAAGTTTTTATTATATCCTTCTTGGATATCTATCACCTTGGGACTAATTTTCATGTGTTGCTTTTCATAAGCTCAAACAAATATAAGTGAAGATCATCAGCATAATTTTCTTTCTCTCAAAATAATTTAAGTGAAGCATAGAGAGCGATTCTAACAAGTCACGACATAATTTTGGCTCTCTCAAATAGGTGTGTCCAGCAAGGATTGATGACTTAAAACACAAAATAAAACAAGCAAAGACTCATATCATAGAAGACACTCCAAGCAAAACACATATCATGTGACGAATAAAAATATAGCTTCGAGTAAAATACCGATGGTCGTTAGAAGAAAGAGGGGATGCCACTCGGGGGCATCCCCAAGCTTAGTTGGTTGCTCATTCTTGGATAATAGCTTGGGATGCCGGGGCATCCCCAAGCTTAGGCTCTTCTATCCTTCTTTCATCCATCGTAAGATAACCCAAAACTTGAAAACTTCAATCACACAAAACTCAACAAAACCTTCGTGAGATCCGTTAGTATAAGAAAGCAAACCACTACTATAAGTACTGTACCAAACCAAACCAATTCATATTTTGTTTTCGTATTATATCTACTATATTCCAACTTTTCTATGGCAAAAACTCTTCATAGAAAACCATAGAGCCATCAAAATAATCACACAACACAAAGAAAACAGAATCTGTCAAAACAAAACAGTCTGTAGCAATCTGACTATTTCGAATACTTCTGTAACCCAACAAATTCTAAAAAATTAGGACGACCAGGGTAATTTGTGTATTAATCTTCTGCAAAAACAATCAGGGCAAAAGCACTTTTCTGTGATTTATGAAAATTATTTTCATGAGTGCATAAGTTTCTGTTTTTTCAGCAAAGATCAAACAACTATCACCCAAGAAGATCCGAAAGGATTTACTTGGCACAAACACTAATTAAAACACAAAAAACACAATCATAACAGTAGAATAATTGTGCAAAGAATCAATAACATAAAGCAAAAAGTAAAAAAAATTCATTCGGTTGCCTCCCAACAAGCTCTTTCTTTATAGCCATTAAGATAGGCTTAAGATTTCAACGATGCTCACACGAAAGATAATAATTGGAACACAAAGAGAGCATCATAAAACATGTGACAAACAAATTTAAGTCTAACATACTTCCTATGCATAGGAATCTTATAGGAAAACAAATTAGCAAAACAAGCAAGATCTAGCATATGCAAGCAAGAAGAAAGAAATAATAACGATCTCAACAAAACGAGAGGTAATTTAGTAACATGAAAATTTCTGCAACCATATTTTCCTCTCTCATAAAAATTAAATGCAGGATCATAATCAAATTCAACGATATAGCTATCATATAAAATTTTCTCTTCATGATCCACATGCATGCAAAGTTGACACTCTTCCAAAATAGTGGGATTATAATCAAATAAAGTCATGAACTCTCCAAACCCACTTTTATTAAAAAATTCATAAGATTGAACACTCTTCAAATATGTGAGATTATTTTTAGCTAAAGTTGACACTCCTCCAAACCCACTTTTAATATTATTGCAAACATTTTCATCATGAGGCTTAAATAAAGTTTCAAGATCATAAGAATCATCACCCCAATCGTGATCATTGCAACAAGTAGTGGACATAGCAAAATTAGCATCCCCAGGCTTGGGGTTTTGCATAGTATTAACACAATTGACAGTAATAGAATTTATAGTAAAATCATTGCAATCATGCTTTTCATTCAAGGAGCTATCATGAATCACTTCATAAATTTCTTCATCACAATTTTCAGATTCACGAATCTCAAGCAAAAATTCATAAGGATAAACTAGTGCACTCAAATCACTAGCAATTGGTTCATGATAATTGGTTCTCTTAAAAAGATTAGCCAATGGATGAGGATCCATATCAATAGATTTTTAGCAAGCAAAGATGCAAGCAAATAGAAGGCACATGGCAACACAAGCAAACATGAGATCTGACGAGAAAAAGCCGAACAAAAAAGAGGGCGAATAAAACGGCAAATTTTTGTGAAGTGGGGGAGAGGAAAACAAGAGGCAAATGGAAAATAATGTAAATTGCAAGGAGATGAGATTTGTGATTAGGAACCTGGTATATGTTGAAGATTCTCTCCGGCAACGGCGCCAGAAATTCCTTTTGATGTCTCCCTGGCTATGGCGCCAGAAAGCTCCTGGCTGCAAGGACTACGTCGGTATTTCCCCAAAGAGGAAGGGATGATGCAGCACAGTGACCATAGGTATCTCCCTCAGTGAAGAAACCAAGGTTATTGAACCAGTAGGAGAACCAAGCAACAGAACGTAAACATCACCTGCACACAGATAACAAATCCTCGCAACCCAACGTGTTAAAGGGGTTGTCAATCCCTTCCGGGGTACGGCGCCTCAAGATAGGCAAAACGGACATGAGGAAAATTTAGTAGATTGATAGATCAAACGCCAAACAAAAGAAATAAGAATAAATTGCAGCAAGGTATTTTTGTATTTTTTGGTTTCATAGATCTGAAAATAAACGCAAGGAAAAAGTAGATCGCAAAGGCAAATATATGAGAAAGAAGACCCGGGGGCCGTAGGTTTCACTAGTGGCTTCTTTGAAGAAAAATAGCAAATGGTGGGTAAACAAATTATTGTTGGGCAATTGATAGAACTTCAAATAATTATGACGATATCCAGGCAATGATCATTACTAGGCATCACGTCCAAGATTAGTAGACCGACTCCTGCCTGCATCTACTACTATTACTCCACACATCGATCGCTATCCAGCATGCATCTAGCGTACTAAGTTCATGGAAAAACAGAGTAATGCAATAAGAACGATGACATGTTGTAGACAAGATCTATCTATGTAGAGATAGACCCCATCGTTTTATCCTTAGTAGCAACGATACATACGTGTCGTTTCCCTTTCTATCACTGGGATCAAGCACCGTAAGATCGAACGCACTACCGGGCACCTCTTCCCACTGCAAGATAAATACATCCAGTTGGCCAAACAAAACCCAAATATCAGAGAAGAAATATTAGGCTATATGAGATCATGCATATAAGAGATCAAGGAAACTCAAATAACTTTCTTGGATATAAAAAGGTATAACTGATCATAAACTCGAAGATCATCATATCCCAACAAACACACCGCAAAAAGAGTTACATCATATGGATCTCCAAGAGACCATTGTATTGAGAATTCATCGAGACAGAGGAAGCCATCTAGCTAATAACTACGGACATCTAGGTCTACAAAGAACTAATCACACATCATCGGAGAGGCACCAATGGAGGTGGTGAACCCCATCCGAGATGGTGTCTAGATTGGATCTGGTGGATCTGGACTCTGCGGCGGCTGGATCAATATTTCTTCGACTCCCCTAGGGTTTCTGAAATATTAGGGTATTTATAGAGCAAAGATGCGGTCCGCCGGGGGGCACCCGAGATGGGCACAACCCACCAGGGCGCGCCTGGGCCTCCTGGCGTGCCTGGTGGGTTATCCCTCCCTCGGGGCACCCCCAGGCGCAGCGAGGGCCCATTATGTGTCTTCTGGTCCATATAAATTCTCCGTAAAGTTTCGTCGCATTGGGACTCTGTCTGATATTGATTTCTTGCGATGTAAAAAAACATGCAAAAAACAGCAACTGGCACTTGGCACTATGTCAATAGGTTAGTACCAAAAAATGATATAAAATGATTATAAAACACCCAAGATTGATAATATAACAGCATGAAACAATAAAAAATTATAAATACGTTGGAGACGTATCAAGTTATCCCTAGTTTTAGAATGCTTGGTCGTGACAATCCACAGAAGCCACAACCAGAAGTCTCCATCGCGTAATACTTTACGGTCGGTCGCACCAACAGACGGTCGGTCGGATCGCATCACACCGAAGGGACACACATCGGCTTGGTCTGACATGTACGACCAGTTACATCACTGACTTGTGCGACCGCATTTGAGCAATGTAGTACTCCCTCTATCTCAGTTTACAAGTCTTGCACGTGTACCTAGGTCATTAATTTGACCAACTTAATAAGAGGCTTACATTGCAAAAAATATATCATTACAAACTTCAAATATTCTATTTTTTAATGATATATTTTTATGTTAAAAAATTTATATTATATAAGTTACATTGACGACCTAGATACACGTGCAAGCCTTGTAAACTGAGATGGAGGGAGTACTTGAAGTTTATGTTCCACTCAACTCATCGGGAGCAATTTCGGGCCTCGAAACCAAAACCATCAATTAATCTTTACCTTGTTCCCATCACATTCCAAAGTACTAGTGCTACAATTAAGTGCAAGCCTGCTCACACCTACTATACGTACCAAACCTGAATGTGTTCCCACTATGCAGGTTTTAGGACTAGTGCTAGTGCTTAGGTTATAAAAAGGGGAACTAGCTAACCGATAATTACTCTACCTTCCTCCTCATAAGTCCTGCTTCTTCGTCCATCCTTGTCATGGCCGGTGTGCAGAGCTGTAGGTCGAGAACTACTCGTAATAAGGGAGCGGCAACCAAGGCTGCCAAAAAAGAGAGGGCTCGCCACCTCGCAGAGACCTCGAAAGATCTCTCACGGGCAGGCGATGGCTCCCAGGAGCGCCTTAGCCGCGGAGCCGAACATGCCGAGCTGACGGCGCTGGAGTCGTTATCCATCGACGGCATGCCCGATCACCTCAATAAGCACCTCAATAAGCAGAAGGAGTTCATCCACGGCTTGGTGGAGCTGCTGAAAGAGAGCCTCGACGACATGCCCGCTGAGCTCAATGAGTAGGGGGAGTTGACCGCCGGCTTGGTGATGCTGCTGAAGAAGAGCATTGCCTCGGAGAAGAAGGCGACCGGCGAAATCCTGCAACTTCAGGAGGACAAGGCGAAGCTCTGCCATGAGCTCGACCTGCCGAAGGAGGAGAAAGCCGGCTGGAAGAAGCTACATGAGAATAGTAGTTCCTCGATGAAGATGCTGCAGGCCCTCATCATGGAACAGAAGGAGGAGTTGGCGAAGCTCCATATCGAGCACCCGGCTGCTGTCAAGGTACGTAATGCGGCCGTGGAACAGATGATGAAGGCTCACGTCGAGAAATCTCGCGTCATGGACAAAATGAAGAAGATGGCGGAGGAGACGCGCAAGGAGATGGAGGCCGTGGAGGCGATGAAGAAGCAGTTAAGACTCCGCGGCCACCAACCCTTCATGTAGTAGAGAGCAGCGCCCCAGACTTGTGTGTGCGTCTTCCTTCTTTTTTTGGAGTGATAATCTTGCTTCTTCTTTTTCTCCTGTGTTTCTTCTTTTGCTTCGGGTGTTTCGCTGCACGTGTCATGTTCTCTAGGAGGCATGAATAGAACAATGCTAACAATGAGATGACTAGCAAATTAGATCATTTTTATCGCCATATGGCACTGGGCTGCCGTGTTTCGTGCTCCTCCGTCGTAGTACTCCAGTGGAAAACTTGAGTATACCGCACGGTTCTTTGCTCCTCCTCAGGTCGTCGGCACATTTATACGAGCAGTCAAATCACAAGGCCCCGCCTTCCAACAGTAATGAGCCTTTAAATCAGAAAGGTCCTCGTCTCTCTTGAAATCGACCAAGCTAGACTACCCCGCCCTCTAGCCTTTTAAAAAATGTATACTTTTGTACATTAGTAGTAATGATGGATTGCGCCATGGAGCAAAACTAACAATATGAAATTAAAGAAAAAATGTGGTACATATAGAGAGCGCTCGTCGCCAAATTATGCATATAGTACTATTAAAAAAGCTACTACGTGCTTAAATGGGGTGCTAAATTCTATTAAAGAAATTAGCATACCTATTTAATTCTTGGGTTCTTATTATTTATGCCACTAGTTGCGTATCACTACTCAGTTTTGCCATTAGAAGTTACAACTACTCAAAAATGCCATCGATCCATGAGATGCCTGCTCAAAAATGCAATTAGATATATAAAAAATGCAATCGTTATGTTAGATGTTTGCTCAAAAATGCCATTAGACATTGTTATTTTCATGTCAAACCCATTGAACATGTTATATGACAAAAATAAGCCGATTCTCACAATGATAAGTGTGGCCCCGCTTTTTCAGGAGTAACCAAGCGAATAATTTTATAGGAAAATAAGAACGCTATTGGGATCAAGTAGACCCAGACTTTATTTTACTGTAGTGAGATAGAGGAAGAGCTGGCATGTTGGTCCATCGGTATTTATGTCATTATAACATGGCAAAAGAGATTTGTGTCACAATAATGGTGTCCAGCACAACACACCCCTCAAACAAAACTAAGCACCCTGAAATGCTTTGACAAAAATAAGCACCCTGAAATTCTTTGATAAGTAAACTGATGGCTATATGATGTTGGCCATATATATTGTACGTATATAATGTGAAGAAACGAGTGGTAGTACTATATGAACTAAAAGATGAACTGTATGAAATGCTAGTATGTACGTACTGAAGAGTTAAAGTAACGAGAAGGAACATAACATAGTTCTGCTGGGGGCTCAGCACAACACACCCCTCAAATAAAACTAAGCTCACCTGAAATTAAGCTAAGCAACTAATCCGGTAGACACTGCATTAGAACCACCATGAGCAATGACACTGCCACCTTACTCGGACTCCTCGTCCACGTGCTCGACTTCGTCCTTGTCCCTCTTCTTCTTGGGCGATACTTCTTTGCTTTAACCGCACACTTGGCTCTTGCTCTTCATCCAACCCTTGTAGATTTTGAAATAAAGGTAGCCATCCAATGCAGCATAGTGGATGTGGTCTATATCTAGCACATTCCACTGCCATTCACGATGAAACTTGGGCGGAGGTTTCTTTAGTTTACCGTACGAAGGATGAACCATGGCTCCTGCCAGGGTTAGCATTGAAGGCTGATCACAGGAGGGCACCATCCCATTCTTCTGGACGTCGAAGGGGTTGCCTACAATGAGGCCTATCCGACCCAGGACTGTTCTGTCGTTCGAAGTCCACTGTAACGAATTTGACTAGGCCGCCCTTGAGGAAGTTCTTAAATTCCTCACACTCAACGTCAGCATGGCATATGTGGTAGACCAAGCATAAGCCATGCACGCAAACCTGGATCACGGCGGGCTTCATCTTCTCTCCCTCCTTTAGATTCTTCTCTTTGTCCAGGGTTGTGGTGTACTCAACATCTTGCCCAGCGCCCCACTCATCATTTGAGTTTTCGAACATGCGTCTGAAGCGAGCAAGGCATCCTTTCACCGTCGCGGAAGAACGGGTGTAGATGACGTCGAACTCATCGCCGGTGATGGTTCTAACCTTGTACTCACCGCTGATCATGGAGATTTGGGACGCCATGGATTTGGGAGGAGGGTTAGAAATAGTGGAACTGCCGTAATGTGAAAGGACGGGACGACTAGGAGCGAACTGCCGTAATGTTAAAGGACGTCCGGGGACGAGTAGGAGCAAACTGCCAGCGGTTTTTCGATTATAAAAATGCTGAGTGGGGCGTGTGAACGGCAGGGTAGTGGCTTGCCTGGTGGGTAAATGTATTCATGCACAGTACTATGGGGCCCCAATTAGGTGTCATGTCTACTTGACACCCAATTAAATGGCTTTCGATGTCATGTCAAGCATCGGGAAAATTACAGGTGATACGAAGCTTTCCATTCTCCCATGATACGGGCTTCTGAGAGCCCTTGGATCTAAGATCGAATGGTTGCATGGCGTGATTCTAGACCTATGTGTGAATATCCTCTCTTGGAGGGTTATTCTGCAAATTTTTAGCAACTTAGCATGCGACCATTCGATCTCAGATCCAAGGGCTGCCAGCAGCCCATATCATGGTCGCGCCTACCACGACCGTCGCCTCGCTTGCGCGGTCGCGCCCTTGGAGATTTAACACGGTGCGTTAGGCTATCTGATGGTGGCATGTCATACATAGTCATCACTTAGTCACTCATAAATCAAGGTTAGCTATAAGGTTGGCTATAAGAGTATATTTTTACTTCTCTCTATCTATTTCTTCGTAGTATTTATTGCATTTTCCAAGGAGTGACCTGTTCCAATGAAATGGTTCTTAGATGAGGTGCTAAGGGCATTAAATGGCTTAGCAACTCAAGTCCCCAATGCATAGGTGCTTAGTTTTTTGTTGCTAAGTTTGCTTCATTTAATTAGCTATAGATGCAAAATTATCTTTTCACCTAGGTACACGCGCTTAGCACCGTTTCTTCCTGGGGGCACCAAACTAGTCTCTCTCTTCTTAATTAACTTGCCACATCAGACTCTATGCCTATGTGGCAGGCTTAGCACCTGTACGAGCAAGTACAATAGTGGGCTATAAGCCCGCTTACATGGCATTTTTGCATATGTGGAGGAAAGAGGCAAGGAAAAAGTGGAGGAGTGGGCTCTCATGCAAGAGCCAGCCTCTACATGGTTGAGCATTGAGAGAGGCACCTGTATACCATGAAGGCGGTCAGGAATCGGGAGACTCACGCGGGTCGTTGCGCCACAGTAAAAATGATAATGGCAAGTCAAATCACAGGGCCCCACCTGTCCAGCAGTAACTCGCTGTCAAATCACACAACCCTACGTTTCCAGCAGCCTACCCCCTCATCTTCTCGCGTCTCTGTCGAACCGACTTGGCGGAACTGCCCCGCCTACCGCACGGGAAAAGCCCCGCCCTTTTCTTTTGAATAGTACAGTATACTAATTTTGTATCCATGGATTGTGCCATGGAGCAAAGCCTCAAGAAAACGGCGGTACACATGTACGGAGTATACAACACGCCCGTCGCGTTCGCGTCGCACCCCAGACGGTCGGTCAGTCTGGCACGCCGCTCTCCGAATGGCACGCGCGTCATATTGCGTTTGCACACACATGTGGGACCACAATTGAGAACCGACCATAGGCACACTCCCCGGCCCCGCAAGTCGGGTGAGTTAATAGAAGAGAAAGACGAGTGATAGTAGAGTACTAGAGAAGTGTTGTACAGACGTTGGTGCCTGGACGATCCCTGCATGACACGGAAGATCAGTTCATCCATGCATGTGACCAAACTCTAGCAAACATGCCTGGATTGGCTATCGTCTACATATCGTGCAGGCTGTGTTGTACATGGCTGTAGTTCTGATGAGAAATCTAAAAAAAGGTTTCTTGTCATCTCACAATATTAGGTGTCATGTGCTTCGGATCACTGTGAGGGTTAAACAGCGACAACTGAGTTCCTCCAAGGCGCTGGTCATTGGGGGCACATGCACGAAGACTACTCGGCTGCCATCTAGGTCAAGCCGGCTATGTTAATTAGGACATCTATCGATTGACCCCTTTTCTACAAGTTTATCTTTAATTTGAGCTTTGATCCTCGTCTAGTTTGTCCGTCGGGATTCATGTTGTCTCCTTTGGGTAGTGAGGTTATGGTTTCTTGTCATGTGGCATTTTTTCATGTTATATGTTATAATCTGGTGCTTCAGATCAAAATGACGACAACTGCGCCTCCGGGGCACGTGCATGAAGACTTCCCGACAGTCATTGACGAGGTCAAGCCGGCTCCGGTAGACAAAACAGAACTAGTACTCCACTATATATGCAGGAGCCTCCGCGCTTGCTTGTTATTTTTGCTCTCTTGACACTATCTCGTCCTCTCCAGATCTAAACACGACAGGGGTGGCCACACTGTTTCTCTCTGCTCACCGCTGGTCACAGATCCAGCCGGATCCTCTCCGCTGGGGAAGGTGAGAAGGTGAAACATTCACGCGATCGTCCTCTGCGACGGCTCTTACCCACTGCCGGCGCGTCCTGATCAGCGTGCCTTGCCGTTCTCTCCCAAGCACCGCTGGCTAGGGAGGGCCTCCGACCCCTTCTTCCTCGCTGCCGTAGTGTGGGCAGATCCGGCCTCCCTCCGCCCACCTAGCGACATCCCAGCGACCCTCAGGTGTAACTTCCTTCGAACCGGCCTTGCTCTACTTCCCTAGCTCCTGACGTCGCTACATTTGTATCTTTTACTATTTCTCAGGCCCCCTCGTAGATAGGATCGATCGGCTGTTCGAAAGCCACCTAAATTTTTACTGGTAAGAGGTAAAACTAGTTCATGCACTCAAATCTATTACTACTTGGTTCAAACAAGGAAGAAAGGAGGTGGGGGAAGATTTGTTACCTGAATCTAGGACTTGGTCAAAAGAGGAAGTAATGGGGGCGAAAAGTAGCAGAGACTGGCTATCCAACTGGTCTCTTGGTCTAATAGGGAAATAAAGGGAAACACAGTACAAACTCAATATAAACCCAATCTATTGGTTGAAAAAGGAAAGAAAGTGGGGACTAGGGGACAAGTCAACAGAGTAAGTCCAGCACTAGATTTGCTAACCTCACACATTATAAGGTGGCTATACCGAACAAAAATGGGACCAACCCAGATATCCCGTTCTGATGTTTGTTGCCCTGAGCCACTCTTATGTAATGCCACTGGTAACATGTAGCAGTCGCACTATTCAAAGTAAGGACACGTTAAACCAATGTTGTTTTCAATGTAATGCCTCCAGTAATATGAATCAATGGCACTTTTTTCATGTCCTACTAAATTTCCCATTAAGATAAGTTGCTTCTTTTTGTTAGAAATGCAACTGTCCTGGTCCGCCTACTCTCCCGTGCCCAAATACCAACTATGTAGCAGCTGTTAATGTAATGGTGCTGGTAAAATGAAGCAATGGCACCATTAAAGTAATGCCGTATTTAATGGTTGTCATAGTTAATCCTAATGCCCAAACTAATATCTAGCAATGCTGCTGCTTTAGAAATTGCTATTGTCCTTGTAGGATTGCCATTCAGATAAGGAACATGCTTCTTTTCATTTGATGTATGTTTCCTCACTTGTTTGTCACCCTCCTTTCCACCTTTTTTGTGCAAACAGAGATATACATTTCACGCTTGATCTTAGTAGAACTGCACAAATGATATCCTAATTATAGCTGAACATTCCAGGAGCTTTAAAACCAACCTTGATGTCGCTCAATTTTATTGCAACTAATGAAGAAGAAGCTCTGTGGGTTTTGTTTTCTAATGGAAATGGAACCAAGGTTGCAGCCCTTTTCTTATGAACAAATGAAGAAGAAGCTGCTAGCTCATGGGACATTGCTTCATTTTAGGTGAACTACACCAAAAGGTCCCATGAATTGAATCATCCATGTTGGTGACTGGTGTCATCCCCTCTATGATGGCGTTGACTGCAGATATGGTTCCCGTCATGAGGTATGTTCCTTTTTGGTCTGACCGTTTGCCAAAGATCCTGCATGTTGAGTCTGCTCTTGTGCTACTGTTTTGGCACTACCATGATAAAACCGTAATGTTATTATTTTCCACCTTAATCTAGTGGCACTATTAATTTGAGGCAATGTTTTGGCACCGCTAGTGCCATTGATTTTTTTATATATTGAAAGAGTGGGTTTCCTCCGATTTCATTAAAGAAACCCAACCATAGAGAACCATTATCCGACAACATCTCAGTGTAAATGGGCAGTTATGCAACTACTACTAGAACGGACGGAGTACTAGCAGGAGACAAGTTCGCCACATAAGCTAGGCAGGTAGGGGGATGCAGCACCAGCTCGACCAAGTTTGGATTATAACCCAAATGCTACCACAGAAACATCAGGGAGGAATATAGGGACTGAAAGAGCCAGCTTCAGCATCCCAGTCTAAGCACCCCCGGCCTCCATCGTTGCGACGCATGGTACACCTCGTTTGCCACCTGCTCGACCCTAGTGCCACTGATAAAATGAAGTAATAATACAGTTAAAATAGAGTGAGTGTCCTCTCTATCACTTCATTTCCAATGTAGATAAAGAAAGTGCTTCTCTTTGTTAGTATATCTTTCATCAACTAGTCCCATTGTTAATGTTTAAGCGTTTCTGCAAAGTGGGGTGCTTAATTTTAGTTGATCTGCACAAAAATAGAGATTGGAATGTCTCAAGGCCCCTCCTTGTACTACCACTGCACAAAAAATCAGGCAGAAGGTGTATCGGGGAGACTTGGGTCGATTTCCGGTATGAGGCGTCGCAGGGCCCATCTCTCCCTCGCTGCATGGCATACTATGATACTATCGCAATATTTTATTCTATTTATTAGTGTATGTTTCATCAACTAGTGCCACTATAATGTAATCACGCTTTTTCATTATCTGTGCAAACAGGGTTATTCAGCTGTATTTTGGTGGAACTGCACAAATGTACGGATGGAACCGGCATATATGCAGAGTGCGAGGTGTGCCAAGTAAAAATTACTGACACCAACCATGCTCCGTGCATGCATTGGCATCCACTACCACCAGTGGATGTGTGGCGCTCTCTGTGGATGGATCTTTCTCGGCAGTAAATCCTCTAACCAAATACTAGTAGCTTATATTGGCAGTTTCCTAGGGAGTACCCTTTTCTGAAAGAAGCACCAATCTATTTTTCTTTATTTGTACACAGTGTCACAACTTTGACCCAAAGGTCTAGAGCTATTTTAGGGTGATTGGCGTAGTACTCGGAGACTGATTGTAAGCATGATTTTCATTAGCTATCACACTAATTGTAAGCATGAGTAGATGGAAGATTATATTAGTGCAAAGCTTACCTTAAACCCTACCACCGTTGTTGAAACGAGGTGAGCATCGAGGGAACCATGGAGAACGGCGGGGAAGCGACGTCGCGCCATCCGGCCTCCTCTCGCGGTGGGAGAACAAATACTCATGTGGCTCCGGCTGGCTCTGCACCCTCACGAATGGCACACCGTACTCGATCGATTTGTTACCCTCTGGGTGCTCGACCTTCAATATGTACGCCCACCACCTCCGCCTGACTTTCGCCTCGGGCGAATTTGTCTGCTCCATCGCCGAGAGGAGATACTCGATGAACTCGAAGGACTGCGGCGTGACTGCCGCCGAGGAGTACATCGCTGTCCTCATCGCCGTCGTCTCGCTCTTTCGCATACATTGCCACACGGCCCTCACCGTCCTCGAAATCTCCCACTCATTGTCAAACCAAGTAAGGATCTCCTTCAACCTGGCTAACTTAGCCTGGTCGCCACCGGCGATCTGCCTGATTCGCTGCTGCATCCTCTCCATAGATGTCCTTCTGAGTGGTCCGGTGCTAGCTTTGGAAGATGGGAGGAGAGACGGTGGTCTTGCAATAGAGAAGAGGGAGAGGCTAGATGGTGGTTTTGGAATGGAGTTGATGGAGAGGAGAGGGGGTGGTTTTGCAATTGAGAAGAGGGAGAGGCGAGACGGTGGTTTTGGAATGGAGATGATGGAGTGGAGAGGAGGTGGTTTTGCAATGGAGAAGAGGGAGAGGTGAGACGGTGGTTTTGGAATGGAGATGATGGAGAGGAGAGGAGGTGGTTTTGCAATGGAGAAGAGGGAGAGGAGCGTGCGGCAGCGATTTAGGATTGGACGAGAGGGTCGGCGCGCTGTGACTGGATCAAAATCAAAATCAATTTACACTTCAATTAAGAAAGCGACCCCACATTAACAAGTCTCCCTTTTATATTGGCTCATAATTGACCATGATTTCCACAAATAAAATGTATGTTATACGTTGCAAAAATAATATAATTTGAAAGTACATTCAGATACGAACCAAACGATACAATTTTTGGTGACATGCATTCACAGTTTGCTTGTCTAATATAGTAGATGGTCAAAATTTGACCCAAAATACGCAAAACAAAAAAAAATACTTCCAAGACCAGTGTCGCTCCTCTCCTCTTAAACCAGCGCCGCTCCTCTCCTGTTCCAATCTAAATCCAGTGCCGCTCCTCTCCTCTTCCATTTCAAAACCACCGCCCCTCCTCTCCTGTTCCAATGCAAAACCAGCGTCGCTCCTCTCCCGTTCTAATCCAAAACCAGCACTGCTCCTCTCCTCTTCCATTAAAAAACCACCGCCGACGAGTGAAGGTGCTGTGGAGAAGTAGATCGATCGAGGAGTACAGCCAATACGTGACGATCGCAAACGGCGACCCTGGGAAGCTAGCTAGGATGTTGGAGATACAGTCTTGGTTTGACAATAAGGACCAACTAGCGGCGACGGCGACATCCATGGCCAAATATCTGCAACAGAGCGAAAAGGCGGCGATACTCCTGAAGGGAGTCATGCGGGAGTACATAGAGCTGCTCCTCTGGGCCATGGAGCAAACAGATTCACTGAATCCGATCGTGAGGGAGCGGTGGTGGGAGTATCGATCCCAGATGGAGCATCCACTAGAGATTGAAAGATCGAGCATCTACAGGGTGCCATTTGTGAGGGTGTCGTACCAGAGCGAGCCGGTGGAGTCTTTGTCAACCGAACCCAACTACAAGAGGAGAAAAGCAATTGGCCCGACGATGCTTCCCCGCCATCCACTCCCTCGCCGTTCACATCGTCTCACGGGGCGGCTGTCTGCCGTCGTGGAATAGGACGGGACTGCCCCCACAGCCCAATAGTCGGGCAGGTTGTGAATTGTCAGGAGGAGCTTAGGGTTTTCAGTACTTGCAGGTTGTGAATTGTGTTTTGTGTTGTGTATTTTGAGAGTACTTTCAGATATGAATGTCTTTTGAATTTCAGGTTTGCAGTATTGAGAATATGAAGTATTTTATGAATTCTAGAGATCTATTTTTAGCACTTTAAAAATGTAGTTTCATAGGAGTATAAAAGTGCAGACAATGTGATTCTCAGAGAAGAAACTGCAAGTTTCAGTTTCAGATAAGAAACTGCATGTTCAATTTCAGATAAGAAATTGCAACTTTCAGAGGCAGAGCATTTATATTAACACAGCCTTTCGCAAATGGATCTACCAGCCAGTTAACATCATGCTGATCAACATTCATGCATAGCCCATCTTCATATGATGCACAGTCAAAAAGATATGCTATTTTCAGAATGCCCACACAATGTCGACTGTGCGAAAAACAGAGAAAACGAGGGACGAAGTTTTGGCAAGTGTTGGACGCGGTGTGCGTAGATGACAATGGGGACCCACATGTCAATAATGGCAGAGGCAAAAAAAGTGGAGATATTTTCCCTACATCAGGTGGAATTGAACCTGGGCGGAACAACTGTCACGTAGTGTCACTTGGCCACTGGGCTAGTTCAGTACTTTCGTTACAAATGAGGCACTGCCTTTGTGCGCTCGCCGCGGCGCCGCTGTCTGACGTTGTGAACATGCTGAACAAACGAGAGGAATCTGGAGAGGACTGTACGTGGAGAGGCGGATAGTCGGGACCCACCAGGTCTATGGTCGTACGCAAGCAAGTGCCTCGTTGAAAAAATACTTCCTCCTAATGCTATACTGACGTTGGGGCCCACGGGTTTGTCAACATAGTCACATTTTTTTAGGTGCTTCAACATAGTTACTAAAGGAGATAAATTCACAACGAAGCCGGGAGCTGGCAGGTATCATTTATTATCACTGCGGCAACAAGTATCAGCTGGGTTGTGGGCTGCCCCGTCTGGGCTTTCTTTTTTAACATGCGCAGCCCACGACCTGCTGGTTTGTATTTTCTTTAGGGCCGTCATGTATCGACCGGCCTATGAACCTCCCATCCGCGGTTTTATTTTTCCTAAAACATCGGCAGCCCAATTGATGTATTTTTTTTTGAAGAAAACGCAGAGGTCTGTTCTATTTTTCTATATAAGAATAGGAACGCCTGGTCCAACTTATGTTTCCCTTCTAACTATATTATATATATTTAATTTATTTTACATGTTATTATATATTATTGTTATTGTCATCATATATTTAACAGATACTTACATATGTAATAAAACAATATCACACATCTTATTAACTTATAAACATAATTTCTTAACAATAAAATCCTGGATTTTTTTGGCAACGAAAATCCTGGTGATTGTGTACAAAAGCTTTGTAAGATTTAAGGACAAATGTACTAATAAATCACTTATTATTTAAATATATTCATAACAAAATGCTCAGCCCCTGTTTATTTTTTGATAACATTGCTGCGCCCAACCCAACATTATAATTAGAATCAGCCCAGCAAAAATCATGTATTTCGAGAAAGTGCAAATGGCCTGTAATTTTTTAGGAAAAAAATTAAATGGGCCACATGGACGCTACATTATTTGTTCATCCAGCCCAGCAAATGGACTGTAATTCTAAAAAAAGAGATCAAATTGACTGTAAATTCTGAAAAAAGGTTGAATACGTGCCACATTTTTGGAGGCTGAAATGTGGGCCAATAGGCCGAAGCCAACGCAAGTTGTTGTCAACTTAGTCAACAAATGATTCTGACATCGTTAGCCGTTGGATTTACATCGAACGACCGGCATCCATCTTCAATCTCTCGTCTTCTTCCTCCAGCGCCGTCGGGACCACCTGCTCCCGCCTCCTGCTGCTAGCAGCTCTGCTTAGCACGCTTCGCTGTGAAGCGCTACCCCACCGCCGGCCAGGCCATCCCTCCACCCCTCCACACCTTCTCCACCGACTGCCAAACCACTCCACACCAGAACCAGTTAACCCTCGTGCACCTCTCCGTCTGCGACTCCACTCCCGCGTCTTCCCATCTCCGGCTCGTTGCTGTCCGGGGCCTCGCCGTCGTCCACCACCTTGGATGCGCTCGGCGCGGAGTGGTCAACGTGGTCAATGAATGACATCCATCGGAAGTGGACTATACGTGGAGAGGTTGACAGCTGGGTCCACGGCCGCACGCAAGGAAATGCCTCCTTATTACACGCAAAATAATGATTCCTCCACCTAACAGCTGGGACCCACCGGAAGGGCGTCTGTATTTCACGAAAAAATGTTCACCCACTGACAGGTTGGACCCACCAGCTATATCTTCGCACGCAAGGAAGTGCTTCCTTATTACGCACAAAAAAATGAATACTCCCCCTGCTAGCTGGGACCCCCCATAGTGGGAGGCTGACTTGTGGGCCTACTAAGATGACGGGGACAGAGGGCTTTGTCAACTTAGTCAATATGAACGATTCCAGCTACAGTGACCGTATGATGTCCATCCAATGACCGTAGTGCTTCTTCAACCTCTGGTCTTCTTGCTCCAGCTGCCACCAGCACCGGTCGTGTCGCGTGCTTCTGCCTCCCATGGCCGGCTGTGATGCCGCGGAGGCCTCACCGCCCCTACTACTCCCACCGCTACCAGGCCATCCCTCTACTCACCCACACCCCCTGTTATTCTACGGTGACGACAGCCTCACACCGCAGCCGAAATAGTGAACCCTCGTACTCCTCTCCGCGTGGGCATCCACTGTTGTGTCTTCCCCGGCTCTGCGTTGTCCCCTTCCTAGGCCTCACCGTCGTCCACCACCTTGGTGCTCTCGGCGCGGCGTGGTCAATGTGATCAATGAACGACTTCCATCGGAATAGTACTATACGTGGAGAGGCTGACAGCTAGGTCCATGGCCGCACCAAGGAAGTGCCTCCTTATTACACGGAAAATAATGGTTCCTCCACCTAACAGCAGGGGCCCACCGGACGGGCCACCATATTTCGCAAAGAAAACGTTTCCTCCCCTGACTGCTGGGACCCACCACCTACATCTTCGCACACAAGGAAGTGCGTCCATATTACGGGCAAAAAAATGATTCGCCCCCTGACTGCTGGGACCCACCAGCTACATCTTCGCACGCAAGGAAGTGCCTGATAGTCGGGACCCACTTGGTCGAAGCGTACGTAGCGTTGTCATTCTGGTCACGAACGTGTACGTACATACTGGTCGACCCGTCTGTCTGCAGGCTTCAGCGATGAACCGTGGCTGTGTAAGGAAGGGCACGTGTCGTAGTAGAGGCGAACACGTAGCATGTACACGCACGTACAGCCAGGGTGCAAGAAAGAAAATACGGCCACGTACGTACATACGGGCGGGGTCTCGAACGCCTACTCGCGCATACGTACGGCCAGGGCTCGTGTACATGGCTGGGTCGGAATGGAGAAACTGCGTCGTTGTCGTGTTCATGGGGAGGCAACGGATTGCGTCGTGTTCATCGGGAGGCAACGGAATACGTCATGTTCATCGGGAGCCAACCGGCTTAGACAGAACAGCCGATCTAAACGAGGCCCGGCGTACCGCAGAACGGAGGAAACGGCCTTGTGTTCGATCGGCCACGGTCGAAACGGGATCGTGTTCATTGGGAGGGGTCCGGCGTAGCGCAAAACAGAGGAAACAGACTTCTCTTGGACCTCCTACGGTCGAAACGGGGTCCTGTTGATCGGGAGGGGTGTGGCGTACCGCAAAACGGAGGAAACGGACTTGTGTTGGAGCGCTACGGTCGAAATGGGGGTCTTGTTCATCGGGAGGGTTGTGGCGTACCGCAAAACGGGACTCGACGGGATACTGTTCATCTCCACCGTCTACCTCCTCCAGCCTCCACCTATGACTGTTCATCCACGGGCTCCTGTTCATCCAACCTCCACCGCTCCTCCACTGGCTACTGTTCAACCAGCCTCCACCACTCCTCCACGGGCTACTCTTCATCCAGCCCTCCACCGGCTACTGTTCAACCAGCCCTCCACGGGGTCCTGTTCATCCAGCCCTCCACGAGGTCCTGTTCATCCACCCCCAACTGGCTCGATCGATCGGGGTCCTGTTCATCCAGCGGCAACGGCCTCTACTACCACGGGGTCCTGTTCATCCAACCCCCCACCGGGAACTGTTCATCCAAACCCCCCAACAACACTCACTGTTCATCCATAGGCAGCATCGATCGGCTTCAGTTAGTAGTAGTAGCGAAGGAATCGCTCGACCGGGTTCAATTAACAGCGATCGATCGATCGCTCGGGTTCAGTAACGCGTAGCCTGCAGTGCAATCGCCTGGGTTCAGTTAGAGCCCAACGCCTCGCTTGGGTTCAGTTAGAGCCCAAAGTCTCGCACCCACGCGCGTACATGTATGAGAGAAAGCGTGTCGCTCAGCCTCCGACCACCCACCATAACCGGGAACTCCCCGATATTTTCCTCGCCCTCGCTTCTACCACGGTTTTTTCCGTCATGGACGGCCCAATGAATGTCATGCAGCCGCGTCTCTGGCCCGCCCAGGACAAAAAGCCCATTTTCTGTCATGGTTTTTTGCCATAGAAGTAGGAGCCCACCACATCTATGATGATACCGAGTTTTGTCACAATTATCATCATAGAAGTGTCATAAGCATGATATAATTTTTTTTCATTCAGCCCAAAATGTCACAGATGTGTCCTTTTTTGTAGTGAGGGGAGGTGCGTCGGGTGATAACCCACAAGTATAGGGGATCGCAACAGTTTTCAAGGGTAGAGTATTCAACCCAAATTTATTGATTCGACACAAGGTGAGCCAAAGAATATTCCCAAATATAAGCAGCTGAGTTGTCAATTCAACCACACCTGAAAGACTTCATATCTGCAGCAAAATATTTAGTAGCAAAGTAGTATGGAAGTAACGGTAACGGTGGCAAAAGTAACAGTAGCAGTTTTGTAGCAATTGTAACAGTGGCAACGGCAAAGTAACCGAGCAAAGATCAATAGGTGAAAAGCTCGTAAGCAATGGATCAGTGATGGATAATTATGTCGGATGGCATTCATCATGCAACACTTATAACCTAGGGTGACACAGAACTAGCTTCAATTCATCAATATAATGTAGGGATGTATTCCGTATATAGTCATACGTGCTTATGGAAAAGAACTTGCATGACATCTTTTGTCCTACCCTCCCATGGCAGCGGGGTCCTAATGGAAACTAAGGGATATTAAGGCCTCCTTTTAATAGAGAACCGGAACAAAGCATTAGCACTTAATGAATACATGAACTCCTCAAACTACGGTAATCACCAGAAAAAATCCCAATTATTGTCACCTTGGGGTATGCGGATCATAACTCATAATAGGTGTCTACAACTTGCAAGATCGGATCAAGAACACAAATATATTCATGGAAACATAAAGGATTCAGATCTGAAATCCTGGCACTCGGGCCCTAGTGACAAGCATTAAGCATAGCAAAGTCATAGCAACATCAATCTCACAACATAGTGGATACTAGGGATCAAACCCTAACAAAACTAACTCGATTACATGATAAATCTCATCCAACCCATCACCGCCCAGCAAGCCTACGACGGAATTACTCACGCATGGCGGTGAGCATCATGAAATTGGTTGGTGATGATGACGGTGTCGATTTCCCCTCTCCGGAGCCCCGAACGGACTCCAGATCTACCCTTCCGATGAAGAACGGGAGGCGGCGGCGGCTCCGTATCGTAAAACGCGATGAACTCTTCTCCCTGATTTTTTTATCCCCGAATAGGGTTATATAGAGTTGGAGTTGACGTCGGGGGTCTCCAGGGGACCCGCAAGGCAGGGGGCGTGCCCAGGGGGTAGGGCGCGCCCCCACCCTTGTGGTCTCCTGGTGGGTCCCCTCTGGTTGATTCTTTCGCCAGTATTTTTATTCATTCCAAAAATATTCTCCGTAAATAACACCAAGGCAATTCTACTGAAAATAACACCAAGGAAATTATGCTAAAAACAGCGTCAGTCTGGATTAGTTCCATTCAAATCCCCCAAGCTTAACCCATTGCTTGGGAAAGTAGATACGATGGAGGGCAAAATAGTTTGGAAAAGTAGATACGATGGAGGCGTATCAACTCCCCCAAGCTTAACCCATTGCTTGTCCTCAAGCAATTCCGTTGATAAACTGAAAGTGACAAAGAAAAACTTTTACAAACTTTGTTTGATCTTGTTGTTGTAAATATGTAATAGCTAGCATTCAGGTTTTCAGCAAAGATTATGAACTAACCATATTCCCAATACCATTTAGGTCTCACATTTACTCATATCAATGGCATAATCAACTAGCGAGCAATAATAATAAATCTCGGACGTCAACACTTTTTCAAAACAATCATGATATGATATAACAATATGGTATCTCTCTAGCCCTTTCTGAAATCGCAAAACATAAATGTAGAGCACCCCTAAAGATCATGGACTGACTAGACATTGTAATTCAAGGTAAAAGAGATCCAATCACAGTCATACTCAATATCAATTAATAACATGCATACAAATGACAGTGGTGCTCTCTAACTGCTGCCTTTTATAAGAAGATGATGACTCAATAATAAAAGTAAATAGATAGACCCTTCGCAGAGGGAAGCAGGGATTTGCAGAGGTGCCAGAGCTCGAGTTTTAAAATAGAGATGAATATAATTTTGAGCAGTATGCTTTCATTGTCAACATAACAACCAAGAGATCTCAGTATCTTCCATGCTAGATACATTATAGGTGGTTCCCAAATAAAATGGTAAATTTTTTACTCCCCCCTCCACCAACAATCACACTCCACGGCTGGTCCGAAACAATGGGTACCGTCCATACCAACAACAGTCCTGGGGGAGTTTCGTTTGATATTTAGTTTTATTTGATTTCGAACATGGAACAGGGCATCCCGAATACCAGCCACTTTCTCATGGATGACAAGTGAATCAACACTCATCGTGATAATAACCCACCTAGCATGGAAGATACTGACAGCCCCAGTCGCTACATGGGCGATTCGGGCATACAAAACAGAATATAAATTGAAGATTTAGAGTTCGACACATGCAAATTTACTTGGAACGACAGGTAAATACCACATATAGGTAGGTATGGTGGAACAACTTTGGATTTAAGGAAGTGGATGCACAAGCAGTATTCTCGCTTAGTAGAAGTGAAGGCTAGAAAAAGATTGGGGAGCGACCAGCTAGAGAGCGACAATGGTCATAAGCATGCATTGAGATAAGCCAACATTGAGTGAAAGCATGAGTAAGATATAAATCACCATGAACATAAATATCATGGAGGTTATGTTGATTTTCTTTCAACTACATGCGTGAACATGTGCCAAGTCAAGCCTTTTGAATCATTCAAAGGAGGATACCATCCTATTGTACTACATCATAACCATTTTAATTTGCATGTTGGCACTCAAGACAAACCATTATAAACTCCTAGCTAATTAAGCATGGCATGAGTAACTACAATCTCTAATTGTCAATGCAAACTTGTTTCGTTCATAATGGGCTGAATGAAGAACGATGAACTAATCATATTTACAAAAACAAAATAGGTCGAGTTCATACCAGCTTTTCCTCATCTCAATCATTTCATCATATATCGTCATTATTGCCTTTCACTTACACAACCGAATGGTGTGAATAATAATAAGAGTGCATGTGCATTGGACTAAGCTGGAATCTGGAAACATTTATTCAAACGAGAAGACAAGGTAATATGGGCTCTCTGTTAGATCAACAATAATGCATATGAGAGCCAATTAAAATTTTCATCGTGGTCTTCTCCTCTCGACCCAAAGAAAAGAAAATAATTTCAAATAAACACATTGAAATATTTTTGTAGTTTTTGTTTTTCTGAAGAAAGTAAAACAAGAACGAGAAAACTATTTACACAGGAAAGCTCCCAACAAGCAAAAAGAAGAACGAGAAATCTTTTTGGGTTTTCTTTCAATAGTACTACTAAACAGGCATAGCAAGTGAACTAAAAAGAAGCTACAACTAATTTTTGGATTTTCTCGAAGTTTTTCAAACACACAAGATGAAAGCGAGAAAAAGAAACTAACATGGATAATACAATGAAACAGTATGGACACCGACAACTGGAATGAGTGTGCGAACATGAATGTAATGTCAGTGAGAAATACGTACCCCCCCAAGATTAGGCTTTTGGCCTAAGTCGGTCTAGGGCCACGGCTGGTGTGACACCCTAGTTTTTGCTCTTTTTCTTTTTCTGACTTCATTGCCTTTGGATTTGAATTTGGAGTTTTGAATGAACTCAGTTGGACTAAATCACTTGGGCATTTCTTTGATTTTCACCCAAGTGACTCACCTCCCTCTCAAACACCTCATTTCCTCTCTGATATATCAAAATATGGCCATAGGAATATTTGAAAAATATTCATTTTCTCTCTGAAATCACACTTCAGTCACATTTGCTCCAAAGCAACCCTCATTTTTGTGGCCCACAAAAATCTGAGAAAATTCCTGAATATTCTTTGGAGCTTCGTACACCTCCCTGTGCAAAAAATATTTCATGGTTATGTGGAATATTTTTGCTATAGAAAATCTTTTCTGTTTTGGCCAGAAAATGTACTTTACAAAGGAAGTGCATTATTCCTTGATCCAATGAAGCTACAACTTTTAGAATTCGTTAACCTCCTAAGAAACACCCTCAACCACCAAAAATGAGCTCCTAACTCCCACTAGATTTTTCTCTATTAACCTCCAAAGTTTCTGTCCAGAAACTTGCCAAGAGTCTACAGTCACACCCAGTCGACCTGTGCTTAACTCAGTTGTGTGGATCGATCTAGCCTTGCACGAACAACACCCTAGACATGAATTTAATGCACTACGTCGCGTGGTGCCAGAGTTCTCGCGGTGACCGTGTGTGGCCAAGCGCGCTGGTATGTGTTCGACGCGCTCTGGATGCCGCCGAAACCTTTGTTGCGTCCGTGCTCACTTCCGCATGCCGCACCGCGCCACCATCCTCGTCTCTGATACGTCTCCAACGTATCCACTTTTCCTAATGCTTTTCCTCTTGTTTTGGACACTAATTTGCGTGATTTGAATGAAACTAACCCCGGACGGACGCTGTTTTGAGCAGAACTACCATGGTGTTGTTTTTGTGCAGAAATAGAAGTTCTCGGAATGGAACGAAACTTTGTGAGGATTTTTTATACAATAAATAAGAATTTCTGGAGCCAAGACCAACCGGAGGGGGGCACCTACACTAGTAGAAAAAGGGCCTATCGTCCCGGTTCGTAAGGCCCATTTGTCCCGGTTTTTGAACCGGGACTAAAGGGTCGTTACTAAAGTCCTAGTCCTTTATTCCCGATTCTTACATGAACCAGGACAGATGGGCCTCCATGTGGCCGGTGCTGCGAGCCCAGGCAGGAGGGCCTTTAGTCCCGGTTGGTGGCACCAACCGGGACAAATAGGCATCCACGCGTCAGCTATTTAGGGGCTAGTGTTTTTGTTTTTTTAAAGGGAGGGGGGGGTTGGGGGTTTTGTATGATTAATTAAGGTGTTTCATATATTGTGTTAGGTAGCTAATTAATTAATAGAGAGAAGTGTCCTCTCTTATCTCCGTTCTTGGTCGACGCTACGTACTATACGTATAGAGAGGCCCTCGACACGCTAGCTAGTAAGCAAATGAAGGAAACCATTAAGTATAGAAGTTCGACCTCTCCTTCTCCAAGAGATTGCGCGAACAACAAGTTTTCGTATATCTATCCGACGCTACTGGCTACATATATACGCACAATATTAAGACCTCTTACAATATAATCTCCACTAATTATATATGAACTCAACATCAACATGGTAATCTCCGGCTTTATTGATGACGTGGTCAAGAAAGAATCCCGCCAATTCCTCTTGAATTGCTTTCATGCGATCTTATGGTAGGAGTTCATTCCGCATCTGCCACGTCTAATTTGAAGAAGGGGGTTAATACATATATATGAATGAAACTCAACAGAAATAATGGTGTAAATGAAATTGTGAATATTATTGCTTACGCACTTCATATTGTCTTTTAGAGTAGCCCCGCTTATCTCTGCAAGTCGCGTTGTAGATGAACTCGCACACGTAGTATCCACAGTAATCATTCCCTTGTTCCTGCCACAAGCACTTTACGAGAAATAAAGGTCAATCAAACTGATAATGAAGCATTATAAATGGCATTGATGAAAGTAGCTAGAATCAATGGGAGATGCGCGGAACTAGCTAGCTAGTAGTACTTACTTTCGGGTATGTATATCGCAGCTCCTTCGGCAGTCCCGGAGCTTCTGCGGTGAACTTTTTCCAAACCCTGCAAGACAAAGAAAATAATTATTACTTGAGATATCAGGAAATGAACAAAAAGTCTCCAATATGGTGCGATAATGATCGATTGAACTTGTTGAGAATTTTAGTCATGTCTGCATAGGTCTCGGGATCTTTTCGTCTCGAGTCTAAGACGGTTACTAGTCCCTGCTCAAGCTTAATCTCCAGGAGAATATAGTGGAAGCTATGCACGCATGCATAACTCATCAATGACATTACTATAACGTCACTCGAGTAATAAGGGAAACCGAATATGCACAAGACAGTAATACTCACTTGAAGTTGTAAGGAAAGAGTATTTTATCTTTGTTTTGATTTATTATCGATGATTTGAGCAAGTTGGCCTCGGCATCTTTGGCGCTCATTTTAACCTGAAATTCATCTATGAGATTTGGGTTAATGAACCCAATATCATACATTTCTGCTTTTCTGCACTCGACGATCTTCAATCTACGTAATATAGTGAGGATAATTATAAATACATGCAATGGAAGAGCTGAGCTATATATAGAGACTTAATGACAGAAGTAGTACTAATAGACAGTAGCAAGTGACCGTTAATTTATCGAGGGCCTTTTGATTGAAAAACTGAAAGAAATCCTCAAATGGAACAGACAACACATCAATTCCAACGAGGTCGTGCTCCTCTTTAACTCTCAGATACAAAGTATTCGTCCCCCCAGACTCTTTGCAGGTTTTCATGTACCAATCATGGAATCTTCGCATCATCGTTGTTAGAGATTTTTCATATTGGAGGAGAGGCTTCCCGTAATGGTATTTGTGTTCGTCCACCTCCAAGAAATAATAATGTACATCGTCGGGCAGGTAATCTCCAAGATTGCTATAACCGGGCACCATCCTCGGACCATTAGCGACGATATCGCTAGACACCTTGAGCGGGCGGCACGATTGGTCCGCTTGTTCTCCGAGCTGGGCTATTTTTTTCCCAGCTCGTCGTTCTGCTAACCTTCGATCACTGACAGTACTTCCCGACCACTCCGCTTCGAGATATACCTTTTCAGTAATGCGCTCATAGTTGGTTTGCGGCGGAGACTTTGGTGGTTTCCTCAGGGCATTGATAGTGCTCTTTGCTTTCACCAGATCTATCTTCTCCCCCGGAGGTGGATGTTTCTTTGCTTTCACCCCTTCAAAGAATCCTTCACTTCGGTCTGCACGATCTTCGCGTTTTCCTTCTCGGTCCTCTCGTATGGTAACTTCTCAGGAGTCTTCAGAGAAGGACCGAATCTGTATTGCCTCCCGCCTCTTTCTGTACTGCTAGAAGCCGGAGCAGACGGAGCGGCTGCGGCTGTCTTCTTTCCTTTCTTTCGAGGTGGAGGAGAAGGACTACGATGCTCCGGAGCAGCCGGGGCGGCGGCGGGTCTCTTCCGCCCTTGCTGACGAGGCGGAGAAGGAGGAGGCTGGCTGCTCGGGCGCGCCGGCGCAGGCGGAGAAGGAGGCGAAGTGCCGCCACGCACCGGAGAAGGAGGCTGAGTGCCCTGATCACTCGCCGGAGGAGGAGGCGGAGGAGGAGGCGGAGTGCCCTGACTCGCCGGAGGAGGAGGAGGAGGCGGAGGCGTCCAGTTCGGCAGGTTGATGAGCTCCTTCCGCCATAGGCATGGAGTCTTCAGAGAAGAACCTAGCCTAGTCTCCCCTTCACCGGTAGGGTGGTCAAGCTCGAGGTCCTCAAATCCGTCTGTTATTTCATCCACCATCACCCTAGCATATCCATCTATAATCGGCCGGCAGTGGTAGGTTGCGCCAGTTTCAGTAGGTAAAATAGAGCCAACAGCCGCCTTGACTTTGAATTTCATCCATTGCGTCATAAGGTGGCAATGTTGAGACTCCGTGATAGCATCCACGGGGTAGCTAGCAGGAGCCGTGAAGACAGGCTCCAGCTGAAGCTGCTCGGTGGAAGCCACACTGCTTCTCCGCTGAGATGGCGGGGTAGCTTCAGGGGAAGCATCGGCAGGTCGTTTGCTGCGATTTGCTTCTTGTTCCTCTATCGCTTGCACCCTTGCGTGCAGCGCCTGCAGTTGGGTATGCTCCACTTTCTTCCTCCTTTCCTGGCATTTGTAACCACCTGCGTCCGGAAACCCAGCCTTCCACGGAACGGAGCTTGGCGTGCCTCGTGTCCGTCCAGGGTGCTCAGGATTCGCGAGGGCCATTGTGAGCTCGTCGTTCTCTCTGTCTGGAACAAACGTCCCTTGCTGGGCTGCATCGATATACTCCTGAAGCCTCGTGACAGGTATTCTCATTTGCTCGTCCGTCCAAACGCACTTCCCTGATACAGGGTCCAAGGTTCCGCCAACCCCGAAGAACCAAGTCCGGCAACGGTCTAGCAACCTCAATGTCGCTGGTTCGACCCCTTTATCAAGCAGGTCATTCTCAGCCTTGGCCCACTACGACCGGGCTTTGAGGTAGCCACCTGACCCCGTGTGATGGTGAAGCTTCTTCTTCGCAACATTCTTCTTGTTTGTCACTGACATCTTCTTACTCTTGTCTGATGTCTTGTGGGCCACAAATGCGGGCCAGTGATCTCTGATCTTCTCATACCGGCCGATGAATTCTGGTGTCTCTTCTTTGTCGACAAATATTTTCAGCTCATTCTTCCACCTCCTGGATAGTTCTGCCATCTTCTTAAGAGCACGATACTTGATCAATTGCTCTTTAACTGGCTTCTCCGGATCCTCCTCTGGCGGTAGGGTGAAATTTGCCTTCAGCGCGGTCCAAAGATCATGTTTCTGCATATCGGAGACATAAGACACCTCAGGGTCTTCTTTAGCCGGCTTTAACCATTGGTGGATGCTGATCAGGATCTTGTCCCTAACAAGAACCCCGCACTGAGCAGCAAATGCTTCCTTTGTCCGGATGGGTTCAATCGGCATGCCATCGCGCGCGATTTCTATGATCACAAACCTTTCATTCGAGCGCAACTTTTTCTTTGGGCCTCGTCTCTTTACCGAAGTTGTGCTCGATGCAGAGGGCTAGAAAAAGGAAGAGAGACGAGAGTTAATTAATATGTGTACATATACCAAAACAATGAATGCATCAAGTAGCTAGTCAGCACAGGCTTAACTAATATATATACCTGGCCGGACTCGGTTCGGTCACCGGAGCCGTCATCACGGTGTCCTTCTTGCGCCGGCATTGGGTCACCGGAGCCATCATGATCATGTTCTTCCTCCTCCATTGTTCGATCACCGTAGTTTGCTTCTTCACCCTGTTCTTCCAGACCATCGGTGTCGTTGAGAAACGAGAAGACGGCATCACTTCCGTGTGCGATTATGTCCCCCAACACCGCTTCTGTTGCTTCGTCTCGGGGTCCATAGTTTCTGCAAATATTGACAACATGGCAATTATTATTCAAACATGACAGATGGATATATTATTGGCAAACGTTTGGGGTGGCCTCGATCGGCAACGCTTGAAGGGTTTGGGGTGGCCTCGATGACAACGCTCTTTTAACTTGGTAAATTTGGGTGGCCTCGAGAGAGTTTGTCGGGTATGGGCGCGCCGGGAGGGGGTACGAGACCGACATCGTTTTTTTTCTAGGGTTTGGGTGTCCTCGAGAGTTTTGGTCGAGCGAGATGGCCGGGGGGTGCTCCCGTGGTATAAGTTATCACGGTCGAGAGGGGGTTATATCGACAACGACATACCCAATAAAAAATAAGAAAAGGAAGAAGAAGAAAAAAAGAAGAAAAAAAAGAGGAGAAGAAGAAAGGAATAGAGGAGAAGAAGAAAAAAATAGAATATTTTCTATTTTTTCTCTTCTCCTCTATTCCTTTCTTCCTCTCCTCTTTTTTCTTCCTTTTTTCCTCTTCTTATTTATTTCTCCTCTTCTTCATCTTTTTCTTTTCCTTCTTCCTAAACTAAACATAAACTAAAATAATCCTAAAACTAAATGAAACTTCTCCTCCTCCCTTTATATTTCTTCTTCTTCTTTTTTTCATAGAATTTTTATTTCTTCTGCTTCTTTTTTCATCCTAAAACTTTATGAACAAAATTACAATAGAAACAAAATAAAAATTCTATGAACAAAATTACAACAGAAAAAAATCCTATGAACAAAATTACAATAAAAATTCTACTAAAAAAATAAAAATTCTATGAACAAAATAAAAATTCTTTGCATATGAACATACAAACATTTGCATATTCTACAATATCATCATCATATTCTACAATAATATCACCAAAAATCCTAACTTTTGCATATGAACAGGGGGCCTGCTTCGTCGTCGGCGCCGGGGCGGGCGGCGGCATTGGGGCGCGGGGGGAAGGGGGAGAGGAGGGGGAACGGCGCGGGCTCACACTGCAGGCGAGCGGCGCCGAGGTCGAGGTAGGGCGTTCGGCGTGCGCGACGGCGAGGTCGGGGCAGGGCGCGTCGAGGTCGGGGCAGGGCAGGGTGAGGCCGGGGCAGGGCGACGGAGACGGCGGACGGGGGCGGCAGCCTGGCGGCGTCGATGTCGTCGGCGTCGTCGGGGCGGCAACTGCGAGATGAGAAGTTAAAATTTTCACAAGTCCTGCTTATATACCCAGGGCATTGGTCCCGGTTCGTAGCACTAACCGGTACCAATGCACCCTTTAGTACCGGTTGGTGCCACCAACCGTGACCAAAGGTCAGTTTTCGGCAGCCCAAAGGGCGGGAAGCGGCGGCCTTTGGTCCCGGTTAGTGGCACCAATCGGGACTAAAGGGGAGGCATGGGTCCCGGTTGGTACTAAGAACCGGGACCAATGCTCCCCTTTAGTTCCGGTTGGTGGCACCAACCGGGACCAAAGGCCCTGTGCTGCCCGCGTCGCGGCCAAAACTTTAGTCCCACCTCGCTAGCTGAGAGAGCTCGAGGGTGGTTTATAAGCGCTGCTCCAACCCTCTCGAGCTCCTCTCAACTGCAGGCTTGCGGGCCTAATTTGTCACGATGTGCTTGTGGACCTACTGGGCCTCCTGCGGGCCTGAATCCTGGCCCATGGTTGGGTTTCTATTCGTATTCAGGCCGTCATGGCCAAGTAGGTGGCACTTTTTTTGATTTTGTTGTTGTTGTATTTATTTTATTTTGTTTCTACTTACAACAAAAAACTTACGGTTGCTATTATTATTTATTTCATTAAAGTTTATTTATTTTACCTTATTAAAGTTTATTTTGTTTCTACTTATTTATTTTATTAAAGTTTATTTTTATTTTGTTTCTACTTATTTATTTTCTAAATTTTAATTTATTTTATTTTGTTTCTACGTATTTATTAAAGTTTATTTTTTTTCATTCTGCTTTTCATGTTCTGAACACAAAATACTTTGATAATTTCAGTGGCATGAATTTTTAATAATTTTAGTTTAAAAAATACTAGAGGTTTATAAAAGCTTTTTAGTTCATTCCTTTTTCTATTAGAGTTTTATAGAAGTTTTTAAGTTAATTTTCTTTTTGCATGGTATCATCATTTGACCCACATAGCATGTGCAAGAAAGTAGAGAGGGTTACAACAAAAACTGGATGCACTTCGTGTACAAAATGGACAATCTCTTTCGAAGTATCAGGGTTTCATACGGAAACTCGTCGGTTACAAAGGGATTTCATTTTTTTGAACTTATTTGAAGTCCAAAGTTTTTTTGTGTTCAAAATGCACCATTCAAAGCCACATCATCGATTTTCAACCCCTTCTGACTTCATTTGTTATTTTTCATGCATTTACTGATTATTTCGAGCTATAAGACCCTGAAATTGAAAAGCATTTCAAATGAACTCTGAAAAGGTTGAAAGTTGGCATGGTATCATCATTTCACCCACATAGCATATGCAAGAAAGTAGAGAGGGTTACGGCAAAAACTGGATGCACTTTGTGTACAAAACAGACAATCGCTTTTGAAGTATCAGGGTTTCATACAGAAACTCGTCTGTTACAAAGGGATTTCATTTTTTGAACTTATTTGAACTCCAGAGTTTTTCTTTGTTCAAAATGCACCATTCAAAGCCACATCATCATTTCAACCCTTTCTGACTTCATTTGTTATTTTTCATGCATTTACTAATTATTTTGAGCTATAAGACCCTGAAATTGAAAAGAATTTCAAATGAACTCTGAAAAGGTTGAAAGTTGGCATGGTATCATCATTTGACCCACATAGCATGCATGTGCAAGAAAGTAGAGAGGGTTACGGCAAAAACTGGATGCACTTCCTGTACAAAACGGACAACTCTTTCGAAGTATCAGGGTTTCATACGGAAACTCGTCTGTTACAAAGGGATTTCATTTTTTTGAACTTATTTGAACTCCAGAGTTTTTCTGTGTCCAAAATGCACCATTCAAAGCCACATCATCAATTTTCAACCCTTACTGACTTCATTTGTTATTTTTCATGCATTTACTGATTAATTTGAGCTATAAGACCTTGAAATTGAAAAGCATTTAAAATGAACTCTGAAAAGGTTGAAAGTTGGCATGGTATCATCATTTGACCCACATAGCATGTGCAAGAAAGGAGAGAGGTTTAGGGCAAAAACTAGATGCACTTCCTGTACAAAACGGACAATCTCTTTCGAAGTATCATGGTTTCATACGGAAACTCGTCTGTTACAAAGGGATTTCATTTTTTGAACTTATTTGAACTCCATAATTTTTATGTGTTCAAAATACACCATTCAAAGCCACATCATCGATTTTCAACCCTTTCTGACTTCATTTGTTATTTTTTATGCATTTAATGATTATTTCGAGCTATAAGACCCTGAAATTGAAAAGCATTTCAAATGAACTCTGAAAAGGTTGAATGTTCGCATGGTATCATCATTTCACCCACATAGGATGTCCAAGAAAGTAGAGAGGGTTACGGCAAAAACTGGATGCACTTCGTGTACAAAATGGACAATCCCTTTCGGAGTATCAGGGTTTCATACAGAAACTCGTCTGTTAGAAAGGGATTTCATATTTTTGAACTTATTTGAACTCCAGAGTTTTTCTGTGTTCAAAATGCACCATTCAAAGCCACATCCTCCATTTTCAACCCTTTCTGACTTCATTTGTTAATTTTCATGCATTTACTGATTATTTTGAGCTATAAGACCCTGAAATTGAAAAGCATTTCAACTGAACCCTGAAAAGGTTGAAAGTTGGCATGGTATCATCATTTCGCCCACATAGCATGCGCAAGAAAGTAGCGAGGGTTACGGCAAAAACTGGATGCACTTCGTGTACAAAAAGGACAATCCCTTTCGGAGTATCAGGGTTTCATACAGAATCTCGTCTGTTATAAAGGGATTTCATTTTTTTGAACTTATTTGAACTCCAGAGTTTTTCTGTGTTCAAAATGCACCATCCAAAGCCACATCATCAATTTAAAACCCTTTCTGACTTCTTTTGTTATTTTTCATGCATTTACTGATTATTTTGAGCTATAAGACCCTGTAATTGAAAAACATTTCAAATGAACTCTGAAAAGGTTGAAAGTTGGCATGGTATCATTATTTGACCCACATAGCATGTGCAAGAAAGTAGAGAGGGTTACGGCAAAAACAGGATGCACTTCCTGTACAAAACGGACAATCTCTTTCGAAGTATCAGGGTTTCATCCGGAAACTCGTCTATTACAAAGGGATATCATTTTTTTGTACTTATTTGAACTCCATAGATTTTCTCTGTTCAAAATGCACCATTCAAAGCCACATCATCAATTTTCAACCCTTTCTGACTTCATTTGTTATTTTTTATGCATTTAGTGATTATTTGGAGCTATAAGACCCTGAAATTGAAAAGCATTTCAAATGAACTCTGAAAAGGTTGAAAGTTGGCATGGTATCATCATTTGAACCACATAGCATGTGCAAGAAAGTAGAGAGAGTTAGGGCAAAAACTGGATGCACTTCCTGTACAAAACGGACAATCTCTTTCGAAGTATCGTGGTTTCATACGGAAGCTCGTCTGTTACAAAGGGATTTCAATTTTTTGTACTTATTGAACTCCATAGTTTTTCCGTGTTCAAAATGCACCATTCAAAGCCACATCATCAATTTTCAACCCTTTCTAACTTCATTTGTTATTTTTCATACATTTAGTGATTATTTGGAGCTATAAGACCCTGAAATTGAAAAGCATTTCAAATGAACTCTGAAAAGGTTGAAAGTTGGCATGGTATCATCATTTGAACCACATAGCATGTGCAAGAAAGTAGAGAGGGTTAGGGCAAAAACCGGATGCACTTCCTGTACAAAACGGACAATCTCTTTCGAAGTATCATGGTTTCATAAGGAAACTCGTCTGTTACAAAGGGATTTCATTTTTTGAACTTATTTGAACTCCATAGTTTTTATGTGTTCAAAATACACCATTCAAAGCCACATCATCAATTTTCAACCCTTTCTGACTTCATTTGTTATTTTTCATGCATTTACTGATTATTTCGAGCTATAAGACCCTGAAATTGAAAAGCATTTCAAATGAACTCTGAAAAGGTTGAAAATTGCATGGTATCATCATTTCACCCACATAGCATGTGCAAGAAAGTAGAGAGGGTTACAGCAAAAACTGGATGCACTTCGTGTACAAAATAGACAATCCCTTTCGGAGTATCAGGGTTTCATACAGAAACTCGTCTGTTACAAACGGAATTCATTTTTTTGAACTTATTTGAACTCCAGAGTTTTTCTGTGTTCAAAATGCACGATTCAAAGCCACATCATCAATTTTCAACCCTTTCTGACTTCATTTGTTTTTTTCATGCATTTACTGATTATTTGAGCTATAAGACCATGAAATTGAAAAGCATTTCAAATGAACTCTGAAAAGGTCGAAACTTGGCATGGTATAATCATTTAACCCACATAGCATGTGCAAGAAAGTAGAGAGGGTTACGGCAAAAATTGGATGCACTTCCTGTACAAAACGGACAATCTCTTTCGAAGTATCAGGGTTTCATACGGAAACTCATCTGTTACAAAGGGATTTCATTTTTTGAACTGATTTGAACTACATAGGTTTTCTGTGTTCAAAATGCACCATTTAAAGCCACATCATCAATTTTCAACCCTTTCTGACTTCATTTGTTATTTTTCATGCATCTACTGATTATTTCGAGCTATAAGACCCTGAAATTGAAAAGCATTTCAAATGAACTCTGAAAAGGTTGAAAGTTGGCATGGTATCATCATTTCACCCACATAGCATATGCAAGAAAGTAGGAGAGGGTTGCGGCAAAAACTGGATGCACTTCGTGTACAAAACGTTCAATCTCTTTCAAAGTATCAGGGTTTCATACAGAAACTCGTCTGTTACAAAGGGATTTCATTTTTTGAACTTATTTGAACTCCGGAGTTTTTCTATGTTTAAAATGCACCATTCAAAGCCACATCATTAATTTTCAACCCTTTCTGACTTCATTTGTTATTTTTCATGCATTTACTGATTATTTTGAGCTATAAGACCCTGAAATTGAAAAGCATTTCAAATGAACTCCGAAAAGGTTGAAAGTTGGCATGGTATCATCATTTCACCCACATAGCATGCATGTGCAAGAAAGTAGAGAGGGTTACGGAAAAAACTGGATGTATTTCCTGTACAAAACGGACAATCTCTTTTGAAGTATCAGGGTTTCATACGGAAACTCGTCTGTTACAAAGGGATTTCATTTTTTGAACTTATTTGAACTCCATAGTGTTTCAGTGTTTAAAATGCACCATTCAAAGCCACATCATCAATTTTCAACCCTTTCTGACTTCATTTGTTATTTTTCATGCATTTACTAATTATTTTGAGCTATAAGACCCTGAAATTGATAAGCATTTCAAATGAAGTCTGAAAAAGGTTGAAAGTTGGCATGGTATCATAGCATGTGCAAGAAAGTAGAGAGGGTTAGGGCAAAAACTGGATGCACTTCCTGTACAAAACGGACAATCTCTTTCGAAGTATCAGGGTTTCATAAGGAAACTCGTCTGTTACAAAGGGATTACATTTTTTGAACTTATTTGAACTCCATAGTGTTTCTGTGTTCAAAATGCACCATTCAAAGCCACATCATAAATTTTCAACCCTTTCTGACTTCATTTGTTATTTTTCATGCATTTAATAATTATTTTGAGCTATAAGACCCTGAAATTGATAAGCATTTCAAATGAAGTCTGAAAAAGGTTGAAAGTTGGCATGGTATCATAGCATGTGCAAGAAAGTAGTGAGGGTTAGGGCAAAAACTGGATGCACTTCCTGTACAAAACGGACAATCTCTTTCGAAGTATCATGGTTTCATACGGAAACTCGTCTGTTACAAAGGGATTTCATTTTTTTAACTTATTTGAACTCCATAGTTTTTATGTGTTCAAAATACACCATTTAAAGCCACATCATCGATTTTCAACCCTTTCTGACTTCATTTGTTATTTTTCATGCATTTACTGATTATTTTGAGCTATAAGACCCTGAAATTGAAAAGCATTTCAAATGAACTCTGAAAAGGTTGAAAGTTGGCATGGTATCATCATTTCACCCACATAGCATATGCAAGAAAGTAGAGAGGGTTGCGGCAAAAACTTGATGTACTTCGTGTAGAAAACGTACAATCTCTTTCGAAGTATCAGGGTTTCATACAGAAACTCGTCTGTTAAAAGGGATTTCATTTTTTGAACTTATTTGAACTCCAGAGTTTTTCTGTGTTTAAAATGCACAATTCAAAGCCACATCATTAATTTTCAACCCTTTCTGATTTCATTTGTTATTTTTCATGCATTTACTGATTATTTTGAGCTATAAGACCCTGAAATTGAAAAGCATTTCAAATGAACTCTGAAAAGGTTGAAAGTTGGCATGGTATCATCATTTGACCCAAATAGCATGCGCAAGAAAGTAGCGAGGGTTACAACAAAAACTGGATGCACTTCGTGTACAAAACGGACAATCTCTTTCGAAGTATCAAGGTTTCATATGGAAACTCGTCTGTTACAAAGGGATTTCATTTTTTTGAAATTATTTGAACTCCATAGTTTTTCTGTGTTCAAAATGCACCATTCAAAGCCACATCATCAATTTTCAACCCTTTCTGACTTCATTTGTTATTTTTCATGCATTTACTGATTATTTTGAGCTATAAGACCTTGAAATTGAAAAGCATTTCAAATGAACTCTGAAAAGGTTGAAAGTTGGCATGGTATTATCATTTCACCCACATAGCATGTGCAAGAAAGTAGAGAGGGTTACGGCAAAAACTGGATGCACTTCCTATACAAAACGGACAATCTCTTACGAAGTATCAGGGTTTCATAAGGAAACTCGTCTGTTACAAAGGGATTTCATTTCTTAACTGATTTGAACTCCATAGGGTTTCTGTGTTCAAAATGCACCATTCAAAGCCATATCATCGATTTTCAACCCTTTCTGACTTCATTTGTTATTTTTCATGCATTTACTGATTATTTCGAGCTATAAGACCCTGAAATTGAAAAGCATTTCAAATGAACTCTGAAAAGGTTGAAAGTTGGCATGGTATCATCATTTCACCCACATAGCATATGCAAGAAAGTAGAGAGGGTTGCGGCAAAAACTGGATGCACTTCGTGTGCAAAACGGACAATCTCTTTCGAAGTATCAGGGTTTCATACAGAAACTCGTCTGTTACAAAGGGATTTCATTTTTGAACTTATTTGAACTCCAGATTTTTTCTGTGTTCAAAATGCACCATTCAAAGCCACATCATTTATTTTCAACCCTTTCTGACTTCATTTGTTATTGTTCATGCATTTACTGATTATTTTGAGCTATAAGACCCTGAAATTGAAAAGCATTTCAAATGAACTGTGAAAAGGTTGAAAGTTGGCATGGTATCATCATTTGACCCACATAGCATGCATGTGCAAGAAAGTAGAGAGGGTTACGGAAAAAACTGGATGCACTTCCTGTACAAAACGGACAATCTCTTTCGAAGTATCAGGGTTTCATACGGAAACTCGTCTGTTACAAAGGGATTTCATTTTTTTAACTTATTTGAACTCCATAGTGTTTCTGTGTTCAAAATGCACCATTCAAAGCAACATCATCAATTTTCAACCCTTTCTGACTTCATTTGTTATTAATCATGCATTTACTAATTATTTTGAGCTATAAGACCCTGAAATTGATAAGCATTTCAAATGAACTCCGAAAAGGTTGAAAGTTTGCATGGTATCATCATTTCACCCACATAGCATGTGCAAGAAAGTAGAGAGAGTTACGGCAAAAATTGGATGCACTTCCTGTACAAAACGGACAATCTCTTTTGAAGTATCAGGGTTTCATACAGAAACTCGTCTGTTACAAAGGGATTACATTTTTCTGAACTTATTTGAACTCCAGAGTTTTTCTGTGTTCAAAATGCACCATTCAAAGCCACATCATCAATTTTCAACCCTTTCTGACTTCTTTTGTTATTTTTCATGCATTTACTGATTATTTTGAGCTATAAGACCCTGAAATTGAAAAGCATTTCAAATGAACTCTGAAAAGGTTGAAAGTTGGCATGGTATCATCATTTGACCCACATAGCATGCATGTGCAAGAAAGTAGAGAGGGTTACGGAAAAAACTGGATGCACTTCCTGTACAAAATAGACAATCTCTTTCGAAGTATCAGGGTTTCATAAGGAAACTCGTCTGTTACAAAGGGATTTCATTTTTTTGAACTTATTTGAACTCCAGAGTGTTTCTGTGTTCAAAATGCACCATTCAAAGCCACATCATCAATTTTCAACCCTTTCTGACTTCATTTGTTATTTTTCATGCATTTACTAATTATTTTGATCTATAAGACCCTGAAATTGATAAGCATTTCAAATGAACTCTGAAAAAGGTTGAAAATCGCATGGTATCATCATTTCACCCACATAGCATGTGCAAGAAAGTAGAGAGGGTTACAGCAAACTCTGAAAAGGTTGATAGTTGGCATGGTATCATCTCTTCACCCACATAGCATATGCAAGAAAGTAGAGAGGGTTGCGGCAAAAACTGGATGCACTTCGTGTACAAAACGGACAATCTCTTTCGAAGTATCAGGGTTTCATACAGAAACTCGTCTGTTACAAAGGGATTTCATTTTTTGAACTTATTTGAACTCTAGAGTTTTTCTGTGTTCAAAATGCACCATTCAAAGCCACATCATTACTTTTCAACCCTTTCTGACTTCATTTGTTATTTTTCATGCATTTACTGATTATTTTGAGCTATAAGACCCTGAAATTGAAAAGCATTTCAAATGAACTCTGAAAAGGTTGAAAGTTGGCGAGGTATCATCATTTGACCCACATAGCATGCATGTGCAAGAAAGTAGAGAGGGTTACGGAAAAAACTGGATGCACTTCCTGTACAAAACAGACAATCTCTTTCGAAGTATCAGGGTTTCATAAGGAAACTCGTCTGTTACAAAGGGATTTCATTTTTTTGAACTTATTTGAACTCCATAGTGTTTCTGTGTTCAAAATGCACCATTCAAAGCCACATCATCAATTTTCAACCCTTTCTGACTTCATTTGTTATTTTTCATGCATTTACTAATTATTTTGAGCTATAAGACCCTGAAATTGATAAGTATTTCAAATGAACTCGGAAAAAGGTTGAAAGTTGGCATGGTATCATAGCATGTGCAAGAAAGTAGCGAGCGTTAGGGCAAAAACTGGATGCACTTCCTGTATAAAACGGACAATCTCTTTCGAAGTATCATGGTTTCATACGGAAACTCGTCTGTTACAAAGGGATTTCATTTTTTGAACTTATTTGAACTCCATAGTTTTTATGTGTTCAATATACACCATTTAAAGCCACATCATCGATTTTCAACCCTTTCTGACCTCATTTGTTATTTTTCATGCATTTACTGATTATTTCGAGCTATAAGACCCTAAAATTGAAAATCATTTCAAATGAACTCTGAAAAGGTTGAAAGTTGGCATGGTATCATCATTTCACCCACATAGCATGTCCAAGAAAGTAGAGAGGGTTATGGCAAAAACTGGATACACTCCTGTACAAAACGGACAATCTCTTTCGATGTAGATAAGTGACCAAATTAATAGAAGTTCATCATCACATTCAAACCAAAGTACATACATAGTTCTCATTGAACAACATATAGCTCGCCAGAGCATCTAATTAAACCATACATTGAAATTATGTAAAACATTTCAATGCAACAACAAATGCGATCATAATCGCAACCAAGGTAACAATTGCTCCAACTGCATAATGATACCAAGCCTCGGTATGAATGGCATATTTTCTAATCTTTCTAATCTTCAACCGCGTTGCATCCATCTTGATCTTGTGATCCTCGACGACATCCGCAACATGCAACTCCAATATCATCTTCTCCTCGTCAATTTTTTTATTTTTTCCTTCAAGTAATTGTTTTCTACTTCAACTAAATTTAACCTCTCGACAATAGGGTCGGTTAGAATTTCGGGTTCAACCACCTCCTAGATAAATAAAATGTATGTCACGTTGGTCGGCATAATTGTCATAAACAATAAATGAACCAAATAGTTTTAAAAAGATAATATATACCACATCCGAATCATAGACAGGACGAGGGCCGACGGGGGCGGATACCAAAACCATCGCACTATATAATAACAAGGAATAATAAAAGTAAGAACATTAAACAAGTATCTATCCGAAGTAAGAACTATTTTCTTTCAGAAAGAAGATAAAAACAAGAGGCTCACCACGGTGGTGCCGGCGACGAGATCCGCGCGGGCGATCGACGGCGGTGAAGACGTGGACGGGACATGACGGACCGCTAAACCTAGACAGATCTCGGGGAAAATGGAGCTCGGAGGTCGAGTTTCGAGAGGAGAAAGATTAACTAGTGTGGCTCAGACATTTCATCGAACAACTCATGTGCATAGGAGGTGAGGTAGAGCACCCAAATGCCCTCCCCTCGTCAGCCAGAAAAAACAGAGCACTGTGGAGTGCTCTGCCGTGGCGATGGGTATATAAAGGCAACTCATTTGTCCCGGTTCGTGGCTGGAACTGGGACCAATGGTTGTGGGCTAGGAGAGAGGCACATTGGTCCCGGTTCGTGCCTAGAACCGGGACAAATGGGTACCCACGAACCGGGACCAATGCCGACGAGGCCCCGGCCGGGCCCCTGGGCTAACGAACCGGGACGAATGCCCCCATGGGTGCCGGTTCGTGACTGAACCGGGACTAATGGGCTTGCCCTGCCTGAACCAAAGCCTTGTTTTCTACTAGTGCTAGGTGGGCACAACCCACCAGGGCGCGCCCCCCTCCTGGCGCGCCTAGGTGGGTTGTCCCCCAACTGGTGGCCCCGCAGACCCTGAAACCGACGCTATAAAATCCTATTTTTCCAGGAAAAATTCAGGGAGAAAGAATTATCGCGCTCCACGAGACGGAGCCGCCGTCACCTCCTGTTTTTCATCAGGAGGCCAGATATGGAGTCCGTTTGGGGCTCCGAAGAGGCGGATCTTCATTCTTCATCATCACCAACCCTTTTCCATCGCCAATTCCATGATGCTCCCCACCAGGAGTGAGTAATTCCTTCGTAGGCTCGCTGGTCGGTGAGGAATTGGATGAGATTCATCATGTAATCGAGTTAGTTTTGTCAGGGCTTGATCCCTAGTATCCACTATGTTCTAAGATTGATGTTGCTATGACTTTTCCATGCTTAATGCTTGTCCCTTTGGGCTCGGGTGCCATGATCTCAGATCTGAACCGTTTATGTTATCATCATTATATCCATGTTCTAGATCCGATCTTGCAAGTTATAGTCACCTACTACGTGTTATGATCCAGCAACCCTGGAGTGACAATAGTCGGGACCACTCCCGGTGATGACCGTAGTGTGTGGAGTTCATGTATTCACTATGTGTTAATGCTCTGTTCTGGTTCTCCTTTAAAAGGTGGCTTCAATATCCCTTAGTTTCAATAGGACCCAGCTGCCACGGGAGGGTAGGACGAAAGATGTCATGCAAGTTCTTTCCATAAGCACGTATGACTATTTACAGAATACATGCCTACATTATATTTATGAACTGGAACTAGTGTCGTATCGCCCTAGGTTATAACTATCTCATGATGAATATCATCCAACATGTCACGACCGGTTTTTCAATAAAATAATTATTGAGAAAACCAATCCCTGTTACGGACCAGCGAGGAAGAATTCCTTCTCACTGATAGACAATATATTGGTCACAGAAGAAAAATACCAGGAGTACTAAATATAATACAAGGTTGAGCAGAGACTTCCCAACAATTTATTACATGCACGCCGATAAAACAATACGGCGGATAGGGTGGCAAACTACTAACTCACGATAAAAACGGTGGTGGAAATATCATCGCGAAGCGAGTGACATGATTCCGGAATACTACAACTCTTCGAGCGTCGGAGTGAGGCTCGAGAAGACTTATTGCGGGTGGCGGAAGCGTAAACGATACAAGTGACCAATATCTGGGATCGCGCAGGACTGACTGGGACTCCTCTAGGCGTCGGACGCGCTATCAAACTCTTCATCCAAGAGATCGCCTTCGTCAACATCTGGCCAAATCAACAAGCCAGGTGAGTACTATGAAAGTACTCGCAAGACAGTTGGGACATAAGGTATAACAAATGCAACCATGAAACACATGAATAAGTTAACCAGTGCGATCAGACATAGAGATAATAAATACTGGGTGCCAAGCGAGGGTCTGAATGACGCCTCGAGCGGAAACTGCCGAATAGTAATACTGGTGCCAAACGAGTGTCTGAAAGACTCCTCGAGCGGAAAATGCGGAATAATAATACAGGTGCCAAACGAGTGTCTGAAAGACTCCTCGAGCGGAAAAATGCGGAATAATAATACAGGTGCCAAACGAGTGTCTGAAAGACTCCTCGAGCGGAAAAATGCGGAATAATAATACAGGTGCCAAACGAGTGTCCGAAAGACTCCTCGAGAGGAAAATGCGGAATAAAAATACAGGTGCCAAACGAGTGTCTGAAAGACTCCTCGAGCGGAAAATGCAGAATAATAATGCCACAGTCGGGCGTCGGGGCGACACCACATAAAGGGCTTATAACAGAAAGTAAAGACAGTGTATGCCGCAGTCGGACGTCTGAGCGACATCACATAAAGGGCTTATATCGAAAGTGAGAAACGAGTACACGCCACAGTCGGACGTCTGCGCGACGTCACATAAAGGGCTTATGTCACAACTCATTAATACAATAGCTCGGAGACATAAATTATCACAAGCATGAGACACAAAATAAAGTTAGTCCATCAACTGGAATAACAATAAATCTGAGATTTTACCGCTTGAGCTTGTTCACCGGGGGCAAGATTTTCACACGGATAGATTTGGATGTAAAGTCTACATTACTGATCATGGATACGATGATTTGGAAAGAATTGACTCTGCAGAGTTTGTACTTAACCACAGCCAACGGATTTCAGTAGTCACGGGGACTAGTTCCGTCTACGGTGTTCTGGAAGGAACACGTCTAACCAGTACACACCCAATTTAACCATCCGGAGCCAGGGATCACCCTCGGCAACATTCAGGAAAAACCCTGAGTCAGGGAGGCTACAACCTCGCGTAGCATGGGATCAAATTTCTATACGCGCGCTATAAGGGGGTGCCCCCCCTCTCGGTCCCAACCGGAAACACCCATGCCCCCTGACCGAATGACTGGCTTTAATCCTGGGCCAAGGTACCATCATCCCGGCCTCTCTGTTTGGTGTGTACACGGAAAGAGGTTACCAACTTACTAAACCGTATCCTGGCAATGAGACATGTGGTAGCACGGAAAGGGGAAGGGACGATAACACGGCTCCAACCATGTTAACGTCGGAAAAGTCGGATGACACAAGGCTGGCATGCTACAACAGTACCACCTTGCTGCCCTTCATGTCACCACATGATTAGGCCACCTCTCATCAGAGGTCATCGCAACTTTGGAACATGTGGGAAAAGATCGATAACGTGGCTCCAACCACGTTAACGTCGAAGAGAGTCGGATGACGCAAGGCTGGCATGCTACAACAGTACCACCTTGCTGCCCTTCATGTCACTACATGATTAGGCCACCTCTCATCAGAGGTCATCGCAACTTCGGAACAACCGGGTCGTTGCCTTACAAGCAACGAGGTATTTATCGACACTCACATGCCACGCACAAACTTTCACAGGAACATGCAAAACATCTGCCATATCAAATGTTCAAACATGCTTGCCTGGTTCAGAGAAGTCGGAGTCTAGCTCGGCGAAGTTCTCGGCTCCGTCACCTCTCCCGGAACCTACGGCTATCACGAAACGGGGTACTAACGTGAAAACCAACACATGCACAGAAACTTTGCCAAATATTTTTAAAATAAATCCCAAAAAAAACTAGACAAAATTTGGAGATTGACAGAAAAAGAATCACACAAAAATACCATTTCATTAAAAAGTTATAAAGGTTTCTGTCCAGGGACCTTTCTGTAATGAAACAGAAAAGTTCCAGGGTTTTAACTGAGAAAACAGAAAACGCTTCAGCTGGGAATGCGCAAGCGCAAGGAGAAAACGTATTTTGCCCGAAGGCGCCAACAGAAAACGGTTCGGGGAAATAAAACAGAGGCTGACACGCGGGCCCCGCATGTCAGGTTTGAAAGCCCGCCGGCGGCCGAAGACGGCGATGGACGCCGGCGTCGAACCACGGCGAGTTAGGAGAAACGGAGGGTACCAAGAGCTTCAGTGTCTTCTTCCGCGTCGGTGGGTGGTGGACTCGTCCAACGGGGAGCACCACGTCGACGGAGACACTATCTCCGGCGGACGGCGGTTCGGGTGAGGTTGGGGAACTCCGGTGGAGGGCTGCAAAGTACGAATTGAGGCGCGGGTCAGAACGGGTGATGCAAGGAGAAGCTACTGGCAAGAGAATGGGGGCTGTGGAGCACACACGGGGGCGAATCGGGCTGGATCCCGTGGCGGGTCGCGGCGGCCGGAGTCGAGGAAGGAGACCTCCTCGGGGCTCTTCCAGTGGCTAGGCGTGCTCTAGAGGAAGTGTAGGGCTGGTGGGTGCTCGAGTTGAAGCTCGGGGCCCCTATTTATAGGCAGATCGACGGGGTGGCCGTGCACGGAGAATCTCCGGCGAGCGATACGGCGGAGCAGTGGGTTGGCAGGGGGTTTGAGCGGTCGAGCAGCATCAGTGGATGTTACTGGACTCGATTTGCAGCTGAACGGGGTTGGTCTTGGCGTAATGGCGTCTGCCCACGGTGAGGTGACCGCACAGGCTCAACGGCGGCAGAGAGCGCGCTCCGCGCCCTGGGGTTCACGACGAGAGCGGCAGCGCATTCGGGGGAGTGGACGGCCACGCGGCGGTCTTCGGTGGTTTGGGCGGTGCTGGGTGTAGTCGGCGGCGCCGTGTCTCCCGCTGGCGTCCGCAAAGCCGCCGCCGGCGTCGGTCACGGGGCGGCGCACCTTCTGCTGCTCGTCGCCGACGCCCGCAAGATGCCAGGCACTCATGCGGTGCAGGAACGAGAGGGCGAGGACGAGGAGCAAGGCGACGCGAGGGTACTGGCGAGATCGACGCCCGTTTCTGAAGAAAACGACAGCAGCCACTTGACTGAACTCTGAACTTACTGAATCTTGACAGTGACCAAGCATTGCAGGTGTTCGATAGTAGGTTTTGGTAAAGAGATAAATTTTTCTGGGGCTGTAACTTGGTGAGACGATCACTCAAAGCACCCAGGGGATGCCTGAATTTACTTGGAATTTTCGGAGAAGGTTTTGAATGAATTTCACCAAATTTGGCAAATCTGGTCCAAACTTGCAGCTGATGTAGTTTGAAAATTTTGAACTGGAGACCAGTGGATCTTCATGGTTCTAGGTTGAGGGTTCAAAGGACTAGGAGGGGAAAGAAGTTTGGTGGTAAAAGTCCAAACAGAAAATGGAGTTCCTTTGTAAATCTCCAAGAGGTAGAATAGAAGGCAGAAAATATTTGAATAGAATTTGAATGGAAAATAAATACATGGGGAGGTTCAACTTGCTGGATTTGATGTAAATCATGATCCAGAGGTGAGGGAGTGTTTAGGAGAGAGGATTTGCACTTATGCCATGGCAAGAAGGAATAGTTGAAAGTGGCAAAGTACTTTCCAAAAGCCATAGTGCAAATTCAAGAAAAGGTTTTCAAAAGTTATTCTCTCAAATGAAAAACATTTTGTCTTGAGCCCAAATGAAGAGCAAGAACTCCCCAGGTCAAAGGCAGATCTTGGGTGAATTCAAATAAAATTTTTGCCATAAAGAAAAATATTTGAGAGTGAGAGTTCTCTTGAAGAAATTTTTTAAATCACTCCCTTCAAGTCAAATAAAAAATCTTTTTTGAAAAATTCAATAGAAACTTGGGTGTCACAACAGCTGGTGCCATATCCCGTGGTTTACCTTCATCTTGCACCTGCAAATCCTTTCTGATACCCAGGTGTGTCAAATCAAGGGAACATCTTGCACCTGCATATCCCGTGGTTTTTGATGGTGACCATATTGAGGGCTCGATAGTCTATGCATAGTCTCAGTGTCCCATCCTTCTTCTTGGCGAACAATACGGGCGAACCCCATGGTGAGGAGCTGGCTCGTATAAACCCCTTGTCCAGTAATTCCTTTATCTGCTTCTTCAACTCCACCAATTCTGAGGGTGCCATTCTATATGGCTTCTTATAAATGGGAGCGGTGTCAGGTGCTAATTCAATGCTGAATTCGATCTCTCGGTCTGGTGGCATACCTGGTAGTTCTTCCGGGAATACATCAGGGAACTCGCATACCACTGGCACTTTTCTTAATTCTGCGATGTCCATTTTGTTCAGTTTTGGTTTCTGTGATCGTGGCCTTTCTTGAGCGGAAACTCTTATTGTCTTGCCGTGATGGTGAGTGAGAATCACTGTCCGATTGAAACAGTCGATGAATCCTTTGTTGGTGGTCAACCAGTCCATTCCTAAAATGACATCCAGTCCTTTACTTTCCAACACGATGAGATTCGCGTGGAATGGTAGTCCTTCGAACTCAATGACCACTCCCTGGCAGTAACCCTGAGCAATTTGCTTATTTCCGGGGGACTTGATGATCATAGATTTTTCCAAGGGGAGTATCGGAAAACCATGTTGCGAAACAAAACTCTTCGAAACGAACGAATGGGAAGCTCCAGAATCAAACAAAACCGTGGCAGGTACTGTGTTGACAGGGAACGTACCGAGCACGATGTCTGGGGCATTCTGCGCTTCTTCCCTGGTCACATGGTTCAAGTGACCCTTCCTGTGGTTGTTGCTGGGATTGAAGTTGTTGCGCTTGGGGGCTGGATTGTTTCCACCATTGTTCGGCTTGGGTGCCGAGTCTCTTGGCTTCGGGCACTGTTTAGCATAATGCCCTTGTTGACCACAAGCATAGCAGGTGACCCCTGGACGGTATGTGAACTCCTTGTCTCTGGCATGAAATTGTCCGACGGGTCTTGGCTCAGTAGCCGTGGATCTCCTCGTGTCTGTCCTTGGGACCTCAGTCTTGCCTCGGTTGCTGCGGGCAAGAGTCGTCTTGTCCCTCTTCCGCTTGCGGATATCTTCCAGACTATGGCGCTCATTCTCCAGGGTGATGGCCTTGTCCACCAGCGTCTTAAAATCCGGAAAGGTGTGTACAATCAGTTGGCATCTTAATGTTGGTGCCAGGCCGTCCAGGAATTTTTCCATCTTCTTGTTTTCTGTCATGTGCTCGTCGTAGGCATAACGAGATAGTTGGGTAAACTGGCCGTTGTATTCTGTGACGGTCATGCCTCTTTGCTTCAGGTCATCAAACTCTCTCTTCTTGATCTTTAGGATGCTCCTGGGAATGTGTGCCCCACGGAAGCCTTCCTTGAATTCTTCCCAGGTGATGTTGTGTTCCCTGGGGTGCATGTGTAGGAAGTTTTCCCACCATGCTGCGGCTGCTCCAGTAAGGTAGTGTGGTGCATAAAGCACCTTCTCATGATCTGAGCATTGAGCGATAATCAGTTTCCTTTCAATCTCGCGAAGCCAATCATCGGCTTCCAGTGGCCTGTCGGTGTGAGCAAAAGTTGAGGGGCGAGTCTTCTGTAGCTCAGATAACTTGGAATGTGGTTGATAGGGTTCACGGTGGTTTCCCATATTGATGACATGGTTCATCATCTCCTGGTGCTGTTGCTGGCTTTGCTCGAAGAGACGGCACACTTGAGATAGTGCCGCTTCGCTGTCCTGTTGGCTGGACTGACCCTGAGTGAAATTGTTGCTGGTCTGTGTTCCGTAAACCTCTTCTGGCTGATTGGGCATAGAGCGAGTCCAAGGGCGAGACATTTTTCCAGTCTGGGGTATCATTTGCAAAACCCATGAGAAAAACCGTGTAGCGCAGGAAAACCCTTGCAAAGGCAATAATCCAAAAAGGCTTCAAGGTTTTCAAGAAACACAAATGATTTTCACGGAGAAGAAGTGCTTAACACAAATCTTACATGCGAAAGCAAACACAAGATACAACACTCAGGTTGTGCGTACACAATCCTGACATGTTATTAAAAACTAGCGTACTACTCCGGAAGGCAGCAAACACACCAATACAAACTAGCGTACAGATAAAAACAACACATCATACAAGCAGGCATAACACGCGGCTACTCGGTGCTCTCAGTCGGAGATGGTGAAGATCTCCTTCCCCTTGCCGATGGCAAGGCTCAGTGGTCTAGGAGAATCAACCTCCTCCTCTCTAGCTGGTTCCTGGCGTGCGACGCTGCGCTGCGGTGATGGTGCGGGGGCGACTGGCGGTAGAGCGCGTGCTGCAGGCGGTGCGGCTCTGACTGGAGTAGGAGCGATGACTCGGTCGAACTCCTCAGTGGTAGGTAGACGGCGAGCAGTCGCCAAAACGGCCGGTGCATATGAGGCTGAAGACGAGACGAATGTCAGAGGCGGCGCCGTGTGGAGAAGCTCCTTCCTGCTGGCAGGACCGCCCCGGACTAAGTCCATGCGGGCAGCCACAAGATCATCTACGAGGTTGTCGAAAGACTCCTCCAGAGCCTTGAGATACTCCACAACAATCTCGATGGCTTCATCTCACTCTCCCCGATGGCAGGCGAACGCATAGTGGCTGGTGTAAGGTACATGGCATGGGAGGTAGCGGTAGCGACGAGTCTTCATCGTAGGAAGGATGTCCCGAAGGCGAGCTATCGCCTCACGGGCAGCCATCTGCATGGCATGCCTCTCCGTAGGCATGGCTCTTCCCGTAAAACGGAAATGGCGAGCAGCAGATCGTCCTCCCCTGAATTGCACCACAGCCTGGTGCATAGACACGTCGTCACTGAGATTGTGCTGATAGAGGGTGAACTCCGGGCGAGCTGCTGGCCCGATCGCGAGCTTGGTGATGGAGACGAGGAGCTTGACAAACCCCTCGGGCACGTTGGTGAACACTCGATTCTCACAGCTGCTGCCAGCCATCTACAAAAGTAGGCAAAAATTCTGAGTAGTCATGTCATAAATTTTATGATGACCAACAGAAAATAGCTACAATTGCAAAATGCTGAAGAAGCACTAAAGACGCTAATAACCGATTAGCGATCGCACCTAGTGGCTTCCTACAGTCAGCCTGGCTCTGATACCAAGCTTGTCACGACCGGTTTTTCAATAAAATAATTATTGAGAAAACCAATCCCTGTTACGGACCAGCGAGGAAGAATTCCTTCTCACTGATAGACAATATATTGGTCACAGAAGAAAAATACCAGGAGTACTAAATATAATACAAGGTTGAGCAGAGACTGCCCAACAATTTATTACATGCACGCCGATAAAACAATACGGCGGATAGGGTGGCAAACTACTAACTCACGATAAAAACGGTGGTGGAAATATCATCGCGAAGCGAGTGACATGATTCCGGAATACTACAACTCTTCGAGCGTCGGAGTGAGGCTCGAGAAGACTTATTGCGGGTGGCGGAAGCGTAAACGATACAAGTGACCAATAGCCGGGATCGTGCAGGACTGACTGGGACTCCTCTAGGCGTCGGACGCGCTATCAAACTCTTCATCCAAGAGATCGCCTTCGTCAACATCTGGCCAAATCAACAAGCCAGGTGAGTACTATGAAAGTACTCGCAAGACAGTTCGGACATAAGGTATAACAAATGCAACCATGAAACACATGAATAAGTTAACAAGTGCGATCAGACATAGAGATAATAAATACTGGGTGCCAAGCGAGGGTCTGAATGACGCCTCGAGCGGAAACTGCCGAATAGTAATACTGGTGCCAAACGAGTGTCTGAAAGACTCCTCGAGCGGAAAATGCGGAATAATAATACAGGTGCCAAACGAGTGTCTGAAAGACTCCTCGAGCGGAAAAATGCGGAATAATAATACAGGTGCCAAACGAGTGTCTGAAAGACTCCTCGAGCGGAAAAATGCGGAATAATAATACAGGTGCCAAACGGGTGTCCGAAAGACTCCTCGAGAGGAAAATGCGGAATAAAAATACAGGTGCCAAACGAGTGTCTGAAAGACTCCTCGAGCGGAAAATGCAGAATAATAATGCCACAGTCGGGCATCGGGGCGACACCACATAAAGGGCTTATAACAGAAAGTAAAGACAGTGTATGCCGCAGTCGGACGTCTGAGCGACATCACATAAAGGGCTTATATCGAAAGTGAGAAACGAGTACACGCCACAGTCGGACGTCTGCGCGACGTCACATAAAGGGCTTATGTCACAACTCATTAATACAATAGCTCGGAGACATAAATTATCACAAGCATGAGACACAAAATAAAGTTAGTCTATCAACTGGAATAACAATAAATCTGAGATTTTACCGCTTGAGCTTGTTCACCGGGGGCAAGATTTTCACACGGATAGATTTGGATGTAAAGTCTACATTACTGATCATGGATACGATGATTTGGAAAGAATTGACTCTGCAGAGTTTGTACTTAACCACAACCAACGGATTTCAGTAGTCACGGGGACTAGTTCCATCTACGGTGTTCTGGAAGGAACACGTCTAACCAGTACACACCCAATTTAACCATCCGGAGCCAGGGATCACCCTCGGCAACATTCAGGAAAAACCCTGAGTCAGGGAGGCTACAACCTCGCGTAGCATGGGATCAAATTTCTATACGCGCGCTATAAGGGGGTGCCCCCCCTCTCGGTCCCAACCGGAAACACCCATGCCCCCTGACCGAATGACTGGCTTTAATCCTGGGCCAAGCTACCATCATCCCGGCCTCTCTGTTTGGTGTGTACACGGAAAGAGGTTACCAACTTACTAAACCGTATCCTGGCAATGAGACATGTGGTAGCACGGAAAGGGGAAGGGACGATAACACGGCTCCAACCATGTTAACGTCGGAAAAGTCGGATGACACAAGGCTGGCATGCTACAACAGTACCACCTTGCTGCCCTTCATGTCACCACATGATTAGGCCACCTCTCATCAGAGGTCATCGCAACTTTGGAACATGCGGGAAAAGATCGATAACGTGGCTCCAACCACGTTAACGTCGAAGAGAGTCGGATGACGCAAGGCTGGCATGCTACAACAGTACCACCTTGCTGCCCTTCATGTCACTACATGATTAGGCCACCTCTCATCAGAGGTCATCGCAACTTCGGAACAACCGGGTCGTTGCCTTACAAGCAACGAGGTATTTATCGACACTCACATGCCACGCACAAACTTTCACAGGAACATGCAAAACATCTGCCATATCAAATGTTCAAACATGCTTGCCTGGTTCGGAGAAGTCGGAATCTAGCTCGGCGAAGTTCGCGGCTCCGTCACCTCTCCCGGAACCTACGGCAATCACGAAACGGGGTACTAACGTGAAAACCAACACATGCACAGAAACTTTGCCAAATATTTTTCAAATAAATCCCAAAAAAAACTAGACAAAATTTGGAGATTGACAGAAAAAGAATCACTCAAAAATACCTTTTCATTAAAAAGTTATAAAGGTTTCTGTCCAGGGACATTTCTGTAATGAAACAGAAAAGTTCCAGGGTTTTAACTGAGAAAACAGAAAACGCTTCGGCTGGGAACGCGCAAGCGCAAGGAGAAAACGTATTTTGCCCGAAGGCGCCAACAGAAAACGGTTCGGGGAAATAAAACAGAGGCTGACACGCGGGGCCCGCATGTCAGGTTTGAAAGCTCGCCGGCGCCCGAAGACGGCGATGGACGCCGGCGTCGAACCACGGCGTTAGGAGAAACGGAGGGTACCAAGAGCTTCAGTGGCTTCTTCCGCGTCGGTGGGTGGTGGACTTGTCCAACGGGGAGCACCACGTCGACGGAGACACTATCTCCGGCGGACGGCAGTTCGGGTGAGGTTGGGGAACTCCGGTGGAGGGCTGCAAAGTACGAATTGAGGCGCGGGTCAGAACGGGTGATGCAAGGAGAAGCTACTGGTAAGAGAATGGGGGTTGTGGAGCACACACGGGGGCGAATCGGGCTGGATCCCGTGGCGGGTCGCGGCGGCCGGAGTCGAGGAAGGAGACCTCCTCGGGGCTCTTCCAGTGGCTAGGCGTGCTCTAGAGGAAGTGTAGGGCTGGTGGGTGCTCGAGTTGAAGCTCGGGGCCCCTATTTATAGGCAGATCGATGGGGTGGCCGTGAATGGAGAATCTCCGGCGAGCGATTACGGCGGAGCAGTGGGTTGGCAGGGGGTTTGAGCGGTCGAGCAGCAACAGTGGATGTTACTGGACTCGATTTGCAGCTGAACGGGGTTGGTCTTGGCGTAATGGCGTCTGCCCACGGTGAGGTGACCGCACGGGCTCAACGGCGGCAGAGAGCGCGCTCCGCGCCCTGGGGTTCACGACGAGAGCGGCAGGGCATTCGGGGGAGTGGACGGCCACGCGGCGGTCTCCGGTGGTTTGGGCGGTGCTGGGTGGAGTCGGCGGCGCCGTGTTTCCCGCTGGCGTCCGCAAAGCCGCCGCCGACGTCGGTCACGGGGCGGCGCACCTTCTGCTGCTCGTCGCCGACGCCCGCAAGATGCCAGGCACTCGTGCGGTGCAGGAACGAGAGGGCGAGGACGAGGAGCAAGGCGACGCGAGGGTACTGGCGAGATCGACGCCCGTTTCTGAAGAAAACGACAGCAGCCACTTGACTGAACTCTGAACTTACTGAATCTTGACAGTGACCAAGCATTGCAGGTGTTCGACAGTAGGTTTTGGTAAAGAGATAAATTTTTCTGGGGCTGTAACTTGGTGAGACGATCACTAAAAGCACCCAGGGGCTGCCTGAATTTACTTGGAATTTTTGGAGAAGGTTTTGAATGAATTTCACCAAATTTGGCAAATCTGGTCCAAACTTGCAGCTGATGTAGTTTGAAAATTTTGAACTGGAGACCAGTGGATCTTCATGGTTCTAGGTTGAGGGTTCAAAGGACTAGGAGGGGAAAGAAGTTTGGTGGTAAAAGTCCAAACAGAAAATGGAGTTCCTTTGTAAATCTCCAAGAGGTAGAATAGAAGGCAGAAAATATTTGAATAGAATTTGAATGGAAAATAAATACATGGGGAGGTTCAACTTGCTGGATTTGATGTAAATCATGATCCAGAGGTGAGGGAGTGTTTAGGAGAGAGGATTTGCACTTATGCCATGGCAAGAAGGAATAGTTGAAAGTGGCAAAGTACTTTCCAAAAGCCATAGTGCAAATTCAAGAAAAGGTTTTCAAAAGTTATTCTCTCAAATGAAAAACATTTTGTCTTGAGCCCAAATGAAGAGCAAGAACTCCCCAGGTCAAAGGCAGATCTTGGGTGAATTCAAATAAAATTTTTGCCATAAAGAAAAATATTTGAGAGTGAGAGTTCTCTTGAAGAAATTTTTTAAATCACTCCCTTCAAGTCAAATAAAAAATCTTTTTTGAAAAATTCAATAGAAACTTGGGTGTCACACAACATGTCACCGATCCAATGCCCATGAATTTATCTTATATTATTCTTGCAAAGTTACTACTGGTGCTGTCACTGTTGCACTTGCTACAAAATTTCTGCTATCACTGTTACCGTTATCGTTAGTACTGCTACTATTATCAAAACTATCATACTACTTTGCTACTGATCACTTTCCTGCAGATAATTAATCTCCAGGTGTGGTTGAATTGACAACTTAGCTGCTAATACCTTAAAATTTTCTTTGGCTCCCCTTGTGTCGAATATATAAATTTGGGTTGAATACTCTACCCTCGGAAACTGTTGCGATCCCCTATACTTGTGGGTTATCAAGAACTTTTTCTGGTGCCGTTGCCGGGGAGCATAGCTATATTTGTTGAGTCACTTGGGATTATTATCAATTTATCACTATGCAGAATCTGAAGGATGCTAAGACTAAGATTTTTTCCCTCTAAGACAAGGGGAGGAAATGAACTGCCATCAAGTTCTGCTTTAGATTCACCTTCTGTTATGAGTAAACTTGCAACACCACCTGATGCTATCAATTCTGATATGTCGCAAGTTATTAATGATGCTACTTCTGCTATGGATAGTGCTTATGATGATGCTAGTACCTTGCTTGATAATGATGATGTGCCACTTGGTGACTTTCTTGAAACACAAATTGCTCGAGTAATACAACATGATGTTGTTGAATCTAATGATGAGCTTGAAACTGAAATTCCTGAAACACCTGCTAGAACTAGCCTTCCTAGATATGAATTGCCTAAGGTACCGGAAGGTTATGTTATGAATGAGGAGACAACTAGAGATATTCTTGCTTGTCAGGATAGAGATGATCTAGAGAAATTATTATGCAAGTATAAAGAAAAATCTCTGAATGCTAGAATGAAATATGATCCTAAGTTTGCTACTTCAACGATCTTTATTGATGATAAGGATTATGAATTCTCTGTCGACCCAGAGTTGACTACTTTGTTTGAATCTGATCCTTTCCATGGTTATGAAACTGAAACTGTTGTGGCACATCTTACTAAATTGAATGACATATCCACCCTTTTTACTCATGATGAGAAGACTCTCTATTACTTTTTTCTCAAATTATTTCCGTTCTCATTAAAGGGTGATGCTAAAGCTTGGTACAATATGTCGGATCACGGGTTCCGGCAAAACCCTTAAGGTTCGAACACTGGGGTGCGCATGAAGATCTTCCCTCCCTCTAGCTCACACGCTCCACGATCTCACGGCCTAGCCCGACGAGCCCAAAGAACAAAGAGACACAAGATTTATACTGGTTCGAGCCACCAATGTGGTGTAATAACGTACTCCAGTGTGGTGTGGTGGATTGCCTCTTGGGCTGAGGATGAACAGTTACAAGGGAAGAACAGCCTCCTGAGGAGAGGTGTTCTTGTGCTTGGTAAGCTTGCGAATGCGAGGATGGAATGGATCCGATCCAAGATGAGTTGCCTCCTATGGTGGTGGCTAGTCCTATTTATAGAAACCTTGGTCCTCTTTCCAAATATTGAGCGGGAAGGGATACCACAATGGCCAAGTTTCAAGGGGGGCAACTAGTAGAAGTTATCCTGACAAAAGTAATCTCCGCCTGCAAAGGCTCTAGTCGTGATGCCGTCTTGGGATCCATGGTGACCTCCGTCCTGCCGTCCTGCTGGTCTTGGTCTTGTTACACCGATATGGAAACCTCTGCCTGATGCCTCAGGACTCCTCGCCTGCGCTTGCCTCTTTAGCACCAAAGGGGAAACGAGGACACTGTGCGCGCTGGCGCCCGCCTGGTGCCCGCCTGGTCATGGTTGTCATGGCTTGCGTCACTGGGACCTCGCGAGGTGCCTCTTGCCTTGATCTCTCCACCCCTCGCGAGCCAGCCTGGGGAGGCCGCCCCTGGGGAGGTCTTGTGCCGTCCGCCTCGCGAGGCTTGGCCCCTCGCGAGGGTCTTGAGTGTTTGCTGGTGAAGATGGGTCATACAGGGCCGCTGGTGGAGCCACGCCGTGGGGCGCAGGCAGGCTAGTCTATGGACCCCCGTTCCTAGAATGCTGACAGTAGCCCCCGGGCCCAAGCCGTGCTCGGACTTGGTTTCGAGGCGAAGCCAAAGGGCAAGTGCGGTGCATCGCGGGCCCCTACTGCCCGCGGGCCCGCATGACGCGTGGCGATTGATTGGACGTGGGCGTCTCTGCTTCCCCACGCTGCCTCGGCAACTGCCCGACTGACAAAAAGACTGGCGCGAGCTGCATTGGTCTTCATTGCCTTCCTTCGTCTTGCTCCAGATCCCCTTTCTCGCTCTTTGCTTCCGAAATCTCCAGATCTATTCCAATTCCCCTCCGAGCCAGCGACCAATGGCGCCCCGAAAGGTCAAGGCTGCTTCGCCGCCCGCTTGGTACGAGCCGGCTCTGGATGCGCCCAATCTCTCCGAGAAGAACCTCGTCGCCACGCGTCTAGTGATGGCCGGGAGAACAACAAGAAGGGGAAGACTGAGCTCCAGGCTGGCTCCGGCGAGCCGGAGGCCTCGGGGAGCACCTTCTACCCCTTCTTCATGAGCAGCATTGTCGCGGGGCTGGTTCCTCCTTTGTCCGACTTCCTCTATGCCGTCCTCAGCCATTACAAGCTGCAGGCTCTTCATCTTCATCCCAACTCTGTTCTTCTTCTGTCGATCTTTGCATTCTACTGTGAAGCGTGCGTCGGGGTGATGCCGTCCGTGGCTCTGCTGCGCCACTTCTTCTTCCTTCGGATCAATGACGGCCACACCTCAGGGTGTGCCAACTTTGTCGCGGACGTTAAGGCCAACGCGATCTCGAAGGCTGGGAAGAAGGCCGAGGGCCTCAGGAGTAAGTGGGTCATTATGGATGCCAAGTGCGTCCACCCACGGTTGACGCTGCCGACGGAGATGCCATAGTCCAACGAAGGGTGGCTCTGCGCAAAGCTTACTGACGACCGGGCGAAGCCGGTGCTGGAGAAGATGACCGTCGACTTGAAGCCAGGCAACACGAAGACGGCGAAGTTGGCGGGGGCCATGCTCATGAGGGAATTCCTGACGCTGCGTGTGGCTCCGCTCCAGGCGCGCTCACGCCCCTTGTGGAAGCTTGGGGGCGACGAAGATAAGCTTCGCTTGTGCCCGGAGGCCTTGCCTAACGAGGAGTTGGCCGTGGCTCTCCGCCTCTTTGTTGGTGACGACCATGAGTATCCGCCGAGTGCCTTCGCTCCATTGTTCCTTCCCAAGGACGTGGCGCAGGCCACAGCCGCGATGCCCACCTTTGATGGGCGCGGGCTAGTGCCGCCGGCGACCTCCGGGGCCCCAGCGGTAACGGCGCCGGTGGACATATCCTCCGGCAAGTCCCGCGAGGAGGCAGAGGAGGAGGAGGATGAGGAGCGCGACTCGGAGGCGACCCGCGAGGAGACAGGAGAGACCTCTCTCCCACGCAAGGCCGACATCCTCCGCTCCCTGCGTGACGATGACGATGATGCCCGTGTCACAGCCCTAGACTTGCTTGTAACTAGTTGGATGAAAGCATTCATGTCATCATGTTTAAATTCAAGTAATTTGAATTGGGGATGTTGAAACCCTAGCACCAAATGAATTCAAATAGGTTCAAATAAAATCTTTTTCAATGAACCCAAAATGCCCTTATAAAATGTTCATGATTTATGGAAAAAGGTGAAAGCCTCTACGAGAGATGATGCATATTTTTCCAGGACATTTTGGTCATTGAATTAAATCATTATGGTATTTGAGTTGGAGTTTAAAATTTACCATTAAATATTGGTTACTCCAAATATTCTAAAATTTGTTGTGTGGTTTGAAAATAATTCAAATATTCCTCACAAAAATTTACAGAATTAACCTAAGTGTTTTGGTGGGTATTTTATTTGCAAAACATAAAGCAGAAAATAGAAAACAGAAAAGTAAAACAGAGAGAGACTTATCTGGCCTCACTTGTGCGGCCCACTGGCCCAGCGCCAGTCGTCGTCCTCCTGGCGCCAGTGGGCAGGTCGCGTGCCCGACCGCGCTTGCTCCCCGCGCGCCACGCCACCTACCTGCCTGGCCGCCCGAGGCCAGCACGACGCCGCGAAACCCCTCGCCGCGGCCGTCTGGATCGAGCCGACCCACTCGTTTCCCCCCTCCTCTGCTCTCTCTCCCGAGCCTCCCTGAGCGCCACCCTTGCGGGCGTTCGCCATGGCCGCAGCTACCGAGCTCCCCGCGACCTCTCTCCGCATACATAGGCACCGCAGCCTCGTCCTCGACCTCTCCACCGAGCCATGGGACGACGGACACGCCACAACATCGTCCCCGTTGTCTTCATCGCCGCCTCTGCCCGGTGACCGCCGTCGCTCGATTCGTGCCGTCCAGTGCTTCCCCGGCCTCGCCCTCGACTCCGTTCGAACCCTGGTGAGCTACTGACCATTCCCCCTCTGCCTCCCTGCTTGCTCCCGTCCTCTAGCTGCCGCCCCGAGATCACTCGAGGCCGCCGTCTGCCATGGCCGGCGAGCCCTTGCTCCTGAGCCCCTCCACCCCAGCCAGTTGCTTCGGCGTGCTCCTCTTGCCCCGTAGGTGCTGCGTGGCACCTCTTTCAGCTGGCCCTCGAGCCACAGCCCCGCGCCCAAGGACCGCCGTGCTCCGGCCGCCGCCCAAATGCTCGTCGGCGTCGCTTCCAGCATCCCCACGAACAGCCACTCACACCGTTGGATGCGGCGCATCCCCAAGGTCCCGTAGAACCCACCCGCGCGACGAATGGTCGCCGGAATAGCAAATCCGGCGTGCCCCCGCCGTGCTGTAGGGTCGTCGGCGGTTAGCTGCCGGCTAACCACGCTATTAGGCCTAATTACCTTGTTTAGTTAAGCCCTAGACACTTACAGCCGGGACCCGCCGGTTCAATTAACATGCTAACCAAATTAGTTAGAGTTAATCTAGACGTCAGCATTGACTTTGCTGACGTGGCATTTGACTGGTCCCACCTGTCTCTGAGTCTGACTAGCCCTGAGTCACTGACCAGTGGGACCCGCACGTCAGGTTTGACCTGGACCGGTCCTGTTGTTTGGCTAATGTCACTGTGACGCGGTGTTGACTTAGTAATCTGTTTTCTGGGATTTTAAATAAATCAGAAATCATTTATTTATTTCAGAAAATATGCAAAACTTCTAAATTCATAGAAAATAAACCATAGCTCAGAATGAAATAAGTTATATATGAAGAATTGTCAGAAAAATCCAATCTATCCATCTGTATTGGTTTCATGCATGTTAAAGCAACTTAATCCTGCTGTTTATATCAAAACATGTTAATGCACTTTGGAAATTCATAGTTTGAATTTGAATTTGAACCTTTGGTTCAAATCAACTCAAACCCTTCTGTTGCTAGCTGCATTAGCTCAAATCACAGCATATTGCCATGTCATGATCATGCATCATATTGTGCATTTCATTGATTGTGTCCTTTCTCTCTTTGCCGGTGGTTGTTCCCCCTCGGTAGACGTATGTTCCGATGATGAGTTCGATGACACCGATGAAGAGCAATACTATCTTCAGAAGTGCCACGCAAGCAAAAAACCCCTAGTTCATTCTGATACAATCCCACTCTCTCGCTCCTGCTCTCTTTTACTGCATTAGGACAACAACGATTCAACTGCTACATGCTGCGGTAGTTGAACCCCTTTCCTCTGCATGACCTGTCATCACCGCAGTAAATAGATGAAACCCACTAGCATGAGTAGGAGTTGTTTGAGCCCTGATGTGCCTACTCATTCATGCTTGTTGTCATGCCTGCTACTGCTTAGAGTTGAGTCAGGTCTGATTCATCGGCGATGAATTGGAATGCGGTGAACATGTCCTACTGTTGAGAGCTATGTGTGTCAACACGATTTGGTAAAGGTAGCGGTGAGAGGCCATGTAGGAGTACATGGTGGGTTGTCTCATTGCAGTCGTCCTCAGGAACTGAGTTCTGTGTTTGTGATCCATGAACAGCTACTACCACGCATTGGAATGCTTAAGTGCCCCTCCTGACTTATTAATCGCCTTGATCTCTGTCCAGGAGTTGCAACTAGTTTATGGTGTTTTTACGATATGTGTTGGGGGCCGTGCGTAGCGCTGACCCTAGGGGTGGGTTATGATGCGGTAGAGACACGAGGCACGGTGTACCAGGACGCCCGTTTGGTGCCTCGGGAACCCTGCTCTCATCGTTTGGGGCCGTGAGCGACACCCCGGCTGGATCTCCTTCCGGATGGAACCCGAATAGGCGATAAACCTGGACTAGAGACTTCTGTGGTTTGTCAGGTCGTGGCCGACTCCCTCGCCAGGCTTCCGCTTGAAGGTTGCTGAGATACACAATGTGTACATGGTGGTAAGTGGCGAGAGCGTGTGTGAAGAAGTACACCCCTGCAGGGTTATGAATGATCTATTCGAATAGCCGCGTCCGCGGTAAAGGACTTCTGGGTTGCCTGTACAGTTCATAGACAAGTGAAAGTGGATACTCTAAAATGCGCAAGATAAGCGTGAGAACTATGGATGGCATTCGCATAGGGAGACGGGAGCGAATCTGTCGGAGTAAATGACCACGGGTAGCCTCACCGACTCCCCCTGGTTCTTCGAAAATTATCAGGCCATTTAAGCCTTCAAGCATACGAAGCATAGGGCCGCCTTCCCCCGGCCGGCTATCCCCAGGGCCGACTCCCAGAAGGCGACCCAGTCTCAGAAACCTTCCCCAAGAAAGCTACAAGATGGCCGACTCCAGGAAGCCGGCCCCAAGAGGGCCGACTCCCAGAAGCCGGCCATGAAGATTGCTGACTCCAAGAAGCCGGCCAAGACCGCACCCACCAAGACTGTGTCCACATAACGGTGATGAGACGGGGCATGGCCATAGTACAGCCCAGTACCCCCGAATCCCGAGGCAGGCATGGCCACAGGATGTCGTACGGGTCAGCCATCTCCCGTCCGGCACAGCACTGTAGCCATGTTGGCTTCAACGTCATCCACGACAGACTCCAGTACGGCCCGCGGGCGGCAGGTACCTTTAGCCAAAGAGACACTCGAAGGCGGCCCGGCCTCCCCCAGTCGGCCAGGGGCAGAGCCGGTTCCCAATAGCCGGCTACCTCCCTCCCTCGAAGCATGTGCCTCATTAAGGAGACAAGACGAGGTAAGGCTACAGTGAGAGCCCGCAAGGCGGTGGCACTATAGCCACGCTTACCTCGACAAAGCCCTCGTCATCAGAGGCGAGGCAACAGTAACCAGCCGCCGACAAAGCCCCCAAGCGGTGGGGCCGGCCTATCGGCCAAGAGGCCGGCAGCCGGCGGGACCCACCAGTCGGCGGGCCCCAATGGCCGACGGAGAAGCCGGCGAGCATAGACAATGACGGCTGGGACCCGCGCCCAGCCGGAATACCATTGTACCCCTGGGGGGTAGGCATATATAAACCCCCAAGGACACCCATGCAAAGGGTTGGATTCATAGAGTTACACACACCATATAGAGAAGAAAGGAGAGCTAGCCTTGCCCTTCTTCCTCTAGCCAAACAGCTCAAGGAGCACTTGTAGCCACTTGTACTGATCTAGTGATCATGCGGAGACCCCGCAGAGTAGGACTAGGGGTGTTATCTCCACGGAGAGCCCCGAACCTGGGTAAGATTCACCGGCGTGCATGTCTTCGCCTCATCCCGTTTCCAGGCACCGGCGACGTTTGACTGGCTCCCACAATGATAAGCCACCCGTTGGCATATGTCGCACCAACCACCGGACATTCGGTGCCCACCGTGGGCCAGGTACACCGTCGTCCGGAGACATGTTCTGGACGGGAACCCTTTTCCTCCCCCGCGAGCGCAGCCAGCCTGCTGCGCCCGATGGCGTTCGCCCCGACGCGCTGCAAGGCGTCGACGATGCCTACGGAGCGAGCTGCCTCGCCGATCTGCTCGGCGAGACTCGCATCTCCGACGAGCCCGCGTCCGACGCGGGCACGGACTACCCCGAGAGCCGCCTCGTCAGCCTCCTCGACCAACTTCACGTCTCCGGCGAGCCTACTGTAGACTTGGAGTCAGTCGGCTCCACCGACCCGATGCTTGTCGATTCCGACACGGCATCGCTCGACGCCTACCCCTCTGACGTGGTAGTCTTTGATGTCCCTCTCCCTCGAGCTGACAGCGGCAACAGCGCTGTCACTGAAGTGCTGGTCATCAGCCACGTCGCCGACTCAGGCGAGAACGCCCACGACGCACTGCAAGTGGCGATGCACGACTTATCCGTCCCCATCCCGACCGACGCCGACGCTGAGACCCTGGAGGCACGCCGCCTTGCCCTCATCGCGGAAGGCCAGAAGATAGCTTCCATGAGACGCCTCACCGAGGCTCACCGGCGCGAAGTCGACCGCGCCGCCTTTGGCACGCCGCCTCCTGGCGGGCCCAGCCGAGCCGGCCTCGTCCAGAAGCGCGGCGCGGCCATCGCCAGTATGCTGGGGGCAGACCGCCCCGTCTATGCCACCTCGCTCGAGAATCTGCGAGCCGCTCAGGCGGCCGCTGAAGAGTTAAACGGGCTGGGAGCCGACGAGCTCCCCTACATGACAAGGCGAATCCAGCAGCTGATGGACGCGGCCGCAGAACGGCACGAAGCCGGCGCCCGTGCTGAGAGTCCTCCCCCGCGCCGAGAGCACGCCACGACATCCCGGTCGCCAACTGCGAGCGGTGCCCATGCAAGGAAAGACAAGGAGCCGGCTGCTAGCCGTAGCTGGACTCAGATCACCATCGAGCGCGACGAGGAAGGCCGCCCTCGAGCAGTGGAGCGCCAAGGAAATCCGCCTCCTCCCCCGCCTCGAGGGGTGAGATATCCCACCCCGACGCCTGTCACGCATCCGACTCTTGGTGGCCGATTAGGCCACCGTGAAGGAGTCGGCGAGAACGACGCCCGCCACCGGATCGACCGCCTAGCTCGGTCCTTGGCGCTAGAAGAAGAAGACGATGTCGGCCCGCCATGCTTCGGCCCCCGCATCCGCGATGAGCCCTTCCCCAAAGGATTCTCGCTCCCCAGAGATACGGCCAAGTACAACGGCTCTATGAAGCTGGAAGATTGGCTCATCGACTACTCTACTGCTGTCAGCATAGCCAACGGCAACAGGCGCGTGGCCGTGAAGTACGTCCCCCTCATGCTGCAAGGCACGGCGCGCACCTGGCTCAACAGCCTCAAGCCCTACAGCGTCAACAGCTCGCTGGACTTCACGGAAGTCTTTGTCCGCAACTTCACCAGCACGTACAAGCGGCCTCCCAAGCCTCGCCAACTCTCCCTATGCGTCCAAGGGCACAACGAGTCGACCCGCGACTACCTCGCGCGGTGGGCCGAGCTTCGCACCTCCTGCGAGGGGGTGCACGAGGTTCAGACCATCGAGTACTGCACCGCCGGGTGCCGAGAGGGCACCCTCCTCAAGCGCCGACTCCTCTGCGACGAGCCGGCTACCCTCGACGAACTGCTGATCATCGCGGACAAGTACGCCACGGCCGACTCCTCGATGAAGACCGAGCTTCGAGTGGACGCCTCTGGGAAGGTGATCACTCCGGCTCCCAAGACGCCGGCTGGCGACTCCAATCGGCGCCCCTACCAGAACGATCACAAGCGCAAGGCCCCTATGCCACCTTCCACCAGTCGGCAAGTGGCCACAGTCGAAGATGAGCAGCCCGAAGAGCGGCCCGCTCCCAAGAAGAAGGGTGGCAGGCTGGCTTGGCGGCCGGCTTTCTCCTACGAGCAGACTCTCGACGCCCCCTGCACATTCCACAGCGGTGCGAAGCCGTCCAACCACACGACCCGAAAGTGCCACTAGCTCACACGGATCTCCAAGGGTGAGGGGCTGGTGCCGCCTCCGCCTCCCGGCCCGCCGCCTCCAGCCCCCCAGCAGCCGGCTGCTCGACCAGCAATCGGGGCCATTCAAGATGAGTTCCCTGAAGAGCACGCCGCCTACGTCGTCTTCACAAGCCAAGTTGAAGACAAGCGTAGCCGGCGCCGACAGCACCAAGAAGTCAATGCAGTCGCCTCCAGCAACCCCGAGTTCATGCACTGGTGCGAGAAGCCTATCAACTGGAGCTAGGCCGACCACCCAGAGGTGATGCCGTCCCCTGGTTCATACGCATTAGTATTGGATGTCACCCTCGCAACGGAGAGGCGGGCTGCTCGATTCTCCCGCGTTCTGATCGATGGCGGAAGCAGTATCAACATACTGTACCGCGATACCATGGAGAAGCTGAACATCAAAGCAAAGCAGCTCATGCCAAGCCGGACCGTGTTCCATGGCATTGTACCCGGCCTGTCCTGTTCCCCGATCGGCAAGATCAAGATGGATGTTCTCTTCGGAGACAAGGATCACTTTCGCCGAGAAGCGATTTGGTTCGAGGTAGTGGATCTGGAGAGCCCTTACCATGCCTTGCTTGGCCGACCTGCCCTAGCCAAGTTCATGGCTGTGCCCCACTACGCCTACCTGAAGATGAAGATGCCGAGCTCGAGGGGGATCATCAGTGTAGCCGGCGACTACAAGAAGTCCATCGAGTGCGCCGCAGCCAGCAGCCGGCTGGCCGAGTCCCTCGTAGTGGCAGAAGAGAAGAAGTTACTGGAACGGGTTGTGGCCATGGCTGGCAAGTAGCCGGCCTTGTCCCCCAACCCCAAGGATTATGATGCGCAGGGCTCCTTCCAGCCGGCCAAGGAGACAAAGAAGATACCTCTGGACCCGGAGAACCCGGAAAGGTTTGCTGTCATTGGGGCAAACCTGGAGAGTAATATAGGAAGACGAGCTCGTCGACTTCCTCCGTGAGACTCGAGACATCTTTGCATGGTCCCCAAAGGACATGCCGGGTGTTCCGAAGGATTTTGCCGAGCACAAATTACACGTCCGAGCCGACGCGAAGCCGGTCAAGCAGCCCCTCCGCCGACTGTCAGAAGAGAAGCGAAGAATCATAGGAGAAGAGATAGCCCGGCTCCTCGCCGCTGGCTTTATTATGGAAGTATTTTTCCCAGAGTGGCTAGCCAACCCAGTCTTGGTATTGAAGAAGAACAACAAGTGGCGTATGTGTATAGACTCCACAGCCGGATGCGAGCTGTTGAGTTTTTTGGATGCCTACTCAGGGTACCATCAGATCAAGTTGGACCCGGCAGATCGCCTGAAGACTGCCTTCATCACACCATTTGGAGCATTCTGTTACCTGACTATGACATTCGGCTTAAGGAATGGCGGTGCCACTTTTCAGCATTGCATGCAGAAATGCCTCCTGAAACAACTCGGCAGAAATGCCCACGTCTTCATAGACGATATTGTGGTGAAGACAGGAAAGCGCGGCACCCTGCTGGAGGACATCAAAGAAACGTTTGCCAACTTGCGCCGATTCCAGATCAAGCTCAACCCCGAGAAATGCGTGTTCGGAGTACCAGCCGGCCAACTGCTAGGCTTCCTGGTCTCCGAACGCGGCATTGAGTGCAACCCTGTGAAGATCAAGGCCATTGAGAGGATGGAGATTCCCACCAAGTTGCGAGATGTGCAGAAGTTCACTGGGTGCCTGGCCTCCTTAAACCGCTTTATCAGCCGGCTAGGAGAGAAGGCTCTCCCCCTGTACCGATTCATGAAGAAATCCACTCATATCGAGTGGAATGACCAAGCCGACCAAGCCTTCCATGAGTTGAAGAAAATGCTGACTACCCCACCTGTCTTGGCGGCGCCGACTGAGAAGGAGCCCATGCTCCTCTACATTGCCACGACTAGCCGAGTGGTCAGTACAGTTGTCGTGGTCCAGCGCCCGGAAGAAGGCCGAGCCCAGCTAGTCCAGAGGCCAGTGTATTATCTAAGCAAAGTGCTATCCAGCTCAAAGCAAAACTACCCGCACTACCAGAAGATGTGCTATGGGGTGTACTTCGCTGCCAAGAAGCTGAAGCCCTACTTCCAAGATTATCCCATCACGGTTGTGTGCACCGCCCCGCTAGCCGAGATAATAGGCAGCCGGGATGCATCCGGCCGGGTGGCTAAATGGGCCATTGCGCTGGCACCCCACACAATCTTCTACCAACCCCGCACCGCCGTCAAGTCCCAAGCTTTGGCCGACTTCCTCGTCGACTGGGCCGAGATCCAGTACCTACCGCCGGCTCCCGACTCTACCTATTGGCGGATGCACTTCGACGGGTCCAAGATGCGCACCGGCTTGGGAGCCGGCATCGTCCTCACCTCTCCCAAAGGCGACAAACTCAGATACACGCTGCAAATCCACTTTGCCGCTTCCAACAACATGGCCGAGTACGAGGCGCTCATACACGGGCTCCGGCTAGCCAAAGAACTCGGCATACGCCGGATCCTGTGTTATGGCGACTCAGACTTGGTGGTCCAGCAGTCATCTGGCGACTGGGACGCCAAGGATGCAAACATTGCGAGCTATCGATTCCTAGTCCAGCAGATCAGTGGGTACTTCGAAGGGTGCGAGTTCCTTCACGTACCACGGGCCGACAACGACCAAGCAGATGCCCTGGCGCGGACCGGCTCCACCTGACAGGCTATACCGACCGGTGTCTCTCTCCAGCGCCTCCTCAAGCCGTCCATCAAGCCGTCTCCAGAGTCGGACTCTATCTTCGTACCGCCTGCCCCCGATGCAGCCGGATCCGACTGGAGGAACCCAGCAGGCGGCACGGGGACTTCGACAACCGGCCCGGGGACTGCCGTAGTCACACCCGGCTCGGGGACTTCAGAACCCGGCCCGGGGACTGCAGCAGTCGGCCCGGGGACTGCAGCAACACAAGAAGCGGTTGCCGACTCCAATTCCACGCCACCCGACCCACCCACCCGAGTCATGGTGGCCGTACTGACAGTAGAAGAAGTCACTGCTCCATCATGGGCCCAGCCCATCCTCAACTTCCTAGTCAATAGAGAGCTGCCGACTGATGAGATCGCGGCAAGACTAGTGCAACGTCGAGCCGGAGCATATGCAATAATAAACAAAGAACTTGTCAAGCGCAGTGTCACTGGAGTCTTCCAGCGCTGCGTCGAGCCAGAGAAAGGTGTGGCAATCCTCAAGAATATCCATCAAGGCGAATGCGGCCACCACGCAGCCTCAAGGTCATTTGGGGCCAAAGCTTTCCGCCACGGTTTCTTTTGGCCGACTGCTTTGGAAGATGCCAAAGAGATAGTCAAGAGCTGCAAAGGATGCCAAGTCTTCAATTCCAAACAACACCTACCGGCTTCTGCACTCAAGACGATCCCCCTCACCTGGCCCTTTCCCGTCTGGGGGCTGGACATGGTGGGCCCATTGAAGACAGCCCGCGGCGGCTTGACACATCTGCTTGTCGCCGTGGACAAATTTACCAAGTGGATCGAAGCAAAGCCGATCAAGAAGCTGAACGGGCCGACTGCCGTGACATTCATCACCGACAACACTACTCGGTACGGCGTGCCGCACAGCATCATCACCGACAACGGCACAAACTTTGCCAAAGGAGCACTGGCACGTTTCTGCGCGACGCAGGGTATCTGACTGGACTTAGCGTCCGTTGCCCATCCGCAGTCAAACGGCCAGGTCGAGCGAGCAAATGGACTCGTCCTCTCCGGCATCAAGCCCCGACTGGTCGTACCACTGGAGCGATCGGCCGGCTGCTGGCTCGATGAGCTGCCGGCTGTCCTCTGGAGTTTGCGTACTACCCCTAACAAGTCAACCGGCTTCACTCCATTCTTCCTTGTATATGGTGCCGAGGCTGTCATCCCAACCGACATCAAATTCGACTCGCCTCGGGTCACCATGTACACGGAGGCGGAGGCCAAGGAAGCGCGAGAAGACGGCGTCGACCTGCTGGAAGAAGGCCGGCTGTTGGCACTCAGTCGGTCCGCCATCTACCAGCAGGGGTTGCGCCGTTACACAACCGCAAGGTCAAGCCAAGATCTTTCCAAGAGGGCGACCTTGTGCTCCGGCTGATCCAGTGAACAGCCGGCCAGCACAAGCTCTCGGCCCCTTGGGAAGGCCCTTTCGTCATCAGCAAGGCACTAGGCAACGACTCCTACTACCTGATCGACGCGCAAAAGCCAAGAGCACGCAAGAGGGATGATTCTGGCAAGGAGTCGGAGCGACCATGGAACGCGAACCTCCTGAGAAGATTTTACAGTTAAAAGCAGTATGTATCATGCTGCCCTTTTTGTATTAAGTATGAAACAACAGGCCCCCCGAGGGGCACTCGGGGACTGCCTTCCTTTATCTATGAATGACGAGTGTCATATTCATGAATGTGTTATTACATTTGATTTTCCATCTGGCACCGGGTTCGACTAGTCGGCCCGGGGACTGGCCGCCTTAAGTTATATTAAAGTTCCACCTGAAGTCAGACAAGTAGTGTGCCGGCTCCCGAGTCCTCTCTTGTTGAAAGTCGCAGCTCGAAGAACCGATTGTCCGACTTACAAGAGCCAAAGGCAGAAAGGATGCCCACACGAAAAACGGCTAAGGACTAACGAACTTGTATAACGAAAAGACGGCCTCCAACCACGCTTGCCGACTGTCAGAACAGCCGGCTGGCCGGCCTACCAAACACTTTGCTATAAATCCAACAAAGCTAGAGTACTTGCCCTCCCAACTGGCCAAGCACTTCTCCAGCCACAGATGCAGAGCAACTGTTCGACTGGGGAGGCGGCAACCAAGGGAGGGCGGCAAAGGAAACAGCAGAAGGATGAAAAGCAAAGAACAAGGGAAAGCCAAACGCATGCATAATCATATTTACATATAAGGCCCCCAACAGGCCGGCAATCAACAAAGTTCAAATACACCCCCAATGGGTGGAATTGTGCAAACCTAACAAAATAATGTTCCAAGAGTGACAAGACAGGAAAATAAAGATGGCAGACTAGACTAGGGGCGCGGTGTGGGAGCCGGGTTGGTCGGTGGAGGCGGCGCCACCGGCTGGAGGAGTGGTCGGCTGGCGGGTCTCGGCTTGATCATCGCCGGCTGCAGGCGGTGCATCCGCGCGTGCCTTGTTGCTGGAGGCACGGTCAAGCTGAGGTTGACCGGCCGCTCCACCATCCGGCCCGGCGTCTTCACCCTCCTGCTCATCCTCCTCGCCCTCATCGTTGGAGTCAATCTCCTCCGCCGAGTTTTCACCGTCTGACGGGTTCAGCCCGAACCACTCCTCCGGCTGGGCAACACCGTTGTCGTCCACCTCAGGAGTGAAGACGCTGGTGTCGGTGTAGTCGGCGATCGCCGAAGCCCGCCGGATGACAGCCGGCCGCGCCGGCTCCAGCTCCGTGTCGGCCTGCTGCCGTCAGGTGGCCAGCTGGTCCAGACTCAGCCCGGGATACCAGGCCTTGACGAACTCCAGCGCCCGCCTGGCGCCGGACCGAGCCGCCGAAGCCTTCCAGGCCTCGAAGCGGCCGACCGCCACCTCCAGCCAGTCGGCAGTCCGACTGGGGGTGCGGGGAATCACTTCTCCAGGCCAGAGGGCGGCCAGCACCTGCGCCCCGGCACGTTGAAGCCGGCGGAGCAAGCGATGAGCCGGCTGGAGGCGGGCCTGGATCACCAAGAGCTGCTCCTCCGGCGACCGGCGAGCGTTTGGCGCGATCTCGGCGCCAGCCTGCCTCTGCGCCTCATGGCGGGCCTCGATGATCTGGTTGGCGGCGGTAGAGTAGCCAGGGAAATACTCTACGCAAGAAAGAAAGAGAAAGAAGAGCAAGACACCAAGTCAGAAAACGAGCCAAAACGGCAAGCGGCAAGCAAGGGCGAAGAAGAAGGCGGCTTACCGTCAACCAAATCTTCGATCTGGCAATAGCCGTTGATCAGCGTCTCCTTCGCTTCGGCCCAGCTAGCCGCCTCCGTCTCATACTCGGCTTGGAGGGCGGCCTCGCTGTCCCGCACCGCCTTCAGGGCCGCCTTGTGGCTCTCCTCCTGGTCGGCCAACCTCTTGGCCATGCGGTCACGCTCCTGTGCCAAGGCGGCAAACTCGGCCTCCTTAGCACGGAGGGCGGCCTGAGTCCCTCCCAGCTGCTCCCTTAGACTGGCGTTGGCCGCTGCAGGGATGGCAGAAAAAAAAGAAGCAATAAGAAGAAGTCGTCAAGGAAGATCCGACCCGACTGCTCAGCAGTCGGCCCGAATCTCGGGGACTACACCCAGTGGGTGCGCTGACGCGCCCCCACGTAAGATAAAAGACGAAGCACTTACCCTGGCTCTCAGTTAGGTCGGCAGTCGTCTGGGTCAGCTCCCGAGCCTGGGAGTTGAAGGCAGCCGCGCGGAGGTTGTGGTAGTCCTGCAAGTCAGGCAAAACAGCGAATGAGAACAAGAATAGCAAAACTAGGTCCGCTAGGAAGTTCCAAGCCACCTGCTCAGCAGCCGGCTCGGAACTCGGGGACTACACCCCGTGGGTGCGTTGACGCGCCCCCACGGAAGAAACCAAGATCAAAAAGCCAAAGACAAGGAGACTAACCCGGATGGCCGCCCGCATCGCAAGGAACTCGTCGTTGTACTTCCTCAGCGCCGCCGCCTGGGCTTGTAGCCGGGTCCGGACGTCCCGCGCGGCCACGTTCATCACGGTTGTCCCTTCGCCCGGCGTCCACCCCGAGCTGGCGCTGGCCGCCTCCATATCCTGGGCCGACGAGCTGGAGCCAGCGGCCGGCTGCGGCTCCGATGCTGCCTTCTGCGGCCATGATGCGGCCTTCCCCGTGCGCTAGCGGGACGGCGTCCTGATCGCCAGATCAGTCCTCGCGGCCGGCTCGCCCCCGGCCGACTGCACAGGCGGCAGGTTAGGTCGGCCGCCTTGAGTCGCCCCAGTCGGCGGGGCCGGTGCCGCCTCCCTCTCCGGGACGACGACGTCGTCCCCCCGCTCCAACCCCGGCTGGTCACCACCAGCTTCTTCTAGCGAGGGCTCTGGGGGCCCAGGCGCCGCGACGCGCAGTGGGGTGACCAGCAAGGCCCCCTCCGCCGTCGCCGCAGGCGCGGCCTCCGCTTGGGCCTTGGCCACTGTGTCGGCGCGCGCCTTCGCCGCCTCCTCCTCCCGCACCTCCCGCTACTCCCGCGCCTCCCGCGCGTTCCGCTCCGTCGCCGCCTGAAGTTCGGCACGGGGGTCCACGCGGCGAGTGGTGCTCCCGGATCCTCCCGGCGACCCAACGACGTAGGCAGCAGCAACCCGCTCGAGCGACAATGGAGCCCTGGTTTTTGGAGAAAGTACAAGGACTCAGGAACTACCAGAGAAAAGTAGAAAAAATACATGAAGGAGTATATACTTACGCCGACACCGTCTGCGGCTGCTTCACCCCCTTGCGGAAGCGGGCCGCCTTCGCGGCCGCCTCTTCCCGCCTTGTCGCCGCTGCCCCGCCTATGGGCTTCTTCGGCCGACTGCCGAACAAGCCCGGCGCGGCACGACCCTTTTGCCCGCCGCCCCGAGCAGGCGGCGGGGCGGAGGAACCCGCGCCGCGGCCAGACGACAGCTGGCGGTGTGGGACGACTTTGGCCTCGTCGTCGTCCGGCTAGTCGTCGAAGCTGACTCCAAGCCCGGAGCCGCCGGCTTGGCCGCCGCCCGCCTCGGTGTTGTCGTCCATGGCGGCCGCCCCCAAGTCGGGGTCCTCCAAATCGTGCTCCGTCCGGTCGGGGACGAATCGGCGCTCCGCATCCGACCCGCCTGCAGGCCGAAGAAGAGGGCTCTGTCGAGACAAGCCGACTAGTCAGAGTCGGCCAAAAGGAACTCGGCGACAAAGCTGAGAGAAGAAATTGAAAAAGAGAACATACCGTGGGCGGCGGGTGAGCTCGGCAATATGGCTCCTTGCCAAACTGCCACTCTGCGGAGAGCTTGCAGTTTGCAAGGTAGTTCACCATATGGGCCACTTCGTCGTGCGGCATGTCTTTGGTGCACATCCGACTCGGATCGAGCCGGCCGCTCATCTGACAGATCAGATGAGGGCGGCTCTGGAGCGGAAGCACCCGGCGCGTGACGAAGGCGGCCAGCAGGTCGGGGCCAGATAGGCCCTCTGACTGGACCATCACCCACAGTCGGGCAACGGCTGTGGCTCCAGCTGGCGTCAGCGTCACGGCCCGATAGGACCAATGGGGCCGCCTGCCCGCCGGTTGGCCAGCTTCGTAAGCCGGCAAATTGACGTAGTCGCCTTGCGGGGCGACGTTCTTCACATAGAAATATGACTTCTGCCAGAGCTTCACCGACTGGATCAGCATGATGACGGGGAAGGGGTTATCGGCTGTCACCCTCCGCATCGCGATGAATGCGCCACTCTGAGCCGGCACGCCCTGCATCCGCATGCCTAGCTTGGACTGGAAGAACTCCAGCCAGAGCTCGAGGGTGGGGAGGACGCTGAGGTAGCCCCAGGTTCCTGGAAGCCCCCAGCTCCCTCGTCCTGAAGGTGGTCGTCGTTCCTTCTTGGTGGTGGCAGCAGCAGAGGGAGACCAGCATTGCCCTGGGGGCGGTCCTCGCGAGGCTGATCCCTCCAGGCGCCCTCACGAGGCTGGTCCTGCGAGTGGTCCTCGCGAGGCCGGTCGCGCCACTCCTAGCGGGGGCCGCGATCGTCTCAACGTCCTCCGCCTCGTCCTCCTCCTCGGGCATAGCCCAGGTTGTTGCGCTCGAGGCGTCGACCGAAGCGTCCTTCACGGATGGCCCTGAGCTCCTGGAAATCATTGGTGTTGTGGCTGGGCACGTTGTGGAAGACGCAAAATGGGCGGCTGCCCCTGGACGACTGTGGGTCGTGGCGGCCGCGCTTCACCTCAGGCTCGGCCGCGAGCACGACTGCTCCCTTGCGCTTCACGTCCTTGACCTTGGCGTTCTTGTCTTCTGGGTCTGCCGCTGGGAGCTCGACGAGGGAGAGGCGCCCCTCCTCGGCTCTCGCGCACTTGGGTGCCAGGTTGAACAGCTCCAAAGCTGTGCACAGGTCTTCATGGATAGCAATCTCCTCCTCCATCTTGACGTCGCGGACGCCATCAGAAAACGTGGAAATGATGGCCTCATCCGTCACCTTGGGGATCTTGAGGCGGATGTTATTGAAGCGCTGGATGTACTTCTGTAGGGTCTCTCCTGGCTGCTGCTTGATGCAGCGCAGGTCACCCGTGGCCGGCGGGCGGTTACGAGTGCCCTGGAAGTTGGCGACGAAGCGGTCATGCATCTCACCCCTGGAGGAGATCGAGCCCGGGGTAGGTTCAGGAGCCACGAGTGAGCACCATCCTTGAGAGCCATGGGGAACCAGTTCACCATGACTTTCTCGTCGCCGTTGGCCACCTCGATGCTCAGCTCGTAGAGCTGCAAGAACTCCGGAGGGTCGGGGGTGCCGTCGTAGCACAGAGGCAGGTCGGGCTTGAACTTGCCCGACCATACGATGTTACGTAGCTCCGGAGTGAAGGTGCGACAGCCTGCTGTAGTCACCGGGGCTCTCTGCGGAGGCGGAGCCTCGTCCTGGTATCCGCGCACAGCCGGCCCGGGCGGTGAGCGGTCTTGACGTGGTGGTGCAGGGAGTGCTGGAGCGTCCTGCCATGGCCGAGGGACCTCATGGCAGCTTCCTTCTTCACGCGCGGGCACCCTGCGCAGGGGGTCGCGCCACGGGGCCGCGCGTCTTGGTGCGAGGGCGACGTCTTGTCGTGGTGGTGGTGGAGGCGCTCCATGGGCTGCGTTGCCCGCTGCAGGTGGCGGACGAGGCAGTGAGAATGATGGCGTAGGAGAGCCCCCAGTGGCACTGACGAGCTCGGTGATGCGGTCCAGCCACTCCTCGTAGAGGTCGTCGACTTGTCGGTAACGCAGGAGCTCGCGTGCCGTGAGCAACGTAGCCTGCGCATCTACGGGTGAGGGAGTCGTGGACTAAGGTGTCCTCGGGCGTCCTGCCTCTTAGCCATGGGCCGGACTGATGGGTTGTGTGAAGATACGAAGACCGAAGATTGCACCCGTGTCCGGATGGAACTCTCCTTGGCGTGGATGGCAAGCTTGGCGACCAAACATGAAGATTTCCTTTCTCTGTAACCCACACGATGTAACCCCAGATCCCTCCTTTGTCTATATGAACCGGAGGGCTTAGTCCGGATGAGGATATACTCATTACCATAGTCATGCAAGTTAGACTTCTTGGGTTTAGCCATTACGATCTCGTGGTAGATCAACTCCTGTAATACTCATATTCATCAAGATCAATCAAGCAGGAAGTAGGGTATTACCTCCATAGAGAGGGCGCGAACCGGAGTAAACATTGTGTCCCCCGTCTCCTGTTACCATCGATCATAGACGCACAGTTTGGGACCCCCTACCCGAGATCCGCCGGTTTTGACACCGACATTGGTGCTTTCATTGAGAGTTCCACTGTGCCGTCGTTAAGAGGTTCGATGGCCCCTTCAATCATCTACAATGATGCTGTCCAGGGGGGAGTCTTCCCCCCAGGGCAGATTTTCGTGTTCGGCGGCTTCGCACTGCGGGCCAAGTCGTTTGGCCATTAGGAGAAGATTGAAAGCTACGCCCCTGGCCATCAGATCAGATTTGCGAGCTTGAATTACATCGCGGACATCCGCGGAGACTTGATCTTCGATGGATTCGAGACCGCGGCAGCCGCTCCCTGTCACCTCGATGAACACGACTTAAACTGTCATCGGACCACATCCAGGAGTTAGCTCCTGCAACTACTCTGGCCTTAGATCTGGAGCAAATCGCGCCATCCGAGGACGGGAAGCTCAACCCCGCCACGGAGGCCGCAGATTCCGCAGCATTGGAGCCACACACATACCTAGCCTCGTGTGATGTCTGTGTTACCGGAACTCCGGACTCGTTTCCGGCAATAGGTTCCAAACCATGTGCGTCCGCGGACGCCGAGCTTGATCGGTTATCGGTCTTCGAATTCAGCGCCGCAGACATCTTCCGACACTTGCCTTTCGGCGATGTGCTAGACTCATTGAAGAACCTGTCCTTGGCGGGGGACTCACAGCCGAATTATGTCTAGTTTGAACTAGAGGCTGGTATTGGAGAATTTCGCTTCCCACCCACCACCCACTACATAGCCACTGTCGATGATTTAACTGACGCGCTTGACTATGACTCCGAAGAGATCGATGGTATGGACGACGATGCTGGAGAAGAGGAGGCTCAAAACCCGCCGTTCACCGGATGATGGACGGCCACTTCCTCATATGACGTACACATGGTGGATACGCCAAAGGATAATAGCGGCTACGACAAGAAAAACCCAGGGGAGGATAGCCCCCTAAGACACAACCAAAGTGCCAGCGTCAGTGGCGCCGCTCTAAACCACGCCACAGCAAGGACAGCAACACCGGCACAGGAGATGGCAACACTCCAGACGGTGCCGAAGACATAGAAGACCACGATGAACCAACCGCCGAACAGGACAATTAGGAGGATGGGCAAGTCAGCCCTGATAAACTGGCCATAAATGAAGACTCGGAAGATGGTAGTTATCATCCACTCTTCGAGGAGGAGGCGAGCCTCTGCAACGAGGACTTTATCGTACCTGAAGAGCCCCTCGAGCAGGAGCGCTTTAAGCATCAGCTAATAGCCACTGCAAGGAGCCTGAAAAAGAAGCAGCAGGAGCTTCAAGCTCATCAAGATCTGCTCAACGATAAATGGACTGATGTCCTGGCAGCTGAAGAATACGGCCTTATGCGCCCAGCCAAAAGCTACCTGCAGCGTAAATTGCTACCTCAGTTTGATGATGAGGCGTTGGAGCCCATACCATCATCGCGCAATGCGGCTGACTGACCACCACGGGGTCGGGACAAAGCGGCAACTCAAGCCGAACACCAGCCTGCCCCACCTCACCGTAAAGGTAGAGATCAAACAGCTCGGGGACATACCTATGACCTACGGCATATACTGGACAATAATGCAGCACACACCAGATCGATCTACGAATCGCGAGGGCGTGCCCTGATGCGTGAAGACGGCCATCTATTCAGACGTAACAAGCCCCGCCACACCCGGGCCGAACTCCGCATACAGACTCCATCGGAGCTACGTCGCGATGTGGCCCGATATAGAGGCGCCGCACACCCTCTTTGCCTCACGGATGAAGTAATGGACCATGAATTCCCCGAAGGGTTTAAACCCGTAAATATCGAATCATATGATGGAACGACAGACCGTGCGGTCTGGATAGAGGATTTCCTCCTCCATATTCATATGGCTCGTGGCGACGATCTCCATGCCATCAAATATCTCCCACTGAAACTCAAAGGACCAGCTCGGTACTGGTTGAGCAGTCTGCCAGAAAACACCATCGGCAGCTGGGAAGACTTAGAAGAAGCCTTCTTGGACAACTTCCAAGGAACATACGTCCGGCCTCCGGATGCAGATGATTTAAGTCATATAGTCCAACAGCCCGGATAATCAGCCCGGAAATTCTAGACTAGGTTCCTAACTAAAAAGAACCAGATCGTCGACTGTCCGGACGCCAAAGCCTTAGCGGCCTTTAAGCATAGCCTCCGAGACGACTGGCTCACCCGACATCTCGGGCAAGAAAAGCCGAAGTCTATTGCGGCCCTTACGGCACTTATGACCCGCTTTTGCGCGGGCGAAGACAGTTAGCTATCCCGTTGCAATAATAATGCAAGCGAACCCGGCGCCTCTGAAGCGAAGCATAACAACGACAAGCCCCGGCGCAACAGACACAAGCGTCGAATCAACGGCAACCATACTGAGGACACGGCGGTCAACGCCGGGTTCAGTGGCTCCAAGTCCGGTCAGCGGAAAAAGCCGTACAATAAGAATAATTCTCGCTCATCCGGTCTGGACCGCATACTCGATCGTCCATGGCAGATACATGGCACCCCTGAAAAACCAGCCAACCACTCCAACAGAGATTGTTGGGTCTTTAAACAGGCCGGCAAGTTAAATGCCGATAACAACGAAAATGGGTCGCAAAGCAAGGACGATGACGAGGATACCCGGCCACCAAACACAGGGGGACAAAAGAAGTTTCCCCCTCAGGTCAAAACGGTGAACAAGATATATGCTACACACATCCCCAAAAGGGAGCGCAAGCGCGCACTAAGGGAGCTTTATGCAATAGAGCCGGTCGCCCCAAAATTCAACCCATGGTCATCGTGCCCGATCACTTTTGAGCGTCGGGATCATCCGACCTGTATCCGGCATGGCGGATTAGCGGCACTAGTCCTGGACCCAATCATTTATGGATTCCACCTAACGCGAGTCCTCATGGACGGTGGCAGCAGCCTCAATCTGCTCTATCAGGATACAGTGCGCAAAATGGGCATTAACCCATCACGGATCAAGCCCACAAGGACTACCTTTAAAGGAGTCATACCAGGTGTAGAGGCCCGTTGTACAGGCTCAATCACACTAGAGGTAGTCTTCGGATCTCCGGACAACTTCCGAAGCGAGGAATTAATCTTCGATATCGTCCCCTTTCGCAGCGGCTATCACGCACTGCTTGGACGAACCGCATTTGCTTGATTCAATGCGGTACCTCAGTATTTTTATCTTAAGCTCAAGATGCACAGCCCACACGGCCTTATAACGGAATGCTCCCTCCGTATAGAGGAGCACACCACCGCCCTAGCAGCAGAAGTACAGAGCGGCCTTTTCAAGCAGAACCGTAATCCGGCTGCCGAGCCCACGGACACCGTTAAAACAGTCCGAACTACCCTGCGGCAGGACATCTCGGCTCGCCAGGACCTCGATTAGCAATCCGGCCTCCGTCTCAGTCCCGATCAAGCAGTGGCATTTGCGCCGCGCGTACATAACTACGCACTCGAAATTCTATGGGCATCGACGGAGGCACACCTAGCTTGTGGTCCACAGTGCGGCTCAACCGGCACCGGATCCGCACACCTTTACTTTTTCTTTTTCATTTCAGGTTTTTCTCTTCTCGAGGCTTTTTCCGATAACCTGATCATCGGACCGATCACGGGACGGATACACCAAGGAGGCAAGGAGCTTTGACGTACAAGGGAATCCCCAGGTGGTCTCTGCTAACGATCGTTATACCTATTTTACACACCCGCACGCAGCTCGCTCTTGGTCACGGCATGTTAAATAGCCTGTTGCTTATCGCACTATTTGTATCAATACGTCTAGACGTATTTATCAAGTTATAATGAAAATAGTTTGCGGCCGAATATTCCAGGGCCCCGGCTTATTACCTTTGACCTCTTCCTGTTTTCCTTCATTTTCTGTTGGTAATTCTATAAGATAACACCCGTACACTCGGTGTGTTCCACCTTGCCAGGGGCTTCATAGCACCCGACAACATGGCAACAAAAGTCCGAACACTTTTACAGTATAGTTCGGCACCCCGAATTTAGCATTATATGCATTGGCTCCAAATCATGTCTTTGGCCAATAGTTGGGATGCCCGGCTCCTGTGCTTGCTACCTTACGTTCCGCTATATCGGCTAAGGTAGTAAAGGGAGAACTGCTGCGATTGTGCCCTGGTTTATCCAAAGGAGCACCTTAGTAGAGAAAGCCGAGAACTGACTGTCATGATACGGCGAGAGCCGGTCAGCTGTTCTTAGGTTGCAAATCGTTGGAGATTTTTTCCATATAATGCGCAGGATCTGTACTTCCCGATCAGACGCCCACAACACTCTGATTCGAATACCGCCCATGTTTTATTATAAAACTCCTATGGCGAAGTGAGGGCGTGTAAGCCGGATAGTCTGATTGCCTGGTTCATTGCGCTAAACAACTCCTTCAAGGACCATATAATTGGATCAAGATTGTTTAGATTCCATCCCGAACACCTCCGTACTACCTACGTGGGGGCAGAAGCCGACGACTGGCCAACCCTTAGATTTAATACAACACGGCCGCACAGGAGGAAAAAATTAAAACATATCAAGCATTATATTACAAACCAACTTTTTTCATCATACAAGGCGAAGACAATACGAATATATTCATTCAAAAATAATGTCTTGCCCATACTGCATTGCCACAATGCGAGACCCTTCTAGGACATCCGCAAAATAGCGCTCGGGTGTGCGGTGCTCCTTGCCCTCTGGCGGACCCCTGGCTACCTCAACGGCGTCCATCTTCGCCCACCACATCTTGCAATGGGCGAAGGCCATGCGCGCACCTTCAATACATGCCGATTGCTTGACAACGTCTATCCGAGGACAGGCGTTCACCAGCCGGTTCACGGGTCCAAAGTAGCTGCTGAGCATAGCTTCGGCTGGCCATAGACGGATTATCAAATCCTTCATGGCTAGTTCGGCCACCCTATGCAGCTCCGCCAGTTGTTTCAGCTGTTCTGTGAAGGGCACGAGATGCTCTGGCGCAAGATACTGTGACCAGAACAATTTCTCCGTGGAGCTCCCTTCTTCGGCTCGACAGAATTCCGCGGCATCGGACACACTGCGCGTCAGATCTGCGTAGGCTCCTGGAGAACTCTGAATCTGGGTTAGTAAGAAATACTCCTTCATGTACTTGCTTTGCATACTAAATGCCTTACCTGCCATGATCTTCCTGGTCTCCTGGATCTCTTGGAGGGCGCCCTAGGCCTCATTCCGGGCCGTCTCCGCGCTCTGACGAACCTTGGCGAGCTCGGTCTCTCGAACCGACGCGTCGCGCTCCAAGGTCTCACACTTCTTCACCGCGTCTGGAGCTCTTGTTGATCCTCATTGACCCGAGCCTTGAGCTTCTTACGGGTGGCCTTCTCCTTGACAGCCTTCCCCTCGGCTTCGGCCAGGGCCTCCTTCAGGGCGCCGACCTCGATCGTCGCCCCTATATATATATCTTGACACTTCAGTCAACACATGTTATTTTACCTTCTTAAATATAAAATGGGTTACCACATACCTTGTTTTTCTTGGAGCTGCCTCCTCACCCGACCAAGCTCCTCCTCGACCTGCTCCAGTCTTAGCACTTACGATGCGGCCCGAGGCTTGGTGCGGGGGCGTCGCTCCGGACTGCCGTCGACGTCCCATATGGAGCCGCCCGTAGGCTGCCCTTCCCACTCTTGGAGGCCTCCTTCTCCAGAATTGTGGAGGCCGCCCTTTTCTTTCTCCCTCTATCAGGGGGAGAGTCGCTCTCCTCCTCCTTCTCCTCCTCTTCATCGTCGTCGTCTTCGGCGACGGAGGAACGGGTCTTGACTGCGGACGTTGCGTCCGTAGCACCCTTGCGGCGGGGGCCGCTCCGGACCCCCTTGGCCTTCTTCGCTGGCGCCGGATAGGGCGCCGGCACTAGCATCTTCACTAGACGCGGAATGAGTGGTCAGGTAGCGGAGCCGGGCACTGGATCTTCTTCGCCCTCTCCATCCATTCCTGAAGAAGCAATGACAGTAAAAATTCAGATATCCTCCTTGAAACGAACAAGTAGAGGACGCATTAAAAACTCACCTCGCTGGCGGGGTGGTTAACAGCATGCCCCCGGTCCGAATCCGTGGCTGGTGGTGTCTCGTTGCCCTTGAAGAGTAACCTCCAGGCATCTTTGTGAGTAGTCTCGAAGAGCCTCTTCAGTGTATGGTGCTTCTTTGGATTAAACTTCCATAGCGTGAGGCCTCGGCTTTGGCACGGGAGAATCCAGCGAACTAGCATCACCTGGATTACATAGACAAGTTTGACATTCTTGTCCACCATGCTTTGAATGCGCGTCTGCAGCGCTATCAGCTCGTCTGGCGAACACTAGTTCGGGCTCTTCTCAACCCAGGAGGTGAGCCGCGTTGAAGCACCGGGATTGAATTCGGCAGCTGCGGCCCAGTTGGTGCCGCGGGGTTCCGTAATATAGAACCATTGTTTCTGCCATTTCTTGACCGTCTCCACGAAAGTGCCTTTTGGCCAGGAGACATTGGACAGCTTACTCACCATGGCTCCTCCGCACTCCGCGTGCTGGCCATCCACCACCTTTGGTTTCATGTTGAGAACTTTGAGCCACAGCCCGAAGTGGGGTTGGATACGGAGGAAGGCCTCACACACGACGATGAACGCCGAGATGTTGAGGAAGGAGTTCGGGGATAGATCATGGAAGTCTATCCCGTAATAGTACATCAGCTCACGAACGAAAGGGTGGAGTGGAAACCCTAGCCCACAGAAGAAATGAGGGATGAATACCACCCTCTCGTTGGGCTTCGGCGTGGGGACGACTTGTCCCTGGGCCGGAAGGCGGTGGGCGATTTCCTTCGCCAATTACCCGGCCGCCCGAAGCTCAGTAATGTCCTTCTCCTTGACGGAGGAGGCCATCCACTTGCCTTGGCCTCCGGATCCGGACATGGTTGAGTGCCGGATTGAGTGGGAAGAAGATGAGAACTTTGGCGCTGGAGCTCAAGAGTGGAAGGATGAAGGAAGAGAGAATCCGTGGGAGAAGAAGGGGGAATTCTTATCCCCTTATAAAGGCAGTAAATATCGAACGCCTCCCCACTCGCCTATTCCCAAGGGCTGTGTAAACAGGCACGGTTGGGTGACCCAGGCCCGAATTGATGAAAATCCCGCAAATAAGGGGACACGATCTCTTCTTTGACAAGACGTGCCAATGGAAATCGCGTCTTGAAACGCGGAGCAGCGGACGAGAACTGTTCGATATAGTGACCGAACAAATGTGATGTCATCTTGCAAAAAGTTGTCAGTAGATGGGACACAATTATATTCCCTCTGCGGTTGTGTGGTGCGTGTTATAGGTCCGAACACATTCAATACGTCCGAAGACTATCTTGGAGTTCGTAAGGAGGAACCCGCCTTGCAATGTCGAAGGCAGATCTACGCGCCGGATACCTTGTCATTGAAGACAGGTTCAGGGCTACTTAGGGAGTCATGGAGTAAGGGGTCCTCGGGCGTCCGGCCTGTTAGCCATGGGCCGGACTGATGGGCTGTGAAGATACGAAGACCAAAGACTGCACCCATGTCCGGCTGGGACTCTCCTTGGCGTGGAAGGCAAGCTTGGCGACCAAATATGAAGATTTCCTTTCTCTGTAACTGACATGATGTAACCCTAGATCCCTCCGGTGTCTATATAAACCGGAGGGCTTAGTCCGGATGAGGATATACTCATTACCTTAGTCATACAAGCTAGACTTCTAGGGTTTAGCCATCACGATCTCCTGGTAGATCAACTCTTGTAATACTCATATTCATCAAGATCAATCAAGAAGGAAGTAGGGTATTACCTCCATAGAGAGGGCCCGAACCTGGGTAAACATTGTGTCCCCCCGTCTCCTGTTACCATCGATCCTAGACGCACAGTTCGGGGCCCCTACCCGAGATCTGCCGGTTTTGACAACGACAACGGGCCCGCGGCGAGCGTGAGACGACGAGCCCGCCGGGGTGGCGGTGCGGCCGTTCCATCGCTTGGCGTGGTGCAGCAACGAGGCTTGCTGCTCAGGTGCTGCCGGGCCGGTGGCGGCGTTGGCAGCAGGCGATGCCAAACAATGGGGAGGCCCGCCGGCGGAGGCTGTCTGGGCGATGCGGGTGACAAGGGCGGCCCGGCGCTCTGCGCGAGCTCTGCGAGCGTCGGCCATGGATGCGGTGGAGCGGTCGAACGTAGATCGACGGAAGGAAGACTTCAGCGCACCCCTACCTGGCGCGCCAAATGTTGGATCACGGGTTCCGGCAAAACCCTTAAGGTTCGAACACCGTGGTGCGCACGAAGATCTCCCCTCCCTCTAGCTCACACGCTCCACGATCTCACGGCTTAGCCCGACGAGTCCAAAGAACAAAGAGACACAAGATTTATACTGGTTCGGGCCACCGATGTGGTCTATACCCTACTGCAGTGTGGTGTGGTGGATTGCCTCGTGGGCTGAGGATGAACAGTTACAAGGGAACAACAGCCTCCTGAGGAGAGGTGTTCTTGTGCTTGGTGAGCTTGCGGATGCGAGGATGGAATGGATCCGATCCAACATCAGTTGCCTCCTATGGTGGTGGCTAGTCCTATTTATAGAGGGCTTGGTCCTCTTCCCAAATATTGAGCGGGAAGGGATCCCACAACGGCCAAGTTTGAAGGGGGACAGCTAGTACAAGTTATCCTGACAAAAGTAGTCTTCACCTGCCAAAGGCTCTGGTGGTGATGCCATCTTGGGCTCCACGGTGACCTCCGTCCTGCCGTCCTGCTGGTTTTGGTCTTGATGCACCGATATGGAAACCTCTGCCTGATGCCTCGGGACTCCTCACCTGCGCTTGCCTCTTTAGCACCAAAGGGGAAACGAGAACACTGTGTGCACTGGCGCCCGCCTGGTTCCCGCCTGGTCATGGTGGTCATGGCTTAAGTCACAGGGACCTCGCGAGGTGCCCCTTGCCTCTATATCTCCGCCCCTCGCGAGCCAGCCTGGTGAGGCCGCCCCTGGGGAGGTCTTGTGTTGTCCGCTTCGCGAGGCTTGGCCCCTCGCGAGGGTCTTGAGTGTTTGCTGGTGAAGATGGGCCGTACAGGGCCACTGGTGGAGCCACACCGTGGGCCGTAGGCAAGCAAGTCTTGGGACCCCCTATCAGGGAAACAACACCTATGGGATCACAAGAATCCCTACTACGGTTGCCGGGGCGCAGGGTTGCGAGAAGAGCAGGATTAGTAACCAGCACAAGGACCGTTTACCCAAGTTCGGGCTGCGAGGATGCGTAAAAACCTAGTCCTGCTTTGGTGGGTGTATTTCAGAGAGTTCTTGAGCTCTCGAACTAGCTGTGGTGAGTGCGTGGTTCGAAGGAGCCGAATCCTTCTCCAGTATGCCATGGGCCTCCTTTTATAGTCGAAAGGGGCTGCCATAGTGGCACAGAGGAGGCGAAAAGGCGCACAGTGCTATGAGCTTATCGCTCGTATTACAGGACAAGACACATTTAATGCGTAGCTTAGGTGTCCCCTTGCTTTATCGGGGATGGGGCGAGGCCCGTCCCGTCCATCGCCGCTCCTCCTCGCTTCGACACGTGCCCTGGCCAGTGAGGCATGCGGTGCCATGTAGGCAGGCAGGCAGCTGAGGTGGCGCGGTGGTGGAGCCTTCACGAAGATCTGCATGTCGCCACGCAGGCGCTTGATGAGTTGGCATGGGAGCTGCATGTTGCCACGCATGTTCCTGCCCAGCTGGTTGAGCTGGCAGCTGCATGCGAACGGCGGAGGAAATTTGGTTGGCGCGGGCCTGGCGGTGGCCCTGCTGGCGTCCTTGGCGAGGGCCTTGCCGGGTGGCCCGGCAAGGGTCTTTCCGTGGCGCGCTGTCGTCCCCGGCAAGGACCTTGCTGGGGGTCTCGTGGCTTTCCTCGGCAAGGATCTTGCCGAGGATCGTCGTCTTCTAATCCTCATCTGATCATGGGTGTTCCTTGTCTTCACAAAGATCTGCATTCCACCATCGAGGTGCCTCCCGAGCCCTGGCCCAACGTGCTGTTGGAGACCGTGGGCTCAAGGGTGGCTAGCTCTATTGTTGTGGGGCGAGCTGCCCCGGCAAGGGTCTTGCCGGGGCTGCTGAGGCTACCCCGGCAAGGGTCTTGCCGGGGGAACCTGCTTCGTCCCTCTGCTCTTGGTGGTCTTGGCCTTGGTGTTGCTCTGGTTAGCTTGGGCTACGGTCTTGCCTTGGCTCACCTCCCCTGTTCTGCTTGGTGTGACCGTGGGCGCGGCACCGACTGCCCGTGCACAGGTAAAGGGGCAGAAAAGTGCGCCCCTCCTTTTGTACACCGACAGGAGCCCCCGGGCCTGGGCCACACATAAGCGCGACACGTTGTCGGAGTAATTGGCCACGGGTATCCCGAAGACGGCAAGACAATATTACAAGACATCGGGGCTAGCAAAGCCCCATAGTCCGACTGCCCGGCTGCTCCTGCCGGCTCCCCGTCCGACTGCTCTGCCTGGCCAGCTGCCGGCTGTCGACTGCACCAACTAGCCGGCTGCCGGCTTCAGCCCGACTCGACACCGACAAGACACCGATGAGACGGTCGTACCTGAGCACTATTCACGTGTCACCCCAGCCATCATGTATAGTGTCACTTGTCCCCTGGCACTATTTATGAAGTGACCCAGGGGACAAGCATGACACCCCTCCATACCTTGCCCATGCCACCACTTAGCTTACTTCCTAAGCTAGCCATCTCTATATATATGGGCACACATCCATCCATCCAAGGAGGATGGACTCACTCTCACACACACTCACGCATGAGCACCCACATGCTCACGGCCATGAGCATGGCCGGCCACTAGCATGCCCCATACGCATGCATATACCAGATCAGATGCACTTGGCATTGATCTCAGATACAGCTCTAGGAGCAACTCTGTACCAGATATACTACAGATACACAGACATGCACGAGTAGGGGTATTATCTCCCCGGAGAGCCCCGAACCTGGGTAAACTAGCGCGTGCTACTCGCATACCCGCTCCCGGGCCTATCAGCAGCAGTCTTACCCTCACCCTAAGCCCTTGTGGCATCTGTCGACTCGCAAGCCCCCCGTGAGAATACAACGACAGTTGGCGCCCACCGTGGTGTGGTACTACTACTATGCTACCACGCTGCTGCTGGTTTCGCAGTCCGGGCGGGACCATCTTCGCGATCACCGCCGCAGCATCGCGCCGTCTCTCAAGTAGCGCTCGGGGGCTCGACTTCGACCCGCCCCCGGAGCGGCCACGCGCGCCCAGTCGCAGCGCTGCTCCGCCCTCGAGCTGCTTCCGCCCCTCTCCACATCCAGTGGGTGGGCCGGCCTCCCCCAGCCGCTCCTCCTCCACCCGCGGCCGCATACCCGCGCTGGCCTGGTCGTCCGCATCAACGACCCCGCGTGCCTGCTGCTACGGCCCGCTCTGTCAAACGCCCCGGTGCGCCAGGCCTACCGTGCTACGCCAGCGTCGCCGCCCCTCACCGGCTCCCGCGCTCCTGCCGGCTCGCCGCCCCGCGCTGGCCGGCTTAAGCGCACCCCGACCCTCTGCCTCGCGTCGCCCCGGCCATCGGCTCCTCCCCCAACCCGGCTGCACCGGCTCCGGCCGGCTTCGGTACCGCCTGCTCGCAGCGTCCGGCTGCGCCCCTCTCCGGCTTCCTCCGCAGGCCCGGCCCACGACGACTCCGGGTCGCCTGCGCCGCCTGCTGGCTCGCGCCCCCGTCGTCGTCTGCCCCTGCGACGCCACCTGCGGTGTCTCGTCCGCCGGCGACTCCCGCGCTGGCCGGCCTCTCGCGCCGCCTACCGGACTCGCCCCGCTCGGCCGACTTCCGCGCTGGCCGGCTCCCCTGCCGCCCTGTGCCCGTCCGCGCCCGGACTACGCGCGCGCCTGCTCCACCTCGAGCCCGGCTGTGTCCGGCTCCCTGGTGCTGCCCCGCGCCCGGCCGGGTCCGGCGAGCGTCGCGCTCAGCCACCCATCCCCGCACCAGCCGGCTCCGGGTCCCCGCCGGGTCGCCCCCACCTTCGGCCGGGTGCCCCGCACCCGCCGGCTCCGGGTCCTCGCCGAGTCGCCTCCTGCGCGCTCTCACGTTGGCTCCCGCCCCGTGCGCCTCGCACCGCCGCCTCCCGCCGGCCGCGGCCCCGGGCCGGCTCCGCCCCGCACGCGCGTGGTGCCTCCCGCTCCGCCGACCGCCGGCTCCGCCCCCGCCCGTGGCCGGGTCGCGCGTGCCGGCTCCGCCTGCCAACCCGGTGACCCGGCGCTTGGCCGGCTCCGCCTGCCAACCCGGCGACCCGGCGCTCGGCCAGCTCCGCCTCGTCTACCGCCTACCACCCGCCGCTGCTCCGCCTGTGAGCCCCGCCTCCGGCCGGCTCCCCGTCGCCGCACCAGGTCCTCCATGCCGCCTCACCACGCCGGCTCCGGCCCCGAGTGTCGCGCATCCCGTTGCCGGCTTTGCGCCCGGCCGCGCCCGCGTTGTGCCGGCCCCGGGTGGCTTGCCCCTCAGTCCGGCTGCCCCAGCGCCGGCTCCGGCGGCCCCGCTCGCGGCCGCCTGCTGCTGCGTCCCCTTGCTCTCTCCTGCAGGCGGCAGGCCGGCTGGTCAAAGAAAACTGGCCGGCTAGAAGAAAGAAGAAACAGGGCCGGGTAGAAAAGTCAAAGGGCCGAGTGCCTAAAAAAAGAGAGAGAGAGAAAGAAGTCGGCCGGGACAAAGAGAAGAAAAGAAACACCCGTTCGGATGATTCGTCCGCCTGCTTCGCCACTCGGACGGTCAGTCGTGACCCGCGCTGTCGGCAGTGCCAAGCCGGCTGGTCTGCCTCCTGCTCCGACGGCACACCCAGCGGGTGCGCTGACGCGCCCCCGCGAAGAAAGAGAAGACAAAGTAGTTGCCGGGAGATCCGGCCCGACTGCTCAGCAGCCGGCCCGAATCTCGGGGGCTACACCCAGCGGGTGCGCTGACGCGCCCCCGCGAAGAAGAAGACAAAGTAGTCGCCGGGAGATCCGGCCCGACTGCTCAGCAGACGGCCCGAATCTCGGGGGCTACACCCAGCGGGTGCGCTGACGCGTCCCCGCGAAGAAGAAGACAAACTAGTCGCCGGGAGATCCGGCCCGACTGCTCAGCAGTCGGCCCGAATCTCGGGGGCTACACCCGGCGGGTGCGCTGACGCGCCCCCGCGAAGAAGAAGACAAAGTAGTTACCGGAAGATCCGGCCCGACTGCTCAGCAGTCGACCCGAATCCCGGGGGCTACACCTAGTGGGTGCGCTGGCGCGCCCCCACGGAAGAGTCCAAGAAACAAAACAAGAGACAAAAGTAGAGTTTTATCCGGCTGCTAGCAGCCGGCAGAAGAGAAGAAAGAAGAAAAAGGGTGCTGACAGACGCCTCGCCGCCTGGTCGGCTGTGCCAAGCCGGCTCGGTCACGTCCCGCCTTGCCGCCTGGCCGGTCGAGCCTGACCAGCCGGGACCCCCTCCTCGAGCACCTAGAGGCTCGAAGGCCACACCCAGAGGGTGCGCCGGCTCTCTTCGGCAAACTCCGCCTCGGCTACACGAAAATCAATGTGAGCTCCTCACCCGCATATTTTTGCACCGCGAAAGCACGTATAACCTCGAGCGATGCTTGAGGGGCCATCTCCGCATTTTCTTACAGTTGCATTAATGTGCGCCCCAGCGCCAGCCAAAGTTGGCCCGGGGGCTGGCCGCTTGGCCTGAGACGTTAGTTCCCGCAGACGGCTTAGTAGCGTGCGCGGTACCAAAGGCCCACTCTTAGTCACAGACCGCAGAGCGGCTGTCCGGCTATCAAGAGTGAACGCTAGAGGCCACCCACGCGAAAAACGTCCGGGAAGAGAAACGCTTCGGGCGACCCGACCGTTTCCTTTACAAGTATCAACTCGGTTGAATCTGCTCCCAGACTCTAAGTACTGTACGCGCCGCTTCGCGGCCCACTCTCAGCCACAGACCGCAGAGCGGCTGTCCGGCGAGCGAGAGCACAAGCCAAAAATCGGAGGGAACACGAAAAAGATTGAAGGGGGCTCGGACAAAACCGAGTCGGCACCCTCTGCATAAAACATGCAACGCTAAAAGCAATCATTTGATATATCTACGTGGACTAACTTTGTCTTTTGCATGATCATTTCCATGAACACCCACCAAAAAACCTCCGCCCAACTTTGCCAAGTTGCCCGGAGGCTTGGGGGCTACTGTAGGAGTAATTGGCCACGGGTATCCCGAAGACGGCAAGACAATATTTCAAGACATCGGGGCTAGCAAAGCCCCTCAGTCCGACTGCCCGGCTGCTCATGCCGGCTCCCCGTCCGACTGCTCTGCCTGGCCGGCTGCCGGCTGTCGACTGCACCAACAAGCCGGCTGCCGGCTTCAACCCGACTCGACACCGACAAGACATCGACGAGACGGTCGTACCCGAGCACTATTCACGTGTCACCCCAGCCATCATGTATAGTGTCACTTGTCCCCTGGCACTATTTATTAAGTGACCCAGGGGACAAGCATGACACCCCACCATACCTTGCCCATGCCACCACTTAGCTTACTTCCTAAGCTAGCCATGCCTATATACATGGGCACACATCCATCTGTCCAAGGAGGATGGACTCACTCTCACACACACTCACGCATGAGCACCCACATGCTCACGGCCATGAGCATGGCCGGCCACTAGCATGCCCCATACGCATGCATATACCAGATCAGATGCACTTGGCACTGATCTCAGATACAGCTCATCAAGTTTAAATCGCGCGTCACAGAAGTGCTTTCGTCAAGGGTGACCGACACGTGGCATCCACCGTAACGGAACGCCGTTAAGCTATCGGGTCGGGTTTTGGATCCGATAACCCATTAACAGCCCCGACCAATGGGGATTTTCCACGTGTAAAATCATCATTTGGCTGGAGGAGACACGTGTCAGGTCCGCGTTGGCACAGGTGTCACTCATCCAATGGGCGAGACGCGCCTATGATATGTTGACACGTGGACCGGCCCATCAAGTTTAAATGGGCCGGCCCAACTGAAGGCCCACAAGATTTTGCGGACCATAGTGGGCCGGCCCAGCTAAAGGCCCACGAGATTTTGCGGACCATAATGCGCTGGCCCAGCTAAAGGCCCACAAGATTTTGCGGGCCATAATGGGCCGGCCCATGTAAAGGCCCACAAGATTTTTGTGTGCCATAATGGGCCAGCCCAGGTAAAGGCCCACAAGATTCTTGCGGATCATAATGGGCCGGCCCAGCTAAAGGCCCACGAGATTTCGCCGACATTAATGGGTCGGCCCAGCTGTAGGCCCATAAGATTTTGAGGACCCTAATAGGCTGGCCCATTAACTGGCTGCCATGTTTTGGGCCAAATGCCGGCCCATATTTGATCCTGTCCATTAATGGCCTGCCACGCTCCGGGCCTAATAGTGGCCCATATGTGACCCGGCCCGTTAAAAGCCTACCACGTTCTGGGCCAAATTACGGCCCAGATCAGGTCCGGCCCTTTAAGAGGCTTTGGGCTCAATTATGGCCCATATTAGATTCGGCCCGTCAATTGGACACTATGCTTTTGGGCCCACTTGCTAAAGGCTCACTTAGTAATTTGGCCTGATATTAGTTTTGGCCTGTTAAGGGCCCGTTTAACATTTCGGCCCCTATATTAATTTCGGCCTGTTAAAAGCCCGTCATATAGTTGGGCCTAACTATGGCCCGGTTTTCATCCGGCCTGCTCGCAACCGATATCTGATTGGGCCAAACAAGGACCGAGACAATTTTGGCCTGTTAAAAGCCCGTGATTTGATTCGTACAATCATGGGCCGGGGTTCATTGCGGGCTGCTGCCGGCCCGTGAGCTGTTCGGCACGTTTCAGGCCCAACCTACATCGTGATTGCATGACGGCCCGATTATGTACCGTAATTTTACGGTTTGGCCGGTTTACTGCGAAGACAGGATATATATACAGTAAAATAACTGCAGCATCGTGAATAAGAAAAAACTTATACTATACAATAAAGAAATTACGGCATATTACATCCATTGGGCATCAAAGTTTGCCACTATGATAATAAAGCACAAGCAGACAGCAAATTACATACACTGGGCATGAAAGATCGCCACCAGTGCAAATAAACACGCCGACAAAATAATATACAAAACCGACAACACTTCAATAGAGTTCAAGAAAGGTTAGCCTTGCTGGGGAGCTGCAGCGCAAGCAGCTGAGCAAGATGATGAGACTGCACTTGTTCAACACTTATATCTTCCTCACTCGGAAAGAACAAGCAGACAGATGACAGGTTTTGCACATAAAAGTATCGGTGCTGACAATTCATCACATTTCTTACTGACGAATAAAGTGACACAGTTTAAAATTGCATTAACACAATATGGTATTGTTCAGGTCAAGACATGGCAGGAAATGACATTGTGAAGGAGTTGGCAGCTTTACGACACCACTGGATTACAGATCAAGAACTCATAAGTATCAATGGTTAGTATGCTATCAATTTATACCATTTCAGATTGGCAAATAAAGAGACGATTTAAATAATAGTAGAATGATATGACATTGTTCATAGTGAAGACATTGCAGAATATCACATTGTGCTGTAGTGGATAGGTTCACCACACCACTGGATTACGGATGAAGAACAGAAGCATACATGCAGTGCAAAAGAAGATCACTTGCTCTGTATAGTTTAATTTACATGGTATGAAGAAGGAACTTGGTTGTACAACTGAAAACTTACATTGAGAAAGGACAAACTTTTGTTTATGAACTACATAATAAACTTTAAACAAGCAATTTGATGCAAACACCAAAAATAAACAGCTGTTGCAGTCATGCCTAACCAAATATATACAACAAAGTTTGAAGGCTTGAGATGGACAAACTTACATTATTGGTGAAGACAGGCTCTATAAAGGCCTTGTCCATGCTGATGGGGGGGGGGCAATTCGAGAATTTTACCACAGAATCTTCTTCAAAAGCATTGCCTTTATTGTACATTTTGTTAAGAGTAAATATAGATGTGATAATATACGAAAAAATGGAGAATATTTAAGATAAGATGAAGAGTGATGCTACATAACCAAGTAGCTATAAATGTAAGTGCAGCGATACAGGCAAAAGGTACAGCCAAGAGCAATGCACAGCTAAACTTCTTCAGTACCAACCTTATGGTAAGAGTAAATATAGATCTGATGTGTAGAAAATGGAGGGCAAAGCAAAATAAGCTGCAGAGTGATGGTACATGAACAACTACCTGTCATTATAAGTACACTGATAAAGGACAGCATGTACTTACAAGAACAATGTAGAGCTAAAAAAACATTGGCATTGTATATATTCTACACTAATGTAACCATTCATACAGATCAGATAATTTGGAGCGAACAATTGATAAGCAAGCTATCATGCATACTGCTGTCACATAATGAACCAGGTATGTATGCAAGTACAGTGATACAAGACAACAGGTACTAACAAGAGCCAAGCAGCGGGCAGCATATTTGCGATATCCTGTCGTTCTTGTCAAACCGGAATTCTTCTTCGAGCAGATTTCCTGCAAAAAAGATCCGTAAGGCACATGCGGAAAAGTAGAAGTTCAAATTATCATGTGATTTCATACACAGTACCTCATCCTGGGAACGAGACCAGTGCATAACAAGGTTTTTCCATTCAATGTCTTCTAAATTTAGCACAGGAGACTTCACCGGAAATTCGTTTATAGACTTGCCATCAAAGTGTGATTTCCTCAGGTAACACCGATACTGCTCCAATGCTTCCTTGAAAAGCACAAGCAAGCTTTGCTCGTCATGACTATCCAGATTGACCCTCGCCTAGTTACAACAATGTAATGTAAATCATTGATGTGTTCAATCAGCAGAAAACAGGAAAATAATAACCACGAATAATAGCACTTACACGTAAGTTGGACAGGAAGATGTGAAAATGGTGTTTGTCTTCACAATAATCTTCCCATGACGGGAATATATGCACGTAGTCCCTAACAACATTGAAAGCATTAAACTGGGAATAAATGGAATGGGGTTCCAAGCTACAGGAATTGGCCGTCTCTGCAGTTGGGATAGGTCTTCGGCCGGTGGACTTGCTGTACTTTTTGCTGGAGTGGGATTTTTCTGTGGTACAGCTGGTGCTATGGCAAATGAAGTCGGAATACCTTTTGCTGGAGTGCAGGTCCTGTGTGGTGGGGCTAGTGGTGTGGCCAGTGAAGTATGGGTACAGTCTGCTGGAGTCGGTCCTACGTTTTGTGTCACTGGTTGTACAGCCCATATAAGTGGGGTTCTGTCTGATTTCTCTGGCACCACCACGCTTTTCAAGGACTTTGCTGGTGCTCCTTCAGGTTCGGCAATCACCCTCTTCCTTTTTGATGTCTGATGCACAAGAACAGCATTTGAGTGGAAAAACATGGTATGATGACAGATGGAATATGTATTGATAATGGATGGGCATGGCATCTCGACATATGTGATGAGTAAACTAAGCAGATGGCGGTGCAACAAAGTAGAAGAAATGCGAGACAACATATGCAAGATACCCGCAATCAATAAAACATTGCAAAATTAGAACAGGCACCTTGATGGGTGAACAGGACAGGCCATCTGCCTTTGACTCCTCGAGGTTAGAATAGTCATTAGGATCATATTCTGAACAAGAATCAACAGGTGGGGAGCGTATGAGTTTCATTGCATCCAGAATATGGCATGCCTTGGTGCCAATTTTGTAAGTCATTGCAGTGTTTAGCTTCAAGAGTGGACTGCTGCTAGTGTGACACAAAGCAGCTACACTGATCATAGTGTAGATATAACGGGAAAACCTTAAGCATCAGAGTAAAATCAGCAAAGTGGAACTTGCTGGAATATATGTGCTAGTATTGCCGGTACGGCTAGAAAGGCTTCGGATACCAGCTCTCTTCAAGTGAAGGTGCGGTACTGTTAATATCAGTGTAACTCTCAAAGGCGACACAGCTCCCCGCATTTCCTTTCTATTCTTATAGGATTCAAGTGGGCAGGCCACTACAAATCCTATTCCTATGTTTACAAGATCCTACAAATCAAAGAGGCTCAAAGTGTCCAGCACAACCGACCGTATAGACCTCTACACTGCAAATGTCCCTGCTCATCTTCAGTACAAGGAACATATACTGTACTACTATCATACTCCCTCCGTTCCAAAATATAAGTCTTGGTAGAGATTTCCACTATGGATCACATACAGATGTATCCAGATACATTTTAGAGTGTAGATTCACTCATTTTGCTCCATATGTAGTCCCATGGTGGAATCTATACAAAGACTTGTATTTAGGAACGGAGAGAGTACATATTAAAGAAGAACGGAAGAGGAACATGGTAAAGAAGAGCAAGCAGATTTTGGATAATAAAATGTTGGTTGCGCAGTGCCCACACATGATGAACCAGAGCGCATTAAGAATGCAACTCCCAGCTGTCTCTCGACCATTTCAGGCAGTTGGATGAAGATCCTCCGTCTCCTAACCCTTCTTCTTCCTCCTCTCTGATTCTTCCCATACAGAACACCGCACGGGCCACCGGCCGGACCATCGACCCCACCGCCTGTGTTCCTCTGCCACCCCCACCCCCACCCCCGCCCCAACCCCCACCCGCGTCGAGTTTTCTTCGTTCGGCGAGGCCGCACAACCACCCGAGCCCCTTCGATCGCACCGGCGAACTCCGGCGAGCTCTGAAAAATTGACTGACCCAATTTTGAAATTTAGTCTACTGTGATTTAACTAGTGTGGAATATAAAAAGGGAAAACCATAAGCATTGGGAGTATAGTGTTGAGCGTGCCATGGCGGATCTGAAGGTGCAAACCGGACAATGGCAACTTCGCAACCAAGACAAGAAATCAGAATAAAGCAGTGGCGATCTATTTTCTTGCTGCGATAAATAAGTTGAGTAGATACGAAAGAGTACCGCCTCTGGTGCGGCGCCGTGTACGCATCTGCTGAGAATTTGACGGTGCTGCGGTAGCGATGGCTGTCGGCGGCGTGGAAGCAGATCTAGGAGGGTAGACGGTGGCGGCGGGGCGCGGTGGACGAGACGGTGGTAGGAGCGGCTCCGGCAAGGTGGACGACGGCAGGGATGAAGCGAGAGGACGGGATGCAAGGATCCCGGTCCGAAGCCATGGATGAGAGAGGTCGATCTCTTGTAATGGACGGCGGCGTCGGGGTATCAGCTCCGGCATGGTGGAGGAGGACGGCGGTGGATGAGGTAACAACATACGCCATACTCCCGCCGGAGCGGCATTCATTCCCCTCCCGCCGCCTCTTCTCGGGTCGTCGTCGCCGGTAGCCATGGGCCGGCCGAAGGTAACAACATACGCCATACTCCCGCGGAGCGGTGCTTTAATATGGAAATTTTAGTGGTCATGCATGCATCTTTTTGTGCTAGCACTCCTATATAAGGGTTGACTGGTCGCTTCCCGCGGACGTGCGCGGGCGGTGGAAGAGGAAGGTGAAGGGAAGCGGGCTGTGGAGTAACGTTTTTTACCACAATTTCTTAGGAAACTGAGTGCAATAATTGAGTAGTTTTGCAAACTACCAGTACTACATCTGAAACGGTTCAAAACCTATACTCCCTTGCCAGCGCGCGCTTCCCGCGTGAAACGGTCAGCGTCGCCCTGGAGCGTCAGTGCCGCATTAATGCCTGGCCAGAGCGGAGGCGACCTCTCACTGCCACCGCCTTTGAGGTGGCGCGACGGCTGAGAGAGCGCTGCTTCCCGGTGCACGCGACTGCTCCGCGTCGAGACTGGCCATAGGCCCTGTTTGGATCCATGGGTTAGAGTTAGTTTGAGCTAGTGGGGGCTCAAATAGCCCTAAAGGATCTATTTAGTCTAGGCTAATGTATTGGTAATTTGCTCTAAAAACTACAGCAGTAAATAGTAGTATTGGTACATGCTCGTACTCAGACACAGACACACACACTAACTACCAGTACTACTACTTCTCACATGCTGGCCAGACGCCGTCGCTCTCCTTGCCGGCTTTGTCGGCGACAACCCACCGTGCTTGGATCTCCGCCGACCTCTCCGCAGCAGCGCGTGCGTCGTTTTCTTTCTTGCGGCGGCGGGCCTCTCTTTTCTTGAGTGCTTTCTGACTTTTCCACTCCCTTTGTGCGGCTTTGGCCGCCTCTTGCTCTACCGCCCATTCGGCCTTGGCACCTTCAAATTCCTCCCACATAGTTGTGAGGTCGCGAGCGGCGATGAGCTCGGCACGGCGGGATGCCATCGCTTCCCTACCATTTTGTGTGCGGTCGTGGGCGGCGAGGAACTCGGCGCGGCGGGATGCCATCGCTGCCTTACCGGTTAGTGTGCGGCGCGGTGGCATGAACGACGCTTGGTGAGAGCTCTAGGGTGGAGTGGCTGCACAACCGTATAGTGCATTGGTTTGTCAAGAGCTCAAGGACAGAAGAGGAAGCAAATTTGGATTCCCCTTCAATCCTGGTCATTTATTACCAAGTAAAATGCATTGGCGGTCATCGAAATTGTCTTGATAGCTCACTTTGATCATTGTATACGAGATATGGTGATTATACGGTCACTGGCTCAGCGTATAGCTCCGTATTTGTATGGTTGACAAGTCAAACAGTCCGCATGCGCCTCATCAGCTCGTGTTCTTTATCTATCTACACGGGCCTACCTGTCAATGGAGAAAGAAATACTGTAAAAACCAAAATTATGTGTATGTGGGGAATCAAACCACGGACTCGTCGCTGCAACGCACCCTCGTCAGCCAAATGAAAATGAAATACTTCGCGTCAGACACTCACGCTCACGCTGTCAAAGCATGCTAATGCATGCACGTTGCCCTCTAAATCAAAGTCCTGCTCATGGCGCAACGCAAACGGCGAGCCCATCACCTGCGCGCCCCGGCGGTGCCTGACATTACTGTTTAGACGTTTGATGGAGGCCTACGTGAACGCCGAGCATGTATTCACCTGGCTCAACACCAACGGTCATACTCGGACCGCCTTGCTCATGTATATCGTCCATCACAATGACAATCTATAAAACAGCCTAAGCTAGAGAGGGTACTATGGTAGTATGGTATGGAGTATGTACTATCATGAGCGACCGATCTTAGTGCCACTGCACACCGAAACCCCTTCCATCGCTAGCGCGCGCTTCCCGCCTGAAACGGTCACCGTCTCTCCAGAATGTCAATGCCGCATTCACCGGACTTAACCGCAGGGGCAATTGGTGTGTCTCTGACATGCGGGCAAGATGCCCGTTGGGCCCACATGTCAGTAACCCAAACGCATCTCCAGTTAAGTCACTGAAGCAGCATCCGCATTCACGCCCGACGAACCTACTCCGGCGCTAGTTGTCCATCCGTCTGCCGTGGCTCATTGCCATTCGCCCGCTATATTAACTTGAGCCCCAGCTCCCAGCCATAGCCAAAGACCCACACTTATTCTCCTCCGGTCCCTTCCTTCTGTCGGCACAACTTCAACCATGGCCTCCTGGCGCTCCGAAGCTCTCTTGGACGTACTATCGCAGGAGCAGACGAGGGACATCGGCGGCTCCGCTCCGAGCGCGCTCCAAAGCTCTCTTCGACGTACTGTCGCAGGAGCAAACGAAGGAGATCGCCGGCACCCCCCCCGGCCGCCCTCTGCCGCCAAGACCACGAAGCCGGCGCGCGTGCGCGGGCGCAGCCGGCAGCGAGGAGGAGTAGTACACGGTAGTTCGCCGCCGCTCTGGAGGAGGAGGTTCTCGAGGCGGATGAGGAGGAGGCAAAGGCAATGGCCGGCTTTCTCGGGTTCATGGCCGGACATGGTGGTCGGGCGCCGGCGATCGTTTAGATGAGGTTTACAGTAGGTTTTAGTACGGTTTGTGCGAAATATGTAATGAATTTCGTCCAGTTTGTAGGAAAAGTTTTCGAAATGTAATGAATTTCATCCTGTTAATTTGAAATTTGCTTTGTTTGCACGAATTTCGTCCGTTTAGTTCATATAGTTGTGGAAAGGTATGCGGGCAGCATCGGATGGCATCCATTAGTGTCCTCGGACAGATGCCGGTGTAAAATTGTGGGCCAGCGCTGGAGATGCCCTAACTCTCATGCTATAATCGCTAACAATCCTCCATTATTTGGCAGGGAACAGTTATCCCTTGATCAAAATCAGATCCGCGGTGTTTCGCACTCCTCCCGCGTTAGAGTGTAAACTTTTGCTTACATAAAAATGGAGCAAGTGGACGACACTGTAGCACGTCATATCACTCGAACTAGCCAGCCTAACGAGCGGGAAAGCACCGCCCTCGTCATTTTGTTCTGGATTTCTATCGATCGATTGCGCGAAAATGTTACGCTTCGCAAGTTCTAAAGGAAAAGGCGGGACACTTACGACTCGTACGCGTCGCAACCCCGATAGTCCGGCTCGCACGCCGCTCACCAGAGGGGACACGCGTTGTCTTGCAATTTCACTGACATGTGGGACCGTAATTGAATAAACCGTCGATAGCCGAAATCTAATCGCTCGGTGGGCGTCGGCTGAGAAGAGAGAAATGGGGGAGGGAGAAGAGATCGCCCGCCCGCCGCGCACGGACTCCAAGAAATATATGCTGATAATGTGAGGTGGGCCATGCTGGAGTCCGGACCGCTTCCGGAGCCCGCTCTCACCGCCCTGGCCCCTCAAGATGCCAGCTGCCCGCGCGCATGCATGCATAGCAAGTAGTAGTACTCCTTATGTGGAGGAGAGAGAGGCATTGACAAAGTCAAGGAGTGGGCTCTACAAGAGCCCGTCTCTACACGTGCTCCTAGGTATAAAAAAATAATTCTAGAAAAAGGCATAAGAAACAATTGTGTCTTAAAAAAGAAAGGTAAAAAACTTTTGAGTGGAAATAGATAGAGAGAAAGTGAGAAAAAGTTGTAACCCAGGCATTACATGAGGAAGGAGGGAGTGGTGCACATGCCAAGTTCACTGGGCTGCCGTGTTTCACACTCCTCCGTCGTAACAGTGGAGATAATAGCTTTCATCAAAAATAAACAGTGAATACTCGTTGCTCGTCCTCCATGTCGGAAAGAATACTTTCATTTGCCGACATGTGGGACGTCGACCATCCTGGTCCACCTGCCATGGACAAAATTATCCTGGTCTACCCCGGTCGTATCGCAGGCTCAACATTTCCCACTATAAGTTGTTCGGACGAAGGAACCATCATGACTTCGTTGAATTCCGCTTCTTCAAGAAAACTTACTGTAACCGCAACTGCTACCACACGCGAAGACTGGACGGCACTGTACCACGTCATATCATTGAAACCCACTAGGCCAAACTAGCCCGCCTAGGTCACCTATTTTGGAACGAAGGGAGTACGTCTCTGCACTGCTATGATTTTGTGTTGCACGTTCTCTGTACTTTTGCTACGATTTTCCTACCCTATGAACCAAATGAGGCCGGAATGTATGTCGACTATTGTCTGATCGATCACTAAGCCTACAATTTTAGGAGCTAGGGCTATTGGTCGATCGACGAGGGATAAGTATAAGCGTACCAAGAGCTCATCAGCCCCAACGTTTCTCTTCGGTGAGTGTTTTGCAAGTACTATAGCTCGCACAGTAGCTAGCCTACTAATACCACGAATCATCAAACAAGCCCTACTGATATGATAAACAGTTCAAACTTACATCTAAGCATGCCATATATTACATCAAAAGCTAGTGAGGATACAACTGTTTCCATAACTCGGAGAGGGTTCGCATGATTCATCGCATGATTCACTATCAAACAAAAGTAGCATGATCCGCCCACACAAGACAGTGCACTAGCCCTAAGATGGTTTGATAACACGCATTGTTCTGGTAATTAAACACGGGGCAATGCAAACTACCCTGAAGGATTAGCGCGACCAACTATTTCTTGTCATAGATCTCTCGGGCAATGACCACAGCACGGACAGCGGCATGGAAATCGATTTCTGGTGCGATGTCCACAGGACTGACCGCGACATCGGAATCGATCTCTGGGGCGATGTCCACAGGATGGACAGCGGCATCGGAATCGATCTCCGGGGCGATGCCAATAGGATGGGCCACGACATCGGAATCATTAAGGACGTCCACCGGCACCTGCACAACCCTAACATATTAGCAAGCACATTGCAAATAATCAAAAACCACAACTATGGTAATAAGCCATTATTTTTTACCTTGTGCAGCTCACCGGAGGATCTCATCCCTCCGGGGGCCATCTCCTCGTCCTCGATGGGGGCCATCACCTTGCCAGGGGAATACTGCTTCTCAACGGCGACTATCTCCTCAAACTCGGTCTTGAGCCTCACATAGGTGGCAATCAAAGTTCCTGGGGTAGGCACGGTGGGGCCCTTGCTGTTCTTCCAACTTTCTTTGAGGAGTTCGTCCGCCAACGTCCTCAACTCTTTGGCCAGTGCTTGTTTCTTGGAGTTCTTCGTCTCCATGGTTTGGCCCGCCAACATGGTCAACTCGTTCGTCGGTGCTCGCTTCCTGTAGATCGCTGTCTCCAGTGGGTTGTCCGCCGGCAACTCTTTGCCTAGTGCTCCAGGATCCATCAATGAACTGACAAACAAAAAGCAATCGAAAGGAAACCACAATCGCAATGAAAACGGGAAAAGAATAGTATGTGAGAATCAGTCGGTGCTTCAGCCCACCTTTCCTTCGTCGGTACAGAAGAAAAATGGCAGAAGTGAGTAGCCTGGAGTGAGGTTTTCTTCAAGAATGGGAAGAAAGGGCTTGAACGAGCGTTCCAGTGAAATGATGGTTGCTTCGTCCAGTCCAACTTGGAGGCCACCTTAGCACTGCTGGTAAAGGTGTGGGTTTTGTGATATGACGGGTCATGATGGCCACATCGGGTTGACAGGTGAGTCTCGACTGTAGCACCTCACTGTGATTTGGTGGATGGCACGCGGGCCCGGATGCTTTGAAATGTCCCGCATGTAGATAGAGCGGCTAGTCATATAGGAGTGGTCAATATTGTGCACCGCGACCAAGGCGGGGAGGAAAACAAGAGAACTACGTAATTAATGCATGAGTTTAATATGGGTAGTTTTGTAAAGTAGGAGATACATTCCTCCAATCGCAAAATGCCTTGGTTCATGAGATTTGATATTTGAGCCCTATAAACCGGAAGGGAGGGAGTACTGCACACGGTGTAGTCTAGTCACTTGTTGAAATCTCTAGAAAGGCAAATACTCCTTTCCGGTTTACAGGGCTATACTACTCCCTCCGTCTAGGTGTTTAAGTCATCTTGCGAAAACCAAATAGTCCCAAAACACTTAGGCACGGTGCATTAACTTCTACCTTGTTTCTTGTTTGTTGACATATCAACCAATAAGAGATGAGAGGTCACTAGTAGGAAAAGGGGCTTTTACCCCGGTTCATAAGGGCCTTTAGTCCCGGTTCAGGAACCGGTACTAAAGGGTCGTTACTAATTCCCTAGCCCTTTAGTCCCGGTTCTTACACGAACCGGGACTAAAGGCCGTCCACGTGGCCGGTGCGGGGAGCCCAGGCAGGAGGGCCTTTGGTCCCAGTTCGTGCCACCAACCGGGACCAATAGGCATCCACGCATCAGCACCTGGCAGGAGCTGAGGTTTTTGTTTTTTTTTTGAAAGGGGGGGGGGGCTTGGGGGTTTTGGGGGATTAATTTAGGTTGTTATTAGGTAGCTATTAGAGAGAAGTGTCCTCTCTTATATCTCCGTGCTTGGTTTACCAACGCTACGTACTGCTATGCCTAAACATGACTTAGATTGAAGTGAAGGCAACATGTGGTGCATGTCGAAAGTAATACTAATCCGGACTTGATCAAGTTTGGATTGTACTACTTTCGACACGCACCACATGCATGTTGCCTTCACTTCAATCCAATCCATGTTCATTTCACCCGCTGATATATAATAACTCTTCATGCACGCATCATGCATCATCATATATAATAACAAGTCCTACTAATCATCATCATACAACTTCTACTCGTTATTAATAACAAGTCATACGATCATCATCCTCACAGTCATCGAACCAACCCTACTTAATTGTTCTTAGCACATGATCATCAGTATTAGGTAGGACCGAAATACCCTCTTTAAGGTAAAATAGCATAAAACAATATAGACCCTGACTCTCCATTATGGAGAATGGAGATCATCCTGTCTCCAATTCTTGCGCCTCGCTTCCTTTTGCTTCCAAGAAGCTCCTTGCGACTGTCCATACATTTTTTCCATTCTTTGATTTGCATGTCTCCACTTCTTTTAGAAATCCGGTATGGACAGTTGAGATTCGTAGGATGACCTGGTTGTATATTCAAAACATCAAGCCTACCATTCTGATACATCAAATGAGGCACACAATCCTCTGGGATTATCTGTTGAAAAACATAGTAATAACTTCATAGTTAGCAATGATAATGCACTAGTTTTAGAACTATGCAAAATATGCACCGATGTCGTAATAGTAAGAAATCTTACCAGGGTATCTCCATAGTAGTTATCGTAGTTCAACACGTGCACTAGTGGCACGTATGGAGGACCATAATGATGAGGAGTTTGATTGTAGATATTGTAATTCTCAATATCAGTACAAAATCCGACCAGATGAGTTTTCTCCTTATAAGTTAACTCAGAGCCATCGGTGTAGTAGGTTCTGTCTACCATGTTCCGCACATTGTTTGAACAATCAAAATAAGCTGTCAATGAAAATAAGCTGTCAACTATTTTGAAATGAACAATATAAATTAGCTAATAACTATGTTTGAGAAACTCACATAGCGGTAGAATTGGAGGCGTATCAACAAGGACCCAAATGTCCATATTGTCTTGCTCGATGTCAGGATCACCAAGATCCATGGTGACAAGCATACCCTCATCAAAACCATACATCTTGCAAAATGCTTCCCAATTTTTGCAACCAAAATGGGTTACGCTCTCAGAATTATACAGCTTTACTTCAAAATCTATATCATGATGGGTCCTTAGGTGAATTTTCTTTGTTTCCATACTTTCATGGTCTTCAAAACCCATCCTCTCCAAGACGTAGCGTCTTGCATGGCATGGGATAAGCTAGCCGAATTGTAAAAGATGAAAAGTACACGTTGAAATAGTTGAAGTCGTGCTTAATTACGAAAAAATAACACTAGCTTGTCGTCGTTGCGTACCGTTTCAACATCGAACGTCTCCTCCAGCTTAATACTGAAGCGCCGATCTTCGTCCAGGTGAGGCCTGTCGCACTGACCTCGGTCGTCGTGGCACCAGTCGCACTCCCCCGGGAGACTTTCGTCGTCCGAGTACGACATTTCCTATGTTCATACATAATTCAAATATTAAACATCTACAATTAAATATATGTACTAAAAAACCTAAGTTAGATCATTATTATTCATCACGGGTTGACTATCGGTTTGTCGAGTCTTTTCTTGAAAACTCTCAGCTCACGTGGTGTATACATTCGACCGTTGGTGATGGTCGCTCCTCCCTTTGTCCCCGTGTGCATTACACCAAAATGTCTAGCTAGCACACAGGAACAAAGGAGAAGCGACCCCCACGACAACAGTCAGGATCCTTCATCCTCTCATATATATATGGTGGAACTCTCCCTCACTGATTCCTCTCTGACATTTGCGACCGTCGGTGATGGTAGCTCCTCCTTTCGTTCTCGAGTGCATTACACCAAATTGTCTAGCACACGGGAACGAAGGAGAAGCTACCCCCACGACAACAGTCGGGATTCTTCATCCTCTCATATATGGTGGAGACTCGACAGACTTACAGTCAACCCGAAATATCGTTTAATTATCTTTCTAAAAGAGGATTTGGCTGGTCTCACCTCGATGTCGGAGGGGGCGGTGACGGGGACGACGGCGGGGATGATGGAGGGGCCGGGGGGGCTCCTAGATTTCTGCAAAAACAAAAACCCTATAAGCTATCAACTAATCATAGTGCTCTCCAATTTTAGCATTCAAAGTAGCATCGGAGTAGTTTTCCACTTTGAGCATTCAATAAGCAAAATCAAATCACAAAATAAAGTAGTATTCAAATTAGGATGCATTCAATTATAAGCAAAACGACATCATCTCCATGCGTCCGTACATCGCCGAATATTATCACTAATACACCTCGAATACTATCATACATATAGCATCGCTAGTACAGCTAGAACAGTAGCGCCCGACGGGTATCGGCGCGGGCGGTGGACACCCAAAGGGACGGAACCATCACAGGATCATAGCTCCAGTGAGATCCCTGAAGAACCTGCCAGGTATTGTCGAACCTGCCCTCCAACGCAACCATGTAGCGACGGACGTGCTGGTCCTCCTCGCTGGCACGGTGACGTACCACCTCCGCGGTGTCCGGAAGCCTCGGCACCGTCACTGGCCCATGCGAGCGCCACCAAACAAGGATCGGGTCAACGACGGGCTGGTTCCTCACCAACCTACGCCCACCGGAAGGTAGCACCTCCCAAAACCAGCCCGGCGGAGCCCAGTCCCGGACATGGCCCAAAGGTGCATGCTTTTAATGACTTGCAATGGCTAGTTCATTGCATGCAATGCTATTAATTAGCAAATAAACATTCGTGACACCAGGAGGAAACGGTGCTAAGCGCGTGGACCTATGCAAAATGAGTATCAACCAATGGATAATAGAGTTTAATTGTTAAACAATAGCAATTTTGTCTCATGCAAGAGCCTGGCTAGTACTCCAAGGAACCGCACCACGCGAGCGTTCGCAACTGCCACGTTCGGGATGCGCTTGGCTCTTCGCCTCTTCGAGAAGACGAACAATGATGTTACTCCTACTTCTACAGTATCGAATCCACTGCTGCATGTCCGTCCACCTCGTGCGGGAGGGATAGCATGTAGCGAAAGCTTCTACTTACGGCTCCTGCCTTTGCGTCTATGACAGGTGGGCCCAACAGGTGGTTGGCCCTCCTGTCATGCAGCCAAAGGCAGGTGCAGTTAAGGCACCGGAGCTCAGTCCGCGAGGGAGAGGGCGTTGTAGTAATCAAATTTCTCGGTCTTGTACGAGTTGACGCGACACATCAAAGCACTGCACTCGATATAAGTCTTTTTACACATTTCAAATGGGCTACTTCGTATGTAGGAGTACACATACTCTGCTTCGTATGTAGTCACTTGTTGCAATCTCTAAAAAGACTTATATTTGGAAACGGAGGGAGTAGAATGCATGCATGCATGCCGTGACTTTGCTTTTGATACTTGCATGTGTTGATTTGATGCACCTTGCCAAATTTTGACTATAAATTTAACTAACCAAATTTTCATGCATGTCACAAAAAATTACGGGGCTGTTTGGATTGTGACTATGTTTGTCTTATGTTGCCACATTATATTTTCCACACTTGCCACACTTGCCTAACCTGAGTTGCTCAAATTGTTAGACACACTTTGGCTTGCCTAAGGGAATCTTGCCAAAATTTTTGTGTCTATGACATGTGGGGTTCACTGCTAATAAAAAATTCTTGTCTTAGGTGTGGCTAATAAAAAAGACTTGTATTTAGGAATGGAGGGAGTAGAAAATATAAATAATAATGCATGTTGGGGCAACCCACGTTTCCGCTAATTTTAGCCGTTGGCTTGTTCACAATTTTTACGAGGGGGTGGTTGTTCATTTAATGGAGGGACTTGTAGTACCAGACTTGAACGATACAAAGTGCGACCTGGCACACCGTAACACCACTTGGAACAAGCGGGTAGCTATCTCAAAAAAACAATCAACAACTAAAAAAGACCGCGACTTGGCATGTAGTAGTACACAATTTTAAACGATTATTTTGATGGAGTGAAAAAGGAAAACTACCCCACTACGTATACATAGGCCGGAGCCTCCGCGCTTTCTTGCTAGGGTTGCTCCACACTCTCATCCTCTCCAGATCTAAACAAGATAGGGGTAGTAACACTGTCTTTCTCCCTTCAAAAAACACTGGCTTTCTATCCTCACCGCTGGTTACAGATCCGGACGTATCCCCCTCCGCCGGTGAAGGAGAGGAGGGCCAGCGTTTAGGCCGTCGTCGACAGCGAGGGAGGAGACCCACAGCCGGCCGCACCGTTATCTCTGGCCGAGCGCCGGCGCGGGAGGTCCTCCGATCCCTTCGTCGTTGCCTGTGGGCGGATCCGGGCTCCCGCCGCCCACCTATCCACATCCCGACGACCTCCAGGTATATCTTCGTTCAAAACCGCCTTAGCTATACTTCCCTAGCTCGCCACGTCGCTGCATGTGCATCATTTTCTACCTCTCAGCCCCTCTTGATCGGATGGTCCAACGTCAATATTTTTTTTCTTCTATTGTTAGAGGTAAAGCTACTTCATGGAGTCGAATCTTGTACTCCCTCCGTCCGAAAATACTTGTCATTGAAATGGATGTATCTAGATGTATTTTAGTTCTAGACACATCCATTTTGATGACAAGTAATTCCGGACGGAGGGAGTACTTGGTTCAAACAAGAAATAAAGTGGGGGTGGGGGGATTTAGTATGTACATCGGACTTGGTACAAACAGGAAGGAAATGGGGTGAAAGTAGTACAGACTGGTCATCCAACCAGTCTCTTGGTCGAAAAGGGAAATATAGGGGCAACGCTGTACACAGTGGTATGACCAGGACTAGATTTGCTATCCACACATAGGAGTAGGTGGCTAGAGTGCACAAAAATGGGACCAACCCAGATATGTTTCTTGGATGTTTGTTTCTCGGGGCAACAAACTATGAATATCCACTTTATGCCCCTGTTTACGTACATGGTGCTGGACTGCTGGTGCACCCACTGTCCCATGCCCTTATACCAAATATTTAGGCTCCGTTCGGAATAAAGGGGCAGAAAACATAGGTCTTGATGAAAATAGAGGAATAGGAAAGGAATGTAGGTATAAAACTATGGAACAGCCAACCGGAGGAAACTCTCAAGAGAATGTGTTCGGATGGACTACGAAATGTACAGATTTGTTTTTTTAGAGTAGCATGCTTGGCAGTATAAGATGCTATTTGTTTATTCAGCTGCACAGTGACTACTCTTGTCCTCACCTCACGTACCACACATAGGTTGATTTTTTTATTCCGGCAACACAACACAACAACCTGTCTAACGCATGGCAGCGAGCGCCTGCCTCGAGCTTCCGCCCAAAAAATGAGCAGCGCATGGATGTTTCTAATCCTATGGAATCAGTACTACCAGACCAGCTTTCCTATGAAACACTATTCACCTTTCCCGTGTTCCGAACGGTTGGAAGGGAAAGAATACCGTAGGAATTATGTTCCTACGAAAATCCTGCACCAAACCTGTGAACCAAACGCAGCCTTAGCTGTTCTTAATCAAATGTCCCTGGTAATCCATGCCACTGTTATAAGCCATGACAAGTTTAGCCAAATGTTTTTGCCTGTAATTGTTTGAGACTTTGACTGTTTCCTCTGTGCCTTTTTGTGCAAGCAGGGATATCCAATTCACCTGGTTGCTGTTGTGACCTTTTGGTGCACTGCACAAAACTCTTCTTAAAAGAAGTGACTTTTGTGCTGTTTAACTGGAATGTTAGAATGGAACAGTTGGTTCATTTTGGTGGAACTGCACAAAGGGAGATCTGTGTTCCAATCCTCATCATCCATATTGGCGCCATAACCTTCCTTTAGGTAAGAATGATATTTAATGCATGTGTTCATCTCTATTTCCCGACTGCCATGAGAAAATAATGATGTTTTTTACTAGTACACTTGTACTCCCTCAGTGAGAAAACCAATTCTGAATTAGAAGGCCAATCATGTACTTGGTTTCACCAACTGGTGAGGAGAAAGAGAAACCGAGCATGAAGAGCAAGAAGAAGAAGAAGAATAAATAGTGCCAAGGCGATCTTGCTGAAGCTAGAGGCCTCAGTCGAGGCCATTCAAGGGCTCCGGCAATGACTACCTTACATGTGAGACGATCCTCCAGGGATCCCTTCCACTTCTGATGTCTCACTTAATTAATTAGGAGTACTTAAGTACCACTAATTTATTACTGCCTAATTTTCCTGTTGGAGTTAAACAAATCTTTAGTAGGACCCTATGCTGAATCATGTACGTGTGTATGTTTGTCTATGGAGGTGAATCATGTGGTGGAGCAGGGAGGGAATATTATTAGTGTCATGACATAATAGTGCTATTGTTTTGCATGTCAATTTATTGCCATTGGTTCAATGAGGCAATGTTTTTCGTATTGTCCATCATGAATTTGATGCTACTGTTTGAGTAATATGCTAATGTCTTCCTATCCTTTCTCACTAAGCTAATGAAGGTTTCACCTTGTTCCTACTTGTGCAAACAGGGATCATGTTGTGCCAATCATACATTTTAGTGGAACTACACAAGACAATACAATGAACTGTATCCCAGCCAGTGCTTGAACTCTGCTGGAAGTTCTTGATAATCTTTCGATATAATCTCAGCACTGGTAAACAAGAGTGATTTCAACCATACATTTGAAGTGCACAAAAATATATACTATTGTGTGATTCCAGTGAGTGCTTTATCATCTCTTATGGGACTACATGAATAAGCTTTTTTCTCAGGTTGGTACGGGCCTAAGGCCTTCATCCATATTAGTTTGCTGTCATCTCTATTTGTATCGTGCTACTGTCATGAGAAACTCCTTTATCTTTGCACGATAAAGTTTTGCAACCTATGATAAATGGCAATGCTTTGAGTGTTGAGTTGAGCTAATTGGCACTGATTAAATAAACTAATACCTCTCTTTAAGCAAGACTACTATGTTGCTATCTTTACCCATTAAGATAATGAGGGTGCTTCTATTTGTTAGTGTATGTTTCATCAACTAGCTAGTCCCACTATTACAGTAATCTCACTCTCTCAATATATGTGCCAACAGGCATGCTCGATTTTGGTGGAACTGCACAAAAACTTTGGGTGCTTCATTGCCTCGACAGCTTCCATCCTTTCCTGTCAGTCGCTAATCTCCGCTTGCTTTCTTCCTTTGCTGTCAGTCGCATGGCTTATCTCGGCTTCCAGTCAAAGGAAATAGTAATTGATATGCTACCTCACACAGGTTGGTACTGGTCTTTATCCTGATTATTGTGCCTGTCATATGTATTGGTAATTTTGTATTGTGCTACTATTTGCCGATTTCATAAAGGAGTAATTTGGAGCCTGAACTCGCAGGCAAATCATTACATCGGGTGATTTCAGTAGAACTGCACAAAATGATCAGATGGACAGGTACTTATGCTGCTGCTATGTACACCAAAGTTCACTCAGACAAGCATCGATGTTGACAAGAAGTGCCTATATTCATTCGAGTATCAAACGGCGTCAACCAATTGTCAAACTCCAAGTATTAGGAGAGTGAACGCCAAAAATATTGCTTGGTGCGTAGCCCAGAAAAACGCAGTCCAGTCTTTGGTCCCAACTTGTGCCTTTTGGTTATCGGCACATATGGTAGCGAACTATATGGCATGGAGTCTAAAGATTCCAGACAAGTTGGTTGATGCGTATATTCATCTGGCACTTAATCAGTCTGCATGCCAAGGATGCTCCATTTCAGTTGAACTGCACAAAAAATTTGGGTGGTTCATTTTCTCAACCGCCTCCTTTCTCGTCTGCAATGTAGAATTTTGGCGAGATACAGGACCAAGATGAGCCAGTAAACTAGTTGGATGAAAGTAGTGGCCAAGTTGCTCAAACCTCCCTCGGCACGAGGCCACTATTTGAGGATAAACCTACAAGAAAAGTTCAGATTGTCTGTGCTGCCTCTTATGTACTCGAAAGTTTACTCGTACAAGAACCAATTTTAGCAAGAAGTACCTCCGATTGAACACCATTTACCAGTCTGTACCCTAGGTAATTAAAGTTCGTCCATGGATCATCTTGGCTGTGATCTCAATCATTTGGATGCATAAATATACTGAACATGTGTATATATGAATCTTTTTGTGAATTATGTATGAATATTGTCGTGTGATGTATCAATCATTTGGATGCATAGATATGCTGAGCTTGTGTATATATGAATCTTTTGAGTTGTTGATAGTGAATGTTGGCTATGAATATGAACGTGTCATGTGAACCTGAGTTTGATATGAATGTTTACCTTTTCTGTTGTATTTGTGTGTGAACTTGTTAGTATGCCTACTGTGGGGTATAAAACGCAGGTCTCATATAAAAGTAATGTTGTGTCCAATTTATGTTTTCCCTTCTAACCACATTATATATATTTATATTATTACTAGTATCGTACATTTTATAGAGACTTATATATACATTATAAAAACATCCCACGTGTTATTAGCTTATAAAAGTAAATGTTTAACGGAAGTTGGCAAGGAAAATCCTGGTTGTTTTTGACTCACAGGCAAGGAAAATCCTGGTGATTGCGTACAAAAGCTTGCGAAGATTTTAAGGACCAAATTAATAATAACGCGCTCATTTTTATTTTGAGCAATAACTCGCTAATTTCTTAATTATACATATAAAAAATGTGCCTCTCTGGTTTATTCTTTGATATTAATTGCTCCTTCTAACATAACATTATATATATAACGAGCCCACCTAATACGTGTATTTCAAGGAAGTGCAAATGGGCTGGGATTTCTTAGAAAATATAAATGGGCCTGATTGACACGAAATTATTTGTTCACCCAGCCCAGCAAATGGACTGTACATTCTAGAAAGCATGGGTTAAATATATGCCACATTTTTGCAGGCTGACATGTGGGCCAATAGGTTGAAGCCTACGAAGGGCGTCGTCAACTTGGTCAACAAATGATTGTCTCATCCACAGCCATTGGATTTATATCCAACGGCCGGCATGCACCTTCAATCTCTCGTCTTCTTCCTCTAGCGTCGCCAGGACCGCCTGGTCCGGCCTCCGGCGGCCAGCGGCTCTGCTTAGCACGCATCGCTGCGAAGCGCTACCCCACCGCCGGCCAGGCTATCCCTCCACCCCTCGACACCTCCTGTTATTCTCTACAGACTACAGCCCCACGCCGCAACAGAACCAGTTATAACCCTTCTCCTCTCAATCTGGAACTCCACTGTCGCGTTCTCCCATCTCCGAGTCGTTCCCGTCCAGGGCCTCGCCGTCGTCCATCGCCTCGCTGCGTTCGGTGCGGCGTGGTCAACAAACGAGAGTCATCGGAAGAGGACTGTACGTGGAGAGCCTGACGGCTGGGACCCACGAGGTCCATGGTCGCACGCAAGGAAAGTTCCTCCTTATTAAGCTGAAAAAATGTTTCCTCCACCTGACAGCTGGGACCCACCGGCTGTATCTTCACACGGAAGGAAGTGCCTCCTTGTTTTGCGAAAAAAATTATTCATCCCGTTGACAGCTGGGACCCGTCAGATTTGATGACAGACTTGTGGGCCTACTAAGCGGACGTGTACGCACGGCTTTGTCAACTTAATCAACAAATGATTCTAGCAGCTAGACCATTGGATGTTAATCCAACAGCCGTGCTCCTTCTTCAACCTCTGTTCTTGCTCCTGTCTCCCGTGGGCGGCACCGCGGCTGTGCCGCCGCGCACCCGAACCAGTGAAGTTTCCCACTCCTCTCCATCTGCGACTCCATTGCCCTGTCTTCCCCATCTCTGGGTCGTTCCAGTCTAGGTGTGCTCGGCACGGTGTGGTCAACATGGTCAACAACCGAGAGTCATCGGAAGATGACTGTACGTGAGAGGCTGACAGTGGGGACGCACCACGCCCATGGACGCATGCATGCAACGGAACGCGGCGAGGTCAACATGGTCAAGGAACGACTTCCATCGAAAGTATACTGTACGTGGAGAGTCTCAGCTGGGTCCACGGCCGCAGCAAGTAAGTGCCTCCTTATTACGCGGAAAATAATGATTCCTCCAACTGACAGCAGGGACCCACTGGACGGGCCACCGTATTTTGCGAAAAAATTTTTGCCCCCTTACTGCTGGGACCCACCTGACGGGCCACCGTATTTCGTGAAAAAAACGTTCCCCCCGCTATCAGCTCAGACCCACCGGAAGTGCCTCCTTATTATGCACAAAAAAAATGAATACTCCCCCGGCTAGCTGGGACCCACCTTGGTGGGAGGCTGACTTGTGGGCCTACTAAGTTGACGGGGACGAAGGGCTTTGTCAACTTAGTCAATATGAATGATTCTAGATCCATTGACCGTACGATGTCCATCCAACGGCCGTAGTGCTTCTTCAACCTCTGGTCTTCTTGCTCCAGCCGCCCAAAGCAGCGCCAGTCGTTCTGCATGCTCCTGCCTCCCGTGGCCGGCTGTGCTGCCGCGGAGGGCTCACCGCCCCTACTATTCCCACCGCTGGCCAGGCCCTGCGGCGACGGCAGCCTCACACCGCAAGAGAACCAGTGAACCCTCGTACTCCTCTCCGCGCGGGCTTCCAATGCCGCGTCTTCCCGGGCTCCGCGTCGTCCCCTTCCTAGGCCTCGCCATCGTCCACCGCCGTGGTGCTCTCCGCGCGGCATGGTCAACGTGGTCAAGGAACGACTTCCATCGGAAGAGTACTATACGTGGAGAGGCTGACAGCTGGGTCCACGGCCACAACCCAGTTTTTTTGTGATTTGCCAAGTAAGTCGCTTTGTCAGGCCTGTTGGGCTGCAAATCTTTCAAGACGAGGAGAGCTTTCATTCGGCTGGCCGAGAAAATGGCCTATCAGTAATGAGAAATGGGCTGTACATTTTTAAGACACATCAAACCGGCAATTAGTTCAAATATCTTTTTTTGCATTTCGAGATTTCAAATTACATTAATTCTTATGCGTGGAGAATTTGTTGGATTTTATATTGATATACATTTATTTTTAAAATCAGTTTGAATGTGAGTCGAAATTTCTGGATTAAAAACAGTTCGGACCGCACCGAAATATGCAAAGTTTCGTATAATTGTTTAACCGTGGCCACAATATGGGCTGTAATGCTAACAAAAAGAATATGGGCTCCAAAAAAAACCTTAATAATTATCAAATGGCAGATGGGTTGTATGCTGTTTTCCACAGATTTGAGGCTTACCTAAAAAAAGGTTGACGCACAAGCAGTGACTGTTGGATGGCCATCCAACGGCCGTCGTGCTTCTTCAATCTCTGCTCTTCCTGCTCCAGCCGCTCAAACAAGCGCCGGGGGGACTGCCTGCTCCCTCCCCCCCGCGGCCGGCTCTCCTGCTAAGCAGGCCTCATCGCCCCACCGTACTCCCATCGCTGGCCTAGCCATCCCTCTACTCACCCACACCTGCTGTTATTCTCCGGCGACGGCAGACGAACCAGTAAACCCTCGTACAGTCGTACTCCCCTCCGCGTGGGAAACAACTGCCGACTCTTCCCTGCCTCCGTGTCGTTCCCTTCCTAGGCCTCGCCGTCGTCCACCGCCCTGGTGCTCTCGGCGCGGCCTGGTCAACGTGGTCAACGACCGACATGCATCTGTAGTGGACTGTACGTGGAGAGGCCGACAGCTGGGTCCACGGCTGCACGCAAGGAAATGCCTCCTTATTACGCGCAAAATAATGATTCCTCCACCTGACATCAGGGACCCACCGAAAGGGCCTCTGTATTTCGCGAAAAAAACGTTACCGCCGCTGACAGCTCGGACCCACCAACTATATCTTCGCACGCAAGGGAGTGCCTCCTTATTACGCAAACAAAATGAATACTCCCCTTGTTAGCTGGGCCCCAGTATAGCGGCAGGCTGACTTGTGGGCCTACTAAGTTGACGGGGACGGAGGGCTTTGTCAACTTAGTCAATATGCACGATTCTTGCTCCAGTGACCGTACGATGTCCATCCAACGGTCGTAGTGCTTGTTCCACCTCTGGTCTTCTTGCTCCAGCCGCCCAAACCAGCGCCGGTCGTGCCTCGTGCTCCCGCCTCCCGTGGCCGGCTGCGATGCGGCGGAGGCCTCACCGCCCCCTACTACTCCCACCGCTAGCCAGGCCATCCCTCTACTCACCCACACCCCCTGTTATTCTGCGGCGACGGCAGCCTCACACCGCAGCAAACCAGTGAACCCTCGTACTCCTCTACGCGTGGGCATCCACTGCTGCGTCTTCCCCGGCTCCGCGTCGTCCCTTCCTAGGCTTCACCGTCGTCCATCGCCGTGGTGCTCTCGGCGCGGCGTGGTCAACGTGGTCAAGGAACGGCTTCCATCGGACGTGGACTATACGTGGAGAGGCTGACAGCTGGGTCCACGGCCGCAGCAAGGAAGTGCCTCCTTATTACGTGCAAAAAAATTATTTCTCCACCTGACAGCGGGGACCCACCGGACGGGCCATCGTATTTCGTGAAAAAAACGTTTGCCCCTGACTGCTGGGACCCACCAGCTACATCTTCGCACGCAAGGAAGTGCGTCCGGGGAAAAAACGATTCGCCCCCCTGACTGCTGGGACCCACCAGCTACATCTTCGTACACAAGGAAGTGCCTGACAGTCGGGACCCACCTAGTCGAAGCGTACGTAGCGTTATCATTCTGGTCGCGAACGTGTACGTCCATATATACTGGTGGATGTAGAGGTGCGCACGTGTCATAGTACAGGCGCGTACGTGTCGTAGTAGAGGCGCGCACGTAGCATGTACACGTACGTACAGCGGCCAGGGTGCAAGAAACAAAATACGGCCATGTATGTGTACATACGGGCGGGGTCTCGCACGCCTACTCGCGCATACGTACGGCCAGGGCTCGTGTACATGGCTGGGTCGGAACGGAGAAATAGCGTCGTCGTCGTGTTCATGGGGAGGCAACAGAATGCGTCGTGTTCATGGGGAGGCAACGGAATGCGTCGTGTTCATGGGGAGGCAACGGAATGCGTCGTATTCATGGGGAGGCAACGGAATGCGTCGTGTTCATCGGGAGGCAACGAAACGCGTGGGAGCCAACCGGCTGGGTCGGAACGGAATGCGTTGTCGTGTTCATCGGGAGGGCTTGGACGGAACAGGCGATGGAAACGAGGCCTGGCGTACCGCACAACGGAGGAAACAGACCTCCTACGTTCGGAACGGTGTCCTGTTGATCGGGAGGGGTGTGGCGTACCGCAAAACGGAGGAAACGGACCTCCTACGGTCGAAACGGGGGTCCTGTTGATCGGGAGGGGTGTGGCGTACTGCAAAACGGACGAAACGGACCTCCTACGGTCGAAAAAGGGGTCCTGTTGATCTGGAGGGGTGTGGCGTACCGCAAAACGGACGAAACGGACCTCCTACGGTCGAAACGGGGGTCCTGTTCATCGGGAGGGGTGTGGCGTACCGCAAAATGGGACTCCACGGGATACTGTTCATCTCCACCGTCGACCTCCTCCAGCCTCCACGTGCTACCGTCGAACTCCTCCAGCCTCCACGGGCTCCTGTTCATCCAGCCTCCACCGCGCGCTACTCCACCGGCTACTGTTCAACCACCCCTCCACGGGAACCCTCCACCGTCTACTGTTCATCCAGCCCTCCACACCACGGGGTCCTGTTCAACCACCCCTCCACGGGCACCCCTCCACCATCTACTGTTCATCCAGCCCTCCACCACACCACGGGGTCCTGTTCATCCAACCCCCCCCCCCCCACGCGACGCTCACTGTTCATCCCAGAGGCAGCATCGATCGGCTTCAGTTAGCAGCAGTAGTGAACGAATCGCTCGATCGGGTTCAGTTAACAGCCATCGATCGATCGCTCGGGTTCAGTAACGCGTAGCCTGCAGTGCAATCGCTCGGGTTCAGTTAGAGCCCAATGCCTCGCTCGGGTTCAGTTAGAGCCAACGCCTCGCACACACGCGCGTACGTGTACGAGAGAAACGCGCATCGCTCGGCCCCCGACCTCCCACCGTAACCGGGAACTCCCCGAAATTTTCCTCCCCCTCGCTTCTACCATGGTTTTTTCCGTCATGGACGGCCCAAAGAATCTCATGCAGCTGCGTCTCCGGCCCGCCCAGGACGAAAAGCCCATTTTCTGTCATGATTTTTTGTCATAGAAGTAGGAGCCCACCACATCTATGATGATACCGGGTTTTGTCACAATTATCGTCATAGAAGTGTCATATGTATGACAGATTTTTTTTTGTTCGGCCCAAAATGTCACGGATGTGTCTTTTTTTGTAGTGTGGAACCGGCCGCGAGGGGAAGGGGGAGGGGGCGAGGCCGTGGGCGAGGCCGGGGCAGAGGTCATAGTGGTCGGGGAAGAGGAGGACGGGGCGGCGCGCCGGCTTCGCCCCCGCCAATGATGCCTTTTCTGATGGAAGGCCATGTTAGAGACCAGTCCCGCGAGTTCTTCATCAGGCTGCGCCGGCCTCCGTGTTGCCGTCTTCGTCTTCCCACCCCATTTGCTCGGGAAATGGAGCGTGACCCGCCCCAATCCCTCAGATTGCACATGAGGGGTTGTGGGAATGGGGGCACGCGGGTCGACGTCGACTTCCTGGCCCCTCGGGTCATGTACCTCCGTCGTGTATGGATGACGTTCGCTCGCATCCACAGCCTGACGGCGGGGCTCGTCCTCTACTTCAAATTAATGGAGAGAGGCCTGCTCTCCGTCAAGATCTTGGAGATTTCGGGACTCGACTGAAGTGCTACGTGGAGAGCTCCTCCGACGGAGATTCCGACGATGGAAGCTCTTCCTCGAGCAAGAGTGATGAGGAGGACAGTGGGGCAGATGACGGGGACGAGTCCGACTAGGCGTCGGATGCCCCGCGCCTGGGCGGGTGCGGCAGCAGCAGCATCTGCACTTGGCCGCTCCTCCGGCAGAGTTTTGCCGGGGGTGGGGCCAGCTCCTTGAACTTCTCGGGGCCGTCTCCTTGAGCGGCTGGCGTTGGGAGGTTGCGGAAGAGGAAGAGGGCGGGCGGCAAGGCCGTCAACTTGGAGTACGCGGGCACCGATGCCTTCGTCGCGTACTGCCGGTCATGCCGCCTCGTCTTCCACCTCCTTTCCCGGCACCGTCATCACCGGCCCACCCGTGGGCGGCCACCGACGTGCTCTTTTGGTGCTTTCTGCTGCTCGTAGCTCGCCTAGGCGCCCCTTTTGCCCTCTCGCCTCCTTGACCTGCCTCCTTAGGAGAGGGACAAGAAAGGGATCACGGGCATCTTATCTATTTTTTAATCTGTAAGCCTTTGGGCCTTGTTAAATTTCAAGCCTGTAATCTCCCTTGTTCATGTTTTTCATTCCATACGGACTGTACCTGTGTGGGATGCTTTTAATGAAAAAGGGTTGTTTGCCGGGTTTTTCGTTCGCGGGCAGACCCTGCAACAAGGAGCGAATTCTTGTTACAATTTAGGATAAACGTTTTTACCCGGCAACTGGCCTTGCCGTCCCCCCACTTCACTCGACCATTCTCGCGCCCTTGGCGGAGGTAGGGATGAAGCATGCTTAGGCTCCTCGTTCCACTTCCTTGCCACCGCAACTACAACCAAATCCGGGCCCAGAAGATAATCCTTGGGTATAGAAAAGGGGAGCACGCTGGCCTAGAAATAAAACGAGGTTTCATATATCCCAGTTCCGTTTCGAAATGCATGATAGGGGATGAAAGACTTATCTGGATCTGCAGCCCCCGGCAACCTTGTCTTGCCGCGGTTGGATCCTTGTGCTTGCAGCCCCCGGCAACTCTGGTTCGCCCGGGTCGGGACGCCGGTCCGTTTCCTTTCTCCCAAGTAGCTCAGCAGAAGTGCTCATGTGCCCTGCGAACCAAAGGAGGGCAGAAAAGAAACAGATAGACGCGCACTCGACCTCTAAGCTAGGGGTTAGTCGCCGCTGAGCACTATCAACCCTAACCAAGGAAGAGACTCGACCTAGCATGCATGCTATAACTTATGGCGCCAGCGCTTCATTTATTTATGCTCAGGGTCTGCGCCTGGCTTTGTACGAAGGGTTACATGCCTTGCCGGCAAAGCTTGTACAAAAGGTGGCGTGCTGGGAGGCCCGGCAAGCCACGCCTTACGGGTAAAACTTGCGAAGATGCTCGATGTTCCAGGAGTTGCTCACTGGGACAGCATATTGGGTCTCCAGTCGGACTGTGACGGGCCTGGTGACTCGTATTACCCGATAAGGGCCTTCCCACTTCGGCGTCAACTTGTTGGAATTCTTGGCCGACTGAACGCGCCGAAGAACAAGGTCGCCTTCCTCAAAGCTTCGGGCATGAACCTTGCGGCCATGGTAGCGGCGCAAGGCTTGCTGGTAGCGTGGTGCTCTCACAGCCGCCCGAAGATGATCTTCCTCAAGGAGCATCGCGTCATCTTGGCGCAACTGCTCTTGCTCAAGCTCATAATAAGGGAGCACTCGAGGTGACCCGTATATGAGTTCCGTGGGGAGAACTGCTTCTGCCCCGTATACCAGGGAAAAAGGTGACTGGCTGGTGGCTCGATTTGGCGTCGTCCTGATCGACCAAAGAACCGCCGACAATTCATCAATCCAGCGCCTTCCGCTCTTGCGCAGCTTGTCAAAAGTCTTTGTTCTTAGGCCTCGCAACACTTCAGCATTTTCCCTCTCCGCTTGGCCGTTGCTCCGTGGTTGTGCCACGGAAGCAAAATAGACCTTGCTGCCGAGGTCTTCGATGTATTGCATGAAGGTGTGGCTAGTGAACTACGTGCCATTGTCGGTGTTGACTCTGTTTGGCACACCAAAACGGCAGACCAGTCCCTTGAAATACTTGACAGCTGACTGAGCAGTCACCTTTCTCACAGTTTCCACCTCCGGCTACTATGCGAACTTCTCGATTGCAACATACAAGTACTCAAAACCCCCGACAGCGCGGGGGAAAGGGCCCAGTATATCGAGCCCCTAGACAGAGAATGGCCAGGAGAGAGGGATTGTTTGAAGGGCTTGAGCTGGTTGATGAAGCTTATTTGAATGGAACCGACACGCTTCACAGTTGGTTACTAGTGCCGTCGCATCCTGGAGGGCGGTGGGCCAAAAGACACCTTGCCGAAACGCCTTTCCGGCAAGGGCCCTCGACCCTCTGTGGGAACCGCATATGCCTCCATGTATCACTGCAAACAGCTCCAGTCCTTCCTCCCGGGGGATGCACTTGAATTTCACGCCGTTCGGCCTTCTCCTGTACAAGACGTCGTCGACGAACTGGTACAGGGTGGACCGACAGGCTACTCTCTCCGCTTCTTCCTGCTCCTCAGGAAGTTCCCCTGTTTGGAGGAATCAGACAGTATGCTGTGCCCATGCCGGAGCCTGGGGCTCGACGGCAAGGACCAAAGGAAATTGCTTAGCCATGGGCGCGGCTGTCTCCATGGCCAGGGCATGACGCCCTGCCGGAGCCAGTTGCCCTTTGGCGGGCTCAGCGTCCGCGGCAGCACCCTTGCCGGCAGCCCCAGGGGGCTCGGTAGGAAAGTACTTGCCGGGACCTGACTTCCTCCGCTTTTTCTGCCCCGTTGATGGTTCGACGGATGGTTGAGTTAACCGGAGCAAAAAGGTACCTGGTTCCACAGGTAGCTTGAATGCAGCGCGCTTTGACAGGTAATCGGCGGTGTCATTCTCCATTCAGGGGATGTGCTCCGCTTGTATACCGTCAAAGCGCTCCTCCAGCTTCCTCACTTCATATACGTAAGCTTCCATCAATGGGCTCTGGTAGTCCTTGTTGACCTGCCTGACAACGAGCTGCGAGTCACCCCTGACGATGAGCTTCTTAACCCCAAGGTCTGCCGCGATCCTGAGACCTGCAAGCAATCCCTCGTACTCAGCAGTGTTGTTGGTGGACATCTCCTGGGGAAAGTGCATCTGGATCACGTACTTGAGGTGCTCTCCGGTGGGTGCGACGAGCAGCACACTGGCACCGGCGCCATGCAGCGAGAAAGCCCCATCAAAGTACATGATCCAGTCGTGGTCTTCCTCGCCGGGGAGAGTGGTCTCCTGGATTTCTTCGTCAGGCGTTGAGGTCCATTCTGCAATGAACTCCACCAAGACTCTGCTCTGAATTGTTGAGGTACTTTCAAACTTCAAACCAAAACTTGATAACTCCATGGCCCATTCCACAATCCTTCCGGTTGCATCTGGGTTATGCAGTATCCGTTGCAACGGGAGGCGGGTGACGACAGTGACCTCGTGGGCTTGGAAGTAATGACGCAGCTTCCTCGAGGCCATAAGGAGGCCGAAGAGCAATTTCTGCACACCGGAGTACCTCGATCTAGCTCCCTGCGAGAGGGAGCTGACAAAGTAAACCGGTGCTGCATCATCTTCTTCTTCTGCACCACCTCACTTGACTGTGCGGGCACTGCCTCGGTGGCATCAGACTCTGCCGGGGGCCTCGCCTTGCTGGCACCAGGCCCTGCCGAGGGAATCTTTAGCTTGCCATCCGCTGGTTCTGCCGCCGTCACTGCCTCCTTGTTGACCTCCCTCTGTGCCACCAGTGCGGCGCTGACCACTTGATTCGTCGCCGCCACATACAGCAGCAACGGCTCTTGTGGTTTAGGCGCAACCAGTATTGGCGTGGAGGAAAGGTATTTCTTAAGATCCTGCAATGCTGCCTCGGCTTCTAGGGTCCACTCCATTGGGCCTGCCTTCTTCAAGATTTTGAAGAAAGGAAGGGCGCGCTCGGCGGACTTGGAGATGAATCGGCTCATGGCGGCGACGCAGCCGGTGAGCCGACGCACATCCCTGATCCGCTTGGGCGCCTCAATCTTCTCAATAGCCTTTATTTTGTCTGGGTTTGCCTCGATGCCGCATTGCGACACAAAGTACCCGAGAAGCTTGCCGGACGGAACGCCGAAGACACACTTCTCAGGGTTCAGCTTGAGGTTGATCTTGCGCAGGTTGGCGAATGTCTCTTCCAAATCTTGCACAAGAGTTGGCCCGTCCTTGGTTTTGACCACTATGTCATCCATGTATGCCTCCATATTTCTATGGAGTTGAGGTTCAAAGCCAATTTGGACTGCTCTTGCAAACGTTGAGCCAGCACTCTTCAACCCGAAAGGCATCCGTAAAAAGCAATACGTACCACATGGGGTGATGAATGCTATATTTTCTTCGTCCTCTCTTGTCATGAAGATCTGGTGATAGCCCGAGTAGGCGTCGAGGAATGATAACAGATCACACCCGGCCGTGGAGTCAACAATCTGGTCGATGCGCGGCAACGGGAAGGGGTCCTTAGGATAAGCCTTATTGATATCTGTGTAATGAATACACAGCCTCCACTTCCCATTCGCCTTGTGCACCACTACCGGATTGGCCAACCACGTCGGGTGGAACACTCCTCTCACCAAGCCTGCCGCTTCCAACTTCCTGATATCCTCTGTGATGAACTCCTGCCTCTCCAGAGCCTGCTTTCTAACCTTCTGCTTGACGGGCCACGCATGAGGGCAGACAGCTAGGTGGTGCTCAATCACCTCCCTGGGAACACCGGGGATGTCAGATGCTTGCGACGCAAACACGTCGACATTCGCCCGCAGGAAGGTGACTAGCGCGCCTTCCTATTTGCTGCCGAGGGTGGAGCCTATGGTGAAGGCCCCTCCCGTGCCATCCTCCCTGGCGGACACCTTCTTGGTCTGCGGTGGCTCGGGTCTGGATTTCTTGCTCTTGCTGGTAGAGCTCTCTGGCATGTCCTTGACGGTAGCGTAGCACTCCGAAGAGGCGTGCTTGCCGGAGTGGGTGCGAGAGGTCTCTGGCATGTCCTTGACGGTAGCGTAGCACTCCGAAGAGGCGTGCTTGGTCTGCGGTGGCTCGGGTCTGGATTTCTTGCTCTTGCCGGTAGAGCTCTCTGGCTTCCTCTTCCCTTCCGGGATTTCAGCGCCAGGAGCAGGTGCCTTGACGGCAGCTGCTGCAACTGCTTCCCCGTAGAGTTGGTTGGCGCAGATCTGCGCGTCCTTCTTGTCGGAGCGGACGGAGATGATGGTCAACGGCCCGGGCATCTTTAGCATGTTGTAGGCGTAGTGTGATGCCGCCATGAACTTGGCTAGTGCCGGGCGGCCGAGGATCCCGTTGTAGGGTAAGGGGATCTCGACCACGTCAAAGATGATCCTCTCCGTCCTGTAGTTCAACTCCCCTCCAAACGTCACGGGCAGTGTGACCTTCCCCTTCGGCTAGCTCCTCCCCGGATTGAACCCTTGAAACGTGCCCGTTTCCTCGAGGTCTCCATCAGGGATTTGCAATATTTTGATCACGCCAGGTGAGATCAGGTTCAGGCCGGCCCCACCGTCAACCCACATCTTGTTCACCCTGAGGTTGCGTATCATTGGTGAGACCTACAATGGCAAACACCCGACCGCAGTTGTACGGTCAGGGTGGTCCTCGGCATCAAAGATGAGGGGCGTGCTGGACCACTTCAACGGCTTCTGAGCGTCGAACGACGGCTCCGCTGCTGTAATCTCACGCGCCCACTACTTGAGCTGGCGGTGAGAAGTATGAAGCGAGGCGCCGCCATCGACGCGCATGGCCTCCGTAGCCTTCTGGAACCCTTGCTCACCGGACTCGTAGTCCTCGTCGTGATCATCGTCTTCTTGTTTCCTGTCACGGCCCCGGGCGAGCCACTCTTGCTGGTTGTCCTTGCCGCCGCGGGTTCCTTGGCCGCCACGCTTCTTGCCGGATCCCTCAGCACCGTCCTGGTCCTTCTCCTTGTCCCGCCTCTCGTACTCAGCTTTTTGCTTCTCAGCAAGCAGCTCGACTTGTCGGCAGTTCTGGAGGTCATGGCCCTTGGTGCGGTGGATCTTGCAGTATTGCTTGCCGGAGCTTCCTGGCTTGTTGGTAGCCGCCAAGGCCCGGCAGGTGGCGCACCTGGCAATCTCCTTGCCGGGGGCGTCTGCCTTGACGTTCTTGCCGGCGCCGGTGTCGTCAGATCCTTCAACGGCAAGCACGGCCTTGCCTTTGTGTTTCCTGTTGCGACGCCGACCGTTCTTCGTCGGGGTGGCGGTGTCTTCATCGGTAGAGTCGGTTTCCACGCCGGCGTCTTCACCGGGGTACTTCGTTCCCTCTTCAGTCTGGGCGCACCTATCGGCTAGAATGTAGAGATTGGCCACATCCTTAACCTTGGTCATCGCCAGCTCTTTGCGCACGTTTTGGTGGAACGCGCTGATCACAGCGGCGGGATGAACGTCGGGGATCGATGTTGTACTGCACCCGGCTGAATCTCTGGATGTACTTGCGCAGGGTTTCCCCTTCCATCTGGGGAATGATATGCAGATCACTGGCCTGGCCATGAGCTTGGTGGCCTCCTGTGAAGGCGCGAACGAACTCATGGCACAGATCCGACCAAGAAGAAATGGAATCCACTGGCAAGTGCATCAACCAAGACATAACATTGGGCTTCAGCGCCAGCGGGAAATAGTTGGCAAGCACCTTGTCGTCGCGAGCTCCAGCAGCCTGCATCGCGATGGTGTAGATGCTGAGGAACTCGGACGGATGGGTCCTGCTAGTGTACCTCTCGCCGACGTCGGGCTTGAACGTGCGGTGGGACGGCCACTGGAACTGCCGCAACTCATGGCTGAAGGCCAGGCAACCCACCTCATAAGGTAGGCCGCCGGAGCCCCCCGGTGCTGGGTCGTCCATAGCGGGTCCCGCCCGCTTGTCCAACTGGCGGCGCGTTTCGTGCCGGCGCTCCCCCGGTCCTCCCAGCGCCAGCATGTGGTGGCTCGGTGGAGCGCCGACCCGAGGGCCCCGCCGATCGAGGATCATCTTTGTTGGCGACGGCGACGAGGCTACTGATGGTGGCCCTCCACTCGTCGAGCTTCTCCGCAGTAGGAGGGAAGTTGAGGAGCAGCTGCGCGCGCGCCAAAGCTTTTGCTGGCGTGGGCGGCAGCGACAGCTGCGTGGATGGCGGTGCGCTTCGACTTCTAACTACGTTAGAAGGATTTCCGTTATGACCCAGCGGCTGCGTGCCATTTTCGGTAGCACTTCGGCGGGCATGCGTGAATCCTTCATCTTGCGGATGACGCACAGGGCTCTTCCCACGGCGGTGCCTAGGGTCACCAGCGTGGTGATGCTGCTTGGCGCGCACACCATGGGAAGAGCGGGCAATGGTCGCTGGTGTGGGCGTCTTGGAGGTCGCTGCGCCGCCCAGAGGCGGCACAACGACACCCTTGGATGGCCCCGCGCCGCACGCGGGGGGCCCAGCTCCGTCTTTGGATCTGGCGACGTGCGGCCGGTCGTCTAGCGCGCGAACGACGTCGCACGCTAGGCTCTGACTGCCAGGGCGATGCTGGTGCTCGCGGACCGTGGCCCGGGTCCTGTCCACGACCGGTCCACTGCTCGTCCGCACCAGCATGGGCCGTTCGGCTCCCAACGAGCCGATCGCCGTGGCCGTCTTCTTCTTAGGAGCCATGGCGATGAAGAACTGCTAGGCTAACTACCAGACCAGATTCTCACAATTGCGCCCCCCTACCTAGCGTGCCAAAGATGTCGGGGAAACGACACCTATGGGATCACAAGAATCCCTACTACGGTTGTCGGGGTGCAGGGTTGCGAGAAGAGCAGGATTAGTAACCAACACAAGGATCGTTTACCCAGGTTCGGGCCGCGAGGATGCGTAAAACCCTAGTCCTTCTTTGGTGGGTGTATTTCAGAGAGTTCTTGAGCTCTCAAACTAGCTGTGGTGAGTGCGTGGTTAGAAAGAGCCGAATCCTTCTCCAGTATGCCATTGGCCCCCTTTTATAGTCGAAAGGGGCTGCCACAGTGGCACACAGGAGGTGGAAAGGCACACAGTACTATGAGCTTATCGCTCGTATTACAAGACAAGATGCATTTAATGCGTAGCTTAGGTGTCCGCTTGCTGTGTCGGGGACGGGGGCGAGGCCCGCCCCGTCCGTCGCCGCTCCTCCTCGCTTCGACACGCGCCCTGGCCAGTGAAGCATGCTGTGCCATGTAGGCAGGCATGCAGCTGAGGTGCCGCGGTGGTGGAGCCTTCATGAAGATCTGCATGCCGCCACGCAGGCGCTTGATGAGTTGGCCCGGTAGCTGCATGTTGCCACGCAGGTGCGTGCCCTGCTGGTTGAGCTGGCAGCTGCATGCGAACAGTGGTGGAAACTTGGTTGGCGCGGGCCTGGCGGTGGCCCTGCTGGCGTCCTTGGTGAGGGCCTTGCCGGGTGGCCCGGCAAGGGTCTTTCCGTGTGGCCCGGCAAGGGTCTTTCCGTGTGGCCCGGCAAGGGTCTTGCTGTGAGGCGCTGTCGTCCCCGGCAAGGACCTTGCCGGGGGTCTCGTGGCTTTCCTCGGAAAGGATCTTGCCGAGGATCGTCGTCTTCTAATCCTTATCTTGTCTTCACAAAGGTCTGCATGCCATCATGGAGGTGCCTCCCGAGCCCTGGCCCAATGTGATGTTGGAGACCCTGGGCTCAAGGGTGGCTCGCTCTGTTGGTGTGGGGTGAGCTGCCCCGGCAAGGGTCTTGCGGGGGGAACCTGCTTCGTCTCTCTGCTCTTTGTGGTCTTGGCCTTGGTGTTGCTCTGTTATCTTGGGCTTCGGCCTTGCCTTGGCTCACCTCCCCTGTTCTGCTTGGTGTGACCGTGGGTGCGGCTCCGACTACCCGTGCACAGGTAAAGGGGTACAAAAGTGCGCCCCTCCTTTTGTACACCGATACCCCCTTTGCTAGAACGCCGACACAATACTCTTGCTCCTGGTTGTGTGCGTAGTCCCCAGGATATGATTTATTACTTCTCTGAAAAATATTTTCCTGCTCATAAGAAACAAGCTGCTTTACAAGAAATATTTAACTTTGTGCAAACCAAAGAAGAGAGTCTCCCACAAGCTTGGGGGAGACTATGCCAGTTACTTAATGCTTTGCCTGATCATCCTCTTAAGAAAAATGAAATACTTGATATCTTCTATAATGGACTAACCGATGCTTCTAGGGACATCCTAGATAGTTGTGCTGGTTGTGTTTTCAGGGAACAAACTGTTGGACAAGCTGAAGAATTACTGAATAACATATTGAAAATTTACGATGATTGGACTCTTCCTGAACCACCGCCTAAACCCACTCCGAAGAAGAGGGGTCTATTATATCTCAGTCCTGAAGATATGCAAGAGGCAAAGAAATCTATGAAGGAAAAAGGTATTAAAGTTGAGGACGTCAAAAAATTACCTCCTATTGAAGAAATACATGGGCTTAACACACCACCACTGCCTAAGGTTCTAGAGGTAGTGATAATTATAATCCTCACAATATGCATCCTAGCCAATGCCTTTATGAGTTTGAAAACTATATTAGAATACAAGATCACTTCAATGCAAATGTTATGAAACAACTGAAATATAATTCTATTATGATTGCTCGCTTGAGTGACTTGTTATTTAGAATCTCAAATGATGTTAGAGGTGTTGGAAAACATGCTTATATGGTTCAAACTCAGTTAGAACAGGTTGCTAAATCTCAAAGAGAAATGCTTGATGAAATGAATAATAATATACATGACTTTGCTCTTAGAGTTGCAACTAGAGGAGGTAAAATGACTCAGGAACCACTTTATCCTGAGGGACACCCAAAAAGAATAGAACAAGATTCACAAAGAGTTAACACTCATGCACCTATAGTCCTTCTAGAAAGAAAAAGAAAAAGAAAAATGATAGGACTTTGCATGCTTCTAGTGAAACTGAAATAGAAAACCCTCCTAATAATGATAATGAAACTTCTATCTCTGATGCTGAAACTCAGTCTGGCAATGAACACTCACCTTCTAATAATGAAAAAGATAATGATGAGGTTCATGAAGACACTCAACCAAATAATGAAAAAGAACCAGACAATGATATTGAGATAGAACCACCTGTTGATCTTGATAAACCACAATCTAAGAATAAAAGGTATGACAAAAGGGACTTCATTGCTAGAAAACACGGTAAAGAAAGAGAACTGTGGGTTCAAAAACATATGCCTATTCCACCTAAGTCAACTAAAAAGAAAGATGATGAAGAATTTGAACTCTTTGCTGAAATGCTGAGGCCAGTCTTCTTGCGTACTCGCTTGACTGATATCCTTAAAATGCCTCCCTATGCAAAGTATATGAAAGACATCATCACAAATAAGAGAAAAATACCGGGATCTGAAATCTCCACTATGCTTGCTAATTATACTTTTAAAGATGGAGTACCTAAAAAAGTTGGAGATCCGGGAATACCAACTTTACCTCGCTCTATAAAAAGGAATTATGTGAAAACTGCTTTGTGTGATTTAGGAGCTGGTGTTAGTGCTATGCCTTTCTCTTTATATAAAAGACTTGATTTGAATAAACTCACACCTACTGAAATATCTTTGCAAATGGCTGACAAATCAACTGCATACCTATCGGTATCTGTGAGGATGTGCCCGTTGTTGTTGCTAATGTTACTATTTTGACTAACTTTGTTACACCTGAGACGCCCGAGGAGACAACATGTCGATTATCCTTGGTAGACCCTTCTTGAATACTACAGGGGCTGTTATTGATTGCAATAAAAGCAAGGTCATTTTTCATATCAATGGTAATGAGCATACGGTGCACTTTCCAAAGAAACAATTCCAAGTGAATGGTGTTAATGTTATTGAAAAGTCTCCGACAATCACTATTGGAAGTTTTCAAATACCTCTACCTACTATCAAAAAGAAATATGAAATGCTTATAGTTGGGGACATTCATATCCCCGTTGAGGTAACTTAGTGAAAGACGAAAGTTCTTCGGTTTCATGCTAATCGAAAGTGGTTGTTAATAAGACCTTATCAACCTTATTAATGAATCATTTTTGAAAGGTATGAAGTTGATGAATTTAGTAAGCACTACCTTCTGTCCCTACTTTTTTTTCTGTTTTTATTAGTTAAATAAAATAAAATGCCATATTTTGTCTGCTTTCTGAATTTCCCGTGCAATAAAAAATGACCCAAAAATAAAAGTTCTGAGAATGCTCCAAAATTTAATACAATTTTTTTCTGAATATATAAGAATTTCTGGTGCAAATAATATCAGAGGGAGGTGCACCAGGTCGGCGCAACCCACCTGGGCGCGCCAGGACCCCCAGGCGCGCCCTGGTGGGTTGTGGTCCCCACATGGACCCCCTCACTTACCACTTTACACCACATCATCACTTCCCTCTAGAAAAAATTCTCCATTGCTCTCTCTCCCGTGTTCTTGCTCTCAAACCCGCGGATTTCGATCTCTTTGCTCCAAGCTCCGTTTCCGAAACTGTTTCGGGGGACTGTTGCTTGGTATGTGACTCCACCGTTTGTCCAATTATTTTTTGTTTTCGTGGTTTATATTTTGAATAATGAGCCACTCTTGGTGCTGCTGTAGATGAGCTTGCATGTTGAATTCTTAGAGTTCTAAGTAGTTTGAATGCTTGCTATGGCCTCTATGTATCTCTATGAGTAGTTGCTATCAATTTTGTGAAGTTTTGTTGAGAAAAGTTTGTGGATTAAAAAAATTCAGAATTTTTTTCATAGAAAAAATATGAATATCTTTAGGAAGTTTGCTTCTAAGAAGAACTCCAAGGGTATTATTGGGGAGTCATCTAACAGTGATCTCCATCCTCGGAGGTTGGCGGAGGTACGGCCGTGCGAATGGCCGCATACCCAGTTCATGGAAGAGGCTGGAATCCTTCAGGAGTTCACACAATATGCTGCTAATATCGGCCTCACCGACTTCATTGCAGATGAGTGTGAACAGCATCAAATCCTCACAAACATCTTTGTTCAAAGTTTTACTTTCTTTCCTAGGAATAATCCCCCTGAGGTGCAGTTTAGTTTATATGTTGAAACCCGTCAGATACCACTTACTGAATTTTGTAACATATGCATGATCCCTTCTGACGGGAGCTTAGCCGAGCCTAGGTCGGCCGAGTTTGAGGCCTTTTATCGCACCTTGACAGTGGGAGATGAGAGAGGGGTGTCGGCCGTCACTGCCACTAGCATACATTTTCCTGCCATGCATTATTTTGTTTTCTTTGTTTCTAAGTGTTTGCTTGCTAGAGAAAAGGTAGGTGTGCTCAGTGCACCAGACTTTGTTGTTTTACGTCGTCCACTAGAGGGCGACAACACTTATAGCTTGGGAGCTATTGTGGCACGCCGCCTCCACGTTAATAAGTCCAAGGGTAAAATACATGGTGGGATTTTCGCTACTCGTTTGGTGACTCACTTTAATGTTGAGATATGCCTTCATGATTACCCTCTGACCAAGGTTTACCTAGATCACGCAGCCATGGATCACCACCATTTTACTGATATCGAATCTCCTAACATCCCTATTCCATATAACCTGGTTTTTAGAGTGAAGGCTCGTGATATTATTCCATTGCCTGCTCCTGCTTTGTTTGATCCTGTTGCCAAGGGCGGATATAGGATTATGCCTGCGGATATCATTGCTTACCGGAACGATCAGGCTGCAGCAGAGGAGGATCCTCAATAGTGGGATGCATGGATGCCTGCTCCTCAGCACCCCGACTACTACCCAGGCTACTGATCGATTGACAAGTTAGGCCAAAAGCCTAAGCTTGGGGGAGTACGTGTTTTCCACCGGCCTTACATTCATGTTTACATATTTCATTCCAGTTGTCGGTGTCCACACTTTTTCATTGTATCATCCATATTAAATTTATTTTCTTGCTTTCTTCTTGTGTGTTTGAAAAACCTTAGAAAAACCAAAAAAATTAGTTGTAGTTAGTTTACTTTCTTTGCATGCTTAGTTGTGTTACTAAAAAAGAAAAGCCAAAAAGATTTCCTTGTTCTTGTTTTGCTTGTTGGGAGCTTTCCCATGTAAATAGTTTTTCTTGTTTTTGCATTTCTCTTTTATTTGCTTGCTCAAGAAAACCAAAAACTCAAAAAAATATTCCAGTGTGTTTTTCTAAATTTCTTTTCCTTTTATTCGAGTTGTACCGAGGAGAAGACCATGATGAAAATGTTGAGTGGCTCTCATATGAATAATTGTTGACCTAATAAAGAGCCCATTTTACCTTGTATTCGTCTGTTGAATAAAATGTTTGCAGATTCCAGCTTAGTCCACGGCACTCTTGCACTATTATTATTTTCCTATCGTTCGGTCGTGCAAGTGAAAGGCAATAATGACGATATTCGATGAACAGGCCGTGGCAGAGAGAAACAGGTATGAACTTGACTTGTTCTGTTTGTGTAAATATGTTTAACCTAGTATCCATGATTCAACCCATTATGATTAAACATGTTTGCAATGACAATTAGATATTATAGTTTCTCATGCCATGCATAAGTAGCTGGGAGTGGATAATGATTTATCTTGGATATCAACATTGCGTTAAAATGATTGTGATGTAGTATGATGATATGGTATCCTCCTCTGAATGTTTGAGTGGCTTGACTTGGCACATGTCCATGCATGTACTTGAATCAAAACGAACATAGCCTCTATGATATTTATGTTCATGGTGTTCATATCCTACTCATGCTAGTGTCCAATGTTACTTATGCATAATGCATGTTCATGACCGTTGTTGCTCTCTAGCTGGCCGCTTCTCAACCTATTTGCTAGCCTTCGCCTGTACTAAGTGGAAATTCTGCATGTACATCAAAAACCTTGAACCCAAAGTTATTTCAGATGAGTCCACCATACCTACCTATATACGGTATTACCCTGCCGTCCTATATAAATTTGCATGTGCCACCTCTAAAAACTTCTAATAATATCCTTTTTGCATGCCTGGATCATTCATGGAACGACAGGAGGTGGTCGGTATCTTCCATGCTAAGCGGGTTATTCTTAGGTCGAGTGTTTATTCACTCGCCATCGCACGAGAAAAGGGCGGTATTAGGGATGCCTAGTCCCGAACTCAAAAATGCAAATAATTAAACAAAGCTCCCCCGGGACTGTTGTTGGTATGGCTGGCACCCGTTGTTTCGGACATGCCGTCACTACTGTAGGATACTGCTAAAGCGACACTACAATCAAAGACCCTTTGCCGAAACTGTGTGTGATGCAATAATCGCAAACAGTTGTGTAGTTGCGTGTGCGATGCAGGGCACACGGTTAATCCATTCAAACTATTTGCGATGAGGCATAACCACAGAAATGGGCGGCCATATCAATGTGTGTGCGATGCAGGACACACGGTTAATCCATTCGAACTGTTTGCGATGTGGTAGAACAACAGAAACGAGCAGCCATATCAATGTGTGTGCAATATACGACATACGCTTCACTCGGATGAACTGTTTATGATTAGGGAATACAATAGTAACGGTTCAACATAACAAGATGTGTGTGATATGCGGCATACAGTTCACATGGATGAACTGTTTGCGATGAGCCAAAAAGAACACAAACGATTCTTGTAAACAAGATGTGTGTGATACGTGGCAAACAGCCGACTCGGATGAACTGTTTGCGATGAGAAATTACAACACAGACGGTCAATACAGTTACTTCATGTGCGATTGTGTGTGTACAAAAAACTTTGAAAAATGCAAATTATTTGCTTGAAGTGGCTAGGAGTATCGCACACGATGCGTCTGTGAGTACTCGTGTGCGATGATTAGTATGTTACACATACGTTTCCTTATGTTAACATGTGTGTGAATTTGCAATATGGACAGTTAATATGCAAATGCCTTCTGGACATCGGGCACATGCTTAAACTCAATGAACTTTGTACGATACTAATACTTTCCATGAAAATTTATGAACTTGGGTAACAGCATAAGTGTAATTTGGCATTATTAGCAGGCACAAGTGTAATTTGACCACACCGGGAAATCGATCCAGGAACTGCTACAGGGGAACATTTCTGTTGACATGTAGAATAAAAACCAATTGTAACATATCATTGAAGATATATATAGTTTATGAGCATCAACATTAAAATAATACTTTTTACCAGCGTTTTGTGCACACAATTGGTCTTGTTCAGTGTGTGCACCATAGGTCTAATTAATCCCATCCAACATCCAGTGTTCATACGTTGTGCCATCTCTGTTAGATTATCAAGAAAGTTTATGACATGCTTCAAGTCCTTCCAGTGAAATTTGTTACGCTTAGTAACATACAGATCGTTCACTACGCATCCAACATATCCTGCTTAAAAGGTGGAAAGGTATTATTTATTCAGAACATGGCGAAAGAATATATAGTGCGCATAAATTGGTAAATAGAATTTGTTACTGCCTAGGAACGGAGTCAGAATATGATATCACAATTGGTTGCTTAAATGGTGATCAATTAGTCAGAACAAATACCCCGATTTTGCTAAGTAATATGACAACATGGAGAAAGTTGACAGGACACTAACCTCAATCAGACATTGATCAGCTGATGACGTTGGGGAAGTAAACATCCATGTTAATTAGACCAGGCTGTGGTGCACGCAATAGAATTTTATTGCCAGCTTTCAGTTCATAACACTTAGACATTTTCTCCATAGGTCCACATTAAAATAGGAGTGACCATCTTTATCATGTTTTACGCTAACCGTCATTGTAAATCCATGTTGTGTTCTCAATATGACATCCTGGGAGTCATCAACAAAGTAAAGCACAAGATCTTCTTCTACTCCTGTTCTTGCAAAGAAAGGAATGTACTGCTTGAAATGAAAATTAAGATCGTAAATTAGATATATTGAAGTAACAGAGCAAGATGCAAATATGGGAGTAACTAATAGAACAGATCAATATATAGATGAAAGCAAAGTACAAAAAATATAGAATTAAAAGTAGATAATGTAACAAAGATTTGATGCAAATATATAGATAACGTAGCAACAGACGGTATATGTTCACAAATTTAGGCCATGCCGACCGTTGTAGGTTGAGATTGAACATACCAGGTGTCGGTGTCAAAACCGGCAGATCTCGTGTAGGGGGTCCCGAACTATGCGTCTAAGGATCGATGGTAACAGGAGGCAGGGGACACGATGTTTACCCAGGTTCGGGCCCTCTTAATGGAGGTAATACCCTACTTCCTGCTTGATTGACTATGATGGATATAGGGGTTACAAGAGTTGATCTACCTTGAGATCATAATGGCTAAACCCTAGATGTCTAGCCTGTATGATTATGATTGCCTCTACGGACTAAACCCTCCAGTTTATATAGACACCGGAGGGGCCTAGGGTTGTACAAGGTCGGTTTGCAGAGGAAGGTTGCTACACATCCGGACGCCAAGCTTGCCATCCACGCAAACAAGAGTCCCATCCGGATACGGGAGAAAACCTTTAGTCTTTTATCTTCACGGCCCATCAGTCCGGCCCATGTCACCTAAGCCGGCTCCCTTAGGACCCCATAGTCAGGGACTCCCTCAGTAGCCCCTGAACCAGGCTTCAATGACGACGTATCCGGCGCGCAGAGTGTCTTAGGCATTGCAAGGCGGGTTCCTTCTCCGAATACTCCAAAGCAGTCTTTCCGCATATAAGAACTGTATTCGGCCCTGTTTGATAATTACACCCCCAAGCTGAAAGGCAACAATACTTAAAAATAAGTCACGTTGACAGGCAAGTTTTTTCGGTGAGACATTATCTTCTGGCCTATTTATTATTCTGGACCGTTTTACAGTCCCTGCTTCATATTTCGAGGCACGTTCATTGACATGTCTTGTTGAAGCAAAAATCGTGTCCCCTTATCACGGGATTCTCATCAATACGGGTTTGGGTAACCCAACCATGCCGTTCGCACGACCACTTGGGAATAGGCGAGGTTTAAGGCTTATGAGGGGGCGCTTGATATTCACCGCCTTTATAAGAGGATAGGGATCCGTCTTTTTACCCCACGCCTTCTTCCTCCTTAGCCCATCCTTGATGACCCACAAGTATAGGGGATCTATCGTAGTCCTTTCGATAAGTAAGAGTGTCGAACCCAACAAGGAGCAGAAGGAAATGATAAGCGGTTTTCAGGAATGTATTCTCTGCAAGCACTGAAATTATAGGTAAGAGATAGTTTTGTGATAGGATAATTTGTAACGAGCAACAAGTAACAAAAGTAAATAAAGTGCAGCAAGGTGGCCCAATCCTTTTTGTAGCAAAGGACAAGCCTGGACAAACTCTTATATAGAGAAAAGCACTCCCGAGGACACATGGGAATTATCGTCAAGCTAGTTTTCATCACGTTCATATGATTCGCGTTCGGTACTTTGATAATTTGATATGTGGGTGGACCGGTGCTTGGGCGCTGTCCTTACTTGTACAAGCATCCCACTTATGATTAAATCAGCCCCTTACGAAGCTTAAACTAGGGTTTAAGCTTCTGTCACTTTAGCAACCCATCATCTACTTATCACTTCCCAATGCATTCCTCTAGGCCCAAATAATGGTGAAGTGTCATGTAGTCGACGTTCACATAACACCACTAGAGGATAGACAACATACATCTCATCAAAATATCGAACGAATACCAAATTCACATGACTACTAATAGCAAGACTTCTCCCATGTCCTCAGGAACAAATGTAACTACTCACAAAGAATATTTATGTTCATAATCAGAGGAGTATTAATATGCATATAGGATCTGAACATATGATCTTCCACCAACTAAACCAACTAGCATCAACTACAAGGAGTAATCAACACTACTAGCAACCTACAGGTACCAATCCCAGACATAGAGACAAGAATTGGATACAAGAGATGAACTAGGGTTTGAGAGGAGATGGTGCTGGTGAAGATGTTGATGGAGATTGCCCTCTCCCGATGAGAGGAGTGTTGATGATGACAATGGCGATGATTTCCCCCTCCAGGAGGGAAGTGTCCCCAGCAGAACAGCTCTACCGGAGCCCTAGATTGGTTCCGCCAAGGTTCCGCCTCGTGGCGGCGTAGTCTCGTCCCAAAAGCTTGCTTATGATTTTTCTTCGGACGAAAGACTTCATATAGCAGAAGATGGGCACCGGAGGGCCAACAGGGGGCCCACGAGGCAGGGGCGCGCCCAGGGGGTAGGGCGCGCCCCCACCCTCGTGGCCAGGGTGTGGGCCCCCTCAGGTATTTCTTCCGCTCAGTATTTTTTATTATTTCCAAAAATAACTTTCGTGGAGTTTCAGGACTTTTAGAGTTGTGCAGAATAGGTCTCTAATATTTGCTCCTTTTCTAGCCCAGAATTCCAGCTGACGGCATTCTCCCTCCTTATGTAAACCTTGTAAAATAAGAGAGAATAGGCATAAGTATTGTGATATAATGTGTAATAACAGCCCATAATGCATTAAATATCGATATAAAAGCATGATGCAAAATGGACGTATCAACTCCCCCAAGCTTAGACCTCGCTTGTCCTCCAGCGGAAGCCGATAACGATAAATATGTCCACATGTTTAGAGATAGAGGTGTCAATAAAATAAAATACGGACATGAGGGCATCATGATTATTCTCATAACAGCAACATATATGGATACTGTCATATGATTTCTTATGATCAAGTAATAATCTATTCCCAATGCAAAGTATGAATCAGAAACTTTATTGAGAACCAACAAACGATAATCTCAGTCATTGAAGCAATTGCAATTTATCATAACATTAGAAAGATCTATGTCAGAGCTTTTCAGCAAGTCCACATACTCAACTATCATTTAGTCTTTCAGAGTTGCTAACACTCATGCAATACTTGTGGTTACAGAGTTTTAACCGGACACGGAGAAAGATAGGGGCTTATAGTTTCGCCTCCCAACCTTTTACCTCATGGGTAATGTCAACAATAATAACTCATGCTAACTTACATCCAATTAGATATATATATATATCAGGATCTTTCCAACATACTGTGCTTGCCAAAGGATAAAATGTAAAAAGGAAAGGTGAAGATCACCATGACTCTTGCATAAGGTAGAAGATAAACATAAAAGATAGGCCCTGCGCAGAGGGAAGCAGAGGTTGCCATGCGCTTTCAGGGTTGGATGCACAAAATCTTAATGCGAAAGAACGTCACTTTATATTGCCACTTGTGATATGAACCTTTATTATGCAGTCCGTCGCTTTTATTTCTTCCACATCACAAGATCGTATAAAGCATATTTCCTCCACACCAATCAATCATACATATTTAGAGAGCAATTTTTATTGCTTGCACCGATGACAACTTACTTGAAGGATCTTACTCAATCCATAGGTAGATATAGTGGACTCTCATGGCAAAACTGGGTTTAGGGGTATTTGGAAGCAGAAGTAGTATCTCTACTTGGTGCAAAGAATTTGGCTAGCATGAGGGGGAAAGGCAAACTCAACATGTTGGATGATCCATGATAATATACTTTATCTCAGATATAAGAAAACATAACCCATTACGTTGTCTTCCTTGTCCAACATCAACTCTTTAGCATGTCCTATTTTAATGAGTGCTCATAATCATAAAAGATGTCCAAGATAGTATATTTATATGTGAAACCTCTCTTTCTGTATTACTTCCTATTAATTGCAACGATGAACAATGCTATGTTCAACTCTCAACAACTTTTAATCATCATACTCTTTCTATGTGAAGTCATTACTCTCAATAGGATCAATATGATCTCTTTGTTTCTTTTTATTCTTTTCTCTTTTCTTTTATTCACTCAAGATCATAGCAAGATAATCAAGACCTTGACTCAACACTAATCTTTATTATATAGCTCACGGACTCGATTACATAGAGGGACCATAAAGCAAATCTCAAAACTAGATCATACCAAAACTTTATTCTACTAGATCAAGATACTACTAATAGGATCGAACTAAGAAAAATGGTAAAGAAAGGAGATGTGATGGTGATACGATACCGGGGCATCTCCCCCAAGCTTGGCAGTTGCCAATGGGAGTGCCCATACCCATGTGATTATGTCTCCTTCCTCAGAAGTGGTGGTGATGGGGTTGTTGATGAAGCAGGCTTGTCGTCCGTCTTCCAAGCCATGGGCTCACCATCATAGAAGGATGATCGAGTCTCCGGGATCCTCAAATCTGCAGCCAAACTCATTCTCTTGAATCTATATTCATACTCACAGTTTTGGTTTTGCAGGTCATATATTTGGGCTTGGAGGTGCTCGATTTTCTCGTGGAGCTTGAAGATGTCCTCCCCAATGTCCTTGGCATCCAGCTTGTGGTGTTGGTGAACTCCGCGATCATCATGTGATTGGAGTCAAGTCCACGCTCCACCATCTCCTGGCACTTGAAAACTTGTTGCTCCATTGCCTCGAGCCTTCTCTCCACGCTTCTGGTCCTCCGTGGTCCCTCAACATCGCGGATGTGCAACAAGCCATCACGCATCTCAATGGTTTGAGGGTGTTGCAGCACCTCCGCGAGGTAGGGGTTGATGACCTTCTCGAAGAACTTGTCCTTGGGGGTGCTTGGAGACGTCATGATGATCAACATCTGTCAGAGAAAAGCTCGAAACAAAAACAGAGTTTATTTACTTGATACAGGAGTCAAAACCTTCGGGAGATTATATAATGAATTTTTACCCAAAATACGTATCGTGCAAGGAAACGGAGTCCGGAGAGCACACGAGGTGCCCACGAGGTAGGGGGGCGCGCCCAGTAGGGTAGGGCGTGCCCTCCACCCTCGTGGAGGCCTTGTGTCCTTCCCGGACTGCTTCTTATTTTTCTATTTTTCTAAATATTCCAAAACGGAGAAAAATTGCCATTAGAAATGTTTTGGAGTCGGTTTACTTACCGTACCACATACCTATTCCTTTTCGGAGTCTGAAACGTTCCGGAAAGTATCCCTGATGTATTCCTCCGGGGTTACGGTTTCGATAACATTAGTTTCAACATTTATAGGATTACCTGAGATATAATGTTTAATTCTTTGACCGTTCACCACCTTCGGATTTGTACCTTCGAAGTTGTTGATTTTTATGGCACCAGAACGATAGACCTCCTCGATAACGTAAGGGCCTTCCCATTTAGAGAGAAGTTTTCCTGCAAAAAATCTTAAACGAGAGTTGTATAGCAATACATAATCACCTACATTAAACTCACGCTTTTGTATCCTTTTGTCATGGCATCTTTTAACTTTTTCTTTAAACAATTTGGCATTCTCATAGGCTTGGGTTCTCCATTCATCAAGTGAGCTAATGTCAAATAACCTCTTCTCACCGGCAAGTTTGAAATCATAGTTAAGCTCTTTAATGGCCCAATATGCCTTATGTTCTAGTTCGAGAGGTAAGTGACATGCTTTTCCATAAACCATTTTATACAGAGACATACCCATAGGATTTTTATATGCAGTTCTGTAGGCCCATAATGCATCATCAAGTTTCTTGGATCAAATCTTTGTAGATCTGTTAAGTCTTTTGCAAAATTAATTTGAGCTCTCTGTTGCTCAATTCTACTTGACCACTAGACTGTGGGTGATAAGGGGATGCAATTCTATGATTAACATCATATTTAGCAAGCATTTTTCGGAAAGCACCATGAATAAAATGTGAACCACCATCAGTCATTAAATATCTAGGGACTCCAAACCTCGGAAAAAGAACTTCTTTAAGCATTTTGATAGAAGTGTTGTGATCAGCATACTAGTTGGAATAGCTTCTACCCACTTAGTAACGTAATCAACAGCAACTAAAAAATGTGTGTATCCATTAGAGGCAGGAAAAGGTCCCATATAATCAAAGCCCCAAACATCAAATGGTTCAATAACAAGTGAATAATTCATAAACATTTCTTGGCTTCTACTAATATTACCAATTCTTTGACATTCATCACAAGATAAAACAAACTTACGGGCATCCTTGAAGAGAGTAGGCCAATAAAAACCGGATTGCAATACCTTGTGTGCAGTTCTATCTCCAGCGTGGTGTCCTCCATAAGCCTCAAAGTGAGACTTGCGTAGGATTTGTTCCTGTTCATGCTCAGGTACACAACGTCTAATAACACCATCTACTCCTTCTTTATAAAGATGTGGGTCATCCCAAAAGTAATGTCTCAAATCATAGAAGAACTTTTTCTTTTGCTATGTGAAACTAGGTGGTATAAATTTAGCAACAATGTAATTAGCATAATTAGCGTACCATGGTGCAGTACGAGAAGCATTTATGACAATTAATTGTTCATCAGGAAAGCTATCATCAATAGGTAGTGGGTCATCAAGAACATTTTCCAACCTAGACAAGTTGTCTGCAACGGGGTTCTCAGCTCCCTTTCTATAAATAATATGCAAATCAAATTCTTGTAACAAGAGAACCCATCTAATAAGTCTAGGTTTAGCATCTTTCTTTTCCATAAGATATTTAATAGCAGCATGATCAGTGTGAATAGTTACTTTAGAATCAACAATATAAGGCCTGCACTTATCACAAGCAAATACAACTGCTAGGAATTCTTTTTCAGTAGTAGCGTAATTTCTCTGAGCACTGTCTAAAGCTTTACTAGCATATTGAATAACATTTAATTTCTTATCAACTCTTTGCCCTACAACAGCACCTATAGTATAATCACTACCATCACACATAATTTCAAAGGGTAAATTCCAATCAGGTGGCTGAACAATAGGTGCAGAGATCAATGCTTTCTTAAGTATTTCAAATGCTTCTACACAATCATCATCAAAGACAAATGGTATATCATTTTGTAACAAATTAGTCGGAGGCCGAGAAATTTTTGAGAAGTCCTTAATGAACCTCCTATAAAAACCGGCATGACCAAGGAAACTTCTTATACCTTTGATGTCCTTGGGACATGGCATCTTTTCAATAGCATCAACCTTGGCTTTATCAACTTCAATACCTCTTTCAGAAACTTTATGCCCCAAGACAATACCTTCATTAACCATAAAGTGGCACTTCTCCCAATTCAAGACAAGGTTAGTTTCTTCACATCTCTGCAAAACTTGATCAAGGTTACTCAAGCAATCATCAAAAGAGGATCCATAGACGGAGAAATCGTCCATGAAAACCTCACAAATCTTTTCACAAAAGTCAGAGAATATAGCCATCATGCATCTTTTAAGGGTAGCACGTGCATTACATAAACCAAAAGGCATACATCTATAAGCAAAAGTACTGAAAGGGCAAGTAAATGTGGTCTTTGATTGATCATCGGCTGACATAGGTATTTGAGAGAAACAAAGAATAACCGTCTAGAAAGCAAAAATATGTATGTTTGGATAATCTTTCTAGCATTTGATCAATAAAAGGTAAGGGGTAATGATCATTTTTAGTAGCCTTATTTAATTTGCGGAAATCAATTACGATCCTATAACCTGTAATAATTCTTTGCGGAATCAATTCATCTTTATCATTAGGAACGGCAGTAATACCTCCCTTCTTAGGGACACAATGGACAAGACTTACCCACTGACTATCAGCAACGGGATAAATTATACCTGCCTCAAGGAGCTTTAGTATTTCCTTTCTTACCACTTCTTTCATCTTAGGATTCAGCCGTCGTTGATGATCACGAACTGGTTTGGCATCTTTCTCCAAATTTATTTTGTGTTGACATAGAGTGGGACTAATGCCCTTAATATCATCAAGAGTATAACCAATTGCAGCACGGTGCTTCTTTAGAGTTTTCAATAATCTCTCTTCTTCATGCTCTGAAAGGTTAGAACTAATAATAACAGGATATATCCTTTTCTCATCAAGATAAGCATATTTAAGAGTATCAGGTAACAATTTAAGATCAAACATGGTATCACCCTTGGGTGGAGGAGGATCCCCTAGGATTTCAACAAGCAAATTGTGTTTCAGGATGGGTTCCTGTTTAAAGAATACTTCATCTATTTCCCTTCTTTCATTCATAAACTTATCATTTCATGGTCTAGCAAATATTGTTCTAAAGGATCACTAGGAGGTACGACAATAGAAGCAAGACCAATAATTTCATCCTTACTAGGCAATTCCTCTTCACGGTGTTGTCTACGAAATTTAGAAAAGTTGAACTCATGAGACATATCACCCAAACCAATAGTAACAACATCCTTTTCGCAGTCTATCTTAGCATTAACAGTGTTCAAGAAGGGTCTACCAACTATAACGGGGCAAAAGCTATCTTGTGGGGAACCGAGAACAAGAAAATTAGCAGGATATTTAGTTTTCCCACACAAGACTTCCACATCTCTAACAATTCCCATTGGTGAAATAGTATCTCTATTGGCAAGTTTAATTGTGACATCAATATCTTCTAACTCAGTAGGTGCAATATCGTGCATAATTTCTTTGTATAAGTCAATAGGTATTGCACTAGCACTAGCACCCATATCACATCAGCCATGATAACAATGATCTCCTACTTTAACAGAAATAACAGGCATTGCCTACCACAGGTCTATGTTTATCTTTAGCACAAGGATTGGCAATTGTAGTTTCATCACGGAAATGAATAACATGCCCATCAATATTATCAGCCAAGAGATCTTTAACAATAGCAATATTAGGTTCAACTTTAACTTGCTCAGGAGGTGTATAGGTTCTAATATTGCTTTTACGAACCACACTTGAAGCTTTAGCATGATCCTTTATTCTAACAAGGAAAGGTGGTTTCTCAACATAAGCAGTAGGAACAATAGGATCATTATAAGTGATAGTCTTTTCTTCAACTTTAATAGGTGCAGCTACTTTCACTTCTATGGGAGGGTGATATTTAAACCACTTCTCCTTGGGGAGATCAACATCAGCAGCAAAAGATTCACAGAAAGAAGCTACTATCTCAGAGTCAAGTCCATATTTAGTGCTAAATTTACAGAAAACATCGGTATCCATAAAAGATTTAACACAATCAAACTTAGGTGTTATACCTGACTCCTTACCTTCGCCGAGATCCCAATCTTCAGAGTTGAATTTAATTCTCTCCAATAAATCCCATTTGAATTCAATAGTCTTCATCATAAAAGAGCCAGCACAAGAAGTATCGAGCATGGTGCGATTGTTATCAGAAAGCCGAGCATAAAAACTTTGAATAATTATTTCTCTTGGGAGATCATGATTGGGGCATGAATATAACATTGATTTAAGCCTCCCCCAAGCTTGAGCGACGCTTTCTCCTTCGCGAGGCCAAAAATTATATATATATATATATAATTGCGATCACGATGAACAAGATGCATAGGATAAAACTTCTGATGAAATTCCAATTTCAATCGTTTGTAGTTCCATGATCCCATATCATCACATAGCCTGTACCATGTCAATGCATCTCCCTTCAAAGATAAAAGGAATACCTTCTTCTTAATAACATCATCGGGTATACCTGCAAGCTTAAATAATCCACAAACTTCATTAGGTGCTCATCAGGATGCATTGTTCCGTGTCTCCTGCAAAAGGATTAGCTAGCAGTTTTTCTAACATACCCGAAGGAATTACAAAGTAGACATTTTCATTTTCAGTAGGTTCAGTAGGTGAAGATACCCCGAACAAGCCCCTCAGAGGATTACTTTCCATAGTAACAAGTGATAGTAAATTTCAGCACACTATATAATTTTTTACTTACCAAATTCCACCTACCAAAGGCGCTTCACTCCCCGGCAACGGCGCCAGAAAAGAGTCTTGATGACCCACAAGTATAGGGGATCTATCATAGTCCTTTCGATAAGTAAGAGTGTCGAACCCAATGAGGAGCAGAAGGAAATGATAAGCGGTTTTCAGCAAGGTATTCTCTGCAAGCACGGAAATTATAGGTGACAGATAGTTTTGTGATAGGATAATTTGTAACGAGCAACAAGTAACAAAAGTAAATAAAGTGCAGAAAGGTTGCCCAATCCTTTTTGTAGCAAATGACAAGCCTGGATAAATTCTTATATAGAGAAAAGCGCTCCCGAGGACACATGGGAATTATCGTCAAGCTAGTTTTCATCACGTTCATATGATTCGCGTTCGGTACTTTGATAATTTGATATGTGGCTGGACCGGTGCTTGGGTGCTGTCCTTACTTGGACAAGCATCCCACTTATGATTAACCCCTATTGCAAGCATCCGCAACTACAAAAGAAGTATTAAGGTAAACCTAACCATAGCATGAAACATCTGGATCCAAATCAGCCCCTTACGAAGCAACGCATAAACTAGGGTTTAAGCTTCTGTCACTCTAGCAACCCATCATCTACTTATCACTTCCCAATGCCTTCCTCTAGGCCCAAATAATGGTTAAGTGTCATGTAGTCGACCTTCAAATAACACCACTAGAGGATAGACAACATACATCTCATCAAAATATCGAACGAATACCAAATTCACATGACTACTAATAGCAAGACTTCTCCCATGTCCTCAGGAACAAACGTAACTACTCACAAAGCATATTCATGTTCATAATCAGAGGAGTATTAATATGCATATTGGATCTGAACATATGATCTTCCACCAAATAAACGAACTAGCATCAACTACAAGGAGTAATCAACACTACTAGCAACCTACAGGTACCAATCCCAGACTTAGAGACAAAAATTGGATACAAGAGATGAACTAGGGTTTGAGAGGAGATGGTGCTGGTGAAGATGTTGATGGAGATTGCGCTCTCCCGATGAGAGGAGCGTTGCTGATGACGATGGCGATGATTTCCCCCTCCTGGAGGGAAGTGTCCCCAGTAGAACAGCTCTGCCGGAGCCCTAGATTTGTTCGGCCAAGGTTTTGCCTCGTGGCGGCGGAGTCTCATCCCGAAAGCTTGCTTATGATTTTTCTTCGGACGAAAGACTTCATATAGCAGAAGATGGCCACCGGAGGGCAAACAGGGGGCCCACGAGGCAGGGGGCGCGCCCAGGGGGTAGGGCGCGCCCCCCACCATCGTGGCCAGGGTGTGGGCCCCCTCAGGTATTTCTTCCGCTAAATATTTTTTATTATTTCCAAAAATAACTTTCATGGAGTTTCAGGACGTTTGGAGTTGTGCATAATAGGTCTCCAATATTTGCTCCTTTTCCAGCCCAGAATTCCAGCTGCCGGCAATCTCCCTCCTTATGTAAACCTTGTAAAATAAGAGAGAATAGGCATAAGTATTGTGATATAATGTGTAATAACAACCCATAATGCAATAAATATCGATATAAAAGCATGATGCAAAATGGACGTATCAATCCTCCAGCTCCATCGCCCAAGCTCCAAGCTTTTCTCCCCTCCGCAACTCTTCCGACCACGGTCGGCTCCCAAGGCAAGTGAATGGTCTCCTCCGTTACGGAGGAGAACATCAAGGAGCTGCGGGAGGCGCGGTATTTAACCGTGGAAATCAGACATAGGCTTCCCGATCCGGGGCAGATCATCCCCACTCTGCGGCCCGGCGAGAGGGTGGTGTTCATCCCCCACTTCCTTCGCGGACTCGGATTCGCCCTCCACCCCTTTGTGTGGGCCAATAACCATATGGTCCATATCTACATACTTAACATATATAGTAACAGCTAGCACATTTTGAGAGGCTGTGGGCCAACAACCACAACTATCCACTGGAAGCAACTTAATCACGGCGACTCGGCATCTCGTCAATGAAAAGGAAGAGCCCTCCTGTGCCTTGGTAGAGCATGAGTAGAACAGTGTCTCCAATTTTCCAATATGGATGCATTGCCACGAGAAGCGAGAACTTGTTAATTTGAATGGTTCCATTTCTGCGGGAAATGCAATACCTTGCAATCACTTTGGCATTATTAGCAGGCACAAGTGTAATTTGACCACACCGGGAAATCGATCCAGGAACTGCTACAGGGGAACATTTCTGTTGACATGTAGAATAAAAACCAATTGTAACATATCATTGAAGATATATATAGTTTATGAGCATCAACATTAAAATAATACTTTTTACCAGCGTTTTGTGCACACAATTGGTCTTGTTCAGTGTGTGCACCATAGGTCTAATTAATCCCATCCAACATCCAGTGTTCATACGTTGTGCCATCTCTGTTAGATTATCAACAAAGTTTATGACATGCTTCAAGTCCTTCCAGTGAAATTTGTTACGCTTAGTAACATACAGATCGTTCACTACGCATCCAACATATCCTGCTTAAAAGGTGGAAAGGTATTATTTATTCAGAACATGGCGAAAGAATATATAGTGCGCATAAATTGGTAAATAGAATTTGTTACTGCCTAGGAACGGAGTCAGAATATGATATCACAATTGGTTGCTTAAATGGTGATCAATTAGTCAGAACAAATACCCCGATTTTGCTAAGTAATATGACAACATGGAGAAAGTTGACAGGACACTAACCTCGATCAGACATTGATTAGCTGATGACATTGGGGAAGTAAACATCCATGTTAATTAGACCAGGCTGTGGTGCACGCACTAGAATTTTATTGCCAGCTTTCAGTGCATAACACTTAGACATTTTCTCCATAGGTCCGCATTAAAATAGGAGTGACCATCTTTATCAAGTTTTACGCTAACCGTCATTGTAAATCCATATTGTGTTCTCAATATGACATCCTGGGAGTCATCAACAAAGTAAAGCCCAAGATTTTCTTCTACTCCTGTCTTGCAAAGCAAGGACTGTACGGCTTGAAATGAAAATTAAGATCGTAAATTAGATATGTCGAAGTAACAGAGCAAGATGCAAATATGGGAGTAACTAATAGAACTGATCAATATATAGATGAAAGCAAAGTACAAAAAATATAGAATTAAAAATAGATAATGTAACAAAGATTTGATGCAAATATATAGATAACGTAGCAACAGACGGTATATGTTCACAAATTTAGGCCATGCCGACCGTTGTAGGTTGAGATTGAACATACCAGGTGTCGGTGTCAAAACCGGCAGATCTCAGGTAGGGGGTCCCGAACTATCCGTCTAAGGATCGGTGGTAACAGGAGGCAGGGGACACGATGTTTACCCTGCTTCGGGCCCTCTTAATGGAGGTAATACCCTACTTCCTGCTTGATTGACTATGATGGATATATGGGTTACAAGAGTTGATCTACCTCGAGATGATAATGGCTAAACCCTAGATGTCTAGCATGTATGATTATGACTGCCTCTACGGACTAAACCCTCCAGTTTATATAGACACCGGAGGGGCCTAGGGTTGTACAAGGTCGGTTTGCAGAGGAAGGAAACTACACATCCGGACGCCAAGCTTGCCATCCACGCAAAGGAGAGTCCCATCCGGATACGGGAGAAAACCTTTTGTCTTGTATCTTCACGGCCCATCAGTCCGGCCCATGTCACCTAAGCCGGCTCCCTTAGGACCCCATAGTCCAGGACTCCCTCAGTAGGCCCTGAACCAGGCTTCAATGACGACGTATGCGGCGCGCAGAGTATCTTCGGCATTGCAAGGCGGGTTCCTTCTCCGAATACTCCAAAGCAGTCTTTCCGCATATAAGAACTGTATCCGGCCCTGTTTGATAATTACACCCCCAAGCTGAAAGGGCAAGAATACTTAAAAATAAGTCACGTTGACAGGCAAGTTTTTTCGGTGAGACATTATGTTTTGGCCTGTTTATTATTCTGAACCGTTTTACAGTCCCCGCTTCATATTTCGAGGCAAGTTCATTGACATGTCTTGTTGAAGCAAAGATCGTGTCCCCTTATCATGGGATTCTCATCAATACAGGTTTGTGTAACCCAACCGTGCCGTTCGCACGACCCCTTGGGAATAGGCGAGGTTTAAGGCTTATGTGGGGGCGCTTGATATTCAGCGCCTTTATAAGAGGATAGGGATCCGTCTTTTTACCCCACGCCTTCTTCCTCCTTAGCCCAACCTTGATGACCCACAAGTATAGGGGATCTATCATAGTCCTTTCGATAAGTAAGAGTGTCGAACCCAACGAGGAGCAGAAGGAAATGATAAGCGGTTTTCAGCAAGGTATTCTCTGCAAGCACTGAAATTATAGGTAAGAGATAGTTTTGTGATAGGATAATTTGTAACGAGCAACAAGTAACAAAAGTAAATAAAGTGCAGCAAGGTGGCCCAATCATTTTTGTAGCAAAGGACAAGCCTGGACAAACTCTTATATAGAGAAAAGCACTCCCGAGGACACATGGGAATTATCGTCAAGCTAGTTTTCATCACGTTCATATGATTCACGTTCGGTACTTTGATAATTTGATATGTGGGTGGACCGGTGCTTGGGTGCTGTCCTTACTTGGACAAGCATCCCACTTATGATTAACCCCTATTGCAAGCATCCGCAACTAGAAAAGAAGTATTAAGGTAAACCTAACCATAGCATGAAACATATGGATACAAATCAGCTCCTTACGAAGCAACGCATAAACTAGCACTACTAGGAAAAGGGCTATAGATGGAATGGCCACTAATGGCGCACCAGACATGTGGTGCGCCATTGCTATATAGCAGTGGCGCACCATGTGCTGGTGCGCCATTAGTGTGAAAGACACTAATGGCGCACTAGACACACGGTGCGCCATTAGTAACAAATTTTTATTTTTATTTTTCCAAACATACTAATGGCGCACCAGGGCACAGTGCGCCATTACTAGTTCTAACTAGTAATGGCGCACTATCCACATAGTGCGCCAGTACTATATTTTTTCTTTATTCTTTATTTTTTTGATGATATTTTCAAATAATAAATTTGATGATATTTTAAAAAAAATTATTATTGTTTTTATAAAAAATATTACTGTTATGATTTAAGCAAGTTTGAACATATTTAAACACAAATAAATATCAAACAGCATTTAAAATGCATAAAAACAAAAATTGGGGAGATTGGGAATCGAACCCAGGACCTCCTGGTGTGTGTGCTGCGTGCTGACCAGTCAGGCTAGTGGGCGTGTTCTGATGGAGATAGGGTTAGGTGGAATATGACCTGACCAGTCGGGCTAGTAATTTCTAATGGCGCACCAGGGTGAGGTGCGCCATTGCTATCGTCGTACTTATGGCGCACTTGGGGGAGGTGCGCCATTAGATAGACATCCCGCACTCCACCTATTCCCCTCGCACTGTGGCCTCCCTCCCTCCCTCGCCAGATCCCCCACTCCACCGTACGCCGCCGCCCCCTTGCTCCGCCCCCTCCGTCCGCCGCGCCTGCACGCCATCGGCGATGCCGCCGCCGCTGTGGTCTTGCGCTGCCTCGACGCCGCCGCCCCGACCCTCGCGGGACTCCACCCCCGCCGCCCCCGCGCCCCCCGACCGTGACCCCTTCGCCGACCCCGACCCCGACCCCTCGGGCGACCAGGTACCTCTCCTCCTTCCTCCTTCCTCCCTCTCTCCACAATTCCCCATTCCCTCCCTCCCTCCCCTCGACCGTGGCAGTGTAGGTCATCTGACCGTTGGCAATTTGTTCCATGTATAACCATTGATTATGCCTTTGAGGCAGTTAGTTAACCTCTCACCTATGTTCATGCAGGGATATTATTCTTGGAAAAGCCACTGTTGGTGACGGAATAGAAAGATAAGCAGGTACCTATCTTCAGTCCCAATCTAACATGGTAGTCCATGGATTCAAACTAGCTAAAGGAGATTCAAACTACCGAACCTTTAGGTTAACAACTCAACACAAACCAATGCCTGAAAGCAAAAACTCAAAACAAACCAAGTGCATTATTTTTGTGACTGTTTTCATGTTTGCAGAACCAATATTTTTGTGCCAACAATCAGTTTACTCCCTCATGCCAACAACCACTCATTTTTCAGTTAACTCCTTACAGTTCAGATCATATTTTGATTGTCAACAATAGTGGACTTTTAAGGCTTTTTTAGAGGCAATACTAGTGGATATTAGGCCTTTTTACAGGCAATAATAGTGTAATTTTAGGCTTTTTTTTGGAGGAGTGTGTTTCATGCAGGCCTACAGTGATGAATTAGTCAGAATTGTGTATGATTGTGCCTAAAGTAGATAATCTAAAGATACAGACAAAATAATTAGGGGAGCATGTGTGAATCTAAAGTATATTGTCAACTTCCAATATTTGCTCTGTTGTCCATGTGGTTGAAGCAATGAAGTTGAGTGTGTCATTCTTGCTATGGTCATGTAAGAGAAATGCTCTGCCTTGCTAATTTTACCATGAGATTTGGGGTAATTAGCTAGTTCTGGTCAAAGCAAGTGGTTTTCCTGAGCTATAAAACGAGAGATCTCCCCTTCAACGATCTCATTATGATAACTCTGTTGTTTGCTACATCACTCCTTGTCCCAAATTGCAGAGGCTGCCTGACACTTTTATGAACATGCTGGGTGAAGATCCGCCAGATAATGTGAAGCTCCGACAGGCCGGCAGCGGGGTTCGCAGGCTGTGGGACGTGGAGTTGGTGATCGAGGAGGGCCACATGTACCTGTGCCATGGCTGGGAGAAGTTCTACAGTGCCTACGACCTGCGGACCGGGTACTTTCTTCTCTTCAGGTACGACGATGACGCCACAATGCTCATCATGAAGGTTTTCAACACGACTATGTGTCGCATGCGCTACGCTGACGACGAAGATGCCAGTGCGTTCTGCCTCTTCTTATTCCTCTACATTTGGCTTTGTCTCACATCGATTGTTAACAGTCATTGTTGCGTTTGGACAGGCAATGGGAGCAGCAGCAGCGACACTGGCTACAGCCAAAGCAGCAGCGATTATGGCTGTAGCAAAAGCAACAGCGATTCCGGCTTTAGCGAAAGCAGCAGTGATTCTGGCAGCAGCAAAGACAGCAAGAAGGATGATCCGGACTGGAGTGGGGGAGAAGAGGAGCAGAGTGGGGATGAGGAGCTGCAGGATGACGATGGGCATCAGGCTGAGGATGACCTTGCGCTGGTGGTGGCTGACCAAGGGCAAGAGATGGTGGTGGCTGACCATGGGCAAGAGATGGTGGTGGCTGACCATGGGCAAGAGATGGTGGTGGCTGACCATGGGCAAGAGATGGTGGTGGCTGAGGATGACCTAGCGATGGTCGTGCCCGTCCTGCCTGAAGGTGGCCTCGCGATGGTGGTGGTGCCTGACAATGACCACGCACCGGTGGTGGCGCCGGCGATCCCACAGCTGGGCGACATGACCACGCCAATTGTGGTAGAAGACTACATCCCACAGCTGCCTCCACCGCCTCGCCGCTCTTGGCGCATCAGGCTAAGGAAGGAGAAGGAGAAGAACAATGAGAACTGAACTATGTCAGGTATGTCAGATCTCCAAAATGATATATATATACTTAGTTACCTATGTTATCTCTAATATGCTTAGTTTCCTATAGGTTAGCTCCAAAATTACTTATGTTAGCACAAAATGATCAAGTTTACATAATAAGCTTATAGTCTTCTTCTTATTCTTCTTCTTTTCCAAAATGACATATGTTAGCTTCATTTTACCTAAGTTGGCTCTAATATGCTAACTTAGGGCTTATATGCTTAGTTTCCTATAGGTTAGCTCCAAAATTACTTATGTTAGCACAAAATGATCAAGTTTACATAATAAGCTTATAGTCTTCTTCTTATTCTTCTTACTCTTCTTCTTTTCCAAAATGACATAGGTTAGCTTCATTTTACCTAAGTTGGCTCTAATATGCTAACTTAGAGAGCTTATATGCTTAGTTTCCTATAGGTTAGCTCCAAAATTACTTATGTTAGCACAAAATGATTAAGTTTACATAATAAGCTTATAGTCTTCTTCTTATTCTTCTTCTTTTCCAAAATGACATATGTTAGCTTCATTTTACCTAAGTTGGCTCTAATATGCTAACTTAGAGAGCTTATATGCTTAGTTTCCTATAGGTTAGCTCCAAAATTACTTATGTTAGCACAAAATGATCAAGTTTACATAATAAGCTTATAGTCTTCTTCTTATTCTTCTTATTCTTCTTCTTATTCTTCTTCTAGTATTCTTCTAGTGTTCTTCTTCTTCTTCTTCTTCTAGTATTCTTCTAGTCTTCTTCTTCTTCTTCTCTTCTTCTTCTTCTTCTTCTTCTTCTAACTTCTTGTTTATCCTTTTGCAGATTTGATTTAATTCACGGAAGCTTGCATGGATGGAGTGCTTCTTTTCCATTTGTGTTTTTATTTTGTTTCAATGTGAAACTTTTGTGAATTGATGGATAACGGTGTTGGATGAACGATGTGAAACTTTTGTAATATGTAACGATGGAACTATGTGTTGGCTATGATGTATATATGATGAAACTTGTGTGTTGGATGTGATTGTTATATGGATGCTTGTTGTATATATATGTGTTGGATATCTCATATGTGAAATAGTGACCTGAGATTAAGAAAAAATGATTTTTTTAAAAAAAAATTGTTACTAATGGCGCACTTCCATGTGGTGCGCCATTAGTATACCAGTTACTAATGGCGCACCTGTGGGATACTAATGGCGCATCTGTGGTGCGCCATTACTAAAATATACTAGTGGCGTGGTACTAATGGCGCACCTGTAGTGCGCCATTAGTAGCCAAAATAGGTGCACCATTAGTAGGCCTTTTCCTAGTAGTGTAGGGTTTAACCTTCTGTTACTCTAGCAACCCATCATCTACTTATCACTACCGAATATATTCCTCTAGACCCAAATAATGGTGAAGTGTCATATAGTCGACGTTCACATAACACCACTAGAGGATAGACAACATACATCTCATCAAAATATTGAACGAATACCAAATTCACATGACTACTAATAGCAAGACTTCTCCCATGTCCTCAGGAACAAACGTAACTACTCACAAAGCATATTCATGTTCATAATCAGAGGAGTATTAATATGATATAGGATCTGAACATATGATCTTCCACCAAATAAACCAACTAGCATCAACTACAAGGAGTAATCAACACTACTAGCAACCTACAGGTACCAATCCCAGACTTAGAGACAAGAATTGGATACAAGAGATGAACTAGGGTTTGAGAGGAGATGGTGCTGGTGAAGATGTTGATGGAGATTGCCCTCTCCCGATGAGAGGAGCGTTGATGATGACAATGGCGATGATTCCCCCCGGAGGGAAGTGTCCCCAGCAGAACAGCTCTGCCGGAGCCCTAGATTGGTTTCGCCAAGGTTCAGCCTCGTGGCGGCGGAGTCTCGTCCCGAAAGCTTGCTTATGGTTTTTCTGCGGACGAAAGACTTCATATAGCAGAAGATGGGCATTGGAGGGCCAACAGGGGGCCCACGAGGCAGGGGGCGCGCCCAGGGGGGTAGAGCGCGCCCCCACCCTCGTGGCCAGGGTGTGGGCCCCCTCAGATCTTTCTTCCGCTCAGTATTTTTTATTATTTCCATAAATAACTTTCGTGGAGTTTCAAGACATTTAGAGTTGTGTAGAATAGGTCTCTATTATTTGCTCCTTTTCTAGCCCAGAATTCGTGCTGACGGCATTCTCCCTCCTTATGTAAACCTTGTAAAATAAGAGAGAATAGGCATAAGTATCGTGATATAATGTGTAATAACAGCCCATAATGCAATAAATATCGATATAAAAGCATGATGCAAAATGGACGTATCAACTCCCCCAAGCTTAGACCTCGCTTGTCCTCAAGCGGATGCCGATAACGATAAATATGTCCACATGTTTAGAGATAGAGGTGTCAATAAAATAAAATACGGACATGAGGGCGTCATGATTATTCTCATAACAGCAACATATATGGATATTGTCATATGATTTCTTATGATCATGTAATAATCTATTCACAATGCAAAGTATGAATCAGAAACTTTATTGAGAACCAACAAACTATAATCTCAGTCATTGAAGCAATTGCAATTTATCATAACATCAGAAAGAGTCTATGTCAGAGCTTTTCAGCAAGTCCACATACTCAACTATCATTTAGTCTTTCAGAATTGCTAACACTCACGCAATACTTATGGTTACGGAGTTTTAATCGGACACAGAGAAAGATAGGGGCTTATAGTTTCCCCTCCCAACCTTTTACCTCATTGGTAATGTCAACAATAATAACTCATGCTAACTTACATCCAATTAGATATATATATATATCAGGATCTTTCCAACATACTGTGCTTGCCAAAGGATAAAATGTAAAAAGGAAAGGTGAAGATCACCATGACTCTTGCATAAGGTAGAAGATAAACATAAAAGATAGGCCCTTCGCAGAGGGAAGCAGACGTTGCCATGCGCTTTCAGGGTTGGATGCACAAAATCTTAATGCAGAAAGAACGTCACTTTATATTGCCACTTGTGATATGAACCTTTATTATGCAGTCCGTCGCTTTTATTTCTTCCACATCACAAGATCGTATAAAGCTTATTTCCTCCACACCAATCAATCATACATATTTACAGAGCAATTTTTATTGCTTGCACCGATGACAACTTACTTGAAGGATCTTACTCAATCCATAGGTAGATATAGTGGACTCTCATAGCAAAACTGGGCTTAGGGGTATTTGGAAGCACAAGTAGTATCTCTACTTGGTGCAAAGAATTTGGCTAGCATGAGGGGGAAAGGCAAACTCAACATGTTGGATGATCCATGACAATATACTTTATCTCAGATATAAGAAAACATAACCCATTACGTTGTCTTCCTTGTCCAACATCAAATCTTTAGCATGTCATATTTTAATGAGTGCTCACAATCATAAAAGATGTCCAAGATAGTATATTTATATGTGAAACCTCTCTTTCTGTATTACTTCCTATTAATTGCAACGATGACCAAAGCTATGTTTGTCTACTCTCAACAACTTTTAATCATCATACTCTTTCTATGTGAAGTCATTACTCTCAATAATATCAATATGATCTCTTTGTTTCTTTTTATTCTTTTCTCTTTTCTTTTATTCACTCAAGATCATAGCAAGATAATCAAGCCCTTGACTCAACACTAATCTTTATTATATAGCTCACGGACTCGATTACATAGAGGGACCATAAAGCAAATCTCAAAACTAGATCATACCAAAACTTTATTCTACTAGATCAAGATACTACTAATAGGATCGAACTAAGAAAAATGGTAAAGAAAGGAGATGTGATGGTGATACGATACCGGGGCATCTCCCCCAAGCTTGGCAGTTGCCAAGGGGAGTGCCCATACCCATGTGATTATGTCCCCTTCCTCAGAAGTGGTGGTGATGGGGTTGTTGATGAAGCAGGCTTGTCGTCCGTCTTCCAAGCCATGGGCTCACCATCATAGAAGGATGATCGAGTCTCCGGGATCCTCAAATCTGCATCCAAACTCATTCTCTTGAATCTATATTCATACTCACAGTTTTGGTTTTGCAGGTCATAGAATTGGGCTTGGAGGTGCTCGATTTTATCGTGGAGCTTGAAGATGGCCACCCCAATGTCCTTGGCATCCAGCTTGTAGTTGTTGGTGAACTCCGCGATCATCATGTGATTGGAGTCAAGTCCACGCTCCACCATCTCCTGGCACTTGAAAAGTTGTTGCTCCATTGCCTCGAGCCTTGTCTCCACGTTTCCGGTCCTCCGTGGTCCCTCAACATCGCGGATGTGCAACAACCCATCACGCATCTCAATGGTTTGAGGGTGTTGCAACACCTCCGCGAGGTAGGGGTTGATGACCTTCTTGAAGAACTTGTCCTTGGGGGCGCTTGGAGACGTCATGATGATCAACATCTGTCAGAGAAACAGCTCGAAACGAAAACAGAGGTTATTTACTTGATACATGAGTCAAAACCTTCGGGAGATTATATAATGAATTTTTACCCAAAATACGTATCGTGCAAGGAAACGGAGTCCGGAGAGCACACGAGGTGCCCACGAGGTAGGGGGCGCGCCCAGTAGGGTAGGGCGTGCCCTCCACCCTCGTGGAGGCCTTGTGTCCTTACCGGACTACTTCTTATTTTTCTATTTTTGTAAATATTCCAAAACGGAGAAAAATTGCCATTAGAACTGTTCTGGAGTCGGTTTACTTACCGTACCACATACCTATTCCTTTTCGGAGTCTGAAACATTCCGGAAAGTGTCCCTTATGTATTCCTCCGGGGTTACGGTTTTGATAACATTAGTTTCAACATTTATACGATTACCTGAGATATAATGTTTAATTCTTTGACCGTTCAGCACCTTCGGATTTGTACCTTCGAAGTTATTGATTTTTATGGCACTGGAACGATAGACCTCCTCGATAACGTAAGGGCCTTCCCATTTAGAGAGAAGTTTTCCTGCAAAAAATCTTAAACGAGAGTTGTATTGCAATACATAATCACCTACATTAAACTCACGCTTTTGTATCCTTTTATCATGGCATCTTTTAACTTTTTCATTAAACAATTTGGCATTCTCATAGGCTTGGGTTCTCCATTCATCAAGTGAGCTAATGTCAAATAACCTCTTCTCACCGGCAAGTTTGAAATCATAGTTAAGCTCTTTAATGGCCCAATATGCCTTATGTTCTAGTTCGAGAGGTAAGTGACATGCTTTTCCATAAACCATTTTATACGGAGACATACCCATAGGATTTATGTATGCAGTTCTGTAGGCCCATAATGCATCATCAAGTTTCTTGGATCAAATCTTTGTAGATCTATTAAGTCTTTTGCAAAATTAATTTGAGCTCTCTGTTGCTCAATTCTACTTGACCACTAGACTGTGGGTGATAAGGGGGTGCAATTCTATGATTAACATCATATTTAGCAAGCATTTTTCGGAAAGCACCATGAATAAAATGTGAACCACCATCAGTCATTAAATATCTAGGGACTCCAAACCTCGGAAAAATAACTTCTTTAAGCATTTTAATAGAAGTGTTGTGATCAGCACTACTAGTTGGAATAGCTTCTACCCACTTAGTAACGTAATCAACAACAACTAAAATATCTGTGTATCCATTAGAGGCAGGAAAAGGTCCCATATAATCAAAGCCCCAAACATCAAATGGTTCAATAAAAAGTGAATAATTCATAGACATTTCTTGACGTCTAATAATATTACCAAAACAAACTTACGGGCATCCTTGAAGAGAGTAGGCCAATAAAAACCGGATTGCAATACCTTGTGTGCAGTTCTATCTTCGGCGTGGTGTCCTCCATAAGCCTCAGAGTGACACTTGCGTAGGATTTGTTCCTGTTCATGCTCAGGTACACAACGTCTAATAACACCATCTGCTCCTTCTATATAAAGATGTGGGTCATCCCAAAAGTAATGTCTCAAATCATAGAAGAACTTTTTCTTTTGCTGGTATGTGAAACTAGGTGGTATAAATTTAGCAACAATGTAATTAGCATAATCAGCATACCATGGTGCAGTACGAGAAGCATTTATGACATTTAATTGTTCATCAGGAAAGGTATCATCAATAGGTAGTGGGTCATCAAGAACATTTTCCAACCTAGACAAGTTGTCTGCAACGGGGTTCTCAGCTCCCTTTCTATCAATAATATGCAAATCAAATTCTTGTAGCAAGAGAACCCATCTAATAAGTCTAGGTTTAGCATCTTTCTTTTCCATAAGATATTTAATAGCAGCATGATCAGTGTGAATAGTTACTTTAGAATCAACAATATAAGGCCTGAACTTATCACAAGCAATTACAACTGCTAGGAATTCTTTTTCAGTAGTAGCATAATTTCTCTGAGCATTGTCTAAAGCTTTACTAGCATATTGAATAACATTTAATTTCTTATCAACTCTTTGCCCTAGAACATCACCTACAGCATAATCACTAGCATCACACATAGTTTCAAAGGGTAAATTCCAATCAGGTGGCTGAACAATAGGTGCAGAGATCAATGCTTTCTTAAGTATTTCAAATGCTTCTACACAATCATCATCAAAGACAAATGGTATAACTTTTTGTAACAAATTAGTCGGAGGCCGAGAAATTTTTGAGAAGTCCTTAATGAACCTCCTATAAAAACCGGCATGACGAAGGAAACTTCTTATACCTTTGATGTCTTTGGGACATGGCATCTTTTCAATAGCATCAACCTTGACTTTATCAACTTCAATACCTCTTTCAGAAACTTTATGCCCCAAGACAATACCTTCATTAACCATAAAGTGGGACTTCTCCCAATTCAAGACAAGGTTAGTTTCTTCACATCTCTGCAAAACTTGATCAAGGTTACTCAAGCAATCATCAAAAGAGGATGCATAGACGGAGAAATTGTCCATGAAAACCTCACAAATCTTTTCATAAAAGTCAGAGAATATAGCCATCATGCATCTTTTAAAGGTAGCATGTGCATTACATAAACCAAAAGGCATACGTCTATAAGCAAAAGTACCGAAAGGGCATGTAAAAGTGGTCTTTGATTGATCATCGGCTGACACAGGTATTTGAGAGAAACCAGAATAACCGTCTAGAAAGCAAAAATGTGTATGTTTGGATAATCTTTCTAGCATTTGATCAATAAAAGGTAAGGGGTAATGATCCTTTTTAGTAGCCTTATTTAATTTGCAGAAATCAATTACCATCCTATAACCTGTAATAATTCTTTGCGGAATCAATTCATCTTTATCATTAGGAACGACAGTAATACCTCCCTTCTTAGGGACACAATGGACAGGACTTACCCACTGACTATCAGCAGCAACAGGATAAATTATACCTGCCTCAAGGAGCTTTTGTATTTCCTTTCTTACCACTTCTTTCATCTTAGGATTCAGCCGTCGTTGATGATCACGAACGGGTTTGGCATCTTTCTCCAAATTTATTTTGTGTTGACATAGAGTGGGACTAATGCCCTTAAGATCATCAAGAGTATAACCAATAGCAGCACGGTGCTTCTTCAGAGTTTTCAATAATCTCTCTTCTTGATGCTCTGAAAGGTTAGAACTAATAATAACAGGATATATCCTTTTCTCATCAAGATAAGCATATTTTAGAGTATCAGGTAACAGTTTAAGGTTAAACACGGTATCACCCTTGGGTGGAGGAGGATCCCCTAGGATTTCAAGACGCCAATTGTGTTTCAGGATGGGTTCCTGTTTAAAGAATACTTCATCTATTTACCTTCTTTCATTCATAAACATATCGTTTCATGGTCTAGCAACTATTGTTCTAAAGGATCACTAGGAGGTACAGCAATAGAAGCAAGACCAATAATTTCATCCTTACTAGGCAATTCCTCTTCACGGTGTTGTCTACGAAATTTAGAAAAGTTGAACTCATGAGACATATCACCCAAACCAATAGTAACAACATCCTTTTCGCAGTCTATCTTAGCATTAACAGTGTTCCAGAAGGGTCTACCAAATATAATGGGGCAAAAGCTATCTTGTGGGGAACTGAGAACAAGAAAATCAGCCGGATATTTAGTTTTCCCACACAAGACTTCCACATCTCTAACTATTCCCATTGGTGAAATAGTATCTCTATTGGCAAGTTTAATTGTGACATCAATATCTTCTAACTCAGTAGGTGCAATATCATGCATAATTTCTTTGTATAAGTCAATAGGTATTGCACTAGCACTAGCACCCATATCACATAAGCCATGATAACAATGATCTCCTATTTTAACAGAAATAACAGGCATGCCTACCACAGGTCTATGTTTATGTTTAGCACAAGGTTTGGTAATTCTAGCAGTTTCATCACGGAAATGAATAACATGCCCATCAATATTATCAGCCAAGAGATCTTTAACAATAGCAATATTAGGTTCAACTTTAACTTGCTCTGGATGTGTATAGGTTCTAATATTGCTTTTACGAACCACAGTTGAAGCTTTAGCATGATCCTTTATTCTAACAGGGAAAGGTGGTTTCTCAACATAAGGAGTAGGAACAATAGGATCATTATAAGTGATTGTCTTTTCTTCAACTTTAATAGGTGCAGCTACTTTTACTTCTATGGGAGGGTGATATTTAAACCACTTCTCCTTAGGGAGATCAACATGAGCAGCAAAAGATTCACAGAAAGAAGCTACTATCTCAGAGTCAAGTCCATATTTAGTGCTAAATTTACGGAAAACATCGGTATCCATAAAAGATTTAACACAATCAAACTTAGGTGTCATTCCTGACTCCTTACCATCGTCGAGATCCCAATCTTCAGAGTTGCGTTTAATTCTCTCCAATAAATCCCATTTGAATTCAATAGTCTTCATCATAAAAGAGCCAGCACAAGAAGTATCGAGCATGGTGCGATTGTTATCAGAAAGTCGAGCATAAAAACTTTGAATAATTATTTCTCTTGGGAGATCATGATTGGGGCATGAATATAACATTGATTTAAGCCTCCCCCAAGCTTGAGCGATGCTTTCTCCTTCGCAAGGCCAAAAATTATATATATAATTGCGATCACGATGAACAAGATGCATAGGATAAAACTTCTGATGAAATTCCAATTTCAATCGTTTGTAGTTCCATGATCCCATATCATCACATAGCCTATACCATGTCAATGCATCTCCCTTCAAAGGTAAAGGGAATACCTTCTTCTTAATAACATCATCGGGTATACCTGCAAGCTTAAATAATCCACAAACTTCATCCACATATATTAGGTGCTCATTAGGATGCATTGTTCCGTCTCCTGCAAAAGGATTAGCTAGCAGTTTTTCTAACATACCCGAAGGAATTTCAAAGTAGACATTTTCATTTTCAGTACGTTTAGTACGTTGAGGAGCAACTCTTTGCTCTACTGGTCAGGGTGAAGATACCCCGAACAAGCCCCTCAGAGGATTACTTTCCATAGTAACAAGTGATAGTAAATTTCAGCACACTATATAATTTTTTCCTTACCAAATTCCACCTACCAAAGGTGCTTCACTCCCCGGCAACGGCACCAGAAAAGAGTCTTGATGACCCACAAGTATAGGGGATCTATCATAGTCCTTTCGATAACTAAGAGTGTCGAACCCAACGAGGAGGAGAAGGAAATGATAAGCGGTTTTCAACAAGGTATTCTCTGCAAGCACTGAAATTATAGGTAACAGATAGTTTTGTGATAGGATAATTTGTAACGAGCATCAAGTAACAAAAGTAAATAAAGTGCAGAAAGGTTGCCCAATCCTTTTTGTAGCAAAGGACAAGCCTGGATAAACTCTTATGTAGAGAAAAGCGCTCCCGAGGACACATGGGAATTATCGTCAAGCTAGTTTTCATCACGTTCATATGATTCGCGTTCGGTACTTTGATAATTCGATATGTGGGTGGACCGGTGCTTGGGTGCTGTCCTTACTTGGAGAAGCATCCCACTTGTGATTAACCCTTATTGCAAGCATCCGCAACTACAAAAGAAGTATTAAGGTAAACCTACCCATAACATGAAACATATGGATCCAAATCAGCCCCTTACGAAGCAACGCATAAACTAGGGTTTAAGCTTCTATCACTCTAGCAACCCATCATCTACTTATCACTTCCCAATGCCTTCCTCTAGGCCCAAATAATGGTGAAGTGTCATGTAGTCGATGTTCACATAACACCACTAGAGGATAGACAACATACATCTCATCAAAATATCGAACGAATACCAAATTCACATGACTACTAATAGCAAGACTTCTCCCATGTCCTCAGGAACAAACGTAACTACTCACAAAGCATATTCATGTTCATAATCAGAGGAGTATTAATATGCATATAGGATCTGAACATATGATCTTCCACCAAATAAACCAACTAGCATCAACTACAAGGAGTAATCAACACTACTAGCAACCTACAGGTACCAATCCCAGACTTAGAGACAAGAATTGGATACAAGAGATGAACTAGGGTTTGAGAGGAGATGGTGCTCGTGAAGATGTTGATGGAGATTGCCCTCTCCCGATGAGAGGAGCGTTGATGATGACGATGGCGATGATTTCCCCCTCCCGGAGGGAAGTGTCCCCAGAAGAACAGCTCTGCCGGAGCCCTAGATTGGTTCGGCCAAGGTTCTGCCTCGTGGCGGCGGAGTCTCGTCCCGAAAGCTTGCTTATGATTTTTCTTCGGACGGAAGACTTCATATAGCAGAAGATGGGCACCGGAGGGCCAACAAGGGGCCCACGAGGCAGGGGGCGCGCCCAGGGGGGTAGGGCGCCCCCCTCCCACCATCGTGCCCAGGGTGTGGGCCCCCTCAGGTATTTCTTCCGCTCAATATTTTTTATTATTTCCAAAAATAACTTTCGTGGAGTTTCAGGACTTTTGGAATTGTGCAGAATAGGTCTCCAATATTTGCTCCTTTTCCAGCCCAGAATTCCAGCTGCCGGCAATCTCCCTCCTTATGTAAACCTTGTAAAATAAGAGAGAATAGGCATAAGTGTTGTGATATAATGTGTAATAACAGCCCATAATGCAATAAATATCGATATAAAAGCATGCTGCAAAATGGACGTATCAATCCTCCAGCTCCATCACCCAAGTTCCAAGCTTTTCTCCCCTCCGCAACTCTTCCGACCATGGCCGGCTCCCAAGGCAAGTGAATGGTCTCCTCCGTTACGGAGGAGAACATCAAGGAGTTGCGGAAGGCGCGGTATTTAACCGCGGAAATCAGACATAGGCTTCCCGATCTGGGGCAGATCATCCCCACTTTGCGGCCCGGCGAGAGGGTGGTGTTCATCCCCCACTTCCTTCGTGGACTCGGATTCGCCCTCCACCCCTTTGTGTGGGGCCTCATGTTCTACTACGAGCTGGATTTTCACGATCTGGACCCAAATTCGTTCCTCACATCTCGGCGTTTATCGTCGTGTGTGAGGCCTTCCTTCGTGTTCCCCCACACTTCGGCTTATGGCTCAAGATTTTCAATGTGAAGCCGAAGGTGGTCGACGGGCAACATGCGGATTGTGGTGGCGCCATGGTGAGCAAACTCCCCGAAGCCAACTGGACGAAGGTGGTCTTCGTGGACACCGTCAAGATATGGCAACAGGAATGGTTCTATATCACAGAACCCCGCGGCCCTAAATGGGCAGCCGCCCTATCCTTCAGATCCGGACCCCCGCTGAGGCTCACATCCAAGACTGACAAGGGTCCGGACTGGGGGTTGGTCAATGAGCTCCTGCTGCAGCAGAAACGCGTCCAAGCCATGATAGCGAAGGACATTACCCTTGCTGATGTGATACAAGTGATGCTAATCCGCCGAGCACTTCCCTGCCAGCGGCGGTCCCTCAAGATGTGGAAGTTCAATCCGGAAGGGCCGCGGACCCTGCAACGGTTCTATGGCACAACGCATAAGGGGATCTGGAAGCTGCTTTTTAAGAAGTAGAAGTCATGGCCAAAGTCATCAGACGACACCGGCCTCGACTGAAACCATCCGGCCTCTGAGTTAAATTCTCAAATCTCTGAACATTAATTGGATCGTCCATACAAAGGAGAAGTATTGAATAGCCTATCCCCAAACAGGTCTGGATCAAGAAGGCGGAGCAGATTCGGTGTCCGGCTCCACTCACCGAAAACCCAGCCGATCCTCTACTAATGAGGATGCTGGTCCCGGCGTCATACCAGGCACCAGTAAAGAAGGGCAAGAAGAAGAAGAAGAAGAGAGAGGAGGGCGCTTCGGACGCAGTGTCCGGAGAAGCTGATGCCCAGTCCTCTCAGGAGGGCGACAACGATGATGACGAGGTGGAGGAAGAAGAAGACCTGCCCCGCAAGATCAAGAAGAGGGCGGCCTCCAAAGACCTGGAGGCCGAAGGATCGAAAAGGGAAAAGATTACCCTCTCCGACGACTCGGAGTTAGACGCTGAAGCCGATCCAAAGCACCATCGCCGGATTAAGCCCCGTCCCGACTCGTAAGCAGTCCAGGATTTTTCACATGCATACAATCTCTATGAACTAGAATGATAACTCCGAGTTCTGTTTTTTAGCCAGGCCCACGATCTCCCCAGCCATCCTCATTCTCGGGGGATCTGCCATCGGAGATGATGGAGAGCGAGTCGCCTCCACTAGCCTCCCCGCCGCATAAGGCTGGTGATGCTGAGGTGTCATCCCGTAGGCCCTCCCCAGACATTGAAGAGGCACGAGGGGTGACTTAATGGCGCTAGAGGGCAATACCTCAGCTGCCAAGGGACTAGGGGGTACGGCCCCCTCGGAGACCGGCGATGGGAGCCCTGATCAATCCATCCCCCAGCCGCATACAACTCCGGAGACCCACTTGGCTCCAGGGGCTAGTGAACGATTCCCTATGGGAGGGAGAGGAGCAGCAACCTCTGTTAATCCGGAGACGCAGAATACTGCGACGGACGTAACGCAAAGCGCATCTATTCTGGATGAGCACCGCATCCTGATGGATACAGTGGCTGAGAAGATTCAGTCTGTCAAGAGCGGGATAGACGAGGCCTTTACCAGCCTGCTAGCAGGCTTCGAGGTACGTAATGTAATGTTTTTGATCATTTTTACCCCGTACTGTACATCTAAGGATCGATAGTAATAAGATATCCAGCGCGGCCATGAGGGACGTCATAATCCGGTTGTGGCCGACCGAAGCCGTTCTAGATAGGTACTTCGGCCTTGCGCGGCGTCTCGTCGATGCGCTGCCCCGAATCGACGCCGTCAAGAGGTGGTCCTGCATAGAAGGAGCGCGGATGGCCTTTGCCCGTGTCAAGATGCACTGGGCGAAGATGAAGGCCGAAAGGTGACACTTGAGGGTCCGCCAGAAAGCAAGGACCAACACACACTGGAGCGCTATTTTCGAGGACGTACTAAAAGGTGCCTGCCTTGTAGAAGGCCAGTGTTCCAAGGATGTAGTGTTCGAGTGAACGAGTTCGAACTCTCCTGGAATTTGTTTTATGAACTAAGGCTTTTTGTAATATATTCATGTTTTTGGGAACAATATTATCCTCCTGTGCAGCCTTTTTTATATCTGAGAGTTCCCAGTCGTCGGCTTCGACCCCCATGTAGATACTACTAGGGTGTTCGGATTCGCACATGACGAGACTTGACCCAACATCTTGGTCCATAAAGGAGGTGTCAGTGCGGCAAACCAGGCAATCAGACTATATGGTTTTAGTGCTCTCACTTAGCCATAGGAGTTTGGCGATGGGTCTGCAAAGTAGCCCATGGTATGTATGCGGCAATACGGATACGGATGCGTTACATATGTGACCGGAAAACTGTCCTTTGTGTAATAAGGAAAAAATCGCTAAGAGATTTTAATAAGTCGCCGAGTGGCTGACCAGCTCCCGTCGTATCATTCTAGTCAGTTTTCGGCTTTCTCTACTGAGGTGCTTAACCGGATGAACCAGAAACACAATCGCAGTAGTTCTCCCTTTACTACCTTAGCCGATCAGGCAGAACGTAAGGTAGCAAACACAGGAGCCAGGCAACCCAACTACTGACCAAAGACATGATTCGGAGCCGATGCATATAGTGACGAGCACAAGACGCCGAATTGTGCTATAAAGCTGTTCGGACTTTTGTTTGGCGACTCGTGTGTCACCATATAGAGCCCCTGGTAGTGTGTGCCGAGGTGTGTGCGTTAGGCAACTGAATAGACGGAATAAAGTCTATAAGTAAATGGTATTACCGAAATAGGATTCTGGTTCACTGAAATCTTATTGATACGTCAAAGCGTAATCTTACAGAGGGTACCATAGTTACCAAGGCCAGTTTACATGCCAGGGGTCTAAGGCTAAGGGAGAAAGCTCTATACAGGTTCTTGAGTGAAGTTGTAGTATACAAAATCCTTTGTACTTCCCTGCCGCATGTCTGCGCCGCTCTCGCCTGAGCAAGAAAAAACACTTGAAAGAAATGGACTTCGACTATCTGCACGAAACCGGGCTCGGAAAGAGTACTTGTGAGTCCATGGGATGATTAAGTTTGGATTCCCCTGTATTAAGAAGAGAAAAATTAATTAAAGAAAGGGGAAGGCCTTATAGGGTCTAGCCGTACTGTAGGCCTGCCCGTATTGTGCCTCCGCTGATGTCCAAGGTATTTTGAGTGCGAAATTGTGCACACGCGACACAAATTTTGCGGATATGCATGGCAATCGACGGAGGCAAAACTGGTAATCCAGCTCTGGCATTGTCGGGTTGTTAGTATGCTGAATTGGCCGGCCTTGTGTGTATAGCCCGGCGGCCGAATGGCCAATGAGGTATGCGGCTTGAGAGACCCGCATTATACTTTGGCCGCGATGGCCGTGGTATGCTCCCCAGTACGGAGGGAGCGTTCCATGTTTTCGTTGACTGTAATGACGCCACGTGGACCGGGCATCTTGAGCTTTAGGTAAGTGTAGTGTGGGACCGCGTGGAAGCGAGCGAGCGCGGTTCATCCGGGCCGTGCGTGATAGCCGCTGCGGAAAGGGACAATGTCGAAGATCAAGTCTTCGCTTCAGATGTTGTCCGATGAACCGAAGACAACCTCTAATGTGATTGAGCCCGTGCAACTGGTCTCTACACCAGGTATTACTCCCTTAAAGGTGGTTTTAGTGGGCTCGATTCTTGACGAATCGATGCCCATTTTGCGGACAGTGTCTTGATAAAGTAGATTGAGACTGCTGCGGCTGTCCATAAGGACTCACGTCAGATCGAATCCGCCGATGATTGGATCGAGGACCAGAGCTGCCGAACCTCCATGATGCATACTAGTTGAGTGGTCCTTTCGATCGAAGGTGATTGGGCACTCCAACCATGGGTTAAATTTTGGGGCGATCGGCTCTATGGCATAGACGTCCCGTAATGCGCGCTTGCTCTCCCTCTTGGGGATATGTGTGACATATATCATATTCACTGTTTAGACTGGGGGGAAATTGCTTCTGTCCCCCTATGTTTGGTTGACGAGGCTCTTGGTCATCGTCGTCGCTGGGCGACCCCTTCCGCTTGTGTTCGGCATTGAACTTGCCGACTTGTTTAAAGACCCAACAATTTTTGTTGGTATGATTGGCGGGTTTATCAGGGGTGCCATGAATCTGGCTAGGCCGGTCGAGTATCTTGTCTAAACTGGATAGGCCATCTCTGGTTGCCTTGAATGGCTTCTTTCGTTGGCCGGATTTGGAGCCACTGAATCCGGCGTTGACCGCCATGTCTTGAGTTACTTCATTATTGTTTTGGCGCTTGTGCTTGTTGCGTCGTGGTTTGCCATTGCCGTCCCTGGGTTTGGAGGTGCCAGAGTCGCTGGTGCTATTGCTCCTACGAGCAAGCCAGCTATTCTTTCCCGCACAAAAGCGGGTCATAAGTGTGGTAAGGGCTGCCATGGACTTCGGCTTTTCTTGGCCGAGGTGTCGGGCGAGCCACTCATCTCGGACGCTATGTTTGAAGGCAGCTAGGGCTTCGGCGTCCGGACAATCCACAATCTGGTTCTTTTTTATTATGAACCTGGTCCAGAGCTGCCGGGCTGATTCTCCGGGTTGCTGGATTATGTGACTCAGATCATCGGCGTTTGGGGGCCGAACATAGGTGCCTTGGAAGTTCTCTCTGAAGGCATCCTCCAAGTCCTCCCAGCTGCCAATGGAGTTTTCTAGGAGGTTGTTTAACCAGTGCCGGGCTGGCCCTTTAAGTTTTAGGGGGAGGTATTTGATGGCGTGTAGATCGTCACCGCGAGCCATGTGAATGTGGAGGAGAAAATCTTCAGTCCATACTGCGGGATCTGTTATGCCGTCGTATGATTCAATGTTCATGGGTTTGAACCCTTCTGTGTACTGGTGCTCGATTACCTCATCGGTGAAGCATAGGGGGTGTCTGGCGCCTCTGTATCGGGCAACGTCCGGACGCAGTTCGGATGAAGTCCGTATGTGGTTTTCGGCCCGGGTGAGGTTGTGCTTGTCGCGCCAGGCCTGATGGCCATCTTCACGCGCTGGGGCATGCCCCCTTGATCCATAGATTGTTCTGGTCTGACCGGCTCTATTGTCCAGGTCTTGTCATAGGTCGTAAGTGTACCCTGCAGCCGCTGTCTCTCTGCCTCTACGGTGAGGTGGTGCGGGCTGGTGTTCAGCTTGAGTTGTCGCTCTGTCCCGGCCACGTGGTGGTCGGTCAGGTCCGTCCGCAGCGTTACGCGTTGGCGGTATAGGCTCTAGGGCCTCGTCATCAAATTGGGGTAGCAGCTTTCGCTTGGGGTAACTTTTTATTGGGCGGTCAAGGCTGTATTCCTCGGCTGCTAGGACATTAGTCCATCTATCATTGAGTAAATCCTAATCAGCTTGAAGCTGCTGCTGCTGCTGCTTCTTTTTCAAGCTTCTTGCAGTGGCTATTAGCCGGCGCTTAAAGCACTCCTGTTCGAGGGGTTCCTCCGGCACGATGAAGTCTTCGTCGTCGAGGCTCTCGTCCTCTTCGGAGATCAGAAGGTAGTTACTATCCTCTGAGCCCTCGTTCCCGACAGGATCGTCGGGGTTAACTTGCCCCTCCTCCACGTCCTCTAGTTCGGATGTGGGCTCAGCGGGGGCTTCGGGGTCTTCGGCGTTATATGGAGTATTATCGTCTCTGGTGCTGGTGTTACTGTCTTTGCCACGACGCGGTTTTGATCGGCGCCGCTGGCGTCGATGTTTTGGAGGTGCGTCAGCACGTTTGTCCTCCACCGGATCTTTTCTGCCGTCGTCGTCATCCTCTTTGGGCGTGTCCACCATATACACGTCATATGTGGAGGTGGCCGTCCAACGTATGGTGAACTGCGGGTCTTGGCCTTGTTCGTCTCCGGCATCGTCGTCCATGCCGTCGATGTCTTCGGAGGCGTAGTCCAGCATGTCGGTTATATCTTCGAAAGTGGCTATGAAGTGGGTGGTGGGTGGGACGCGAAATTTCCCGCTCTCAGCCCCTAGTCCGGGCTGGGCGTAATTCGGCCATGATTCCTCTATAATGGCGAGGGATCGCATTAAGTCCACAGCCTCGTTTAAGAACGTGGTTTGGACAGGGACAGAAGTTTCCTTGCCGAGCTCGCACGAAGCGAACCTCGCCGGTTCGGAGCTATGGTCCGGAGAAGAGTCCGACTGTGTGTTAACAGTTGGAGACACTATTCTCTCCGGTCCTCCGGTGTTGGGCTCTACAGCCGTAGAGAGTCCAGCGGGCTCTAGACTCCCGTCTTCGGACCAGGTGACGCGCTCCGGATCTATGGCCGGAGCGGTGGTTGGGACCGCGAATCCTTGGAAGATCAAGTCCCCTCGGATATCAGCGACATAGTTTAGATTTCCAAAACTGATCTAATGACCAGGGGCGTAGTTGTCGATCTGCTCCAGGTGCCAATCGAGTTGGCACGTAGTGCGAAGCCGCCGAATACAAAAACTTGGTGATAACCCACAAGTATAGGGGATCGCAACAGTTTTCGAGGGTAGAGTATTCAACCGAAATTTATTGATTCGACACAAGGGGAGCCAAAGAATATTCTCAAGTATTAGCAGTTGAGTTGTCAATTCAACCACACCTGCATAACTTAGTATCTGCAGCAAAGTATTTAGTAGCAAAGTAGTATGGAAGTAACGGTAACTGTGGCAAAGGTAACAGTAGCAGTTTTGTAGTGATTGTAACAGTGGCAACGGTAAAGTAAATAAGCGAAGAACAGTATGTGAAAAGCTTGTAGGCATTGGATCGGTGATGGAGAATTATGCCAGATGCGCTTATTCATGCAACAGTTATAACATAGGGTGACACAGAACTAGCTCCAATTCAACATTGTAATGTAGGCATGTATTCCGAATATAGTCATACGTGCATATGGAAAAGAACTTGCATGAAATCTTTTGTACTACTCTCCCGTGGCAGCGGGGTCCTAATGGAAACTAAGGGATATTAAGGCCTCCTTTTAATAGAGTACCGGACCAAAGCATTAACACAGAGTGAATACATGAACTCCTCAAACTATGGTCATCACCGGAAGTGGTCCCGATTATTGTCACTTCAGGGTTGCCGAATCATAACACATAGTAGGTGACTATAGACTTGCAAGATAGGATTAAGAATTAACATATATTCATGAAAACATAATAGGTTCGTATCTGAAATCATGGCACTCGGGCCCTAGTGACAAGCATTAAACATAGCAAAGTCATAGCAACATCAATCTCAGAACATAATGGATACTAGGGATCAAACCCTAACAAAACTAACTCGATTACATGATAAATCTCATCCAACCCATCACCATCCAGCAAGGCTACGATGGAATTACTCACGCATGGCGGTGAGCATCATGAAATTGGTGATGGAGGATGGTTGATGACGACGATGGTGACGGATTCCCCTCTCCGGAGCCCCGAACGGACTCTAGATCAGCCCTCCCAAGAGAGTTTAGGGCTTGGCGGCGGCTCCGTTTCGTAAAACGCGATGAATCTTTCTCTCTGATTTTTTTTCTCCCCGAACGTGAATATATAGAGTTGGAGTTGAGGTCGGTGGAGCTCTAGGGGCCCACAAGGCAAGGGGCGCGCCCGGGGGGCAGACACGCCTCCCACCCTCGTGGACAGGGTGTGGGCCCCCTGGCCTTGATTCTTTGGCCAGTATTTTTTATTATTTCCAAAACTAATCTCCGTTGATTTTCAGGTCATTCCGAGAACTTTTATTTCTGCACAAAAAGAACACCATGGCAATTCTGCTGAAAACAGCGTCAGCCCGGGTTAGTTCCATTCAAATCATGCAAGTTAGAGTCCAAAATAAGGGCAAAAGTGTTTGGAAAAGTAGATACGACGGAGACATATCAACTCCCCCAAGCTTAAACCTTTGCTTGTCCTCAAGCAATTCAGTTGATAAACTGAAAGTGATAATGAAAAACTTTTGCAAACTCTGTTTGCTCTTGTTGTTTTAAATATGTAAAGCCAGCATTCAAGTTTTCATCAAAGATTATGAACTAACCACATTCACAATAAAATTTAGGTTTCATGTTTACTCATGTCAATGGCATAATCAACTAGCGAGCAATAATAACAAATCTCGGATGACAACACTTTCTCAAAACAATCGTGATATGATATAACAAGATGGTATCTCGCTAGCCCTTTCTGAGACCGCAAAACATAAATGCAGAGCACCTTTGATGATCAAGGACTGACTAAACATTGTAATTCATGGTAAAAGAGATCCAGTCATAGTCATACCCAATATAAATTAATAGTAATGGATGCAAATGACAGCGGTGCTCTCCAGCTGGTGCTTTGTAATAAGAGGGTGATGACTCAACATAAAAGTAAATAGATAGGCCCTTCGCACAGGGAAGCAGGGATTTGTAGAGGTTCCAGAGCTCGGTTTTAAAATAGAGATAGATAATATTTTGAGTGGTATACTTTCATTGTCAACATAACAAGCGAGAGATGGCGATATCTTCCATGCTACACACATTATAGGCGGTTCCCAAACAGAATGGTAAAGTTTATACTCCCCCTCAACCAACAAGCATCAATCCATGGCTTGTCCGAAACAACGGGTGCCACCAACAAACAACAATCCCGGGGGAGTTTTGTTTGCAATTATTTCGATTTGATTTGCATAAAGCATGGGACTGGGCATCTCGGTGACCAGCCATTTTCTCGTGAGTGAGGAGCGGAGTCCACTCCTCTTGAGAATAACCCGCCTAGCATGGAAGATACAGACAGCCCTAGTTGATACATGAGCTATTCGAGCATACAAAGCAGAATTTCATTTGAAGGTTTAGAGTTTGGCACATACAAATTTACTTGGAACGGCAGGTAGATACCGCTTATAGGAAGGTATGGTGGACTCATATGGAATAACTTTGGGGTTTAAGGGATAGGATGCACAAGCAGTATTGCCGCTTAGTACAAGTGAAGGCTAGAAAAAGACTGGGAAGCGACCAACTAGAGAGCGACAACAGTCATGAATATGCATTAAAATTAATGAACATTGAGTGCAAGCATGAGTAGGATATAATCCACCATGAACATAAATATCGTGAAGGATATGTTGATTTGTTTCAACTACATGTATGAACATGTGCCAAGTCAAGTCACTTAAATCATTCAAAGGAGGATACCACCCTATTATACCACATCACAACCATTTTAATAGCATGTTGGCACGCAAGGTAAACAATTATAAACTCCTAGCTAATTAAGCATGGCGTAAGCAACTATAATCTCTAATTGTCATTGCAAACATGTTTATTCATAATAGGCTGAATCAGGAACGATGAACTAATTAGTCAATCATACCAGCTTCATACCAGCTTCTCTCATCTCAATTAGTCAATCATATATCGTCATTATTGCCTTTCACTTGCACGACCGAATGATGTGTATAATAATAATAGTGCACGTGCATTGGACTAAGCTGGAACTGCAAGCATTCAATAAATAGGAGAAGACAAGGCAATATGGGCTCTTGGTTAAATCAACAATAATGCATATAAGAGCCACTTCAACATTTTCATTATGGTCTTCTCCTCTCGACCCCCAAAGAACAAGAAAAGAAAATAGAACTATTTACACGGGAAAGCTCCCAACAAGCAAAAGAAGAACGGGAAATATTTTTGGGTTTTCTTTTAATTATGACTACTACAGGCAAGAAAGTAAACTTGCTAAAAGCTACTACTAATTTTTTTTTCTTAAGGTTTTTCGAACACACAAGATGAAAGCAAAAAAAGGAAAACAAACTACCATGGATAGTACAATGAAAAAGTATGAGCACCGACAACTAGCAATGAGTGTGTGAACATAAATGTAATGTCGGTGAGAAATACGTACTCCCCCAAGCTTAGGCTTCTGGCCTAAGTTGGTCTATTGCCACGGTTGGCCTAGCGGATATCCAAAGTTGTAACTGGGGTCGTACTGAGACGAAGCCTCGGGTTGCCACTGGTTGGCAATCTCTATCAAATTGTGGTTCCGGCTCTGGCTCTGTAGCTGGTGTGGGGTTTCGGTAGGCGTGAATGGCCTCCAGCGGAACAAGGTACTTGCCTGCAGATAAGTCAAACAAAGAAGGAGCAGGCAAAGTAATAGTCTCATGGTGATTTTTATCAAATATCAGTCTATAGTTAAGCTCCTTTTTCTTGTTCTTAACAATGAAATCATGTGCAACCATACTCTGGTAGTCTACAAAAACAGGAGGCAACAACTTTTCTTCTTTCACATAATGCCTAAGAGGTATGTTAAAGTATGGAGCGAGGCGCGAGGCGAAGATGCCTCCCAATATGGGGCCCTTCGTACGGTTAAGATTTAACCGCTTTGCAACAATAGCGCCCATACTAAATGTGTCATCACGAAACAGGGCATGGCACAAGAGAACAATATCAGTGGCACTTAGGTTGCCACTGTTTCCGCGGCCAATCAAGCATTTACTAGCAAATATTGCAAAGTAACGTAGGACAGGAAAATGTATGCTAGTAATTCTTGCATCAGAAATTTTCCTAGTTTCCCCTACAACAATTGTATCAATAAACCCCTCCACATCGTCACGATGAGGCTCCTCTATGCTGCCCGAAAAAGGCAACTTGCAAACCTCACGAAATTCAGAGAGGGGCATCTCCTTATACTCATCATATAAATAGAAATCCACCAAAGGTGGTGACCTCCTAGAATGGAAATGAAAATTTTGAACAAAGATATTAGTGAGTAAGAGATACTGTTCACGTTGGTCGTGGAGGAAGTCGGTGAGGCCTGCATTCTCAGCCAACACATAAAAATCATCATAAATCCTGGATGCTCTCAAGAAATCATCACAAGGCCATTCACATGGCCGAACTTCCGTGGTGCGAGGGAGATTATACTTGGGCCTCTCTTCTTATTCACTTTGCTTATCCTTCGAGCTTCGGCTCGAAGAACCCCTAAAAAATCTCTTCATCATTTTCGAAGTACAATCCCCCAAAGCAGTTTTGTGAGTGGGGCTTTGAGCAAGGAGATCGAAAATTGTAGCAAAATGAGCTAGAACTCGTGCTTGAGCTGGTTGGTGATTTTTTTGGGAGGAAGGAGTGTGTGGGTGCAGGAATAGGTGGAGGGGAGCCACCATGGGCCCACAAGGTAGGGGGCGCGCCCCGGGGGGGGTGGGCGCGCCCTGGACCCTCGTGGTCAGGTGCTTGCTCCCCCTGCTGTGTTCTTAGTGCCAGATATTCTCAAATATTCCAGAAAAAATCATATTTCAATTTCGGCGCATTTGGAGAACTTTTATTTTCGGGGTATTTTTTATTGCACGGATAATTCAGAAAACAGACAGAAAGTACTATTTTTGCTTTATTTCAACTAAATAACAGAAAGTAAAATGAGGGTACAGAAGGTTGTGCTTTCTAACTTCATCCATCTCATGCTCATCAAAAGGAATCCACTAACAAGGTTGATCAAGTCTTGTTAACAAACTCATTCCGAATCACATGAAACCGGAGAATTTTCGAATAGCACTAGGTTACCTCAACGGTGATATGCACATCCCCAATAATAAGAATATCATATTTCTTTTTGACAGTAGGAAGAGGAAATTCAAAACCTCCAAAAATAATCGATGGCATTTTTCCAATAGAGTTTATACTATGAACTTGAGGTTGTTTCCTCGAAAAGCGTGCCGTATGCTCATTATGATTAACATGAAAAGTGACATTGCCTTTGTTGCAATCAATAACAGACCCTGCAGTGTTCAAAAAGGGTCTTCCAAGAATAATAGACATACTATCGTCCTCGGGAATATCAAGAATAACAAAGTCCGTTAAAATAGTAACGTTTGCAACCACAACAGGCACATCCACAAATACCGACAGGTATAGCAGTTCATTTATCGGCCATTTGCAAAGATATTTCAGTAGGTGTCTACTTATTCAAATCAAGTCTACGATATAAAGAGAGAGGCATAACACTAACACCGGCTCCAAGATCACATAAAGCAGTTCTAACATAGTTTCTTTTAATGGAGCATGGTATAGTTGGTACTCCTGGATCTCCAAGTTTCTTTGGTATGCCACCCTTAAAAGTATAATTAGCAAGCATGGTGGAAATTTCAGCTTCCGGTATCTTTCTTTTATTTGTAACAATATCCTTCATATACTTGGCATAAGGATTCACTTTAAGCATATCAGTTAAAAGCATATGCAAAAAGATAGGTCTAATCATTTCAGCAAAGCGCTCAAAATCCTCATCATCCTTTTTCTTGGATGGTTTTGGGAGGAAAATGCATGGGTTTCTGAACCCATGGTTCTCTTTCTTTACCGTGCTTCCTAGCAACAAAGTCTCTCTTATCATAACGTTGCTTCTTTGATTGTGGGTTATCAAGATCAACAGCAGGTTCGGTCTCTACATCATTATCATTGCTAGGTTGAGCATCAACATGAACATCATTATTAACATTATCACTAGGTTCATGTTCATTACCAGATTGTGTTTCAGCATCAGAAATACAAATATCATTAGGATTCTCAGTTGTATCAACAACAGGTTCACTAGTAGCATGCAAAGTCCTACCATTTTTCTTTTTCTTCTTTTTAGAAGGACTAGGTGCATCTAAATTATTTCTCTGAGAATCCTACTCAATTCTCTTAGGGTGGCCCTCAGGATACAAAGGTTCCTGGGTCACTTTACCCCCTCTAGTTGCAACTCTAACAGCAAAGTCATTATTCTTACTATTCAATTCATTGAGGAAATCATTCTGAGCTTTAAGTACTTGTTCTACTTGAGTGGTAACCATACAAGCATGTTTACTAATGAGTTTAAGTTCATCTTTAACTCTAGACATATAATCACTCAAGTGTTCAATCATATAAGCATTGTGTTTTAATTCGCTACCAAAATAAGCATTGAAGCTTTCTTGCTTAACCATAAAGTTATCAAACTCATCTAAGCATTGGCTAGCAAACTTAGTAGGAGGGATTTCAGCTTTATCCTATCTATACAGAGAATTTACCTTTACTACCTGTGTCAGGTTATCAAGACCATGTATTTCTTCAACAGGCGGCAGATTAAGACCATGTTTTCTTCAATAGGAGGTAAATTCTTAACATCTTCAGCTTTTATACATTTTTCTTTCATAGATTTCTTTGCCTCTGGCGTATCTTCAGGGCTGAGAAATAGAACACCCCTTTTCTTCGGAGATGGCTTAGGAATTGGTTCAGGAAGTGTCCAATTTATTTTCATTGGTCAACATATATTCAATAGGATTTCATCTTCATCAACTGTTCTTTCCCTGAAAACACAACCAGCACAACTATCCAGGTGGTCTCTGGAAGCATCGGTTAGTCCATTATAAAAGATATAAAGTGTTCCATTTTTCTTGAGAGGATGATCAGAATACGGATTAAGTAATTGGAGAAGCCTCCCCCAAGCTTGTGGGAGACTCTCTTCTTCAATTTGCACAAAATTATATATTTGCCTTAAAGCAGCTTGTTCTTATGAGCAGGGAAATATTTAGCAGAGAAGTAGTAAATCATATCCTGGGGACTACGCACACAACCAGGATCAAGAGAATTAAACCATATCTTAGCATCACCCTTTAATGAGAACAGACATATTTTAAGGATATAATAGTAGCGAGTTTTCTCATCATTAGTGAACAGGGTGGCTATATCATTTAATTGAGTAAGATGTGCCACAACAGTTTCAGATTCATAGCCATAGAAAGGATCAGATTCAACCAAAGTAATTATCTCAGGGTTGACAGAGAATTCATAATCTTTATCAGTAACAAAGATAGGTGAAGTAGCAAAAGCAGGATCATATTTCATTCTAGCATTCAGAGATTTTGTTTCAGCTTAGCTAATAATTTCTTAAGATCACTCCTATCATTGCAAGCAAGAAAGTCTCTAGCAGTTTCTTCATCCATAACATAACCCCCAGGAACAACAGTGAATTCATATCTAGGGGGAGAATCTTCGTCATCACTTTCATCAATATTATCAGTTTCAATAATTTCATTCTCTCTAGCCCTAGCAAGTTGTTCATCAAGAAATTCACCAAGTGGCACAGTAGTGTCAAGCATAGAAGTAGTTTCATCATAAGTATCATGCATAGCAGAAGTGGCATCATCAATAACATGCGACATATCAGAATTAATAGCTGAAGCAGGTTTAGGTGTCGCAAGCTTACTCAAAACAGAAGGCGAATCAAGTGTAGAGCTAGATGCCAGTTCCTTACCTCCCTTCGTAGTTGAGGGATAAATTTTGGTTTTCTCGCCTTTCAAGTTCCTCATAGTGACCAGCAGATATAAATCCCAAGTGACTCAAAGAATAGAGCTATGCTCCACAGCAACGGCGCCAGAAAATAGTCTTGATAACCCACAAGTATAGGGATCGCAACAGTTTTCGAGGATAGAGTGTTCAACCAAATTTATTGATTCGACACAAGGGGAGCCAAAGAATATTCTCAAGTATTAGCAGTTGAGTTGTCAATTCAACCACACCTAGATAACTTAGTATGTGCAGCAAATTATTTAGTAGCAAAGTAGTATCGAAGTAACGGTAACAGTGGCAAAGGTAACAGTAGCAGTTTTGAAGTGATTGTAACAGTGGCAACGGTAAAGTAAATAAGCAAAGAACAATATGTGAAAAGCACGTAGGCATTGGATCGGTGATGGAGAATTATGCCGGATGCGATTATTCATGCAACAGTTATAACATAGGGTGACACAGAACTAGCTCCAATTCATCAATGTAATGTAGGCATGTATTCCGAATATAGTCATACGTGCTTATGGAAAAGAACTTGCATGACACCTTTTGTCCTAGCCTCCCGTGGCAGCGGGGTCCTAATGGAAACTAAGGGATATTAAGGCCTCCTTTTAATAGAGTACCGGACCAAAGCATTAACACATAGTGAATACATGAACTCCTCAAACTATGGTCATCACCGGGAGTGGTCCCGATTATTGTCACTTAGGGGTTGCCGGATCATAACACATAGTAGGTGACTACAGACTTGCAAGATAGGATCAAGAACTCACATATATTCATGAAAACATAATAGGTTCAGATCTGAAATCATGGCACTTGGGCCCTGGTGACAAGCATTAAGCATAGCAACATCAATCTCAGAACATAATGGATACTAGGGATCAAACCCTAACAAAACTAACTCGATTACATGATAAATCTCATCCAACCCATCATCGTCCAGCAAGCCTACGATGGAATTACTCACGCACGGCGGTGAGCATCATGAAATTGGTGATGGAGGATGGTTGATGATGACGACGACGATGGATTCCCCTCTCCGGAGCCCCGAACGGACTCCAGATCAGCCCTCCCGAGAGAGTTTAGGGCTTGGCGGCGGCTCCGTATCGTAAAACGCGATGAATCTTTCTCTCTGATTTTTTTCTCCCCGAACGTGAATATATAGAGTTGGAGTTAAGGTCGGTGGAGCTCCAGGGGGGCCACAAGGCAGGGGGCGCACCCAGGGTGTAGGCGCGCCTCCCACCCTCATGGACAGGGTGTGGGCCCCCTGGCCTTGATTCTTTCGCCAGTATTTTTTATTATTTCCAAAAAGAATCTCCGTTGATTTTCAGGTCATTCCGAGAACTTTTATTTCTGCAGAAAAATAACACCATGGCAATTCTTCTGAAGACAGCATCAGCCCGGGTTAGTTCCATTCAAATCGTGCAAGTTAGAGTCCAAAACAAGGGCAAAACTGTTTGGAAAAGTAGATACGACGGAGACGTATCACTTGGCTGGGGAGAAAAGCCTCCGTCAAAGCGGCATTGTTGTAGATGATCGATGGAGCCATCGAGCCTTTCGACGATGGCACAGTGGAACTGTCAATGAAAGCACCAATGTCGGTGTCAAAACCGGCAGATCTCGGGTAGGGGGTCCCGAAATATGCATCTAAGGATCGATGGTAACAGGAGGCAGGGGACACGATGTTTACCCAGGTTCGGGCCCTCTTAATGGAGGTAATGCCCTACTTCCTGCTTGAGTGACTATGATGGATATAGGGGTTACAAGAGTTGATCTACCTCGAGATCGTAATGGCTAAACCCTAGATGTCTAGCTTGTATGATTATGATTGCTTCTACGGACTAAACCCTCCGGTTAATATAGACACCGTAGGGGGCTAGGGTTGGTCAAGGTCGGTTTGCAGAGGAAGGAAACTACACATCCGGACACCAAGCTTGCCATCCACGCAAAGGAGAGTCCCATCCGGATATGGGAGAAAACCTTCTGTCTTGTTTCTTCATGGCCCATCAGTCCGGCCCATGTCACCTAAGCCGGCTCCCCGAGGACCCCGTAGTCCAGGACTCCCTCACTAAGCGCTCCCTGAAGTCATCCGGAATGGTGAGATAGAACTTCGTTTCCGACTGGCCACGACCATAGTTGCCCGATTTGTGCTCGTACTATGGACACATGAATGAACACCCATGAATCAGCTAGAACAAAAATGATTCCACAGCGATGGACGGACTGCGATAAGAGATGAGCGAATATTTCGCTAAGTTTATTACCTTTTCCATGAGAAAAATCCCCGGCCCAATCCCGCGGAAAACCCCAATCGACCAGAGTCTAGAATGTTGGTGCAGATAGGCGGCGAAAAGCGGTAGGGGCGAAATCCCATGCCGTTTCGAGCGCGACCTATGCCCGCCTTCAACAGCCGTCGAGCTTAGGGTGCAGAGTTGCGGAGGAGTCCGCGGCGAGTGAGTGGGGACGAAGTGGGCGAGGGTTTTCTTTTTTCCTTTTGCATGTGTGAGTGAACACACACGGTTCGTAGAGGCGACGGAGATGAATCGTGTGCGATAGTAAATCACCGAGATGGAATGTGAATCCAAATTTCCTTTGTCCTTCATCCATCAGTTTTTTTCTACGATGAACATAAACCCTGCTAATCACCGTGTTCAAATTTGACACTTTTCCGGGTTCATTTATATATTTAGGGGATTATGTGCATTTTGTAGTCATTAATGCACATATTTCAAATTCAAACAATTGGTGCTTGAAAAGGTGCACAAGAATGGTCTGGAAAACCATGCTCGTGCCATTTAGTAAATTCTCATGCCTGACAGATATTTCGATGAAATGTGTGGCAATAGTCAACCACAAACGTTTGTTTATTGGGTTTTCAACTGTAGGAAAAATGTAATAAATGCTTGAAAAACATGATGCCTGGCATGGTGTGCCATGGTATGACCTCATCATGCCTTGGTAAAAATTTGAGAAGGTTTGGCTTATGTCGTCATGCACGCCTTTCATAAATCGAACTATCACCAAAGAAGTTCTATGCTTTCGAGAGGGAAATCACCACAATTGAAGGGGAATCCAAATTTTCTTCGTTCTTTGCCCTGGAGTTTTTTCTACGACAAACATACACCTTGCAAATCACCGTGTTCAAATTTGGCATTTTTAGGCTCATTTAACATATTTAGGGGATTATGTGCATTTTCTAGGCATTTAACGCATATAAATCCAATCCAGCTACATGTGCACGGGTTTGCTGTGAGGGACGTGGATTGCCGTTCGATCGCTGCGCATCCTACAGTGCACACGCGCGATCCACGTGGCTGGGGTTCCGGCCAATCATAACGCAACACACAATAGGCTCAACGCACACTGTTTTCGAAAGCGACGGAGATGAACGTGTGCAATAATGAACGAGCAAAATTGTAAGGGAAGCCAAATTTCTGTTCTCGTTTGTCGTGGAGCTCTTGAATACCACCGCACTGTATGGCTGCCCGGCCCCTCCGTCCCAGAGCTCTCTCCAGGCGTCGTCCATGGCACCGCGGCGCACAGTAACTGGTAAGGAAGCGATGGCATCCCGCCGCGCCGCGTTCCTTGCCGCCCGCGACCGCACACATGGTAAGGAAGCGATGGCATCATGCCGCGCCGAGTTCATCGCCGCCGGCGGCCAGACAGTTACATGGGCGGACTTTGATGCTGCCATGGCCGAATGTGTGGTGGATCTAGAGGCGGCCAAAGCCGCACAGAAGGAGCGGAAAAGGCAGAAAGCAGTCAAGAAAAGAGAGTCCTGCCGCTGCAAGAAAAAAGAGGCCGCACGCCGTGGTGAGGAGAGCTTGGCGGAGATCGAAGCATGGTGGGCTGCCGCCTACATGGCCAGGAAGGAGAATGCCGGCGTCTGGCCAGCATACCCCGATGGCATCATGTGAGAAGTAGTTTAAGTTTGTAGTATTAACGAAAATTACCAGTAGTATTTAAGTTTGTAGTATTAACATACAATGTCGGTAAGAGCATCCTTTGAGGGATTTGAGCGTTGATTAGCATGTGTGCCCGTGTGCATTTTTTTGCGTTAATCATTAGAATCACAAAACACACGGTTTCTATGTCGTACCGATCTGCGTTTTTTGTGTTAATGATCCATAAGTCAGTTACCTTTGCGATGTTTCCTAATAAACCAGGCGTACCATTGACCGAAAAAAATCAACTACACGTGTACATTTTTTTGGAGACGGGATCGGCCAAGTTTCTTTTTTCTCGCACACGAGTATTTTATGCGCTTCGTCTATGTTGTGTGTTTCCCCCGCCCAAGTTTCAAGTTTCGCAATGAAATTTTCATTAGGCGCGCGATTTCAGAATTTATTCCTCCAACCACATCCCCACCCTCAGTATCCCCCCTCGCGCCTCCCCCTACCGGCATCTCAAACCGCCGCCGCCGCAACCACAACTTCAACCATATCTACGTTTTGCTCGGAACCAGTCAGGTAACCCACCGATCTCTATCACGGCCCCAGCCTGATTTCTTAGCTGGCGCCTGCAAAACATCCTCATGCCTCCAAATCCCCACCGCCAAGAGCTGATGGCGGTCCATGGCGCGATGGCCGTTGTGCGTGTTGACCCGGAGGAACACCTCGCCTCCGCCGCCTCCGCCGACATGGTACAGGCTCTGGCCCAGATGAAGTGCCCCAGCGACTACCCCCCAGGACTTAACAGGTAAGATCTGACCAGCTAAATCTTACCAATACCACTTGCAATGGCTATAATATGTACGGTTGATGTATTAAGCATGTTCGTGCCTTGTTTATTTCAGTACTGCGCACTGTGTGATGTTCAAATATTACCGTGTCCAGCTCAATTTCACCAATTCCAGCAACAAACTTACAATACATGACTCAGGATATCACCAGAGATGCTGCCCATTTGCTATTTTTAGTGGATGCTAACCCTGTTGTACTTAACATGCATGTCTATGTACTTACGCAGGGTCATAACGGCCGATGTTGTTGTTTGCCGTCGAGGTTAGATGCATCCCATATCTTACAATATTTCACATCATTTGTGCAATTGCAGTTTAACTTCTACCATTTACTGGTTGCCTGTAGGTACACATGTCGATGGCACTGATCCACGCTTCGACCCGGATGAACAGCTCGCCTCCGTCGTCGCTGACTTTGGGCGGGCTCTGGCCAAGATGAAAAATCGCAGCAACTACCTCTCAGGACTTACCAAACTCACCAATTCAATCTTACCAATACCAGTTGCAATTAGTGGCTATGTTCTGTACGGTCGATGTATTAAGCATGTTCTAGTAAACATGCCTAACACGTTTTTGCTACTTTCCCTACCTTTTTATAGACATCTCGGCCATTCTTTGCCCTGGCAGCACCTACCTTGTGATGTTTAACTATGCCAATTGCATTTTTATCAGTACCGGTTTCAATGTCTATTAAGCCTGTTGCAATTAACAGTTGAATCAATTTTTAAAGAGTTGTATTTCAACGGCTACAAAATTACAAAACATGACTTAGGATGCTGTTAAGTCTGTTGCAATTAACAGTTGTATCAATTTTTTAATCTGTCCATTTGCTACCATGCTACTATCCGCATTGAAGATATACTAGAGATGCTGCCCATTTGCTATTTTTTGTGTATGCTAACCCTGTTGTACTTAACATGCCTGTCCATGTACTTACGCAGGGTCATAATGGCCGATGCTGTTGTTTGCCATCGAGGTTAGCTGCATCCCATGTCTTACAATATTTCACATCATTTGTGCAATTGCAGTTTAACTTCTACCATTTACTAGTTGCCTGTAGGTACACATGTAAGTGGCACTGATCCACGCTTCGACCTGGAGGAATAGCTCGACTCCCCCGCCGCTGACTTTGGGCGGGCTCTGGCCATGATGAAGTGCCCCAGCAACTACCTCTTAGGACTTACCAAGTATGTACTCACCAGTTCAATCTTACCAATACCAGTTGCAATTAATGGCTATGTTTTGTACGGTCGATGTGTTAAGAATGTTGTAGTAAACATGCCTAACACATTTTAGCTATTTTCCCTACCTTTTTATAGACAACTGGGCCATTATCTGCTCTGGCAGCACCTGCCCTGTGATGTTTAACTTTACCAATTGCATTTTTATCAGTACCGGTTTCAATGGCCATTAAGCCTGTTGCAATTAACAGTTGTATCCATTTTTAAAGAGTTGTATTTCAATGGATACAAACTTACAAAACATGAATTAGGATGTTGTTAAGCCTGTTGCAATTAACAGTTGTATCCATTTTTTAATCCGTCCCTTTGCTACCATGCTACTCTTTCGCAATGAAGATATCGCTACAAAAGCTGCCGTTTTATTACCATTTGCTATTTTTGGTGGACGTTAACCCTGTTGTAGTTAACATTGGCTTTCCATGTACTTACACAGGGCTACAATGGGCGATGCTGTTGTTTGCTGTCGAGGTTAGCTGCATCCTATGTCTTATACACCATCTATTCCTAAATATAAGTATTTTTAGAGATTCCAATATAGACCACATAAGGAGCAGAATGAGTGAATCTTGATGCTAATATAAACTATATCTATAATTCTATATACATCCGTATGTAGTTCATATTGAAATCTCAAAAAAAATACTTGTACTTAGGAACATAGGTAGTTGTATTTTACATCGTTTGTACAATCTCTGTTTAGCTTCAAACATTTACTGGTTGATTGTAGGTACATATATGAGCAGTACTGATCCACGCTTTGATCCCTTTTGCGTATGGGGCAATGAGATATTCATGAACAAGCGTCAAGTGAGGAAACTAAGAAAGATTTTTAGGCGAAAGAAACGGGTGATTGGAAGCTCTTTATTTACACTTTGTCCAAGACAACAGTGAACTTTAGGATGGTATGTAATGTCTTGCCTTTTCCCCCTGCCCACAACAAGTTACTCTATTAGACCTCAGTATCTGATATTTTTCTCTTTTCAGTGGTTTCCGAAGCTATTTACTGATGATTACCTTGCAAACTACATCACCGGAGTGGAGGCAACTGAGGTTAAAGTATATAATTCATGCTACCATGATAATGCTCTAGGAGTTTTCCTGAAGGAGCTAAAGGATGGGCGGGCGATCGTCACAAGGGGTTGGACAAAAGTGGTTCGTGCCTATGGCATGCAGGAAGGCACATTATGGGCATTCCGCTTCTTCAACACCGTCGGTAGCCAAAATGATTTACACTTGTCTCTTCACCTTTACCGCCTTTAAATATTGTGATTCATCATAGTAAATTGCTGCCCAATCCTGTAATTACTAAACATATTGTACTGGCAATTTTATTTATGGATTCGTTGTCGAACCATTGTGCTGAGAATTTGAATTGCACGTTTCATATTTCAAAATTTCCAATTCGTATAATAAATTACAGGCAAAAATAAAAATATACAGGAGCTAATAAAATAATGTGCACACGGTTCGACAGAAAATAGCATGTGCGATGTTAAAAGAGAACAGACGGTCATGGAACTTTGCAAACGGTTCTGGCAGTAAAAGCGCTTGTGATGGATAGCCCAACGCCACACAGTTTTCTACATCAAATCGTGTGTGATGTAGTTCATAAAATCAAAGAGTTAACCAAGGCAGAGTGTGTGTGCTAGTTACACCTTTCATACATCAGCGTATACATAAAACTGTGTGGGATGTACATACGAACGGAAACGTTTTCCCTAGATTGACTGTGTGGGATGTACATCAGAACGGAAACGTATTCCTTGGATTGGCTGTGTGTGATATACATACGAACGAAAATGTATTTCTGGGATTCACCGTGTGGGATGTACATACGAACGGAAATGATTGGGTTTCAATGCCTCGCCCAATCGCACATGACCCCAGCCTATGTCCTAGGAGGGCCTATCCCCGACGATTTATGGGTCGTGTGGGAAGGACCCCCCCTATCGCCCACACTCACTTGGTGACGGTTACAAATGCCATCGCGGAAAGGGGTTAAATACCGTTTGTATAGCACCGACGCGTACCAGTGCGTGGATTGTGATTGATGATGGAGGGGGAGTAAACCTTTACTTTTATTGCTTGGGAACCACCACTAGCGTGCTTAGCATGGAAGATATTGATAACTGATAGTTGTGATGTAAATGAGAAGGGTGCATGTCCCAAAATATCATTTACCTCTGTTTTCAAAACTTGAGCTCTGGCACCTCTGCAAATCATTGCTTCCCTCTGCAAAGGGACTTTCTATTTACTTTTATGTTGTGTCATCACCTTCTAAAACAAGCGTCTGAACCTGAGAGCACTGTTGTCATGCTTATGCATTGTGTATAGCTAATGTTGGGTGCATCATGATTGGATCTTTTCTACCATGAATTACAATGTTTAGTCGCAGCTTGAACTTTGGAGGTGCTCTGCATTTATGTTTTGCGGTCTCAAAAAGGGCTAGCGAGATACCACTATTGTCAGATTATATCATGGTTGTTTTGATAATGTGTTGCCATTTGAGATATCTTATTATTGCTGCTAGCTGATTATGTCATTGATATGAGTTAATATAATATTTAAGAGTTATTGTCGGCATGGTTAGTTATAATGTTGGCTGAAAACCTAGGTGTTGTTTAAGCCTATTTATGCAAACAAGAGCAAAAGAGTTCGTAAAAGATTTTCTTTTTCACTTTTAGTTTATCAACTGAATTGCTTGAGGACAAGCAAAGGTTTAAGCTTGGGGGAGTTGATACGCCTCCAACGTATCTACTTTCCCTAACGCTTTTCCTCTTGTTTTGGACTCTAATTTGCATGATTTGAATGAAACTAACCCCGGACTGACGCTGTTTTCAGCAGAACTACCATGGTGTTGTTTTTGTGCAGAAATAAAAGTTTTAGGAATGGAACGAAACTTTGCGAGGATTTTTTATACAATAAATAAGAATTTTTGGAGCCAAGACCCACCGGAGGGGGGCACCTGGGTGGGCACAACCCACCAGGGCACGCACCCCCTCCTAGCACGCCCAGGTGCGTTGTCCCCACCTGGTGGCCCCGCAAACCCTGAAACCAACGCTATAAAATCCTATTTTTCTAAAAAAATCAGGGAGAAAGAATTACCGCGATCCACGAGACGGAGCCACCGTCACCTCCTGTTTTTCATCAGGAGGCCAGATCTAGAGTCCGTTTGGGGCTCCGGAGAGGGCGATCTTCGTTCTTCATCATCACCAACCCTTCTCCATCGCCAATTCCATGATGCTCCCCACCGGGAGTGAGTAATTCCTTCGTAGGCTCGCTGGTCGGTGAGGAGTTGGATGAGATTCATCATGCAATTTTGTTAGGGCTTGATCCCTAGTATCCAGTATGTTCTAAGATTGACGTTTCTATGACTTTGCCATGCTTAATGCTTGTCACTTTGGGCCCGGGTGCCATGAACTCAGGTCTGAACCGTTTATGTTATCATCATTATATCCATGTTCTAGATCTGATCTTGCAAGTTATAGTCACCTACTACGTGTTATGATCCGGCAACCCCGGAGTGACAATAGTCGGGACCACTCTCGGTGATGACCGTAGTTTGAGGAGTTCATGTATACATTATGTGTTAATGCTTTTTTCCGGTTCTCTATTAAAAGGAGGCCTTAATATCCCTTAGTTTCCAATAGGACCCCGCTGCCACGTGAGGGTAGGACGAAAGATGTCATGCAAGCTCTTTCCATAAGCACGTATGACTATTGACGGAATACATGACTACATTATATTTATGGACTGGAGCTAGTGCCGTATCGCCCTAGGTTATAACTGTCTCATAATGAATATCATCCAACAAGTCACCGATCCAATGCCTACGAATTTATCTTATATTGTTCTTGCTAAGGTACTACTGCTACTGTCACTATTGCACTTGCTACAAAAATACAGCTATCACTGTTACCGTCACCTTACTGCTGTTGCTATTATCAAAACTATCATACTACTTTGCTACTGATCACTTTGTTGCACATAATGAATTTCCAGGTGTGCTTGAATTGACAACTCAGCTGCTAATACCATCAAATATTCTTTGGCTCCCCTTGTGTCGAATCGATAAGTTTGGGTTGAATACTCTACCCTCGAAAACTGTTGCGATCCCCTATACTTGTGGGTTATCAGTCTCAACGTCATTAACTCCTCCCTGCTGCTCGCCGACGCCAGAACTCGCCGCAGCGAGCACGGGCACGACGCGGCCAAGCGCACAGTGCGCCCGTGCCCCTATGCTCGTCGCCACCAGAGCCCTGTGGTCGCATGAGCCACGACCTCTTCTCCCCCTCTCACTGATGCTCTTCATCGCCGTGCATCGCTTCCAGAGCTCTCCGGCAGAGCTCGGTCCCCACCTCCCCTCTGCCTATAAATAGAGCCCTCCCTCACCTCTCCGAGCTCCTCACCGCACTCATCCAACCACCACAGCATCGTAGTTAAGCCGCAGCCCAGCCGGGCAGGCCTCTGGCCGCCGTCCCCAACCCGAGCTTGCCGACGATCCCCTCCTGCTGCTCCCCATCCCTCCAGAGCCTCTCGAGCTCGTCTGACTACTCCGGCGTGTCCCTGGTGGTCCACTGGAGCTAGCCGACCCTGCTGAAGCCCCTGGAGTCGCCTAACCTCGTCGTCTGCTTCATCACCGTCGAACCCCATCGATAGCCGCAGCTGGAGACGCTGTTTCTGAGCATCTCCAACCACCTCTCGCCGTGTTTCGGGTACGTGTAGACTCGCCGTAGTCTTGCGCATCCACCCCTCCCTCTCAGATCGGCAGCCGACCTCTCCTCGCCGGAGAAATGCCGGTGACTCGCCGCCCCCACCTCTGTTTCTTCCCCCCTCTCTCTAAACCGGACGGGAGGGGCACGCCATCAGCCACTCAGCTGACCTCTCCTCGCCGGAGGCGCCCCGCGGGTTTACGCCTTCGACGTTACCCCCCCCCCCCCGATTTTTCTTTTCTTTTATATGTAGCTCACTTTGACCAGGAACTTTGACCACCTCTAACTCCTAAACCATGAATCCAAATGAGTTGATTCTTTTTGCGTTGTGTTTGTGTTGAAATATTCTAGCAGCACACCAAATTTGAGATTTTTCCTTGTTGTCTAGAATTTCTGGTGAATTTCAGAGTGGTTCCTGATATTTTTGTTTTCCTGTTTTAAATATTTTCAGAAGGAGAAGCTTGCCTAGAGGAGAAGCAGGAGGAGTGTGACCCTCCTCTGTGCTAAGGTAAGCCACACAAATATTTGCATGGTGTCATTTCAATAACTATGATTGTTTTCCAACTTGAATATGAATTATTTCATGCATTTAATCATTTAAATAACTTTGCTTAAGTTATTTCATAAGTCTTGCTTGATATGCTTAGCTTGCTATAGTACTTGATTGCATGTACTAGTTGGATGCAGTAGTGATACTTTGATAGCATGACTTTGGTTTGAGAATAACCGGAGTTATTTTCATATGATGCTTTATTATTCATATACTCATCATGCTATTATGATATCTAAAAATGATGAACTTAAAACCAGTGCTTCAAGATGATTAGTAGTGCATGCCTAGTGATTTTACGATGTTGATCCGTTCCATTTCGGTGATATGTGCTTACGGTTGCACTTCATATAGTTGCATGATCATGGCATACTATGGCTCGAGTTCTTTTATTTTCAAGTTAAACCTGATGATAATCCAACTTGAACATGATTGTTTATCGAGTCATGGTGCCACTGCATCGAGCTTCCCAGTGCAACCACATTTGCCTTTATGGGAAGGCCCTTATTCGGTCTGTTGTCATGCCTCTGATCGGTGCCTCCAACGAGGGAAGGTTATGGGCGTGCGGTCCCCTAGCCCGGTAAGCAGACATAACCTTGTGTGCCCATTGTTGTTATGGTACCTTGTCCCCATTTGGGACCGTTGATTGTTTTTCCACGACGGTGGCTGTTGGATGTCATTGGTTGACATCGGGGCCACCCGGGACTTAGCCCAGAGGAGAGTTGGTCGGAGTGGCCGAGAGAGTGTCATGGCAATGGGTTGGTTCTATTGGAATGCCGTTGGTCCACCCGAATGGGAGTGCGAGGCCATGGGTTCCGTGGTGTGGGTATTGTTGGGAAACGTAGCATGCAATTTCAAAAAAATTCCTACGCTCATGCAAGTTCTATCTAGGGTATGCATAGCAACGAAAGGGGGAGAGTGTGTCCACGTACCCTCGTAGAACGAAAGCGGAAGCGTTTGACAATGCGGTTGATGTAGTCGAACTTCTTCTCATTCCAACCAATCAAGCACCGAATGTATGACACCTCCGAGTTCTGCACACGTTCAGCTCGATGACGTCCCTTGAACTCTTGATCCAGCAAAGTTTTGAGGGAGAGTCCCGTCAGCATGATGGCGTGGTGATGGTGATGGTGAAGTGATCTGCGCAGGGGTTCTCCTAAGCACTACGATGATATGACCGGAGGCGTAAACTGTGGAGGGGGGCGCCGCACACAGCTAACAATTGTTGGTGTGTATACTAGCAGTGCCCCCCCACATATATATATATATAGGTTGGAGTGAAGGAGAGGCAGCCAAGGGGGTGCCCCAAGTAGGAGGAATCCTACTTGGGGTCCTCCAAATTCGGCCTCCCCCTTTCCTATTCCTATTCGGAGTAGGAAGGGAAGAGGGGCAAGGGGGAATCCTATTCCCTTTTTTCCTTTCCTCCCTCCCCTTTCCTTCTCCAATTTGGCCAGCCCATATGGGGGGCGCACCAGCCCCTTTGTGGCTGGTGTGTTTCCCCTCTTGGCCCATAATGCCCATATCTTTTGCCCAGGGTGCCTGAAACCCCTTCCGGTGACCCGATAAGTACCCGGTGCTTCCCGGAACACTTCTGGTGTCCGAATACTATTGTCCTATATATCAATCTTTACCTCTCGACCATTTCGAGACTCCTTGTCATGTCCGTGATCTCATCTAGGACTCCAGACAACATTCGGTTACCAAATCACATAACTCATACAATAACAAATCATCATCGAACGTTAAGCGTGCGGACCCTACGGGTTCGAGAACTATGTAGACATGACCGAGACACCTCTCCGGTCAATAACCAATAGCGGAACCTAGATGCTCATATTGGCTCCTACATATTGTACGAAGATCTTTATCGGTCGAACCGTAATGACAACATACGTTATTCCCTTTGTCATCGGTATGTTACTTGCCCGAGATTCGATCGTCGGTATCTTCATATACTTCAATCTCGTTACCGGCAAGTCTCTTTACTCGTTCCATAATACATCATCCCGCAACTAACTCATTAGTCACATTGCTTGCAAGGCTTCATATGATGTGTATTACCGAGAGGGCCTAGAGATACCTCCCCGATACTCGGATTGACAAATCCTAATCTCGATCTATGCCAACCCAACAAACACCTTCGGAGATACATGTAGAGCATCTTTATAATCACCCAGTTACGTTGTGACGTTTGATAGCACATAATGTATTCCTCCGGTATCCGGGAGTTGCATAATCTCATAGTCAAAGGAATATGTATATGACATGAAGAAAGCAATAGCAATAAAACTGAACGATCAATATGCTAAGCTAACAGATGGGTCTTGTCCATCACACCATTATCCTAATGATGTGATCCCGTTCATCAAATGACAACACATGTCTATGGTTAGGAAACTTAACCATCTTTGATTAACGAGCTAGTCTAGTAGAGGCTTACTAGGGACACTGTGTTTTGTCTATGTATCCACACATGTATCAAGTTTCCGGTTAATACAATTCTAGCATGAATAATAAACATTTATCATGAAATAAGGAAATATAAAATAACAACTTTATTATTGCCTCTAGGGCATATTTCCTTCAGGTACAGTGTACTAACCTCTGCAGAGTGTTTATTAAATCTATCGATAGCCGCGTCCTCGGTTACGGACACAGCTCGTAAGTAGGTCATACCATGGATCAACATAATTAAGTTAATCTTGCACACTAAAGTTATATGGTTGGCACTGGTTATGTGATGAGATTGTTGAGAATATGAAGATGGTCGTTGTTGTGGGAACTAAAGTGTTGGTTTCGTTTGTGATCCGGGAGTGATCACCGTATTGATGATGTTGGTTACAAGTTAACCCGTTTGGTAAGAGAGTCCGAGGGACTCGGTGCACAAGCATGATTCACGACATGAGTAGTCTGTTGTAGACTAGCATTTAACCTGCTTAATAATCATGTTATTGTTTGCCATTATGCTTTTACTTGTTGTGAGCTTGCAAGTACATTCAATGTACTGACCTAGCGTGTCATGCCAGATTTCAGGAAAGTCTTACCAGATCAGAGTGCTTCCCGTGTCTACACCGTGTCCACATCGGTGTCCCTGTGCTATGGAGTTCCGCTTCGTCGTCATTCCGCTGCCGCATAGTTGTCGTGATCGAGGCCCCCTTCATGTTCATTAAATAATGTCCATACTGTTCAGCCGCACCGTGTGTGCCGCTTGGCCTCGCTATCAAATGTAATATCAAAGATGTTTATGCTAGCATCAATAAAGCGGTTGTTTTCTGTACCAAGTTGTTTTGTGTTGCCAGAAGATTAGATCTATGGGCGGCTGGCAATGCAAGGTAAACCAGTCGCTCCGAGCCGGGGTGCCACAACACTTGGTATCAGAGCCAAGCTGACTGTAGGACACGCTAGACCGCCAATGCGTTAGTTGAACGGTAGCTAGTTTAGCTTTGAGTGCCGATAGTTTTTGCATCTGGTTGCTGCATTGCATGCGTTTGATTTATTGTTTTTACTAAATGACTAACGGTTGTGAGTGTAGATGGCTCCAGTGTTGTATGCGTGTCAGGTGGAGCTGGCACCGTACACTTCACCGCACCTTCTTCGGCATGTATGGCGTCGACTCTATCCTCACGGTGATGACCCATTGTATGAGGTGTACCGGGAGCACCTAGTAGCCTAAGTATTCGAGTATCACACCGTGGTTACCCTGCACTGCAGTTCGACGTCTAGCACTTACACTCGTTCTTCTAGGAGTGGTTGCGCTTCTACACCCGCTCAGGCTGTTCAATTTGCTGCGTTTGAGATTCTCGTTGAGCTACGCTATAACGAGATCCAGATGTAGACTCACCCAGGTTTCTACTACTACCCATCCCTGCACGATGATGGTCGTGTTCACTTTCCTATCATTGATCCGGCGGTTGAGAGTCCTGCTAGCCACCTTTCTTGCTATATCACTGCTAGTTATCTTTTGATTCACGAGCTGGCCCGAGATCTGACTCGTGCTCGCACTGCTTTGGTGGCCACTAGGTCCAGTCCCGCTCCACCTTCCATAGGATTTACCCCCTATATTCCACCAGTTTCTAGCTCGCCAGTCACCCCGGTTACTCCTTCGAGTAGCTCGGGCACCTCGACTGTGACTCCCCGCAGTGCCCCTGTCGAGTGGGCTTCACTTCTCGCTACTCCTACAGCCCCTATGCTCCAGCCTCATCCCGCACCTGCCCCTGAGTGAGAACCCTCAAGGCAGCGTTGTCGTGTTAACTTTAACCCGGAGGTTTCCGTTAACGTCGTCAATTCAGGATCCGAGTCCAGATCAGGAGAGGACCCAGCAGGACCAGCTGAGCACTAGATCGTCAGAGTATCCGAGGTTGTCATGATACATGGATGTACAGATGTAGTCGTAATTGTCATGATGTTTACTGTATGAGCATAGTCGTACCCGTCATGATGTTTCCTTTCATGTATGAGTCTATGTATAATTATGTTGGAACTTTTTATTATTCGCCTTGATTTCTTGTTGCTTTCTTTCGGGTTTTGTCACTTGCTTTTCTTCCCCATTTCTGGATGTTGCTCATCTCGGTTGCTTCATATTGGGAAAAACAAATAATAGGATGAAGCATGGAGGCAGCAGCAGTCACGCTGGTGAGGATGTCCCTGTTCGTCACTCAGCAAGACAGACAGGGCATTCCCCCGAACCATATCCTCAACCACCCCCTGCACCGCCACATCCGCCAACCACTAAACAAATCATGCGCATGTTCGAAGAGAGAAGAAACAACGATCTGCTTGAGCTATTGAAAAGTGTGCAAGCTATGGTTGGGCAGAATGGAAATCAAAATGGCCATCACTCCAAACTCTAGGACTTTCAGAGGACTAAGCCTCCCAGTTTCAGTCAAGTTACCGATCCTTTGGAAGCCGATTATTGGTTGCGTACTATTGAGAAGAAGCTTGAAATTGCTCGTACCGAGGAAGCCGACAAGGTTCCATTTGCTACACACTATCTTGAGGGACCTGCTGCTATTTGGTGGGACAATACTAAAGCTATGTGGCCAGCAGATGAAGAAATTACATGGGATAAGTTCAAGGAAAAGTTCCGCAGGTACCACATCCCCACCGGTATCCTGAAAGTTAAACAGCGGTGGGAAAGGTACCACATCCCCAAGACAGGAAAGGAAAAGTTCCTAGCCCTCACGCAAGGTAACTTATCTGTCATTGAGTATTTGAATAAGTTCAACCATTTGGCTCTCTATTCCCTATATGATGTGGCCACCGAAGAAAGAAAGATCGACAGATTCCTTGGAGGACTGAACCAACGCCTCAGATGCACTCTCAGTATGCTTGATTTTACGGATTTCCAGACTCTGGTAAACAAAACCCTGAATGCAGAAAGGGACCACAAGCTTGTTCAGGACAATAAGCCCGCCTATAATGACCATAAATGCAAGTTCGAGCATAAGAAGGATGGACAACCAGTGCAGAAGGCTCGTACCTGGCAGAAGACTCAGGTTGAGTACAAGCCCAATTGGCAAAAGAATGTTAACAAGACTACTACCCATGTCAAGAATATCGTGACCAGCACAGTACGCGAAGATTGTCAGCGTAACAATGCATGTTTTTCTTGTGGACAAACCGGGCATTACGCCAGACAGTGCCCCAAGAGCGGCAAGTCAAATGCTCCATTTAAGCCGCAAGTCAACCGCACGGGACCATAACCTGGCCAAAAGACCATCCAAGGGCAAGTTCACCACCTCTCCGCAGACGAAGCCCAAGAGAACCCGGAAGTCGTCATTTGTATGTTTCCTGTTAATATCATACCTGCAATAATTTTGTTTGACTCTCAGGCTTCCCACTCTTTTATTTCGCGGAGTTTTGTTGCCCAAAACAAGTTTCTTGCTGATTTTGGGAAAGAGTATGATGGTACAATCCCCGAGATCCGTGCTCAAAAGCAATCTGGCCTGCCGCAGTTTGGAGATTGACATCAAGGGAGTCATCTTCCCAACTTCTTTGATAGTCATCGAGTATGCCAAGTTGGATATTATTTTGGGAATGACCTGGTTAACCCAATACGACTAGAGAAGTCACATTGACAAGTCGGGAAGGCCAAACAACCCAATTCTTTGCTTGAAGAAGAATACCCGAGAAAGAAATGGTCTTCGCAGCTCAAGCTAAAGAGTTGGATCTAATTCCTGTGGTCAGTGAGTTTCCAGATATATTCCCTAAGGACCAGATCGTGAGCTTGAGTTTGCAATTGATCTTGTGCCTGGGACCACACCTATATACAAGAAGTATTATCGGATGCCTTCATCCGATTTAGTGGAGCTGAAGAAATAGCTTGATAAGATGCTTCAGAAAGGATACATTCGTCCGAGCTCATCACCATGGGGATCACCCGGAATCTTTGTGGACAAGAAAGACGACAGTCTTCGGATGTGTGTGGATTACCGTCAGTTGAATGCTGTCACTATCAAGAACAAATAACCACTTCCGATGCTTGATGACTTGTTCGACCAACTTAGTGGGGCACAGGTATTCTCCAAGATTGATTTGAGGATGGACTTGCGTGCCTGAACAAGGAGACCTGCGAAAGAAGATCTTGATAGAAGCGCATGAATCTTCGTACTCAATTCATCTAGGAGGTACCAAGATGTACGAAGACCTTCGTCAGGTATTTTGGTGGGACAGAATGAAGAAGGACATCGCCTATTTTGTTACCAGTTGCGACATTTGTAACAAGGTGAAGGCGGAACATCAGGAATCCGCCGGACTTCTCCAACCTCTACCCATCCCGCAATGGAAGTGGGACGATGTCTGCATTGATTTCATCACAGGCTGCTAAAGACTCACCGAGGCAATGATGCAGTTGTTGACACATGAACACGTCATGTGTACCCTCGACGCCGGGGGTGATGCACCACAGCTCACGTCGAAGGAGACCCGACCGACTGCGCGATACGCAAGACAGTCGGCGGGCGCTTTGCAAACCAGAAAACCCCACACTCCCGGGAGGGACCCCGTCAGGGAGTGCGGCGGCTATGGGCTGCCCTAGGTCGATTCGCTCGCCCCTAGAGCCTCGGGATTCGCAGCTCTCAAACACGAAGAACAGCGAAGAACAAGAGAGAAAAACGGTGGAGAGATAAAACGTAGATGAAAAAGTAGTATATTGATTTGTTCGATTGTGTGTTGTTTAATCGGCCTTCACCCCCAACATATATAAGAGGCGGCTGGACTTCCCGTACAAGTAAAGGATTCATCTAGGCTTTCCTTACACGAAAAATTGCATAAACTCACGTCCTAGAGTCCTAGATTTATTCCAACTCGGATTCAATCTGAATCTGGCCCAACTTCTGTCTTCCTCCTTGCGCGGGCCGCCGAGCTTGCATATGATCTCCGATCAAGACGGCCCAAATATCAAACTTGTGCGCCTCGACGATACGAACAACCCTCATGTTAATCACTTTTTCAAATAAGGCCATCTTGAATACTTTTAGAGGTCATCTTTACCTTCCAGTCGCACTCGGTCTTGCAGTAGACAAGATTATCCGAGTCTCGTAGTGAATTTGCAGGCCATATACTATCTCTAATGATGATGACTCCAAAACCAAAGTTTACTGTCTTGATGATACGCACAACTTCTGTATTGAACACTTCTTCATCCGAGGCCATCTTGATAAACTTTCGGGCACATGTTCAGTTTCACTCGGATTCGATCTTATCCACTCGGATATTACAGACTTTCGCTCGGATCGTCCGACTGGACTTTTTCACTCGGAAGACAATCTTTCACTCGGATTACTATATTTCCACTCGGATGACTATATTTCCACTCGGAAGGCAATATCTTACTCGATCGGCAAGTTTTCATTCCGATGGTAATCTTTTCACTCGGAATATTTTCACCTGGAGGAAAATTTCACTCGGATGACTATATTTTTACTCGGATAATAATAAGTTCATCTGGTCAGCAAACTTTCACTCGACCGGTAAATTTTCACTCGGATGGTAAACTTTTTCACTCGGATTTTCGACTGAAAACACAGCCTGATCTTGTCTTGCCTCCCCAGGTCGCATACTAACTCGGATCGAGACAACTTATATATGAAAATCGATCGTCTTGACGAGACAAAAAACTTTCATGATGAACACTTTTAGATCTGAGGTCAGCTTGAAGGGCTAATTGCTCACGCATTGTAGCAGACACCCATCAACATGTGTCTGATGTCTAGCATAATATTTTGATTCCTAGCTGGTCCGCACCATACTGACTGTAACTTTTGCATACGAACACGGTTTGAGATGATTTATATATGAAAATCGATTGTCTCGACGAGACGAAGACAATTCCTTTAGAGTACTCCTTCATCTGAGGGCATATTGAGGGCATAATCGGCCGAAAAGCACTCAGAACACTAAATTTTGTCACTCGGAGTACAACTTCGGCCACTGAGATGAGGTCGAATGGCGATAGCCTTAACATCAAAGTTGTTCCACTTGACGATGTGAAACTTTCTCATGCTGGAAACCCTTTCACTCTGTATCTTGCCAAAATCAGGTGTCAACAGCAGTATGGGTTGTCGTGGATATGCTAACCAAGGTAGCTCACTTCATTCCCATCCGAACTACATATCGAGCCGATCAAATCCCACAGATATATGTGTCCATAATCGTCATTTTGCATGGAGTGCCAAGAACTATCACTTCTGACCGAGGTTATGTCTTTACCTCAGCATTCTCGTCATGTCTCCATCAAGCTTTGGAGACCGCACTAAAGTACAGACCGCCTATCACCCTCAGACAGACGAGTAGACCAAGCGAGTAAATCAAATTCTTGAAGATATGCTCCGAGCATGTGCTCTAGCCCAAGGACCCAAGTGGGAAGATTGTCTACCTTATGCAGAGTTCTCATACAACAACAGTTTCCAGACCAGTCTCAAGATGTCACCCTACGAAGCTCTGTATGGCCATAAGTGCCGCACTCCGCTAAACTGGTCTTAAACCGGAGATAGCCGCATTTTCGGAACTGGCTTAATGATGGAGGCTAAAAAACAAGTCAAGGAGATTCGAGATAGACTGCAATTAGCCAAGTCCCAACAAAAGAGCTACTATGACTCAAAGCATCGTCAGATTAGTTTCGAAACCCGAGAGTATGTTTACCTCCAAGTCACACCTATGAAAGGAGTCAAGAGGTTCCAGAAGCGAGGAAAGCTTGCACCCGGATATATTGGTCTGTTCCCAGTTATGTCCAGAGTTGGTACAGTTGCTTATCAGTTGGAACTACCATTGGAATTGTCAGAAGTGCACAATGTGTTCCATCTCTCACAGTTGAGAAGGTGTATCTCGCCACCCGAGAAAAGGACTGATATGGCAAAGATAGAGCTTGCTAAGGATTTAACCTATGAGGAGAAACCATTCCGAATATTGGATGAAACGAAAAGAGTCACTCATAGTAAGGTAATTAAGTTTTATAAGGTGCAGTGGGAGCATCACACCGAGGAAGACGCGACTTGGGAAAGAGAGGACTTTTTAAGAGCATCCTATCCAGAATTGTTTTCCCGAGCAACCGAATCTTGAGGACGAGATTCATCCTAAGTGGGTGAGGTTTGTGACACCCTGGTTTTTGTTGTTTTTCTTTTTCTGGACTTCATTGCCTTTTGATTTGAATTTGGAGTTTAAAATCAACTCAGTTCGACTAAACCACTTGGGCATTTCTTTGATTTTCACCCAAGTGACTCAACTCCCTCTCAAACACCTCATGTCCTCTCTGATATATCAAAATATGGCTATAGGAATATTTTTCTTAAATGAAAAATATTTATTTTCTCTCTGAAATCACACTTCAGTCACATTTTCTCCAAAGCAACCCTCATTTTTTCTGGCCCATAAAAATCTGAAAAAATTCCTGAATTTTCTTTGGACCTTGGCACACCTCCCTGTGTAAAAATATTTCATGGTTATGTGGAATATTTTTGCTACAGAAAATCGTTTCTGTTCCTGAAGTGCATTATTCTTTGATCCAATGAAGCTGAAACTTTTAGGACTTCCTTACCCTCCTAAGAAACCCTTAACCACCAAAAATGAGCTCCTAACTCCCTCTTGATTTTGCTCTATTAACCTCCAAAGTTTCTGTCCAGAAACTTGCCAAGAGTCTACAGTCACACCCAGTCGACCTGTGCTTAACTCAGTTGTGTGGATCGATCCAGCCTTGCACGAACAACACCCCAGACATGAATTTAATGCACTACGTCGCGTGGTTCCAGAGTTCACTCGGTGACCGCGTGTGGCCAAGCGCGCTGGCATGCGTTCGACATGCTCTGGATGCCGCCGACGCCTCTGTTGCGTCTATGCTCGCTTCCCTGCTCGCTGCAGCATGCCGCACCGCACCACCATCCTCGTCTCAACGCCTTTAAATCCTTCCTGCCGCTGACCGACACCGGAGCTCGCCGCAGCGAGCACGGGCACGACGTGGCCAAGCGCACAGTGCGCCCGTGCCCCTGTGCTCGTTGCCACCCGAGCGCTGTGCTCGTCTCCGCCCTCCCATAGTGGTCGCGTGAGCCACGGCCTCTTCTCCCCCTCTCACTGATGCTCTTCGTCGCCGTGCGCCGCTTCCAGAGCTCTCCGACGGAGCTCGGTCCCCTCCTCCCCTCTGCCTATAAATAGAGCCCTCCCCCGCCTCTCCGAGCTCCTCACCGCACTCATCCAACCACCACAGCACCGTAGTTAAGCCGCAGCCCGGTCGGACAGGCCTCTGACCGCCGTCCCCGACCCGAGCTCGCCGGCAATCCCCTCCTGCTGCTCCCCACCCCTCCAGAGTGTCTCGAGCTTGTCCGACTACTATGGCGTGTCCCTGGTGGTCCACAGGAGCTAGCCGACCCGGCTGAAGCCCTTGGAGTTGCCTAACCTCGTCGTCTTCTTCATCTCTGGCAAACCCCATCCGCAGCCGCCGCTAGAGACACTATTTTCGAGCATCTCCGACCACCTCTCGCCGCGTTTCGGGTACGTGTAGACTCGCCGTAGTCTTGCGCATCCACCCCTCCCTCTCAGATCGGTAGCCGACCTCTCCTCGCTGGAGAAACACCGGCGACTCGCCGCCCCCTCCTCTGTTTCTTCCCCCCCCCTCTCTAAACCAGATGGGCGGGGCCTGCTGTCAACCACTCAGCCACCCCCGAAGCGGTATAAGTGGAGGCGCCCCACGGGTTTACGCCTTCGACGTCACCCCACTTGTTTTTCTTTTTTTATATTTAGCTCAGTTTGACCAGGAACTTTGACCAGCTGTAACTCCTAAAGCATGAATCCAAATGAGTTGATTCTTTTTGCATTGTGTTTGTATTGAAATAGTCTAGCAGGACACCAAATGTGAGATTTTTCATTGTTGTCTAGAATTTCTGGTGAATTTTAGAGTGGTTCTTGATATTTTCCTTTTGTTGTTTTAAATATTTTCAGAAGGAGAAGCTTGCCTAGAGGAGAACCAGGAGGAGTGTGACCCTCCTCTGTGCTAAGGCAAGCCACACAAATATTTGCATGGTGTCATTTCAGTAACTATGATTTTTTGCAACTTGAATATGAATTATTTCATGTATTTAAATCATTTAAGTAACTTTGCTTAAGTTATTTCATATGTCTTGCTTGATATGCTTAGCTTGCTATAGTACTTGATTGCATGTACTAGTTGGATTCAGTAGTGATCTTTGATAGCATGACTTTGGTTTCAGAATAACTGGAGTTATTTTCAAATGATGCTTTATTATTCATATACTCATCATGCTATTGTGATAACTAAAAATGATGAAGTTCAAACCAGTGCTTCAAGATGATTAGTAGTTCATGCCTCGTCATCTTATGATGTTGATCCGTTCCATATCGGTCATATGTGACTACGGTTGCATGTCATATAGTTGCATGATCATGGCATACTATGGCTCGAGTTCTTTTATTTTCAAGTTAAACCTGAGGATAATCCAACTTGAACATAATTGTTGATCGAGTCATGGTGCCACCGCATCGAGCTTCTGAAGGAAATATGCCCTAGAGGCAATAATAAAGTTATTATTTATTTCCTTATATCATGATAAATGTTTATTATTAATGCTAGAATTGTATTAACCGGAAACATGATACATGTGTGAATACATAGACAACACAGAGTGTCACTAGTATGCCTCTACTTGACTAGCTCGTTAATCAAAGATGGTTATGTTTCCTAGCCATAGACAATGAGTTGTCATTTGACTAATGGGATCACATCATTAGGAGAATGATGTGATGGACTTGACCCATTCCGTTAGCTTAGCACTTGATCGTTTAGTATGTTGCTATTGCTTTCTTCATGACTTATACATGTTCCTATGAGTATGAGATTATGCAACTCCCGTTTACTGGAGGAACACTTTGTGTGCTACCAAACATCACAACGTAACTGGGTGATTATTAAGGTGATCTACAGGTGTCTCCGAAGGTACTTGTTGGGTTGACGTATTTCGAGATTAGGATTTGTCACTCCGATTGTCGGAGAGGTATCTCTGGGCCCACTCGGTAATGCACATTACTTAAGCCTTGCAAGCATTGCAACTAATGAGCTAGTTGCGGGATGATGTATTACGGAACGAGTAAAGAGACTTGCTGGTAACGAGATTGAACTAGGTATTGAGATACCGACGATCGAATCTCGGGCAAGTAACATACCGGTGACAAAAGGAACAAGGTATGTTGTTATGCGGTTTGACCGATAAAGATCTTCGTAGAATATGTGGGAGCCAAGATGAACATCCAGGTTCCGCTATTGGTTATTGACCGGAGACATGTCAAGGTCATGTCTACATAGTTCTCGAACCCGTAGGTTCCGCACGTTCGATGACGGTTATACTATGAGTTTATGTGTTTTGATGTACCGAAGGTAGTTCGGAGTCCCGGATGTGATCGCAGACATGACGAGGAGTCTCGAAATGGTCGAGACATGAAGATTGATATATTGAACGACTATATTCGGACACCAGAATGGTTCCGGGGGTTATCGAATATATACCGGAGTACCGGGGGGTTACCGGAACACCCCGGAGGTTATTGGGCCTCATGGGCCCAAGTGGTGGAAGAGGAGAGTTGGCCAAGGGGCAGCCGCGCGCCCCTCCCCCCCCCCCCCCAAGTCCGAATTGGACAAGGAGGGGGCGGCGCCCCCCTTTCCTTTCCCCCTCTCTCTCCTTCCCTCTCCTCTCCTACTCCAACATGGAAGGGGGGAGTCCTACTCCCGGTGGGAGTAGGACTCCTCATGGGGCGCGCCAAGGGTGGCCGGCCCCCTCCCCCTCCTCCACTCCTTTATATACGGGGAGGGAGGCACCCCTAGAGACACAATAATTGATCCCTTGGATCTCTTAGCCGTGTGCGGTGCCCCCCTCCACCATAATCCACCTTGGTCATATCGTAGCGGTGCTTAGGCGAAGCCCTGCGTCGTAGAACATCATCATCGTCACCACGCTGTCGTGCTGACGAAACTCTCCCTCAAAGCTCGGCTGGATCGGAGTTCGAGCGATGTCATCGAGTTGAACGTGTGCTGAACTCGGAGGTGTCGTGCATTCGGTACTTGATCGGTCGGATCGTGAAGACGTACGACTACATCAACCGCGTTGTGCTAACGCTTCCGCTTTCGGTCTACGAGGGTACGTGGACACACTCTCCCCTCTCGTTGCTATGCATCACCATGATCTTGCATGTGCGTAGGAATTTTTTTGAAATTACTACGTTCCCCAACAGTTGCATCCGAGCCTGGTTTTATGCGTTGATGTTATATGCGCGAGTAGAACACAAGTGTGTTGTGGGCGATATAAGTCATACTGCTTACCAGCATGTCACACTTTGGTTCGGCGGTATTGTTGGATGAAGCGGCCCGGACCGACATTACGCGTACGCTTACGCGAGACTGGTTGTACCGACGTGCTTTGCACATAGGTGGCTGGCGGGTGTCAGTTTCTCCAACTTTAGTTGAACCGAGTGTGGCTACGCCCGGTCCTTGAGAAGGTTAAAACAGCACTAACTTGACGAACTATCGTTGTGGTTTTGATGCGTAGGTAAGAACGGTTCTTGCTTAGCCCCTAGCAGCCACGTAAAACTTGCAACAACAAAGTAGAGGACGTCTAACTTGTTTTTGCAGGGCATGTTGTGATGTGATATGGTCAAGGCATGATGCTATATTTTATTATATGAGATGATCTTATCGGCAACTGGCAGGAGCCATATGGTTGTCGCTTTATTGAATGCAATGCAATCGCCTTGTAATTGCTTTAGTTTATCACCAAGAGGTTTCGATAGTCATAGAAGCAATAGTTGGCGAGACGACAACGATGCTACGATGGAGATCAAGGGGTCGCGCCGGTGATGATGGTGATCATGACGGTGCTTCGGAGATGGAGATCACAAGCACAAGATGATGATGGCCATATCATAACACTTATATTGATTGCATGTGATGTTTATCTTTTATGCATCTTATCTTGCTTTGATTGACGGTAGCATTATAAGATGATCTCTCACTAAATTTCAAGATAAAAGTGTTCTCCCTGAGTGTGCACCGTTGCCAAAGTTCGTCGTGCCCAGACACCACGTGATGATCGGGTGTGATAAGCTCTACGTCCATCTACAACGGGTGTAAGCCAGTTTTGCACACGCAGAATACTCATGTTAAACTTGACGAGCCTAGCATCTGCAGATATGGCCTCAGAACACTAAGACCGAAAGGTCGAGCGTGAATCATATAGTAGATATGATCAACATAGTGATGTTCACCATTGAAAACTACTGCGTTTCACGTGATGATCGGTTATGGTTTAGTTGATTTGGATCACGTGATCTCTTAGATGATTAGAGGGATGTCTATCTAAGTGGGAGTTCTTAAGTAATATGATTAATTGAACTTAAATTTATCATGAACTTAGTACCTGATAGTATTTTGCATGTCTATGTTTGTTGTAGATAGATGGCTCGTGCTGTTGTTCCATTGAATTTTAATGCATTCCTTGAGAAAGAAAAGTTGAAAATGATGGTAGCAATTACACAGACCGTATCCGTAACTTGAGGATTATCCTCATTGCTGCACAGAAGAATTACGTCCTGGAAGCACCGCTAGGTGCCAAACCTGCTGCAGGAGCAACACCAGTTATGAACGTCTGGAAGATCAAAGCTGATGACTACTCAATAGTTCAGCGTGACATGCTTTACGGCTTAGAACCGGGACTTCAACGACGTTTTTAACGTCATGGAGCATATGAGATGTTCCAGGAGTTGAAGTTAATATTTCAAGCAAATGCCCGGATTGAGAGATATGAAGTCTCCAATAAGTTCTACAGGTGCAAGTTGGAGGAGAATAGTTCTGTCAGTGAGCATATACCCAGAATGTCTGGGTATAACAATCACTTGATTCAACTGGGAGTTAATCTTCCGAATGATAGCGTCATTGACAGAATTCTTCAATCACTGCCACCAAGCTACAAGAGCTTCCTGATGAACTATAACATGCAAGGGATGGATAAGACGATTCCCGAGCTCTTCGCAATGCTAAAGGCTGCGGAGGTAGAAATCAAGAAGGAGCATCAAGTGTTGATGGTCAATAAGACCAGCAGTTTCAAGAAAAAGGGCAAACGGAAGAAGAAGGGGAACTTCAAGAAGAATAGCAAACAAGTTGTTGCTCAAGAGAAGAAACCCAAGTCTGGACCTAAGCCTCAGACTGAGTGCTTCTACTACAAAGGGACTGGTCACTGGAAGCGGAACTGCCCCAAGTATTTGGTGGATAAGAAGGATGCCAAGGTGAACAAAGGTATATGTGATATACATGTTATTGATGTGTACCTTACTAATGCTCGCAGTAGCACCTCGGTATTTGATACTGGTTATGTTGCTAATATTTGCAACTCGAAACAGGGACTACGGATTAAGCGAAGATTGGTTAAGGACGAGGTGACGATGCGCGTGGGAAATGGTTCCAGAGTCGATGTGATTGCGGTCGGCACGCTCACGCTACCTCTACATCTAACTTCGGGATTAGTTTTAAACCTAAATAATTGTTATTTGGTGCCACCGTTAAGCATGCACATTATATCTGGATCTTGTTTGATGCGAGACGGTTATTCATTTAAATCTGAGAATAATGGTTTTTCTATTCATATGAGTAATATCTTTTATGGTCATGCACCCTTGAAGAGTGGTCTATTTTTGATGAATCTCGATAGTAGTGATACACATATTCATAATGTTGAAGCCAAAAGATGCAGAGTTGATAATGATAGTGCAACTTATTTGTGGCACTGCCGTTTTGGTCATATTGGTGTAAAGCGCATGAAGAAACTCCATACTGATGGACTTTTGGAATGACTTGATTATGAATCACTTGGTACTTGCGAACCATGCCTCATGGGCAAGATGACTAAAACGCCGTTCTCCGGAACTATGGAGCGAGCAACTGATTTGTTGGAGATCATACATACTGATGTATGTGGTCCAATGAATGGTGAGGCTCGCGGCGGGTATCGTTATTTTCTCACCTTCGCAGATGATTTAAGCAGATATGGGTATATCTACTTAATGAAACATAAGTCTGAAACATTTGAAAAGTTCAAAGAATTTCAGAGTGAAGTTGAAAATCATCGTAAGAAGAAAATAAAGTTTCTGCGATCTAATCGTGGAGGAGAATATTTGAGTTATGAGTTTGGCCTACATTTGAAACAATGCGGAATAGTTTCGCAACTCACGCCACCCGGAACACCACAGCGTAATGGTGTGTACGAACGTCGTAATCGTACTTTAGTAGATATGGTGCGATCTATGATGTCTCTTACTAATTTACCGCTATAGTTTTGGGGTTATGCTTTAGAGACGACCGCATTCACGTTAAATAGGGCACCATCAAAATCCGTTGAGACGATGCCTTTTGAACTGTGGTTTGGCAAGAAACCAAAGTTGTCGTTTCATAAAGTTTGGGGCTGCGATGCTTATGTGAAAAAGCTTCAACCTGATAAGCTCGAACCCAAATCGGAGAAATGTGTCTTCATAGGATACCCAAAGGAAACTGTTGGGTACACCTTCTATCACAGATCCGAACGCAAGACATTCGTTGCTAAGAATGGATCCTTTCTAGAGAAGGAGTTTCTCTCGAAGGAAGTGAGTGGGAGGAAAGTAGAACTTGATGAGGTAACAATACGTGCTCCCTTATTGGAAAACAGTTCATCACATAAACCGGTTCATGTGACGTCTACACCAATTGGTGAGGAAGTTAATGATGATGATCATGAAACTTCAGATCAAGTTGTTACTGAACCTCGTTGGTCAACCAGAGTAAGATCCGCACCAGAGTGGTACGGTAATCCTGTTCTGGAGGTTATGTTACTAGACCATGACGAACCTACGAACTATGAAGAAGCGATGGTGAGCCCAGATTCCGCAAAATGGCTTGAGGCCATGAAATCTGAGATGGGATCCATGTATGAGAACAAAGTATGGACTTTGGTTGACTTGCCCGATGATCGGCAAGCCATCAAGAATAAATGGAACTTCAAGAAGAAGACTGACGCTGACGGTAATGTTACTGTCTATAAAGCTCGACTTATTGCAAAAGGTTTTCGACAAGTTCAAGGGATTGACTACGATGAGACCTTCTCACCCGTAGCGATGCTTAAGTCTGTCCGAATCATGTTAGCAATAGCCGCATCATGTCTACTACACAACCATCTTCTTGTAGATGTTGTTGGGCCTCCAAGTGCAGAGGTTTGTAGGAGAGTAGCAAATTTCCCTCGAGTGGATGACCTAAGGTTTATCAATCTGTGGGAGGCGTAGGTTGAAGATGGTCTCTCTCAAACAACCCTGCAACCAAATAACAAAGAGTCTCTTGTGTCCCCAACACACCCAATACAATGGTAAATTGCATAGGTGCACTAGTTCGGCGAAGAGATGGTGATACAAGTGCAATATGGATGGTAGATATAGGTTTTTGTAATCTGAAAATATAAAAACAGCAAGGTAACTAATGGTAAAAGTGAGCGTAAACGGTATTGCAATGCATTGAAACAAGGCCTAGGGTTCATACTTTCACTAGTGCAAGTTCTCTCAACAATAATAACATAATTGGATCACATAACTATCCCTCAACATGCAACAAAGAGTCACTCCAAAGTCACTAATAGCGGAGAACAAACGAAGAGATTATGGTAGGGTACGAGACCACCTCAAAGTTATTCTTTTGGATCGACCTATTCAAGAGTCCGTAGTAAAATAACACGAAGCTATTCTTTCCGTTCAATCTATCATAGAGTTCGTACTAGAATAACACATTAAGACACAAATCAACCAAAACCCTAATGTCACCTAGATACTCCAATGTCACCTCAAGTATCCGTGGGTATGATTATACGATATGCATCACACAATCTCAGATTCGTCTATTCAAACCAACACAAAGAACTTCAAAGAGTGCCCCAAAGTTTCTACCAGAGAGTCAAGACGAAAACGTGTGCCAACCCCAATGCATAGGTTCATGGGCGGAACCCGCAAGTTGATCACCAAAACATACATCAAGTGGATCACGTGATATCCCATTATCACCACAGATAAGCACGGCAAGACATACATCAAGTGTTCTCAAATCCTTAATGACTCAATCCGATAAGATAACTTCAAAGGGAAAACTCAATCCATTACAAGAGAGTAGAGGGGGAGAAACATCATAAGATCCAACTATAATAGCGAAGCTCGCGATACATCAAGATCGTGCCAAATAAAGAACACGAGAGAGAGATCAAACACATAGCTACTGGTACATACCCTCAGCCACGAGGGTGAACTACTCCCTCCTCGTCATGGAGAGCGCCGGGATGATGAAGATGGCCACCGGTGAGGGATCCCCCTCCGGCAGGGTGCCAGAACAGGGTCCCGATTGGTTTTTGGTGGCTACAGAGGCTTGCGGCGGTGGAACTCCCGATCTATTCTGCTCCCCGATGGTTTTAGGGTATATGGATATATATAGGCGAAACAAGTCGGTCAGGGGAGCCACGAGGGGCCCACGAGGGTGGAGGGCGCGCCCAGGGGGTGGGCGCGCCCCCTGCCTCGTGCTCTTCTTGTTGATTCCCTCACGTGCATTCCAAGTCCCCTGGATTGCTTCCGTTCCAAAAATAACTCTCCCGAAGTTTTCATTCCGTTTGGACTCCGTTTGATATTCCTTTTCTGCAAAACACTGAAACAAGGGAAAAAACAGAAACTGGCACTGGGCTCTAGGTTAATAGGTTAGTCCCAAAAATTATATAAAAGTGTTCAATAAAGCCCATAAACATCCAAAACAGATAATATAATAGCATGGAACAATCAAAAATTATAGATACGTTGGAGATGTATCATCATCCCCAAGCTTAATTCCTGCTCGTCCTCGAGTAGGTAAATGATAAAAACAGAATTTTTGATATGGAATGCTACCTAACATATTTTTCAATGTAATTTACTTTAATGTGGCAAGAATATTCAGATCCATAAGATTCAAAACAAAAGTTTAATATTGACATGAGAACAATAATACTTCAAGCATACTAACAAAGCAATCATGTCTTCTCAAAATAACATGGCCAAAGAAAGTTACCCCTACAAAATCATATAGTCTGGCTATGCTCTATCTTCATCACACAAAATATTTAAATCATGCACAACCCCGATGACAAGCCAAGCAATTGTTTCGTACTTTTAATGTTCTCAAACTTTTTCAATCTTCACGCAATACATGAGCGTGAGCCATGGATATAGCACTATAGGTGGAATAGAATGGTGGTTGTGGAGAAGACAAAAAGGAGAAGATAGTCTCACATCAACTAGGTGTATCAACGGGCTAGGGAGATGCCCATCAATAGATATCGATGTGATTGAGTAGGGATTGCCATGCAACGGATGCACTAGAGCTATAAGTATATGAAAGCTCAAAAAGAAACTAAGTGGCTGTGCATCCAACTTGCTTGCTCACGAAGACCTAGGGCATTTTGAGGAAGCCCATCATTGGAATATACAAGCCAAGTTCTATAATGTAAAATTCCTACTAGTATATGAAAGTGACAACATAGGAGACTCTCTATCATGAAGATCATGGTGCTATTTTGAAGAACAAGTGTGGTAAAAGGATAGTAGCATTGCCCCTTCTCTCTTTTTCTCTCATTTTTTATATATTTTTTTGTTTTTTTGGGCCTTCTCTTTTTTGGCCTCTTTTTTCTCTTTTTTTATATTTTTCGCCCGGAGTCTCATCCCGACTTATGGGGGAATCATAGTCTCCATCAACCTTTCCTCACTTGGGACAATGCTCTAATAATGATGATCATCACACTTTTATTTACTTACAACTCAAGGATTACAACTCAATACTTAGAACAAGATATAACTCTATATGAATGCCTCCGGCAGTGTACCGGGATGTGCAATGACTCATGAGTGACATGTATGAAAGAATTATGAACGGTGGCTTTGCCACAAATACAATGTCAACTACATGATCATGCAAAGCAATATGACAATGATGGAGCGTGTCATAATAAACGGAATGGTGGAAACTTGCATGGCAATATGTCTCGGAATGGCTATGGAAATGCCATAATAGGTAGGTACGGTGGCTCTTTTGAGGAAGGTATATGGTGGGTGTATGATACCGGCGAAAGGTGCGCGGTATTAGAGAGGCTAGCAATGGTGGAAGGGTGAGAGTGCCTATAATCCATGGACTCAACATTAGTCATATAGAACTCATATACTTATTGCAAAAATTTATTAGTTATCGAAACAAAGTACTGCGCGCATGCTCCTAGGGGGGTAGATTGGTAGGAAAAGACCATCGCTCGTCCCCGACCGCCACTCATAAGGAAGACAATCAATAAATAAATCATGCTCCGAGTCCATCACATAACGGTTCACCATACGTGCATGCTACGGGAATCACAAAATTTGACACAAGTATCTCTCAAATTCACAACTACTCAACTAGCATGACTCTAATATTACCATCCTCATATCTCAAAACAATCATAAGGAATCAAACTTCACATAGTATTCAATGCACTTTATACGAAAGTTTTTATTATATCCCTCTTGGATGCCCATCATATTAGGACTAAATTCATAACCAAAGCAAATTACCATGCTATTCTAAAAGACTCTCAAAGTAATATAAGTGAAGCATGAGAGATCAACAATTTCTTCAAAATAAAACCACTGTCGTTCTCTAAAAGATATAAGTGAAGCACTAGAGCAACCGAAAAACTACTCCGAAAGATATAAGTGAAGATCAATGAGTAGCCGAATAATTATGCAACTATGTGAAGACTCTCTAACATTTAAGAATTTCAGATCTTGATATTTTATTCAAACAGAAAGCAAAACAAAAGAAAATAAATTGACGCTCCAAGCAAAACACATCATGTGGTGTACAAAAATATAGCTCCATGTAAAGTTACCGATGAACGGAGACGAAAGAGGGGATGCCATCCGGGGCATCCCCAAGCTTAGGCTCTTGGTTGTCCTTGAATATTACCTTGGGGTGCTTTGGGCATCCCCAAGATTAGGCTATTTCCACTCCTTATTCCATAGTCCATTGAATTTTTACCCAAAACTTGAAAACTTCACAACACAAAACTTAACAGAAAACTCGTAAGCTCTGTTAGCGACAGAAAACAAAACACCACTTCAAGGTACAATAATGAACTCATTCTTTATTTATATTGGTGTTAAAACTACTGTATTCCAACTTCTCTATGGTTTATAAACTATTTTACTGTTGGGGAACGTAGTAATTTCAAAGAAAATTCCTACGCGCACGCAAGATCATGGTGATGCATAGCAACGAGAGGGGAGAGTGTTGTCCACGTACCCTCGTAGACCGAAAGTGCAAGCATTAGCACAACGCGGTTGATGTAGTCGTACGTCTTCACGATCCGACCGATCAAGTACCGAACGCACGTCACCTCCGAGTTCAGCACACGTTCAGCCCGATGACGTCCCTCGAACTCCGATCCAGCCGAGTGTTGAGGGAGAGTTTCGTCAGCACGACGGTGTGGTGACGATGATGATGTTCTACCGACGCAGGGCTTCGCCTAAGCACCGCTACGATATTATCGAGGTGGATTAATGTGGAGGGGGCACCGCACACGGCTAAGAGATCAAGAGATCAATTGTTGTGTCTATGGGGTGCCCCTGCCCCCGTATATAAAGGAGCAAGGGGGGAGGCGGCCGGCCAAGGAGGAGGGCGCGCCAAGGGGGGAGTCCTACTCCCACCGGGAGTAGGACTCCTCCTTTCCTTGTTGGAGTAGGAGAGAAGGAAAGAGGGGGAGAGGGAGAAGGAAATGGGGGCTGCACCCCTTGTCCAATTCGGACTAGAGGGGGGGTGCGCGCCTCCTTCCTTTTGGCCTCTCTCCTCTATTCCCGTATGGCCCAATAAGGCCCAATACTTCTCCCCGGTGAATTCCCGTAACTCTCCGGTACTCCGATAAATACCCGAATCACTCGGAACCTTTCCGAAGTCCGAATATAGTCGTCCAATATATCGATCTTTACGTCTCGCCATTTCGAGACTCCTCATCATGTCCCCGATCTCATCCGGGACTCCGAACTACCTTCGATACATCAAAACACATAAACTCATAATATAACCGTCATCAAACTTTAAGCGTGCGGACCCTACGGGTTCGAGAACTATGTAGACATGACCGAGACACGTCTCCGGTCAATAACCAATAGAGGAACCTGGATGCTCATATTGGCTCCCACATATTCTACGAAGATCTTTATCAGTTAGACCGCATAACAACATACGTTGTTCCCTTTGTCATCGGTATGTTACTGCCCCGAGATTCGATCGTCGGTATCTCAATACCTAGTTCAATCTCGTTACCGACAAGTCTCTTTACTCGTTCCCTAATACATCATCCCGCAACAAACTCATTAGTTGCAATGCTTGCAAGGCTTAAGTGATGTGCATTACCGAGAGGGCCCAGAGATACCTCTCCGACAATCGGAGTGACAAATCCTAATCTCGAAATACGCCAACCCAACAAGTACCTTCGGAGACACCTGTAGAGTACCTTTATAATCACCCAGTTACGTTGTGATGTTTGGTAGCACACAAAGTGTTCCTCCGTTAAACAGGAGTTGCATCATCTCATAGTCATAGGAACATGTATAATTCGTGAAGAAAGCAATAGCAACATACTAAACGATCGAGTGTTAAGCAAACGGAATGGGTCAAGTCAATCACATCATTCTCCTAATGATGTGATCCCGTTAGTCAAATGACAACTCCTGTCTATGGCTAGGAAACATAACCATCTTTCATCAATGAGCTAGTCAAGTAGAGGCATACTGGTGACACTATGTTTGTCTATGTATTCACACATGTATTATGTTTCCGGTAAATACAATTCTAGCATGAATAATAAACATTTATCATTATATAAGGAAATAAATAATAACTTTATTATTGCCTCTAGGGCATATTTCCTTCAGTCTCCCACTTGCACTAGAGTCAATAATCTAGATCACATCGCCATGTGATTTAACATCAATAGTTCACATCACGATGTGACACTAGTGCAGAACAGGCCTTTATCACCGGTTCGTAAGGGCCTTTAGTGCCGGTTCTGCAACCGGCACTATGGAGTGGAGACTAAAGGCCCCCTCCCCTTTAGTACCGGTTCGGCACGAACCGGCGCTAAAGTGCCACCACGTGGCACGAGCCAGGCCCGGGTGCTGGTAGACCATTAGTACCGGTTGGTAGCACCAACCGGTACTAAATGTTTGGGGGGGGGTTTGGTTTTAATTTTTATTTTTCAATTAATTTTGTGTTTTCCTTTTAATTCTTTTTTTTTACTGGTATTTTACGATACTACATATTGTACACATTATGCATATATATAAATAGATTTTCTCGTAGAACTGATCATATATATATAATCGAATGTCTCACAACCACCATTAATTATTCACACATACACATGTATATATATATACAATTTCTCCTACATGTTGCCTTGGTGCCTTCGGAGCACGATGACAAGTTGTTCATGGGGGCGGTAGAGGGTAATAGTATTCTCCTTTGGGATCTATGACCTGGTCGAGCAAAAATCCCGCTATTTCCTCTTGAAGTGCTCGTATGCGCTCCTCTGATAGGAGCTTGTCCCGCACCTCTTTGAACTGTTAAGAAGGAGATCAATTTGCATGTGTATTAGTTGTGTGACTAGATATCGACAATCATGTAAGATTCTGGATAGTGTTCTGGCAAACGTACCCAGTCCTGTTTATCAGATCTGCTCCTTTCGGACGCCATCATGCGAATGTTCTCGAAAACGTAGTATGCACACACTTCAGTCCCCGGCGCCTGCTTCAGCGCCTTTACGACAATAGAATTGAATCAAATAATAATTAATCAAGCATGTTAATTAATTAATGGTATTGAAACAAGAATTAAAGAGATGGTAGCTAGCTAGCTAGTAATACTTAATTACTTACCTTGGGTCGATACCAACATAGCTTTTCTCGCCATTTTCCTGGAGTCACCTTGATGTACTTTGCCCAAGCCCTGCCCACCGGCAAAGAAAATTAATAAAGGGGTTATTAAAAATAGTTCATATCAGGAAATGACGAACTAAATAGGCCGAGATATAGTTAATAATGATTGAAATAACCTGTCGACTATCCCCTTCACGATGCTGTAGTCACTATTTTTTTTTAAGTAGTGAGTCCAGTACTTCAACTTTTCCTTCGTCAACTTTAATGTCTAACAAGATCCAGTGGAAGCTGCATGCGCATATGTTTGCATGTATAAATTAAGCGGGCATGTGCATAACACTAATCAACTATAACCCTAAACCCTATACACTTATTAACATCTAGCTAGTAAGCAAAAACAGAATTTGTAGTACAAGACAGTGTGACTTACTCGAAGTTGTAAGGAAGTAGTATATCTTCATTGCTATTGAGGCGCTTCAAGAACTCTAGCATGCATTTCTCTACATCTTCTCTACACAATTCCAATTTCCATGTGTACTCATTAACGGTATTTGAGTCAATGAACCCAATGCCATAGCATCCAGCTTTTTTCATTTCATACATCTTCATCCTACATAATACCACATAAAAGAATATATAGTGAGGATATATAATTACAGATAATTAATGATCAATCAATGAGCACTAGAGCTAGCTTGAGACTTAAATTACAGAAAGAAATCACTTATAGACAATAGCAACTGACGATAGATTTTTCGAGTGCATCTTGATTGAATAACTGAAATAGTTCTGAATACTCAATGGCCAGAGCTTTCTTATGGAAGTAATGATCTTCCTCGACTTGCACCATGAGGGACTCTTGATTGGAACTCTTGGTAATTTTCATGTACCAGTCATGCAATTCATACATTCTTGTTGGGAGGTTCTTGACCTCCTCGGGCTTGACCAAAGGTTGGCCCCGGACATATTTCCGTTTTATTTCCTCCTCTCTAAGCGGATGCATGGGCTCAATCTCGAGGAGTTTTCCAACAGTGATCTTGAGCATTTCAGCCTGCATTATATGCTCCTCGGTTATTACCACATCGCCCAGCTCGGGAACGTAAACGGATTGCCCACAATAATATTGGGCGCGCGAACTCTCATGTGTTGTTGGCACAACACGCGGGGGGGGGGGGGGGGGTCGATTGCGCCGCCTGTTCTCCAAGCTGGGGAATGGTTTTCCCGCATTTTTAGACGGCTGCTTGTTGGCTCGAGCTCGAGCTCGCTTCTTTCTGTAGTCGTGCTCGATGTCCCTTCTTGATTTGGCGCTCATAGTCTAAGTAAACAAGCTTGGGAGCTGGTGGTCTAGCCATACGAATGAAGTGGTCAATCTTTTCCTCAGGCACTTTCTCCCTCGGCGGCGTTGCCGGTTTCGGTCGAAAATGAGCATCCACTTCGGCCCGCACTATTGCATCGTTTTGCTCCTCGGTCATGTCGTAAGGCCTCTGAGGAAGAGGAGCGAGGCTGCTTGGACTATATTTATATCGCTTGTCTCCGCCTATACTTTCTGTACTACCTCGACTCGTACCGCTACGCACCATAGCTGCGACCTGTCTCTTCTGCGATTCCTTAGGCGGCGGAGACGGCTGACATGGCTTAGTTGGAGCAGGAGGAGTGGCCTGACGCTGCGCTAGACTTGAAGCAGGAGGTGTGGCCTGACACGGTGTCAGACTTGAAGCAGGAGGTGTGGCCTGACGCTGTGCCGGACTTGAAGCATGAGGTGTGGCCTGACACGGTGGCGGACTTGGAGGAGCGGGAGTCTGCTGCCACGGTGGCGGACTTCGAGGAGGAGTCGACAGACGCGGTGTCGGTGGACTTCGAAAGATGATGCAATCCTTTTTCCATAGGATGAAATGATGTATGGCCTCTCCCAGTGTTTGCTCGTCGTCACCTCCAGGAATGTCAAGCTCTAGCCCCGAATATGGGCCCACCACCTCATCAACCAAGACACGAGCATAGCCCTCTGGAATCGGGGCGCAATGGAAGGTTGCTTCGGGGGTAATTGTAAAAGCAATGGCGTTCGCCACCTTCATGGATATGTTCTTCATTTTGTAGTGTAGCTCACAGTTAGTGTTCTCTATGATGTCATCCACAGGGTATGTATCTAGCAGTGTGTCGCCCGGGGCGGAACCAACGCTGCTTCTCGGCATGGATGGGACGGTGCTATCCAATGCTGGATGATCATCCGCTTGCTGCTGCCGCTGCTGAGACCCCCTTTCCTGGCTAAGTGAGTCGATCTGCTGCTGCTGCTGGAATTTGAGTGCCAAGTCCGCGTGCCTTGCTTCTAGGCCTTGAAGGCGTTCCGTGTCCTGCTTCCTCTGCTCCTCCTCCAGCTTCCTCTTCTTCTCCTCCTCCATCTTCTTTCTTGCACGGGTCCTGTAGTCGTCGTTCCATTCCGAAAAGCCCTCATACCAGGGAATAACGCCCTTGCCTCGTGTTCTTCCCTGGTGTTCGGGATTTCCCAGGGCGCGCGTAAGCTCGTCGTTCTCTCTGTTGGGCGTGAACACCCCCTTTCGAGCATCTTCTATTGCGTCAAGTAACTTTTGTTCTGCTCCGTTTAGACTTGCCTTCTTCGAAACCAGACCTGTCTTCGGGTCCAACGCCCCCCCATGCGCATAGAACCAAGTTCTGCACCTGGGGGGCCAGTTCCTAGTAACCGGAGTGACCCCTGCATCCTCCATCTCTTGCTCAGACTTATCCCACTTAGGCATTGCCACCACGTAGCCACCTGGACCCAGCCTATGGAACTGCGTCTTTTTGCGGCATTGGCCTTGTTTTTTCTCGACCGTTCCTTAGATAATTCTGATTCCTTGAATTTCACGAAAGCGGGCCAGTGTTCTCTTTGCTTCTCCAGTGTTCCCGTGAATTCTGGAGTCTTCCTTTCTGCAGCGAGGTAGTTGGCCCATACAGTTTTCTTGTGGGTGTTGAATGCAATTGCCATCTTCTTAAGAGCAGTGTCCTTGACGTTCTGCACATCTGCATCAGTGAAATAATCTGGTAGGGTGAAATGTTCCATCAGAGATTCCCAAAGCTTTTGTTTTGCTCTATCGTCGACCCAAGTAACATCTGGGCATTTAGTTTTTGGCTCTTTCCATTCTTGAATGGAGATCGGGAGTTGGTCCTTCACAAGAACTCCGCACTGACGAACGAACTTGCTCGCAATGTTCTTAGGCATGAGGGGTTCACCACTAGCTTTGATGGAATCGATGGTGTACTTTACACCCTCCTTCAACTTTTTGCTCGGGCCGCGCGCTTTGTCCTGCTGTTTGTAGAAGCAGATTTGCTCGATCCGGAGGGCTGAAACAAGAAAGATCGATTCGTTAATATATCTTCAAATAAAAAAACATGTGATGATCACTAGATGCCTGCTTATATAAATATACCTCGCCGGTAGTCTTTGTTATTTCAAGATCGACATTGTATTTGTCATCATAATCATTGTCTGCGTCATCATAATCATAATCATAGTTCATGACTTCATTAGCTCGGTCGTCGAGATCGAATATCTTATCATCACCCTCCCCGGTATTGTTCAGATATTGGGAGCCGTCATTTGCTTCATTCAGATCATCTGGCCTGCTAGGGCCGCGTATGATCTCGAACAGGGCCTCTTCTCCCTCTCTGCCGGTATTGTCCGCCATAGCTTTTATTTAACTAATACAGAAGAAATATAAAACAATTTTGTATTCAAATTACAATGCATGGATGCAATCAATAAGGAAAAACTGAATCATATAGTACATAATATGCATCGTCTCGAATAATATATAATCTCGAATAAATCGTCTCGAATAATATATAATCTCGAATTCATCGCCTCGAATAATATATAATCTCGAATACATCATCTCAAATAATATATAATCTCGAATACATCACTGGCTAGGTAGCTAATAAAGATCGAATACTATAGAAGAATCTAGGCCACTCGCGGTTCCTGGGGCACGGGCGGTGGACACCCAAAGACAAGGAACCATCACAGGATCATATCTCCGGTCATCTGCCAAAGAACCTGCCAGGTATTGGAGAACCTGACATCCATAGCAGCCATGTAGCGATGCACGTGCTCGTCCTCCTCCCTGACACGACGACGCACCACCTCCGGCGGGGCCGGCTCCCTCTGCACCGAATGTGGCCCACGCGAATGCCATCAAAGGAGATCAGGGTCGACGACGGGACCCGAGGCCGGGTTCCTCACCAAGCGTCGCGCCCCTCCAGGTAGCACCTCCCAGTGCCAGCCCGGCGGAGCCCAATCCCGGACATGGGTCATCTGAAGCAGGACGTCATCGCGAACGGGTCGACGGAGAGGATGCGGGCCGGGCATCGTCGACAACAAATACTATATGCCGCAAAAGTAAAGTAACATTTTTTAAATGATTGGATTGTGATTTCTTATATGCAAATTTAAATTTTATAACTAAAAATATAATAAACAAAAAAAACATCGACCATATCTAAAACTAACATTTCTAACATTTCTATAACTAAAATTGTATAACTAATTTTTCTTTAACATTTCTATATAACAAACATTTCTATAACATTAGTACAGAAAAAACTAACTTTTCTATATATAACTAACATTTCTATATAACTAACATTTCTATAACATTAATACAGAAAAAACTGAAAAAACTAAAAACTAATAAGAGAAAAACTAAAAACTAAAAACAGAAAAACTAAAAACTAAAAACAGAACAAAAATTGTGTATGTGTGTATGGTGTGTGTGTGTGTATGTGTGTGTATGTGTTGTGTGTGCAGGCGACGGCGACGGCGCCGGCGGCGCGCGCGGCGGCTTCGATTGGAGGGAGAGGAGAGGGGGGACAGAGGCTCACAGCGCGGGCGAGGTCGAGGCGACGGCGACGGCGACGCGGGCCAGTGCGGGGACGGGGACGCGGGCCGGTGCGGGGATGGGGACGGGCAGGCGACGAGGACGGGGGCGGCGCGGAGTCGACGGGGACGGCACGACGGTGGCGGCGATGGCGTGGGACGGGGCGGCGATGAAGCAGAGAGAAGTGGGAGGAAACTGACGAAATTTTCGTAAGTGTTTCTTATATAGGATGGTCCTTTAGTACCGGTTGGAGCCACCAACCGGTACTAAAGGTCGATTTTGGCCAGGCCAAGCGGCGGGAAGCGCCCACCTTTAGTGCTGGGTGGTGGCACCAACCGGTACTAAAGGCTCACCCTTTAGTACCGGTTGGTGCCACCACCCGGTACTAAAGGGTGTGCGCTGCCAGGCGAGGGGCGTAGAAGTTTAGTCCCACCTCGCTAGTTGAGGAGCGCCAGGATCAGCACTGCATTGAGCTCCTCTCAATAGCAGGCCTTCTGGGCCTACCTCTCCTACTCTGCCTGTGGGCCTACTGGGCTTGTGGGCCTGCATCCTGGCCCAACTACAGGTTGGGTTTCTAGTCGTATGCAGGCCGCTCTGGCCCAGTAGGTGGGCTTTTTTATTTTCTTATTTTTTTGCTTTATTTATTTTTGGTTTATTTATTTTTGAGTTGTTTTTTGCTGTATTTAGAGTTTCTTTGGGTATATTTTTGCTTTAGGTACAAAAATTACAAACTTTCTGTTAGTGCCGGTAGTTTACAAATTTGAATAGTTTACATTTTAAATTATTTGAAATTTGTGTGAATCACTAGTTTGTGAATAACTTAACTTTGAAAAATGATTTTTAGTGATTCTTTTTCTCATGTTTAATATTAGTGTGTTTTATCATTATATTCAATTTGGTAATGCTTAGGTTATTTAAAAAATTAAATCCCTTTGTAATGGATGAGTTTTCGTCCGAAACCCTGATACTTCGAAAGAGATTGTCCATTTTATACACGAAGTGCATCCAGTTTTTGCGGTAACCCTCTCTACTTTTTTGCACATGCTATGTGGGTGAAATTATGATACCATGCCAACTTTCAACCTTTTCTGAGTTCATTTGAAATGCTTTTCAATTTCAGGGTCATTTAGCTGAAAAAATCAGTAAATGCATGAAAGAATTTGTTTGCACATAAAATTTCTTCGCGTTTCAAATGCCAAAACACATAACTACCCTAACTATTACAGAGATTCCCTCCTGGGTGTGAAACACAGAAGAAATTGATGATAGTGAAGCCGATCACATCCCAGACCTTTGGGTGTGAAACTTTTTCTTCGCGTATGTCCCTTTGCGCCGTAGTCATGGAAAATCTTCATCATTTAACTGGATGCTCGGGTCAATATTCACTGTGAATGGAGCAATTTCATCAAACTTTTCATAATCTTCTGACATGTCTGTCTTGTCATCCACTCCCACGATGTTTCTCTTCCCAGAAAGAACTATGTGGCGCTTTGGCTCATCGTATGATGCATTCGCTTCCTTATCTTTTCTTTTTCTCGGCTTGGTAGACATATCCTTCACATAGAAAACCTGTGGCACATCATTAGCAAGGACGAATGGTTCGTCTGCATACGCAAGATTGTTGAGATCCACTATTGTCATTCCATACTGCGGGTCTTCCGTTACCCCATATCGTGTCATATTGACCCATTTGCACCGAAACAAAGGGACCTTCAAATCACATCCATGGTCAAGTTCCCATATCTCCTCTATGTAACCATAATATGTTTCCTTTCCCGTCTTGGTTGTTGCATCAAAGCGGACACCACTGTTTTGGCTGGTGCTCTTCTTATCTTGGGCGATCGTGTAAAATGTATTACCATTTATCTCGTACCCTTTGAAAGTCATTATATTCGAAGATGGTAACTGGGACAGCGAGTACAAGTCATCTTCAATAGAGGCGTCATGCATGGTACGTGTCTGCAACCAGTCGGCGAAACTCCTGGTTTGTTCACGTGTAATCCAGTCATCAGACCGCTCCGGGTGTTTGGAGCGTAGAAAATTCTTGTGTTCGTCCATATACGGAGCCACCAAGGCGGAATTCTGTATAACTGTGTAGTGTGCTTCAGTGAGAGAATGTCTGTCTATACATATTTTTTGATTCCCTCCTAGCGTGCCTTTTCCATCCAGTCTGCCCTTATGCCGCTATTCAGGAACACCAATCAGCTTAAGGTCAGGAATAAAGTCAATACAAAACTCAATGACCTCCTCATTTTCATGGCCCTTGGAGATGCTTCCTTCTGGCCTAGCACGGTTATGAACATATTTCTTTAAGACTCCACTACTACAAAAACTGCTATAGCCAATATGGACACTAATGGCGCACTATACATGTGGTGCGCCATTACTAAATACTAATGGCGCACCATGTGTTGGTGCGCCATTAGTGTGCAAATACTAATGGCGCACCACATCCACGGTGCGCCATTAGTAAAAGAAATTTCTTTTAATTTTTTCAAAACTACTAATGGCGCACCGTGGGATTGTGCGCCATTAGTAATTATGTTTCAAAAAAATTCTATTTTTTTTATTTTTATTTTTTTAAACTACTAATGGCGCACCGTGGGATGGTGCGCCATTACTAGTAACTAGTAATGGCGCACCATCCCACGGTGCGCCATTAGTAATTTGGCCCAAACATTCCCCCGAATGCACCCCCCTGGACCGCCTTTTCAGTTTCAAAAGAAAATAAAAGAAAATGATAGAAATGTCAAAAAAAATTAAAAGAAAATAAGATTCCCATGTGATATGTGGTCTAGTTGTTAGCAAAATTTACAAACATGAATTTTCGACTTTTTTGCAAAATCTCTCGAGAATTTTTAAAAATGGGCATAACTTTTGCATACGAACTCGGATGAAATAGTTTTTTATATGAAAAATCATCTACTCGAAAAGTTACATCCGAATTTAATTGGGGGAACCCCGTTAAACATTTTCAAAATCCTCAAAAACGTAACAGAAAAAAAGATACGGGGCTTTTAAGATCTGGAGAGGCAAAAAATTCAAAAAAATTCAAACTTACTAATGGCGCACCTGCCCATGGTGCGCCATTACTATCTTCCCGCCTTCAAAATTCAAAATAAATTAAAAAAATAAAAAGAAAGTTACTAATGGCGCACCTACCCATGGTGCGCCATTAGTATCTTCCCGCCTTCGAAATTCAAAATAAATCAAAAAAATAAAAAAAAAGTTACTAATGGCGCACCTGCCCATGGTGCGCCATTACTATGCCGTATGTATGGCTGGGCGTGTCCTCTCCTTCTTACCTCTTCATTCTTCTCCTCCACTCCACCTCTCCTCCACTCCATCTCCTCCTCTCCTCCACTTCATCTTCCCTTCTCTCCTCCACCATACTACCCTCCTCCTCTCCGGCAACCTCCTCCTCCTCCTCTCCGGCGACCTCCTCCTCCCTCCTCTCCTCCCCTCCCCTCCCCTCACGGTTTCTCCTCCCTCCTCTCCGGTGAGCTCCTCCTCCCTCCTCTCCTCCCATCCCCTCATGGTTTCTCCTTCCTCCTCTCCGATGCTCCGGTGAACTCCTCTCCGGCGACCTCCTCCTCCTCTCCGGCGATGTAGGTGAGTGTCTCTCCGGTGACCTCCTCCTCCTCCTCTCTGGCGAACTCCTCTCCGGCAAAAGAACACACAAGATCCAAAAACAGGAACAAAATTTGAAATAATATCGTGCAAAAAAACGAGCAAAAAAAGAGCAAAAAATGGGCAAAAAAATCGCGATCCAGATCCAAATTCAAAATTCAAAAATAGCAATGGCGCACGGTGGGGGTTAGACGGTGCGCCACTACTATTTTCCCGCCTTCAAAATTCAAAAATACTAATGGCGCACCGTGGCCTATACTAATGGCGCCCAGTGGCCTATACTAATGGCGCACCGTGGCCTATACTAATGGCGCACCAGTGGTGCGCCATTAGTATACCAGATAGTAATGGCGCACCACTGGTGCGCCATTAGTAAAAAATACTAGTGGCGTGATGCTAGTGGCGCACCAGTAGTGCGCCATTAGTAGGCAAAACTGGTGCGCCACTAGTAGGCCTTTTCCTAGTAGTGCTCCCATGAACCTCTCAAAGGGGAACATATTGTGTAGAAATACAGGACCCAAAATGCTAATCTCTTCGCATAGGTGAACTAGGACGTGCGTTATGATGTTGAAGAAGGATGGTGGGAACACCAACTCGAAACTGACAAGACATTGCACCAAATCATTCTCTAACCTTGGTATGATTTCTGGATCGATTACCTTCTGAGAGATTGCATTGAGGAATGCACATAGCTTCACAATGGCTAATCGAACGTTATCCGGTAGAAGCCCCCTCAATGCAACCGGAAGCAGTTGCGTCATAATCACGTGGCAGTCATGAGACTTTAGGTTCTGGAACTTTTTCTCTGCCATGTTTATTATTCCCTTTATATTCGACGAGATGCCAGACGGTACCTTAATACTGAGCAGGCATTCAAAGAAGATTTCCTTCTCTTCTTTGGTAAGAGCGTAGCTGGCATGACCCTGATGTATGCCTTCTTTTCCATGCATACGTTGCTGGTCCTCCCATGCCTCAGGTGTATATTTTGTCTTCCCATACACGCCCAAGAAGCCAAGCAGGGTCACGCAAAGATTCTTCGTCACGTGCATCACGGCGATTGCAGAGCGGACCTCTAGATCTTTCCAATAGGGCAGGTCCCAAAATATAGATTTCTTCTTCCACATGGGTGCGCGTCCGTCAGCGTCATTCGGAACAGGTTGTCCGCCTAGACCCTTTCCAAAGACTACCTTCAAATACTTGACCATATCATGTACATCAGCACCAGTACGGTGGCGAGGCTTCGTCCGGTGATCCGCCTCACCTTTGAAATGCTTGCCTTTCTTTCTTACGGGATGCCTGCTCGGAAGAAATCGACGATGTCCCAGGTACACATTCTTCCTACAATTGTCCAAATATATACTGTCGGTATCATCCAAACAGTGCGTGCATGCGCGGTATCCCTTGTTTGTCTGTCCTGAAAGGTTACTAAGAGCAGGCCAATCATTGATGGTCACGAACAGCAAGGCCTTTAGGTCAAATTGTTCCCCCATGTGCTCATCCTATGCACGTACACTTGTTCCATTCCATAGCTGTAAGAGGTCTTCAACTAATGGTCTTAGGTACACATCAATGTCGTTGCCGGGTTGCTTAGGGCCTTGGATGAGCACTGGCATCATAATGAACTTCCGCTTCATGCACAACCAAGGAGGAAGGTTATACAAACATAGAGTCACAGGCCAGGTGCTATGGTTGCTGCTCTGCTCCCCAAAAGGATTAATGCCATCTGCGCTTAGACCAAACCATACGTTCCTTGCGTCATCTGCAAACTCCTTCCCGTACTTTCTCTCAATTTTTCTCCACTGCGACCCGTAAGCGGGTACTCTCAACTTTCCGTCTTTCTTACGGTCTTCTCTGTGCCATCGCATCGGCTTGGCATACTCTTTGTTTTGGAACAAACGTTTCAACCGTGGTATTATAGGAGCATACCACATCACCTTGGCAGGAATCTTCTTCCTGGGGCGCTCGCCCTCGACATCACCAAGGTCATCGCGCCTGATCTTATAGCGCCATGCACCGCATACCGGCAAGCGTTCAAATCCTCGTACTCACCGCGGTAGAGGATGCAGTCATTAGGGCATGCATGTATCTTCTGCACCTCTAACCCTAGAGGGCAGACAGCCTTCTTTGCTTCGTACGTACTCTCGGGCAAGTCGTTGTCCTTTGGAAGCATATTCTGTATCATTACCAGCAACTTTCCAAATCCCTTGTCAGATACACCATTCTCTGCCTTCCATTGCAGCAATTCCAGTGTGGTGCCCAACTTTTTCTTGTCAGCTTCGCAATTCGGGTACAACAATTTCTTGTGATACTCTAACATGCACTGCAACTTCTTCTTCTCCAAATCACTTGCGCAGTTTCTCTTTGCATCGGCAATGGCCTGACCTAGATCATCAGCGGGCTCATCTGATGCCTCTTCTTCAGCTTCTTCCCTCATTGCCGGCTCAGGTTCTTCCCCCATTGTTGTATCATCGTATTCAGGAACCCATGGCCAGGATAGTTGTCGTCATCCTCTTCTTCTTCATTTTCTTCCATCATAACCCCTCTTTCTCCGTGCTTGGTCCAAACATTATAGTGGGGCATGAAACCAGACTTAAACAGGTGGACGTGAATGGTTCTTGACGTAGAGTAATTGTGATCATTCTTACAGACTAAACATGGACAAGGCATAAAACCATCCGCCCGCTTGTTTGCCTCAGCCGCTAGCAGAAAAGTTTGCACGCCATTAATGAACTCGGGAGAGCATCGGTCATCGTACATCCATTGTCGGCTCATCTTCATTACACAACACCGAATAGACCAAATTAATACAAGTTCATACATAAAGTTCATACAAGTGTTAAATGCAACAAACAAATAACTCTCTAACTAAAGAATTTAAATGCAACAACAAATGTGATCAAGATCGCAACTAAGGTAACAATTGATCCAACAGCATAATGATACCAAGCCTCACTTTCAATGGCATATTTTCTAATCTTTCTAATCTTCAAGCGCATTTTCTCCATCTTGATCTTGTGATCATCGACGACATCGTCAACATGCAACTCCAATTCCATCTTCTCCCCCTCAATTCTTTTCAATTTTTCTTTCAAATACTCGTTTTCTCTTTCAACTAAATTTAACCTCTCGACAATAGGGTCGGTTGGCATTTCCGGTTCACAAACCTCCTAGACAAAAATATCTATGTCAACTTGATGGGCATAATTTGTCATAAACACGAAATGCAACAACTAGTTTTAAAAGAGAATATACCACATCCGAATCATAACAAGGACGAGGGCCGACGGGGACGGATATCAAAACCATGGCACTATGTATAACAAACAACGTACGGGTAAGATAATTATACGAGTAACTATATATCCAAATCACACAAACATCAATTTGGCAATGTAAAACATTCATGAACAAGAGGCTCACCACAAGGTGGTGCCGGCGACGGAACTGTGCGGGCGATCGAGTGTGGTTACGACGGAGATTTAGAAGGCACTAAGTAAACCACACCTACATATGCAAACTAAGTGTTAGTTTTGACAACAAATTGCATATAAATCAAATACTAGCACATATATTTTCTACCAAATTACTAAACTCATAAATTAATCACTATACAAAGCATTGCAAGAGCTAATCTAGCATTGAGAGATGAAAGGACAAAGTTGCTAAGCTTTGTGATCATTTGAATGGATGGGGGCCTTCAAATCTTGACAATTTCTGGGCAAAATGTGTGATGAGCTCGAGAGTAAGAGGGGAAGAACAGAGAGGAGAGGGGAAAGGGGAAGAACAGAGCGAGCTCGGGTGGACGAAGGGTTTATGTAGGACGACCTTTAGCACCGGTTTGTGCCATGAACTGGTACTAAAGGTGCTGGAGGGGCCCCGGACTGACAACATCCTGCCACCACTCACTTTAGTACCGGTCCATGGCACGAACCGGTGCTAAAGGTCGGCCACGAACCGGTACTAATGAAGCGGCTGGCTAGCCGTTGGAACCGGCACTAATGCACACATTAGTGCGGCTCAAAAGCAAACCGGCACTAATGTGCTTGACATTTGACCCTTTTTCTACTAGTGTGATTAACACCCATAGTTCACATCGTCATGTGACCAACACCCAAAGGGTTTACTAGAGTCAATAATCTAGTTCACATCGCTATGTGATTAACACCCAAAGAGTACTAAGGTGTGATCATGTTTTGCTTGTGAGATAATTTTAGTCAACGGGTCTGTCACATTCAGATCCGTAAGTATTTTGCAAATTTCTATGTCTACAATGCTCTGCACGGAGCTACTCTAGCTAATTGCTCCCACTTTCAATATGTATCTAGACTGAGACTTAGAGTCATCTAGATTAGTGTAAAAACTTGCATCGACGTAACCCTTTACGACGAACCTTTTGTCACTTCCATAATCGAGAAACATATCCTTATTCCACTAAGGATAATTTTGACCGTTGTCCAGTGATCTACTCCTAGATCACTATTGTACTTCCTTGCCAAAATCAGTGTAGGGTATACAATAGATCTGGTACACAGCATGGCATACTTTATAGAACCTATGGCCAAGTCATAGGGAATGACTTTCATTCTCTTTCTATCTTCTGCCATGGTCGGGCTTTGAGTCTTACTCAATTTCACACCTTGTAACACAGGCAAGAACTCTTTCTTTGACTGTTCCATTTTGAACTATTTCAAAATCTTGTCAAGGTATGTACTCATTGAAAAACTTATCAAGCGTCTTGATCTATCTCTATAGATCTTGATGCTCAATATGTAAGCAGCTTCACCGAGGACTTTCTTTAAAAAACTCCTTTCAAACACTCCTTTATGCTTTGCAGAATAATTCTACATTATTCCCGATCAACAATATGTCGTTCACATATACTTATCAGAAATGCTGTAGTGCTCCCACTCACTTTCTTGTAAATACAGGCTTCACCGCAAGTCTGTATAAAAGTATATCCTTTGATCAACTTATCAAAGCGTATATTCCAACTCCGAGATGCTAGCACCAGTCCATAGATGGATCGCTGGAGCTTGCATATTTTGTTAGCACCTTTAGGATTGACAAAACCTTCTTGTTGCATCATATACAACTCTTCTTTAATAAATTCATTAGGGAATGCAGTTTTGTTTATCCATTTGCCAGATTTCATAAAATGCGGCAATTGCTAACATGATTCGGACAGACTTAAGCATAGATACGAGTGAGAAACTCTCATCGTAGTCAACACCTTAAACTTGTCGAATACCTTTTGCGACAATTCTAGCTTTGTAGATATTAACACTACTATCAGCGTCCGTCTTCCTCTTGAAGATCCATTTAATCTCAATGGCTCGCCGATCATTGGGCAAGTCAATCAAAGTCCATACTTTGTTCTCATACATGGATCTCATCTCAGATTTCATGGCCTCAAGCCATTTTGCGGAATCTGGTCTCACCATCGCTTCTTCATAGTTCGTAGGTTCGTCATGGTCTAGTAACATAACCTCCAGAACAGGATTACCGTACCACTCTAGTGCGGATCTTACTCTGGTTGACCTACGAGGTTCAGTAATAACTTGATCTGAAGTTCCATCATCATCATCATTAACTTCCTCACTAATTGGTATAGGCGTCATAGAAACTGGTTTCTGCGATGAACTACTTTCAAATAAGGGAGCAGGCACAATTACCTCATCAAGTTCTACTTTCCTCCCACTCACTTCTTTCGGGAGAAACTCCTTCTCTAGAAAGGATCCATTCTTAGCAACGAATGTCTTGCCTTCGGATCTGTGATAGAAGGTGTACCCAACTGTCTCCTTTCGGTATCCTATGAAGACACATTTCTCCGATTTGGGTTTGAGCTTATTAGGATGAAACTTTTTCACATAAGCATCGCATCCCCAAACTTTCAGAAATGACAACTTTGGTTTCTTGCCAAACCACAGTTCATAAGATGTCGTCTCAACGGATTTAGATGGTACCCTATTTAACGTGAATGCAGCTGTCTCTAATGCATAACCCCAAAACGATAGTGGTAGATCGGTAAGAGACATCATATATCGCACCATATCTAATAAAGTACGGTTACGATTTTCGGACACACCATTACACTCTGGTGTTCCAGGTGGCGTGAGTAGTGAAACTATTTCACATTGTTTTTACTGAAGGCCAAACTCGTAACTGAAATACTCTTCTCCACGATCAGATCGTAGAAACTTTATTTTCTTGTTACGATGATTTTCCACATCACTCTGAAATTATATGAACTTTTCAAATGTTTCAGACTTCTGTCTCATTAAGTAGATATACCCATATCTGCTCAAATCATTTGTGAAGGTCAGAAAATAATGATACCTGCTACGAGCCTCAATATTCATCGGACCACATACATCTGTATGTATGATTTCCAACAAATCCGTTGCTCTCTCCATAGTTCCGGAGAACAGCGTTTTAGTCATCTTGCCCATGAGGCACGGTTCGCAAGCATCAAGTGATTCATAATCAAGTGATTCCAAAATCCCATCAGTATGGAGTTTCTTCATGCGCTTTACACCAATATGACCTAAACGGCAGTGCCACAAATAAGTTGCACTATCATTATTAACTTTGCATCTTTTGGCTTCATTATTATGAATATGTGTATCACTACGATCGAGATTGAACAAACCATTTTATTGGGTGTATGACCATAGAAGGTTTTATTCATGTAAACAGAACAACAATTATTCTCTAATTTAAATGAATAACTGTATTGCAACAAACATGATCAAATCATATTCATGCTCAACGCAAACACCAAATAACACTTATTTAGTTTCAACACTAATCCCGAAAGTGTAGGGAGTGTGCGATGATGATCATATCAATCTTGGACTAACTTCCAACACACATCGTCACCTCGCCTTTTACTAGTCTCTGTTTATTCTGCAACTCCTGTTTCGAGTTACTACTCTTAGCAACTGAACCAGTATCAAATGCCGAGGGGTGGCTATAAACACTAGTAAAGTACACATCAATAACATGTATATCCAATATACCTTTGGTCACTTTCGCATCCTTCTTATCCACCAAATACATGGGGTAGTTCCGCTTCCAGTGACCAGCCCCTTTGCAGTAGAAGCACTTAGTCTCAGGCTTAGGACCAGATTTGGGCTTCTTCACTTGAGCAGCAACTTGCTTGCCGTTCTTCTTGAAGTTCCCCTTCTTCCCTTTGCCCTTTTCTTGAAACTAGTGGTCTCGTCAACCATCAACACTTGATGTTTTTCTTGATTTCTACCTTCGTCGATTTCAGCATCACGAAGAGCTTGGGAATTGTTTCCGTTATCCCTTGCATATTATAGTTCATCACGAAGTTCTACTAACTTGGTGATGGTGACTAGAGAATTCTGCCAATCACTATCTTATCTAGAAGATTAACTCCCACTTGATTCAAGCGATTGTAGTACCCAGACAATCTGAGCACATGCTCACTGCTTGAGCTATTCTCCTCCATCTTTTAGCTATAGAACTTGTTGGAGACTTCATATCTCTCAACTCGGGTATTTGCTTGAAATATTAACTTCAACTCCTGGAACATCTCATATGGTCCATGACGTTCAAAACGTCTTTGAAGTCCCGATTCTAAGCCTTTAAGCATGGTGCACTAAACTATAAAGTAGTCATCATATTGAGCTAGCCAAACGTTCATAACGTCTGCATCTGCTCCCGCAATAGGTCTGTCACCTAGCGGTGCATCAAGGACATAATTCTTCTGTGCAGCAATGAGGATAATCCTCAGATCACGAATCCAATCCGCATCTTTGCTATTAACATCTTTCAACATAATTTTTCTCTAGGAACATATCAAAAATAAACACAGGGAAGCAACAACGCGAGCTATTGATCTACAACATAATTTGCAAAATACTATCAGGACTAAGTTCATGATAAATTTAAGTTCAATTAATCATATTACTTAAGAACTCCCACTTAGATAGACATCCCTCTAATCCTCTAAGTGATCACGTGATCCATATCAACTAAACCATGTCCGATCATCATGTGAGATGGAGTAGTTTCAATGGTGAACATCACTATGTTGATCATATCTACTATCTGATTCACGCTCGACCTTTCGGTCTCAGTGTTCCGAGGCCATATCTGTTATATGCTAGGCTCGTCAAGTTTAACCTGAGTATTCCGCGTGTGCAACTGTTTTGCGCCCGTTGTATTTGAATGTAGAACCTATCACACCCGATCACTACGTGGTGTCTCAGCACGAAGAACTTTCCCAACGGTGCATACTAAGTGAGAACACTTATACTTTGATAATTTAGTGAGGGATCATCTTATAATGCTACCGTCAATCAAAGCAAGATAAGATGCATAAAAGATAAACATCACATGCAATCAATATAAGTTATATGATATGGCCATCATCATCTTGTGCTTGTGATCTCCATCTCCGAAGCACCTTCATGATCACCATCGTCACCGGCGCGACACCTTGATCTCCATCGTAGCATCGTTGTCGTCTCGCCAATCTTATGCTTCTACGACTATCGCTACCGCTTAGTGATAAAGTAAAGCATTACAGGGCGATTGCATTGCATACAATAAAACGACAACCATATGTCTCCTGGCAGTTGCCGATAACTCGGTTACAAAACATGATCATCTCATACAATAAATTTAGCATCATGCTTTGACCATATCACAACACAACATGCCCGGCAAAAACAAGTTAGACGTCCTCTACTTTGTTGTTGCAAGTTTTACGTGGCTGCTACGGGCTTAGCAAGAACCGTTCTTACCTACGCATCAGAACCACAACGATAGTTTGTCAAGTTGGTGTTGTTTTAACCTTCGCAAGGACCGGGCTTAGCCACACTCGGTTCAACTAAAGTTGGAGAAACTGACACCCGCCAGCCACCTATGTGCAAAGCACGTCGGTAGAACCAGTCTCGCGTAAGCGTACGCGTAAGGTCGGTCCGGGCCACTTCATCCAACAATACCGCCGAACCAAAGTATGACATGCTGGTAAGCAGTATGACTTATATCGCCCACAACTCACTTGTGTTCTACTCGTGCATATGACATCTACGCATAAAACCACGCTCGGATGCCGCTGTTGGGGAACGTAGTAATTTCAAAAAAAATCCTACGCACACGGAAGATCATGGTGATGCATAGCAATGAGAGGGGAGAGTGTTGTCCATGTACCCTCGTAGACCGAAAGCGGAAGCGTTAGCACAACGGGGTTGATGTAGTCGTACGTCTTCACGATCCGACCGATCAAGTACCGAACGCTCGGCACCTCCGAGTTCAGCACACGTTCAGCCCGATGACGTCCCTCGAACTCCGATCCAGCCGAGTGTTGAGGCCGAGTGTTCTACCGACGCAGGGCTTCGCCTAAGCACCGCTACGATATTATCGAGGTGGATTATGGTGGAGGGGGGCACCGCACACGGCTAAGAGATCAAGAGATCAATTGTTGTGTCTATGGGGTGCTCCTGCCCCCGTATATAAAGGAGCAAGGGGGGAGGCGGCCGGCCAAGGAGGAGGGCGCGCCAAGGGGGGAGTCCTACATGTATTATGTTTCCGGTTAATACAATTCTAGCATGAACAATAAACATTTATCATGATATAAGGAAATAAAAAATAACTTTATTATTGCCTCTAGGGCATATTTCCTTCATTTACTAGCCATAGAGTCATCAAAATAAGCAAACAACACACGAAAAACAGAATCTGTCAAAAACAGAACAGTCTGTAGTAATCTGTAACTAACGCAAACTTCTGGAACTCAGGAAAATCTACCAAAATAGGACGACCTAGATAAAGTGTTTATTGATCTACTGCAATTGGAATCAGTATTTTATCACGTACTGGTGATTTTAAACAATTGTTTTCGTGAACAGAAAGTTTCTGGAATTTTCAGCAAGATCAAATAACTATCATCCAAGAAGATCCTATATAGGTCTTACTTGGCACAAACACTAATTAAAATATAAAACCACATCTAAACCGAGGCTAGATAAAATATTTATTACTAAACAGAACCAAAAAGCAAAGAACTAAAATAAATATTGGGTTGCCTCCCAACAAGTGCTAACGTTTAACGCCCCTAGCTAGGCATGATGATTTCAATGATGCTCGCATAAAAGATAGGAATTGAAACATAAAGAGAGCATCATGAAGAATATGACTAGAAATTTTAAGCCTGGCCCACTTCCTATGCATAGGCATTTTGTGAGCAAACAACTTATGGGACAATAATCAACTAGCATAAGAAGGCAAAACATGCACCCGGATAGTTAAGCTACAGTAATTCCTGCTAATGATGCCACGTCACCACGGTTACTGTTGTCGATCTCGCGATGGTTCAAAATCGATACAAATTTAAATTTAAAATAGAGGCAAACAATAAAAGTTTTCAAATAAAGAAAACTAAACTAAAAACTGAAAACTAAAATGTTCAAAATTTAGAAAATAAATCATGGCTGATTGTGGTGGAAAAACCACATGTTGATAAAATGTTTAGATGCAAGAAATTAATTAAAACATGGGCTAAACAATTACTTAAATGCTTTTAAAAAGAATAAACTATTACAAACCCTTTTATTTTGAAGAGCTAAATTAATAGTGGCAAAGGTACAATTTGTAACACTAAGTTAGGTGCCACTTTTGGATTTTATTAAATCTAAAATAAATAGAAACTATAATAAATCGAAAAGGATAAATAAAAAGAAAACAAAGAAGAAGGAAAAGAATCCCCCTGGGCTCCGGCCCAGCAGGCCATCAACCCCACTGGGCCAACCCACCAGGCCCAGCCGGCCACACCTTATCCCCTCACCCCCCAGCCAAACCCTATCCTAACCCGAACCCCACCCACTCTCCTCGATCCCCTCTCTCTCTCTCTCTCGCTCCTCCCCATTCCGGATCGGGGGCGGCGCCCCTGCGCCCATTGCCGGCGCCCCGTCGTCCCTGTCGCCCGTCTCCAACCACCGCCGCCTAAGGCCCCGACGACGGCGCCGCTCTCCCCGTCGCCTCGCCTCGCTGGACGCCCCCGCCACCTCGACGCCGTGCCGCTGCCACGGGTCGTCGTCGACCCGTCGCCTCGCCGGCGCCGCCCGACCCGCGCCACCTCGTCCGCGTCGCGCTCGCCCCCGTCGTCGATCTGCCTCGCCGGAACGCACCCTCGTGTCCCCCCCCGAGCAGCCACCTCGAGCCTCGCCGCTTGTTCCCTTGCAACGTGGGGTGAGGAAACCCCCTCCTCCTCTCTCTCTCCCCTCACTGACCCCGCGCCCGTGGCGTCCTCGCCGGCGATCACCGCGCCCCGCTAGCCCGCGCTCAGGCCGCCCCGTGCTCGCGCCCCACCGGCTGCGTCCACTGCCACGCCGTGGTCGCGCTCGGTCCGCGCCGTAGCTCGTCACACCTGCGACGGCCCTGCCCCTCGCGCCCGCAAGCGCTCACCCAGTTGAGGCCGCGCCGCTGCGCCCCTTTGCCGCCCTCCACCGCTGCTGCCGCGCCCCGGCGCCGCCCCGCCGTGGCCTCTCCACTGCTGCCTCCGGCGGCTGGCCTCGCCGTGCCCTGCTGTCCCCGGCGCCCCCCTGGTGGCCTGGGCAGACGCCCAAATGGGCTGGGCACCCGGCACCCTTTACACCCGCACCCTGTGCCCGTTAAGCCCCCGGGTCGCTGACGAACGGGGCCCACCAGCCCCAGAACGTTTTTTTATAAAAAAGAATTAAAAATATATATATTAATAATAATAAAAATAGTAATTAATTAATTAACTTAATTAATCATAATTAGAATAACCTAATCACTAGTTAACTTAATTAAACCCTGTTTAGCCTAATCTGTCGATGACACGGGGGCCCCACCCCCTGTTGACTAGTCAAACATTGACTGGTTAACTGGGTCCCCCTGGCCGACATGTCAGCCCCTGTGTAAACTGCTATGTACACAGGGCTGGGTACATTTAGCAATTTCTCTTTTATTTTCGAGTTAAAATAAATCCTGGAAATTTAGAAAATCATTTAAACTTATAAAAATCATATAAATTAATCCGTAACTCGGATGAAAATACTTTGTACATGAAAGTTGCTCAGAACGATGAGACGAATCCGAATACACGGCCTGTTCGCCAGCCACGCGTCCCTAGCATAGCGAACCTGCAATATTTCACCTCCGGTTCATCTGTCCGAAAACGCGAAACACCGGGGATACTTTCCCAGATGTTTCCCCTTTCGCCGGTATCACCTATCCCTACGTTAGGTCACCCCTAGCACAACATATCGCCGCGTCTTGCTTTGTGTTACATTTGATTGCTCTGTTATTTATTGTGTCCCCCTCCGTTACTTCTTTCCGGTAGACTCCGAGACCGCTGCCGATGTTCGTGTGTTCGACTACATCGAAGACGACCCCTCCTACTTGCCAGAACAACCAGGCAAGCCCCCCCCCTTGATCATTAGATATCGCCTACTCTACTCTCTACTGCTTGCATTAGAGTAGTGTGTCATGTTACTGCTTTCGGTTAATCCTATTCTGTTGCATAGCATGTCATTGTTGCTACAGTTGTTACCCTTACCTGCTATCCTACTGCTTAGTATAGGATGCTAGTGTTCCATCAGTGGCCCTACACTCTTGTCCGTCTGCCATGCTATACTACTGGGTCGTGATCACTTCGGGAGGTGATCACGGGTATATACTATATACTTTATATACATGACACATGTGGTGACTAAAGTCGGGTCGGCTCGTTGAGTACCCGCAAGTGATTCTGATGAGGGGGCTGAAAGGACAGGTGGCTCCATCCCGGTAGAGGTGGGCCTGGGTTCCTGACGGCCCCCGACTGTTACTTTATGGCGGAGCGACAGGGCAGGTTGAGACCACCTAGGAGAGAGCTGGGCCTGGCCCTGGTCGGCGTTCGCGGATACTTAACACGCTTAACGAGATCTTGGTATTTGATCTGAGTCTGGCCATTTGGTCTATACGCACTAACCAACTACGCGGGAACAGTAATGGGCACTCGACGTCGTGGTATCAGCCGAAGCCTTCGTGACGTCAGTAACGGAGCGGCGCGCGCCGGATTGGACTGGAACGCCTGCTAGGCTAGGTCTGCTTCCGGCCGCCCTCGCAACGTGCAGGTGTGCAATGGGCGATGGGCCCAGACCCCTGCGCCATAGGATTTAGGCCGGCGTGCTGACCTCTCTGTTGTGCCTAGGTGGGGCTGCGACGTGTTGATCTTACGAGGCCGGGCATGACCCAGGAAAGTGTGTCCGGCCAAATGGGATCGAGCGTGTTGGGTTATGTGGTGCACCCCTCCAGGGAAGTTTATCTATTCGAATAGCCGTGTCCGTTGGTAAAAGGACGACCCGGAGTTGTACCTTGACCTTATGACAACTAGAACTGGATACTTAATAAAACACACCCTTCCAAGTGCCAGATATAACCCAGTGATCGCTCTCTAACAGGGCGACGAGGAGGGGATCGCCGGGTAGGATTATTCTATGCGATGCTAGTTGGTGAACTTACAATCTACTCTCTTCTACATGCTGCAAGATGAAGGCTGCCAGAAGCGTAGTCTTCGACAGGATTAGCTATCCCCCTCTTATTCAGGCATTCTGCAGTTCAGTCCACCGATATGGCCCTTTACACATATACCCATGCATATGTAGTGTAGCTCCTTGCTCGCGAGTACTTTGGATGAGTACTCATGGTTGCTTTTCTCCCTCTTTTCCGCTTTCTATACTTGATTGTCGCAACCAGATGCTGGAGTCCAGGAGCTAGAGATCCCGAGGATGATTCAACGTGGAGTTCGGCTTCGAGGAGTAGTTAGGAGGTCCCAGGCAGGAGGCCTTGCCTTTTCGATCGTTGTTTCTTTTGTGCTAGCCGTCTTAAGGCAAGCTTGTTTAACTTATGTTTGTACTCAGATATTGTTGCTTCCGCTGACTCGTCTATGATTGAGCACTTGTATTCGAGCCCTCGAGGCCCCCGGCTTGTATTATGATGCTTGTATGACTTATTTATGTTTTAGAGTTGTGTCGTGATATCTTCCCGTGAGTCCCTGATCTTGATCGTACACGTTTGCATGCATGATTAGTGTACGGTCAAATCGGGGGCGTCACAAATCTGTAGTAATCTGTAACTAACGCAAACTTCTGGAACTCAGGAAAATCTACGAAAATAGGACGACCTAGATAATTTGTTTATTGATCTACTACAATTGGAATCAGTATTTTATCACGTACTGGTGATTTTAAACAATTGTTTTCGTGAACAGAAAGTTTCTGGAATTTTCAGCAAGATCAAATAACTATCATCCAAGAAGATCCTATAGGTCTTACTTGGCACAAACACTAATTAAAACATAAAACCACATCTAAGCAGAGGCTAGATAAAATATTTATTACTAAACAGAACCAAAAAGCAAAGAACTAAAATAAAAATTGGGTTGCCTCCCAACAAGTGCTAACGTTTAACGCCCCTAGCTAGGCATGATGATTTCAATGATGCTCGCATAAAAGATAAGAATTGAAACATAAAGAGAGCATCATGAAGAATGTGACTAGCACTTTTAAGCCTGGCCCACTTCCTATGCATAGGCATTTTGTGAGCAAACAACTTATGGGAACAATAATCAACTAGCATAGGAAAGCAAAACAAGCATAACTTTAAAACTTTAAGAACATAGAGAGGAAACTTGATATTATTGCAATTCCTACAAGCATATGATCCTCTCTCATCATAATTTTCAGTAGCATCTTGAATGAATTCAACAATATAACCAGCACCTAAAGCATTCTTTTCATGATCTACAAGTATAGAATTTTTACTACTCTCCACATAAGCAAAATTCTTCTCATTCGGAATAGTGGGAGTATCATAAGAGACTTGAATACTATAAATTGTTTCCACATTAAAAGAGTAATGTTCAGAAAAAGGGTAATCATAATCATGAGAAGTTTTATAAATATCATCATCACTACTTTTTATAGCATAAGTTTCATCACAATAATCATCATAAGTAGCAACTTTATTCTCATAATCAATTGAAACCTCTTCCGAAATAGTGGATTCATTACTAAATGAAGTCATGACCTCTCCAAATCCACTTTCATAATTATCACAATAATATTCAACATCCTCCAAATAGTGGGATCATTACTTCCTAAAGTTGACACTCTTCCAAACCCACTTTCATCAATATAATCATCATAAACAGGAGGCATGCTATCATCATAATAAATTTGCTCATCAAAACTTGGGGGACAAATCATATCATCTTCATTAAACATAGCTTCCCCAAGCTTGTGGCTTTCCATATCATTAGCATCATGGATATTCAAAGAATTTGTACTAACAACATTGCAATCATGCTCATCATTCAAATATTTAGTGCCAAACATTTTAATGCATTCTTCTTCTAACACTTTGGCACAATTTTCCTTTCCATCATACTCACGAAAGATATTAAAAAGACGAAGCGTATGAGGCAAACTCAATTCCATTTTTTTGTAGTTTTATTTTATAAACTAAACTAGTGATAAAACAAGAAACTAAAAGATTCGATTGCAAGATCTAAAGATATACCTTCAAGCATTCACCTCCCCGGCAACGATGCCAGAAAAGAGCTTACTTGACGGGGTGTGAGTGCCGCTTACCTAGCCTCCCCGGCAACGGCGCCATAAAAGAGCTTGATGTCTACTACACAACTTTCTTCTTATAGACGTTGTTGGGCCTCCAAGTGCAGAGGTTTGTAGGACAGTAGCAAATTTCCCTCAAGTGGATGACCTAAGGTTTATCAATCCGTGGGAGGCGTAGGTTGAAGATGGTCTCTCTCAAACAACCCTGCAACCAAATAACAAAGAGTCTCTTGTGTCCCCAACACGTAAATTGTATAGGTGCACTAGTTCGGTGAAGAGATGGTGATACAAGTGCAATATGGATGGTAGATATAGGTTTTTGTAATCTGAAAATCTAAAAACAGCAAGGTAACTAATGGTAAAAGTGAGCGTAAACGGTATTGCAATGCGTTGAAACAAGGCCTAGGGTTCATACTTTCACTAGTGCAAGTTCTCTCAACAATAATAATATAATTTGATCACATAACTATCCCTCAACATGCAACAAAGAGTCACTCCAAAGTCACTAATAGCGGAGAACAAACGAAGAGATTATGGTAGGGTACGAAACCACCTCAAAGTTATTCTTTCGGATCGACCTATTCAAGAGTCCGTAGTAAAATAAAACGAAGCTATTCTTTCCGTTCGGTCTATCATAGAGTTCGTACTAGAATAACACCTTAAGACACAAATCAACCAAAACCCTAATGTCACCTAGATACTCCAATGTCACCTCAAGTATCCGTGGGTATGATTATACGATATGCATCACACTATCTCAGATTCATCTATTCAAACCAACACAAGGAACTTCAACGAGTGCCCCAAAGTTTCTACCGGAGAGTCAAGACGAAAACGTGTGCCAACTCCTATGCATAGGTTCATGGGCGGAACCCGCAAGTTGATCACCAAAACATACATTATGTGGATCACGTGATATCCCATTGTAACCACAGATAAGCATGGCAAGACATACATCAAGTGTTCTCAAATCCTTAAAGACTCAATCCGATAAGATAACTTCAAAGGGAAAAATCAATCAATTACAAGAGAGTAGAGGGGGAGAAACATCATAAGATCCAACTATAATAGCAAAGCTCGCGATACATCAAGATCGTGCCAAATCAAGAACACGAGAGAGAGAGAGAGAGAGAGAGAGAGAGAGAGAGATCAAACACATAGCTACTGGTACATACCCTCAGCCCCGAGGGTGAACTACTCCCTCCTCGTCATGGAGAGCGCCGGGATGATGAAGATGGCCACCGGTGAGGGATCCTCCCTCCGGCAGGGTGCCGGAACAGGGTCCCGATTGGTTTTTGGTGGCCACAGAGGCTTGCGGCGGCGGAACTCCTGATCTATTATGCTCCCCGATGGTTTTAGTGTATATGGATATATATAGGCGAAAGAAGTCGGCCAGGGGAGCTACAAGGGGCCCACGAGGGTGGAGGGCGCGCCCAGGGGGGTGGGCGCGCCCCCCTGCCTCGTGCTCTCCTCGTTGATTCCCGGACGTGCACTCCAAGTCCCCCGGATTGCTTCCGTTCCAAAAATAACTCTCCCGAAGGTTTCATTCCGTTTGGACTCCGTTTGATATTCCTTTTCTGCAAATCACTGAAACAAGGGATAAAACAGAAACTGGCACTGGGCTCTGGGTTAATAGGTTAGTCCCAAAAATAATATAAAAGTGTTTAATAAAGCCCATAAACATCCAAAACAGATAATAAAATAGCATGGAACAATAAAAAATTATAGATACGTTGGAGACGTATCACCACATTTTGTGATTATGAAATTTAGCAAATGGATGTCAAAACTGCAATCCTGAATGGATTTCTGGAAGAAGAGTTGTATATGATGTAACCTGAAGGTTTTGTCGATCCAAAGGAACTAACAAAGTGTGCAAGCTCTAGCGGTCCATTTATGGACTAGTGCAAGCCTCTCGGAGTTGGAATAAACGTTTTGATAGTGTGATCAAAGCATATGGTTATATACAGACTTTTGGAGAAGCCTGTATTTACAAGAAAGTGAGTGGGAGCTCTGTAGCATTTCTGATATTATATGTGGATGACATATTGTTGATTGGAAATGATATATAGTTTCTGGATAGCCTAAAAGGATATTTGAATAAGAGTTTTTCAATGAAGGACCTCGGTGAAGCTGCTTATATACTGGGCATCAAGGTCTATAGAGATAGATCGAGACGCTTAATTGGACTTTCACAAAGCACATACCTTGACAAAGTTTTGAAGAAGTTCAAAATGGATCAAGCAAAGAAAGGGTTCTTGCATGTGTTACAAGGTGTGAAGTTGAGTAAAACTCAATGCCCGACCATGATACGTCTCCAACGTATCTATAATTTTTAATTGCTCCATGCTATATTATCTTCTGTTTTGTACATTATTAGGCTTTATTATACACTTTTATATTATTTTTGGGACTAACCTATTAACCAGAGGCCCAACCCAGAATTGCTGTTTTTTGCCTATTTCAGAGTTCCGCGGAAAAAGAATATCAAACGGAGTCCAAACGGAATGATACCTTCGGGAACGTGATTTTCGGAACGAACGTGATCTAGAGGACTTGGACCCTACGTCAAGAAAGCTACCAGGAAGCCATGAGGTAGGGGGCGCACCTACCCCCTGGGCGCGCCCTCCACCGTCGTGGGCCCCACGTTGCTCCACCGACGTACTCCTTCCTCCTATATATACCTACGTACCCCCAAACTCCCAGATACGGAGCCAAAAACCTAATTCCACCGCCGCAACCTTCTGTACCTGTGAGATGCCATCTTGGGGCCTGTTCCGGAGCTCCGCCGGAGGGGGCATCGATCATAGAGGGCTTCTACATCAACACCATAGCCACTCCGATGAAGTGTGAGTAGTTTACCTCAGACCTTCGGGTCCATAGTTATTAGGTAGATGGCTTCCTCTCTCTTTTTGGATCTCAATACAATGTTCGCCCCCTCTCTCGTGGAGATGTATTCGATGTAATCTTCTTTTGCGGTGTGTTTGTTGAGACCGATGAATTGTGGGTTTATGATCAAGTTTATCTATGAACAATATTTGAATCTTCTGAATTCTTTTATGCATGATTGGTTATCTTTGCAAGTCTCTTCGAATTATCAGTTTGGTTTGGCATACTAGATTGATCTTTCTTGCAATGGGAGAAGTGCTTAGCTTTGGGTTCAATCTTGCGGTGTCCTTTCCCAGTGATAGTAGGGGCAGCAAGGCACATATTGTATTGTTGCCATCGAGGATAGCAAGATGGGGTTTATATCATATTGCATGAGTTTATCCCTCTACATCATGTCATCTTGCTTAAAGCGTTACTCTGTTCTTATGAACATAATACTCTAGATGCATGCTGGATATCGGTCGATGTGTGGAGTAATAGTAGTAGATGCTGGCAGGAGTCGGTCTACTTGTCTCGGACGTGATGCCTATATACATGATCATGCCTAGATATTCTCATAACTATGCTCAATTCTGTCAATTGCTCAACAGTAATTTGTCCACCCACCGTAAATACTTATGCTCTCGAGAGAAGCCACTAGTGAAACCTATGACCCCCGGGTCTATATTCCATCATATTAATCTTCCAACACTTAGCTATTTTCGTCGCCTTTTATTTTGCTTTTATTTTACTTTGCATCTTTATCACAAAAATACCAAAAGTATTATCTTATCATATCCATCAGATCTCACTCTCATAAGTGACCGTGTAGGGATTGACAACCCCTTATCGCGTTGGTTGCCGGGATTTATTTGTTTGTGTAGGTGCGAGGGACTCGTGTGTAGCCTCCTACTGGATTAATTGATACCTTGGTTCTCAAAAACTGAGGGAAATACTTACGCTACTTTGCTGCATCACCCTTTCCTCTTCAATGGAAAACCAACGCAGTGCTCAAGAGGTAGCAAGAAGGATTTCTGGCACCGTTGCCGGGGATGTCTACGCAAAAGACAACATACCAAGTACCCATCACAAACCCTTATCTCTCGCATTACATTATTTTCCATTTGCCTCTCGTTTTCCTCTCCCCCACTTCACCCTTGCCATTTTATTCGCCCTCTCTTTTTCGTTCGCCTCTTTTTCGCTTGCTACTTGTTTGCTCGTGTGTTGGATTGCTCGCTTGTCACAATGGCTCAAGATAATACCAAATTATGTGACTTTATCAATACCAACAACAATGATTTCCTTAGCACTCCGATTGCTCCTCTTACCGATACTGAATCTTGTGAAATCAATGCTACTTTGTTGAATCTTGTCATGAAAGATCAATTCGCCGGCCTTCCTAGTGAAGGTGCCGCTACTCATCTAAATAGCTTCGTTGATTTGTGTGATATGCAAAAGAAGAAAGATGTTGACAATGATATTGTCAAATTGAAGCTATTTCCTTTTTCGCTTAGAGATCGTGCTACAGCTTGGTTTTCGTCTTTGCCTAAAAATAGTATTGATTCTTGGAATAAGTGCAAAGATGCTTTTATCTCTAAGTATTTTACTCCCGCAAAGATTATCTCTCTTAGAAACGATATTATGAATTTTAAGCAACTTGATCATGAACATGTTCACAAGCTTGGGAGAGGATGAAATTAATGATACGTAATTGCCCCACGCATGCTTTGAATTTGTGGATGATTATACAAAAAAATTATGCCGGATTGAATTTTGCTTCTAGAAATCTTTTAGATTTGGCCGCGGGAGGCACTTTTATGGAAATCACTTTAGGAGAAGCTACTAAACTCCTAGATAATATTATGGTTAATTATTCTCAATGGCACACTGAAAGATCTAGTAATAAAAAAGTGCATGCGATAGAAGAAATTACTGTTTTGAGTGGAAAGATGGACGGACTTATGAAATTATTTGCTACTAAGAGTGTTTCTTCTGATCCTAATGATATGCCTTTGTCTACTTTGATTGAGAATAATAATGAATCTATGGATGTGAATTTTGTTGGTAGGAATAATTTTGGTAATTCCTACAACAATTCTTATGGAAATTTTAATAAGATGCCCTCTGAATTCGAGACTAGTGTTAAGGAATTTATGAATTTGCAAAATAATTTCAATGCTTTGCTTGAAGAAAAGTTGCTTAAAGTTGATGAATTGGCTAGGAACGTTGATAGAATTTCTCTTGATGTTGATTCCTTGAAACTTAGATCTATTCCACCTAAGCATGATATCAATGAGTCTCTCAAAGCCATGAGAATTTCCATTTATGAGTGCAAAGAAAGAACCGCTAGGATGCGTGCTAAGAAAGATTGCTTTTATAAAAGCGTGTTCTTCTAATTTTTATGAAAACAAAGATGAAGATCTAAAAGTTATTGATGTGTCCCCTATTAAATGTTTGTTTTGCAATATGAATCTTGATAAAGATGGGACTGAATATGATCCACCTTTACCTAGAAGGCGTTCCAGAAATTCGGAGTTTTTAGATCTTGATGCTAAAATTGATAAAAGTGGGATTGAAGGGATCAAAACATTAGATATTAATGAACCCACTATTTTGGATTTAATGGAATTTAATTATGATAGTTGCTCTTTGATAGATTGTATTTCCTTGTTGCAATCCGTGCTAAATTCTCCTCATGCTTGTAGTCAAAATAAAGCCTTTACTAAACATATCGTTGATGCTTTGATACAATCTTACGAAGAAAAACATGAGTTGGAAGTTTCTATCCCGAGAAAAATTTATAATGAGTGGGAACCTACTATAAAAATTAAGATTAAAGATCATGAATGCTATTCTTTGTGTGATTTGGGTGCTAGTGTTTCCACGATTCCAAAAACTTTGTGTGATTTGCTAGGTTTCCGTGATTTTGATGATTGCTCTTTAAACTTGCACCTTGCGGATTCCACTATTAAGAAACCTATGCGAATAATTAATGATGTTCTTATTGTTGCAAATAGGAACTATGTGCCCGTAGATTTTATCGTTCTTGACATAGATTGCAATCCTTCATGTCCTATTATTCTTGGTAGACCTTTCCTTAGAACGATTGGTGCAATCATTGATATGAAGGAAGGGAATATTAGATTCCAATTTCCATTAAAGAAAGGCATGGAACACTTCCCTGGGAAGAAAATAAAATTACCATATGAATCTATTATGAGAGCCACTTATGGATTGCCTACCAAAGATGGCAATACCTAGATCTATCCTTGATTTTATGCCTAGCTAGGGGCGTTAAACGATAGCGCTTGTTGGGAGGCAACCCAATTTTATTTTTAGTTTTTTTGCTTTTTGCTTCTGTTTAGGAATAAATATTTGTTCTAGCCTCTGGTTATATGTATTTTTATGTTTTAGTTAGTGTTTGTGCCAAGTTAAACCTATAGGATCTTCTTGGATGATAGTTATTTGATCTTGCAGAAAATTCCAGAAACTTTCTGCTCCTGAAAATAATTGTTAAAAATCACTAGAACGTTATAAAATATTGATTCCAATTTCTGCTGATCAATAAACAAATTGTCTAGGTCGTCCTACTTTGGCTGATTTTTTGGAGTTCCAGAAGTTTGCGTTAGTTACAGATTACTACAGACTGTTCTGTTTTTGACAGATTCTGTTTTTCGTGTGTTGTTTGCTTATTTTGATGAATCTATGGCTAGTAAAATAGTTTATAAACCATAGAGAAGTTGTAATACAGTAGGTTTAACACCAATATAAATAAAGAATGAGTTCATTACAGTACCTTGAAGTGGTCTTTTGTTTTCTTTCGCTAACGGAGCTCACGAGATTTTCTGCTGAGTTTTGTGTTGTGAAGTTTTCAAGTTTTGGGTGAAAGATTTGATGGATTATGGAACAAGGAGTGGCAAGAGCCTAATCTTGGGGATGCCCATGGCACCCCCAAGATAATCTAAGGACACCTAAAATCCAAAGCTTGGGATGCCCCGGAAGGCATCCCCTCTTTCGTCTACTTCCATCGGTAACTTTACTTGGAGCTATATTTTTATTTACTACATGATATGTGTTTTGCTTGGAGCGTCTTGTATGATTTGAGTCTTTGCTTTTTAGTTTAGCACAATCATCTTTGCTGTACACACCTTTTGAGATAGACACACATGATTCGGAAATTATTAGAATACTCTATGTGCTTCACTTATATCTTTTGAGTTATATAGTTTTTGCTCTAGTACTTCACTTATATCTTTAGAAGCACGGTGGTGGATTTGTTTTATAGAAACTATTGGTCTCTCATGCTTCACTTAGATTATTTTGGGAGTCTTAAATAGCATGGTAATTTGCTTAAAAAATACTAATATGCTTGTATTCAAGATTAGTAAAAACTTTCTTATGAGTGTGTTGAATACTAAGAGAAGTTTGATGCTTGATGATTGTTTTGAGACATGGAGGTAGTAATATCAAAATTGTGCTAGTTGAGTAGTTGTGAATTTGAGAAATACTTGTTTTGAAGTTTGCAAGTCCCGTAGCATGCACGTATGGTAAACGTTATGTAACAAATTTGAAACATGAGGTGTTCTTTGATTGTCCTCCTTATGAGTGGCGGTCGGGGACGAGCGATGGTCTTTTCCTAGCAATCTATCCCCCTAGGAGCATGCGCGTAGTGCTTGGTTTTTGATGACCTGTAGATTTTTGCAATAAGTATGTGAGTTCTTTATGACTAATGTTGAGTCCATGGATTATACACACTCTCACCTTTCCACCATTGCTAGCCTCTTCGGTACCCTGCATTGCCTTTCTCACATTGAGAGTTGGTGCAAACTTCGCCGGTGCATCCAAACCCCGTGATATGATATGCTCTTTCACACATAAACCTCCTTATATCTTCCTCAAAACAGCCACCATACCTACCTATTATGGCATTTACATAGCCATTCCGAGATATATTGCCATGCAACTTTCCACCATTGCGTTTATCATGACACGTTCATCATTGTCATATTGCTTTGCATGATCATGTAGTTGACATAGTATTTGTGGCAAAGCCACCTTTCATAATTCTTTCATACATGTCACTCTTGGTTCATTGCATATCCCGGTACACCGCCGGAGGCATTCATATAGAGTCATACTTTGTTCTAGTATCGAGTTGTAATCATTGAGTTGTAAATAAATAGAAGTGTGATGATCATCATTTTCTAGAGCATTGTCCCAAGTGAGGAATAAAAGAGAGAGAGAGAGAGAGAGAGAGAGAGAGGCCATAAAAAAGAGAAGGCCCAAAAAATGAGAGAAAAAGAGAGAAGGGACAATGTTACTATCCTTTTACCACACTTGTGCTTCAAAATAGCACCATGATCTTCATAATAGAGAGTCTCTTGTTTTGTCACATTCATATACTAGTGGGAATTTTTCATTATAGAACTTGTCTTGTATATTCCAACAATGGGCCTCCTCAAGTGCCCTAGGTCTTCGTGAGCAAGCATGTTGGATCCACACCCACTAAGTTTCTTTTGTTGAGCTTTCATATATTTATAGCTCCAGTGCATCCGTTGCATGGCAATCCCTACTCCTTGCATTAACATCAATCGATGGGCATCTCCATAGCTTATTGATTACCCTCGCTGATGTGAGACTTTCTCCTTTTTTGTCTTCTCCACATAACCCCCATCATCATATTCTATTCCACCCATAGTGTTATATCCATGGCTCACGCTCATGTATTGCGTGAAGGTTGAAAAAGTTTGAGATTACTAAAGTATGAAACAATTGCTTGGCTTGTCATCGGGGTTGTGCATGATGAGAGCATTCTTGTGTGACAAAAATGGAGCATGACTAAACTATATGATTTTGTAGGGATGAACTTTCTTTGGCCATGTCATTTTGAGAGGACATAATTGCTTAGTTAGTATGCTTGAAGTATTATTATTTTTATTTCAATATTGAACTTTTATGTTGAATCTTTCGGATCTGAATATTCATACCACAATTAAGAAGAATTACATTGAAATTATGCCAAGTAGCATTCCACATCAAAAATTCTGTTTTTATCATTTACCTACTCGAGGACGAGCAGTAATTAAGCTTGGGGATGCTTGATACGTCTCCAACGTATCTATAATTTTTGATTGCTCCATGTTATATTATCTTCTGTTTTCGACATTGTTGGGCTTTAATATACACTTTCATATTATTTTTGGGACTAACCTACTACCCGGAGGCACAGCCCAGAATTGCTGTTTTTTGCCTATTTCAAAGTTTCGGAGAAAAAGAATATCAAACAGAGTCCAAACGGAATGAAACCTTCGGGAACGTGATTTTCGGAACGAACGTGATCCAGAGGACTTGGACGCTACGTCAAGAAAGCTACCAGGAAGCCACGAGGTAGGGGGGTGCGCCTACCCCCCTGGGCGCGCCCTCCACCCTCGTGGGCCCCATGTTGCTCCACCGACGTAGTCCTTCCTCCTATATATACCTACGTACCCCAAACTACCAGATACGGAGCCAAAAACCTAATTCCAGCGCTGCAACCTTCTCTAACCGTGAGATGCCATCTTGGGGCCTGTTCCGGAGCTCCGCCGGAGGGGGCATCGATCACGGAGGGCTTCTACATCAACACCATAGCCTCTCCGATGAAGTGTGAGTAGTTTACCTCAGACCTTCGGGTCCATAGTTATTAGGTAGATGGCTTCCTCTCTCTTTTTGGATCTCAATACAATGTTCTCCCCCTCTCCCGTGGAGATCTATTCGATGTAATCTTCTTTTGCGGTGTGTTTGTTGAGACCGATGAATTGTGGGTTTATGATCAAGTTTATCTATGAACAATATTTGAATCTTCTGAATTCTTTTATGTATGATTGGTTATCTTTGCAGGTCTCTTCGAATTATCAGTTTGGTTTGGCCTACTAGATTGTTCTTTCTTGCTATGGGAGAAGTGCTTAGCTTTGGGTTCAATCTTGCGGTGTCCTTTCCCAGTGACAGTAGGGGCAGCAAGGCACGTATTGTATTGTTGCCATCGAGGATAACAAGATGGGGTTTATATCATATTGCATGAGTTTATCCCTCTACATCATGTCATCTTGCTTAAAGCGTTACTCTGTTCTTATGAACTTAATACTCTAGATGCATGCTGGATAGCGGCCGATGTGTGGAGTAATAGTAGTAGATGCAGGCAGGAGTCGGTCTACTTGTCTCGGACCTGATGCCTATATACATGATCATGCCTAGATATTCTCATAACTATGCTCAATTCTGTCAATTGGTCAACAGTAATTTGTTCACCCACCATAAATACTTATGCTCTTGATAGAAGCCACTAGTGAAACCTATGGCCCCGGGTCTATTTTCCATCATCTTAATCCCCCGTCAACAAGTTATTTTAGCGTCGTTTTTATTTTGCTTTCTTTACTTTGCATCTTTATCATAAAAATACCAAAAATATTATCTTATCATATCTATCAGATCTCACTCTAGTAAGTGACCGTGAAGGGATTGACAAGCCCTTTATTGCATTGGTTGCGATGATTTATTTGTTTGTGTACGTGCGAGGGACTCGTGCGTGGCCTCCTATTAGATTGATACCTTGGTTCTCAAAAACTGAGGGAAATACTTACGCTACTTTGCTGCATCACCCTTTCGTCTTCAAGGGAAAACCAGCGCAGTGCTCAAGAGGTAGCAAGAAGGATTTCTGGCGCCGTTGTTGGGGAGGCTTACGCAAAGTCAAGTCAAGATTTGGACTCCCGACAACGAGCCATTTCTGGCGCCGTTGCCGGGGAGTATACGCAAAAGTCAACATACCAAGTACCCATCACAAACCCTTATCTCCCGCATTACATTATTTGCCATTTGCCTCTGGTTTTCCTCTCCCCCACTACACCCTTGCCGTTTTATTCACCCTCTATTTTCCGTTCACTTTTTTTTGCTTGCTTCTTGTTTGCTCGTGTCTTGGATTGCTTGATTGTCACGATGGCTCAAGATAATACTAAATTGTGTGACTTCACCAATACCAACAATAATGATTTTCTTAGCACTCCAATTGCTCCTCTTACTGATACTGAATCTTTTGAAATCAATGCTGCTTTGTTGAATCTTGTCATGAAAGATCAATTCGCCGGCCTTCCTAGTGAAGATGCCGCTACCCATCTAAATAGCTTCGTTGATTTGTGTGATATGCAAAAGAAGAAAGATGTGGATAATGATATTGTTAAACTGAAGCTATTTCCTTTTTCGCTTAGAGATCGTGCTAAAGCTTGCTTTTCATCTTTGCCTAAAAATAGTATTGATTCTTGGAATAAGTGCAAAGATGCTTTTATCTCTAAGTATTTTCTCTCCTAGAAATGATATTATGAATTTTAAGCAACTTGATCATGAACATGTTGCACAAGCTTGGGAGAGGATGAAATTAATGATACGTAATTGCCCTATGCACGGTTTTAATTTGTTGATGATTATACAAAAAATTTATGCCAGATTGAATTTTGCTTCTAGAAATCTTTTAGGTTCGGCCGCGGGAGGCAGTTTTATGGAAATCACTTTAGGAGAAGCTACTAAACTCCTAGATAATATTATGGTTAATTATTCTCAATGGCACACTAAAAGATCTACTAATAAAAAAGTGCATGCGATAGAAGAAATTAATGTTTTGAGTGGAAAGATGGATGAACTTATGAAATTATTTGCTACTAAGAGTGTTTCTTCTGATCCTAATGATATGCCTTTGTCTACTTTGATTGAGAATAATAATGAATCTATGGATGTGAAATTTGTTGGTAGGAATCATTTTGGTAACAACGCGTATAGAGGAAACTTCAATCCTAGGCCTTATCCTAGTAATTCCTCTAATAATTATGGTAATTCCTACAACAATTCTTATGGAAACTTTAATAAGATGCCTTCTGAATTTGAGACTAGTGTTAAGGAATTTATGAATTTGCAAAAGAATTTCAATGCTTTGCTTGAAGAAAAATTGCTTAAAGTTGATGAATTGGCTAGGAACGTTGATAGAATTTCTCTTGATGTTGATTCCTTAAAACTTAGATCTATTCCTCCTAAGCATGATATCAATGAGTCTCTCAAAGCCATGAGAATTTCCATTGATGAGTGCAAAGAAAGAAACGCGAGGATGCGTGCTAAGAAAGATTGCTTTGTGAAAGCGTGTTCTTCAAATTTCTATGAAAATAAAGATGAAGATCTAAAAGTTATTGATGTGTCCCCTATTAAATCTTTGTTTTGCAATATGAATCTTGATAATGATGGGACTGAATATGATCCACCTTTACCTATAAGGCGTTCCAAAAATTCGGAGTTTTTAGATCTTGATGCTAAAATTGATAAAAGTGGGAATGAAGGGGTCGAAACTCTAGATATTAATGAACCCACTATTTTGGATTTCAAGGAATTTAATTATGATAATTGTCCTTTAATAGATTGTATTTGCTTGTTGCAATCCATGCTAAATTGTCCTCATCCTTATAGTCAAAATAAAGCCTTTACCAAACATATCGTTGATGCTTTGATGCAATCTTATGAAGAAAAACTTGAGTTGGGAGTTTCTATCCCTAGAAAACTCTATGATGAGTGGGAACCTACTATTAAAATTAAAATTAAAAATCATGAATGCTATGCTTTGTGTGATTTGGGTGCTAGTGTTTCCACGATACCAAAAACTTTATGCGATTTACTAGGTTTCCGTGAATTTCATGATGTTCTTATTGTTGTAAATAGGAATTATGTGCCCGTAGATTTTATCGTTCTTGATATAGATTGCAATCCTTCATGTCCTATTATTCTTGGTAGACCTTTCCTTAGAACGATTGGTGCAAATATTTATATGAAGGAAGGGAATATTAGATTCCAATTTCCGTGAAGGAAAGGCATGGAACACTTCCCTAGAAAGAAAATAAAATTACCATATGAATCTATCATGAGAGCCACTTATGGATTGCCTACCCAAGATGGCAATACCTAGATCTATCCTTGCTATTATGCCTAGCTAGGGGCGTTAAACGATAGCGCTTGTTGGGAGGCAACCCAATTTTATTTTTAGTTTTTTTGCTTTTTGCTTCTGTTTAGGAATAAATCTTTGATCTAGCCTCTGGTTAGATGTGTTTTTATGTTTTAATTAGTGTTTGTGCCAAGTTTAACCTATCAGATCTTCTTGGATGATAGTTATTTGATCTTGCTGAAAATTGCAGAAACTTTCTGTTCACGAAAATAATTGTTAAAAATCACCAAAACGTGATAAAATATTGATTCCAATTGCTGCTTAATAATAATCAAATTTTATAGGTCGTCCTATTTTGGCTGAATTTTTCGAGTTCCAGAAGTTTGCGTTAGTTACAGATTACTACAGACTGTTCTGTTTTAGACAGATTCTGTTTTTCGTGTGTTGTTTGCTTATTTTGATGAATCTATGGCTAGTAAAATAGTTTATAAACCATAGAGAAGTTGGAATACAGTAGGTTTAACACCAATATAAATAAAGAATGAGTTCATTACAGTACCTTGAAGTGGTCTTTTGTTTTCTTTCGCTAACGGAGCTCACGACATTTTCTGCTGACTTTTGTGTTGTGAAGTTTTCAAGTTTTGGGTGAAAGATTTGATGGATTATGGAACAAGGAGTGGCAAGAGCCTAAGCTTGGGGATGCCCAAGGCACCCCAAGATAACCTAAGGACACAAAAAAGCCAAAGCTTGGGGATGCCCCGGAAGGCATCCCCTCTTTCGTCTACTTCCATCGGTAACGTTACTTGGAGCTATATTTTTATTCACCACATGGTATGTGTTTTGCTTGGAGCGTCTTGTATTATTTGAGTCTTTGCTTTTTAGTTTACCACAATCATCTTTGCTGTACACACCTTTTGCGGGAGACACACTTGATTCGGAAATTATTAGAATACTCTATGTGCTCCACTTATATCTTTTGAGTTATATAGTTTTTGCTCTAGTGCTTCACTTATATCTTTTAGAGCACGCACTACAAAAAAATACACTTCGTGATGATACGTGTTTGTCACAGTAGGTCGCGTTTTTTGTCATGCATGTACATCCATGACGATTTTATGACAGAATCAAGATAGTCATACCTGTGCTGTCGTAGAAGTGTTGCATGACATTACCAAAATTATCATCACGGAAGTGTCCACTTCCATGACGATAAATCGCGCGTCACAGAAGTGCTTTCGTCAAGGGTGACCGACACGTGGCATCCACTGTAACGGAACGCCGTTAAGCTATCGGGTCAGGTTTTGGATCCGATAACCCGTTAACAGCCCCGACCAATGGGAAATTTCCACGTATAAAATTCTTATTGGCCGGACGAAACACGTGTCAGCTCGCCAGTGGGTCAGATAGGCGCCTATGATATGTCGACACGTGCCACGGCCCACCACTGGCCCATTTAGCTTACAAAGCCAGCCCGTTTGACTTGGTCAAAAGTTAACGGGCTGGCCCATCAAAAGCCTATTAACGGTCTCTTCGCAAATAGCCCATTTTATGGCCCGTTAACTCACGGACCGTTAGGCCATAAAGGAAATCGGCCCAACAACGTCCTGTGGGCCGTCGAATATAACACCAGCCCATTTCACTTTCGGCCCATGTATGGCACACGACGTCTTTCGCCCATATGAGGCCCTCGTATCTTTTGGCCCTTTACAGGCCCGCGGTGACTCTAGCCCATAATGAACAGTAATTTTCTTTATACCCGTTAACGGCCCGTGATTTACATGGGCCGTTTCCAGCCCGTGTTAGCTTTCGACCTATTGACGGCCCATACCTTCTTGGGCTCCTTTTCGGCCATCGATTACTTCCGGACCGTTACTGGCTTGTTCCCCTAATGAGCCAAATTCGGCCCATGGCAAGAGTCGGCCCGTTACTGGCATGTTCCCCTAATGGGCCAAATTCAGCCCATGGCAAGAGTCGGCCCGTTACTGGCCTGTTACCCTAATGAGCCAAATTCGGACATGGCAGTCGGCCCGTTTCTGGCATGTTAACCCGTTGCGCCGTTTCCAGCCCGTCCTATATTCTGGCCCATTAACGACCCATTATGCCTATGACAGAATTAAGCCTTTGCTGTCGTACGGCCTGTTAACGGCCTGTTACCGTGCTGGGCCGATACCAATTACGCCCGATTACGGCCCATGTAGACCCATTTATCCGACGGCCCGAGGCCCATCGATTACAGGCCCATTTATCGACGGCCCATAGGAGACCCATGGATCCTACGGCCCGTATATGGCCCATGGTAGTTGCTCCACTAGCAAACCAGGGAAAAAGAAGACTAGGAAATAAAAATAAGGCCGAAACTAACGCTAGGCTATTAAGGCGATTGCACAGATTACATCCACTCGGCATCAAAGATCGCCACCAGTGCAAATATAGGGAACACCCTACACTATACAAAAATGGCTTGCTGTTTTCTTCAGCCGGTGGTTGCACGTTAAGAATAAATTTTGTATCGCACGAAAGCAAATTACAACTATATAACAAAAGGAAGGTTGGCATAAAACTTAACAGTCTAGCAGATAAACGCACCACCAGAAGTTCAGAAGCTCAGTTCATTTGACCTGACTGTTACGTTTTCATGTTGTATTGTCCGATGGAGCACCATAACCCTCGCCTTCATTTCCCCTAGGCTCCTGAACAACATAGCAAATGTCTGATAGTCTGGTTTCAAAACCATGCATATCTTGACGACATTGAGCTATGTTTCTCCTTGTTTCACAAAGGGTCTCTGTTAGGGAATGGACTTGTGTCTGGAGCGCAGATACAACATTGCTTTGAGCTTGCATATCTTGATCATGAGGCAGTTTGGACAATATTGCCTTAACAACCAACCTAGTATTACGCAGGAACGTGCTTTTGGCACTGTTAGTGGACAGGTACTGACCCACTACAGCAAGAGCTCACATTGCGGTTATAGTTGCCTCGCCAACTTTTGAAGGTGGCGGTTCCACCCTTTTTTCCATAGCTCGCTGAAAAGTTGAGGTTTTACATTAGTAGTACTAGAACAGAAGATATTAAGGAGGCAGCAAAACCAAACAAAATAGCTTTGGTCTATATACAGAACTTATTCTGGTGAACCAATGTAAAATATTAGTTGTATTTTATTGCAAAGTACATAATAAAACCAGGTTCCAAACATATGACCATGTACGTACCATCGCTAATGTATTGTCTATTTCATCACATTGTATTGAGGGCTAAGGATGAAGAGACGAAGTTTATAATACGGTAAGCATAGTATGACATCATTCATAAAACAAAACAACTGAGAACAGACAAACAGACAATTGTAACGTTGTGTGGGCAAGTCCAGCACGGAACTAGATTAGGGGTCAAGATCAAAGGAACATCACTCCTCTCTTTTAAACCTTGTAAGGTCCAATGATACGCTAAGACAATTGTGTATAAAATTGAAAAGAGTAATAGACATTGGCTGCAAGCCATTCAGTTCAAGGCACAAGTTAGAGTAAGTAGTAGTTAAAAGGCATGAGGATTAAGGACTTACAACAGCGGCTTTGACTGGTGTAGTCATGCCCTTCTTCTTGCTGGTGTGACAGTCCTTGAAGATTTCCACAGCATTTGGTTCAGGTACTTTTTGGTCCTTGCGGGCTTTCCTCTGAATTTTGAACAAGTCAATATAGATTTGATAATATGGTACAGCGAATAGAGTGAAACAGGAGCTAATTACAAGAGCCTCGCAGTGTGCAGTATAGCTACGAGATCCTGTCGTCTGTTGGAATTTCACTTTCGTATGGTTGGCCTTGTTCTTTGAACAGTTCACCTACAAGAAGATAGATTTGTGTGGCACATGCGTAAATAGGACTTCAACATGTGATCTGATCACATATATATAATGTACCTGATACTTCGGATCAGACCAGTGTTTAACAAGGCCCCTCCAGTCTTCATCTGATATATTTTCCACTGGAGATGTTTGGGAAAGTTCACTGTTAGCCTTGCCTTCAAAGTGAGTGCAAATGGGTGCAAGCTTGTCTGGTTGCATCATCTTGGCTATCCAACTTGAACCTCATCTGTTGAAAATTATGGGAGTCTCATTATCAGCAACCTAGAAAGTATGGGACAGACCAAGACGATATTACTAGTTTCCATACATAACCATACTTACAGATAAATGGTCGAGGAAGGTGTTGAACTGGGTTTCGTCTTTGTCCTTCCTGTACTGAATCCATGTTGGGAGGATACGTACATGACACCTAACAGCAACCGCTGCCTCTGATACTAACTTGGCTGACTCTGTAGCATCACGTGGACTTTTTAAACCTGCCTCAAAACGGATCTCCATTCTTCCTCCTCTAGATTTAGTTAACCTATCGAGCATTATCCCTGATGTTTGTTTCCTCTTGCGCCTAGGTGCTAGTCCAACAAAGAACACAGGAAGTGTTAGTGTACATCAAACTGTGAGACTACATATAAAGAAGCATGCAACTGTAACTTGACTCCAGCAACTACCTTCTTGCTGTTGAAGCTCACAAGGTTCATCTGATATTGCCAACTCGTCTTGTGTCAAGAGTGCTTGGCAAGTAGTGTCAGGTGGCAAGGGAGCTTTGGAACGTGCTGCTAGCTTAGTTGACGCACGAGTAAGTCGTGCAGCTGGTAGTACTGTGGTAGGTGTTGCAAGAACTAGGGCTGTCTCTGCTTGTTTGGTGGCAGCTATTTGTTTCTGTTTGGCTTTTTTTGCAACTCGTGTAGCATGGGATGCCGTGTTTGTAGAATTTTCCGCTGGACTTTGACCTTCTATTGCACCATTAGTACCAGTAGAATCTGCAGGATTCATCCGCTTCTCATTCCCTGCCATTCTGTGTTTCTTCCTCTTTCTCTGTGCCATGTTAAGTCAAGCCGACAAGAAAAACGAATAACAATTTTGTTCTTCAGAAAAAATTGATGCGTGATGTAGATGAACTGAACTTTGATGTTAGACAACCACATGATAGGAGGATGTAATATGTATGAAAAACAGGACGGAAGAGATAACCAGAACTATGATGTGTAAACTAAGAAGAAGACATTTCACCAAATTAGATGCAATGCAATGGAAGGTAGACACCATATGAAAGATGCTACAAATATCGCTCTGCCAAGTTAACAGTGTCTCGTCATAAATGGCGTTTAAACAAATGTGAAGCAGTACAAGAAGTAAATCATATGCAAGATGCAAACAACATCACACAACCAAAGTTAGAGGTCTCTCGTCATTAGTGCCATTGCATATTCACATCTTATGATGTGAAAACTGAGAAGGCATTTCAACAAATTAGAAGCAATGAAAGCTAGACACCATATGAAAGATGCAACGAATATCACTCTACCAAGTTAAAATTGTCTCGTCATAAGTGTCATTTCAACAAATTAGTAGTACAAGCTAGAAAAGAATGTGAGATGTAACCTATATCACACTCCGAAGTCAAACGTGTCTTATGATAAGTGATTGTTGCAGGTTACACAACAGTAGTAATTTGATGTAAGAACATGGTGTGATAGACAGATATTGTATGTTCTAGAAATAGGAACACGTGTCTTATTCAAGTATAATGTGTAAAGTAAGTTGATGGAATCCAACAAAATTAGAAGCAATACAAGTTAGACATCACACATAACATGCAACCACATATAACAGTGCCAAGTTAGAGGGAGCACCGGTGATGCTGCACTAGGGGAGATGTGCTCATCATAAACACAGCTTTGTTGAGTGTCTATGCATGTGTTGTCTTGGAAATCATCTTGGGGGTGTGGAGGAGTAGAAACTATAGAGGCCCTCCGTTCGGAAGGAGCACCTTTATCCACTGCCTTGCTAACTTCCTTCCGCTTTATTGATTTTGAATTGTCAAGTAAAACCGACAAGAAAAAGCAATAAAATTCTCTCTTCAGAACTCATTCATGCATGATACTGACAATCACTACTTTGATGTAAGGCAAACACATGATACCAGGATGGAATATGTACGAAAAACAGGACGACATGGCATGTTCACAACTGTTTGTGTAAACTAAGCAGAAACCATTCCAGCAAATAAGAAGCAATGCAAGCTAGACACCACATGAAAGATGCAACCAATATGACTCTGCCAAGTTAAAAGCATCCCATCATAAATGGAATTTCAACAAATTAGAAGTAGCGCATGCTATAAATCATATGAAAGATGCAACTAATATCGCACTGCATATACTAAAGGTGTCTCGTCATGTTGATTGATGCGGGATACAAAAAAAACAATAGTTTTATGTAAGGACATGCTTAATAGACAGATGTACTATGTACTAAATACAGGAAGGCATGTCACATTAACAGGTATAATGTATAAGCTAAGCAGACTAGCACATGCAGTTTAAGCAGATTGGAAGAATTACAATCTACACACCATATGCAACATGCAACCACATATCACGCTACCAAGTTAGAGCAAGCACCTGCGATGCTAGTGTAGGGGAAATGCTGTAATCAACTACAGAGCTACGTTCACTATCTTCATCTAACATTTCTGTTTCTTGAGAATCATGTCGGGAGGCTGACGCTGCATTCTTTAAATGAGGAGTAGTCCCCCTGCCTGCCTGCCTCGTCATAAGTGATTGATGAGGGATACACAAGAACATTAGTTTGATGTAGGAACATGGTTAATACACAGATGTACTAGTATGTACCAAAAACAGAAAGGCATGTCATATTCAAAGGTATAATGTGTAAGCTAAGCAGATGCAATTTAACCAAATTGGAAGCAATACAAGCTAGACATCCGGCTGGAGTGGTGAGCATGATCATATAGGACCTGAGAGCCTGGTGGGAGGCGGGCTGCTTCGCCACCATCGCAGCTTTTTAGTTGGCTTCCAGGTGATGCCTATCTTTGCTGGGCTTGTCACTGGCTCGGCCAGTGCCCTGACTAGCTATTTGTCTTCTGGTGCTCACGGGATGGTGGTTCATGTAACAAAATATCTTTCCTTATCTTATCGACTTCGGCCTTTCGAATACAAGCTAGACACCATATAGAACATGCAACCACACATGACACAGCGAAGTTAAAGCAAGCACCTGGGATGGTGGTTCATTGCGAGCGAGGTCATCAACTCCAGAGCTACGTTTACCATCTCCATCTACTGGCACTGCACCCTTTATAGCGCTGTAACGTGTCTTGCCTACCCGCATACGAAGCTGGAGCGACTTCTCTCTTTTCTTTTTGGCTTCTCTCATGGCAGCAGACTCTGAAATACCCTTGCATAAAAACACAATATTGAGAGTAAGGGTGAAGTGTGTGCAGAACTAGTGCATTGTAAAAGTAGCGGATAGCAGGTGGCTGAAAAATAAATGACAGGAGACATATGATAGCTCTACAACATTGCATGGAAAACAAAATTAGATTCTACTCCATATGATTTTGTAATATATGAGCATAGGAAATGCAGGTACTCCTCCAGCACACCACCACATGTTGTCATATCTAAGATAACTGTCGACTGAAAATAAATAGGTCAGTCGATTTTTTAATGAACCATCCGATCTATAAGGAACGTGCAGATGGCCTTCGTCTACCTCCCGCCAGTCACTATTGACGATCTTTCTCGAACCGCCAGCGACCACCGGCCCAGACCCCTGCCTCCGCCGCCCCGCCCTCCCATCGACCTCACACCACTGCCGTGCTTGGTAGCGCCCCCAGGCCATCCCTTGAATCCCGGCCGACCTCCAGATCGGGCGCCAGTTGCTCTAGGCCGCACACGCCCCTAAGATAAACGCCAAGGCGCTGCTTCCCCGGCGTAATAGGCGTACTAACGCCTGTTGCGCCGGGAAATGCTTTCGTTAATTGGGAATCAACTGGCCAGAAATTGAAATTTAGGGGGGCGACGGACCTCTAGGTAAGGTGAAATAGTATATGAGGAGAAACCTTGTGCATCGCGAGTTACTTGGAACATCTAGTATCAAGAAGAAGCGGTCAACTAGTGTCTTCTGCAGGATGAATACCGTGCAAGCAGAGACGTAAGATTTGCACGAATAAGGGAAGAGGAGTACCTTTTTCGGTTACCGGTGTGGTCACCTCCACACGTCGCGCCGATCTTCTTCTTTTTACCGGGGAAACCGATGTTCTGGAGGGTGCAGGCTTGGACGAACCCATGGCCAAATTGTTGACTGTGTTGCCGTGGCCGTATGTCGGCGGAGGGGAAGCAGAACCGAGGCGGCGAAGGACGGCGTAGCAGGAACAGCTCCGGTGCGGTGGAGGGTGGCGAAGTTGGAGCGGCTGCGGTGAGGCGCAGGACGGCGTGGTTGAATTGGCTCGGGTACGGACGGCTCGGCCTCGGCTTCAACTACTAGCCGTGGAGGGCGTTGCGGTTGAGGTTGCGGTGGACGACGACTTCGGGGTATCGGCTCCGGCATGATGGAGGAGGGCGGCGGTTGATGGGTGGGATGGGGTGGCAGACGGAGGACGCCGGGGTTTCGCGGCTGGTGGAGAGGTAGTTTTGGCGCCCACGGAGTACGAATGGGGAATCGGGCGGGTGGGAGGAACCATGTTTCGGTCTGGGACGCGCTTGTTTGAAATTTGGGGAAAGTACAAACTTTGCCCCCCTCTTAAATTTCGGACCTACTGCGGGTCGGGGGTAGGATGGTAATCCCAGCTGTCCCAAATAGTGGGCGGGAGCGATTTCGGCCGCACGCATGTGTGCTTAGGCGGCCATTGTGTATGAATGTTTTTCGGATGCGGTTGCGTGGCGTCTAGATGAAGCTATAAACCTACCCCGGTTTAGACCTTTGGACGTCGGGCCGGTAGGTTTCACGGGTCGGATTTATTAGAAAAGTAATTTCCTTTTACGACCAAACATTGGTCTCACGCGGTTTCGGGCGAGTAGAGGCTCTTTTGGCGCTTCGTTCGAAATTTTGAAACACAAGCATTCATGTTTAGAGTAATCTTGAAGTATGAGGATTGACCTAAATAGACAACGTTATATTTGACCTTGTATGTTTGAAAAGCCTCATTAAATTATCAGCTTCTTTTTGAAATTTTGACACTTGAAAATCCTATAACTACGATTATTTTGGAATGGAGTTGCTAAATTTGAATCTATTTTGTACACGACTACATATGCTATTATGTACAAAATCAAAGCAAAGATTGGTGCCCCCATAATTTAGGTATGGTTTACAAATGCCATGATATCAAATTCAAATAATTGAATGGACTTCATGTTGAATTCGATTTTTTTAAACCACCTTAAGTTGAATTCAAATGTATGCTAGTTCATAGGTAGCTATTTATAATGTCCATTGGGTAACTTTCGTATGTATAATGTGCTTTACACACACAACATGAACTATACTCACGTTTATATTCGATTGCTAAAGCGATGCATTGTCTGGAGTTCAAAATACTAACTATGTGGATCAATTGTGTCGAATAATAACATAGACATGCTCAAATTTGATAGAATCTAGATGTCTGATGGATCAATGACCGCTCCTTACGCGAATTGCAAATATCATGATCCCATCCTAATATTTGGATACAATTTATATCTTTAATCAATGTGTAGAGCAGTCTTTTACGTGTAGTTTCACTCTCCATCGGTGTTCTCTCACACATGCTCACACACTCTCTCCCGAGGTGTCTTTCTCGCACACATGCTCTAGATATAACCCTCCCTCCCTCTTGTAACCATTTACAACTGTTTTCACTAACCTTTATCACAAGCACTCTTCCTCTCACAAACATACACACGCACAATCCTCATCGACCCTTTCTATATACATGGACCTGCCTACGTGTCTCATGTATGCACATTATCTTTACGCCTGTCTCTCACGCATTGTCTCACACCTCTCTTCCTAATCGACGAGTATGATTCTAGCAGAGCATTCTCTAGGATGCCCTTAAAGTTAGGTTGGATGAATAGCAATATCAGAGATAAAGGGGTTACCTTAGTCCGAGAACCTAGGGTTACAAATCCTAGCCGGCTTTGTCAGTGGACACAGAGTCCTTCACAATTCTGCTATCTTTGTCTTGTACGACTAGTCATCCATGGGTCTTCCTAAATGCGTCACGGGCCGACCAATGTGGCGTAGGACGGAACCGAACGAAGGGCCTCAGCTCGACCCACCGGACCTCACGCGGTGACACACCCTCTGCCCCCACGTCTCATTATGTTCTCACACCCACACATACCAACACAAACACCACACACACAGAAAATTTCTCCTGGTGCCTCTATTCCCTCCCCCCTTGCATATACACACTCAAGGGAATGGAATCTCTTGTCGTGACGCCATATTAGTCTCTCTCTCTAGACCACTCTCATTTCTCGTGCTATCTCTCCCACGCCCCCCCCCCGTCGGCCCCTCTGTCCATGCCTCTCTCGAATACGTAATACACACACATACCTCTCTAGGCCCCGCCAAATGCATCAACTACACATTCACACACGTTACATCACGTACCCCATTGATCTAAAAAACCTCTCTTCACGTTTATTTCGCATACAACATTCCTTTTGAATAAAGTGTGGCCAAAAATTATTTTAGAGTTTCTACATATATACAACATTACAAAGTTATATGGAGGAGTACGAACGCTAATTTGCATTGCATGGTGCCCACAATGATATTTATTCCGCACTGTGAATTTGTATATTTTTATACTATATACAAAGTTAGTCATAATAAAGAGAAACGAAGAGCATCTCTCTCTCCATCGCATACCCCCCCTGTACGCCACTTTCATGTATGCACACAAAACTATGTCCAGGTCCTCTAAAAGTAAGCCCCCAGAAAATTCACGTATGTTTCATCTTTCTCTCGTGAAATATGCAATGACGATCATTGTATTTGAAGCAAAAGCACGATATGTACATTGGACTTCAGAATCCACTCAATACGGTCACCATTTACGTTTAGTGGTTATTATACAGTCACGGGCTCACCGTACAACTCTGTATTTGCTCATGACATGACTAGTTGACCAGTTAAACGCTCCACATGGCACCTCTAGTGTTGCATCACATTATCTCACTACCATCGTGCCCACCGGTCGACTTGTATCTACTCTACATCTACACTCTTATAAAATACATAAAATACACTCTTATAAATAACAGTGTTGGTGATGATGGTGTGCCTGCCATCCTGCAATATAGGCCGTGTGATTTATATCTGACGGATAGGAAAGAAACTATGGCAATTTTGCAAAAAGGTACCCACACAACTCTCCACATTTCTAAATAAGATCTTCCCTCGTTCATCCTTTTCTCTCACAAGATAAACAAGTCATACAAATGCATCTTGATGTTACGTGCAACGCACGGGCATCTAGCTAGTAAGAATGAAAACAAACGACAAAAAAATATTTGGACGGTGGTTCGAAGTCATGACCGCGGGCACAACGGACAAAGGTGGCCTTGTATTGGTATGCTGAGCCGTCTGTTTTAACACACAGGAGCTGGTGTGGTGATTATACACACACGCACGCATGCACACAAACTGCATCCACGCAACACTCACACAAACACACGCACCCACGCACGCAACACTCACACGTACACACACAGCCACGCACGCACGCAACACTCACACGCACGCACGCAACACTCACAGGCACACACGCACGCATGCATGCACACACCAGTACACCACACGACCAACACACTCTCTCACGCTCAAGTGCTCAACCTACACGTGCATGCGCACACATCAGGCCCTGACAGACACATACACAACCAGGTGATTCCCGTGCACGGGTTGGAGCCTTGTTGCGCCTGCGTAAATTTGTGTTTATCTGACCTTTTGCCTCTGAAGAATTGACAGGTGGGACCCACAAGGAACGTGGTCAATTTAACTAGTCAACATTGCACAACGCAGACTATTTGGCCGGTCAACAGAGTGCAATCCGATGCTGAACTGTGAGCAATTGACCGTATAATCACCGCAAAACGTATATAGTGACCGTAATCAGCTTATTCTGAAGTTCGGTGACCGTATTACACTTTTCCCTCTGTAGGCCCTCCAAAACTACATCTCTACACGTTCTCGCATGTTACATCTAACAACTATGCAATACAGCACTACTACTACTCTCTAACACAATAAATCATATGTGTTTTTAGTTTTACTAGATATCATATTGTTACTTATAATTATTCAGTTTGCATACATTAAAATTGCCCTTGAAATGTATGGCCAGTATCATCTACCGCGCGGGAAAAATCCCGCCCTTTCCTGTTTAATCGGGTTTCTATCGATGGATCGTGCGAAACAGCAAAACTATAGTACTATACAGTACAAGTGATAGTTCACTGGGCCGTCATGTCGTCTACTCCTCCGTTGTAAGAGTGGAGCGCTCGCTTTCATAAATCTTCTTGTCCCTTTCGCCGACATGTGGGACATCAAGCTACCGGGTCCACGTGCCATACTGGAATACAGTGCAGAGCAGCCGGGGTGAAGCACCCCAGTCATGGCGCCGGCGTAGTAACGAGCAATGAGGCGTCAAATCACAAAGCTGCACCTTTCCCGCAGTTAAGTTGGAGGGACGAAGCAACCATCATTTCACTCGTTGCTGAATCCGCTTCTCCCTCATCCTCTTCAACTTAACCACGTGTTTCTTCTGCCGTTGTTCTGCCTCATGTGGGATGCGGATCGGCTTGGTAAAGCACTGACACGTGGGACCGCATGTTAGCAAACCGCCAGGACAACGTCCTCCGAAAATAAGAAGCCTAATCCTAGACTTACAAAGGGATACGCAGCTGCTATGTATACTTTCCATCTAATCTATATATGCCCCCCTGATAGTCAGGTGGGGTGGGCCTAATCCTCTCCTTTAATCCAATCAAATAGTCCCACATCACATCAGTTCATAACTTTACGTAAATCATTACGTGGATGTAGCATTGCTCAAATAAGAAACCTCCCCCGCCATCCGCGCGGCAAAATCACCTCCTTTTTACTAATCTTGATTCTATAATTTTTTAGATCAATATAATTGAGATTTGTATAGATAGCACACAGGAGCAAAACCAAGTGGTACGGTTAAGGGCATCCACAATGTGTAGCCAAATGTGGGAACCATTGTGGACGGTGTTGCCAAAGCCAAAAAGATGGAACCGAAGCTCCCTGATTGATTGATTGAAGGAATAGAAAAATGCAACGTCTCTCCTCTTTCTCCCATGCTTGGACGCATGTAGTACAGTATAGAGCACATAGTCTACTCCCCTGTCCCTTCTATCACAAATCACAAAGCAGTGAGGTGTCAAATCACAAAAGCACGGATGAAGCAACCATCATTTCACTCTTCGCTGACTCCGCTTCTCCATCGTCTTCTTCGAGAAACCATCTCACCGCACTAGTACTCCTAGTAGTACTAGTAAAGGAGTTCCTGGATGCAAATAAGGCGGTTGTCTCGGCTTGCAGGCGGCACTTGCGAACGACTTACCGTGGTCTCCCTCAATGGTGTTCTCCGTCGAACGCACTTCGCCAAACCACCAAAAAAAAGATATCGTCGACGTCACCGCAATGGGGAAGGAAGTCAAATATAGTTACTACCTCCATTTTTTTTGTACACAAGGCCAGTATATCAAAATTACAATTTGCAAAGGTCCACTAACACTAATCGAGGCAAAATTGATGGGGTTAGCAACGAAGGACATTAATATCCCCTGCATGCATGCGGAAGTGAGAAGGTTGGTTTGCATGGCGCTGCATTAATCAAGCGATGAGGAGTGAGATGGTTAGCCCTTTGGTCTTTGGAGAAAAAATACGCATTAATTGACACGTGAAACGAGGATTTGTATCGATTAAATCCCGTGAAGGAAAACCCCGCCTTTCTTTTTTAACACTAGTATTCCTAGAACGTACGTACTTATCCTGTTTGGGTCTAGGCCTTGCATTGCCAAACTTCGCCACACATTTTTGCCAAGCTTGCCTAAAGTTCTCAAAATGAGAAGGAGGTACACTTGCGCACGCCTGTCGCGGTCGCACCGCACCCTCACACGGTCGCTCCTGCATGCCGCGGTCGCACCGCACCCTCACACCGTCGCTCCTGCACGCCGCAGATCCAACCAAGGGAACGCACCCTCACCGACACGTGTTGTCGCATGTGAACAAACCAAACTCAGCCATCCTATCGCTGACACATAATTTTTGTTCATAGAGTATGTTTATCCAACCGCATGTTGGGTAGTATCCGTACGGCCCGTGCGGTGGTCTGTTGGGGAAGAAGAAGAGGTGAGGAAGAAGGAAAGAAGGGTTAGGAGACGTAGGATATTCATCCAACCACCTGAAATGGTGGACTGACCCAAGTCAGGAGACTTGCATAACAAATATATGTTTTTACACAGCAAAAGATCCATGAAAACAACAACATAAAGAAAAACTATCACTGCTCGCGGAAAGAGACGGCCTCGTTGTCTTTGGCTGCCGACGCGAACCAGCCGTCGCTGACGACGTTTGTCTTCGCACCGTGGTTGTCCTCGGCCTCCAGCTACTCGTTCAAGCGGAGCGTGCGGGCGCTCTGCACGGACGAGAGCACAGCCCGGTTCAAGTCGAGGACGTCCGGTTCCGCCTGCAGGAGGGCCTCGATGGCAGCGGCATCCGCGCGCTCCGCTTCGTGTCGAGCCTCCGCCGCCCGGTTCAAGTCCAGGACGTCCGGTTCCGCCTGCAGGAGGGCGTCGATGAGAGCGGCATCCGCGCGCTCTGCGTCGAGTCGAGCCTCTGCTGCCCGGTTCAAGTCCAGGATGTCCGGTTTTGCCTGCAGGAGGGCCTCGATGGCAGTGGCATCCGCGCGCTCCGCCTCAAGTTGAGCCTCCGCTGCCCGGTTCAAGTCCAGGATGTCCGGTTCTGCCTGTAGGAGAGCCTTGATGGCAGTGGCATGCGCGCGGTCCGCGTCGAGTTGAGCCTCTGCCTCCCGGTCCTCCTTTAGTATCACCATGTTGAACCGGTGGTCCGCCTGCACCATGGGGGACTCGGACGCCGGCACGAAGTCGATGTCCATCGTCTCATACCCATCGGGGGCCTTCTGCGCCGCGACCTCCGCCATGAACATTGGATCGGCTTCCTTCTCCTCGTAGCTTGGCTCCAGAGAACTCGGGGATTTGCCCGCCGCAAAGCGAGCTTGGGAACGGAGGTCTATGGCGCCGACCGCCGCCGCGATTTCTGCGTGGCGCTCCGGCGTCAGCATCTTGTAGTAAGTGATCTTGCGGCGCACCATGGCTTTCCGGCGAACTAGGGGACGCTTGATGCGGGCTAGGGGATCGAAAGGTGGGGGAATGGGCTAGAGATTTGGTGTGGTTTTAGGGCAGTGGCTGGCGTAGGCCGAGCAGCGAAGGTTCTGGTGTGAATAGTGGTTCCGGTGACGACCGGTCAATCAGTTTTGACTGTACATCGCTCTTGTCGCGTTCGCGTTACAGCCCGGCACGCTGGACCCTCCACGTCGCTCACCGAATGGAACGCGCTTTGTCTTGTGTTTTCGCTCACTTGTGGGACCGCAGTTGAGAGCAAATCGACGTCCCTCCCCCTCCCCCGCCCACGTCATTTATTATACCACCACTCCCTCTGTTTTAAGCGGAGTAAATAAAACAGAGGGAGTATACTACGGATGAGGATCCCCTGACGTGGCCGAACCCATTGAGTAACTGACATGCGGGGCCTAGCAAGCATGGGGTCCGCCAGTAAGTGACCGAAAGGGAGGGTAAGGCAGGGATACCTACGTCAGAGGATCCACTTCCACTATACTACTTTGACCAAATGTTAGAGTAATAATATATGACATGCAAATTACACAAATGTTAGAGTAATAATATATGACATGCAACTTACACAAAGCATACAGGGTCTAATGCGTTTTTCGAGGCTAACTTTGACCAAATGTTAGAGTAATAATATATGACATGCAACTTACACAAAGCATACGGTCAAATTCGTATGTGAAAGGAGTTTCCAATGATATAATTTTCACATTATACATCTCATGTACTATTAATCTTGTCAATAGTCAAATTGGAAACCATCTCGAGTACAAATCTAGGAGTACGTACGAATCTAACAATATTGATTGTGCGTCGTTGAATGTTGATACCTTTTTGATCAAAGTAGAGATACTTTGACTACACATAAAACTTATATGTAAACTAGAAAGGATAGGGGGAGTATATTGTACGTTCAAAAATGAAACGAACATTGAATACCCTTTATATATGATTTGCGGATGCTATGATCACCGGTTCAAAATTTTGAATCCGCCTTAGGTATCACGTGCCCCCACTCGTTCCCTCTCGATTTCATCTCGGGGTCCAGAGATCTATTGAAAGAGGACTAGGGTGGGTACATGCGAATGATACTCGGCGGAATGTTCAAATGAGGCATGCGGGAGGATGGACTCGACTGGAGGGCGACATGATCGATGGAGAAGAGGGTTGGAGAGGAATGAGAAATAAGCAAACGCCACATGATTATACTTGAACGGCTCAAATAAACAATAAGTTGTCTCGCTTGGCCTACATAGTGAAAGGCCTAATGCGCAACGCGGAGCACTGACGCTTGAATATGGCCGGGAAAACAGGGAAACCGACATGTGGGGCACACCCGTCGGGATGACGTAGCGCAGACTAGTCCAATGGAGGAGCTGGCCCATGACCTCGTCGCCACCGACAACCGTTCATGTGGGTCGTTGGGGCCAACAATGGGGCGCAGCTCCAGCATCGCCTCTGGACACGGCGACCGCGGTGAGCGACACGCTCATATCGTCGCTAGACACGGTCGGTTTCAGTGTGCCGAGGGTGGCGTTAGTGTTGTGGCACGACCAACGGTACGTTTGGTTTGTGCCCAAGGTTGCCCCATCAAAGCATTGGGTAGCCAAAATTTCGGTTGAGGTATTGGTTGCCCATGATTTGGCCGACATTGGCAAGAAAAATGAACTAGAGTTGGCTAGAGTTCATTGGCATGCCAAAGAAATGGCAACCATCCAAACAAAGACCAATCTTTGGGTCATGACCAAAATTTTGGTTGAGGTATTGGTTGCCCATGATTTGGCCGACATTGGCAAGAAAAATGAACTAGAGTTGGCTAGAGTTCATTGGCATGCCAAAAAAATGGCAACCATCCAAACAAACACCAATCTTTGGGTCATGACCAAAATTTTGGTAAGGTGCACTTTGGCCACAATGCAAACACACCCCAACACCCGGCTCGTCGAGGATGCACGGGGCGCCGCGACGCGTCCGCAGAGTGGTGTAGCGCGGCCAACTGCATCCTCTGGACCTGAGACCATGCCTAGTCATCTTGCTTTTTCAATGACATGTGGGGATCGCATGTGAGCAAAGGGCATCTCCAACTTTGCCACGACCGTAGCTGACTACCCTGGCACACCAAAACCCTCGTCCCTCGCGCCATCGTGCAGTGCGTTCCCAGCCGGCGCCAGCTGCCCGCATTCATGTCGTCCGTTCGTATGTCATCGTTAAGAGGCTCGGTGCCCGAGGAATCAACTCCAGCGACTTAATGACGAACCCGGATGCTTGGCCTCACCGGAATGCGCTACTTAAAGCGGCAACGCCCACCTAACCTCCACACCATAGCGCATCGTCCTCCTGCCTGGCACCACATCTGCCATGACCGCAAGTGCGAACGCTCTGCGGGAGAGCTTGTCTTCGGGGATGAAGCTCGAGGTCGCCGCCCTCGCTCAAGTCGCCTCTCGCGATGCAATAGCGGCGTAGCCGGACACGGACGCGACCGCACAAGCGGTGGCCACGCTGGTGGCCGACGACGGGAGCACCGTCAGCCACGCGTCCTACTTGCTGCCGTCCAACGTCCGACACCACCGAGGTCGGGGACTCCTCCGAGGATGAGTAGGGCAAGGGAGGCGGCAAGGCATGGTGTGCCAACTGGCCGGTCCGTATCCCGTGTTCTACTCTTCCTCGCCGGAGACCGCACCTTCACTTCACGGGTCTTGAACCCCGCCCCCGTATATAGAGATCGCAGATGGAGGTCATCGGTCGCCGCCGTAGAATAGGTTTAGGGTCGGGTTTCTTTTATTTTTCTGTCCTATAAAAGTTCGAAATGTAATGAAAATCTGCCGTGTTTGCATTAATCTCGGCCGGTGTATATGAACATTCACAATAATATACATATTGTAGGAGTACTAGCAAGATGCCCGTGCGTTGCACGGAAGATCAAGATCTTGTGGGAGAAAAGGATGAACGAGGGAAAGCCTTATCTGCAAATGTGGAGAGGAGTGCGGGTAAATTGTCATAGTTTCCTTTCTATCCGTTAGATATAGATCGGACGGCCTATATTGCAGGATGACAGGCACACCATCATCACCAACTCTGCTTTTTATTGAACTGAGACAAATCTAACATGCGAAGTAAAATAAACACATAGGGTCTATACATAAACAAATTATCTTAGGTACTCCAATAGTACATCCACTACACATTCACGCATTTCACATGTTTCTACATCTACGGGTACCTACGAAAGGGTTAACGTAAATTGCCTCTCTCTCTCCTCCCCTTATTTTCATGGTGGTGGGCCCCTCCCTCCCCCAATCTACAATGAACAGCTCACACGTTTCACATTACGTTAATTACGTAACTGGGATTACGTAGGTGTGGCATTACTCGTCCTAAAAAACCGAACTAAGCCAACCTCCCAGCATATCGCGCGGGAAAAGACCCGGCCGCGCCGTTTTAGTCGGGATTACCGGATTACTAGTAGTAGTATCGATGGATCGTGCGAAGCAACTCTTTTTTTTTGAGGGGGCGAAGCACCTAGTTTAAAAGGAAAAAAGGCGGTACACTCACAGCACTCCTGTCGCGGTCGCATTGCACCCCACACACGTTCGGTCCTGCACACGGCTCACGCAAACAGAACGCACTTCGGCTTGCCTCTTCACTGACACGTGGGACTGCACTTGGAGAAACCGACCATGCGCTAAACTCCCCCCACCCACCGCGCGAAAATCCTCCCCCCCCCCCACACCCAAAAATTCCTCCCAAATCCGATTCAACCGCCCTTCGGCCAACTAGCCAATAATATTCCCCAAACCCCCTCCCCCTGTCCCCCTCCACTCCATTCGCTCCGCCAAAGCAGCCCCCCCCGCCGCGCCAATACGTCGGCGCCGTGGTTCGGCGATCCTCTCGCTCCCACACTACGCTCTCGTAGACTGCCGTCCTCTAGCCGTGTCGCCACCTCTGGCTAGGTTCTTGTGGAGGCGCACGGCGGTCAGCACCGCCACCACTGGCGATGTTCGTGTGGAGACGCACGGCGGTCAGCTTCTCCCACGGTACGCGCATTCTAGACTGAGGCCCCGTTCATGTCGGTGTAGCGCTGAATATTAGCTGATAGACGCTGTTAATCTCACTGTTTGCCGAAGTAGTTTACTGTCAATATGCTCTGCTTAAGAAGCTTCCTTGCCCTGTTCTGCACTCAATCTGCTTAGCTGAGATGGCATGCCAAGGCCGATTAGTTTCTAAAATATCATGCCATATATTTATTGTGACGTAGATTGCCATGGTCTTGTAGCCAATCTGTTAGGTGAAATAGCTCTACACCATTTTATACTCGATCTTTGTTGCTGCAATGGCTTTCGATAGTTTGATGGCTGTGTGCTTGGCCTCATTGACTGCTGAAATAGCCTGCCATAATTTGGCACTCAAATCTGTTTGTTGAATTAGCTTTACATATATTTCGTTACTTAGATCTGCTCGTCCAAATATCTTGCCATCGCTTTAGACATCGACCTAGGTATTTTTTTTCTGGACTTCATACAAAAGCATATATGTTTTTCCTGTAATATCTAGTAGAAGAACTAATTTGTATGTCTAACAGATGGACAGGACTTGGATAACTTCTGCTCGAAGATTCTCCGCAGCATATGTCGAGCGGGTTGAAAACTTCATGAACTTTATCAGAGCTGAGTACGGTGGTCCGAAATCAGATGTGCTCTGCCCGTGTAGTAGTTGTATGAATTCAGTTACAAGACCCCAGTCAACTGTGCAAAATCATCACTAGTAGAAAACTGGGCTTTGGTCACAGGGCAATGCTCACATTAGTCCCGGTTCAGTCACGAACCGGGACTAATGTGAGCATTGGTCCCGGTTCGTGCGGCTAAGGCATTAGTCCCGGTTCACCTGGGCCCTTTAGTCCCGGTTGGTGCCACGAACCGGGACTAAAGGGTGCGATGCCCATTAGTACCGGTTGGTGGCACCAACCGGGACTAAAGGTCTAAACTTTAGTCCCGGTTGGTGCCACCAACCGGTACTAATGGGCTTTGAGGCATTAGTACCAGTTCATGGCACGAACCGGTACTAAAGGTCCCATTTTCAAACTCTACCCCCCCTGTGGACCGCCTTTTCAGTTTTAGAAAAAACAAAAGAAAATGATGGAAATGTCAAAAAAATAAAATAAAATAATTTTCCCATGTGATATGTGGTCTAGTTGTTGGGAAAATTTACAAATATGAATTTCGACTTTATTTGCAAAATCTCTCTGGCATTTGTAAAATGGGCATAACTTTTGCAAAATCTCTCAGGAATTTGTAAAATGGGAACCCCGTTAAACATTTTCAAAATCCTCAATAACCTAACAGAAAAAAAGTTACGGGGCTTTTAAGATCTAGAGTGGAAAAAATCGAAAAATTTCAAACTTACTAGTGGCGCACCATTTGCTAGGTGCGCCACTAGTAACAGAAAAGAATTTAGTTTCATTTTTTTTAAATGTGGTCAAACTGTGGTCAAACAATGGTCAAACTAATTATTCTAGAATATTAGTGTTACTAAATAATTATTTCAGTTTTTTTGAATTTTGGTCAAATCTGGTCAAACTATGGTCAAACTGTGGTCAAACAATGGTCAAACTAATTATTCAATAAATATTAGTGTTACTAAATAATTATTGTTTTTTAAAACAATAGTTTCAAACTCAAACAGTGAAATGTGTCACTTCATGCTCAAGCTAAATTCCTGAGGGTTAATAGGATTGACATCTTACTATTTTCAGGAAAACAACAAGTGCAGACTTGGAAACGAGGGAGAAGAGAACCCGGAAGTTAAGCGTGCTCAGGCTGGAGTAGTGAGAGGATGGGTGACCGTCCGGAAAGTTAGATGATTTGGAATGATGAGGGGTGATTAGAGATTAGAGGATAAATTGAGCAGTGATGAGGGGTGGTGATTAGAGATTAGAGGTTAAAATAATTCAGAAATTTGAAAATTTAAAAAAAAATTCAAAAAAAAATTCAAAAAAAAATTCAAAAAAATCATAAAATTTTCTTTAGACCCGGTTGGTGTTACCAACCGGGACTAAAGGTGGAGTTCCACGTGGCCGCGGCCTTTAGTCCTGGTTCGTGTAAGAACCGGGACTAAAGGGGGAGGCATTAGTAACGACCCTTTAGTCCCGGTTCAAAAACCGGGACTAAAGGCCCTTACCAACCGGGCCAAAAGCCCCTTTTTCTACTAGTGTATCTACACTTGTATGGGATGTCGGTCACATATACTAGGTGGGTTCATCATGGTGAAGTTGTGAAAGTCAATGTTATTGACTACGTGGAAGCAGCAGATCACCATCTTGATCTGCCTGATGCTCAGGTGGAAGAGGAGGAGGAGGTGGTGGTGGCGGAGCCAGTGAGTTTGACCAATATTGAAACAATGCTACGAAATGCTCGTGCATTTCGTGAACTTTCACCTGCAGAAGAAAAATGGTGGGCCCGCATGTTGGAACAATGCAACGTTGCGGTCACCCCAGGAAATAAGCTGTCAGTATTCTCAGCTATGCTCACCTTTCTTCAGGTGAAGACATCTAAGCGGATGCCTTACAAATCATTCGATGCGATGTTGGCTGCTTTCCGCAAATCTTTCCCAGATGCGTCTGAGCTGCCACACACCTACAGTAAAATGAAGAATTTCCTTCGTGCAGTTGGAATTGGATATGATATGATCCATGTTTGTAACAATAATTGTGTTCTTTTCCGGAAGGATTATGCCAACTTAAGTGAATGCCCGAAATGCAAATCATCAAGATGGAAAGATGGCGATGCTGTGAAGACGATTCCTCATAATGTTCTAAGACATTTTCCAATTACACCAAGATTGCAGAGGTTGTTTCATGATGCCGAAACAAGAGAGGATGTACTGTGGCATTCTAGGAACCAGGAGTACAGAGATCAGAATGTAATGAGCCATCCATCTCATGGTAGTGAGTGGAAAAGCTTCAATGATAAACACAAAGAGTTTGCTGCTGACCCGAGAAACATTAGACTTGGCTTAGCTTCAGATGGATTTAACCCATTTGGCCACCAGAGCGCCACATATAGCATGTGGCCAGTGCTTGTTATCCCTTACAACATGCCTCCAAATGTCTGCACCAAAGAATCAAGCAACATGATGGACTTGCTCATCCCAGGTCCAAAAAGTCCTGGAAAGGATTTTGATTTGTTCATGGAGCCTCTTGTGGAGGAACTTCAACTGCCATGGAAGGGTGTTCTCACTCGAGACCTATATAGCAGCCCACCAGCTGATTTCTTTCTACGTGTTGTTATAATTTGGTGCATCCATGATTATCCGGCTTTGGGCACTATGTCAGGGCGAACGACACATGGTTACAATGCATGTGTTCGCTGTGACAGGAATCCACTGTCATACGCAATACTTAGCAAGATCTGTTACATTGGACACCGCCGTTTCCTTGCCAAGGACAAGTCGCATCCTAGAAAATACCGAAGACATGTGTTCAATGCAAAGCATGAAAACCGTGAGGCGCCAAAGTGGCTCACCGCCGATGAGTTGCAAGTGGAATTAGAAAAGGTCAGGCATATTACACCAGGAAACCATCCTGGTAATCGTAGCGGGAAAAGGAAGCGTGGCAGGGTAGAAGAGCGATTATTGTTTACCCGCAGGTCCACTTTGTGGGACTTGGAGTATAGGAAAGATTTGGATCTGCAGCATAATCTTGATGTGATGCACATTGAGAAAAATATATGTGACAGCATTATCGGCACACTTCTTAATATTGAAGGCAAGACGAAAGATACCTTAAAATCTAGGATTGATTTGACACACCTGGGTATCAGAAAGGATTTGCAGGTGCAAGATGAAGGTAAACCACGGGATATGGCACCAGCTGTTGTGACACCCAAGTTTCTATTGAATTTTTCAAAAAAGATTTTTATTTGACTTGAAGGGAGTGATTTAAAAATTTTCTTCAAGAGAACTCTCACTCTCAAATATTTTTCTTTATGGCAAAAATTTTATTTGAATTCACCCAAGATCTGCCTTTGACCTGGGGAGTTCTTGCTCTTCATTTGGGCTGAAGACAAAATGTTTTTCATTTGAGAGAATAACTTTTGAAAACCTTTTCTTGAATTTGCACTATGGCTTTTGGAAAGTACTTTGCCACTTTCAACTATTCCTTCTTGCCATGGCATAAGTGCAAATCCTCTCTCCTAAACACTCCCTCACCTCTAGATCATGATTTACATCAAATCTAGCAAGTTGAACCTCCCCATGTATTTATTTTCCATTCAAATTCTATTCAAATATTTTCTGCCTTCTATTCTACCTCTTGGAGATTTACAAAGGAACTCCATTTTCTGTTTGGACTTTTACCACCAAACTTCTTTCCCCTCCTAGTCCTTTGAACCCTCAACCTAGAACCATGAAGATCCACTGGTCTCCAGTTCAAAATTTTCAAACTACATCAGCTACAAGTTTGGACCAGATTTGCCAAATTTGGTGAAATTCATTCAAAACCTTCTCCAAAAATTCCAAGTAAATTCAGGCAGCCCCTGGGTGCTTTGAGTGATCGTCTCACCAAGTTACAGCCCCAGAAAAATTTATCTCTTTACCAAAACCTACTGTCGAACACCTGCAATGCTTGGTCACTGTCAAGATTCAGTAAGTTCAGAGTTCAGTCAAGTGGTTGCTGTCGTTTTCTTCAGAAACGGGCGTCGATCTCGCCAGTACCCTCGCGTCGCCTTGCTCCTCGTCCTCGCCCTCTCGTTCCTGCACCGCACGAGTGCCTGGCATCTTGCGGGCGTCGGCGACGAGCAGCAGAAGGTGCGCCGCCCCGTGACCGACGCCGGCGGCGGCTTTGCGGACGCCAGCGGGAGACACGGCGCCGCCGACTCCACCCAGCACCGCCCAAACCACCGGAGACCGCCGCGTGGCCGTCCACTCCCCCGAATGCGCTGCCGCTCTCGTCGTGAACCCCAGGGCGCGGAGCGCGCTCTCTGCCGCCGTTGAGCCCGTGCGGTCACCTCACCGTGGGCAGACGCCATTACGCCAAGACCAACCCCGTTCAGCTGCAAATCGAGTCCAGTAACATCCACTGATGCTGCTTGACCGCTCAAACCCCCTGCCAACCCACTGCTCCGCCGTAAGCGCTCGCCGGAGATTCTCCGTTCACGGCCACCCCGTCGATCTGCCTATAAATAGGGGCCCCGAGCTTCAACTCGAGCACCCACCAGCCCTACACTTCCTCTAGAGCACGCCTAGCCAATGGAAGAGCCCCGAGGAGGTCTCCTTCCTCGACTCCGGCCGCCGCGACCCACCACGGGATCCAGCCCGATTCGCCCCCCCCCCCCACAGGAGTTCCCCAACCTCACCCGAACCGCCGTCCGCCGGAGATAGTGTCTCCGTCGACGTGGTGCTCCCCGTTGGACGAGTCCACCACCCACCGACGCGGAAGAAGACACTGAAGCTCTTGGTACCCTCCGTTTCTCCTAACTCGCCGTGGTTCGACGCCGGCGTCCATCGCCGTCTTCGAGCGCCGGCGAGCTTTCAAACCTGACATGCGGGCCCCGCGTGTCAGCCTCTGTTTTATTTCCCCGAACAGTTTTCTGTTGGCGCCTTCGGGCAAAATACGTTTTCTCCTTGCGCTTGTGCATTCCTAGCCGAAGCGTTTTCTGTTTTCTCAGTTAAAACCCTGGAACTTTTCTCTTTCATTACAGAAAGGTCCCTGGACAGAAACCTTTATAACTTTTTAATGAAAAGGTATTTTTGAGTGATTCTTTTTCTGTCAATCTCCAAATTTTGTCTATTTTTTTTGGGATTTATTTGAAAAATATTTGGCAAAGTTTCTGTGCATGTGTTGGTTTTCACGTTAGTACCCCGTTTCGTGATTGCCGTAGGTTCCGGGAGAGGTGACGGAGCCGCGAACTTCGCCGAGCTAGACTCCGACTTCTCCGAACCAGGCAAGCATGTTTGAACATTTGATATGGCAGATGTTTTGCATGTTCTTGTGAAAGTTTGTGCGTGGCATGTGAGTGTCGATAAATACCTCGTTGCTTGTAAGGCAACGACCCGGTTGTTCCGAAGTTGCGATGACCTCTGATGAGAGGTGGCCTAATCATGTAGTGACATGAAGGGCAGCAAGGTGGTACTGTTGTAGCATGCCAGCCTTGCGTCATCCGACTCTCTTCGACGTTAACGTGGTTGGAGCCACGTTATCGATCTTTTCCCGCATGTTCCAAAGTTGCGATGACCTCTGATGAGAGGTGGCCTAATCATGTGGTGACATGAAGGGCAGCAAGGTGGTACTGTTGTAGCATGCCAGCCTTGTGTCATCCGACTTTTCCGACGTTAACATGGTTGGAGCCGTGTTATCGTCCCTTCCCCTTTCCGTGCTACCACATGTCTCATTGCCAGGATACGGTTTAGTAAGTTGGTAACCTCTTTCCGTGTACACACCAAACATAGAGGCCGGGATGATGGTACCTTGGCCCAGGATTAAAGCCAGTCATTCGGTCAGGGGGCATGGGTGTTTCCGGTTGGGACCGAGAGGGGGGGCACCCCCTTATAGCGCGCGTATAGAAATTTGATCCCATGCTACGCGAGGTTGTAGCCTCCCCGACTCAGGGTTTTTCCTGAATGTTGCCGAGGGTGATCCCTGGCTCCGGATGGTTAAATTGGGTGTGTACTGGTTAGACGTGTTCCTTCCAGAACACCGTAGACGGAACTAGTCCCCGTGACTACTGAAATCCGTTGGCTGTGGTTAAGTACAAACTCTGCAGAGTCAATTCTTTCCAAATCATCGTATCCATGATCAGTAATGTAGACTTTACATCCAAATCTATCCGTGTGAAAATCTTGCCCCCGGTGAACAAGCTCAAGCGGTAAAATCTCAGATTTATTGTTATTCCAGTTGATGGACTAACTTTATTTTCTGTCTCATGCTTGTGATAATTTATGTCTCCGAGCTATTGTATTAATGAGTTGTGACATAAGCCCTTTATGTGACGTCGCGCAGACGTCCGACTGTGGCGTGTACTCGTTTCTCACTTTCGATATAAGCCCTTTATGTGATGTCGCTCAGACGTCCGACTGCGGCATACACTGTCTTTACTTTCTGTTAAGCCCTTTATGTGGTGTCGCCCCGACGCCCGACTGTGGCATTATTATTCCGCATTTTCCGCTCGAGGAGTCTTTCAGACACTCGTTTGGCACCTGTATTATTATTCCGCATTTTTCCGCTCGAGGAGTCTTTCGGACACTCGTTTGGCACCTGTATTATTATTCCGCATTTTTCCGCTCGAGGAGTCTTTCAGACACTCGTTTGGCACCTGTATTATTATTCCGCATTTTCCGCTCGAGGAGTCTTTCAGACACTCGTTTGGCACCAGTATTACTATTCGGCAGTTTCCGCTCGAGGCGTCATTCAGACCCTCGCTTGGCACCCAGTATTTATTATCTCTATGTCTGATCGCACTGGTTAACTTATTCATGTGTTTCATGGTTGCATTTGTTATACCTTATGTCCGAACTGTCTTGCGAGTACTTTCATAGTACTCACCTGGATTGTTGATTTGGCCAGATGTTGACGAAGGCGATCTCTTGGATGAAGAGTTTGATAGCGCGTCCGACGCCTAGAGGAGTCCCAGTCAGTCCTGCGCGATCCCGGATATTGGTCACTTGTATCGTTTATGCTTCCGCCACCCGCAATAAGTCTTCTTGAGCCTCACTCCGACGCTCGAAGAGTTGTAGTATTCCGGAATCATGTCACTCGCTTCGCGATGATATTTCCACCACCGTTTTTATCGTGAGTTAGTAGTTTGCCACCCTATCCGCTGTATTGTTTTATCGGCGTGCATGTAATAAATTGTTGGGCAGTCTCTGCTCAACCTTGTATTATATTTAGTACTCCTGGTATTTTTCTTCTGTGACCAATATATTGTCTATCAGTGAGAAGGAATTCTTCCTCGCTGGTCCGTAACAGGGATTGGTTTTCTCAATAATTATTTTATTGAAAAACCGGTCGTGACAAGCTTGGTATCAGAGCCAGGCTGACTGTAGGAAGCCACTAGGTGCGATCGCTAATCGGTTATTAGCGTCTTTAGTGCTTCTTCAGCATTTTGCAATTGTAGCTATTTTCTGTTGGTCATCATAAAATTTATGACATGACTACTCAGAATTTTTTCCTACTTTTGTAGATGGCTGGCAGCAGCTGTGAGAATCGAGTGTTCACCAACGTGCCCGAGGGGTTTGTCAAGCTCCTCGTCTCCATCACCAAGCTCGCGATCGGGCCAGCAGCTCGCCCGGAGTTCACCCTCTATCAGCACAAGCTCAGTGACGACGTGTCTATGCACCAGGCTGTGGTGCAATTCAGGGGAGGACGATCTGCTGCTCGCCATTTCCGTTTTACGGGAAGGGCCATGCCTACGGAGAGGCATGCCATGCAGATGGCTGCCCGTGAGGCGATAGCTCGCCTTCGGGACATCCTTCCTACGATGAAGACTCGTCGCTACCGCTACCTCCCATGCCATGTACCTTACACCAGCCACTATGCGTTCGCCTGCCATCGGGGAGAGCGAGATGAAGCCATCGAGATGGTTGTGGAGTATCTCAAGGCTCTGGAGGAGTCTTTCGACAACCTCGTAGATGATCTTGTGGCTGCCCGCATGGACTTAGTCCGGGGCGGTCCTGCCAGCAGGAAGGAGCTTCTCCACACGGCGCCGCCTCTGACATTCGTCTCGTCTTCAGCCTCGTATGCACCGGCCGTTTTGGCCACTGCTCGCCGTCTGCCTACCACTGAGGAGTTCGACCGAGTCATCGCTCCTACTCCAGTCAGAGCCGCACCGCCTGCCGCACGGGCTCTACCGCCAGTCGCCCCCGCACCGTCACCGCAGCGCAGCGTCGCACGCCAGGAACCAGCTAGAGAGGAGGAGGTTGATTCTCCTAGACCGCTGAGCCTTGCCATCGGCAAGGGGAAAGAGATCTTCACCATCTCCGACTGAGAGCACCGAGTAGCCGCGTGTTATTTTGCCTGCTTGTATGATGTGTTGTTTTTATCTGTACGCTAGTTTGTATTGGTGTGTTTGCTGCCTTCCGGAGTAGTACGCTAGTTTTTAATAACATGTCAGGATTGTGTACGCACAACCTGAGTGCTGTATCTTGTGTTTGCTTTCGCATGTAAGATTTGTGTTAAGCACTTCTTCTCCGTGAAAATCATTTGTGTTTCTTGAAAACCTTGAAGCCTTTTTGGATTATTGCCTTTGCAAGGGTTTTCTTGCGCTACACGGTTTTTCTCATGGGTTTTGCAAATGATACCCCAGACTGGAAAAATGTCTCGCCCTTGGACTCGCTCTATGCCCAATCAGCCAGAAGAGGTTTACGGAACACAGACCAGCAACAATTTCACTCAGGGTCAGTCCAGCCAACAGGACAGCGAAGCGGCACTATCTCAAGTGTGCCGTCTCTTCGAGCAAAGCCAGCAACAGCACCAGGAGATGATGAACCATGTCATCAATATGGGAAACCACCGTGAACCCTATCAACCACATTCCAAGTTATCTGAGCTACAGAAGACTCGCCCCTCAACTTTTGCTCACACCGACAGGCCACTGGAAGCCGATGATTGGCTTCGCGAGATTGAAAGGAAACTGATTATCGCTCAATGCTCAGATCATGAGAAGGTGCTTTATGCACCACACTACCTTACTGGAGCAGCCGCAGCATGGTGGGAAAACTTCCTACACATGCACCCCAAGGAACACAACATCACCTGGGAAGAATTCAAGGAAGGCTTCCGTGGGGCACACATTCCCAGGAGCATCCTAAAGATCAAGAAGAGAGAGTTTGATGACCTGAAGCAAAGAGGCATGACCGTCACAGAATACAACGGCCAGTTTACCCAACTGTCTCGTTATGCATACGACGAGCACATGACAGAAAACAAGAAGATGGAAAAATTCCTGGACGGCCTGGCACCAGCATTAAGATGCCAACTGATTGTACACACCTTTCGAATTTTAAGACGCTGGTGGACAAGGCCATCACCCTGGAGAATGAGCGCCGTAGTCTGGAAGATATCCGCAAGCGGAAGAGGGACAAGACGACTCTTGCCCGCAGCAACCGAGGCAAGACTGAGGTCCCAAGGACACACACGAGGAGATCCACGGCTACTGAGCCAAGACCCGTCGGACAATTCCATGCCAGAGACAAGGAGTTCACATATCGTCCAGGGGTCACCTGCTATGCTTGTGGTCAACAAGGGCATTATGCTAAACAGTGCCCGAAGCCAAGAGACTCGGCACCCAAGCCGAACAATGGTGGGAACAATCCAGCCCCCAAGCGCAACAACTTCAATCCCAGCAACAACCACAGGAAGGGTCACTTGAACCATGTGACCAGGGAAGAAGCGCAGAATGCCCCGGACATCGTGCTCGGTACGTTCCCTGTCAACATAGTACCTGCCACGGTTTTGTTTGATTCTGGAGCTTCCCATTCGTTCGTTTCGAAGAGTTTTGTTTCGCAACATGGTTTTCCGATACTCCCTTGGAAAAATCTATGATCATCAAGTCCCCCGGAAATAAGCAAATTGCTCAGGGTTACTGCCAGGGAGTGGTCATTGAGTTCGAAGGACTACCATTCCACGCGAATCTCATCGTGTTGGAAAGTAAAGGACTGGATGTCATTTTAGGAATGGACTGGTTAACCTCCAACAAAGGATTCATCGACTGTTTCAATCGGACAGTGATTCTCACTCACCATCACGGCAAGACAATAAGATTTTCCGCTCAAGAAAGGCCACGATCACAGAAACCAAAACTGAACAAGATGGACATCGCAGAATTAAGAAAAGTGCCAGTGGTATGCGAGTTCCCTGATGTGTTCCCGGAAGAACTACCAGGTATGCCACCAGACCGAGAGATCGAATTCAGCATTGAATTAGCACCTGGCACCGCTCCCATTTATAAGAAGCCGTATAGAATGGCACCCTCAGAATTGGTGGAGTTGAAGAAGCAGATAAAGGAATTACTGGACAAGGGGTTTATACGAGCCAGCTCCTCACCATGGGGTTCGCCCGTATTGTTTGCCAAGAAGAAGGATGGGACACTGAGACTATGCATAGACTATCGAGCCCTCAATATGGTCACCATCAAAAACAAATACCCGATGCCACGGATAAATGATTTGTTTGACCAGCTCGCACAAGCTAAAGTATTTTCAAAGATTGATTTGAGATCAGGATACCATCAACTGAAGGTACGAACAGAGGATATCCCCAAGACAGCATTCACTTCCAGATATGGGTTATACGAGTTTACGGTGATGCCGTTTGGACTAACAAACGCCCCCGCATATTTCGTCCACCTCATGAACAAAGTATTCATGAAATTCATGGACAAATTTGTGGTGGTATTCATTGACGACATTCTGGTTTACTCAAGGACACCAGAAGAACATACTGAGCACCTCAGGATTGTTTTGGGAGAATTGAGGAAACATCAGTTGTACGCCAAATTTAGCAAATGCGAATTTTGGCTAAGACAAGTTGGTTTCTTGGGCCATATTTTGAACCAAGAAGGCGTGGCCGTAGACCCAGAAAAAATCAAGGCCATACTAGACTGGAAGCCACCCGCGAATGTTACAGATGTGCGGAGTTTCCTAGGGATGGCCGGGTATTACAGGAGGTTTATCGAAGGATTCTCCACTGTGGCAAAACCTATAACACAGTTACTCAAGAAGGACAAGAAATTCGTATGGACGGAAGCATGTGAGCAGAGCTTCCAAGAACTCAAGAAGAAGCTAACAACCGCACCAGTCTTAACCGTACCAGACATACACAAGAGCTTTGAGGTGTATTGTGCCGCGTCCCGAAAAGGTCTCGGATGTGTGCTAATGCAGGATGGCAAAGTTGTTGCATATGCCTCCAGACAACTGCGAAAACATGAGGAAAATTACCCAACACATGACTTGGAACTAGCAGCAGTTATACATGCACTCAAGGAGTGGAGGCACTTTCTGTTGGGAAATCGCTGTGAAATATATACGGACCATAAGAGCCTCAAATATATCTTCACACAGCCAGAGCTGAATTTACGCCAACGACGCTGGTTGGAACTGGTCAAAGACTATGACGTCGGCATCCACTACCACCCAGGAAAAGCAAATGTAGTGGCCGATGCCCTTAGCCGAAACCCCAGCCCGGACAGTGACGGTCAGCAAAACTTGAGGCCTGAGTTTCAGCGAGAGTTCACTCGGCTCAACATGATGTTAGTCTCTGAGGGCACCATATCGAACCTGGAGATACAACCCACCCTAGTGGAACAAATCAAGAAGGCTCAACAGGGACATCCCAGTATCGAAGGCATAAAGAAGAAAATGAACCGTAGTAAGACTTCAGAATTCGTCACGGACAGTGAAGGAACATTATGGTACCGGGACAGGCTTTGCGTACCCAACATTGAGGAACTCAAGCAACAGATCTTGACGGAAAGCCACACCGCCCCATACTCGATCCATCCTGGAGGAACCAAAATGTACAAGGACATCCAGGAAAGATTTTGGTGGCACGGTATGAAAAGAGATATCGCCACATTCATTGCTTGTTGCGATCCATGTCAGCGCATCAAGGCCGAGCACCAAAAGCCAGCAGGGCTACTCCAGCCTAACAGGATACCGGAGTGGAAATGGGATGAAATCGGAATGGACTTCATTGTCGGATTGCCCCGATCACAGCGTGGAAATGACGCCATCTGGGTCATCACAGACCGACTAACCAAGGTTGCTCACTTCATTCCCGTGAAGACTACCTACTCCACTCAAAGACTGGCAAAGCTCTATCTATCTCGTGTAGTTTGCTTACATGGGGTCCCGAAGATTATAATATCAGATCGAGGCACCCAATTCGTCTCCAAATTTTGGGATCATCTACAACAAGCTCTGGGCACGCAACTAGCTTTCAGTACAGCATACCACCCTCAGACAGATGGGCAAACAGAATGTGTAAACCAAATCCTAGAGGATATGCTAAGAGCCTGTGTACTCACCTATGGATCCAGTTGGGAAGAGAGTTTGCCCTATGCCGAGTTTGCGTACAACAACAGTTACCAAGCCAGCTTGCAAATGGCACCCTTTGAAGCATTGTACGGACGGAGGTGTCGTACCCCACTGAATTGGTCAGAAACAGGTGACAGCCGTATCTTCGGCCTAGATATGCTTAAGGAGGCCGAGGAAAAAGTTAAACAAATCAGGGACAGACTCAAGACAGCACAGAGCCGACAAAAGAGCTACTATGATCAGAAGCATCGTGAGGTCAGCTTTGAACCTGGTGATTCCGTATACCTCCGAGTATCTCCTATGAGGGCTCTGCAACGGTTCAAAATTAAGGGGAAGCTAGCCCCAAGATTTATTGGACCATTTTGTGTGAAGGCACGAAGAGGCACGGTAGCCTACCAGCTAGACCTACCCAAGGAGCTGTCAGACGTCCATGACGTATTCCACGTCTCGCAGTTGAGGAAATGTGTGAGTAACCCGGAGAAACATGTACCTCATGAGGACATTGATATGCAACCAGATCTCACCTACAGAGAAAGGCCAGTAAAGATTTTAGAAGAGTCTGAACGGAGGACCCGTCAGAAAACGACAAAAAAATTTAGGGTCCAGTGGAGCAACTACACTGAGGATGAAGCCACATGGGAAAGGGGAGATTTCCTCCGAGCAGAGTATCCATATCTATTTGAGGATCAGCAGAAATCTCGAGGACGAGATTTTTCCTAAGGGGGTAGGTGTTGTGACACCCAAGTTTCTATTGAATTTTTCAAAAAAGATTTTTATTTGACTTGAAGGGAGTGATTTAAAAATTTTCTTCAAGAGAACTCTCACTCTCAAATATTTTTCTTTATGGCAAAATTTTTATTTGAATTCACCCAAGATCTGCCTTTGACCTGGGGAGTTCTTGCTCTTCATTTGGGCTGAAGACAAAATGTTTTTCATTTGAGAGAATAACTTTTGAAAACCTTTTCTTGAATTTGCACTATGGCTTTTGGAAAGTACTTTGCCACTTTCAACTATTCCTTCTTGCCATGGCATAAGTGCAAATCCTCTCTCCTAAACACTCCCTCACCTCTGGATCATGATTTACATCAAATCTAGCAAGTTGAACCTCCCCATGTATTTATTTTCCATTCAAATTCTATTCAAATATTTTCTGCCTTCTATTCTACCTCTTGGAGATTTACAAAGGAACTCCATTTTCTGTTTGGACTTTTACCACCAAACTTCTTTCCCCTCCTAGTCCTTTGAACCCTCAACCTAGAACCATGAAGATCCACTGGTCTCCAGTTCAAAATTTTCAAACTACATCAGCTGCAAGTTTGGACCAGATTTGCCAAATTTGGTGAAATTCATTCAAAACCTTCTCCAAAAATTCCAAGTAAATTCAGGCAGCCCCTGGGTGCTTTGAGTGATCGTCTCACCAAGTTACAGCCCCAGAAAAATTTATCTCTTTACCAAAACCTACTGTCGAACACCTGCAATGCTTGGTCACTGTCAAGATTCAGTAAGTTCAGAGTTCAGTCAAGTGGTTGCTGTCGTTTTCTTCAGAAACGGGCGTCGATCTCGCCAGTACCCTCGCGTTGCCTTGCTCCTCGTCCTTGCCCTCTCGTTCCTGCACCGCACGAGTGCCTGGCATCTTGCGGGCGTGGGCGACAAGCAGCAGAAGGTGCGCCGCCCCGTGATCGACGCCGGCGGCGGCTTTGCGGACGCCAGCGGGAGACACGGCGCCGCCGACTCCACCCAGCACCGCCCAAACCACCGGAGACCGCCGCGTGGCCGTCCACTCCCCCGAATGCGCTGCCGCTCTCGTCGTGAACCCCAGGGCGCGGAGCGCGCTCTCTGCCGCCGTTGAGCCCGTGCGGTCACCTCACCGTGGGCAGACGCCATTACGCCAAGACCAACCCGGTTCAGCTGCAAATCGAGTCCAGTAACATCCACTGATGCTGCTTGACCGCTCAAACCCCCTGCCAACCCACTGCTCCGCCGTAATCGCTCGCCGGAGATTCTCCGTTCACGGCCACCCCGTCGATCTGCCTATAAATAGGGGCCCCGAGCTTCAACTCGAGCACCCACCAGCCCTACACTTCCTCTAGAGCACGCCTAGCCACTGGAAGAGCCCCGAGGAGGTCTCCTTCCTCGACTCCGGCCGCCGCGACCCGCCACGGGATCCAGCCCGATTCGCCCCCCCCACCGGAGTTCCCCAACCTCACCCGAACCGCCGTCCGCCGGAGATAGTCTCTCCGTCGACGTGGTGCTCCCCGTTGGACGAGTCCACCACCCACCGACGCGGAAGAAGACACTGAAGCTCTTGGTACCCTCCGTTTCTCCTAACTCGCCGTGGTTCGACGCCGGCGTCCATCGCCGTCTTCGGGCGCCGGCGAGCTTTCAAACCTGACATGCGGGCCCCGCGTGTCAGCCTCTGTTTTATTTCCCCGAACCATTTTCTGTTGGCGCCTTCGGGCAAAATACGTTTTCTCCTTGCGCTTGCGCATTCCCAGCCGAAGCGTTTTCTGTTTTCTCAGTTAAAACCCTGGAACTTTTCTGTTTCATTACAGAAAGGTCCCTGGACAGAAACCTTTATAACTTTTTAATGAAAAGGTATTTTTGAGTTATTCTTTTTCTTTCAATCTCCAAATTTTGTCTAGTTTTTTTTGGATTTATTTGAAAAATATTTGGCAAAGTTTCTGTGCATGTGTTGGTTTTCACGTTAGTACCCCGTTTCGTGATTGCCGTAGGTTCTGGGAGAGGTGACGGAGCCGCGAACTTCGCCGAGCTAGACTCCGACTTCTCCGAACCAGGCAAGCATGTTTGAACATTTGATATGGCAGATGTTTTGCATGTTCCTGTGAAAGTTTGTGCGTGGCATGTGAGTGTCGATAAATACCTCGTTGCTTGTAAGGCAACGACCCGGTTGTTCCGAAGTTGCGATGACCTCTGATGAGAGGTGGCCTAATCATGTAGTGACATGAAGGGCAGCATGGTGGTACTGTTGTAGCATGCCAGCCTTGCGTCATCCGACTCTCTTCGACGTTAACGTGGTTGGAGCCACGTTATCGATCTTTTCCCGCATGTTCCAAAGTTGCGATGACCTCTGATGAGAGGTGGCCTAATCATGTGGTGACATGAAGGGCAACAAGGTGGTACTGTTGTAGCATGCCAGCCTTGTGTCATCCGACTTTTCCGACGTTAACATGGTTGGAGCCGTGTTATCGTCCCTTCCCCTTTCCGTGCTACCACATGTCTCATTGCCAGGATACGATTTAGTAAGTTGGTAACCTCTTTCCGTGTACACACCAAACAGAGAGGCCGGGATGATGGTACCTTGGCCCAGGATTAAAGCTAGTCATTCGGTCAGGGGGCATGGGTGTTTCCGGTTGGGACCGAGAGGGGGGGCACCCCCTTATAGCGCGCGTATAGAAATTTGATCCCATGCTACGCGAGGTTGTAGCCTCCCCGACTCAGGGTTTTTCCTGAATGTTGCCGAGGGTGATCCCTGGCTCCGGATGGTTAAATTGGGTGTGTACTGGTTAGACGTGTTCCTTCCAGAACACCGTAGACGGAACTAGTCCCCGTGACTACTGAAATCCGTTGGCTGTGGTTAAGTACAAACTCTGCAGAGTCAATTCTTTCCAAATCATCGTATCCATGATCAGTAATGTAGACTTTACATCCAAATCTATCCGTGTGAAAATCTTGCCCCCGGTGAACAAGCTCAAGCGGTAAAATCTCAGATTTATTGTTATTCCAGTTGATGGACTAACTTTATTTTCTGTCTCATGCTTGTGATAATTTATGTCTCCGAGCTATTGTATTAATGAGTTGTGACATAAGCCCTTTATGTGACGTCGCGCAGACGTCCGACTGTGGCGTGTACTCGTTTCTCACTTTCGATATAAGCCCTTTATGTGATGTCGCTCAGACGTCCGACTGCGGCATACACTGTCTTTACTTTCTGTTATAAGCCCTTTATGTGGTGTCGCCCCGACGCCCGACTGTGGCATTATTATTCCGCATTTTCCGCTCGAGGAGTCTTTCAGACACTCGTTTGGCACCTGTATTATTATTCCGCATTTTTCCGCTCGAGGAGTCTTTCGGACACTCGTTTGGCACCTGTATTATTATTCCGCATTTTTCCGCTCGAGGAGTCTTTCAGACACTCGTTTGGCACCTGTATTATTATTCCGCATTTTCCGCTCGAGGAGTCTTTCAGACACTCGTTTGGCACCAGTATTACTATTCGGCAGTTTCCGCTCGAGGCGTCATTCAGACCCTCGCTTGGCACCCAGTATTTATTATCTCTATGTCTGATCGCACTGGTTAACTTATTCATGTGTTTCATGGTTGCATTTGTTATACCTTATGTCCGAACTGTCTTGCGAGTACTTTCATAGTACTCACCTGGATTGTTGATTTGGCCAGATGTTGACGAAGGCGATCTCTTGGATGAAGAGTTTGATAGCGCGTCCGACGCCTAGAGGAGTCCCAGTCAGTCCTGCGCGATCCCGGATATTGGTCACTTGTATCGTTTATGCTTCCGCCACCCGCAATAAGTCTTCTTGAGCCTCACTCCGACGCTCGAAGAGTTGTAGTATTCCGGAATCATGTCACTCGCTTCGCGATGATATTTCCACCACCGTTTTTATCGTGAGTTAGTAGTTTGCCACCCTATCCGCCGTATTGTTTTATCGGCGTGCATGTAATAAATTGTTGGGCAGTCTCTGCTCAACCTTGTATTATATTTAGTACTCCTGGTATTTTTCTTCTGTGACCAATATATTGTCTATCAGTGAGAAGGAATTCTTCCTCGCTGGTCCGTAACAGGGATTGGTTTTCTCAATAATTATTTTATTGAAAAACCGGTCGTGACAAGCTTGGTATCAGAGCCAGGCTGACTGTAGGAAGCCACTAGGTGCGATCGCTAATCGGTTATTAGCGTCTTTAGTGCTTCTTCAGCATTTTGCAATTGTAGCTATTTTCTGTTGGTCATCATAAAATTTATGACATGACTACTCAGAATTTTTGCCTACTTTTGTAGATGGCTGGCAGCAGCTGTGAGAATCGAGTGTTCACCAACGTGCCCGAGGGGTTTGTCAAGCTCCTCGTCTCCATCACCAAGCTCGCGATCGGGCCAGCAGCTCGCCCGGAGTTCACCCTCTATCAGCACAAGCTCAGTGACGACGTGTCTATGCACCAGGCTGTGGTGCAATTCAGGGGAGGACGATCTGCTGCTCGCCATTTCCGTTTTACGGGAAGGGCCATGCCTACGGAGAGGCATGCCATGCAGATGACTGCCCGTGAGGCGATAGCTCGCCTTCGGGACATCCTTCCTACGATGAAGACTCGTCGCTACCGCTACCTCCCATGCCATGTACCTTACACCAGCCACTATGCGTTCGCCTGCCATCGGGGAGAGCGAGATGAAGCCATCGAGATGGTTGTGGAGTATCTCAAGGCTCTGGAGGAGTCTTTCGACAACCTCGTAGATGATCTTGTGGCCGCCCGCATGGACTTAGTCCGGGGCGGTCCTGCCAGCAGGAAGGAGCTTCTCCACACGGCGCCGCCTCTGACATTCGTCTCGTCTTCAGCCTCGTATGCACCGGCCGTTTTGGCCACTGCTCGCCGTCTGCCTACCACTGAGGAGTTCGACCGAGTCATCGCTCCTACTCCAGTCAGAGCCGCACCGCCTGCCGCACGGGCTCTACCGCCAGTCGCCCCCGCACCGTCACCGCAGCGCAGCGTCGCACGCCAGGAACCAGCTAGAGAAGAGGAGGTTGATTCTCCTAGACCGCTGAGCCTTGCCATCGGCAAGGGGAAAGAGATCTTCACCATCTCCGACTGAGAGCACCGAGTAGCCGCGTGTTATGCCTGCTTGTATGATGTGTTGTTTTTATCTGTACGCTAGTTTGTATTGGTGTGTTTGCTGCCTTCCGGAGTAGTACGCTAGTTTTTAATAACATGTCAGGATTGTGTACGCACAACCTGAGTGCTGTATCTTGTGTTTGCTTTCGCATGTAAGATTTGTGTTAAGCACTTCTTCTCCGTGAAAATCATTTGTGTTTCTTGAAAACCTTGAAACCTTTTTGGATTATTGCCTTTGCAAGGGTTTTCCTGCGCTACACGGTTTTTCTCATGGGTTTTGCAAATGATACCCCAGACTGGAAAAATGTCTCGCCCTTGGACTCGCTCTATGCCCAATCAGCCAGAAGAGGTTTACGGAACACAGACCAGCAACAATTTCACTCAGGGTCAGTCCAGCCAACAGGACAGCGAAGCGGCACTATCTCAAGTGTGCCGTCTCTTCGAGCAAAGCCAGCAACAGCACCAGGAGATGATGAACCATGTCATCAATATGGGAAACCACCGTGAACCCTATCAACCACATTCCAAGTTATCTGAGCTATAGAAGACTCGCCCCTCAACTTTTGCTCACACCGACAGGCCACTGGAAGCCGATGATTGGCTTCGCGAGATTGAAAGGAAACTGATTATCGCTCAATGCTCAGATCATGAGAAGGTGCTTTATGCACCACACTACCTTACTGGAGCAGCCGCAGCATGGTGGGAAAACTTCCTACACATGCACCCCAGGGAACACAACATCACCTGGGAAGAATTCAAGGAAGGCTTCCGTGGGGCACACATTCCCAGGAGCATCCTAAAGATCAAGAAGAGAGAGTTTGATGACCTGAAGCAAAGAGGCATGACCGTCACAGAATACAACAGCCAGTTTACCCAACTGTCTCGTTATGCCTACGACGAGCACATGACAGAAAATAAGAAGATGGAAAAATTCCTGGACGGCCTGGCACCAGCATTAAGATGCCAACTGATTGTACACACCTTTCCGGATTTTAAGACGCTGGTGGACAAGGCCATCACCCTGGAGAATGAGCGCCGTAGTCTGGAAGATATCCGCAAGCGGAAGAGGGACAAGACGACTCTTGCCCGCAGCAACCGAGGCAAGACTGAGGTCCCAAGGACAGACACGAGGAGATCCACGGCTACTGAGCCAAGACCCGTCGGACAATTTCATGCCAGAGACAAGGAGTTCACATACCGTCCAGGGGTCACCTGCTATGCTTGTGGTCAACAAGGGCATTATGCTAAACAGTGCCCGAAGCCAAGAGACTCGGCACCCAAGCCGAACAATGGTGGGAACAATCCAGCCCCCAAGCGCAACAACTTCAATCCCAGCAACAACCACAGGAAGGGTCACTTGAACCATGTGACCAGGGAAGAAGCGCATAATGCCCCGGACATCGTGCTCGGTACGTTCCCTGTCAACACAGTACCTGCCACGGTTTTGTTTGATTCTGGAGCTTCCCATTCGTTCGTTTCGAAGAGTTTTGTTTCGCAACATGGTTTTCCGATACTCCCTTGGAAAAATCTATGATCATCAAGTCCCCCGGAAATAAGCAAATTGCTCAGGGTTACTGCCAGGGAGTGGTCATTGAGTTCGAAGGACTACCATTCCACGCGAATCTCATCGTGTTGGAAAGTAAAGGACTGGATGTCATTTTAGGAATGGACTGGTTAACCTCCAACAAAGGATTCATCGACTGTTTCAATCGGACAGTGATTCTCACTCACCATCACGGCAAGACAATAAGATTTTCCGCTCAAGAAAGGCCACGATCACAGAAACCAAAACTGAACAAGATGGACATCGCAGAATTAAGAAAAGTGCCAGTGGTATGCGAGTTCCCTGATGTGTTCCCGGAAGAACTACCAGGTATGCCACCAGACCGAGAGATCGAATTCAGCATTGAATTAGCACCTGGCACCGCTCCCATTTATAAGAAGCCGTATAGAATGGCACCCTCAGAATTGGTGGAGTTGAAGAAGCAGATAAAGGAATTACTGGACAAGGGGTTTATACGAGCCAGCTCCTCACCATGGGGTTCGCCCGTATTGTTTGCCAAGAAGAAGGATGGGACACTGAGACTATGCATAGACTATCGAGCCCTCAATATGGTCACCATCAAAAACAAATACCCGATGCCACGGATAAATGATTTGTTTGACCAGCTCGCACAAGCTAAAGTATTTTCAAAGATTGATTTGAGATCAGGATACCATCAACTGAATGTACGAACAGAGGATATCCCCAAGACAGCATTCACTTCCAGATATGGGTTATACGAGTTTACGGTGATGCCGTTTGGACTAACAAACGCCCCCGCATATTTCGTCCACCTCATGAACAAAGTATTCATGAAATTCATGGACAAATTTGTGGTGGTATTCATTGACGACATTCTGGTTTACTCAAGGACACCAGAAGAACATACTGAGCACCTCAGGATTGTTTTGGGAGAATTGAGGAAACATCAGTTGTACGCCAAATTTAGCAAATGCGAATTTTGGCTAAGACAAGTTGGTTTCTTGGGCCATATTTTGAACCAAGAAGGCGTGGCCGTAGACCCAGAAAAAATCAAGGCCATACTAGACTGGAAGCCACCCGCGAATGTTACAGATGTGCGGAGTTTCCTAGGGATGGCCGGGTATTACAGGAGGTTTATCGAAGGATTCTCCACTGTGGCAAAACCTATAACACAGTTACTCAAGAAGGACAAGAAATTCGTATGGACGGAAGCATGTGAGCAGAGCTTCCAAGAACTCAAGAAGAAGCTAACAACCGCACCAGTCTTAACCGTACCAGACATACACAAGAGCTTTGAGGTGTATTGTGACGCGTCTCGAAAAGGTCTCGGATGTGTGCTAATGCAGGATGGCAAAGTTGTTGCATATGCCTCCAGACAGCTGCGAAAACATGAGGAAAATTACCCAACACATGACTTGGAACTAGCAGCAGTTATACATGCACTCAAGGAGTGGAGGCACTTTCTGTTGGGAAATCGCTGTGAAATATATACGGACCATAAGAGCCTCAAATATATCTTCACACAGCCAGAGCTGAATTTACGCCAACGACGCTGGTTGGAACTGGTCAAAGACTATGACGTCGGCATCCACTACCACCCAGGAAAAGCAAATGTAGTGGCCGATGCCCTTAGCCGAAACCCCAGCCCGGACAGTGACGGTCAGCAAAACTTGAGGCCTGAGTTTCAGCGAGAGTTCACTCGGCTCAACATGATGTTAGTCTCTGAGGGCACCATATCGAACCTGGAGATACAACCCACCCTAGTGGAACAAATCAAGAAGGCTCAACAGGGACATCCCAGTATCGAAGGCATAAAGAAGAAAATGAACCGTAGTAAGACTTCAGAATTCGTCACGGACAGTGAAGGAACATTATGGTACCGGGACAGGCTTTGCGTACCCAACATTGAGGAACTCAAGCAACAGATCTTGACGGAAAGCCACACCGCCCCATACTCGATCCATCCTGGAGGAACCAAAATGTACAAGGACATCCAGGAAAGATTTTGGTGGCACGGTATGAAAAGAGATATCGCCACATTCATTGCTTGTTGCGATCCATGTCAGCGCATCAAGGCCAAGCACCAAAAGCCAGCAGGGCTACTCCAGCCTAACAGGATACCGGAGTGGAAATGGGATGAAATCGGAATGGACTTCATTGTCGGATTGCCCCGATCACAGCGTGGAAATGACGCCATCTGGGTCATCACAGACCGACTAACCAAGGTTGCTCACTTCATTCCCGTGAAGACTACCTACTCCACTCAAAGACTGGCAAAGCTCTATCTATCTCGTGTAGTTTGCTTACATGGGGTCCCGAAGATTATAATATCAGATCGAGGCACCCAATTCGTCTCCAAATTTTGGGATCATCTACAACAAGCTCTGGGCACGCAACTAGCTTTCAGTACAGCATACCACCCTCAGACAGATGGGCAAACAGAATGTGTAAACCAAATCCTAGAGGATATGCTAAGAGCCTGTGTACTCACCTATGGATCCAGTTGGGAAGAGAGTTTGCCCTATGCCGAGTTTGCGTACAACAACAGTTACCAAGCCAGCTTGCAAATGGCACCCTTTGAAGCATTGTACGGACGGAGGTGTCGTACCCCACTGAATTGGTCAGAAACAGGTGACAGCCGTATCTTCGGCCTAGATATGCTTAAGGAGGCCGAGGAAAAAGTTAAACAAATCAGGGACAGACTCAAGACAGCACAGAGCCGACAAAAGAGCTACTATGATCAGAAGCATCGTGAGGTCAGCTTTGAACCTGGTGATTCCGTATACCTCCGAGTATCTCCTATGAGGGGTCTGCAACGGTTCAAAATTAAGGGGAAGCTAGCCCCAAGATTTATTGGACCATTTTGTGTGAAGGCACGAAGAGGCACGGTAGCCTACCAGCTAGACCTACCCAAGGAGCTGTCAGACGTCCATGACGTATTCCACGTCTCGCAGTTGAGGAAATGTGTGAGTAACCCGGAGAAACATGTACCTCATGAGGACATTGATATGCAACCAGATCTCACCTACAGAGAAAGGCCAGTAAAGATTTTAGAAGAGTCTGAACGGAGGACCAGTCAGAAAACGACAAAAAATTTTAGGGTCCAGTGGAGCAACTACACTGAGGATGAAGCCACATGGGAAAGGGGAGATTTCCTCCGAGCAGAGTATCCATATCTATTTGAGGATCAGCAGAAATCTCGAGGACGAGATTTTTCCTAAGGGGGTAGGTGTTGTGACACCCAAGTTTCTATTGAATTTTTCAAAAAAGATTTTTATTTGACTTGAAGGGAGTGATTTAAAAATTTTCTTCAAGAGAACTCTCACTCTCAAATATTTTTCTTTATGGCAAAATTTTTATTTGAATTCACCCAAGATCTGCCTTTGACCTGGGGAGTTCTTGCTCTTCATTTGGGCTCAAGACAAAATGTTTTTCATTTGAGAGAATAACTTTTGAAAACCTTTTCTTGAATTTGCACTATGGCTTTTGGAAAGTACTTTGCCACTTTCAACTATTCCTTCTTGCCATGGCATAAGTGCAAATCCTCTCTCCTAAACACTCCCTCACCTGTGGATCATGATTTACATCAAATCTAGCAAGTTGAACCTCCCCATGTATTTATTTTCCATTCAAATTCTATTCAAATATTTTCTGCCTTCTATTCTACCTCTTGGAGATTTACAAAGGAACTCCATTTTCTGTTTGGACTTTTACCACCAAACTTCTTTCCCCTCCTAGTCCTTTGAACCCTCAACCTAGAACCATGAAGATCCACTGGTCTCCAGTTCAAAATTTTCAAACTACATCAGCTGCAAGTTTGGACCAGATTTGCCAAATTTGGTGAAATTCATTCAAAACCTTCTCCAAAAATTCCAAGTAAATTCAGGCAGCCCCTGGGTGCTTTGAGTGATCGTCTCACCAAGTTACAGCCCCAGAAAAATTTATCTCTTTACCAAAACCTACTGTCGAACACCTGCAATGCTTGGTCACTTTCAAGATTCAGTAAGTTCAGAGTTCAGTCAAGTGGTTGCTGTCGTTTTCTTCAGAAACGGGCGTCGATCTCGCCAGTACCCTCGCGTCGCCTTGCTCCTCGTCCTCGCCCTCTCGTTCCTGCACCGCACGAGTGCCTGGCATCTTGCGGGCGTGGGCGACAAGCAGCAGAAGGTGCGCCGCCCCGTGACCGACGCCGGCGGCGGCTTTGCGGACGCCAGCGGGAGACACGGCGCCGCCGACTCCACCCAGCACCGCCCAAACCACCGGAGACCGCCGCGTGGCCGTCCACTCCCCCGAATGCGCTGCCGCTCTCGTCGTGAACCCCAGGGCGCGGAGCGCGCTCTCTGCCGCCGTTGAGCCCGTGCGGTCACCTCACCGTGGGCAGACGCCATTACGCCAAGACCAACCCCGTTCAGCTGCAAATCGAGTCCAGTAACATCCACTGATGCTGCTTGACCGCTCAAACCCCCTGCCAACCCACTGCTCCGCCGTAATCGCTCGCCGGAGATTCTCCGTTCACGGCCACCCCGTCGATCTGCCTATAAATAGGGGCCCCGAGCTTCAACTCGAGCACCCACCAGCCCTACACTTCCTCTAGAGCACGCCTAGCCACTGGAAGAGCCCCGAGGAGGTCTCCTTCCTCGACTCCGGCCGCCGCGACCCGCCGCGGGATCCAGCCCGATTCGCCCCCCCCCCACCCACCGGAGTTCCCCAACCTCACCCGAACCGCCGTCCGCCGGAGATAGTCTCTCCGTCGACGTGGTGCTCCCCGTTGGACGAGTCCACCACCCACCGACGCGGAAGAAGACACTGAAGCTCTTGGTACCCTCCGTTTCTCCTAACTCGCCGTGGTTCGACGCCGGCGTCCATCGCCGTCTTCGGGCGCCGGCGAGCTTTCAAACCTGACATGCGGGCCCCGCGTGTCAGCCTCTGTTTTATTTCCCCGAACCGTTTTCTGTTGGCGCCTTCGGGCAAAATACGTTTTCTCCTTGCGCTTGCGCATTCCCAGCCGAAGCGTTTTCTGTTTTCTCAGTTAAAACCCTGGAACTTTTCTGTTTCATTACAGAAAGGTCCCTGGACAGAAACCTTTATAACTTTTTAATGAAAAGGTATTTTTGAGTTATTCTTTTTCTTTCAATCTCCAAATTTTGTCTAGTTTTTTTTTGGGATTTATTTGAAAAATATTTGGCAAAGTTTCTGTGCATGTGTTGGTTTCCACGTTAGTACCCCGTTTCGTGATTGCCGTAGGTTCCGGGAGAGGTGACGGAGCCGCGAACTTCGCCGAGCTAGACTCCGACTTCTCCGAACCAGGCAAGCATGTTTGAACATTTGATACGGCAGATGTTTTGCATGTTCCTGTGAAAGTTTGTGCGTGGCATGTGAGTGTCGATAAATACCTCGTTGCTTGTAAGGCAACGACCCGGTTGTTCCGAAGTTGCGATGACCTCTGATGAGAGGTGGCCTAATCATGTAGTGACATGAAGGGCAGCATGGTGGTACTGTTGTAGCATGCCAGCCTTGCGTCATCCGACTCTCTTCGACGTTAACGTGGTTGGAGCCACGTTATCGATCTTTTCCCGCATGTTCCAAAGTTGCGATGACCTCTGATGAGAGGTGGCCTAATCATGTGGTGACATGAAGGGCAACAAGGTGGTACTGTTGTAGCATGCCAGCCTTGTGTCATCCGACTTTTCCGACGTTAACATGGTTGGAGCCGTGTTATCGTCCCTTCCCCTTTCCGTGCTACCACATGTCTCATTGCCAGGATACGGTTTAGTAAGTTGGTAACCTCTTTCCGTGTACACACCAAACAGAGAGGCCGGGATGATGGTACCTTGGCCCAGGATTAAAGCTAGTCATTCGGTCAGGGGGCATGGGTGTTTCCGGTTGGGACCGAGAGGCGGGGCACCCCCTTATAGCGCGCGTATAGAAATTTGATCCCATGCTACGCGAGGTTGTAGCCTCCCCGACTCAGGGTTTTTCCTGAATGTTGCCGAGGGTGATCCCTGGCTCCGGATGGTTAAATTGGGTGTGTACTGGTTAGACGTGTTCCTTCCAGAACACCGTAGACGGAACTAGTCCCCGTGACTACTGAAATCCGTTGGCTGTGGTTAAGTACAAACTCTGCAGAGTCAATTCTTTCCAAATCATCGTATCCATGATCAGTAATGTAGACTTTACATCCAAATCTATCCGTGTGAAAATCTTGCCCCCGGTGAACAAGCTCAAGCGGTAAAATCTCAGATTTATTGTTATTCCAGTTGATGGACTAACTTTATTTTCTGTCTCATGCTTGTGATAATTTATGTCTCCGAGCTATTGTATTAATGAGTTGTGACATAAGCCCTTTATGTGACGTCGCGCAGACGTCCGACTGTGGCGTGTACTCGTTTCTCACTTTCGATATAAGCCCTTTATGTGATGTCGCTCAGACGTCTGACTGCGGCATACACTGTCTTTACTTTCTGTTATAAGCCCTTTATGTGGTGTCGCCCCGACGCCCGACTGTGGCATTATTATTCCGCATTTTCCGCTCGAGGAGTCTTTCAGACACTCGTTTGGCACCTGTATTATTATTCCGCATTTTTCCGCTCGAGGAGTCTTTCGGACACTCGTTTGGCACCTGTATTATTATTCCGCATTTTTCCGCTCGAGGAGTCTTTCAGACACTCGTTTGGCACCTGTATTATTATTCCGCATTTTCCGCTCGAGGAGTCTTTCAGACACTCGTTTGGCACCAGTATTACTATTCGGCAGTTTCCGCTCGAGGCGTCATTCAGACCCTCGCTTGGCACCCAGTATTTATTATCTCTATGTCTGATCGCACTGGTTAACTTATTCATGTGTTTCATGGTTGCATTTGTTATACCTTATGTCCGAACTGTCTTGCGAGTACTTTCATAGTACTCACCTGGATTGTTGATTTGGCCAGATGTTGACGAAGGCGATCTCTTGGATGAAGAGTTTGATAGCGCGTCCGACGCCTAGAGGAGTCCCAGTCAGTCCTGCGCGATCCCGGATATTGGTCACTTGTATCGTTTATGCTTCCGCCACCCGCAATAAGTCTTCTTGAGCCTCACTCCGACGCTCGAAGAGTTGTAGTATTCCGGAATCATGTCACTCGCTTCGCGATGATATTTCCACCACCGTTTTTATCGTGAGTTAGTAGTTTGCCACCCTATCCGCCGTATTGTTTTATCGGCTGCATGTAATAAATTGTTGGGCAGTCTCTGCTCAACCTTGTATTATATTTAGTACTCCTGGTATTTTTCTTCTGTGACCAATATATTGTCTATCAGTGAGAAGGAATTCTTCCTCGCTGGTCCGTAACAGGGATTGGTTTTCTCAATAATTATTTTATTGAAAAACCGGTCGTGACAAGCTTGGTATCAGAGCCAGGCTGACTGTAGGAAGCCACTAGGTGCGATCGCTAATCGGTTATTAGCGTCTTTAGTGCTTCTTCAGCATTTTGCAATTGTAGCTATTTTCTGTTGGTCATCATAAAATTTATGACATGACTACTCAGAATTTTTGCCTACTTTTGTAGATGGCTGGCAGCAGCTGTGAGAATCGAGTGTTCACCAACGTGCCCGAGGGGTTTGTCAAGCTCCTCGTCTCCATCACCAAGCTCGCGATCAGGCCAGCAGCTCGCCCGGAGTTCACCCTCTATCAGCACAAGCTCAGTGACGACGTGTCTATGCACCAGGCTGTGGTGCAATTCAGGGGAGGACGATCTGCTGCTTGCCATTTCCGTTTTACGGGAAGGGCCATGCCTACGGAGAGGCATGCCATGCAGATGGCTGCCCGTGAGGCGATAGCTCGCCTTCAGGACATCCTTCCTACGATGAAGACTCGTCGCTACCGCTACCTCCCATGCCATGTACCTTACACCAGCCACTATGCGTTCGCCTGCCATCGGGGAGAGCGAGATGAAGCCATCGAGATGGTTGTGGAGTATCTCAAGGCTCTGGAGGAGTCTTTTGACAACCTCGTAGATGATCTTGTGGATGCCCGCATGGACTTAGTCCGGGGCGGTCCTGCCAGCAGGAAGGAGCTTCTCCACACGGCGCCACCTCTGACATTCGTCTCGTCTTCAGCCTCGTATGCACCAGCCGTTTTGGCCACTGCTCGCCGTCTTCCTACCACTGAGGAGTTCGACCGAGTCATCGCTCCTACTCCAGTCAGAGCCGCACCGCCTGCCGCACGGGCTCTACCGCCAGTCGCCCCCGCACCATCACCGCAGCGCAGCGTCGCACGCCAGGAACCAGCTAGAGAGGAGGAGGTTGATTCTCCTGGACCGCTGAGCCTTGCCATCGGCAAGGGGAAAGAGATCTTCACCATCTCCGACTGAGAGCACCGAGTAGCCGCGTGTTATGCCTGCTTGTATGATGTGTTGTTTTTATCTGTACGCTAGTTTGTATTGGTGTGTTTGCTGCCTTCCGGAGTAGTACGCTAGTTTTTAATAACATGTCAGGATTGTGTACGCACAACCTGAGTGCTGTATCTTGTGTTTGCTTTCGCATGTAAGATTTGTGTTAAGCACTTCTTCTCCGTGAAAATCATTTGTGTTTCTTGAAAACCTTGAAGCCTTTTTGGATTATTGCCTTTGCAAGGGTTTTCCTGCGCTACACGGTTTTCTCATGGGTTTTGCAAATGATACCCCAGATTGGAAAATGTCTCGCTCTTGGACTCGCTCTATGCCCAATCAGCCAGAAGAGGTTTACGGAACACAGACCAGCAACAATTTCACTCAGGGTCAGTCCAGCCAACAGGACAGCGAAGCGGCACTATCTCAAGTGTGCCGTCTCTTCGAGCAAAGCCAGCAACAGCACCAGGAGATGATGAACCATGTCATCAATATGGGAAACCACCGTGAACCCTATCAACCACATTCCAAGTTATCTGAGCTACAGAAGACTCGCCCCTCAACTTTTGCTCACACCGACAGGCCACTGGAAGCCGATGATTGGCTTCGCGAGATTGAAAGGAAACTGATTATCGCTCAATGCTCAGATCATGAGAAGGTGCTTTATGACCACACTACCTTACTGGAGCAGCCGCAGCATGGTGGGAAAACTTCCTACACATGCACCCCAGGGAACACAACATCACCTGGGAAGAATTCAAGGAAGGCTTCCGTGGGGCACACATTCCCAGGAGCATCCTAAAGATCAAGAAGAGAGAGTTTGATGACCTGAAGCAAAGAGTCATGACCGTCACAGAATACAACGGCCAGTTTACCCAACTGTCTCGTTATGCCTACGACGAGCACATGACAGAAAACAAGAAGATGGAAAAATTCCTGGACGGCCTGGCACCAGCATTAAGATGCCAACTGATTGTACACACCTTTCCGGATTTTAAGACGCTGGTGGACAAGGCCATCACCCTGGAGAATGAGCGCCGTAGTCTGGAAGATATCCGCAAGCGGAAGAGGGACAAGACGACTCTTGCCCGCAGCAACCGAGGCAAGACTGAGGTCCCAAGGACAGACACGAGGAGATCCACGGCTACTGAGCCAAGACCCGTCGGACAATTTCATGCCAGAGACAAGGAGTTCACATACCGTCCAGGGGTCACCTGCTATGCTTGTGGTCAACAAGGGCATTATGCTAAACAGTGCCCGAAGCCAAGAGACTCGGCACCCAAGCCGAACAATGGTGGGAACAATCCAACCCCCAAGCGCAACAACTTCAATCCCAGCAACAACCACAGGAAGGGTCAATTGAACCATGTGACCAGGGAAGAAGCGCAGAATGCCCCAGACATCGTGCTCGGTACGTTCCCTGTCAACACAGTACCTGCCACGGTTTTGTTTGATTCTGGAGCTTCCCATTCGTTCGTTTCGAAGAGTTTTGTTTCGCAACATGGTTTTCTGATACTCCCCTTGGAAAAATCTATGATCATCAAGTCCCCCGGAAATAAGCAAATTGCTCAGGGTTACTGCCAGGGAGTGGTCATTGAGTTCGAAGGACTACCATTCCACGCGAATCTCATCGTGTTGGAAAGTAAAGGACTGGATGTCATTTTACGAATGGACTGGTTAACCTCCAACAAAGGATTCATCGACTGTTTCAATCGGACAGTGATTCTCACTCACCATCACGGCAAGACAATAAGAGTTTCCGCTCAAGAAAGGCCACGATCACAGAAACCAAAACTGAACAAGATGGACATCGCAGAATTAAGAAAAGTGCCAGTGGTATGCGAGTTCCCTGATGTGTTCCCGAAAGAACTACCAGGTATGCCACCAGACCGAGAGATCGAATTCAGCATTGAATTAGCACCTGGCACCGCTCCCATTTATAAGAAGCCGTATAGAATGGCACCCTCAGAATTGGTGGAGTTGAAGAAGCAGATAAAGGAATTACTGGACAAGGGGTTTATACGAGCCAGCTCCTCACCATGGGGTTCGCCCGTATTGTTCGCCAAGAAGAAGGATGGGACACTGAGACTATGCATAGACTATCGAGCCCTCAATATGGTCACCATCAAAAACAAATACCCGATGCCACGGATAAATGGTTTGTTTGACCAGCTCGCACAAGCTAAAGTATTTTCAAAGATTGATTTGAGATCAGGATACCATCAACTGAAGGTACGAATAGAGGATATCCCCAAGACAGCATTCACTTCCAGATATGGGTTATACGAGTTTACGGTGATGCCGTTTGGACTAACAAACGCCCCCGCATATTTCGTCCACCTCATGAACAAAGTATTCATGAAATTCATGGACAAATTTGTGGTGGTATTCATTGACGACATTCTGGTTTACTCAAGGACACCAGAAGAACATACTGAGCACCTCAGGATTGTTTTGGGAGAATTGAGGAAACATCAGTTGTACGCCAAATTTAGCAAATGCGAATTTTGGCTAAGACAAGTTGGTTTCTTGGGCCATATTTTGAACCAAGAAGGCGTGGCCGTAGACCCAGAAAAAATCAAGGCCATACTAGACTGGAAGCCACCCGCGAATGTTACAGATGTGCGGAGTTTCCTAGGGATGGACGGGTATTACAGGAGGTTTATCGAAGGATTCTCCACTGTGGCAAAACCTATAACACAGTTACTCAAGAAGGACAAGAAATTCGTAAGGACGGAAGCATGTGAGCAGAGCTTCCAAGAACTCAAGAAGAAGCTAACAACCGCACCAGTCTTAACCGTACCAGACATACACAAGAGCTTTGAGGTGTATTGTGACGCGTCCCGAAAAGGTCTTGGATGTGTGCTAATGCAGGATGGCAAAGTTGTCGCATATGCCTCCAGACAGCTGCGAAAACATGAGGAAAATTACCCAACACATGACTTGGAACTAGCAGCAGTTATACATGCACTCAAGGAGTGGAGGCACTTTCTGTTGGGAAATCGCTGTGAAATATATACGGACCATAAGAGCCTCAAATATATCTTCACACAGCCAGAGCTGAATTTATGCCAACGACGCTGGTTGGAACTGGTCAAAGACTATGACGTCGGCATCCATTACCACCCAGGAAAAGCAAATGTAGTTGCCGATGCCCTTAGCCGAAACCCCAGCCCGGACAGTGACGGTCAGCAAAACTTGAGGCCTGAGTTTCAGCGAGAGTTCACTCGGCTCAACATGATGTTAGTCTTTGAGGGCACCATATCGAACCTGGAGATACAACCCACCCTAGTGGAACAAATCAAGAAGGCTCAACAGGGACATCCCAGTATCGAAGGCATAAAGAAGAAAATGAACCGTAGTAAGACTTCAGAATTCGTCACGGACAGTGAAGGAACATTATGGTACCGGGACAGGCTTTGCGTACCCAACATTGAGGAACTCAAGCAACAGATCTTGACGGAAAGCCACACCGCCCCATACTCGATCCATCCTGGAGGAACCAAAATGTACAAGGACATCCAGGAAAGATTTTGGTGGCACGGTATGAAAAGAGATATAGCCACATTCATTGCTTGTTGCGATCCATGTCAGCGCATCAAGGCCGAGCACCAAAAGCCAGCAAGGCTACTCCAGCCTAACAGGATACCGGAGTGGAAATGGGATGAAATCGGAATGGACTTCATTGTCGGATTGCCCCGATCACAGCGTGGAAATGACGCCATCTGGGTCATCACAGACCGACTAACCAAGGTTGCTCACTTCATTCCCGTGAAGACTACCTACTCCACTCAAAGACTGGCAAAGCTCTATCTATCTCGTGTAGTTTGCTTACATGGGGTCCCGAAGATTATAATATCAGATCGAGGCACCCAATTCGTCTCCAAATTTTGGGATCATCTACAACAAGCTCTGGGCACGCAACTAGCTTTCAGTACAGCATACCACCCTCAGACAGATGGGCAAACAGAACGTGTAAACCAAATCCTAGAGGATATGCTAAGAGCCTGTGTACTCACCTATGGATCCAGTTGGGAAGAGAGTTTGCCCTATGCCGAGTTTGCGTACAACAACAGTTACCAAGTCAGCTTGCAAATGGCACCCTTTGAAGCATTGTACGGACGGAGGTGTCGTACCCCACTGAATTGGTCAGAAACAGGTGACAGCCGTATCTTCGGCCTAGATATGCTTAAGGAGGCCGAGAAAAAAGTTAAACAAATCAGGGACAGACTCAAGACAGCACAGAGCCGACAAAAGAGCTACTATGATCAGAAGCATCGTGAGGTCAGCTTTGAACCTGGTGATTCCGTATACCTCCGAGTATCTCCTATGAGGGGTCTGCAACGGTTCAAAATTAAGGGGAAGCTAGCCCCAAGATTTATTGGACCATTTTGTGTGAAGGCACGAAGAGGCACGGTAGCCTACCAGCTAGACCTACCCAAGGAGCTGTCAGACGTCCATGACCTATTCCACGTCTCGCAGTTGAGGAAATGTGTGAGTAACCCAGAGAAACATGTACCTCATGAGGACATTGATATGCAACCAGATCTCACCTACAGAGAAAGGCCAGTAAAGATTTTAGAAGATTCTGAACGGAGGACCCGTCAGAAAACGACAAAAAAATTTAGGGTCCAGTGGAGCAACCACACTGAGGATGAAGCCACATGGGAAAGGGGAGATTTCCTCCGAGCAGAGTATCCATATCTATTTGAGGATCAGCAGAAATCTCGAGGACGAGATTTTTCCTAAGGGGGTAGGTGTTGTGACACCCAAGTTTCTACTGAATTTTTCAAAAAAGATTTTTATTTGACTTGAAGGGAGTGATTTAAAAATTTTCTTCAAGAGAACTCTCACTCTCAAATATTTTTCTTTATGGCAAAAAATTTATTTGAATTCACCCAAGATCTGCCTTTGACCTGGGGAGTTCTTGCTCTTCATTTGGGCTCAAGACAAAATGTTTTTCATTTGAGAGAATAACTTTTGAAAACCTTTTCTTGAATTTGCACTATGGCTTTTGGAAAGTACTTTGCCACTTTCAACTATTCCTTCTTGCCATGGCATAAGTGCAAATCCTCTCTCCTAAACACTCCCTCACCTCTGGATCATGATTTACATCAAATCCAGCAAGTTGAACCTCCCCATGTATTTATTTTCCATTCAAATTCTATTCAAATATTTTCTGCCTTCTATTCTACCTCTTGGAGATTTACAAAGGAACTCCATTTTCTGTTTGGACTTTTACCACCAAACTTCTTTCCCCTCCTAGTCCTTTGAACCCTCAACCTAGAACCATGAAGATCCACTGGTCTCCAGTTCAAAATTTTCAAACTACATCAGCTGCAAGTTTGGACCAGATTTGCCAAATTTGGTGAAATTCATTCAAAACCTTCTCCAAAAATTCCAAGTAAATTCAGGCAGCCCCTGGGTGCTTTGAGTGATCGTCTCACCAAGTTACAGCCCCAGAAAAATTTATCTCTTTACCAAAACCTACTGTCGAACACCTGCAATGCTTGGTCACTGTCAAGATTCAGTAAGTTCAGAGTTCAGTCAAGTGGCTGCTGTCGTTTTCTTCAGAAACGGGCGTCGATCTCGCCAGTACCCTCGCGTCGCCTTGCTCCTCGTCCTTGCCCTCTCGTTCCTGCACCGCACGAGTGCATGGCATCTTGCGGGCGTCGGCGACGAGCAGCAGAAGGTGCGCCGCCCCGTGACCGACGCCGGCGGCGGCTTTGCGGATGCTAGTGGGAGACACGGCGCCGCCGACTCCACCCAGCACCGCCCAAACCACCGGAGACCGCCGCGTGGCCGTCCACTCCCCCGAATGCGCTGCCGCTCTCGTCGTGAACCCCAGGGCGCGGAGCGCGCTCTCTGCCGCCGTTGAGCCTGTGCGGTCACCTCACCGTGGGCAGACGCCATTACGCCAAGACCAACCCCGTTCAGCTGCAAATCGAGTCCAGTAACATCCACTGATGCTGCTCGACCGCTCAAACCCCCTGCCAACCCACTGCTCCGCCGTAATCGCTCGCCGGAGATTCTCCGTTCACGGCCACCCCGTCGATCTGCCTATAAATAGGGGCCCCGAGCTTCAACTCGAGCACCCACCAGCCCTACACTTCCTCTAGAGCACGCCTAGCCACTGGAAGAGCCCCGAGGAGTTCTCCTTCCTCGACTCCGGCCGCCGCGACCCGCCACGGGATCCAGCCCGATTCGCCCCCCCCCCCTCCACCGGAGTTCCCCAACCTCACCCGAACCGCCGTCCGCCGGAGATAGTGTCTCCGTCGACGTGGTGCTCCCCGTTGGACGAGTCCACCACCCACCGACGCGGAAGAAGACACTGAAGCTCTTGGTACCCTCCGTTTCTCCTAACTCGCCGTGGTTCGACGCCGGCGTCCATCGCCGTCTTCGGGCGCCGGCGAGCTTTCAAACCTGACATGCGGGCCCCGCGTGTCAGCCTCTGTTTTATTTCCCCGAACCGTTTTCTGTTGGTGCCTTCGGGCAAAATACGTTTTCTCCTTGCGCTTGCGCATTCCCAGCCGAAGCGTTTTCTGTTTTCTCAGTTAAAACCCTGGAACTTTTCTGTTTCATTACAGAAAGGTCCCTGGACAGAAACCTTTATAACTTTTTAATGAAAAGGTATTTTTGAGTGATTATTTTTCTGTCAATCTCCAAATTTTGTCTAGTTTTTTTTTGGGATTTATTTGAAAAATATTTGGCAAAGTTTCTGTGCATGTGTTGGTTTTCACGTTAGTACCCCGTTTCGTGATTGCCGTAGGTTCCGGGAGAGGTGACGGAGCCGCGAACTTCGCCGAGCTAGACTCCGACTTCTCCGAACCAGGCAAGCATGTTTGAACATTTGATATGGCAGATGTTTTGCATGTTCCTGTGAAAGTTTGTGCGTGGCATGTGAGTGTCGATAAATACCTCGTTGCTTGTAAGGCAATGACCCGGTTGTTCCGAAGTTGCGATGACCTCTGATGAGAGGTGGCCTAATCATGTAGTGACATGAAGGGCAGCAAGGTGGTACTGTTGTAGCATGCCATCCTTGCGTCATCCGACTCTCTTCGACGTTAACGTGGCTGGAGCCACGTTATCGATCTTTTCCCGCATGTTCCAAAGTTGCGGTGACCTCTGATGAGAGGTGGCCTAATCATGTGGTGACATGAAGGGCAGCAAGGTGGTACTGTTGTAGCATGCCAGCCTTGTGTCATCCGACTTTTCCGACGTTAACATGGTTGGAGCCGTGTTATCGTCCCTTCCCCTTTCCGTGCTACCACATGTCGCATTGCCAGGATACGGTTTAGTAAGTTGGTAACCTCTTTCCGTGTACACACCAAACAGAGAGGCCGGGATGATGGTACCTTGGCCCAGGATTAAAGCCAGTCATTCGGTCAGGGGGCATGGGTGTTTCCGGTTGGGACCGAGAGGGGGGCACCCCCTTATAGCGCGCGTATAGAAATTTGATCCCATGCTACGCGAGGTTGTAGCCTCCCCGACTCAGGGTTTTTCCTGAATGTTGCCGAGGGTGATCCCTGGCTCCGGATGGTTAAATTGGGTGTGTACTGGTTAGACGTGTTCCTTCCAGAACACCATAGACGGAACTAGTCCCCGTGACTACTGAAATCCGTTGGCTGTGGTTAAGTACAAACTCTGTAGAGTCAATTCTTTCCAAATCATCGTATCCATGATCAGTAATGTAGACTTTACATCCAAATCTATCCGTCTGAAAATCTTGCCCCCGGTGAACAAGCTCAAGCGGTAAAATCTCAGATTTATTGTTATTCCAGTTGATGGACTAACTTTATTTTGTGTCTCATGCTTGTGATAATTTATGTCTCCGAGCTATTGTATTAATGAGTTGTGACATAAGCCCTTTATGTGACGTCGCGCAGACGTCCGACTGTGGCATGTACTCGTTTCTCACTTTCGATATAAGCCCTTTATGTGATGTCGCTCAGACGTCCGACTGCGGCATACACTGTCTTTACTTTCTGTTATAAGCCCTTTATGTGGTGTCGCCCCGACGCCCGACTGTGGCATTATTATTCCGCATTTTCCGCTCGAGGAGTCTTTCAGACACTCGTTTGGCACCTGTATTATTATTCCGCATTTTTCCGCTCGAGGAGTCTTTCAGACACTCGTTTGGCACCTGTATTATTATTCCGCATTTTTCCGCTCGAGGAGTCTTTCAGACACTCGTTTGGCACCTGTATTATTATTCCGCATTTTCCGCTCGAGGAGTCTTTCAGACACTCGTTTGGCACCAGTATTACTATTCGGCAGTTTCCGCTCGAGGCGTCATTCAGACCCTCTCTTGGCACCCAGTATTTATTATCTCTATGTCTGATCGCACTGGTTAACTTATTCATGTGTTTCATGGTTGCATTTGTTATACCTTATGTCCGAACTGTCTTGCGAGTACTTTCATAGTACTCACCTGGCTTGTTGATTTGGCCAGATGTTGACGAAGGCGATCTCTTGGATGAAGAGTTTGATAGCGCGTCCGACGCCTAGAGGAGTCCCAGTCAGTCCTGCGCGATCCCGGATATTGGTCACTTGTATCGTTTACGCTTCCGCCACCCGCAATAAGTCTTCTCGAGCCTCACTCCGACGCTCGAAGAGTTGTAGTATTCCGGAATCATGTCACTCGCTTCGCGATGATATTTCCACCACCGTTTTTATCGTGAGTTAGTAGTTTGCCACCCTATCCGCCGTATTGTTTTATCGGCGTGCATGTAATAAATTGTTGGGCAGTCTCTGCTCAACCTTGTATTATATTTAGTACTCCTGGTATTTTTCTTCTGTGACCAATATATTGTCTATCAGTGAGAAGGAATTCTTCCTCGCTGGTCCGTAACAGGGATTGGTTTTCTCAATAATTATTTTATTGAAAAACCGGTCGTGACAGCTGTGTACGTCTTGGACAAGGTAAAAAGAAAAGAATTCTGTGAGGTCCTGTCACGTGTGAGATTCCCACATGGATTTGCTTCCAACCCTGAAAGAAGAGTCAGTGCAGATGGAAACAAGGTACAAGGGTTGAAAACTCATGACTGCCACGTCCACTACTAGGAAAAGGCCTGCTAGTGGTGCACCAGTTTTGCCTACTAATGGCGCACTACTGGTGCGCCACTAGCACCACGCCATTAGAATTAAATACTAATGGCGCACCCCTGGTATACTAATGGCGCACCACGCAGTGCGCCATTACTATAGCCCACCGTGCGCCATTAGTATGCCTCCCAGGGGGCCATATTTACCCATGTGCTTTGGCATACTAATAGCGCACTAGGGGGTGATGCGCCATTAGTGTCCTTTCTACAGTGCGCCATTAGTGTGCTGAGTGGTGCGCCACTAGTATGAATATTAGGGATTATTTTTTTTTCTTTTCTAATTTTTGCACAGGTTACAAAACATATTACTGCACATAATATAGGGAGCACAACATATAAATAGCAGATTTATCGAATACAATAGAAGGTTAGTCTCCGAATATAATTCATCATATTAGTCTCTGGATTTCAAATACCGAACAAAGTTATAACATTACCAGTCTCGAAACCGCGAGTAGCGAGTTTGTCGAAAGTAATACTAATCCTAACAAGTCCTACTAATCATCATCATACAACTTCTACTCGTTATTAATAACAAGTCATACGATCATCATCCTGATAGTCATCGAACCAACCCTACTTAATTGTTCTTACCACATGATCATCAGAAACAGTATTAGGCAGGACCTAAATACCCTATTTAAGGTAAAATAGCATAAAACAATATAGACCCCGACTCTCCATTATGGAGAATGGAGATCATCCTGTCTCCAATTCTTGCACGGCGCTTCCTTTTGCTTCCAAGAACCTCCTTACGACTGTCCATACATTTTTTCCATTCTCTGATTAGCATGTCTCCACTTCTTCTAGAAATCCGGTATGGACAGTTGAGATTCGTAGGATGACCCGGATATATGTTAAAAACACGAAGGATGCCATTCTGATACATCAAATGAGGCACACAATCCTCTGGGATTCTCTGTTGAAAAACATAGTAATAACTTCATAGTTAGCAATGATGTACTAGTTTTAGAAGTATGCAAAAGATGCACGGATGTCGTAATAGTAAAAAATCTTACCAGGGTATCTCCATGGTAGTTACCGTAGTTCAACACGTGCACTAGTGGCACGTATTGACCATAATGTTGAGGAGTTTGATTGTAGATATTGTAATTCTCAAGATCAGTACAAAATCCGACCAGATGATTTTTCTCCTGATAAGTTAACTCGGAGCCATCGGTGTAGTGGGTTTTGTCTACCATGTTCCGCACATTGTTTGAACAATCAAAATAAGCTGTCAATGGAAATAAGTTGTCAACTATTTTGAAATAAACAATATAAATTAGTTAATAATTAACTATGTTTGAGAAACTCACATAGCGGTAGAACTGGAGGCGTATCAACAAGGACCCAAATGTCCATATTGTCTTGGTCGATGTCAGGATCACCAAGATCCATGGTGACAAGCATACCCTCATCAAAACCATACATCTTGCAAAATGCTTCCCAATTTTTGCAACCAAAATGGGTTAAGCTCTCAGCATTATACATATTTACTTCAAAATCCACATCATGATGTGTCCTTAGGTGAATTTTCTTCGTTTCAAAATATTCATGGTCTTCAAAATCCATCCTCTCCAAGACATAGCGTCTTGCATGGCATGGGATAAACTATACTCGAATTGTAAAAGATGAAAATTACACGTTGAAATAGTTGAAGTCATGTTTAATTATGAAAAAACACTTGTCGTCGTTGCGTACCGTTTCAACTTCGAAGGTCTCCTCGAGCTTAATGCTGAAGAGCCGATCATCGTCCAGGTGAGGCCTATCGCACAGACCTCGACCGTCATGGCACCAGTCGCACTCCCCCAGGAGACTTTCATCGTCCGATGACGACATTTCGTATGTTCATAATTCAAAACTACATCATCTCTGTTGGGTCCAATAAGATAATCCACAGTGTGGTGAAAACACACCCTTCGAACTGGTTTGAGCAATTGGTGAATGGAGATGGTCTAAGATTTTCAATAGTAAGAAGTGAAGTGGTAATTTTGAGAGCAAATGGTTAGGATGAGTGGTTCATCTTTCCTGTTTAGCTTTACAATAGAATATTGTTAGTCATGCACACTTGTGCATTTTCAGCCAGGCCCAGTGGAGTTGGCCTAAAAACATTTCTTTCTTTAAGCCTGCTACATCCATCTCAAGTATTTATGGTCAAGGTTAGCAGGGCCATCCAAATAGAATATGTGGTATGGGCTTTTTTTGTAGGTCATCCTACCAGATTAGGGTTTATCGATGACGAGCAACTGACATTAATAATAACTATGAGTAGATATCACACTTCTATATGTATAACACAAGAGGCAGTTGATCCTACTTAATTAAGTACTAAGATACCCCGGCCCATGCATTAGTCGCAAGTGCCCCATATGTCCTATTTTTAGCAAAGTCATGCTAAAATTCACGAAAAATTTCAGCATGACCTTTGCTGAAAATAGGACATATGGAGTACCCGAATTTGCCGGAACAGAAGTTAATCGACATTTCGGCAAACTCAAGGGCCTCTCGGGGTACAGCAGCAGCATCACAAGTTGACAAAATTCCCAAGTAGTACAGCAGCAGCATCACAAGTAGTACCAATGAACATATAGTCCAGCACATTATGAATTTCGATAAATGACAGCAAGTTAACTCATTCTGAACATATAGTACCAATGAACATATAGTCCAGAACATATTGTCCAGCAGCAGCATCTATTTATCCACTTGATTTACCAGTCTTGAAGAAAGAGATACTTGTATGCCAAGACATATGCTTAGTCTGTATGCCTTAAATCTTAAACACATTTTGCTATTGCTAATTTCTAGAAGTGAGCTCTGACAGCTTTCTATAATAAATTAGTCAAGATAAGTTCCTAAGCTCCTGATATGACAAAACTAGCGTACATATACCAATAAATGCAATTTGTAACAAATTGTTGTACAACAATATATCTTCTAGCCATGAAACCCTACCCTGATTCTCCTTTCTTCCTCTTGCAGAAGAGAAGTTGGCTGCAGAGGATGGTCCAACTTAGATCAGCCTGCAGAAGTTCATTGTATAATTATGTTTAGTTCCAAGCAGTAGTTCAAGAAGTGAAAATTGTAGAAGTTTGAGAAAGCACTAACTGGAAAGTCTGGTGTTTCCTTGAAAACATGAAAGGGCCTGACTATGCATACAATTTTACAACAAGACATCCACCATACAATTTTTATTGAAGGAAAAGACTTAAGTTAACTTTAATTAAAGTTTCAGTTAAAGTTTAAATTAAAGTTTCAGTTAAAGTTTTAGTTGATTTTAAAGTTAAATATGGAGGGCACAAGACAAACTACTGAAAAGGTTTGCAGCTACAGTTTAAAATTTCTACTTACAAGGTTATATCAGAAACCAGCACTAAATAGACATTTTAAATATATTTCAGTGATAACATGATCATTTCCTTAATCCTACAAACAATGGTAGCCACCCTCTGGTACTCATGCCTGCATATCATAACAACAGCTTCACTGCAGGAAAACATGTGGTAATTGCCTAACTACAGAACCAGGAAAATTGGGGGGGGGTCAAGTTTGTGTTTTGGTGCCTTCACATGAATATTGCACTGAATAAATTGTGAACAGCAATATCTAGTTGCTTTTTACTTCATGATTGTCCTTGCCTACGGACTGCGGCTGCGGCTGCGGCACGACCGACAGGAGGGACGCCGGCGTCGCCACGGTCGAGGGGAGGGTCGGCGGCGGCGGCTATGCGGGATAGACCAAGGCCGTGGGTGATAGTGGCAGAAGGGGAGGGAGGGAATGGGGAGGTAGGGTGGAGAGGGAGGAAGGAGGAAGGAGGAGAGGTACCTGGGCGGGCGCGGCCGGTCGCCGGAGGGGTCGGGGTCGGGGTCGGCGGCGGCGGGATGGTTGCGGGTCGGCGCGGTCGTCGTCCTGCACCCCGTGCGGTCATCGGCGGTGGGATGGTTGCGGGTCGGCGGCGGGATTGCTGGGGGCCGCGGCGGCTTGCTGTCCGGTGGGCGGCGGAGGAGCTGCAGTGGTGGGGGGCGCGGGGGCGGCGGCGCACGTAGGGGCGGCGGCGTCGTGGGTCGGGGCAGCGTGGGGGAAGTGTGGCGAGGGAGGGACGAAGGGATCGGGCGAATTAGCTAGCTAGGGGGGAAGATTACTAATGGCGCACCCCCTAGCGGTGCGCCATTAGTATGTTTTTTTTATAGCAATGGCGCACCCCCGAGGGGTGCGCCATTAGAAATCTTCTTTTTAGATAGCAATGGCGCACCACCCAGCGGTGCGGCATAAGTAATATTTTTTTTATATTTTTTGTTGCATCTAATATTTTTTTAGAAAATGAAAATGAATATGAAACAGTAATATTTTTTATAAAAATAGTAATAAATTTTTTAAAAATATCATCAAATTTGTTATTTGAAAATATTTATGAATATGAAAAAATATCATCAAATTTGTTATTTGAAAATATAATCAAATTTGTTTTTTTTTATTTTTAGTTGCATTCATTTGTGAATTGGTAAGACATTACTGGGGAGGGTGCGGGGGGTCGTCGGCAGCGGTGGAGCGGGGGAGGGTGCGGGGGTGCTCGGCGGCGGTGGAGCGGGCCAGGGACGGTGCGAGGGGTGCTCGGCGGCGGTGGAGCAGGCCGGGGAGGGTGCGGGGGTGCTCGGCGGCGGTGGAGCGGGCCGGGGAGGGTGCGGGGGGTCGTCGGCGGCGGTGGAGCGGAGGAGGGTCCGGTGGGTCGTCGGCGGCGGTGGAGCGGGGGAGGGTGCGGGGGGGATCGAGATCGAGATGGAGGGGGATAGTGATCGAGATGGAGGGGGATCGAGATCGAGATGGAGGGGGATCGAGATCGAGTGTCCTCATGAATATTCAATATTTTTTCATATTGAATATGAAAAAATATCATAAAATTTGAAAAAATATTCATGAATACAAAAAGTGCCCATGAAATTTAAAAATATTCATGAGTTCAAAAAGTGCCCATGAAATACAATCGAGAAATGAAAGCTACAATTTAAATACAATCGATCTTAGCTAGCTATCTGTTCCCAATCTTCTTGCCCTTATTTTTCGTAAATGGAGTTCTTCTCTTGAACGGGCATCCTTTAGGTAGGGTGGTCTTGCTTCTTCTTGTGGTGTATGTTGGTACTTCATCGTCGTCATCATGTGCCATCTTCGGGTCGCCGTACTTGTCGAAGTCTTGCTCATTGGCGACTCCATCCATTCCGATGATCTCCCTTTTGCCTCTCCTCACGACAACACGACTGGGCTTTGACGGGTCGGTAATGAAGAAGCATTGGTCCACTTGGGAAGCCAGTACCCATGGCTCATTTTTCACGGTGATGTTTGCGCCCGCGGTCTTGGATTTGGCTTCGGGTATAACCATGGTGGTGAAAGACCGGTCTTCTTTTAGGACGCTCTTGGCCCATCTGACACGGAACATCGGGACCTTCTCTCCAGCGTAGCTCAACTCCCAGATCTCCTCGATCCTTCCATAGTATCTGTCCTTGTCGTTACCGGTGTAGGATTCCATCGTTACCCCGGAGTTCTGATAACCATCACTCTTCATGTCCTTTCCTATGGTGTAGAATGCGTAGCCGTTGATATCGTACGCCTCATACATCATCAGGTTGTGCTCGGCGCCCTGTGACAAGTCGAATATGAGTTGTTCTTCCATCGAAGAATCCTCATGTAAAGGGTACGACAGAAGCTTCTGCTTGAACCAACGCGTGAAACATGAGTTGTGCTCTTTGATTATATCTCCGTCCGTCCTCTGTTGGCCTCGGTCATTGTACGTCTTCTCAATAAAGTTTTTGTGCTCTACCACCCAAGGATCGACCACGTCTATGTGTTGTAGCGCGACTAGGTTTGCTCTTTCAAAGTCGGCGAGTCGACCCTCGAAGTCGACATGCATTTCGCGGCGACCCTCACGGTGACCCCATCCAGCGAGCCTGCCGAGGTGCCTGTTGAGGGGCAGACCAACGGGATTCTCGATGCCTAGCTAATTCGTGCAGTAGGAGATGCACTCTTCGGTCAAAAAGCCCCTGGCTATGCTTCCCTCTGGACGTGACATATTGCGAACGTATCCTTTGATGACACCATTCATCCTTTCGAACGGCATCATGCTGTGCAGGAACGTCGGCCCGAGTTGGATGATATCCTCCACGATATGGACCAGCAGATGCACCATAACGTCGAAGAATGCGGGCGGGAAGTACATCTCAAGCTCGCATAGTATCACCACGATCTCTTCCTGTAGCCTTCTGAGTTGCCTCACACCAACCGACATCCGAGAGATGACGTCGAAAAAGTTGCATAGGCCAAATAGCGTTTCACGGACGTGCGCGTCCATGATCCCACGGATTGCAACTGGAAGTATCTGCGTCATCAGCACGTGACAGTCGTGAGACTTCATCCCGCTGAACTTCAGCTTCGCTGAGTCTAAGTATCTGCTTATCTTCCCCGCGTAACCGTAAGGAAGTTTTACTCCTACGAGGCAGGTGAAAAACTGATCGATCACCTCCTGACTTAGAGTGAAGCACGCGGGAGGGAAGTCATTTTCGGTCTTCTTGGCCTTTTTGCCTTTGCGACGACTTTCCGTGTCCTGCTTCACGTCATCATCATCATCATTAGCGTGAAGCTCCTCCCTAATGCCCATTGATTTCAAGTCTGCCCTTGCTTTCGGCCCATCTTTGGTCCTCTCTGGCATGTTGAGCAGGGTACCAAGCTGACTCTCGCACACGTTCTTCGTGATATGCATGGCATCAAGGCTGTGAGGCACACGGTGGATCTTCCAGTATGGAAAGTCCCAGAAAACAGACCTCATTTTCCATACCTTCAGCAGCGGCTCTTGCGCCTTTCGCTTCTTTCCCGGCTCTGGCGCCTTTTGCTTCTTTCCCGGCAGTGGGCAATCTTTCCAATTTTTCAACAACTCGTCTATTTCCTCGCCGCTCCTCGTACGCGGGCGTCTTCGGGGTTCGGTTTCACCATCGAACAGATCCTTGCGTTTTCTCCATGGGTCATCGTCGCGAAGCCACCTTCGATGTCCCATGAACACGGTTATCGAAGACCCGGGATCTCTATCTAGCTGGCGATACGTTGTGTCATCCATGCACCTGACGTATCCAGAAAATCCGTGGACCACCCGCGAGATATCCGTAACCGAGATAGTCGTGCACCGTCGTGACCAGTGCGGCTCTCATAGGGAAATATTCTTTCTCTGCGGTGTCCCACGTATTGGCTGGCATTTTCCACAGCGTGTCTAGCTGCTCTTTCAGCAGCCCCAGATACAGATTGATGTCGTTCCCTGGTTGTTTCGGCCCATCAATTAGCATACTCATGTGAATGTACATCCTCTTCATGCACAACCAGGGGGGAAGGTTTTACATCCACACAAACACAGGCCAGGTGCTATGTGTGCTTCTCTGGCTGCCAAACGGATTGACTCCATCGGTGCTCGCGCCCAGGATGATGTTCCTTGGATCGTTCCCAAATTCTGGGTGTTCGAAGTTCAACGCTTGCCACTGGCTCCCATCCTTAGGGTGACTCAGCATCTTGTCTTTTTTTATTTATCTCCGGATCATTTGCGTTATCTTCTCGCTTCTTCTCCTCCCTATCTTCTCGCTACCTTAGGGTCCGCAAAATACCGCTGCAGACGAGGAGTGATCGGAAAGTACCACACCACCTTTCGAGGAGCTTTCTTTCTCTTCTTGTATCGAGTGACGCCGCACACCGAACATATGGTAGACTCCGCGTGCTCGTCCCGATAAATGATGCAATTGTTCATGCACACATGGTATTTCATGTGCGGTAAATCCAGAGGACACACGATTTTCTTTGACTCCTCCAAACTGGTCGGGCACTTGTTCCCCTTGGGAAGACGTTCGTGCCAGAATGACATGTTCTCGTCGAAGCATGCGTCGGTCATTTTGTGTTTTACCTTCATCTCGAGAGCCATGAGCGTTACTTTCAGGCGGGTATCCTCGGGCCTGCATCCTTCCTACAATGGAGTAACCGCGTCTATCTCCAGTTGATCTAGCTTGACTTTCTCTCGGGCGGCAGCTCTTGCGTTATCCGTCTGCTTGAGAAGCAGCTCTTGAATATGAGGGTCCTGCACCCAGCCCATCGATGGTCCATCGTCGTCTGCTCCGGCCTCTTCATCTTCATGATCATGCCCTTCGTCTGCTCCGGCATCTTCTTCATCATCATGTCCGGCATCTTCTACATGATGACTGTGTACTGCATCTACTTCGTGATCATGTCCTGGAGATTCTTCGTCTTCTCGCCCGCCCTCGCCGCGGTTGTCTTGCTGCCCTTCCTCATTTCTTGCCGGCCGGCCCCCATGCACGACTTCATAATCATCTGCATCACCTAGCCACCGATAGCCATCCATGAAACCATGAAAGGGCAGGTGGTCCCACACCTGTCCGGGTCCATAAGGCTCCTCAGCTTGCATCTTCGACACGGACATCTTATCTCCGTCTCGTTATTTTGAAGCATCTCGGCCTTCGCGGAGCACAAAAACCTATTCACGTGCCTTCGGTCATCGTGCAAACCATGGTCGCCTGCGGGGTAGAGCAAAACGATATTTTAGAACCAAGAAAAAATTTGGCATGACTTTGCCTAAAAATAGGACCAAAAAGAATGCATAGTGCAAAAATTCTCGCCGAAACGAAAATGAATCAACATTCCGGCAAAATATTGGCAACTATCGCATTTCAAATACCGGTACCTGCAAACACAAACATATATGCAACACCACAAACATATGCAACACCACAAACATACATAGATCTAGCTAGGCCATAAAAAGTGCATGTGCACGTTGTTGGAGGGAGAAAAAAGTAGATCTACAACATAAGAAAGATTTCCCCTTACTTACCTATCAAAAAAAGGTAATTTAACCACTTAATTTGGATGAATCTATGGTGCAAATGAGGTGAGGAGGAGGAGGCACCCGAGACAAGCTTGGAGGAGGAGGTGGAGAGAATGAAGTGGGGAAAGTGAGTGTGTAGGTGGCTGTCCAAAATATCTAGCTGGTCCCAGGTTACTAATGGCGCACCACCAAAAAATGCGCCATTAGTAACCCTGGTTACTAATGGCACACTAGCTGGCGGTGCGCCATTAGTAGTTTTGCAAAAAAAATTGATAGTAGTGGCGCACGGGGTGACTGGTGCGCCATTACTAGTTAAAACTAGTAATGGCGCACTGCGCCCCGGTGCGCCATTAGTATTTTTGGAAAAAAGAAAAGAAAAATCATTTGTTAGTAGTGGCGCACCATGGTTGTGGTGCGCCATTACTGTGATAGACACTAATGGCGCACCGGCACACGGTGCGCCATTAGTATGTTTGGAAAAAAAATGTTAGTAGTGGCGCACCATAGTTGTGGTGCGCCATTAGTGTCTATCACACTAATGGCACACCAGCACACGGTGCGCCACTGCTATATAGTAGTGGCGCACCGCATGTCTGGTGTGCCATTAGTGTGCATATTGTCTATAGCACTTTTCCTAGTAGTGGTCCTACTTCAAAGGGTTTTACATGTTATCCTTAGAGGATTGGGCCGCCCTGACTTATAAAGAGCAGTTGCAAAGTTGGGACAATTCTTCACGGAACTCTGCAGTAGGAATATCAGGATAGATGCTTTGAAGCGTCTTAGAGACAAGATACCAACTCTCCTATGCGACCTTGAGAAGATATATCCTCCAGCCTTCTTTGATGTGATGGTGCATTTGGCTGTTCATCTACCTGATGAGGCACTACTTAGAGGTCCAGTACGGTATGGCTGGACGTACCCTATTGAAAGGCGGCTAGGCACTTTCAAGGGCAATGTTAGGAACAGAGCTAGACCCGAGGGTTCCATTGCAGAGGCCTACATTGCTACAGAAGTGTTGACATTCTGCTCAAAATACATTGAAACAGCTGATCAGCTTAGCAAAGAGGTGGGTGAAGACAATCCCGGGCTCACTGTTTTCGATTATTCTGTTCGAGTTACAGGGAAGAGTCGACAAGAGGACAAACCTAAAGATTTGGACAAAATGGTTTGGTATGTGTTGAATAACTATCCTGAGATACTACCTTATATCAAGTAAGTGCAGTACTGCAGCTTATACATCGTAATCTACTAAACTTGCAGCACATTCTTATATATTTAGATGTTTGACGCGATCACTATGTTGTGCAGCATCTACAAAGAGGAGTTACTGCCGCAAAATCCAAGAAACATTGACAAACTGGTTATGGCAGGATTTGCGAAATGGTTCAAGAACCATGTAAGCTTTTGAAGTGCACTGTCAGTTTTTTTAATATATTGAGTACATAAGATGATCAGCTTGTCTATTTTCTAACCATAGGTTAAGAAGATGCGGGAGGATGGGCAGGCAGTTGATGATGCCCTTTACTCACTAGCAATGGGTCCTGATACTCGGGTAAGACATTATGAATCTTGCGTTGTTGGAGATGTGCGCTACAACACCCTTGCACGAGACGAACGCAAGAAGACACAAAACAGTGCCATCATAAGCACGGATACGTATGACAAAGAGACAATTGAAATGTATGCTAACATAACAGTCATTGTTCAGTTGCAGTATATCTCCAGTTTCGAGGATCATCGGTGTGTGGTTTTGTTGTGTTGTCGTTGGTATAACCTGTTTTCCAGGATCAGAAAACCCAGAGCTGATGATTATCTCAAATCCATCAATGTCAAGGCGGCGTACCAGACCAATGAGCCTTTTATTTTGGCAAATCAAGAAACACAGATATTTTTCTCGGAAGACACATTTGCACGTAGCGATGACTGGAGAGTATTGCAAAGGTTTGAGTAGAGGAATTCGTTTAATGAAGTTGCACAACAAGATGATGCTTACACTGCTCCGGATGTACAAGATAACACAGATGTTCCTAATATCTTTGAAAACCATCACGTCAATGACGCCGGCGAAAAGATTGCTTGTCGTGCTATGGACATACAAGAGTTGATCAAGAAGAAGCCAACATTTGAGGACGTTGAGGACGAAGAAGAAGATGACACCGTGGGGAATTATGATTCAAGCTGATACACATGGCGAAGATGTTGACGCTGCTGCTGCGGATGATGATTACATTGCTTTTGTCGTATTTGCCTGTCAGAAGACGTTTTTTTATCTACTATGTGAAATTGTGCTTGCTATGACAACTGAAACCTGATGAACATGTTGTTTAGTATTTTGCTGTGAGAACATCACTTGTTATGTATGCTGATTTGTGTTTGGTGATTGTATGACAACTAAAACATGATGACATTGTTGTTTAGTTGTACTCATATTTGGCTGTGAAACTTGAATTTGATGACATAGTTTGCTGTTGGACTGCAATTTGCTCGACATCTTCGAATGAGAACAAAGCTAACCCGACAGGGCCTCTGCTATTTATTTATTTATATGAGCACAAGGGGATACCCCCTGATTTCCATTAATTGAAATCATTAGATGTTCACAACACTATGCCCAGCCTGCTACACAGGTTTCGTTCATTACTAGTTTCAGCAAAGTGCTCATGTCGTAGCCACTGAATACATCACGAGTGCTACATACACTGCAAATAAAGAGACAATCATCCTATAGAGCACATCGATTTTGCCCATTATCTTCACAAGCTCTTTCATCTCCTCATTGCTGTCAAGGCCGTTCAGCAACTGTTGCTTGGCCATGATCAGAGGAACTGCATCTTTAACCTTCTGCTCTGCATCTTCCTCTTCTGTCGTTCCTTCAGTTACTTGTCCAACACCCCAACCTGCTGGTATTGGGATTCCTCGGCTAACCAAATAATCAGCATAGTTGCATTCCCCCACATCAGCAACTTCCCAGAAATACAAATCACACGAATCTTCCCTTTTCTGCACGAATCAAATTGGAAGATCATCAACCAAACTATTAAAAAATCAGCAAATGAAAGCAGCAGAACAACACTTAAACATATTATTACCCCATGATTAGGGCATTTGTAGAAGACTCGGCCAGGGTTGCGGATTGTGGTTGAGACACGACGGATGACTCTGCGTGATTTGAAGCAGTGGAACCACACCAACGGCAGCGGGTTGCGATGAGCAATCAGCTGCGGTGCGCGTGCCGGCGGGGGTGTGATGAGACCCACAGGCGATGGTACGGGTGGTGACTTGGCGCATGTCTGGTTGTTGCCTGCTGAAGAGTAGGTGGACGAGCAGCCAGCGAACATGGTTGCTGCGGCCAGAGCTTCTAATGCTAGGCAGAGTAAGTAGAGAAGAGGAGAAGCGAACGTTGGATATGTCAGTTTCATTACTTGCAGAGTAGCATAGCACCATATATAGTCATAGTCTAGGTTTGGATTCGAACCAGCTACAGGAGCACGTCTTTCTTTTTTCTAAAACTCGACAACGTCTCTTTACTGGTACACTAGCTTGTTCTGTACGCCTTCCCAAGTCTTTGATTTTCTTTCCCTTTTTTTGCGAGGAAGGAAGGAGGACAAAATTGAGAGTTCCTGGGACTCGAACCCAAGACCTCTTGGGTGAAAACCAAGGGTGCTAGTCACTTACGTGGCGAACGTTCCCTGTGAGGAGGACGGCAGACAAACTCATTTTCCTCGCAGTTTTCTTCCTGTATATAAAAAAGTATGCTACTTGGTGTCCGCTTAGTCAACAAACGATTGTGCCCACCTTGACCATTGGATTGAAATTCAACGTCTATCGCGTTTCTTCAGTCTCTTCTTCCTCGAGCCGCCAAAGCCACACCAGCGCCGGCGGGACCGCCTGCTCCCGCCTCCCACGGCTGGCTGTGATCTTCCCCGACTCCTGTTCGTTCCCGTCCGAGGCCTCACCATCGTCCTCCGCCTTGGTTCGCTCGCCACGGCGCCGCCCTCCGGTGTTGTCAACATGGTCAACAACCTAGAGGAATAAGGGGATGACTGTACATGGTGAGGATGACAGTAGGGACCCAGCAGCGCGCGCAGTAATTTTGTTTTTTCGGGACGGAGAAGTGTATCAACTGGGTTGTGCGGGACCCGTGGCCCGTCTAGCCCAGGCTTTTATTTCATATGTTTAGCACATGACCAGCCCAGTTTGTTTTTTTCCTTTCTGAAAATGGCTAGCCAGCTATTTTGTTTTTTGCAGAATAACCAACGTAGGCCTACTTGCTTTTCTACGCCCTGCTGTGCCGGAAATCTTTCAAGACGAGGAGGGATGCATTTTGCCCAGAAAATGGGCTATAAGTAATAAGAAATGGGCTATAAGTAATAATAAATGGGCTGTAAAATGAAAAAATACAGCAAACAGGCAATTAGTTCCAAAATATTGTTTTCTTTTGGATTTTGATATTTTAAATTTCATTGTTTTTGTGCGGGTAAAATTTCATTGAATTTAAATTAAGGTATATTTAGATTTAAAATTAATTTGAATCTGGCTAGAAATTTCGGGCTCTGTGTTGTTTGGGACAGATTTGGAGGCTGACTTGTGGGTCTACTAGGTTGACGTGTACTTTGGCTTTGTCAACTTAGTCCACAAACGATTCTAGCAGCAGTGACCGTTGGATGTTAATCCAACGGCCGTGCTGCTTCTTCAATATCTGATCTTCTTGCTCCAGCCGCCCAAACCAGCTCCGGTGGGACTGCCTGCTCCCGCCTCCCGTGGCCGGGTGTGCTGCCGCACAGGCCGCACCGCCCCACCCTACTTCATTGCTGGCCAGGCCATTCCTCTATACTCACCCACACCTCCTGTTATTTTCCGGCGACGGCAGCCGGACCAGTAAACCCTCGTACTCCCCACCGCGTGGGCAACCATTGTCGAGTCTTCCCCGGCTCCGTGTCGTTCCCTTCCTAGGCCTCGCCATCGTCCACCGCCATGGTGCTCTCGGCGCGGCCTGGTCAACATGGTCAACGAACGACATCCATCGGCCGTGGACTGTACGCGCAAAATAATGATTCCTCTACCTGACAGCTGGGACCCACCGGAAGGGCCTCTGTATTTCGCGAAAAAAACTTTCCCCCCGCTGACATGTCGGACCCACCAGCTATATCTTCGCTCGCAAGGAAGTGCCTCCTTATTATGGACAAAAAAATGAATACCCCCCTGCTAGCTGGAACCCACCATAGTGGGAGGATGACTTGTGGGCCAACTAAGTTGACGGGGACGGAGGGCTTTGTCAACTTAGTCAATATGAACGATTCTAGCTCCAGTGACCGTACGATGTCCATCCAACGGCCGTAGTGCTTCTTCAACCTCTGGCCTTCTTGCTCCAGCCGCCCAAAGCAGCGCCGGTCGTGCCGCATGCTCCTGCCTCCCGTGGCCGGCTGTGCTGCCGCGGAGGCGTCACCACCCCCTACTATTCCCACCGCTAGCCAGGCCCTGCGGCGACGGCAGCCTCACACCGCAGCCGAACCAGTGAACCCTCGTACTCCTCTCCGCGCGGGCTTCCACTGCCGTGTCTTCCCCGGCTCCGGGTCGTCCCCTTCCTAGGCCTCGCCGTCGTCCACCGCCGTGGTGCTCTCGGCCCGGCCTGGTCAACGTGGTCAAGGAACGACTTCCATCGGACGTGGACTGTACGTGGAGAGGCTGACAGCTGGGTCCACGGCCGCAGCAAGGAAGTGCCTCCTTATTACGCGGAAAATAATGATTCCTCCACCTGACAGCTAGGACCCACAGGACGGGCCACTGTATTTCGCGGAAAAAATGTTTCCCCCTGACTGCTGGGACCCACCAGCTTCATCTTCGCACGCAAGAAAGTGCGTCCGAGCAAAAAAAACGATTCGCCCCCTCACTACTGGGACCCACCAGCTACACCTTCGCACGCAAGGAAGTGCATCCAGGCAAAAAAAATGATTTGCCCCCCTGACTGCTGGGACCCACCGGCTACATCTAAGCACGCAAGGAAGTGCGTCCGGGCAAAAAAATGATTCGCCCCCCTGACTGCTGGGACCCACCAACTACATCTTTGCAGGCAAGGAAGTGCCTGACAGTCGGGACCCACCTGGTCGAAGCGTACGTAGCGTTGCCATTCTGGTCGTGAATGTGTACGTACATACTGGTCAATGTAGAGGCGCGCATGTGTCGTCGTAGAGGCGCGCACATGTCGTAGTAGAGGCGCGCACGTAGCATGTACACGTACGTACAGCGGCCAGGGTGCAAGAAAGAAAAAACGGCCACGTATGTGTACATATGGGCGGGGTCTCGAACGCCTACTCGCGCATACGTACGGCCAGGGCTCGTGCATATGGCTGGGTCGGAACGGACAAACAGCGTCGTTGTCGTGTTCATGTGGAGGCAACGGAATGCGTCGTGTTCATGGGGAGGCAACGGAATGTGTCGTTTTCATGGGGAGGCAACGGAATGCGTCGTGTTCATCGGGAGGCAACGGAACGCGTGGGAGCCAACCGGCTGGGTCAGAACGGAATGCGTGGTCATGTTCATCGGGAGGGCTTGGACAGAACAGGCGATGGAAACGAGGCCTGGCGTACCGCAAAATGGAGGAAATGGACCTCCTACGTTCGGAACGGTGTCCTGTTGATCGGGAGGGGTGTGGCATACCGCAAAACGGAGGAAACAGACCTCCTACGGTCGAAACGGGGGTCCTGTTGATCGGGAGGGGTGTGGCGTACCGCAAAACGGATGAAACGACCTCCTACGGTCGAAACGGGGGTCCTGTTGATCAGGAGGGTGTGGCGTACCGCAAAACAAACGAAACTGACCTCCTACGGTCGAAACGGGGTTCCTGTTGAGCGGGAGGGGTGTGGCGTACCGCAAAACGGACGAAACGGACCTCCTACGGTCGAAACGGGGGTCTTGTTCATCGGGAGGGGTGTGGCATACCGCAAAACAGGACTCCATGGGATACTGTTCATCTCCACCGTCGACCTCCTCCAGCCTCCATGGGCTACCGTCGACCTCCTCCAGCCTCCACGGGCTCCTGTTCATCCAGCCTCCACCGCGCGCTACTCCACCGGCTACTGTTCAACCACCCCACCACGGGCACCCCCCACCGTCTACTGTTCGTCCAGCCGTCCACACCACGGGGTCCTATTCAACCACCCCTCCACGGGCACCCCTCCACCGTCTACTGTTTATCCAGCCCTTCACACCACGGGGTCCTGTTCATCCAGAGGCAACGCCACCGCTCACTGTTCATCCACCCCCCTCCCCCCCCCCCCCCCGCAACGCTCACTGTTCATCCAATCGATCGGCTTCAGTTAGCAGAAGTAGTGAAGGAATCGCTCGATCGGGTTCAGTTAACAGCCATCGATCGATCGCTCGGGTTCAGTAACGTGTAGCCTACAGTGCAATCGCTCGGGTTTAGTTAGAGCCCAATGCCTCGCTCGGGATCAGTTAGAGCCAACGCCTCGCACACACGCGCGTACGTGTACGAGAGAAGCGCGCATCGCTCGGCCCCCGACCTCCCACCGTAACCGGGAACTCCCCGAAATTTTCCTCCCCCTCGCTTCTACCATGGTTTTTTCTGTCATGGACGGCCCAAAGAATGTCATGCAGCTGCGTCTCCGGCCCACCCAGGATAAAAAGCCCATTTTCTGGCATGATTTTTTGTCATAGAAGTAGGACCCCACCACATTTATGATGATACCGGGTTTTGTCACAATTATCGTCATAGAAGTGTCATAAGTATGACAGAAAAGATTTTCGTTCGGCCCAAAATGTCACGGATGTGTCTTTTTTTTGTAGTGACGGTGGTGGATTTGTTTTATAGAAACTATTGTTCTCTCATGCTTCACTTAGATTATTTTGAGAGTCCTATACGACAATTGCCACGGAACGTTAACCACGTAGAGTGGGTATCCTGGATCTTTCGAGGCGATGAGGCCTTTCTCTATCCGCAGCACATCGTCATGAAGTCTCCTTAGATCGCTGAATCTGGCACCTAGCGCTGTTGCAGCTAGGATTGGTTGACCGGGGACATGCCATTTATCCGCACCGGGGATATCTATACGGTCTTGAACCCGAGGCTGCTGAGGCGGCTGGATCATAGAATCAGCTTTCTTGCCTTTCCTCGGTCTCTTCCTAGGCTTCTTTGCCGGAAGGTCGTCTATAATACATTGTGCCTCCGGAGGCGGCAATTCAGGCACCGACTCATGACGCTCAAACCCTGAGTAGGCGCCAGTATAGACATACCACTAGTGCAGAACAGGCCTTTATCACCGGTTCGTAAGGGCCTTTAGTGCCGGTTCTGCAACCGGCACTATGGAGTGGAGACTAAAGGCCCCCCCCCTTTAGTACCGGTTCGGCATGAACCGGCGCTAAAGTGCCACCACGTGGCACGAGCCAGGCCCGGGTGCTGGTAGACCATTAGTACCGGTTGGTAGCACCAACCGGTACTAAATGTTTGGGGGGGTTTTGGTTTTAATTTTTATTTTTCCATTAATTTTGTGTTTTCCATTTAATTCTTTTTTGTTTGCTGGTATTTTACGATACTACATATTGTACACGTTATGCATATATATAAATAGATTTTCTCGTAGAACTGATCATATATATAATCGAATGTCTTACAACCACCATTAATTATTCACACATACACATGTATATATATATATATATATATACAATTTCTCCTACATGTTGCCTTCGTGCCTTCGGAGCACAATGACAAGTGGCTCATGGGGGCGGTAGCGGGTAATAGTATTCTCCTTTGGGATTATGACCTGGTCGAGCAAAAATCCCGCTATTTCCTCTTGAAGTGCTCGTATGCGCTCCTCTGATAGGAGCTTGTCCCGCACATCTTTGAACTGTTAAGAAGGAGATCAAGATGCATGTGTATTAGTTGTGTGACTAGATATCGACAATCATGTAAGATTTGTGAATAGTGTTCTGGCAAACGTACCCAGTCCTGTCTATCAGATCTGCTCCTTTCGGACGCCATCATGCGAATGTTCTCACAAACGTAGTATGCACACACTTCAGTCCCCGGCGCCTTCTTCAGGGCCTTTACGACAATAGAATTTAATCAGATAATAATTAATCAAGCATGTTAATTAATTAATGGTATTGAAACAAGAATTAAAGAGATGGTAGCTAGCTAGCTAGTACTACTTAATTACTTACCTTGGGTCGATACCAACATAGCTTTTGTCGGCATTTTCGTGGAGTCACCTTGATGTACTTTGCCCAAGCCCTACCCGCCGGCAAAGAAAATTAATAAAGGAGTTACTAAAAATAGTTCATATCAGGAAATGACGAACTAAATAGGCCGAGATATAGTTAATAATGATTGAAATAACCTATCGACTATCCCCTGCATGATGTTGTAGTCACTATTTTTTTTAAGTAGTGAGTCCAGTACTTCAACTTTTCCTTCGTCAACTCTAATGTTTAACAAGATCCAGTGGAAGCTGCATGCGCATACGTTTGCATGTATAAATTAAGCGGGCATGTGCATAACACTAATCAACTATAACCCTAAACCCTATACACTTATTAACATGTATCTAGTAAGCAAAAACAGAATTTGTAGTACAAGACAGTGTGACTCACTCGAAGTTGTAAGGAAGTAGTATATCTTCATTGCTGTTGAGGCGCTTCAATAACTCTACCATGTTTTTCTCTACATCTTGTCTACACCATTCCAATTTCCATGTGTATTCATTAATGGTATTTGGGTCAATGAACCCAATGCCATAGCGTCTAGCTTTTTTCATTTCATACATCTTCATCCTGCATAATACCACACAAAAGAATATATAGTGAAGATATATAATTACATGTAATTAATGATCAATCAATGAGCACTAAAGCTAGCTTGAGACTTCAATTACAGAAAGAAATCACTTACAGACAATAGCAACTGACGATAGATTTGTCGAGTGCATCTTGATTGAATAACTGAAATAGTTCTGAATACTCAACGGCCAGAGCTTTCTTATGGAAGTAATGATCTTCCTCGAAATATTGGTAATTTTCATGTACCAATCATGCAATTCATACATTCTCGTCGGGAGGTTCTTGACCTCCTCGGGCTCGACCAAAGGTTCGCCGCGGACATATTTGGTTTTATTTCCTCCTCTCTAAGCGGAGGCATGGGCTCGATATCGAGGAGTTGTCCAACAGTGATCTTGAGCATTTCAGCCTGCATTATATGCTCCTCGGTTATTACCACATCGCCCAGCTCGGGAACGTAAACGGTTTGCCCACAATAATATTGGGCGCGCGTACTCTCATGTGTTGTTGGCACAACAAGCGGGGGGATCGATTGCGCCGCCTGTTCCCCCAGCTGGGGAACGGTTTTCCCACATTTTTTGACAGCTGCTTGTTGGCTCGAGCTCGAGCTCGCTTCTTTCTGTAGTCGTGCTCGATGTGCCTTCCTGATTTGGCGCTTATAGTCTGAGTCAACAGGCTTGGGAGCTGGTGGTCTAGCCATACGGATGAAGTGGTCAATCTTTTCCTCATGCACTTTCTCCCTCGGCGGCGTTGCCGGTTTCGGTCGAAAATGAGCGTCCACTTCGGCCTGCACTATTCCATCATTTTGCTCCTCGGTCATGTCATAAGGCCTTTGAGGAAGAGGAGCGAGGCTGCTTGGACCATATTTATATCGCTTGTCTCCGCCTGTACTTTCTGTACTACCTCGACTCGTACCGCTACGCACCATAGCTGCGGCGTGTCTCTTCTGCGATTGCTTAGGCGGCGGAGACGGCTGACGTGGCTTAGTTGGAGCAGGAGGAGTGGCCTGACGCTGTGCCAGACTTGAAGCAGGAGGTGTGGCCTGTCACGGTGTCGGACTTGAAGCAGGAGGTGTGGCCTGACGCTGTGCCGGACTTGAAGTAGGAGGTGTGGCCTGACACGGTGTCAAACTTGAAACAGGAGGAGTGGCCTGACGCTGTGCCGGACTTGAAGCAGGAGTTTGCTCACGCGTTCGTGGACTTGGAGGAGCAGGAGTCTGCTGACACGGTGGCGGACTTCGAGGAGGAGTCGGCAGACGCGGTGTCGGTGGACTTCGAAAGATGATGCAATCTTTTTTCCATAGGATGATACGATGTATGGCCTCTCCCAGTGTTTGCTCGTCGTCACCTCCAGGAATGTCAAGCTCTAGCCCGAATATGGGCCCACCACCTCATCAACCAAGACACGAGCATAGCCCGCTGGAATCGGGGTACAATGGAAGGTTGCTTCGGGGGTAATTGTAAAAGCAACGGTGTTTGCCACCTTCATGGATATGTTCTTCATTTTGAAGTGTAGCTCACAGTTAGTGTTCTCTATGATGTCATCCACAGGGTATGTATCCAGCAGGGCGTCGCCCGGGGCGGAACCAACGCTGCTTCTCGGCATGGATGGGACGGTGTTATCCAATGCTGGATGATCATCCGCTTGCTGCTGCCACTGCTGAGACCCCCTTTCCTAGCTAAGTGAGTCGATCTGCTGCTCCTGCTGGAATTTGAGTGCCAAGTTTGCGTGCCTTGCTTGTTGGCCTTGAAGGCGTTCTGCGTCCGGCTTCCTCTGCTCCTCCTCCAGCTTCCTCTTCTTCTCCTCCTCCATCTTATTTCTTGCACGGGTCCTGTAGTCGTCGTTCCATTCCGAAAAGCCCTCATACCAGGGAATAACACCATTGCCTTGTGTTCTTCCCGGGTGTTCAGGATTTCCCAGGGCGCGCGTAAGCTCGTCGTTCTCTCTGTTGGGCGTGAACACCCACTTTCGAGCATCTTCTATTGCGTCAAGTAACTTTTGTTCTGCTCCTTTTAGACTTGCCTTCTTCAAAACCAGGCCTGTCTTCGGGTCCAACGCCCCCCATGCGCATAGATCCAAGTTCTGCACCTGGGGGGCCAGCTCCTAGTAACCGGAGTGACCCCTGCATCCTCCATCTCTTGCTCAGACTTATCCCACTTAGGCATTGCCACCGCGTAGCCACCTGGACCCAGCCTATGGAACTGCATCTTTTTTGCGGCATTGGCCTTGTTTTTTCACAACCGTTCCTAAGATAATTCTGATTCCTTGAATTTCACGAAAGCGGGCCAGTGTTCTCTTTGCTTCTCCAGTGTTCCCTTGAATTCTGGAGTCTTCCTTTCTGCAGCGAGGTAGTTGGCCCATACAGTTTTCTTGTGGGTGTTGAATGCAATTGCCATCTTCTTAAGAGCAGCGTCCTTGACTTTGTGCACATCTGCATCAGTGAAATAATCTGGTAGGGTGAAATGTTCCATCAGAGATTCCCAAAGCTTTTGTTTTGCTCTGTCGTCGACCCAAGTAACATCTGGGCGTTTAGTTTTTGGCTCTTTCCATTCTCGAATGGAGATCGGGAGTTGGTCCTTCACAAGGACTCCGCACTGACGAACGAACTTGCTCGCAATGTTCTTGGGCGTGAGGGGTTCGCCACTAGCTTTGATGGAATTGATGTTGTACTTTACACCCTCCTTCAACTTTTTGCTCGGGCCACGCTTTGTCCTGCTGTCTGTAGAAGCAGATTTGCTCGATCCGGAGGGCTGAAAGAAGAAAGATCGATTCGTTAATATATCTTCAAATAAAAAAACATGTGATGATCACTAGATGCCTGCTTATATAAATATACCTCGCCGGTAGCCTTGTTATTTCAAGATCAACATTGTATTCGTCATCATAATCATTGTCTGCGTCATCATAATCATAATCATAGTTCATGACTTCATTAGCTCGGTCGTCGAGATCAAATATCTTATCATCACCCACCCCGGTATTGTTCAGATATTGGGAGCCGTCATTTGCTTCACTCAGATCATCTGGCCTGCTAGGGCTGCGTATGATCTCAAACAGGGCCTCTTCTCCCTATCTGCCGGTATTGTCTGCCATAGCTTTTATTTAACTAATACAGAAGAAATATAAAACAATTTAGTATTCAAATTACAATGCATGGATGCAATCAATAAGGAAAAACTGAATCATATAGTACACAATATGCATCGTCTCGAATAATATATAATCTCGAATACATCGTCTCGAATAATATATAATCTCGAATACATCGTCTTGAATAATATATAATCTCGAATACATCGTCTCAAATAATATATAATCTCGAATACATCACTGGCTAGATAGCTAATAAAGATCGAATACTATAGAAGAATCTAGGCCACTCGCGGTTCCTGGGGCGTGGGCAGTGGAGACCCAAAGACAAGGAACCATCACAGGATCATATCTCCGGTCATCTGCCCAAAGAACCTGCTAGGTATTGGAGAACCTGACGTCCATAGCAGCCATGTAGCGATGGACGTGCTCGTCCTCCTCCGTGACACGACGACGCACCACCTCCGGCGGGGCCAGCTCCCTCTGCACCGAATGTGGCCCACGCGAACGCCACCAAAGGAGATCAGGGTCGACGACGGGACCCGAGGCCGGGTTCCTCACCAAGCGTCGCACACCTCCAGGTAGCACCTCCCAGTGCCAGCCCGGCGGAGCCCAATCCCGGACATGGGTCCTCTGAAGCAGGACGTCGTCGTGAACGGGTCGACGGCGAGGATGCGGGCCGGGCATCGTCGACAACAAATACTATATGCCCCAAAAGTAAAGTAACATTTTTTAAATGATTGGATTGTGATTTCTTATATGCAAATTCTAAATTTTATAACTAATAATATAATAAACTAAAAAAACATCGACCATATCTAAAACTAACATATCTAACATTTCTATAACTAAAATTGTATAACTGATTTTTCTTTAACATTTCTATATAATAAACATTTCTATAAAATTAATAAAGAAAAAACTAACATTTGTATATATAACTAACATTTCTATATAACTAACATTTCTATAACATTAATACAGAAAAAACTGAAAAAACTAAAAACTAAAAACTAAAAACAGAAAAACTAAAAACTAAAAACTAAAAACAGAACAAAAATTGTGTATGTGTGTGTGTATGATGTGTGTGTGTATGTGTGTGTATGTGTTGTGTGTGCAGGCGACGGCGACGGCGAGCCAAGGCGACGGCGCCGACGGCACGCGCGGCGGCTTCGATTGGAGGGAGAGGAGAGGGGGGACAGAGGCTCACAGTGCGGGCGAGGTCGAGGCAACGGCGACGGCGACGCGGGCTGGTGCGGGGACGGGGACGCGGGCCGGTGCGGGGATGGGGACGGGCCGGCGACGCGGACGGCGCGACGAGGACGGGGGCGGTGCGAAGTCGACGGGGACGGCGCGACGGCGGCGGCGACGGCGCGGGACGGGGCGGCGGCGATGAAGCAGAGAGAAGTGGGAGGAAACTGACGAAATTTTCGTAAGTGTTTCTTATATAGGATGGTCCTTTAGTACCGGTTGGAGCCACCAACCGGTACTAAAGGTCGATTTTGGCCAGGCCAAGCGGCGGGAAGCGCCCACCTTTAGTACCAGGTGGTGGCACCAACCGGTACTAAAGGCCCACCCTTTAGTACCGGTTGGTGCCACCACCCGGTACTAAAGGGTGTGCGCTGCCAGGCGAGGGGTGCAGAAGTTTAGTCCCACCTCGCTAGTTGAGGAGCGCCAGGACCAGTTTATAAGCCCCGACGCGGGCACTGCATTGAGCTCCTCTCAATAGCAGGCCTTCTGGGCCTACCTCTCCTACTCTGCCTGTGGGCCTACTGGGCTTGCGGGCCTGCATCCTGGCCCAACTACAGATGGGGTTTCTAGTCGTATGCAGGCCGCTCTGGCCCAGTAGGTGGGCTTTCTATTTTCTTATTTTTTTGCTTTATTTATTTTTGGTTTATTTATTTTTGAGTTGTTTTTGCTGTATTTAGAGTTTCTTTGGGAATATTTTTGCTTTAGGTACAAAAAATTACAAACTTTCTGTTAGTGCCGGTAGTTTACAAATTTGAATAGTTTACATTTTGAATTATTTGAAATTTGTGTGAATCACTAGTTTGTGAATAACTTAACTTTGAAAATAGATTTTCAGTGATTCTTTTTTCTTATGTTTAATATTAGTGTGTTTTATCATTGTATTCAATTTGGTAATGCTTAGGTTATTTAAAAAATGAAATCCCTTTGTAACGGATGAGTTTTCGTCCGAAACCCTGATACTTCGAAAAAGATTGTCCATTTTATACATGAAGTGCATCCAGTTTTTGCGGTAACCCTCTCTACTTTTTTGCACATGCTATGTGGGTGAAATTATGATACCATGCCAACTTTCAACCTTTTCTGAGTTCATTTGAAATTCTTTTCAATTTCAGGGTCATTTAGCTGAAAAAATCAGTAAATGCATGAAAGAATTTGTTTGCACATAAAATTTCTTCGCGTTTCAAATGCCAAAACACATAACTACCCTAACTATTACAGAGATTCCCTCCTGGTTGTGAAACACAGAAGAAAGTGATGATAGTGAAGCCGATCACATGCCAGATCTTTGGGTGTGAAACTTTTTCTTCGCGTATGTCCCTTTGCGCCGTAGCCATGGAAAATCTTCATCATTTAACTGGATGCTCGAGTCTATATTCACTGTGAATGGAGCAATTTCATCAAACTTTTCATAATCTTCTGACATGTCTATCTTGTCATCCACTCCCACGATGTTTCTCTTCCCAGAAAGAACTATGTGGCGCTTTGGCTCATCGTATGATGCATTCGCTTCCTTATCTTTTCTTTTTCTCGGCTTGGTAGACATATCCTTCACATAGAAAACCTGTGCCACATCATTAGCTAGGACAAATGGTTCGTCTGCATACACAAGATTGTTGAGATCCACTGTTGTCATTCCATACTGCGGGTCTTCCGTTACCCCATATCGTGTCATATTGACCCATTTGCACCGAAACAAAGGGACCTTCAAATCACGTCCATAGTCAAGTTCCCATATCTCCTCTATGTAACCATAATATGTTTCCTTTCCCGTCTTGGTTGTTGCATCAAAGCGGACACCACTGTTTTGGTTGGTGCTCTTCTTATCTTGGGCGATCATGTAAAATGTATTACCATTTATCTCGTACCCTTTGAAAGTCATTATATTCGAAGATGGTAACTGGGACAGCGAGTACAGGTCATCTTCAATAGAGGCGTCATGCATGGTACGTGTCTGCAGCCAGCCGGCGAAACTCCTGGTTTGTTCACGTGTAATCCAGTCATCAGACCGCTCCGGGTATTTGGAGCGTAGAAAATTCTTGTGTTCGTCCATATACGGAGCCACCAAGGCGGAATTCTGTATAACTGTGTAGTGTGCTTCAGTGAGAGAATGTCCGTCCATACATATTTTTTGATTCCCTCCTAGCGTGCCTTTTCCATCCAGTCTGCCCTTATGCCGCGATTCAGGAACACCAATCGGCTTAAGGTCAGGAATAAAGTCAATACAAAACTCAATGACCTCCTAATTTTCATGGCCCTTGGAGATGCTTCCTTCTGGCCTAGCACGGTTATGAACATATTTCTTTAAGACTCCCATGAACCTCTCAAAGGGGAACATATTGTGTAGAAATACAGGACCCAAAACGCTAATCTCTTCACATAGGTGAACTAGGATGTGCGTCATGATGTTGAAGAAGGATGGTGGGAACACCAACTCGAAACTGACAAGACATTGCACCAAATCATTCTCTAACCTTGGTATGATTTCTGGATCGATTACCTTCTGAGAGATTGCATTGAGGAATGCACATAGCTTCACAATGGCAAATCGAACGTTATCCGGTAGAAGCCCCCTCAATGCAACCGGAAGCAATTGCATCATAATCACGTGGCAGTCATGAGACTTTAGGTTCTGGAACTTTTTCTCTGCCATGTTTATTATTCCCTTTATATTTGACGAGAAGCCAGACGGTACCTTAATACTGAGCAGGCATTCAAAGAAGATTTCCTTCTCTTCTTTGGTAAGAGCGTAGCTGGCATGCCCCAGATGTATGCCGTCTTTTCCAGGCATACGTTGCTGGTCCTCCCGTGCCTTAGGTGTATCTTTTGTCTTCCCATACACGCCCAAGAATCCAAGAAGGGTCACGCAAAGATTCTTCGTCACGTGCATCACATCGATTGTGGAGCGGACCTCTAGGTCTTTTCAATAGGGCAGGTCCCAGAATATAGATTTCTTCTTCCACATGGGTGCGCATCCGTCAGCTTCCTTTGGAACAGGTTGTCCGCCAGGACCCTTTCCAAAGATTACCTTCAAATCCTTGACCATATCATGTACATCAGCACCAGTACGGTGCCGAGGCTTCGTCCGGTGATCCGCCTCACCTTTGAAATGCTTGCCTTTCTTTCTTACGGGATGCCTGCTCGGAAGAAATCAACGATGTCCCAGGTACACATTCTTCCTACAATTCTCCAAATATATACTGTCGGTATCATCCAAACAGTGCGTGCATCCGCGGTATCCCTTGTTTGTCTGTCCTGAAAGGTTACTGAGAGCAGGCCAATCATTGATGGTCACGAACAGCAACGCCTTTAGGTCAAATTCTTCCCCCATGTGCTCATCCCACGCACGTACACCTGTTCCATTCCACAGCTATAAGAGTTCTTCAACTAATGGCCTTAGGTACACATCAATGTCGTTGCCGGGTTGCTTAGGGCCTTGGATGAGCACTGGCATCATAATGAACTTCCGCTTCATGCACAACCAAGGAGGAAGGTTATACAAACATAGAGTCACAGGCCAGGTGCTATGGTTGCTGCTCTGCTCCCCAAAAGGATTAATGCCATCTGCGCTTAGACCAAACCATACGTTCCTTGCGTCATCTGCAAACTCCTTCCCGTACTTTCTCTCAATTTTTCTCCACTGCGACCCGTCAGCGGGTACTCTCAACTTTCCATCTTTCTTACGGTCTTCTCTGTGCCATCGCATCGCCTTGGCATGGTCTTTGTTTTGGAACAAACGTTTCAACCGTGGTATTATAGGAGCATACCACATCACCTTGGCAGGAATCTTCTTCCTGGGGCGCTCGCCCTCGACATCACCAGGGCCATCGCGCCTGATCTTATAGCGCAATGCACCGCATACCGGGCAAGCGTTCAAATCCTCGTACTCACCGCGGTAGAGGATGCAGTCATTAGGGCATGCATGTATCTTCTGCAACTCTAACCCTAGAGGGCAGACAACCTTCTTTCCTTCGTACGTACTCTCGGGCAATTCGTTGTCCTTTGGAAGCATATTCTTTATCATTACCAACAACTTTCCAAATCCCTTGTCAGATACACCATTCTCTGCCTTCCATTGCAGCAATTCGAGTGTGGTGCCCAACTTTTTCTTGTCAGCTTCGCAATTCGGGTACAAAAATTTCTTGTGATCCTCTAACATGCGCTGCAACTTCTTCTTCTCCAAATCACTTGCGCAGTTTCTCTTTGCATAGGCAATGGCCCGACCTAGATCATCAGCGGGCTCATCTGATGCCTCTTCTTCAGCTTCTTCCCGCATTGCCAGCTCAGCTTCTTCCCCCATTGTTGTATCATCGTATTCAGGGAACCCATGGCCAGGATAGATGTCATCGTCCTATTCTTCTTCATTGTCTTCCATCATAAACCCTCTTTCTCCGTGCTTGGTCCAAACATTATAGTGGGGCATGAAACCGGACTTAAACAGGTGGACGTGAATGGTTCTTGACGTAGAGTAATTGTGATCATTCTTACAGACTAAACATGGACAAGGCATAAAACCATCTGCCCGCTTGTTTTCCTCAGCCGCAAGCAGAAAAGTTTGCATGCCATTAATGAACTCGGGAGAGCATCGGTCATCGTACATCCATTGTCGGCTCATCTTCATTACATAACACCGAATAGACCAAATTAATACAAGTTCATACATAAAGTTCATACATAAAGTTCATAAAAGACTTAAATGCAACAAACAAATAACTCTCTAACTAAAGAATTTAAATGCAACAACAAATGCGATCAAGATCGCAACTAAGGTAACAATTGATCCAATAGCATAATGATACCAAGCCTCACTATCAATGCCATATTTTCTAATCTTTCTAATCTTCAAGCGCATTTTCTCCATCTTGATCTTGTGATCATCGACGACATCGTCAACATGCAACCCCAATTCCATCTTCTCCCCCTCAATTCTTTTCAATTTTTCTTTCAAATACTCGTTTTCTCTTTCAACTAAATTTAACCTCTCGACAATAGGGTCGGTTGGAATTTCCGGTTCACAAACCTCCTAGACAAAAATATCTATGTCAACTTGATGGGCATAATTTGTCATAAACACGAAATGCAACAACTAGTTTTAAAAGAGAATATAACACATCCGAATCATAACAAGGACGAGGGCCGACGGGGACGGATATCAAAACCATGGCACTATGTGTAACAAACAACGTACGGGTAAGATAATAATACGAGTAACTATATATCCAAATCACACAAACATCAATTTGGTAATGTAAAACATTCATGAACAAGAGGCTCACCACAAGGTGGTGCCGGCGATGGAACGGTGCGGGCGATCGACTGTGGTTATGATGGAGATTTAGAAGGCACTAAGTAAACCACACCTACATATGCAAACTAAGTGTTAGTTTTCACCACAAATTGCATATAAATCAAATGCTAGCACATATATTTTCTACCAAATTACTAAACTCATAAATTAATCACTATACAAAGCATTGCAAGAGCTAATCTAGCAATGAGAGATGAAAGGACAAAGTTGCTAACCTTTGTGATCATTTGAATGGATGGGGGCCTTCAAATCTTGACAAATTTTGGGCAAAATGTGTGATGAGCTCGAGCTGAAGAGGGGAAGAACAGAGAGGAGAGGGGAAAGGGGAAGAATAGAGCGAGCTCGGGTGGACGAAGGGCTTATGTAGGACGACCTTTAGCACCGGTTCGTGCCATGAACCAGTACTAAAGGTGCTGGAGGGGCCCCGGACTGACAACATCCTGCCACCACTCACTTTAGTACCGGTCTGTGGCACGAACCGGTGCTAAAGGTCGGCCACGAACCGGTACTAATGAAAGCGGCTGGCTAGCCATTGGAAACGGCACTAATGCACACATTAGTGCCGGCTCAAAAGCAAACCGGCACTAATGTGCTTGACATTTGACCCTTTTTCTACTAGTGTACTGTTGAGTGCCATCGTCATCCTCATCCTCATCCATGGCGACGTCATCAGCGACTAATGGAGCCTCTTCCTTACACCGTCCTCTATCACCCAACCCGACACCCGACGCTAATTGGGTAGGTGGGTTGTTGATGTTCATACCTTGCTGAGGCTGCGTGCTCGTGGGTGTGCTCCCGGCCGCCTCTAGACGAAGCAGACTCTTTGGTCACAATAGGACCCACCCATTGCAACAATCACCAAGCCGCCACGGGGTCTCGTCGTCATCCCCCACTAGTACCAGAGGAGGCAAATTCTCGTGGCCCGGTTTGACACTGGCCACGGAAACCTTGAAGACGTTCGAGGGGATCGGCCGGCTGTGGAACAATGGTTCCTTCGGCTTCATTATCGTCGCCTTCCCCACATCCACCTTCTGGTCGCCGATTGTGTACAATATGGTGCACGGGGTTTCGTCGACCTGCAAAGAAAAGTCTGCGACGTGAGACATCCGAAAGGCAACGAAAACGGGAGATTATACATTTATTGAAGGGGCCGGTGTGACAGATACCGTGAGGGCGTCGAGCTCAGCCTAAGACAAAGCACTGCCGAGCACGTCCGGTGCCGGAGCTGGTGCCGGAGCTGGTGCGGGAGCAGGTGCGGGAGCCGGTGCGGGAGCAGGTGCGGGAGCCGGTGTGGGAGCAAGTGCGGGAGCAGGTGCTGGTGCAACGCTAGTCGAGCTGCTCCCCAAGAAGTCAGCAAGGGGAAAGTCCGCTGCATTTTTTTTGGATTTTTCCTGGTCCAATTGAAAACGGCCGGAACCAAGGAAGTAGACATATCTACAACCGCCTGCTTTGCGGCAGCTACCGCTGTTGCGACTGTCTGAGATGATTTCTTCTCAACCGCAATCTCAACCTTCTTGTCAATGTTTTCTTCAGTTAACCTCCGTCTTTCCTTTCTCTCCTCCGTGGTCTCACAGCAGTACTTCTTCCACGTGGCGCCGTCTCCGACACCGTGCACGCGTCCATACGACGGTCGAGTCTCCACCGGGAGTCGTTTCAATATGTTCAACGCCAGGTTGAATGGAGTGTCCCACTTGGGCCTCGCCAATGCCTCAGACGGCGAGTCGCTTTCGGCCACAATCCTATGCTGCTCTCTCTGCAAAAGGCACAAGGACTGTTTACAAATATGACTAACGTGCAGTCGAATTGATTAGAAACTAAAATTACCAGCAGTCTTATGAACTCCGTCGTGACCGCGTTCGTCTCGAAAACCTTCTTCACTGGGTCCCAACGGTGCCTGGCCCTGAGGACGTCACGCTCCTGCGGGACGGTGAACTCCGCCAAGGGGTCTGGGATGCCCAGACTCGCGGCTTCCACGTCCTCCTTGGCCCATATGGACCTCTTCCCGCCGTAACCACGGCTTCCGAGGTGGTGGGACCCAATGTTCCTCTGTTGAAGCCCCTTCATGTACTTTGACTTTTTTTGGCATCTTCGGCCTCGCAAGCCGCCTTGAATATTTCAAAGTGCACTACCATGATTGTCGGATTATCCTTTACAATCTCGGAGTAGGGTTCCTTTTTGTTGATCTTTGCTTTCACCCTTGCTTTCCAGACGGCCAACGCGTCGCTAAACTTGGAGATGGCGTGTTTGTTTATCTTCTTCATTGCCGGGTCCTTATCTGGATCTTTATAATCCTTTTCATTCAGGCCCGGGAACAAGAATATCTGGTGCAGCTTCTTTAGGAGGGAGGGCCTCGTATTATCAATCTTCTGTAGTTTCTCATCGTTGATGGTGGCGGTTGTCCGTACGATGCAGTCTATTTGATTCTCGTAGCACGCGCGTGCTTCATCGGGTGCGGTTGGCTCAAAATTGCAATCGTCCACCTCCGTGACCACCAGTCTAGTAGTCCTAAGTTTGTTAGGAAGCCATTGCCTCTTTGCTTTCGGTTCTACACCGGCTCCGCTCCCCGAGGCAGCGCCGGTCTCAGTCTCAGCGCCGGTCTCGATGCCGGTCTGAGTCTCAGCGCTGGTCTCAGTCTCAACGCCGGTCTCAGTCTCAGCACCGGTCTGCGTGTCGGTCTCAGTCCCCGATGCGACCGGTGGGCCCAGCAACAACATCGGTTGATCGTCGGCAAGGCTCAAAAATTCGTCTGCCACCAGGTAGACGTCGTCGCAATAACCAGAACCCTGTCCTTCATCGTTGCTAGCCATGTTTCCTACGATTAAATCTAGTCAATTAATTCTAGACCTAATAAAATGAATAATGACATAAAAAAGGCCTATGTTTTGCAGGAACGTTGACTCCTTCCCAGTGCGGCAAATCCCGGGGACTCGATATGTCCTAGTTTGTAGCACAAGTCATGCCAAAATTCACGGAAAATTTCGGCATGACCTTTGCTAAAAAGTGGACAAATCGAGAACCTGAAATTTGCCGGAACGGAAATGAATCAACATTCCGGCAAAACATAGGCCACTCAGCTTCATTCCCTGGAAACAACAAAAGGCCACTTGGGCACAATCGAACCATGGGCAAACACAATTGAGGAATTTGCATATATCTTGACCACTTCAAATTTGCATGTCCTAGCGTTTGACACTTCAAGAAAAACTACACAAATCTCATGCTCTCTCAAACTCAATTCAAAAACCAAATCTAGATTATATTTAGTTAACTACTGAACTAAACTTTACTCTAAACTAAACCCTACTGCCCTAATTAACATCTAGTTAAACAAACTCAATTCAAAAACTATACCCTACTAACTAATTAACATCTACATTATCTACTACTTAACATCTATTATTACCCTAACTAAAAAACATCTACTATTAACCATACTGCCCTAGTTAACTAGTACCATCACTACTACTAATTAACATCTACTACTACTACAAAAAATCATTATGTATGAACCCTAGTACTAATTAACATCTACTACTACTACTAATTAACATGGCAAAGGAAGAAAAAGCAGAGTGAGACGGGGTGGGGAGGGGTGGGGGCTTACAAAGAGGGGAGAGACGGTGGCGGGGAGGTGCTTGGCGGCGGAGGTAGGGGCGGCGAGGGCGGGCTCGGGATCGGGAGGCGGCGGTCCTGGGCGGGCTCAGGGGCGGTGAGATCAAGGGCGGCGGCGGTGAGGTCGAGGGCGGCGACGGTGACGTCAAGGGCGGCCTGAGAGGCGCCGGCGGCGGTGAGGCTGGGCGGCCTCGGGCGGCGGTGGTGAGGATGAGCGCGGCATCAACGCCGGCAGGAGACGGCGGCGAAGTGGGGGCGACGGCGAAGTGGGGGAGACGGCGGCGAAGTGGCGGGGCGAGGGATTTGGTGGAGAAGTGGTGGCCGGGGGGAAACAGTTTTTGCGTTAAGTCAAAAATAACGGTAGGGCGTTAGGGAAAACGTGCTATAGCTAAGTTAGCTATAGCGCGTTTTAGCAAACGCGCTACTGCTATTCCTTCATCCTTTTTTCCCTTTTTCGTTTACTTTTCTTTATATTTTATATTTTTCCTCTCTCATTTTTCTATTTCTTTCATTTTCATTTAATTTTCTATTTGTTTTGCATTTTATTTTATTTTCGTTAGCAGTAGCGCTTTACACATAAATGCGCTGCTATAAGAATATTAGCGGTAGCGCTGTTTTCCAAAGATCGCTACTACTAAGTGTCGCCCATCGGCTTAGTGGTTGGAATTTTAGTAGTAGCGAGTTTTCGCCGAGATTCGCTACTGACATATATGCATCTGCAGCACGCTTATTTTACACTCGCTACTGCTGTCTTGCAGTAGTGGGCTCTTTTAACAAGCGCTACTGCTAAAGTTCTGTGTATAACATTTTCCCTAGTAGTGTGTGCTTGTAGTTCAAATTTGAATTATGCACATAGAATGCCTAGAAAACCCAGTTAATGTATAAAAAGGCCAAACAAACCCCGAAAAATTCCAAGATTGAACAGAACACTCCTGTTGTTCTATGTGGACACTAGAAATTTTTTGAAAGCAATAAGAGGCAACAGATATCGTCCCGTCACCAAAGGTGGTACTTTCCCTATCGAAACCATCATACTTGTTGTGAGAAGCTCTGGTTTGTGAGAAGCTTATACCCGAACCTCCCCCAAATGGGACAAAATTTTCACCACGGCATGTTGATGCCACTCCATGATAGCATGCCAAGTTTCATGAATTTCAGAAGAGTTTTGGATTTACTAGAATTTAAAAACCAGGCATCTCAACGTTTTGCCGGCAATCAACAGTGCCATGTGATAACCCACAAGTATACGGGATCAATTGTAGCCTCTTTCGATAAGTAAGAGTGTCAAACCCAACGAGGAGCTAAAGGCATAACAAATATTCCCTCAAGATCTATCGACCACCGATACAACTCTACGCACGCTTAACGTTCGCTTTACCTAGAACAAGTATGAAACTAGAAGTACTTTGTAGGTGTTTTTGGATAGGTTTGCAAGGTAATAAAGAGCACGAGAATAAAAAGTAGGGGCTGTTAAAGTAAAGACACAACTAAAGTAAATATAGCGAGTGTGGAAAAGTGGTGGTAGGAGTTGCGAAATTGTCCCTAAGCAATTGACTACTTTACTAGACCGATAGCAAGTTTTATGTGGGAGAGGCCACTGCTAGCTTGTCATCCCTTACTTGGAATTCTATGCACTTATGATTGGAACTATTAGCAAGCATCTGCAACTACTAATGTTCATTAAGGTAAAACCCAACCATAGCATTAAGATATATTGGTCCCCCTTCAATCCCGTATGCATCAATTTATATGCTAGGTTGAAGCTTCTGTCACTCTTGCCCTCCAATACATAGTCCTATCAACATACAGCTAACCCTATGGTGTGATCCACGCGCGCGCTCATATGATGGGCACCAAAGGACAGCAACATAACCACAAGCAAATTAAATCAATCATAGCAATTCATCAACCACCGATAGGACAACGAAAATCTACTCAGACATCATAGGATGGCAACACATCATTGGATAATAATATGAAGCATAAAGCACCATGTTCAAGTAGAGGGTACAGCGGGTTGCGGGAGAGTGGACCACTATAGATAGAGGGGGGAAGGTGATGGAGATGTTGGTGAAGATGGCGGAGGTGTTGGTGTAGATCGCGGTGATGATGATGGCCCCCGGCGGCGTTCTGGCGCCACCGAAAGCGAGGGGGCAAGAGCCCCCCTCCTTCTTCTTCTTCATTGACCTTCTCCCTAGATGGGAGAAGGGTTTCCCCTCTGGTCCATGGTCTCCATGGCGTGGGAGGGGCGAGAGCCCCTCCGAGATTGGATTTGTCTCTCTGTCTCTCTCTGTTTCTGCGTCCCCCTCCTGCTGCCCTTTCACCGTTTCGTATATATATGGAGATCCGTAACTCCGATTGGACTGAAACCTTCGTTGTGATTTTTTACCAAAAAATTTCTTTCTTGCGGCCGAAGAAGGGCATCAAACGCCTTACGGGTGGCCCACGAGGGTCAGGGGCGCGCCCAGGGGGGCAGGCGCGCCCCCTGGCTCGTGGCCAGCTTGGGCACCGTTTCGCATTGATCTTTCTCCCAGATTTTCCAAATATTCCAAAAATAAGCTCCGTCCGTTTTTATCCCGTTTGGACTCCGTTTGATATGGATATTCTGCGAAACATAAAACATGCAACAGACAGGAACTGGCACTGGGCACTGGATCAATATGTTAGTCCCAAAAATAGTATAAAAAGTTGCCAAAAAGTATATGGAAGTTGCATAATATTGGCATGGAACAATCAAAAATTATAGATACGACGGAGACGTATCAGCATCCCCAAGCTTAATTCCTGCTCGTCCTCGAGTAGGTAAATGATAAAAAGATAATTTTTGATGTGGAATGCTACCTATCATAATCTTGATCATGTACCCAAGCATGGCATGAATATTAAGATACGAGTGATTCAAGGCAATAGTCTATCATTTGACATAAAAACAATAATACTTCAAGCCTACTAATATAGCAATCATGTCTTTTCAAAATAACATGGCCAAAGAAAGTTATCCCTACAAAATCATATAGTCTGGCTATGCTCCATCTTCACCACACAAAATATTCACATCATGCACAACCCCGATGACAAGCCAAGCAATCGTTTCATACTTTTGACGTTCTCAAACCTTTTCAACTTTCACGCAATACATGAGCGTGAGCCATGGACATAGCACTATAGGTGGAATAGAATATGATGGTGGGGGTTATGTGGAGAAGACAAAAAAAGAAAGTCTCACATCGACGCGGCTAATCAACGGGCTATGGAGATGCCCATCAATTGATGTCAATGCGAGGTGTAGGGATTGCCATGCAACGGATGCACTAGAGCTATAAGTATATGAAAGCTCAAACTGAAACTAAGTGGGTGTGCATCTAACTTGCTTGCTCATGAAGACCTAGGGCATTTGAGGAAGCCCATCATTGGAATATACAAGCCAAGTTCTATAATGAAAATTCCCACTAGTACATGAAAGTGATAACTCAAGAGACTCTCTATATGAAGAACATGGTGCTACTTTGAAGCACAAGTGTGGTAAAAGGATAGTAACATTGCCCCTTCTCTCTTTTTCTCTCATTTTTTTTGTAGGCTTCTTTGGCCTTTCGCTCTCTTATTTTTTGGGGCTTCTTTGGCCACTTTTATTTTGATAACATCACATGGGACAATGTTCTAATAATGATGATCATCACACTTTTATTTACTTACAACTCAATGATTACAACTCTAGAACAAAGATATGACTCTATATGAATGCCTCTGGCGGTGTAGCAGGATGTGCAATGATCTAGCATAGCAAAGATATCAAAAAACGGACAAGCCATGAAAACATCATGCTAGCTATCTTACGATCATGCAAAGCAATATGACAATAAATGCTCAAGTCATGTATATGATGATGATGGAAGCTGCATGGCAATATATCTCGGAATGGCTATGGAAATGCCATGATAGGTAGGTATGGTGGCTGTTTTGAGGAAGATATAATGAGGTTTATGTGTGATAGAGCGTATCGTATCACGGGGTTTGGATGCACCGGCGAAGTTTGCACCAACTCTCGAGGTGAGAAAGGGCAATGCACGGTACGGAAGAGGCTACCAATGATGGAAGGGTGATAGTGCGTATAATCCATGGACTCAACATTAGTCATAAAGAACTCACATACTTATTGCAAAAATCTATTAGTCATCAAAACAAAGTACTACGCGCATGCTCCTACGGGGGTAGATTGGTAGGAAAAGACCATCGCTCGTCCCCGACCGCCACTCATAAGGAAGACAATCAATAAATAAATCATGCTCCGACTTCGTTACATAACGGTTCACCATACGTGCATGCTACGGGAATCACAAACCTCAACACAAGTATTTCTACAATCCACAACTACCCACTAGCATGACTCTAATATCACCATCTTTATATCGCAAAACTATTGCAAGGAACCAAATATATCATATTCAGCGATCTACAAGTTCTATGTAGGATTTTATAACTAACCATGTGAATGACCAATTCCTGTCAACTCTCTAAATAGATATAAGTGAAGCAAGAGAGTTCAATTCTTTCTACAAAAGATATGCCCACGCTCTAACAAATATAAGTGAAGCAAAAGAGCATTCTACAAATGGCGGTTTTCTATGTAAAGAGAAACAGGCAATCCAAACTTCAAATGATAAAAGTGAAGCACATGAAGCATTCTATAAAGCCATACTAAAAATATATAAGTGAAGTGCAAAGAGCATTCTATAAATCAGCCAAGGACTATCTCATACCAGCATGGTGCATAAAATAAAAGTGAAAACTAAATGCAAAAGACGCTCCAAGATTTGCACATCCCACATGAATGAAACGAATCCGAAAACATACCGATACTTGTTGAAGAAAGAGGGGATGCCTTCCGGGGCATCCCCAAGCTTAGACGCTTGGTCTCCTTGAATATTTACTTGGGGTGCCTTGGGCATCCCCAAGCTTGAGCTCTTTCCTCTCTTCCTTCTCCTCACATCGAGACCTTCTCGATCATCGAACACTTCATCCACACAAAACATCAACAGAAAACTCGGTAAGATCCGTTAGTATAATAAAGCAAATCACTACTCTAAGTACTGTTGCAAACCAATTCATATTTTGTTTTTGCATTGTGTCTGCTGTATTATAATTTTTTCATGGCTTAATCCACTGATATAAATCGATAGTTTCATCAAAACAAGCAAACTATGCATCAAAAACAGAATCTGTCTAAAACAGAACAGTCTGTAATAATCTGAACATTCGCCATACTTATGATACTTGAACAATTCTGCCAAAATTAGGAAAACTAAAAACTTTGTATAGAAAGACAGTGCAAAAAGAATCAGAACCATTTGACATTCCAGTAAGAAATTAAAAATCGCACACTACAGCCATTCTGTCCTGCACCGCACAAACCAACAAGCATTGTAAACATCCTAAAGGCAAACCTTGGCACATTATTTTTATAATACAATGGAATTGTACAAGGGGATAATTATTTTTATTGAAAAGTTTCTGTAATCAATATTCACAAAGTTTCCGTGAGCATGAACAAAGTTCAAGGCTAGCTCCCACTTCAACAATGCTCGTCTTTCTCACTTTCTCTTTTCTTTTTGAAAAGTTTCGGGTTCCCCTCTTTACTTTTTTGTTTTTAAACTATATGAAAGAACTCAACAGAAATAGATGACTCTCAAAAACTTCCGGGTTGTCTCCCTGGCAGCGCTTTCTTTAAAGCCATTAAGCTAGGCATATAGTGCTCAAGTAATGAATCCACCCGGATCCCAAGGTATATCAAAGCCAATTTTAATTAGCAATGTTTTGTAATTTAGTAGTGAGCACAAGGTAACATATATCAAGCAATGTTGAAGTCTAACTCTCTTCCTATGCATCGGCATGTCATAAAAGAACAATTCATGCACACCTAGTAAAGGCCAATGCATAGTATAAGCAGTTTCTTGCAATTTTATCGTGTTGGAAACATAGAGAGGTGGAGATATAGTTCCTCTCTCATAATAATTGCAAGTAGGAGCAGCAAGCACATGCATATTATATTCATCAAAATCATCATGTGTAATAGTAAAAGGCAACCCATCAATATAATCCTTAATAAGAACAAACTTCTCCGATATAGTGTAGTCGGGAGAATTCAAAAAGATAATAGGATTATCATGCGTGGGTGCAATAGCAACAGTTTCATGTTTAACATAAGGAACTATAGCAAGTTCATCTCCATAAGCATAATTCATATTGGCATCTTGGCCACAAGCATAGCAAGCATAATCAAAAAGGGATATTTCAAGAGAATCAACGGGATCCTAACAGTCATCATAGCAATCATCCTTCGGTAAGCACGAAGGGGAATTAAACAATGTATGAGTTGAAGAGTTACTCTCATTAGAAGGTGGGCACGGGTGATCAATCCGCTCTTCCTACTTTTGTTCTTCGCTCTCCTCCTCATCTTTTTCATCCAATGAGCTCACAGTTTCTCGGTGTACAAAAAGAGGGGTGCGTTTTTGTACCCCTATACCTGTGCATGGGCAGTCGGAGCTGCGCCTACGGTCACGCCAAGCAGAACAGGGGAGTTGAGCCAAGGTAAGACCAAAGCCCAAGATAATAAGAGTAACGCCAAGGCCAAGACCACAAAGAGCAGAGGGACGAAGCAGGTTCCCCTGGCAAGACCCTTGCCGGGGCAGCCTCAGCAGCCCTGGCAAGATCCTTGCCGGGACAGCTCGCCCCGCACCAACAGAGCGGGCCACCCTTGAGCCCACGGTCTCCAACATCACGTTGGGCCAGGGCTCGGGAGGCACCTCCGTGGTGGCATGCAGATCTTTGTGAAGACATATTCCAGATCAGATGAGGATTAGAAGACGACGATCCTTGGCAAGATCCTTGCCGAGGAAGGCCACCAGACCCCCGGCAAGGCCCTTGCCGGGGACAACAGCGCCACACGGCAAGACCCTTGCTGGGCCACCCAGCAAGGCCCTCACCAAGGACGCCAGCAGGGCCACCGTCAGGCCCACGCCAACCAAGCTTCCACCGCCATTCACATGCAGCTGCCAGCCCAACTAGCTGGGCGGGCACCTGCGTGGCAACATGCAGCTCCCAGGCCAACTCATCGAGCGCCTGCGTGGCGGCATGCAGATCTTCGTGAAGGCTCCGCCACTGCGCCACCTCAGCTGCATGCCTGCCTACATGGCACAACGCGCCTCACTGGCCAGGGCGCGTGTCAAAGCGAGGAGGAGCGGCGACGGACGGGACGGGCCTCGCCCCCGTCCCCAATAAAGCAAGGGGACACCTAAGCTACGCATTAAATGCGTCTTGTCCTGTAATACGAGCGATAAGCTCAGGGCACTGTACGCCTTTCCACCTCCTGTGTGCCACTATGGCAGCCCCTTCCGACTATAAAAGGAGGCCCATGGCATACTGGAGAAGGATTCGGCTCTTTCGAACCACACACTGACCACATCTAGTTCGAGAGATCAAGAACTCTCTGAAATACACCCACCAAAGCAGGACTAGGGTTTTATGCATCCTCGCGGCCCGAACCTGGGTAAACGATCCTTGTGCTGTCTACTAGCCCTGCTCTTCACGCAACCCCACGCCCCGGCAACCGTAGTAGGGATTCTTGTGATCCCATAGGTGTCGTTCCACACCGACATCTTTGGCGCGCCAGGTAGGGGTGGCGCAATTGTAAGAATCTGGTCTAGTAGTTAGCCTAGCAGTTCTTCGTCGCCATGGCTCCTAAGAAGAAGGCGGACACGGCGGTCGGCTCGTTGGGAGCCGAACGGCCCGTGCCGGTGCGAGCGGGCAGTGGACCGGTCGCAGACAGGACCCGGGCCGCGGTCCGCGAGCACCAGCATCGCCCTGGTAGTCAGAGCATGGTGAGCGGCGTCGTTCGCGCACCAGACGATCGGCTCCACGTCGCCGGATCCAAAGACGGAGCTGGGCCCCCCGCAGGCGGCGCGGGGCCCTCCAGGGGTGTCGTTGTGCCACCTCCGGGCGGCGCGGCGACCTCCTGGACGCCCACACCGGTGACCACTGCGCGCTCTTCCCATGGTGTGCGCGTCGAGCAGCGTCACCGCGTTGGTGACCCTAGGCACCGCCGTGGGAACAGCCCCGTGCGTCCAGGATGAAGGGGTTCAGCACGCCCGCCGAAGCGCTGGCGAAAATGGCACGCAGCCGCTGGGTCATAACGGAGCTCCTTCTAACGTAGTTAGAAGTCTAAGCGCGCCACGATCCACGTAGCTGTCGCCGCCGCCCATGCCGGCAGAAGCTTTGGCGCGCGTGCAGCTGCTCCTCGACTTCCCTCCTGCTGCGGAGAAGCTTGACGAGTGGAGGGCCACCATCCGGAGGCTCGTCGCCGCCGCCAACAAAGACGATCCGCGACCGGCGGGACCCTCGGGTGGGCGCTCCACCGAGCCACCACATGCTGGCGCTGGGAGGACCGGGGGAGTTGCGGCCACGGTGCACTCTCCTCCTCCTCGCCTGCCGCCGCGGGCGTCGGCCCGTCGTCACAACGCTCGTGATAACATCTCCATAGCGTCGTCCGACCCGCGGACCTCCGCGATCAGCGCCAGGTCCTTCGGGAACGAGCTCACGAAGACGCTCGAACCACCGTCGAATGCCGGCGCGAAAGGCGCCACCACTCGGACAAGTGGGCGGGACCCGCTATGGACCACCCAGCACCGGGGGGCTCCGGCGGCCTACCTTACGAGGTGGGCTGCCCGGCCTTTACCCGTGAGCTGCGGCAGTTCCAGTGGCCGTCCCACCGCACGTTCAAGCCCGACGTCGGCGAGAAGTACACTGGCAAGACCCATCCGTCCGAGTTCCTCAGCATCTACACCATCGCGATGCGGGCTGCTGGGGCTCGCGACGACAAGGTGCTTGCCAACTATTTCCCGCTGGCGCTCAAGCCCAATGTGATGTCTTGGTTGATGCACTTGCCGGTGGATTCCATTTCTTCTTCGTCGGATCTGTGCCATGAGTTCGTTGGCGCCTTCACAGGAGGCCACCAAGCTCATGGCCAGGCCAGTGATCTGCATATCATTCCCTAGAAGGAAGGCGAGACCCTGCGCAAGTACATCCAGAGATTCAGCCGGGTGCAATACAACATCCCCGACGTTCATCCCGCCACTGTGATTAGCGCGTTCCACCAGAACGTGCGCAATCGCAAGATGCGCGAGGAGCTGGCGATGACCAAGGTTAAGGATATGGCCGAGCTCTACGTTCTGGCTGATAGATGCGCCCGGGTTGAAGAGGGAAGGAAGTACCCCGGCGAAGACACCGGCGCGGAAACCGACTCTACCGATGAGGACGCCGCTACCCCGACGAAGAAGGGCCGGCATCACAACAGGAAATGCAAGGGCAAGGCCGTGCTTGCCGTTGAGGGAACTGACGACACCGGTGCCGGCAAGAAGGTCAAGGCAGGCGCTCCCGACAAGGAGATTGCCGGGTGCGCCGCCTGCCAGGCCTTGGCGGCTACCGACAAGCCAGGGAGCTCCGGCAAGCAATGCTGCAAGATCCACCGCACCAAGGGCCACGACCTCGAGAACTGCCGACAAGTCGAGCTGCTTGCTGAGAAGCAAAAGGCTGAGTACGAGAGGCAGGACAAAGAGAAGGACCAGGACGGTGCCGAGGGATCCGGCAAGAAGCATGTCGGCCAAGGAGGCCGCCCCGGCAAGGACAACCAGCAAGAGAGGCCCGCCCGGGGCCACGACAAGAAACAAGAAGACGATGATCACGACGAGGACAACGAGTCTGGTGAGCAAGGGTTCCAGAAGGCTACGGAGGCCATGTGCGTCGATGGCGGCGCCTCGCTGCATACCTCTCACCGCCAGCTCAAGCAGTGGGCGCGTGAGATTACAGCAGCAGAGCCGTCGTTCGACGCTCAGAAGCCACTGAAGTGGTCCAGCACGCCCCTCATCTGTGACGCCGAGGACCACCCTAACCGCACTACCGCGGTCGGGTGTTTGCCATTGTTGGTCTCACCAACGATACGCAACCTCAGGGTGAACAAGATGTTGGTTGACGGCCGGGCCGGCCTGAACCTGATCTCGCCTGTCGTGATCAAAAGGTTGCAAATCCGTGATGGAGACCTCGAGGAAACGGGCACGTTTCAAGGGGTCAATCTGGGGAGGAGCCAGCCGAAGGGAAAGGTCACACTGCCCATGACATTTGGAGGAGAGTTGAACTACAGGACGGAGAGGATCGTCTTCGACGTGGCCGAGATCCCCTTGCCCTACAACGGGATCCTCGGCCGCCCGGCACTAGCCAAGTTCATGGCGGCGTCACACTACGCCTACAACATGCTAAAGATGCCCGGGCCGTTGACCATCATCTCCGTCCCCTCCGACAAGAAGGACGCGCTGATTTGCACCAACCAACTCTACCAGGAGTTAGTTGCAGCAGCTGCCGCCAAGGCACCTGCTCCTGCCGCTGAAGCCCCGGGAGGGAGGAAGAAGCCCGGCAAGACCTCTCGCACCCACTCCGGCAAGCGCACCTCTTCGGAGTGTTGTGCTGCCGTCGAGGACGTGCCAGAGAGCTCTACCGACAAGAGCAAGAGATCTAGAGCCGAGCCACCGCAAACCAAGAAGGTGTCCGCCAGGGAGGATGGCATGGGAGGGGCCTTCACCATAGGCTCCACCCTCGGCAGCAAATAGGAAGGCGCGCTCGTCACCTTCCTGCGGGCGAATGTCGACGTGTTTGCATGGCAAGCATCCGACATCCCCGGTGTTCCCAGGGAGGTGATTGAGCACCACCTAGCTGTCTGCCCCTTGTGCGGCCCGTCCAGCAGAAGGTCAGAAAGTAGGCTCTGGAGAGGCAGGAGTTCATCACGGAGGAGATCAGGAAGTTGGAAGCGGCAGGTTTGGCGAGGGGAGTGCTCCACCCAACATGGTTGGCCAATCCGGTAGTGGTGCGCAAGGCGAATGGGAAGTGGAGGCTGTGTATTGATTACACAGATATCAATAAGACTTGTCCTAAGGACCCTTCCCGTTGCCGCGCATCGACCAGCTTGTTGACTCCACGGCCGGGTGTGATCTGTTGTTATTCCTCGACGCCTACTCGGGCTACCACCAGATCTTCATGACAAGAGAGGATGAAGAAAAGACAGCGTTCATCACCCCATGTGGTACGTATTGCTTTTTACGGATGCCTTTCGGGTTGAAGAGCGCTGGCTCAACATTTGCAAGAGCAGTCCAAATTGGTTTCGAACCTCAGCTCCATAGAAATATGGAGGCCTACATGGATGACATAGTGGTCAAAACCAAGGACGGGCCCCCCAGGACAAGGAGTCGATGTCGACGAGTGGAGGAGTGCCTTCCCCAACGACCCCGACGACGGTACTGGCCCGGACCCCGCTCGTGCCACACTGTACATGATGAGGAAGGATTGGCTCGACCTCTACTTCGACCGAAAGTAGTTTAGCTTAGTTCAAATTTATATTTTATGTTCGGTTATGCAAAATTATCTATGTTTATGTTTGAATGCATGCTACTTTCGGTTGAACCTGCTTTGAACTTGATCAAATTGAAGTTTACAACATTAAGTTTAGGGGATCGACTAGAAAAGGCCAAAAATTGCTGGAGTATATATATATCCACTAAGGGTTTTAGTCCTTTAACTTTTTAAGGATCGCCTAGAGATGTCCTTGTGACTTGTTTATTTCAGTTCTTCACAATGTGATGCTCTATATGTGCAACTATTTGTTGTGCAGTTCAAGTTCATCAATAACAGTTTCAACAATACCACTATGAATTACGATATTTGGTTGCTGTTAAGGATATTGCAGTTAACTTGCTTTTTCATTTTTCAGTTGTTGTTTAGAAACATGCATTGTACTGAATGACTAAATATGCAATCCCAGGCTACATAGCAACAAGGAAGAGTGTTACCTTAATGTTGTGATGATGTCTAGATATACATTAATAAAATCTTATATAATGGGATGGATGGAATGTTGTACTACATCATTTTTCAATTGTTGTTTAGCTTCTAATATTAACTTGGTGCTTTTAGGTACATATATCATTGCCAAAGATCCACACTTCGACCCTTTCTGCGCATGGGGCAATGAGATCTTCATGAACCAGCATCAAGTGAGGAAACTGATAAAGATTGTTACTAAAATGGGTCAAAAGATGTCAATCGAACTATTTGTTTACACTTTATGCAAGACAACAGTGAACAGCAGGATGGTAAGTAAGAACCATGTAGCCTTCTTTTTACTGCCCGTAATGAGTTGTGTTAGATGACAATATCTGAATCTTTTTTCTTTTGCAGTGGATCCTGAAGCAGTTTACTCAAGATTACCTCTCAAACTACATGATTGGCGGTCGCCAATCACAAGGGGTTGGACTAGAGTCCTGCATGCCTTCTGCATCCAGGAGAGCACAATAGGGCCATTCCGCTTCACCTTCTTCAGCAACTAGAATGTATGTCGCCTCTTTCTTTACCATTTGTAATAGTACAAGTATAGAACCCTGGTACATCATTCTTTATTTGGTGCTTCTGTAATTTTTAAACATATGTACATGTGAATCGAATAATGCATTGGTTGTTTGAACCTGACGAATATGAATAAAGCTATAGCCTACTTTCAAGTTTAAATTAGGTACAATTTTAAATAGCAGCAATTAAATTAGGGCGAAATTACGTTGTGCAGGTCATTACGGCACAAACGATTGGTAAAACACAAACGTTTGCGATATACACCATAATCCGAGACGGTTCACCGAGCGGAAACGTGTGCAAGCATGCACACAGTTGCCGTTCGCAAAGCGTGTGTGATGTCAGACACTATCACATACGGTGCGGGAAAACTAAATGTGTGTGATTGTCTATCTATCGTACACGGTTAATAATCATGAACTGTTTGTGATGTGTCAGGCATCGTAAATCTCCCGTGCCTAGAATCTGCCTAAAATCTGCCTGGAAAGCTCCCGTGCCTAGAATCTGCCTAGTTTTAGGCAGAACCACAAAACTCCGACTGCGATGGCAATGCGAGCACAAACGAGTAGCAAGGATGAAGCGTTTGGGATATTCGAGATATCGGAAACGGTTATATAGGGACAACTATATGCATCAAGGCTCCCTATCGCCGACGGTTTCTGGGTCGTGTAGGAAGGACCCCCTATCACCCACACTCACTTGGCGACGGTTCCAAATGTCGTCGCGGAAAGGGGTAAAAAACCGTTTGTTTAGGACCGACGCGCACCAGTGATATCATCAGTTTCAGTAATTTAATTTTCTCTAACCCTAGCAAGTTGTTCATCAAGAAATTCACCTAGTGGCATAGTGTTATCAAGCAAAGCCGTAGTATCATCATAAGCATCATGCATAGCAGAAGTGGCATCATCAATTACTTGCGACATATCAGAATTACTAGCAGGTGGTGGTGTAGCAAGCTTACTCAAAATAGAAGGTGAATCAAGTGTTGAGCTAGAAGGCAGTTCCTTACCTCCCCTCATAGTACAGGGATAAATCTTGGTTTTGGTATCTTTCAAATTCTTCATAGTGATCAGCAGATATAAGTCCCAAGTGACTCGGAGAACAGAGCTATGGTCCCCGACAACTGTGCCAGAAAAGGGTCTTGATAACCCAAAAGTATAGGGGATTGCAACAGTTTTTGAGGTAGAGTATTCAACCCCAATTTATTGATTCGACACAAGGGGAGCCAAAGAATTTTCCCAAGTATTAGCAGCTGAGTTGTCAATTCAACCACACCCAAAAGACCTAATATCTGCAGCAAAATATTTAGTAGCAAAGTAGTATGGAAGTAACGGTGGCAAAAGTAACAGTAGCAGTTTTGTAGCAATTGTAACAGTGGCAACGACAAAGTAACTGAGCAAAGATCAATAGGTGAAAATCTCATAGGCAATGGATCAGTGATGGATAATTATGTCGGATGGCATTCATCATGCAACAGTTATAACCTAGGGTGACACAGAGCTAGCGTCAATTCATCAATATAATGTAGGCATTTATTCCGTATATATTTATACGTGCTTATGGAAAAGATCTTGCATGACATCTTTTGTCCTACCCTCCCGTGGCAGTGGGGTCCTAATGGAAACTAAGGGATATTAAGGCCTCCTTTTAATAGAGAACCGGAACAAAGCATTAGCATTTAGTGAATACATGAACTCCTCAAACTACGGTAATCACCAGAAAGAATCCCAATTATTGTCACCTTGGGTTATGCGGATCATAACTCGTAATAGGTGTCTATAACTTGCAATATCGGATCAAGAACACAACTATATTCATGGAAACATAAAGGATTCAGATCTGAAATCATGGCACTTGGTCCCTAGTGACAAGCATTAAGCATAGCAAAGTCATAGCAACATCAATCTCATAACATAGTGGATACTGGGGATCAAACCCTAACAAAACTAACTCAATTACATGATAAATCTCATCCAACCCATCACCGTCCAGCAAGCCTACGATGGAAATACTCACGCACAGTGGTGAGCATCATGAAATTGGTGATGGAGGATGGTTGGTGATGATGACGGCGTTGATTTCCCCTCTCTGGAGCCCCGAATGGACTCCAGATCTACCCTCCAGATGAAGAACAGGAGGCGGCGGCGGCTCCGTATTGTAAAACGCGATGAACTCTTCTCCCTTATTTTTTTCTCCCCGAATAGGGTTATATAGAGTTGGAGTTCAGGTCGGGGCGTCTCTAGGGGACCCACAAGCCAAGGGGCGCGCCCAGGGGGTAGGGCGCGCCCCCACCCTTGTGGTCTCCTGGTGGGTCCCCTCTGGTTGATTCTTTCACCAATATTTTTTATTAATTCCAAAGTATTCTCCGTAAATTTTCAGGTCAATCCGAGAATTTTTATTTCTGCAGAAAACAAACAGCAAGGCAATTCTACTGAAAACAATGTCAGTCTGGCTTAGTTCCATTCAAATCATGCAAATTAGAGACCAAAACAAGGGGAAAAGAGTTTGAAAAAGTAGATGCAATGGAGGCATATCATTGGGGGAGGCTCGGGAGATGGAGGTGATCTGGCACGGCAACAGGGAGGTCTTCCAGCATGACAGTGACCACCACAACTCTGAATCGATGGTGGGAGGTGGTGGTGATGCATGAGGCTTAGAAGGCGAACATAAGCGCAGTGAGACTAGGAATGGAAGTAAAATTCATGTGTGAGATCACCGCGGCTGCCAGATCAGGCGATATGGTCGGAGATGTTGTGAGCGACCATTTTGCTGGTGGCAGGAGGAGGTACTTGGAGTAAAAAAATCCCCCCACCAAAAAACTGAGTTATTAGGGGTGGACAGTGTTCCCATTATAGTGTGATGGAGGCCTTTTTCTTTTTTGGATCACCAAAAGCTTTTTAAAAGTTATAGGAGTATGAGGGGTTGGTTAGAGTGTCATAAACGAATGGGATCCCTAAACTAATTAGAGTTGGTTATTTCATGCATGTAAGAATAACGGCTAATAATTCGCAACCTGGGTGGCTCTTATTGTTGTTATTGACCACTACTACCCATGGTCACTGTGTGCGGGCATTAGTGCCTAGTAGTCACGACAAGGGGTTGCAACTGGTGCAACCAGATAGAAAATAGTTAGATTTTGTTTCTTTTCTGTAAATTTGATAAAATATAATATAAGTTATAATATGTTAAATAATAAAAATATGTAAACATATTCATGTCTTATAATAATTGTTTGTCCATGCATAAATTAATTATGTACTTTAAAACATATCTAGATATTCTTAAAAAGATGTACATGCAATTTTAAAGGGATAATTAATTTTATACCCCTAATTGTGTCCCACTTAGCAGTTTTACCCCTAGTTTCCCAAAACCCTCGGTTGTCCTCAAGACACTTCGCTCCTCTTATGCTTTTGCCCTTTGACCGTTTGACCGTCACTTTGATAATTTCATAAGAAATTCATACTAGCTCTGGAAAATGCAAATAAGATATCAAAATGTTGAAGAAAACATTACCTATATGTGCATGTCATTTTGATTCATGACAAAAGTGTTGGAAAGTCGACATTTCAGTTTGAGCTCATATGATATTATCACGTATTGTAAAATCCGAAAAAATACATTTTTTTGCTTGCAAACATTGACCAATGTTTTGAGTGCCAAAAAATTTTCATCAAGGAATGGCATTTGTGGAAGTCATGAAAAAACAAATCAACACTCTAAAATGATTTTGTTTTGGAGCATCGATTTTGTTTTATGTGATTCCCTAATGAAGAATAGCAAGCACTCAAAAGATTGGTCAATGTTTGCCACCAAAAAGTTTTAGAATTTTTGATTTTTTCATTTTTTTCAGATTTTACTGTTCATGTTGAGATCATATACTTTGGTTTATCGAATAGAACTAAAAAATGGATGTGAAGTTGCATCAAATTCTTTATCTTTATGAAGTTTTTCTTGAAAATATGGATTCCGATAGTTGCTATGAAGTGTTAAAAGAACAATTTAATACAATGTTTGGGGTGAGTTCCTTGAATTATAATAATGATTACAATGTTGTTAGAATGCTTTCTATGAATATTGATGATCTAATGACATGCAAAGTCATAAGCTTGGGGATGCTATGTTTGATGAAGATGATATTTTTTAGTCCCCCTACTTTTGATGATAAATTTTACTATGATGAAAAAATGTCTCCTATCTATGATGATTACAATGATGAAAGTGGGTTTGGAAGAGTGTTGACTCGAGGTAACAATGATCCCTAATTTGGAGGGTGTTGAATCTTATTGGAATAATGATGAAACTGGATTTTGGAGAGGTGATGATTTTATTTAATATTGAATCCACTACTTTGGAAGATGTTTCAACTGATTATGAGGAAAAGGTTGCTACCTATAATGATTGTTGTGATGACACTTCAAAATAATGATAACCATGAAACTTGTCATCATGATTTTAATGCTCAAATTGATTATGTCAATCAAGTTTCATATGATAGTTATTTTGTTGGGTTTTCTCCCACTATTATTGATGAGAATAAATTTGCTTATGTGGAGAGTAACAAAAATTTTATGTTTCTACGCTAGTTAATTCTAGCTCCAATAAACTGTTTGCTTATAAAATTACAATGTGTAGGAACTGGGTTACGCTTAAATGTGTTTGCTATATGATTCATGATGCTCTCTTGATGTTTCAATTCTTTTGTGAGAGCATCATCAAAATGATGATGCCTAGGTAAAAGGCTTTAAAGAAAAATGCTTGTTGGGTGGCAACCCAATATTTATCCCTAATGTTTTTATGAGTAAACATGATTAAGCTACTATAGTAATCACGTTTTGTGTGTTTTATTTGGTTCTATGCAAAAACAGAAAGTTTACCGTCAAGTGCATGAATTTACATTTTGTACTGGAACGTGAGAAAATTCAGAATTTACACAGTACTGTTATGCAAATTATTTACGTTGTACAAATTTTTCAGAATTCTTGAAGTTGCAGAAGTGTGATTTTCATTCACATCATTACAGGCTGTTCTATTTTTGACATATTCTGTTTTTATTGCATAGTTTGCTTATTTTAGTGTTTCCATACCTTATACTATGTGACATAAATTGTTGAAATGGTATGACACAGTAGCATTATGTGGGAACAATTATGAATCATGTGTTGACAGTAACCAAGTGAATGAATTGTTTTATTATACTAACGCGTCTCATGAAGTTCTGTTAAGTTTATGTGATTGAAGTTTTCAAGTGTTGGGCGAGATGACAACAGAAGGAGAATAAGGAGTGGCAGGACCCTAAGCTTGGGGTTGCCCAAGGCACCCAAAGGTAATATATAAGGAAGACTCAAACACCTAAGCTCGGGGATGCCCGGGAAGGCATCCCCTATTTCGTATTCACCACCATTGGTATACCTCGCTTGGAGCTATATTTTAATTCTTCACATAATATGTGTTTTGCTTGGAGTGTCATTTGTTTTAATGGGATTTGCTTGATGTTATTCATAATCAAGTTTTGTATTTCAATAAAAGTGTCAAGTATATCCTTTGCCATGCATAGTTTGAATGTTTATGAGTTGCTGTTTGAATACAGAAAGTTTTCTGTTATGTCTTGAATACCCCTGAATAGTCAGAACATGACAAAATCTCGAAATTTTTACACAGTAAGAATGCATGAGTTCTATGCCACGTGGCAATTTTTCATAAATCTTTGAGTTAAATAAGTATGAATTTTTATTCATCCTTTACAGAGGGACAAAGAACCGGTTGGACAAAAAATCGGTAGAGGGACATAGTGGGAAGACGGAACCGGTTGACGAAAAGTTCTTCCTGGCAGGAAAATGGACCTTACGTATGTTTTAAGTAGTAGAGATTCTGCTTCAAAGGGGTATACATCATTGACTGTCTCCAAATGAAACAAGGAACATGAAGTTGTGTACCAGTTAGCATCCCGTGCGTTCAATGAGGCAAGGTCTGCTTTCGACTCCCTCCATCGGCACAACAGTTTATGTTCTTATTCTTTCTCTTCCACACTTACAGGTGGCTCATAAAGAGAGCACGGGCCTGCCATGCGACATGCCACGTAGGTTAATGGCAACTAATGGAAGTGTATTTAAATGTTCACAACACCCAAGTTGTAGGGTTAGTTTGTGTCATTTTTCAACTTCATGTACTATAGTCTATAGGTGCTATTAACTCTAAAAACTGGCACATGGAAATAAAAACAGCACATCTACTACAATTCGTCACAAAAAGGAATGACAATTAATTTTTCCTCTATAACAGGATTCTCGTTGGGCTTCTTCGGGACATTTTAGATTAATAATTTATGTGAGTCATTGATCTTCCTTTCATGGGATCTGCATATTCTTCATACCATTCCTAAGATAAATAAACTATAGAAATGATTTAAGCACAATAACTATGGCAGTGCTATTTTAACGCAAGGCTTCGCCACATCGGGTCTTTAGCTGAAATGCACCAATCACAATACTAGTATGTGCTCTACAATCTTAGTGTTTAATGATCTATGTCAGTATGATGTTATTAAGATAGGAAACTTTTCTTGAGCAACTAAAAGGTCCTAATATATCAATGCCAAGGGATTATAGTAAAATCGAAACAATATAAAGGAAGTTTCTTGAAATTTACCTCACACTCTTTATTCAGGCGATGCTTCTTAATGATTGTGGATGATCCATCATCAATATCAATCCACACGTACACATTTTTTCCTGATTGACATAGAAAACCAAATGAAAAAAAGAAGCAGGCAATAATAGGTGGTACAAACTTATACCAAAGATAATATCAATGAGAAATTACCTTAGCCTTTTCTGTCATTGCTTTCCATGGTTGGCGAGGTACTTGCTGGGATCCATGTAGCATAGAATAGAGAGTCATAGTGATTTGATGGAGATATTTACTTCAAATAGAAAGACAAATCAAGAAATGAACATAATTTCAAGGCAAAATTGATACATGATCTAAATAAAAACAATGCACCATGATAGAATCAACAAAATATCAAAGAACTCCACCTCGGAAAAGCTCTCATCAAGGGAGAGAGAGAAAGAGAGTAGAAAACAAGAGGGGAATATGAAGCGAGGGAAATGAAGTGTCGGTTGTGGGAGGAGATCGGAAGGAAGTGGGAGGCGTGGGAGAATTCAGAGGGGGAAACTAAAGTGCTGGTTGTACATAACATTGATTGAAGTATGTCTGGAACTTCTGAGCAGTTGAATCCTCTAATTTCAATGCAGTTTCCTCATGGAATCCTCTGCTAATCAATCTCTCTCGCTCCCGTGCCGCTCGGGGAGTAGCACCGGGGCGCCCCAACCCAGATCCCCTCATCCCCACCTCCCCTCTCCTCCAGCGATGGCGGGACTGCTCTCATGTGGCGGCGGCTTTCTACATCGCGGATTTGAAGGCGGGCGCGGCCAGGAGGGATCTGGCGCAGCGTGTGCCGGCGAGCTGGGCATCGGCCTCTGCCAACGAGCGGCGTTCGAGCCGTCGGCTCCCCTCCGGCAGGCCTTGGCAAGGTGGTGGCCCCCTTTGTCGCCGGATCCGGCTAGTTCGGCCATCTGGCTCCATGGGGTGGCTGCTCTGGTTCGGGAATCTGCTGCCCGACGCGGTTGCGGCGCGGCTGGTTCGTGTGGAGCAGACCTTCCCTATAGGGTTGTACTTCCCTGTACGGAGGGTTGTACTTCCCTACAGGTTTCGGTTGATGGCGGCTCGAGGTTGCCAGATCTGGAGAAGATAGAGGTTGGTGGTGTAGGATCAGGACCGGAGGAAACTTTGGTCGCTTGGCTCGGAAGTGGCCACGTCTCTCAGTATCGTTTTCCTCCTTGGAGGCACAGTTGAGGTCCCTCCTATCCACACTCGATCACCTCCCGGATGAAAGTCCAAAATCCGTCTTGGATTGGGCGGCGCCGGCGCCATGCGCGTCGTACCCTCCATGGAGGCGCCGTCTTGGGAGGCATGGGTCTGAGGGAAAGGGTTGCCGTAGGCGGTGGGCTCCAGGTGACAAGGGCTTGAGCGAGAATGGTGGGTGGAGGTTGGCAGCTAGAGCGGTGTGCCATCTACCGCATCGACGACTGCGGGTCTTGGCGGCACGGTATAGCTGATTCTCGGTGACGGGTGCGTCTGGATGGATGAGCGCAAGGCGGTGGCACTATTTGGAGACGCATTGGCGTCGACAGATGGCCGGCCTGGCTAGGATGATGTGGATCTCCTTCCTGGAGATGGTCAGCGGTTCAGTGGTAATGGCGGCTTCCAAAACGTGTGCACGCGGTATACACTTTAGGTCTGCTGCACCGGGTGCAGGCTCCTGATACATCATGCAGGCGGATCGGCGATGGCCTCTGTTCTAGATGGTGGGAGTTAGAGCACTCCACATTATCGAGTTTGTAGGTGTGAGTGATGGCTTCGGGTGGTTTGATGTATGTTTTTGTAAACCCGTTGTTGAATAATTAAAAAAAGCTATGTGCATCGATTGATGCAGAGGCCGGGAGTTTCAACCTCTTTTTGAAAAAAAAGAAAAAAAAATGGAATCCTCCGCTTCCCGACGTAGCCCCTCCTATAATATTCACCCAAGGAGGTTGCCCCACCTTGCATCCCAACTTAGATATGGTATGTGATAGTGCCCCCTCCATTCACCGTCCCATTTCGCATCGAGCCCCATCGAGTAATTTTGAAAATGGGGACCATGGGGATGTGTTGGAGATGCCTTGCTCTTGGTCATCCAGAGCAAAGGTGGAGGCATGACGCACCGGCGAGCGCGTGGGTTGTGGTGACACATCACGGCGACGCAACATGACGAGCGTGCAAAGCCTGGCGACGCAGCACGATGAGCACATGGGTCGGACGCTACACCACGGCTACACGCCGATGGCGGAGAAGCTTGGCGGCGCCAAATCTGACATCAATGTGTGTTTTTGGGGCAGGGGTGGGGAGTAAGAAATAGGGTGAGGATCGGGGGCAGAAATACATACAGAATATGGGTAGCATGCCGCAGGTGGTTCTAGCTACAAAACTGCCTCGAACACTTTCCAGTTGTAGGCAGTTTGGAACTTCTAACTGCCTCTACCTATTTCTACAAGCGGTACAGTTTTGGAACCACCTTTGTTATTTTTCACTACAATAATGACCGCCACTGTTGGATTATTAAAGGCGTCTTCTTATGTCAAGAACACAACCACTTCTCGGGGGCGCTTGTAATACCCGTTTTCTACTAGGTGCCCTAAGTTCTAAAACGGATTATATCTGCAATTTTGCTTAGTTCTAAGAGTGTTTTTTGGGTTTCCACTTGACTGGAGTTTTTTCTAGTTATTCTGTGATTTTTCTTTGAATTTACAGCAGTTGCGCATTTTACATCTAATGTATTCATATATTGTCGCTATTTATAATTTTTGTTTATAAGACTTTACTTGATTTGTTATAGTTTAAATTATATGCTAGTCACACATATTGTACATTTCCGATGTGCTAATGGATTTTGTGCAGGGAAACAGGTTACCCAGAAATTGTGGATCAAACCGCCGAATATGTTTTGTCATTGTCTGTGAAGGACCGACTTGCAGTTTCGTTCCTTGAAGGTAATAATTAATCCATCATCTTTGACGGCAGTTATATGACAGGTGGCCCTTGTGAGTCATGAATTGTAAAATTTAGTTCTTCTCTACTTTGTAATTCCTCCCTTACATTGTCTTGCAGAGTTGGTCCAGTAGGAACAATAAATATGTTTGTTGCTGTTGTTGTTTATCTTTATGTTTTACATTGGCAACACATGTGTAAGTAGCAACAAGATAATAATGCAAACACATTACACATACATCCAATCCCATCGGTGGATCCCATGCACGCATACATGCGCATGCATTGACCCATTCATATACATAGTGTTGCCGGCGAGAACTACGGCGTGCACGGCAAACGTACAGAGTGCATGCAGCGTCACTCATTTTGCAGTAATTAACTAGCTAACTTGGCAGAAGAAGATAAGGTGGTGAAAACTCAACGATGACGTTGTATGCAGTACATATGCATGCAACAACTTCACACATAGTAAATCATAAACTAACAGCCACAGACTGGAGATCCATAGTACGTAATATATGTGGATCTGAAACCAACCAAGTACGTTACGTATGTGGACGAACGATGGTGCTGGCCTAGGCTTCGACGTCGTGGTGGTTGGAGCCGAAGGGGTGCTTGGCGGCGCCGTTCCTGAGGACGTACTGGTGGTAGGCCATGGCGACGGTGGCGCCCGCCAAAGGCCCGACCCAGAAGATCCACTGATCGGCCCACGCCTTGTTCCCATTGTACACCACGGCGGCCCCAAGGCTCCTCGCCGGGTTGATCCCGGTGCCGGTGACGGGGATGGTGGCCAGGTGCGCCATCAGCACGGCGAACCCGATGAGCAGCGGCGCCAGCACCGGCACGTGGGAGTCCCTCGCCATGCGCTTCGGGTCGGTCGCCGAGAACACGGTGTACACGAGAACGAATGTGCCGGCGGCCTCGGCCAGCAGCGCCCCCGCCTTGGAGTACCCCGGCGCGACCTCGTTGGCGCCGCCGCCGTAGAGCGCGTAGTGGTGCGCGCCGTGCACGGCCCTGACCATGGCGGCGCCGCAGATGGCGCCGAGGCACTGCGCCGCCATGTAGAGGAAGGCTCTGGGAAGCGACACCTTCCTCGCCAGCAGCAGCCCGAAGGTGACCGCGGGGTTGATGTGGCCTCCGGAGATGCCGGCGGTGCAGTAGACGAGGACGGCGATCATGCCGCCGAAGGCCCACGCGATGCCCAGCACGCCGGCGCCGCTGCACGCCTCGGCGTCGGTCTGGCGCTTGTGGCCGATGACGGTGGCCACGGCGACGTAGACGAAGAGGAGTGTGGCGGTGAACTCGGCAATGGTGGCCCTGTACAAGGACCACTTGCCCAGCTCGCCGGCGTCCAGCAGCGGCGTCGGAGGAGGGTCCAGGTAGTCCTTGCTGCTCATTGTAGTGTCGGAGTTAACGTTGGCCTCCGTACTCAGTTTGCCTTCTCCAGCCGCCATATCAACATCTATCGAGCTGTTGAATTAGGGAAGAAAAGAAGGGAGAGAAAATTTGACCTATGAAGTGTTGTGTCCAACTTGGCCAAGGTGCATCCATATATATAGAGGAAGGCCACCAATCCACCATCATTGAGCATGCATATGCCTCCCCTAGCCAAGCCTATGCATACTCTAAAAAAAGAGGAAGCACTATTTACAAATTACAAGCGCCATTTACTCGTTTACATTTACAAGCCATGCCTTTTATGTTTTGCATTCAAGATTCAGTAGTAGTAATTCTACTCCCTCAAGTTCACCAATAACTTATTTTTTGGACATATCTTCAGTCCGACCTTTTCAAATTTTGGCCGCAATACTCACCCCTTTCCGAAATATAAGACGCGTAAGATAGACCCTTCTTTTAATTTTGACCAAGGTCATGGAAACAAAACCAACACCTATATTATTATTACTATTATTATTGCAGGGTAATACATGTCTCCTTAATATAATAAAGATCTTAGTACAAGTCACGTAAACACAACCAAGAAGAACAAACTGAAAGGACAGCAAAATACTAGCCCTTGCACAAAGGAACACGAGCCAAGAAGAAAAATTACAATCAAGGTCCAAAAATCCTCTGAGCTTGACACCAACGCCCATCACTTCTCTTTGGCTCCACCCTAGCAGCCACCGAAGGAAAAAATGACGGATCACCTCCTCATCCGAGCTCGACGTGGCTCAATCCCTGAAATGCAGCTTTGCGTACCTCCAAGGTGGCTCACCAAAGATGAAGGCATTGTCATTGAAAGAATCAGACCGGGGCAACAATCCGGACACGTCATCAAGCTCCAAATCTAGCACCCCGCACGACTATGAAACCGGAGGAGGAAACCATACATGTCAGCCACCAACCACGAACCCACCACACGAGTCGTCTTCCAGATGTCGTCGATGCATATCACTATCTACATCCGCTCCTGGACTACCTCCCAAGCTCCGCGCCGGCGCTAGAGCAGACACCGTCGCAACGACGAAGCCCGAGGACACAAGTCCACCTCAAGGATGCCGCCGCTGCCACGACATCTCCGCTTGAATAGACTAGTTTCCAAATCCATCACCGACCATAGAGCCGATAGCCTCGTCGGGAGAGGATCTGGAGCTTGTTTATTCAGTGTCGTCTCTGCCATCAAGGCCAATACGTCGAACGACCCAAAACCTAAGCTATTAGGGCGCTAAAACCTAAATCTACACGATCCGCACGTGCGGGGCCAACATCTATATTACCAAATGCAGATATACCTATCTTGATTTTGTACTATCATATCTTCAGTCGGACCTTTTCAAATTTTGGCAGCAATACTCACCCCTTTCCGAAATATAAGACGCGCACTAGTGCAGAACCGGGTTTTAGCGCCGGTTCGTAAGGGCCTTTAGTGTCGGTTCTGCAACCGGCACTAAAGAGTGGAGACTAAAGCCCCCCCCCCCCTTTACTACCGGTTCGGCACGAACCGGCGCTAAAGTGCCACCACGTGGCAGGAGCCAGGCCCGGGTGCTGGTAGACCATTAATACCGGTTGGTGTTGGTATTTTATGATACTACATATTGTACACGTTATGCATATATATAAATAGATTTTCTCGTAGAACCGATCATATATATATATATATATATAATCGAATGTCTCACAACCATCATTAATTATTCACACATACACATGTATATATATACAATTTCTCCTACATGTTACCTTGGTGCCTTCGGAGCACGATGACAAGTGGTTCATGGGGGCGGTAGCGGGTAATAGTATTCTCCTTTGGGATCTATGACCTGGTCGAGCAAAAATCCCGCTATTTCCTCTTGAAGTGCTCGTATGCGCTCTGTTGATAGGAGCTGGTCCCTCACCTCTTTGAACTGTTAAGAAGGAGATCAATATGCATGTGTATTAGGTTGTGTGACTATATATCGACAGTCATGTCAGATTTGTGAATAGTGTTCTGGCAAACGTACCCAGTCCTGTCTATCAGATCTGCTCCTTTCGGACGCCATCATGTGAATGTTCTCGCAAACGTAGTATGCACACACTTCAGTCCCCGGCGCCTGCTTCAGGGCCTTTACGAGAATAGAATTTAATCAGATAATTATTAATCAGGCATGTTAAATAATTAATGGTATTGAATCAAGAATTAAAGAGATGGTAGCTAGCTAGCTAGTACTACTTAATTACTTACCTTGGGTCGATACCAACATAGCTTTTGTCGCCATTTTTCTACAGTCACCTTGATGTACTTTGCCCAAGCCCTGCCCGCCGGCAAAAAAAATTAATAAAGGGGTTATTAAAAATAGTTCATATCAGGAAATGACGAACTAAATAGGCCGAGATATAGTTAATAATGATTGAAATAACCTGTCGACTATCCCCTTCACGATGCTGTAGTCACTATCTTTTTTAAGTAGTGAGTCCAGTACTTCAACTTTTCCTTCGTCAACTTTAATGTCTAACAAGATCCAGTGAAAGCTGGATGCGCATACGTTTGCATGTATAAATTAAGCGGGCATGTGCATAACACCAATCAACTATAACCCTAAACCCTATACACTTATTAACATCTAGCTAGTAAGCAAAAACAGAATTTGTAGTACAAGATAGTGTGACTCACTCGAAGTTGTAAGGAAGTAGTATATATTCATTGCTATTGAGGTGCTTCAAGAACTCTAGCATGCATTTCTCTACATCTTGTCTACACCATTCCAATTTCCATGTGTATTCATTAACGGTATTTGGGTCAATGAACCCAATGCCATAGTGTCCAGCTTTTTTCATTTCATACATCTTCATCCTGCATAATACCACAAAAAAGAATATATAGTGAGGATATATAATTACAGGTAATTAATGATCAATCAATGAGCACTAGAGCTAGCTTGAGACTTAAATTACAGAAAGAAATCACTTACAGACAATAGCAACTGACGATAGATTTGTCGAGTGCATCTTGATTGAATAACTAAAATAGTTCTGAATACTCAACGGACAGAGCTTTCTTATTGAAGTAATGATCTTCCTCGACTTGCACCATGAGGGACTCTCGATTGGAAATCTTGGTAATTTTCATGTACCAATCATGCAATTCATACATTCTCGTTGCGAGGTTCTTGACCTCCTCGGGCTCGACCAAAGGTTGGCCCCGGACATATTTCCGTTTTATTTCCTCCTCTCTAAGCGGAGACATGGGCTCGATCTCGAGGAGTTGTCCAACAGTGATCTTCAGCATTTCAGCCTGCATTATATGCTCCTCGGTTATTACAACATCGTCCAGCTCGGGAACGTAAACGGTTTGCCCACAATAATATTGGGCGCGCGTACTCTCATGTGTTGTTGGCACAACAAGCGGGGGGGTCGATTGCACCGCCTGTTCTCCCAGCTGGGGATCGGTTTTCCCGCATTTTTTGACAGCTGCTTGTTGGCTCGAGCTCGAGCTCGCTTCTTTCTGTAGTCGTGCTCGATGTGCCTTCCTGATTTGGCGCTCATAGTCTGAGTCAACAGGCTTGGGAGCTGGTGGTCTAGCCATACGAATGAAGTGGTCAATCTTTTCCTCAGGCACTTTCTCCCTCGGCGGCGTTGCCGGTTTCGGTCGAAAATGAGCGTCCACTTCGGCCCGCACTATTGCATCGTTTTGCTCCTCGGTCATGTCGTAAGGCCTCTGAGGAAGAGGAGCGAGGCTGCTTGGACCATATTTATATCGCTTGTCTCTGCCTGTACTTTCTGTACTACCTCGACTCGTACCGCTACGCACCATAGTTGCGGCGTGTCTCTTCTGCGATTGCTTAGGCGGCGGAGACGGCTGACGTGGCTTAGTTGGAGCAGGAGGAGTGGCCTGACGCTGTGCCGGACTTGAAGCAGGAGGTGTGGCTTGACACGGTGTCGGACTTGAAGCAGGAGGTGTGGCCTGACGCTGTGCCGGACTTGAAGCAGGAGGTGTGGCCTGACATGGTGTCAGACTTGAAACAGGAGGAGTGGCCTGACGCTGTGCCGGACTTGAAGCAGGAGTCTGCTCACGCGTTCGTGGACTTGGAGGAGCGGGAGTCTCCTGACACGGTGGCAGACTTCAAGGAGGAGTCGGCAGACGCGGTGTCGGTGGACTTCGAAAGATGATGCAATCCTTTCTCCATAGGATGATACGATGTATGGCCTCTTCCAGTGTGTGCTCGTCGTCACCTCCAGGAATGTCAAGATCTAGCCCCGAATATGGGTCCACCACCTCATCAACCAAGACACGAGCATAGCCCTCTGGAATCGGGGCGCAATGGAAGGTTGCTTGGGGGGTAATTGTAAAAGCAACGGCGTCCGCCACCTTCATGGATATGTTCTTCATTTTGAAGTATAGCTCACAGTTAGTGTTCTCCATGATGTCATCCACAGGGTATGTATACAGCAGTGCGTCGCCCGGGGCGGAACCAACGCTGCTTCTCGGCATGGATGGGACGGTGCTATCCAATGCTGGATGATCATCCGCTTGCTGCTGCCACTGCTGAGACCCCCTTTCCTGGCTAAGTGAGTCGATCTGCTGCTGCTGCTGGAATTTGAGTGCCAAGTCCGCGTGCCTTGCTTCTAGGCCTTGAAGGCGTTCCGCGTCCGGCTTCCTCTGCTCCTCCTCCAGCTTCCTCTTCTTCTCCTCCTCCATCTCCATTCCGAAAAGCCCTCATGCCAGGGAATAACGCCCTTGCCTCGTGTTCTTCCCGGGTGTTCAGGATTTCCCAGGGCGCGCGTAAGCTCATCGTTCTCTCTGTTGGGCGTGAACACCCCCTTTCGAGCATCTTCTATTGCGTCAAGTAACTTTTGTTCTGCTCCTTTTAGACTTGCCTTCTTCGAAACCAGGCCTGTCTTCGGGTCCAACGCCCCCCCATGCGCATAGAACCAAGTTCTGCACCTGGGGGCAGCTCCTAGTAACCGGAGTGACCCCTGTATCCTCCATCTCTTGCTCAGACTTATCCCACTTAGGCATTGCCACCGCATAGCCACCTGGACCCAGCCTATGGAACTGCGTCTTTTTTGCGGCATTGGCCTTGTTTTTTTCTCGACCGTTCCTTAGATAATTCTGATTCCTTGAATTTCACGAAAGCGGGCCAGTGTTCTCTTTGCTTCTCCAGTGTTCCCTTGAATTCTGGAGTCTTCCTTTCTGCAGCGAGGTAGTTGGCCCATACAGTTTTCTTGTGGGTGTTGAATGCAATTGCCATCTTCTTAAGAGCAGCGTCCTTGACTTTCTGCACATCTGCATCAGTGAAATAATCTGGTAGGGTGAAATGTTCCATCAGAGATTCCCAAAGCTTTTGTTTTGCTCTGTCGTCGACCCAAGTAACATCTGGGCGTTTAGTTTTTCGCTCTTTCCATTCTTCAATGGAGATCGGGAGTTGGTCCTTCACCAGAACTCCGCACTGACGAACGAACTTGTTCGCAATGTTCTTAGGCGTGAGGGGTTCGCCACTAGCTTTGATGGAATCGATGTTGTACTTTATACCCTCCTTCAACTTTTTGCCCGGGCCGCGCTTTGTCCTGCTGTCTGTAGAAGCAGATTTGATCGATCCGGAGGGCTGAAAGAAGAAAGATCGATTCGTTAATATATCTTCAAATAAAAAAACATGTGATGATCACTAGATGCCTGCTTATATAAATATACCTCACCGGTAGTCTTTGTTATTTCAAGATCAACATTGTATTCGTCATCATAATCATTGTATGCGTCATCATAATCATAATCATAGTTCATGACTTCATCAGCTCGGTCGTCGAGATCGAATATCTTATCATCACCCTCCCCGGTATTGTTCAGATATTGGGAGCCGTCATTTGCTTCATTCAGATCATCTGGCCTGCTAGGGCTGCGTATGATCTCGAACAGGGCCTCTTCTCCCTCTCTGCCGGTATTGTCCGCCATAGCTTTTATTTAACTAATACCGAAAAAATATAAAACAATTTAGTATTCAAATTACAATGCATGGATGTAATCAATAAGGAAAAACTGAATCATATAGTACATAATATGCATCGTCTCGAATAATATATAATCTCGAATACATCGTCTCGAATAATATATAATCTCGACTACATCACTGGCTATGTAGCTAATAAAGATCGAATACTATAGAAGAATCTAGGCCACTCGCGGTTCCTGGGGCGCGGGCGGTGGACACCCAAAGACAAGGAACCATCACAGGATCATATCTCCGGTCATCTGCCCAAAGAACCTGCCAGGTATTGGAGAACCTGACGTCCATAGCAGCCATGTAGCGATGGACGTGCTCGTCCTCCTCCCTGACACGACGACGCACCACCTCCAGCGGGGCCGGCTCCCTCTGCACCAAATGTGGCCCACGCGAACGCCACCAAAGGAAACCAGGGTCGACGACGGGACCCGAGGCCGGGTTCCTCACCAAGCGGCGCGCCCCTCCAGGTAGCACCTCCCTGTGCCAGCCCGGCGGAGCCCAATCCCGGACATGGGTCAGCCGGACATCGTCGCGAACGGGTCGACGACGAGGATGCGGGCCGGGCATCGTCGAGAACAAATACTATATGCCCGCAAAAAGTAACATTTTTTAAATGATTGGATTGTGATAACTAAAATTATAAGAAACTGAAAAAAAATCGATCATCGTCTAATAATTTGACATTAATCTAATTCATCTAGCTAAAACTAATTCTAAAATTTCTAACATTTCTATATGATAACTAACATTTCTAATATTTTTATAACCAAAAAACAGAAAAATTGCTAACATTTCTATAACTAAAATTATAAGAAACTAAAAACTACCATTTATATAACATTTCTAACATTTCTATAATAATTTGAAATTAATCGAATTCATCTAGATAAAACTAACATTTCTAAAATTTCTAACGCGTGTGTGTGTGCGTGTGTGTGTGTGTGTGCGTGTGTGTGTGCGTGTGTGTGTGCGCGCGCGTGCGCGTGTGCACCCTACGGCGCCGGCGGCGCGGTGGCTTCGATTGGAGGGAGGAGAGGGGCCTGGGAGAGGGGCTCACAGCGCGGGCGACGGCGACGGCGACGGCGAGGCGACGGGACGGCGAGGCAGAGGGGACGGCGATGGACGGCGACGGGGACGGCGACTAGGGCGGCGGCGACGGTGATGGACGGCGACGGGGACGGCGACGGGGACGGCGATGAGGGGCGGCGACGGGGGCGGCGACGGGGCAGAGGAGAAGAAGCATAGGGAGAACGAACTACCGAATTTTCTTGAAGTGTTTTCTTATATAGAACCCACCTTTAGTACCGGTTGGAGCCACCAACTGGTACTAAAGGTCTGTTTTGGCCAGGCGAAGCGGCGGGAAGCGCACACCTTTCGTACCGGGTGGTGGCACCGACCGGTACTAAAGACTCCCCCTTTAGTACCGGTTGGAGCCACGACCCGGTACTAAAGGGGTGCGGTGGTGCAGGTGCGGTGCGGGCAAGTTAATTTAGTCCCACCTAGCTAGCCGAAGGGCGCCCGCACCTACTTATAAGCCCCGCTGCGGCAGCTGTCTCGAGCTCCTCTCTATTGCAGGCCTTCTGGGCCTACCTGTTCTATGCTGTCCTGTGGGCCTATTGGGCCTTTGCGGGCCTGCATCCTGGCCCAACAACAGGTCGGGTTTCTAGTCGTATGCAGGCCGCTGTGGCGCAGTAGATGGGCTTTTTTATTTTCTTATTTTTTTTGCTTTACTTATTTATTTTTGAGTGGTTTTTTGCTGTATTTAGAGTTTCTTTGTGAATATGTTTGCTTTAGGTACAAAAAATTACAAACTTTCTATTAGTGCCGGTAGTTTACAAATTTGAATAGTTTACATTTTGAATTATTTGAAATTTGTGTGAATCACTAGTTTGTGAATAACTTAACTTTGAAAATAGATTTTCAGCGATTCTTTTTTCTTATGTTTAATATTAGTGTGTTTTATCATTATATTCAATTTGGTAATGCTTGGGTTATTTAAAAAATGAAATGCCTTTGTAACGGATGAGTTTTCGTCCGAAACCCTGATACTTCGAAAGAGATTGTTCATTTTATACACGAAGTGCATCCAGTTTTTGCGGTAACCCTCTCTACTTTTTTGCACATGCTATGTGGGTGAAATTATGATACCATGCCAACTTTCAACCTTTTCTGAGGTCATTTGAAATGCTTTTCAATTTCAGGGTCATTTAGCTGAAAAAATCAGTAAATGCATGAAAGAATTTGTTTGCACATAAAATTTCTTCGCGTCTCAAATGCCAAAACACATAACTACCCTAACTATTACAGAGATTCCCTCCTGGGTGTGAAACACAGAAGAAACTGATGATAGTGAAGCCGATCACATCCCAGATCTTTGGGTGTGAAACTTTTTCTTCGCGTATGTCCCTTTGCGCCGTAGCCATGGAAAATCTTCATCATTTAACTGGATGCTCGGGTCAATATTCACTGTGAATGGAGCAATTTCATCAAACTTTTCATAATCTTCTGACATGTCTGTCTTGTCAGCTTCTTCCCGCATTGCCGGCTCAGCTTCTTCCCCCATTGTTGTATCATCGTATTCAGGGAACCCATGGCCAGGATAGCTGTCGTCGTCCTCTTCTTCTTCATTGTCTTCCATCATAACCCCTCTTTCTCCGTGCTTGGTCCAAACATTATAGTGGGGCATGAAACCGGACTTAAACAGGTGGACGTGAATGGTTCTTGACGTAGAGTAATTGTTTGCCTCAGCCGCAAGCAGAAAAGTTTGCACGCCATTAATGAATTCGGGAGAGCATCGGTCATCGTACATCCATTGTCGGCTCATCTTCATTACACAACACCGAATAGACCAAATTAATACAAGTTCATACATAAAGTTCATACAAGACTTAAATGCAACAAACAAATAACTCTCTAACTAAAGAATTTAAATGCAACAACAAATGCGATCAAGATCGCAACTAAGGTAACAATTGATCCAACTGCATAATGATACCAAGCCTCACTATCAATGGCATATTTTCTAATCTTTCTAATCTTCAAGCGCATTTTCTCCATCTTGATCTTGTGATCATCGACGACATCGGCAACATGCAACTCCATCTTCTCCCCCTCAATTCTTTTCCATTTTTCTTTCAAATACTCGTTTTCTCTTTCAACTAAATTTGACCTCTCGACAATAGGGTCGGTTGGAATTTCCGGTTCACAAACCTCCTAGACAAAAATATCTATGTCAACTTGATGGGCATAATTTGTCATAAACACGAATTGCAACAACTAGTTTTAAAAGAGAATATACCACATCCGAATCATAACAAGGACGAGGGCCGACGGGGACGGATATCAAAACCATGGCACTATGTATAACAAACAACGTACGGGTAAGATAATTATACGAGTAACTATATATCCAAATCACACAAACATCAATTTGGTAATGTAAAACATTCATGAACAAGAGGCTCACCACAAGGTGGTGCCGGCGACGGAACGGTGCGGGCGATCGACTGTGGTTACGACGGATATTTAGAAGGCACTAAGTAAACAACACCTACATATGCAAACTAAGTGTTAGTTTTGACCACAAATTGCATATAAATCAAATACTAGCACATATATTTTCTACCAAATTACTAAACTCATAAATTAATCACTATACAAAGCATTGCAAGAGCTAATCTAGCAATGAGAGATGAAAGGACAAAGTTGCTAACCTTTGTGATCATTTGAATGGATGGGGGCCTTCAAATCTTGACAAATTTTGGGCAAAATGTGTGCTGAGCTCGAGAGGAAGAGGGGAAGAACAGAGACGAGAGGGGAAAGGGGAAGAACAGAGCGAGCTCGGGTGGACGAAGGGCTTATGTAGGACGACCTTTAGCACCGGTTCGTGCCATGAACCGGCACTAAAGGTGCTGGAGGGGCCCCGGACTGACAACATCCTGCCACCACTCACTTTAGTACCGATTCATGGCACGAACCGGTGCTAAAGGTCGGCCACGAACCGGTACTAATGAAAGTGGCTGGCTAGCCGTTGGAACCGGCACTAATGCACACATTAGTGCCGGCTCAAAAGCAAACCGGCACTAATGTGCTTGACATTTGACCCTTTTTCTACTAGTGGCGGAAGATAGACCTTCTTTTAATTTTGACCAAGGTCATGGAAACAAAGACCAACACCTATATTATTATTACTATTATTATTGCAGGGTAATACGTGTCTCCTTAATATAATAAAGATCTTAGTACAAGCCACGTAAACACAACCAAGAAGAACAAACTGAAAGGACAGCAAAATACTAGCCCTTGCACAAAGGAACACGAGCCAAGAAGAAAAATTACAATCAAGGTCCAAAAATCCTCTGAGCTTGACACCAACGCCCATCACTTCTCTTTGGCTCCACCCTAGCAGTCACCGAAGGAAAAAATGATGGATCACCTCCTCATCCGAGCTCGACGTGGCTCAATCCCTGATATGCAGCTTTGCGTACCACCAAGGTGACTCACCAAAGATGAAGGCATTGTCATTGAACGAATCAGACCAGGGAAACAACCCGGACACGTCATCAAGCTCCAAATCTAGCACCCCGCACGACTATGAAACCGGAGGAGGAAACCATACATGTCAGCCACCAACCACGAACCCACCACACGAGCCGTCTTCCAGATGTCGTCGATGCATATCACTATCTACATCCGCTCCTGGACTACCTCCCAAGCTCCGCGTCGGCGCTAGAGCAGACACCGTCGCAACGACGAAGCCCGAGGACACAAGTCCACCTCAAGGATGCCGCCGCTGCCACGACATCCCCGCTTGAATAGACTAGTTTCCAAATCCATCACCGACCATAGAGCCGATAGCCTCGTCGGGAGAGGATCTGGAGCTTGTTTATTCAGCGTCGTCTCTGCCGTCAAAGCCAATACATCGAATGACCCAAAACCTAAGCTATTAGGGCGCTAAAACCTAAATCTACACGATCCGCATGTGCGGGGCCAACATCTATATTACCAAATGACAGATATACCTATCTTGATTTTGTACTATCATAGAGGTTGAATTTTCTCTCTCTATAATCTTATAGTCTTGAATAAAATTTAGAGAAAAAAAACTAAGATTGCACCCATAATATTTTTGCTAATATTATTGCGCCGTGTTTTTCTGGGACGGGATGGTAAATCAAACGTCTTTTTACGTCAAATTATATTGTCACAGCGATGATAATTTTAGTTGGCAAGCACGCCATATCCTGGCAGAAAACTGAATTGAGGCAGACTTGTCATGCTTGCTAACTAAAATTGTTATGCAAATCATTCGCATTTCTTTTTAGAAAGGAGCCTGTAGTGAATGTTCGCTGGTTAAGACGGACCTATATTTTACAAAGGAGCCAATTCTTTTTAGAAAAAATGACGGTGTAAACCTCAATCATATGTGTCGAGACACTAAAATATTTTAGAACATTATTAATAATTTCTGGAGATATTTATACGTATGGTACAATAAAAGATAGACTGGTCATCAAAAAATTATACTCCCTCCGTTCCATACTGTAGTGCATATAGATTTTTTAAAAGTCAAATATCACCAACTTTCACCAAGTTTGTGGAGAAAAATATTTAAATCCATAATGCCAAATATATATCATTAGATTCATCATAAGACGTAGTTTCATATTTTATATATTCGGTATTGTAGATATATATAGTTTTCTCTATAAACTTGATCAAAGTTTACAAAGTTTGACTTTTCAATAAATCAAGTCCATGATTCCAACAAACAAGGCGCACACACATCCCTAAATTATACCATTGAATTCGTATTGAAAAGAAGCTTTCAATGGTAATGTTTGAAGTCACAAGAATATATATTTTTGATCTAATTTATGGTGTGTGCGCCTTATTCTTTGGAATGGAGGGAGTATACGCTCTATATTATGGAATGGAGGGAGTAATAGTCAAGATCTCACTTATTTTCAAAATAGATGGAGTAGCACCAAGCATTGCATTTCCAAGCAAAACAGTTATTCCTCTAGGTCAATTAAATTCAACCGAATTTCGGAGAGTTTGGCTTGAATGTGCCTTTTTACCCATTTTCTCTGCTAGTTTAGTTTGTAGGATGTAAGCAATACATAGATCCACTCTGCTCATTGCAAATGGCCCAACTTCCAGTGACACTAATGAAATCAAAACTTCGAGGTACACTATAACACATATTCTAATGAAGGGTGTTTCTGTAGTGACATTTCCCAAAATGCCTCGAAATCACGGCACAGAAGCAATTTGCATGAATCGGCTCAAAGTCTTCCATTTTTTTTGGAGTTTTTTTAAATGGCTTGAAACATTATTGATGTAATTATGTTGACTGATACATGGGAACCTCGTTAAGAAATTTTGCTATCGCACTATGATAGCTTGTCCTCATAAGATTGATTACATCTTGGATTCCTAACAGGTATACAATTTAATCACGGGTGTAACTTTGGTGGGAAACTGGGAATCGAGTTCTATCTTAGTTCATTAGTCTTCATCATTTGTTGTAGCAGTTTACTGGGGGATCTCGATGTGCAGGGATGGTATATACCTTTTAGAGAAAGGATTGGATTGAAATCCCTAGGTTGTTTTAGGTGTTTGGAAAGGCTTGTATACTCTTGCCACTACCGGAATCGAGCCCTATCCCGACGGCCTAACCTATGCCGACGGCCTAGGGCAAGACATCAGTGTACAAAAGCCGTCGGGGTATCTTCACGTATGTCGACGGGGCCGTCGGCACATCGAAGCCGTCGGCATAGGGCAACGTATGCCTACAGCGGCCGTCGGCATAGATGTGGGCCCGGTGACCCGGTGTGTGACAGGCGGTTGACGCCGTCATAGCTATGCCGACGGCACAAACGGCGGCCGTCGGCATAGCCCTTGTCCACGTCATCGATCCGCGGCACACGCCATGTCATCGATCCGCGGCACACGCCATGTCATCGATCCGAGGCGTGTACCTCAACTATCCGGGGCAAAGCTTGCCGTAAGCATATCTGTGTATTATCTTTTTAAAAAAATTATTTTAATTTTTTCCTGAATTAAAATTTGATTAACTTAAATGTGCCTTATCTAAACATAAACATACATAAATTATATATCGATTTGGTGTAGAATTTTCCATAGATTATGAATATGTAGTTTGTATTTTTTTCGTGTATGTTAGCAATGTGACCTCATGTTCTTTTGAATATAGGTCCTTATACTTTATTAAAATCACAAACAATTGATAATTACATCTATTTTGATAAGTTTTATATGTTTTTTATAAGAATCTGGAAAGTGCTCGATCCGCCGGTCAATTGTGTCAGGGTTAGACATGACGGGGGACTTGGGGGTAGCAATGCCGCCAGGTCTTGCGGTGGGCCCTCTTACGCGTGTGGAAGTGTGGTGGCAGGTGCAAGCACCCGATACGCGGCTCCGGGGTGTGACCCCCCTCACGGACGTCGCTGCCGCCATCTGACGGAGGGGGCAAACGGTCACGTCGGCCGACACAGAAGGAATCTTGCGGTGAGTTGGGCCCGGACCGTGTTCAGGGGTGTACCTATGGGCTGGGCTATGACAACCAGGTGAAAAGGTCCATCGGTCAAACCCCATCCGGCAAAAGTCAAAGGCCTAGATCCGCCGGTCAACTGTGCCAGGGTTAGACGGGACGGGGGAATTGGGGGGGGGGGGGGGGGTAGCTATGCCGCCAGGTCTTGCGGTGGGCCCCCTTACGCGTGTGGAAGTGTGGTGGTAGGTGCAAGCACCCGACACGTGGCTCCGGGGTGTGACCCCCCTCACGGACGTCGCCGCCGCCGTCTCATGGAGGGGGGAAACGGCCCCGTCGGGCCGACACGAAGGGAATCTTGCGGTGGGTTGGGCCGGACCGTGTTCGGGGGTGTACCTATGACAACTAGATGAAAAGGTCCATCGGTCAAACCCCGTCCGGCGAAAGTCAAAGGCCTAGATCCGCCGGTCAACTGTGTTAGGGTTAGACGGGACAGGGGACTTGGGGGGGGGGGGGGGGGGTAGCTATGCTGCCAGGTCTTGCGCTTGGCACTCTTACACGTCCAGAAGTGTGGTGGCAGGTGCAAGCACCAGGCAAGCGACTCCCGGGTGTGACCCCCCTCACGGACGTCGCTGTCGCCGTCTCACGGAGGGGGGAAACGGCCACATCGGGCCGACATGGAGGGAATCTTGCGGTTGGTTGGGCCCGGACCATGTTCGGGGGTGTACGTATGGGCTGGGCTATGACAACCAGGTGAAAAGGTCCATCGGTCAAACCCCATCCGGCGAAAGTCAAAGGCCTAGATCCGCCGGTCAACTGTGCCAGGGTTAGACGGGACGGGGGACTTGGGGGGGGGGGGGGGGTAGCTATGCTGCCAGGTCTTGCGTTGGGCCCTCTTACACGTCTGAAAGTGTGGTGGCAGGTGCAAGCACCCAGCACGCGGCTCCGGGGTGTGACCCCCCCTCACGGACGTCGTTGCATATTATAATGTTAATTATTGTGTTGCGAGTTTGTACATATTAAATCTCTGGAATTGATTCCATGGGTCATAGCAATTGATCAGTTGTCATGCCAGCGCTAAACCAATGTGTGTCCTCTTTTGATAGAAGTCTAAAACCCATAATTTTCCTCAATTATAAGTTGAATTAGGTGTGTACAAACATTGTTATGGTATCTTTTGACCCCAACTTACACATAGTTGAGTAATGCCAGACTCTAGTAGGGAGTAGTACATTATCATCGGGATACCCTAATCATCACTATACGTGGCTGTGGGGCTATATTTGTCATGTACAGGCACATCACTACACTTATTGGTTAGTACATCAATTCCAACTAGCAAGATATTAATTAATATTCTTATAAGGTACTATATAGTCTCAAGAGTATGACAAAGGAATTCTCTTGCATGTTTAGGCATGGATAATATTATGGGCGCCATGTCGGCAGAAATAGTCGTGAATCTTAACATGATGTGCCAGCTCGTTTCTCGGAGGTTCTCATAAGGATAGGGTATGCGTGCATGCGTTCATAGGGGTGATTATATATGCATATGTATGAGCGTGTTCAATAAAAGTCGGAAAAATAGTCATCATTTATAATACTATAAGTTCACATGATCTTATCCGAAATTAAGCTTTTGCCCCCCCCCCCCTTATAAATAAAGTAACAACCGGTCAAAGTACACGACCAAACGGTAGAATGTGATGAGTTAGTCCTCATACAACGTCGGTCCAGAATAATCGGATCACGTAGGACACACATGACTACGCTATCTAAACAGTGCATAGCAAGAACTAACTACAACATCACCTATGTCCTATAACACCTAAGCTAAACAACAACACCCCCAGGAGGGGGAGGGCACTAAGCGTCGCCGTTGTCGAGTCCACAGCAGACAAGGGTTTTCATCGGGAACAAGGACACGTAGAGGAGCACCATGACGATGTCTTTAGGAAGAGAGCAACGCCCGCGAGCGTCACCTTCGTCAGCGACAGAGCGTAGAGCTTTCGCTCGGTAAATCCTCTATGCCACCATGAGGTCTCCAGGACAAGCGTGATGAGTTCAGATCCCCACATCCGGATTGAGGCATCGCCACTGACAGTGACAGAGAGAGCGCACAAGCCACCCGCAGCTCCACCTCTCGCCGTCCATATGACCAAGAGTGAAAGCCACCACCGCCGCTATGGTACCCAACCATGCGGACCGCCATGCGGACGCCCTGGCATCCATGTCCGAGACAACACCAACCGCCCACATCACGGTGCACCCACCATGGTAGGAGGAGTGAAAGGTGTCTGCTTTCACTCCTAGCATGGCATCAGCCACAAAGGCTGGGTCGACGCCTCCACGGTAGGAGGCGCCCACGTCGGCGTCTCCAGCCGGTACCGGTGGACCAGGGGAGACACAACCCCGTGACTACTAACGGCCACCACCGAGCACGCTGACACGCCGCCATGTATGTGGTCTTCAACGCCGATCAACCCGACAGAGTAGCGGAGTTCCGACCACCGCACCCATGAGGAGGGGGACCTTGTCGCCATTGAGCACCACCCGAACCGAGGCCACCATTGCCTAACTGGAGCAGGAGCTCCACCGTGTTGTGGGCCCCCATCTGATCAGCCCGAGCATGATCCCTAGGTCCTAGCCATCTCCGTCGCGCAAACAACCTGTTCCACCAGTCCAGGCCCAGGAGAAAGGAGGAACCATTACCACTCGCACCCCCTACCCCCCGCCAAACTCTGCCGCAACCGCGCTGACGACCGGTGCACTACCCCTACCCTGTCCATCCAAGTCAAAGACAACCACGACACCAGCCTACAGGCCTGCGACGCCTAGATCGGCCCCGCCAGTCACGAACTACCCGGCATGCCACACACCTAGGCCTCCCCGGCGTCTTTGACCCATGCCAGATGCCCATCAAGGACCGGTGCCACTCCCGGACGCCGTCTCACACAGATCTAGCACGCGCCGCCGAGCCGCCGCCACACTCCACAGAGACTGGGAGAATGGAGCAGAAGTTGCTGAGGGAACAACCCCGCCGCCGCCATCACTGGAGCATGCCCAGGCTTTGCCCCCCGGGGTCGCCAGAGGAGGCGGCGCAGGGTTGATTTTTTCCATCCAGCTTGGTTCGGTTTAGCAAATTTGGCTTTTTTTGTCACATGATCTTACCAAAGGATTAAATCAATGATACTTCCTCTGTTCCTAAATATAAGTCTTTTTAGACATTTCAAATGGACTACAATATAAGGATGTATGTAGACATATTTTAAAATGTAAATTCACTCATTTTGCGCCGTATGTAGTCATTTGTTGGAATCTCTAGAAAGACTTATATTTGGAAACGAAGGGAGTAGAAGCTAATTATATGAAATGATGTCTCACTTGGTTTGCCTTATAAACTGGATCGATCTATGTTTGAAACGAGACCAATATTCATCTTGGAGCCGTTCCCGGTGATGGTTTCAAAAAAATGAGGCACACATACTTTTTGACTGCATTGTCTATTTCTAAGAGTCTACTTGTGACACTAGCCGTCCGAAATCTTCAGCCGAATTTCAAAAATATAAGATGCATGTATTTGTCTCGGTTGTATTAGACACTTCTGGCAAACATTTACACAATATACGTACAAAACCTGACACGCACACGCATACATGCAGGCAGACGTGGCCGTGGCCCGTGGGAAGGACCAGCTGCAGGTACACTGCCGACTAAAACATCGTAACGTGACGAGAATGCCCTCGGAGCTGCTGGTTGCGTGAACGTACACATTAAGGACAGCCTCCCTCAAAAGAGGAATTGAGGACGGGCCAGCCACGAGTCACTGTACGACGGTCTCCGGCCGGCCGGCCACCTCCGTTGTACGTACGTATCATTACACTACACCACCAAATAGAGCAAAAAAAGATAATCCTATGTAAGCTGGTCTAAAATGTTGGCTTTTGTAACAGGCCTTTTCTAGCTTGTCCTTTTGTACAAACTCTTTTTCAAAATAAAGTTCCAGTAGGTTAATCACTTACTTTTCCCATAGAAAAAAGCTACCAGCGTACGAAAGCACTGTATGTATAGCACCAATGATGAATAAACTTGGGACTTCACTAGGTAAATCACTGCGACCCGTCCTGTTTTGTTCATGTGTGGAGCTAGCCGCCCGTGATTCCCATGCAATGCTCATACTGCTCATGTGGTCAGTAGAACGAACAGCTTTGCTATGGTCCCTGCGTACGTACGTGTGTGCTTTTTTTCATTTGCTTTTGCATGGAGCCATGGATGCATGTGAAAGCAAGGCAGCAGCCATAGGTGGCCGGCCGCGCTAGCTGCAACTGCAGCTGAAAGGAAATCACGTCTAGTATATATCGATCCGTACGCTGCACAATCTGTAAAGTTTGAAAACTGCATGCATGCAGCTCAGGTACCTTGGCCATATGCCTCTTTGGCTTGCTTGGCGTGTTGTCAGCTCTTGTCTCCCTTGTGAGGGATATGACGTCCCGTTAATAGTTACTACGATGATATGTCTAACGGCATTTTTCATTTCCACTACCAATGGTGGACGTCGCTGCCCACTGAAATATAAATTGGATTTTCAGTTCAAAAGATATAGTAATAGACATGGAAGATGAGCTAGGTGGTGAATTCACTCTCCGCTAAAACTTGTATCAGAAGTTACATGCATTGAGTAATTAATCTCTAATCACAAAACCAGTTTCTGAATCTTGCGGCTGCATGCATGTGTACCCCGCCCGGTGTGTTGTAAATCGTCTCTCTGTGTGTTGTAAATCGTCTACCTTTGTGTGTGTAACGAATATTGTTGATGACTATTGTCAACCAAAAATAGTCAAGACAATGATTAAGAAAATAATTCATATAGTATGATCCAACTCCAAGCGAAATTAACTAGCACGATAAGAAACAAACCAGGCCAATAACCCAAACCTCCTATATCCTATACACCTAAATAGTTGATCCCCACTAACTCAATTTCTCTCAACATGCAACTATACCACCTCATCATGCCACATATGCATGAGAAAACACTTATATTAACATGCACTATGCATGTCACTCGTATTCATGCCACCTCACCATGTCATCATGCAAGAGAAAACACCCATATCAGTATGCACTATGCTTGCTACTCATATCAAGAAAAATTCTACAACTATAGAATAATCAAATGCAATAAAGTTGTATTTTAGTTTCAGTTCACATATTGTTAGTCCAAATACTAATGTTTCATATACCTAATTCTGACTAAAATAATTGTAACATATTCTTGCCACAACGTGCAGGGTATAATCTCTAGTTTACCTAGTTGACCAAATGCCGTTTCCGTCAGGTGAGGCCACCATCCAATGCTGCCCACATACATTTCAAACAACTTTTTGACTAACTAAACGAAATTCATGCAAACACGGCGGATTTTCATATAAACAGACGAGATTCATGCAAACACGGCGTAATTTCATTACATCTAGAACAAAAAAAGCGTTCCAACACTAAACTTATCCTGCGGCGGCGGCAGAGTTCCGTCAGCACGACGGCGTGGTGACGGTGATTATGTTGCTACCGACACAGGGCTTCTCCTAAGCACCGCTACGATATGACCGAGGTGGAATATGGTGGAGGGGGGCACCGCACACGGCTAAGAGATCAAGAGATCAATTGTTGTGTCTAGAGGTGCCCCTGCCCCCGTATATAAAGGAGGGAGGGAGAGGCCGGCCCTAGAGGGGGCGCGCCAAGTGTGGGGATTCCTAGTAGGATTCCCCTTTCCTTTCCGGAGTAGGAGAGAAAGAAAGAGGGGGAGAGGGAGAAGAAAAAAGGGGCTGCACCCCTTGTCCAATTCGGACCAGAGGGGGGGCGCGCGCCTCCTTCCTTTTGGCATCTCTCCTCTATTCCCGTATGGACCAATAAGACCCAATACTTCTCCCGGTGAATTCCCGTAACTCCCCGGTACTCCAATAATACCCGAATCACTCGGAACCTTTCCGATGTCCGAATATAGTCATCCAATATATCAATCTTTACGTCTCGACCATTTCGAGACTCCTCGTCATGTCCCCGATCTCATCCGGGACTCCGAACTACCTTCGGTACATCAAATCACATAAACTCATAATACCGATCGTCACCGAACTTTAAGCGTGCGGATCCTACAGGTTCGAGAACTATGTAGACATGACCGAGACACGTCTCCGGTCAATAACCAATAGCGGAACCTGGATGCTTATATTGGCTCCCACATATTCTACGAAGATCTTTATCGGTCAAACCGCATAACAGCATACGTTGTTCCCTTTGTCACCGGTATGTTACTTGCCCGAGATTCGATCGTCGGTATCTCAATACCTAGTTCAATCTCGTTACTGGCAAGTCTCTTTACTCGTTCCGTAATACATCATCCCGTAACTAACTCATTAGTTACAATGCTTGCAAGGCTTATAGTGATGTGCATTACCGAGTGGGCCCAGAGATACCTCTCCGACAATCGGAGTGACAAATCCTAATCTCGAAATACGCCAACTCAACAAGTACCTTCGGAGACACCTGTAGAGCACCTTTATAATCACCCAGTTACGTTGTCATGTTTGGTAGCACACAAAGTGTTCCTCCGGTAAACGGGAGTTCCATAATCTCATTGTCATAGGAACATGTATAAGTCATGAAGAAAGCAATAGCAACATACTAAACGATCAAGTGCTAATCTAACGGAATGGGTCAAGTCAATCACATCATTCTCCTAATGATGTGATCCCGTTAATCAAATGACAACTCGTGTCTATGGCTAGGAAACATAACCATCTTTGATCAACGAGCTAGTCAAGTAGAGGCATACTAGTGACACTCTGTTTGTCTATGTATTCACACATGTATCATGTTTCCGGTTAATACAATTCGAGCATGAATAATAAACATTTATCATGATATAAGGAAATAAATAATAACTTTATTATTGCCTTTAGGGCATATTTCCTTGAGTCTCCCACTTGCAGTAGAGTCAATAATCTAGATCACATCGCCATGTGATTTAACATCAATAGTTCACATCACCATGTGATTAACACCCATAGTTCACATCGTCATGTAACCAACACCCAAAGGGTTTACTAGAGTCAATAATCTAGTTCACATTGCTATGTGATTAACACCCAAAGAGTACTAAGGTGTGATCATGTTTTGCTTGTGAGAGAAATTTAGTCAATGGGTCTGCCACATTCAGATCCGTATGTATTTTGCAAATTTCTATGTCAACAATGCTCTGCACGGAGCTACTCTAGCTAATTGCTCCCACTTTCAATATGTATCCAGATTGAGACTTAGAGTCATCACTAGTAGAAAAAGGGCCATTTGTCCCGGTTCATAAGGCCCATCTGTCCCGGTTGGGGAACCGGGACTAAAGGGTCGTTAGTAATGCCCTAGGCCTTTAGTCCCGGTTCTTATACCAACCGGGCAGATGGGCCTCCACGTGGCCGCTCTGGCGAGCCCAGGCAGGAGGGCCTTTGGTCCCGGTTGGTAGCACCAACCGGGACCAATAAGCTTCCACGCGTCAGCATTTCAGGGGCTGTTTTTTTTTTTGAAAGGAGGTGGTTTAGGGGTTTTGGGGGTTAATTTAGGTTGTTATAGGTAGCTAATAGAGAGATGTGTCCTCTCTTATCTCCGTGCTACTGCTACTGCTATGCCTAAACATGACTTAGATTGAAGTGAGGCAACATGTGGTGCATGTCGAAAGTAATACTAATCCTAACTTGATCAAGTTTGGATTGTACTACTTTCGACATGCACCACATGCATGTTGCCTTCACTTCAATCCAATCCATGTCCATTTCACCCACAGATATATAATAACTCTTCATGCTCGCATCATGCATCATCACAATAACAAGTCCTACTAATCATCATCATACAACTTCTAGTCGTTATTAATAACAAGTCATACGATCATCATCCTGATAGTCATCGAACCAACCCTACTTAATTGTTCTTAGCACATGATCATCAGTATTATGCAGGACCTAAATACCCTATTTAAGGTAAAAGAGCATAAAACAATATAGACCCTGACTCTCCATCATGGAGAATGGAGATCATCCTGTCTCCAATTGTTGCGCGGCACTTCCTTTTGCTTCCAAGAACCTCCTTACGACTGTCCATACATTTTTTCCATTCTCTGATTAGCATGTCTCTACTTCTTTTAGAAATTCAGTATGGACAGTTGAGATTCGTAGGATGACCTGGATATATGTTCAAAACACGAAGGCTGCCATTCTGATACATCAAATGAGGCACACAATCCTCTGGGATTCTCTGTTGAAAAACGTAGTAATAACTTCATAGTTAGCAATGATGTACTAGTTTTAGAAGTATGCAAAAGATGCATGGATGTCGTAATAGTAAAAAATCTTACGAGGGTATCTCCATGGTAGTTACCGTAGTTCAACACGTGCACTAGTGGCACGTATTGACCATAATGTTGAGGAGTTTGATTGTAGATATTGTAATTCTCGAGATCAGTACAAAATCCGACCAGGTGATTTTTCTCCTGATAAGTTAACTCGGAGCCATCGGTATCGTGGGTTTTGTCTACCATGTTCCGCACATTGTTTGAACAATCAAAATAAGATGTCAATGGAAATAAGGTGTCAACTATTTTGAAATAAACAATATAAATTAGTTAATAATTAACTATGTTTGAGAAACTCACATAGCGGTAGAACTGGAGGCGTATCAACAAGGACCCAAATGTCCATATTGTCTTGGTCGATGTCAGGATCACCAAGATCCATGGTGACAAGCATACCCTCATCAAAACCATACATCTTGCAAAATGCTTCCCAATTTTTGCAACCAAAATGGGTTACGCTCTCAGCATTATACAGATTTACTTCAAAATCCACATCATGATGGGTCCTTAGGTGAATTTTCTTTGTTTCAAAATTTTCATGGTCTTCAAAATCCATCCTCTCCAAGACGTAGCGTCTTGCATGGCATGGGATAAGCTATACTCGAATTGTAAAAGATGAAAATTACACGTTGAAATAGTTGAAGTCATGCTTAATTACGAAAAAAAACACTTGTCGCCATTGCGTACCGTTTCAACATCGAAGGTCTCCTCGAGCTTAATGCTGAAGCGCCGATCATCGTCCAGGTGAGGCATGTCGCACAAACCTCGATCGTCGTGGCACCAGCCGCACTCCCCCGGGAGACTTTCGTCGCCCGATGACGACATTTCCTACGTTCATAATTCAAAGATTAAACTTGTACAATTAAATATATGTACTACAAAAACTAAATTAGATCATTATTATTCATCACGGGTTGACTATCGGTTTGTCGAGTCTTTTCTTGAAAATCCTCATCTCACGTGGTGTATACATTCGACCGTTGGTGATGGTCGCTCCTCCATTTGTCCCCGAGTGCATTACACCAAAATGTCTAGCACACGGGAATGAAGGAGAAGCGACCCCCACGACAACAGTCGGGATTCTTCGTCCTCTCATATATATATGGTGGAACTCTCCCTCACTGATTCCTCTCTGACATTTGTGACCGTCGATGATGGTAGCTCCTCCTTTCGTTCCCGAGTGCATTACACCAAATTGTCTAGCACACGGGAACGAAGGAGAAGCTACCCCACGACAACAGTCGGGATTCTTCGTCCTCTCACATATGGTGGAGACTCGACAGACTTAAAGTCAACCCGAAATACCGTTTAATTATCTTTCTAAAAAAGGATTTGGCTGGTCTCACCTCGAGGTCGGAGGGGGTCGGTGACGGGGACGACGGCGGGGATGATGGAGGGGGGCTCCTAGATTTCTGCGACAACAAAAACCCTATAAGCTATCGACTAATCATATGCATACGCCTTGCATAGTGCTTTCCAATTTTAGCATTCAAAGTAGGAGTAGTTTTCCAATTTGAGCATTCAATAAGCAAAACCAAATCGTAAAATAAAGTAGTATTCAAATTAGCATGCATTCAATTATAAGCAAAACTACATCATCTCTTCCGTCCGTACATCGTCGAATATTATCACTAATACACCTCGAATACTATCATACATATATATAGCATCGCTAGTACAGCTAGAACCGTAGCGCCCGACGGGTATCGACGCGGGCGGTGGACACCCAAAGGGAAGGAACCATCACAGGATCATAGCTCCAGTGAGATCCCTGAAGAACCTGCCAGGTATTGTCGAACCTGCCCTCCACCGCAACCATGTAGCGACGGACGTGCTCGTCCTCCTCGCTGACACGGTGACGTACCACCTCCGCGGTGTCCGGAAGCCTAGGCACCGTCACTGGCCCACGCGACCGCCACCAAACAAGGATCGGGTCAACGACGGGCTGGCTCCTCACCAACCTACGCCCCTCGGAAGGTAGCACCTCCCAATACCAGCCGGCGGAGCCCAGTCCCGGACATGGCCCCTCTGATCAAACCGGCCTCCTCCGCCGAGTCGACGACGAGGATGCGGGATAGGCATCGTCGACGTCGATGCGGGAATAATTGCTTAAACTAAAAAAAATAAACTATTTCTATTAATTTTCTTGCTAAAAATAAACTACTTCTATAGTAAAATAAAGTAGTTTTATTAAATCAACTAGTTCAACTACTAATTAAGCACTTACTATAAATAAAATAAAGTAGTACTTACTAAAAATAAACTACTTCTATATATAGTAAAATAAAGTAGTTTTATTAAATCAACTAGTTCAACTACTAAGCACTTACTATAAATAAAATAAAGTAGTACTTACTAAAAATAAACTATTTCTATATATAGTAAAATAAAGTAGTTTTATTAAATCAACTAGTTCAACTACTAATTAAGCACTTACTATAAATAAAATAAAGTAGTACTTACTAAAAATAAACTACTTCTATAGTAAAATAAAGTAGTTTTTATTAAAATCTATTTTTTCTTCTTCTCCTCTATTCCTTCTCCTTCTCCTCTTTTTCTTTTCTTCTTCTTCGTCCTCTTCTTATTTTTCTTCTTCTTCCTTCTTCCTCTTTTCTTCTTTCCTTAATTTCTTTCCTCGACGACCCTAACCCTAAACAGTACAACTAACTACAACGACTTCGCTTGCATACATATGAACAAATATGATCGATCATCTATGAACAATATAAAAACATCATATGATATATGAACAAAAAAATCGCATCTATGAACAAAAAAAATCATCTAATCATATATTTTTACGGCGGCCACGGCGGGGGGGGGGGGGCCAGGGCAGGGGCGTGGGGGCCGGGGCTCACTGGGGGGCGTCGGGGCAGGGGCGGCGCGGACCGGGGCGGTGACGACGCGGGGCGGCGCGACGACGGCGTCGCGGCAGGGACGACGCGTGCCGACGGCGTCGGGGCAGGGGCGTGCGCGGAGACGGCGTCGGGGCAGGGGAGCACGCGGCGATGGCGTCGGGGCAGTGGGAAGAAGAGCTGAACTGAAAATTTCACAAGTGTGGCTTATATAGACAGACCTTTGGTCCCGGTTCGTGGCAGCAACCGGGACCAAAGCACCCGTTTAGTCCCGGTTGGAGCCACCAACCGGGACCAAAGGTCGCTTTTTAGCAGCCCAAAGGGCGGGAAGCAGAGGCCTTTGGTCCCGGTTGGTGGCACAAACCGGGACTAAAGGGTGGGCATTGGTACCGGTTGGTGGCATGAACCGGTACCAATGCATACCTTTAGTCCCGGTTGGTGGCACAAACAGGGACTAAAGGCGTGCTGCCCGCATCACGGCACGAAAGTTTAGTCCCACCTCGCTAGCTGAGGGAGCTCGAGAGTGGTTTATAAGCCCCACTCCCGCTGCCCTCTCGAGCTCCTCTCAAATGCAGGCTTTCGGGCCTAAACACACTGTATCTGCCTGTGGGCCTATTGGGCCTTCTACGAGCCTGAATCCTGGCCCATGGGTGAGTTTCTAGTCGTATTCAGGTCGTGGTGGCCTAGTAGGTGGCTTTTTTCCCCAGTTTATTTCTTTTCTTTTTTGCTTTATTTATTTTATTTTGTTTCTACTTACAACAAAATACTTATTTATTTTATTTCTATTTTGTTTCTAATTACTTATTTATTTTATTTTATGATTATTCTTTTTGCTATTAAAGTTTCTAACAAAAAAGTTCTTTATGAAAATTCTTTTTCCTTTTAATGATTTTGAACAGAAAAAACTTTCATAATTTTAGTTACATCAATTTTATATAATTTTAGTTTCAGTAATACTAGAGGTTGCTTATAATGTTTTGAACAGAAAATACGTTGATAATTTTATTTATGTTATTATAGTTTATTTTATTTTGTTTCTACTTATATATTTTATTAAAGTTTATTTTATTCTATTTCTAATTACTTATTTATTTATTTTTATGATATTTATTATTTTCCATGCATTTACTCATTATTTTGAGCTATAAGACCCTGAAATTAAAAAGCACTACAAATGAACTCTGAAAAGGTTGAAAGTTGACATGGTATCATCATTTCACCCACATAGCATGTGCAAGAAAGTAGAGAGGGTTACGGCAAAAACTGGATGCACTTCGTGTACAAAACAGACAATCTCTTTCGAAGTATCAGGGTTTCATACGGAAACTCGTCTGTTACAAAGGGATTTCATTTTTTAGAACTTATTTGAACTCCATAGTTTTTCTGTGTTCAAAATGCACCATTCAAAGCCACATCATCAATTTTCAACCCTTTCTGACTTCATTTGTTGTTTTCCATGCATTTACTGATTATTTTGAGCTATAAGACCATGAAATTGAAAAGCACTACAAATGAACTCTGAAAAGGTTGAAAGTTGGCATGGTATCATCATTTCACCCACATAGCATGTGTAAGAAAGTAGAGAGGGTTACGGCAAAAACTGGATGCATTTCGTGTACAAAACGGACAATCTCTTTCGAAGTATCAGGATTTCATACGGAAACTCGTCTGTTACAACAGGCATTTCAAATGAACTACGAAAAGGTTGAAAGTTGGCATGGTATCGTGATAATAGTTGTGGAGAGAAAGTCTTCACTTTTTTCGCTTGTGTGCTTTGCTTATTGCGCCGTAACCATGGATAATCTTCATCGTTTATTAGGATGCTTGGGTCAGCCTTGACTTTGAAGGGAGGAATTTCATGAAACTTTTCATAATCTTCAGACATGTCTGTCTTGCCCTCCACTCCCACAATGTCCCTTTTCCCTGAAAGAACTGTGTGGCGCTTTGGCTCATCGTATGATGTATTCGCTTCCTTATCTTTTCTTTTTCTCGGTTTGGTAGACATGTCCTTCACATAGATAACCTGTGCCACATCATTGGCTAGGACGAACGGTTCGTCAGTGTACCCAAGATTGTTCACATCCACTGTTGTCATTCCGTACTGTGGGTCTACCTGTATCCCGCCTCCTGACAGATTGACCCATTTGCACTTAAACAAAGGGACCTTAAAATCATGTCTGTAGTCAAGTTCCCATATGTCCATTATGTAACCATAATATGTGTCCTTTCCCCTCTCGGTTGCTGCATCAAGGCGGACACCGCTGTTTTGGTTGGTGCTCTTTTGATCTTGGGCGATCGTGTAAAATGTATTCCCATTTATCTCGTATCCTTTGTAAGTCAATACAGTCGAAGATGGTCCCCTGGACAACGAGTACAGCTCATCACAAACAGTGGTGTCACCTCTGAGACGTGTTTCCATCCAACTGCTGAAAGTCCTGATGTGTTCACATGTAATCCAGTCGTCACACTGCTCCGGGTGTTTGGAGCGCAGACTGTTCTTGTGTTCATCAACGTACGGGGTCACCAAGGTAGAGTTCTGTAGAACTGTGTAGTGTGCTTGAGACCAAGAATGCCCGTCCCTGCATATTATTGAGTCCGCTCCTAGCGTGCCTTTTCCAGTCAGTCTCCCATCATACCCCGATTTAGGGAGACCTATCTTCTTAAGGCCAGGAATGAAGTCAACACAAAACCCAATGACATCCTCTATTTGATGGCCCATGGAGATGCTTCCTTCTGGCCTAGCACGGTTACGGACATATTTCTTTAGGACTCCCATGAACCTCTCAAAGGGGAACATATTGTGTAGAAATACGGGGCCCGGAATGACAATCTCGTCGACTAGATGAACTAGGACGTGTGTCATGATATTGAAGAAGGATGGTGGGAACACCAGCTCGAAACTGACAAGACATTGTGCCACATCACTCCTTAGCCTTGGTATGATTTCTGGATCGATCACCTTCTAAGAGATTGCATTGAGGAATGCACATAGCTTCACAATGGCTAATCGGACGTTTTCCGGTAGAAGCCCCTTCAATGCAACCGGAAGCAGTTGCGTCATAATCACGTGGTAGTCATGAGACTTTAGGTTCTAGAACTTTTCCTCTGGAATATTTATTATTCCCTTTATATTCGACAAGAAGCCAGTCGGGACCTTCATACTGAGCAGGCATTCAAAAAAGATTTCCTTCCCTTATTTGGTAAGAGCGTAGCTGGCAGGACCTTCGTACTGCTTTGGAGGCATGCCGTCTTTTTCGTGCAAACGTTACAGGTCCTCCCGTGCCTCAGGTGTATCTTTTGTCTTCCCATACACGCCCAAGAATCCTAACAGGTTCACGCAAAGGTTCTTCGTCACGTGCATCACGTCGATTGAAGAGCGTACCTCTAGCTCTTTCCAGTAGGGTAGGTCCCAAATACAGATTTCTTCTTCCACATGGGTGTGTGTCCCTCAGCGTCATTTGGAACAGCTAGTCCGCCGGGAGCCTTTCCAAATATTACATGTAAATTAGAGACCATAGCAAGTACGTGGTCACCGGTACGCATGGCGGGCTTCTTCCGGTGATCTGCCTCGCCTTTGAAATGCTTGCCTTTCTTTCGACATTGATGGTTGGTCGGGACAAATCGACGATGGCCCAGGTACACATTCTTCCTGCATCTGTCCAGGTATATACTTTCGGTGTCAGCTAAACAGTGCGTGCATGCGTGGTATCCCTTGTTTTTCTGTCCTGAAAGGTTACTGAGAGCGGGCCAATCATTGATGGTCACGAACAGCAACACCTTTAGGTCAAATTCTTCCCCCATGTGCTCATCCCACGCACGTACACCTGTTCCATTCCACAGCTGTAAGAGTTCTTCAACTAATGGCCTTAGGTACACATCAATGTCGTTGTCGGGTTGCTTAGGGCCTTGGATGAGAATTGGCATCATAATGAACTTCCGCTTCATGCACATCCAAGGAGGAAGGTTATACATACATAGAGTCACGGGCCAGGTGCTGTGATTGCTGCTCTGCTCCCCGAAAGGATTAATGCCATCCGCGCTTAAAGCAAACCATACGTTCCTTGGGTCACTTGCAAACTCAGCCCAGAACTTTCTCTCGATTTTTCTCCACTTCGACCCGTCAGCGGGTGCTCTCAACTTCCCGTCTTTCTTACGGTCCTCACTGTGCCATCACATCAACTTGGCATGCTCTTTGTTTCTGAACAGTCGTTTCAACCGTGGTATTATAGGAGCATACCACATCACCTTCGCAGGAACCCTCTTCCTGCGGGGCTCGCCCTCAACATCACCAGGGTCATCTCGTCTGATCTTATACCGCATACCGGGCATGCGTTCAAATCCTTGTACGCACCGCGGTAGAGGATGCAGTCATTAGGGAATGCATGTATCTTCTCCACCTCCAATCCTAGAGGGCATATGACCTTCTTTGTTGCGTACGTACTTTCGGGCAATTCGTTATCCTTTGGAAGCTTCTTCTTCAATATTTTCAGCAGCTTCTCAAATCCTTTGTCAGGCACAGCATTCTCTGCCTTCCACTGCAGCAATTCCAGTATGGTACCGAGCTTTGTGTTGCCATCTTCGCAATTGGGGTACAACCCTTTTTTGTGATCCTCTAACATGCGATCGAACTTCAGCTTCTCCTTTTCACTTTCGCACTTTTCCCTTGCATCAACAATGACCCAGCGGAGATCATCATCGGGCACATCGTCTGGTTCCTCTGGATCTTCAGCTTCCTCTTGATCTTTAGCTTCCCCCGTTGCAGCATCACCGTATTCAGGGGGCACATAGTTGTCATCGTCCTCTTCTTCTTTGTTGTCTTCCATCATAACCCCTATTTCTCCGTGCTTCGTCCAAACATTATAGTGTGGCATGAAACCCTTATAAAGCAGGTGGGTGTGAAGGATTTTCTTGTCAGAGTAAGACCTCGTATTCCCACAATTAGGGCATGGACAACACATAAAACCATTCTGCTTATTTGCCTCAGTCACTTCGAGAAAATTATGCACGCCCTTATATATAATTATGTGTGTCAAAAGTAAGAAAATTAGACAAATATCTATCTGAAGTAAGATTTTTTTTCTTTCAGAAAGAAGATAAGAACAAGAGGCTCACCACGGTGGTGCTGGCGACGAGATCGGCGCGGGCGATCGATGGTGGTGAAGATGAGGACGGGGCGTGACGGACCGCTAAACCTAGACAAATCTCGGAAAAAAATGGAGCTCGGAGGTCGAGCTTCGAGAGGAGAAAGCTTAACTAGTGTGGCTCGGGCATTTCATCGAACACCTCACATGCATAAGAGATGAGCTAGAGCACCCAAATGCCCTTCCTCGCCGGCCAGCAAAAAACAGAGCACTGTGGAGTGCTCTGCTCGCCGGCGATGGGGTATATATAGGCAACTCATTTGTCCCGGTTCGTGGCTGGAACCGGGACTAAAGGCCATCCTTCTGTCCCGGTTCCTGCCACGAACCGGGACCAATGGATGTGGGCCAGGAGCGAGGCTCATTGGTCCTGGTTCGTGCCAAGAGCCAGGACAAATGGGCCCAGACGAACCGGGACCAATGCCCACGAGGCCCCGGCCGGCCCCCTGGGCTCACGAACCGGGACAAATGCCTCCATTGGTCCCAATTCGTGGCAGAACCAGGACTAATGGGCTGGCCAGGCCCGAACGAAAACCCCTTTTTCTACTAGTGCATCTGGATCAGTGTCAAAACTTGCACCGACGTAACTCTTTACGACGAACCTTTTGTCACCTCCATAATCGAGAAACATATCCATATTCCACTAAGGATAATTTTGACCGCTGTCCAGTGATCTACTCCTAGATCACTATTGTACTCCCTTGCCAAACTCAGTGTAGGGTATACAATAGATCTGGTACACAGCATGGCATACTTTATAGAACCTATGGCTGAGGCATAGGGAATGACTTTCATTCTCTTTCTATCTTCTGCCGTGGTCGGGCTTTGAGTCTTACTCAACTTCACACCTTGCAACACAGGCAAGAACTCTTTCTTAGACTGTTCCAGTTTGAATTAATTCAAAATCTTGTCAAGGTACATACTCATTGAAAATCTTATCAAGCATCTTGATCTATCTCTATAGATCTTGATGCTCAATATGTAAGCAGCTTCACCGAGGTCTTTCTTTGAAGAACTCCTTTCAAATACTCCTTTATGCTTTCCAGAAAATTCTACATCATTTCTGATCAACAATATGTCATTTACATATACTTATCGAAAGGCTGTAGTGCTCCCACTCACTTTCTTGTAAATACAGGCTTCACCGCAAGTTTTTATAAAACTATATGCTTTATTCAACTCATCAAAGCGTATATTCCAACTCCGAGATGTTTGCACTAGTCCACAGATGGATCGCTGGAGCTTGCACATTTTGTTAGCACCTTTAGGATTGACAAAACCTTCTGGTTACATCATATACAACTTTTATTTAATAAATCCATTAAGGATTGCAGTTTTGTTATCCATTTGCCAGATTTCATAAAATGCGGCAATTGCTAACATGATTCGGACAGACTTTAAGCATCGATACGAGTGAGAAAATCTCATCGTAGTCAACACCTTGAACTTTGTCAAAAACCTTTTTCGACAAGTCTAGCTTTGTAGATAGTAACACTACTATCAGCGTTCGTCTTCCTCTTGAAGATCCATTTATTTTCAATGGCTTGCCGATCATCGGGCAAGTCAACCAAAGTCCATACTTTGTTCTCAAACATGGATCCCATCTCAGATTTCATGGCCTCAAACCATTTCACGGAATCTGGGCTCATCATCGCTTCCTCATAGTTCGTAGATTCGTCATGGTCAATTAACATGACCTCCAGAACAGGATTATCGTACCACTCTAGTGTGGATCTCACTCTGGTTGACCTACGAGGTTCGGTAGTAACTTGATCTGAAGTTACATGATCATCATCATTAGCTTCCTCACTAATTGGTGTAGGAGTCACAGGAACAGATTTCTGTGATGAACTACTTTCCAATAAGGGAGCAGGTACAGTTACCTCATCAAGTTCTACTTTCCTCCCACTCACTTCTTTCGAGAGAAACTCCTTCTCTAGAAAGGATCCATTCTTAGCAACAAATATCTTGCCTTCGGATCAGTGATAGAAGGTGTACCCAACAGTTACTTTTGGGTATCCTATGAAGATGCACTTCTCCAACTTGGGTTTGAGCTTATCAAGATGAAACTTTTTCACATAAGCATCGCAACCCCAAACTTTAAGAAACGACAACTTTGGTTTCTCGCCAAACCAAAGTTTATAAGGCGTCGTCTCAACGGATTTTGATGGTGCCCTATTTAACGTGAATGCAGCTGTCTCTAATGCATAACCCCAAAACGATAGTGGTAAATCGATAAGAGACATCATAAATTGCACCATATCTAATAAAGTACGGTTACAATGTTCGGACACACCATTACGCTGTGGTGTTCCAGGTGGCGTGAGTTGCGAAACTATTCCGCATTGTTTCAAATGAAGACCAAACTCGTAACTCAAATATTCTCCTCCACGATCAGATCATAGAAACTTTATTTTCTTGTTACGATGATTTTCCACTTCACTCTGAAATTATATGAACTTTTCAAATGTTTCAGACTTATGTTTCATCAAGAAGATATACCCATATCTGCTCAAATCATCTGTGAAGGTCAGAAAATAACGATACCCGCCGGGAGCCTCAACACTCATCGGATCGCATACATCAGTATGTATTATTTCCAATAAGTCAGTTGCTCGCTCCATTGTTCTGGAGAACAGAGTCTTAGTCATCTTGCCCATGAGGCATGGTTCGCAAGCATCAAGTGATTCATAATCAAGTGATTCCAAAAGCCCATCAGCATGGAGTTTCTTTATGCGCTTTGCACCAATATGACCTAAACGGCAGTGCCACAAATAAGTTGCACTATCATTACTAACTTTGCGTCTTTTGACTTCAAAATTATGAATATGTGTATCACTACAATCAAGATCCAACAAACCATTTTCATTGGGTGTATGACTATAGAAGGTTTTATTCATGTAAACAGAACAACAATTATTCTCTAATTTAAATGAATAACCGTATTGCAATAAACATGATCAAATCATATTCATGCTCAACGCAAACACCAAATAACATTTATTTAGGTTCAACACTAATCCCGAAAGTATAGGGAGTGTGCGATGGTGATCATATCAATCTTGGAACCACTTCCAACACACATCGTCACTTCACCCTCAACTAGTTTCTGTTCATTCTGCAACTCCCGTTTCGAGTTACTACTCTTAGCAACTGAACTAGTATCAAATACCGCGGGGTTGCTATAAACACTAGTAAAGCACACATCAATAACATGTATATCAAATATACCTTTGTTCACTTTGCCATCCTTCTTATCCGCCAAATACTTGGGGCAGTTCCACTTCCAGTGAATAGTCCCTTTGCAGTAGAAGCACTTAGTCTCAGGCTTAGGTCCCGACTTGGGCTTCTTCACTTGAGCAGCAACTTGCTTGCCGTTCTTCTTGAAGTTCCCCTTCTTCCCTTTTCCCTTTTCTTGAAACTAGTGGTCTTGTCAACCATCAACACTTGGTGCTTTTCTTGATTTCTACCTTCGTTAGCATCACGAAGAGCTTGGGAATCATTTTCGTTATCCCTTGCATATTATAGTTCATCACGAAGTTCTAGCAACTTGGTGATAGTGACTAGAGAACTCTGTCAATCACTATCTTATCTAGAAGATTAACTCCCACTTGATTCAAGTGATTGTAGTACTCAGACATTCTAAGCACATGCTCACTAGCTGAGCTATTCTCCTCCATCTTGTAGGCAAAGTACTTGTCAAAGGTCTCATACCTTTCGACATGGGCATGAGTCTGAAATACTAATTTCAACTCTTGGAACATCTCATATGCTTTGTGGCGTTTTCAAAACGTCTTTGAAGCCCCGATTCTAAGCCGTAAAGCATGGTGCACTAAACTATCAAGTAGTCATCATATCGAGCTTGCTAAACGTTCATAACGTCCGCATCTGCTCCTGCAATCGGTCTGTCACCTAGCGGTGCATCAAGGAAATAATTCTTCTGTGCAGCAATGAGGATAATCCTCAGATCGCGGATCCAATCCGCATCATTGCTACTTACATCTTTCAACTTAGTTTCTCTAGGAACATATCAAAATAAAACAGGGGAGCTAAACGTGAGCTATTGATCTACAACATAGACATGCTAATACTACCAGGACTAAGTTCATGATAAATTAAAGTTCAATTAATCATATTACTTAAGAACTCCCACTTAGATAGACATCCCTCTAGTCATCTAAATGATCACGTGATCCAAATCAACTAAACCATGTCTGATCATCACGTGAGATGTAGTAGTTTTCAATGGTGAACATCACTATGTTGATCATATCTACTATATGATTCACGCTCGACCTTTCGGTCTCCAGTGTTCCGAGGCCATATCTGCATATGCTAGGCTCGTCAAGTTTAACCCGAGTATTTCTGCATGTGCAAAACTGGCTTGCACCCGTTGTAGGTGAACGTAGAGCTTATCACACCCGATCATCACGTGGTTTCTCAGCACGACGAACTTTGCAACGGTGCATACTCAGGGAGAACACTTGTACCTTGAAATTTTAGTAAGGGATCATCTTATAAATCTACCGTCGAACTAAGCAAAATAAGATGTATAAAAGATAAACATCACATGCAATCAAAATATGTGACATGATATGGCCATCATCATCTTGTGCCTTTGATCTCCATCTCCAAAGCATCGTCATGATTTCCATCGTCATCGGCATGACACCATGATCTCCATCATCTTGATCTATATCAATGTGTCGTCACATGGTCGTCTCGCCAACTATTGCTCTTGCAACTATTGCTATCGCATAGCGATAAAGTAAAGCAATTATTCGGCGCTTGCATCTTATGCAATAAAGAGACAACCATAAGGCTTTTGCCAGTTGCCGATAACTTCAACAAAACATCATCATCTTATACAACAACTTATATCTCGACCATATCACATCACAACATGCCCTGCAAAAACAAGTTAGACGTCCTCTACTTTGTTGTTGCAAGTTTTACGTGGCTGCTACGGGCTGAGCAAGAACCGTTCTTACCTACGCATCAAAACCACAACGATAGTTTACCAAGTTAGTGTTGTTTTAGCCTTCTCAAGGACCAGGCCTAGCCACACTCGATTCAACTAAAGTTGGAGAAACTGAAACCCGCTAGTCACTTGTGTGCAAAGCACGGCGGTAAAACCAGTCTCGCGTAAGCGTACGCGCAATGTCGGTCCGGGCCGCTTCATCCAACAATACCGCCGAACCAAAGTGTGACATGCTGGTAAGCAGTATGACTTATATCGCCCACAACTCACTTGTGTTCTACTCGTGCATATAACATCTACGCATAAAACCTGGCTCGGATGCCACTGTTGGGGAACGCGGTAATTTCAAAAATTTCCTACGCACACGCAAGATCATGGTGATGCATAGCAACGAGAGGGGAGAGTGTTGTCCACGTACCGTCGTAGGCCGAAAGCGGAAGCGTTAGCACAACGCGGTTGATGTAGTCGTACGTCTTCACGATCCGACCGATCCAAGTACCGAACGTACGGCACCTCCGAGTTCAGCACACGTTCAGCTCGATGACATCCCGCGAACTCCGCTCCAGCAGAGCTTCACGGGAGAGTTCCGTCAGCACAACGGCGTGGTGACGGTGATGATGTTGCTACCGACGCAGGGCTTCGCCTAAGCACCGCTACGATATGACCGAGGTGGAATATGGTGGAGGGGGGCACCGCACACGGCTAAGAGATCAAGAGATCAATTGTTCTGTCTAGAGGTGCCCCCTGCCCCCGTATATAAAGGAGGGAGGGACAGGCCAACCCTAGAGGGGGCGCGCCAAGTGTGGGGAGTCCTACTAGGACTCCCAAGTCCTAGTAGGATTCCCCTTTCCTTTCCGGAGTAGGAGAGAAGGAAAGAGGGGGAGAGGGAGAAGGAAAAGGGGGCTGCACCCCTTGTCCAATTTGGACCAGAGGGGGGGGCGCGCGCCTCCTTCCTTTTGGCCTCTCTCCTCTATTCCCGTATGGCCCAATAAGGCCCAATACTTCTCCCGGTGAATTCCCGTAACTCCCCGGTACTCCGAAAATACCCGAATCACTCGGAACCTTTCCGATGTCCGAATATAGTCGTCCAATATATCGATCTTTACGTCTCGACCATTTCGAGACTCCTCGTCATGTCCCCGATCTCATCCGGGACTCCGAACTACCTTCGGTACATCAAATCACATAAACTCATAATATCGATCGTCACCGAACTTTAAGCGTGCGGACCCTACGGGTTCGAGAACTATGTAGACATGACCGAGACACGTCTCCGGTCAATAACCAATAGCGGAACCTGGATGCTCATATTGGCTCCCACATATTCTACGAAGATCTTTATCGGTCAAACCGCATAACAGCATATGTTGTTCCCTTTGTCACCGGTATGTTACTTGCCCGAGATTCGATCGTCGGTATCTCAATACCTAGTTCAATCTCGTTACTGGCAAGTCTCTTTACTCGTTCCGTAATACATCATCCCGTAACTAACTCATTAGTTACAATGCTTGCAAGGCTTATAGTGATGTGCATTACCGAGTGGGCCCAGAGATACCTCTCCGACAATCGGAGTGACAAATCCTAATCTCGAACTACGCCAACTCAACAAGTACCTTCGGAGACACCTGTCGAGCACCTTTATAATCACCCAGTTACGTTGTGACGTTTGGTAGCACACAAAGTGTTCCTCCGGTAAACGGGAGTTGCATAATCTCATAGTCATAGGAACATGTATAAGTCATGAAGAAAGCAATAGCAACATACTAAACGATCAAGTGCTAATCTAACGGAATGGGTCAAGTCAATCACATCATTCTCCTAATGATGTGATCCCGTTAATCAAATGACAACTCATGTCTATGGCTAGGAAACATAACCATCTTTGATCAACGAGCTAGTCAAGTACAGGCATACTAGTGACACTCTGTTTGTCTATGTATTCACACATGTATCATGTTTCCGGTTAATAGAATTCTAGCATGAATAATAAACATTTATCATGATATAAGGAAATAAATAATAATTTTATTATTGCCTCTAGGGCATATTTCCTTCACGTCCCACTTGGGACACAATGCCCTGCTGCTTCCCATGCCCTACTCCTCCTCGGAGGAGTCCGCGACCTGTCCGTTGCTGGAGCCGGTGAACGTGAGGTTGATGATGGACGTGGACGGTCCATCATTGTCGGCCGGTCACATGCGCCCAAAAGTTGGACGGCGGCGGCTAGGACGCGCAACTGGTGGCCGCGTCAGTGTTTGGCTGCGATGAAACTTCGTTGCGAGTGCATGAGCGCCCTCATAGAGCGTGCGCTGCTCCGCAACGAAGTTCGGGTTCACCGCCACCATGGCGGCCATGGCCTCCTTGTTTGCGCGCTCGCCGTAGATTTGGTCCTCCACCATTCGTGTGCTACTTGAGAAGGAACGGGTTGTACCTCTACTCTTCATGCGCCTGCCGGAACACCGACAGAGGAGCCCGCACAGGCCACTCCTCCTCGGCCATGTCGGTGTCGTAGTGCGCCTGCTCCATGCTCAGGTCAGCATGCACCAGCGCGAACTCCGGCGTCGTGGCGTCATCGGAGATCTTGGGATAGCTGGCCGGCACGCCCTGCTCGATCCGCCTGGCACGACGGGACAGCCAGGCGGCTTCAAGGGCGGCTACCTGATGCTTCATCTCCGGCGACAGACTTTCTGACAAAGCGTTCCCGCTTGCGGTCATGGTTCATTTGGAGCAAAGGAGTAGGATGTATTGTAGTGTGGTAGCCAGGTGTGACCTTCTTTAAATAGCGGATTCCGGTGAGGACAAGCGTCCGGGTGCCTCAATAGGTGATGCCGGAGTTGGTTCCTCGGCTGGCGAGCCTGCTTAATGGCGGCATACGGACGAACAGGCATTGAACGGGCGTGGTAGATATATGTCCCGTCTCGTGCAGCAAACGTCGCTCTGGCATTTAACAGGCACAGACACCGGGGACGCGGCGTCGGCACTCTAAAATGACATGAATGCACGGGCAGCTGGCACCGGGTGGAAACGCACGCGGGCGAGGGTGGAGCGTCTTGGGTGGGCCAGAGCGATCAGACGAGGGTGCGGCAGCAGTCCGAACGCCCGCAAAGTCCCCCTCCCCCATTTGTCTCCGGGTTGCAGGGGAAAACATGTTCGAATCGCCGAGCGGATCGATACAGGCCTACGTTGGATGACATAACATGTCCGGACCACGCGATCCGGGCGTATTCAGGCGGTTTGAGGGTCGGCGTTGGAGATTCATTAAGCTAGGCTATGCAACACCTCCATATTTGATGCCATTCTTACAACATCTATAATAGTATACGCATGGCAAGGATGATAAGTGTGACGACCAATGATAGAATATGGTAAATGTACTATCTATAATATATTATGGACATGTTTTTCCAGCCAAAAATTTCATGGGCTCTTCATCCAGTTTTTCCAGGGCGCTCCAAGCGATGATACCGACGATGATCCAATCATTGTTGATTAGATAGCCTCTCTTAGTATTAAGCACACTTTCATTAACTTGTGCATGAAGCTAGGAAGTGTAGGTAGGAGTGTGTACTTCTCTCTCTACCAAGTTTATGTCGCGTCCACGCAATTTGAGATTCAAAATTAGACCGTAAATGTGACCAATGAAATGTGGTTTCCATGATAGAAATTTAAATATATTGACTTTGTATTCGAGAAAAGTCTTCAGTTGTATAATTGATGACCAAAGTTAAAATCTCAAATGCGAAGGCACTTGATTGAATGTAGATAGTTTTTTTTTTTTAATGTTAGGAATGTAGTAGATAGTACATGTCATTCATGGGAGTGAATATGGAGGCAAGAGTGAGGGCCATGCTTGATTGCTTGGCTGTAAATGGACCACGCGTGAACAAAAAGGACGGATAGAGGATAAATTAAGGAAACATATATAGTTGGATGGTGATGATGCATGCATGATTGGTAGCTGCATGGCCTTGTCTGGCGTCTGAGATCATGCATAGATCTGGTCAGATGTGCAAGGAAACAAGAGAGAGGTGCATGCGCTGTCGAGCGCACATTGAACGTTAGGCACGCACTGCAGGTACTACTCATATCTTGACATGGAAATAGGAGTCTAGCGAGCTAGCAAATGGATCCATCAATAGGCGTAGCTCGTGAGCACTGCAGGAGACATCGGGAATGCTTGCCTGCTGCCAGCCTACGTATAATCGTACATGCATGCACGTGCATGGACCCGGCTGACTACAGAACACGTAGGTACTGAAACGGCCATTGCTTGTTCCCCACTCCCCTGGAAACCCATGTGATCAACAGTTAGGGCTTACTTTAATTTGAAGATATTCTATAGGTTTTTTTGAGGATTGAAATTTTTAAGAATTTTTCTACGTTCATCCTTTGATTCATAGGATTAGATCCTATTGAAACTTTTTCTACAGAATTTTTTGTCCTACGTTTCATGGAAAATATAACATATACTCTAGCATTTTTCTACACTTATTCTATTTTTTCTGTGGCATTAAACACTCATTACTAATCCTATAAGATTTAAGTGGGCATATCACTCCAATCCTATACTTTTCATATTCCCATGTTTTCAGAATCATGTGAATCAAAGAGGCCTTTATTAGGGATAGAGTAGGAGCAAAACTATTTTTGGACCAGTCGCTTCGTTTTGAGCAGTCCGATGCAATACCTACGGCTAGGCCATCTTCAAACTCATGCCTTCCTTGTTCATCTTCTTCCCAAACCCTCCCACTGACACCCAGCCGAACCGCCAGCCTTGCCGACCCGTCCTCCCCTCACCGTCGCCCAGCGCTGTGCTGACACCTCCCGGGCCATTCCTCTAAGTTAATAAACCGCTAAATTTGTCCGTCGAGCATGCACCCACCTTCCCACCCGAACTGGCAAATCAGGCTCGCCTTCCCCGGCTGCTGCCGGCTATTGCTCGCTCCTGGCCGAAGCCTTGCCGGTGTCCCAGGGCCTCGCTACCGCACGCCGCGACGCCGCTATCGATGGCCATGGTGCTCTGCCGCACGTTCTTCTTTCTTCCCATCAAAATAGACAGACCAAATTCAGTTTTCAGGCAGCTTACTTCACAAAACTGAAGTAATTAACTGGACAAAACCTCTTACAAGTGTTAGTTATCTTATGTAAGATGTCAACAGCCTCTATGCGTTTTTTATTACGTTCTCGCGTGGAACACCAACGTTATCACACTGCAGATCATGGTACCTGTTACTGAGAAGTGACAAGTCAGGGAGGGTCGCCTAGATAGATAGATTGCCACCCAGTCAGGAGGCATTACCTCGACATATGTCAAGCTTAATTTGTACCACCTGCAAAGAGTGCTGAATCAATCCACCGTAATGTAGGTAAATGCTATTATTGCCAAAAAAGTGACTGCTTTACAGGCCGGCTGTAGTAAATTAAGCCTCCTTCTCCCATTGTCATCGGTCGATCTTCTCTCGTGGATGTACGGACGGATGCTTTTTATATACATCAATTACATGAGCTAATTGTCAGTTTCGAAGTGCTGAAACCTCACCAAATATAAGTTGAACTACAAAAACATCTTATATTTTCATAGAGGTAGTACTTAGGGCATCTCCAACCCGGACCCATAAATTTCCTCCCACGTCCGTCCACTGACAATGAGAACCAGTACGCGGACACGGATGCAGGAGGTGGCCATCCAACACTGCCTACATACATTTCAAGCTGGGTTTCAACTAAGCGAACAAAATTCATGCAAACCGGCCGATACTCATCAAAGTTTGGATAGAAAATAGTGCAAATCATCCATACATAGCATGCAAATAAGTCTAGTACAACAATGTCTTAAATTCGACGAGATTAACCGGATGTCCAATAAGTTTTCATCAATGGATCATGTCGTCCCACACATACTACCCCATCAGCTTCATCCAATAGTATGTGTATGTAAATGGCCGTCTCTCTGTCCTGTGGTACATCACTGCAGCGCATGTGGGCTACATAATGTGTAGACCAACATTGAGTGAATGAATGATTGAACAAGTTGAGCAGGAAGAAGCAAACTTACGATCTGCTCCTCTGGCGCGCGCAATGGTCACCTTGCCTCCAGCTGACTAACCACGTGACAAAACTTGGTGACGATGGTCTGGATGGCATACCAGCGATACAATAACGACCCCATATTGCGTTCCTGAATGGTGTGCATGTCGTAGGGCGCAATATACTTTCGTGCGTGAAACGATTCATGCACTCGCTGCCAGAAGGTCCCCCCCTCTGCTCCTGGCTACGAAATCTGCATATATGACCAACACGCATCGCACACCAGCTCGTCCTCCATGGTCGAGTACCCTGCCATCCTTCGTACTCTGAAAAACGACATGGCATCCGAAATTAAGCTAAATGGCATTTGGCCGAACACCTGCCGGGCGTGGTATCCGCCATGGAGGTCGCCGACAGGGGCGGCGGAGTGTACCCAGGTACAAATGGCTCCAGGGTGGACAGCGCCGTCGTAAAAGGTGTGTGGGCGGTCGGTGCTGGTTGCGGACATCCAGCAATGTCTCTGTGGCGGTCGAAGAGGTACAACGACGGCGACGGAGGTGGAGGGTGTGGATGCAAAGCAATGGGGAGATGGGGTGAAGTGGAGGGAAATGGTACCGGGAGGGGGAATTTAATGGGCCTCAGGTGTCTGAGTCCTACGTGGCAGCGGTCCGGACTTCCGCAACCACCCCCCTCCCCCCCCCCCCAACTTTGTCTCCACTTTGTGGGAGAAAGCGTGTCCGGATCACCGAGCACACCGATACAGGACCACGTTAGATGACACAACACGTCCGAACCTCGCAATATGGATGTATGCGGGCGGTTTGAGGGTCCGCATTGAAGATGCCCTTACTACATAGTCTCCCTGTCTCAAACTACATACAATCAGCAGCAGCTACCTAGCTTGAGCTAGGCAACTAGCTAGGTTGCCGACATAGTACGGTACAATACTGGAAAAGAAAACACACATCCACAGCCACTGTCACCCACTGTATACAATCATCCATATTATTATTCACTCGTCAATAAGGAGGGGCAGTATTTGTAGGGTTTCTTTTGAACAACTTTGTTCTCTGGGACCACCGGCTATCAAGTCAGCATGCCACGCCTACTACTGTCGAGCAAGAGGGTAAGATCAACCAGTTTAGGGCCAATTTGATAATCGAGGGAGAGAATGTGTATTAACTATTAATGTACAAAGTTAGAAAAACAAATATGTTACATGAGTATTTCCTTAAAAAATATAATTCGAGCAGTAGTAAATAACAAATGGCGAAGCTAAGCCGAGCAGGTGGCTAGTATCATTTTGACTACACTCGGTTGCACTTTTCATTGGGTTCATATGCCGCCCCTCACGATAATGCATGCTTTGTGGACAGCATCTAAATGGACCAAGGATCTCCGCTGCAATAAAAAAAGGCGTTGTGCTTTCTCCACAAATAACTCTCATATGCATTGTTCATTGTAAACGTTTCCACAAATCTTTGAGTTTCATACAAATAAATACATCATGAACATATAAATTGTGCGTCTTGAACGTTTTCACACGCTATTTACAACTGTCCTTTTTTGAACTAGAGTTTTCTTCCATAGATCATTAAGAAACTTGAGCATATTCGGTTACACAAAAGAAAAGTGCTGCCTCGATCGACAGTGGATGCATGCATGCATGGGAGAGCAACGGGAACACATCCGTCGTTGCTTCTCCTACCATATGCATGCATGTGCACAATATATTTAAATTATTCACTAGCTATCCACTCATGCAGGCGCATATTTCCTACGCGACTCATACATGGGTATTAATTAATTACGACGATTTTGATCAACTGAAACTTGGCCGGTGTGGATCAATATTCCGGTTGGTAGGTTTTGCCGATCTTGAAATCGGTGGAGAAGACCTCGTCGAAGACGTTCTTCATGCCATTCTTGGACAAGAAGCGGAAGTTGAAGGGGCCAACCAGCGGCTTGGAGCACGAGACCTCCCACACGTCGCCCTTCTTGGTCAAGGGCTGCCACTCCTCTGAGCCGTGCTGCCGGAGCTCCACCTCTGACAGGCTGTCGTTTGGCCTTGTGTAGTCGATCTTCAGCGCCAGCTTCTTTTTGTCGGACCCCTTCTGCACCGTCAACTTCACTTTCACGGCCATCGCGCCGGCGAACAGCGCCGCCAGCACCACCACCGTGAGCATCCTCGAGGAGGAGGCCATCTTCTCGGTTGATCCAAGAGATTTGATTGCTGTTATGTGTATGTAGCTGGTGGTGCGAGCTGTGTCTGTGTGGATTCTAATGGATGAACTGCCTGGTATTTATGGGCGGAAGAGAGCGCGCGACCAGCGGCGCTCCGGCGATCTCGCTGGCTGGCTGTGGCCGGGCTTGTCCGCTGATGCGTATGCGGCCCGGCGCCACCATCGGAGGAATGAAATTCAGAAGCCGTGCATGCTTAGTTGGGCCAAATCGGTCCAACTAATATGACAAGACACTATGACAAGGTCCTCTGATTCTAAATACTCGCGTACTAATAATCAACACTACTTTGTAAATTCTTCATTTCTAAATATGAAACAAAATTTGGAACACGGCTATGAACATGCGAACATATATAACCAGATAAATAGAGCAAGTACCACGCAACAATTCAACACAAAAGACTATATCTTGCTTATTGCGACTTGCGAGTGATAGAATGCGCTCGCCTACAGACCTCCCACAAGTCAGTTGGCCCAACAAGTTTTTTTTGAGGGGTAGTTGGCCCAACAAGTGCTTTTCCTTTTCACCCACGCTCTCCTCGCTGTAGTGTGCTGGGTTTTTTTCCTCTTCATGCGAGCCTTCTCACAGGTCTTGTATGTCGGTTTTCTTTTTCTTTTTCTTTATATTTCTTGTTATCCGTTTAATTTTCTATCTTTTTCAATTTCCCTTCTTATCTTTTTTCAATTTATTTATTCGTTCTTTTTATTATATTTCTCATATCATTTTTTTTCCTTCTTCCTTTTCATTTATTTTTTCCTTTACATTTCGATCATGTATTTCTTATTAATTTGTCATATTTTAGTTTTTCAGCTTATAATATATTGTTCAATAATAACATAAAAAGTATACAGTCAACTTTGTTTTAAAACATAATGTATTTTAAGAATTTTCATCATGTACTTCAGAAATGTTCATCGTGTATTTAAAAAATAATTATGATGTATTAAAAAAACCTCCACCATGTAATTTCATTAAAAATCTCCCGCCTATTAAAAATGTTCAAAGTTTACTGCAAGAAAGAGTTAGATTGTATTTCAAAATATTTACCATCTAATGTTCATAGTCATACTAAAATGTTTGATGTGTATTTGAAAAAGTTTGGGGTGTATTTCAAAGATGTCCATCACGAATTTAAAAATTTTCATCATGTAATTCAAAAATTCCTTGTGTATCTCATAAAGTTCATCATGCATTTAGAAAATGTCCAGATTCTATTAAAAATGGTTGTCGCCTATTTTGAAAATGATGTATCTTAAAAATTAGTCATTGTATATTCTAAAATGTTTTTCTTGGATTTAAAAAAATTATTGTGTATTTTTGAGGATTTCATTATAGAGCATTATTTTTCAATATGGGCCACTCTTTAAATTGCACCAACAATATTTAAAAGTATGTGACCACATATTAAATACATGAATAAAATGTAAAAACTCAAAATACTTAAAATATTTCATATAAAAAATTTGAAAACAAAAATATGAAAATAAAACCCAAAAGGGCAAAAAAAAAAAGGCGTGTCTCGCCTGTGCTTTGAGAGACAGCCGCCTCATACTAGTGAGCACGATCAATATGCAGCGCTACAGGGAAGTCTGACTGAGTGCTCACTAAGAGCTAGGCATAGACGCGCACACGAGGTACGGATCCTGCTTGGCGCGTAGGTCGCCAAGTAACAACCAAATTCTTTTGAGACAAACATGGCGACCAAATTTGTACCCCCAGCTCCCTACTACGTACACTTGGGCTGGCCCAAATGGCTATTACCCGTTTTTGGAAGGTCCTGGAACCTTCCCCGACCAGTTTGATTTCTTGTTCTTTCTTTATATTTTTTGTGCTTTCTTTATTTATTTTGTTTCCTTTCGTTTTTATTGTATTCATGTTCCTTTTTTTCATTTTTCATTTTCATTTTTCCTTTCTTCCTTTCTTTTCCACATCATTTCGCGAACTTCTATCAAATTCATGAACATTTTTGGATATCTCAAATATTCTCTGAGATCATGAACATTTTTCGAATTTGCAAAGATTTTTGTTGAAATCATGAATATTTTTTGCAATCATTAAATTTCTTTACAAATTCATGAGCATTTTTTAGATCATGATCATTTTGCGAACTCACGAAGATTTTTCTAATCAGTGTACATTTTTTGATCCACAAATGTCGTTTAAAATATGGGAACATTTTTTGGTTTTCATAAATTTTATGGACATATTTTGAATTTTATAGCACTATTTGAAAAGGTTAATAGTTTTTCAAAAATTGAGTACATTATTTTATTTCCCAAACATTCTTTTCAGAAAATGAACATTTTTTAATGTGCCAATATTTGGTCAATCCGTAAAAAAATTTGAATTAGTGAACAATTTATGATTTCCCAACATTTCCAAATAGTGAACATTTTACAATAATAAATGAGCAAGAAAAAACATATATTATTGTGGGGGGGGGGGGGGGGATAAAACATGTGTGATAGAAATGTATGAATCAGAGACAAAGAAACGAAAGCGAGCTGGTTAAAAAGCAGCAAGCGAGCGAGAATTGTGCCAGCCCAAGTAGTGATGTCAGACTCCCCCACCCTGTGAATTCCATCGTTTTTCGCCTCGCATGTCGCATATCCTGCAAGGCAAATCCGGTTTGAGTCAAATAGGCTCCCTTCTGCACAGACGAGCTAGGCAATCACTTCTGGTTGGCCGACCCATATAGCTAGCGTACACGATAAAGTTTATGTAGGATTTTCAACTGTTTTAGGAACCTTCTAGATTGTTCTAGTCTGTTTTTCTTTACCCTTTTCATTTTCTATTTTATTTGTTTCAAAAATGTTTGAATTTTGAAAAACATTCAGATTTTTTAAAAAGATCATAATCATCAAAAAGTGTAAGCGTATCCAAAAAATGTTCCCATGAAAAAAATGCTTGGGAATGTTATAAACAAGGTCAAATTAAAAAAGTTTACAATATTTGATATATCTTCATGTTTAATAATGTTCATACTTCTCATGAAATGTTCCTCAAATGTTTTACAAAATTATATTTTTCGAATAATATCAACAAAGTTGATAAGTTGGTTGCAATTTTTACAAAAAAACATGCAGATTTTAAGAAAATGTCCAGGTTTTTATAAAAGTAAGTTTACAAAACATTTTTAAAATGCACGTTTTTAGAAAAGTTCTCAATAGTTTTAGAAAATTTTCATTTTTTTAAATCACAGACTTTATGGGAAGCGAAATATAAAAACGATTGAAAAAACCCGCAGAAAATAAAAATCAGACGCTATAGGCCTTGTCATCGCTACAGTGGTCGGCTCGCTGTAGCACTTCGTAAATGCGCCTGCTCGGCCTGTGACACCCCCTATGCGTTTTGCGTCCCACCTACAGGGCTATTTCTGGCACAATGCGAGACCTATCGTCGCCTCCTCTATGGACTGGTCCATCTAAACGGTTTGGGAAGGTTCTGATATACCGATTTGGGTCGGTTTTAGCGTCTTCCATGCAATTGTTTTTCTTGTTCCATTTTTCTGTGTTCTTTTCAATGACCTTCTTCGGGTTTTCTCTTTCTCTTTTCCCTCTCCTTTTTTCCAAAATTTGTCAATCATTTTCAATACACCTTATCCATTTTTAGTATACATGTCTAACATTTTTTTGGTACACGTTCAACATTTATCAAAGACATGATGATCATTTTTTATATGCATATTTGAACATTTTTTCCAATCAATGTTAAACTCTTTTAGATATGTATTGAACATTTTTTTGAACTGTATAGTTTATTTAAAACTGCGTGAATATTTTCTATATTACACAAACATTTACTTCAATCAACACGAACTAATTATTGAAAAAGTGTGACCATTTTTCTTAAGGTCACGAACATTTTTTTGAATGGTATGAAATGTTTTTTCAAAATTATATGAACATTGTTTTACATTGAATTATTTAAAATGATATTTTTGTAATATCCGAACATTTTTTCTGCATGGTGCAGAACTGCATTTAAGATTGCAGGAGCTCTTTTGGACATTGTTTTAATAATATTTCAAAATTTCATGTAATTTATTTTGAAGCACACAAAGATTGTTTAAATGTTATTATTTTTTTAATGCTATCAATATTTTCTAAAGTTGTGCCGACATTTTTTTACACCACGTGAACATTTTAAAAATGTGCGATGAACAATTCTAAAAGTTTAAGTAAATTAGTTATAAAATATTTATATTTTGCCATAATAAATCAAAAGTAAAAAAGGGAAATATGAAAAATAAGTGGAAAAACAAAACAAGTGAAAGGTTTAATGTTAATAACAACTAACGGGCCGCCCCCCTACAACCTCGCATAGATGCGAAACGGACGCCACCCTCGCAGCGGGACGAGACATATTGCTTCCCCGATTGAAACCCAACACATGTGTGCTTTTTGTTTGGGCTGGCCAGTATGAATATATACAAGGGCACTGATAGGCGCCGGCGCACCAGCCGAACGGTTGGGCCGGTCAAGCCCCAGCCACCCGATACATACTTTTTCAACCGTTTGATTGCTTTGTTTGAAAAGTCAAACACGCACACGAAAACAAGAAAAAAAAAAGGCAGCGTGCGCACATGCCAGATCCCGTGCGCTCGCCGACGGCCCGCACTTGTCCTCGTCTTCCCAAGGTTGCTTGCCACCCTCGCCACCGCGCCCGTCACCCGCGCTTGCCTGCCGCTCGACCGTCGCTCGTGCGCGACACTTGCCTCAGCTGCCTCTGCTCGCATGGTTGCAACTCGAATATAGGAGGGTTGAAGCAAAAAGACTTGCCGGTTCCAGCAAAAATAATGATGGTTCCACCAAAAATCTCAGCAGTAGAAAAACTTCAGGAGTCGTTTGTAGCAAATAAAATTAGCTAGTTCCACCAAAAAGAAACGATGGTTTGAACAAAAAAGCATGCCGCTTCAAACAATTGTTTGCTGGTTCCAGCAAATTACATGACGTCGTGATGTGTCATGTAAATGGATGTAGCAATTGAGAACATTGGTTGTAGCAAAAACTCAAACGGTGGTAGCAAAAAAAGTGATGCACTCGTTCCATCAATAAAACATGGTAGCAACAAAATTGATTGGTTCCAGCAAAAAACAAAGATGGTGGTAGCAAAAATGTACACTGGTTGTACCAAAAGCAAATGACATGGTTGCAAAAATTTGTGTTGGTTCCATAAAAAAAACGAACACAATGGTAGCAAAATAATTGATTGGTTCCAGCAAAAACTGAAGATGGTGGTAGCAAAATTGTACACTCGTTGTACCAAAAAGCAAATGACATGGCAGCAAAATTTTGGATTGGTTCCATCAAAAAGAAAACATGGTGGTAGCAAAATGGGACGCTGGTTCCAGCAAAAAATATGGTCGTCGCCATCCTCACCGGTCGTTGTTCGCTATCGCAGCAAAATGGGATGCCGGTTCCAGCAAAACAGAGAGCTGGTTCCAGCATTTTTGCCGGTCGGTTGCAGCACATGTCGTCGCCGTGGACGTCGCCGGGCGTAGCAGGGACAGTCACCGGTTCCAGCATCCTCGCCGGGTGGCCTCGTCATCTCCAACACACGGTTGCAGCACATGGTATGCAGCCCCCAAAACGCCGGCCGGCGTGGTCGTAGCTTTGGCCGTAGGTGCGCGGTGCGGCTCGGCCTGTTGTAGTATCGCTGGCCGCCGTCTCCAGCAACCGTGGATGTCCTTCCCCACGGTAGCCGCTCGCCCCGGCTCCCGTAGCAGCACCTCCGCCTCCCTTCCTTCAGAACGGTGTGATCCGCAGCCACTAGAGCAGTGGATTTGGTTGCGTTAGAGATCAACGGAGGAGCAGGATTAGGTGAGGAGTGGATATTGGAGAGGAAATCCAGAGAAAGGGGATCCACGCTACTGTTATTTTGGGGAGAAAGAGTGATAGAGGAAGGATGCGTAGATGGAAATGAGGTGAAATGAGTGGTGGAGCTCATAGGTGAAGAGATAAGGCACGACACAGGCGGTGGATGGGGCCCGTGACGTGTGGAGGAGAAAAGAACGAGTAGCTGCGCGAGAGAGCGGTGTGACCGGCCGAAGATTCGGCCGGCACGCCGATTTTAAACGTTTCCCTATATACAATGAGTTGAGCGGACTATGTGTGCAAGGGTCATGTTGTAACGTTAGAACTCAGATGATTAGGTTCCATGTGCCGAAACCAACCCATCGGGTTTAAGTCTTAGACTTGCACTGATGGTGGCATTTTTCTGAATTTATTTTAGGCCTTCCGGCGATGTGTGTGCAGTGGGAAGAGACATTCCCGTCAGCTACGAAGGTGTCTGTGGCAACTTTGTCAATCTCAAGATGTTGTGCAGGCTAAGTATCTCGATGGTGCTCATAGGGGTAATGTGTGCATCTATGCGTTCACAGGGTTGAGTATATATGCGTGAATACAGGGGACTGGCAGGTTGCCCCACCACCGGGCAGCATAGTGACTGGTAGGTTGTCCCCCATTAGTGTCGACCATTGTCGAGGACTACCAGTTCCACCTTATTTTCCATCTAGTGCAACCAAGTACCTCAAATACATACTACACATGCAACACAAAAGTTACATAGTACTAAATAGGTAACCTAGCCTACTTCTACTCAACATCGAAGATGTAGACGATCTTCGTGTCGACGATACCGGATGGACCTGCCTCTTGGTGGATGGCCGCTCCCGCAGCTCCAGGTCCTTGTTGGACTCCATGTTCGTGGAGAGTGCATCCTGTAGCGAACGTGCTATGCAACAAAAATTTGATGCTAGATGATCAAACCCAGGAACACTATGAAGATGGAGGGTAACGATCAGGCTCACCGACGGTATAGGGTAGCGGAAGCAGTGACGAGTCGGTGTAGCATGACGATCCCGCCGATTCCCGCAACTAGGTTTTACCCTTCCAGCCGTGAGAATTGTTCTCTGAGACGAGCGTCGAAATAGATGAAGTAGTAGTCCGGCAGAGCTTCGGCGTCCAAGAAGAAGAACAGTGAGAAAAATAGAGAGAGAAAGGCTAGCAGCGCTTCTCGTCTAATTAGGTCTAATTCTCTTAGACAAATTAGACCGAGATTAGAGCCCGTCTAGGTAGGAGCCTAAACACTTAGGCCAGTTAGACCGGGAGAGCATGGAGCTATGCGGGAGAGAGGCCCCTTTGGATTTGATGTGACTCAAGAGGGAGGCCTCCCCACATATATATAGGTGGAGGAAGAGGAGGGGCGCCCAAAGGAGGGGGAATCCTTCTCCTCTTCCACCTGGAAGAGGGAAGGATTCCCTCCTATACCAATTCGGCCTAGGGCCCTGCCATAGCCCTGTGGCACCGCTTGTTGGCCCCATGGGGCCCACTAGGGGCCGTCTCATGACGGTCCTTCATAAGTTTCTTCCATAACTAAAATCCCAGATTTTTCAGATGTCTCTGGAACACATTCTGATGACCTCGAAAACTTTCCGTATATAGATTCGGACTGTCCGAAATCATGTTATACATTTTCAAAATTCCCACGACCCTTCTAGAACCATCTGAAACACTTTCAAAACTATCTAAAATTCTTTCGGTGCTCCTTTAACTCATTTCTCCAGTAACAAGGACTAGAACCCTTAAGCGTGTGACCCTACAGGTTCAAAAATATGCGAACATGTCCTGGAACCACTTCCAGACAATAGTTAACAACGGAATCTAGAACCCTTATTAACTCCCGCATATTCACAAAGTTCTTGAGCAAACCTTTGTTTACGAATACCATTCACTTTGCTCGGTGATATGTTTATGAACCCGAGGTTAGATGATTGGTATCCCCGTGATCAACTCCTTGATCACTATACTGGTTATCCTTGTTAACGGTTTCGTTTTCCTTACTTGTGTTCGTGTTCCGGTATTCCGTGCTCATAACTACAAGTGTTTGGCCAGACAATAATGATGATGTAACACCAAGTGGGCCTACAGAGTATCTCTATTGTGAGAGGAGCAACTCTAGTCTTGAACTATCGATACCGAGACGTACGTTTCTGGTGTACCCGTAAGTCACCTTTATTCACATCCTTGTACGGACTAACATGTAGTAAACCCCAAAGTAACCATCCGGTATGTTGGTATACAATGTTCTCATGGTCTAAGGAATAATGCAACCGTGAACAAGTTATATGAAATACCGATAACATAGCAACAAACACATCTCTCAATAATTCATAAGAGTTGTCCATCCAACACCATTGTTCCAATAAAAATGTGTTGTCATTATTGATAGCATCCTTGTTACAATAACAATTCTCATGACAAGGAAAACAAGATCATCATCAATACATGAGCTAGTCTTAGAGGTATTACGAAGGATCATCTTGATGTTTATGTTTCCACACATGCACTTGGGTTTTCATTTTAATCTCATATTCAATAACCGATGCTACTATAGCATAAAAATATAAACTTAATTGAGAACATCAAAATACAATAATAACATTTATTATTGCCTCTAGGGCATATTCTAGCAGTCTCCCACTTGCACTATAGTCAATAATCTAGTTACATAAGTTACCCAACACCAATGGCATTCGGTGTTGCTCATGTTTTGCTTGTGGTATAGACTTCTTCAATGGATCTGACATCTTCAAGTCCGTGTGCATCTTGCATAGCTTTGTGTCTCCGCACTACACAAAATTCATAATTTGTGTGGAATCAGCTTTGTGTATGTTTTGAACTCCTGGTAGAACCTTGGCTTCTTGGCCAGGGCTATGGCGCCACTATTCTCAATAGTGCCCCATTGACTCAAGCGCACTTGAAACCATACCAAGCTCGGTGATGAACTTCTTGGTCTAAAAAACATGCATTGCCACTTCTAAAGTGGCGACATACTTAGGCTCTATTGTAAAATCCATCACAGTTTTCTGCTTGGAACAATTCCAACTTATTATGCCACCGTTCTATGTATTCACAAAACCTTAATTGAAATTGAAGATCATCTGGATCTATTGTGAAGATTGGATCAGTGTAACTCGTTACAATGATCATGCATCAGTGTAACAATTTACAGCGAAGCTCTTCATCAAGTCCATTTACGAGAAATGTGTCCTTAGAACTTCTCATGTACTTAAGCATATTTTCCATTGTAGTCCATTTGATCAACACCTTGATCATTTTGGCTTATTACTTGTAACACTTGGAGCATAGGACATATCTGGTGTTTACATACCATGCCTTATATATAAATCCATATACAAATGTATATAGAATTTCACTCATATGTTTTTGCCCATCAGTCCTCTTAGGATACTGAGTTTTGCTGAAAACTTTTCATGTGACCTTGGCAACAACACTCCTTGGTGTATACTAAACCTTTTATTATCTTGTCAATATTTCCATGTGACTTCGGCAAGAGCACTTCTTGTCATTTTCATACTAAACCTTTTAGTATTTTGTCAATATGTACATGCTTGGCTAATCCCTATGAGTTTGGATCTATCTTTATAGACCTTAATGCCCAATATGTAAGCTACTTTGCCGAAGTATTTTATTAAAAAACTATTTTTCAATGAAGTCTTAATTGGTTTCGAGAAATTTACTTTACTTCCAATCAACAATATGTCAAACACATAAAGTGTTAGAAATTTTATTTAGCTCCCACTTATTTTCTTGTAACTAGCTACAAGCATCTTCGTCCTTCTTGATGAAATCAAACTCTTTTGACCATTTCATCATTACGAATATTCAAACTCCTTTGCACTTGCTTCAGACTCTCTGAAGTTTTCATATCTTTTAGCATCCTTAAGATTGATAAAACTCTCGGGATGTATCATATACATGTCCTCGTTATAGTCGACTCCTTGTACTTGTCAAAACACTTTGCAACAAGTCGAGCTTTATGAATGTAAAGAATTTCATATGCGCATGTTTATAGATCCATTTACATTCATTAGGTCCAATACCTTCCAGAGGGTCTACCAAGTTACAAACATGATTTTTGTACATGGATACATCTCAGATTACTTGGCGTTAAGCCAATTTCTAGAGTCAGGTCCCATCATTGTCTTTTTGTACTTCACAGGCTTACTATTGTCTAATAACGATATCTCGTTCGCATACCACCGTGGGTTGCACGAGTTTTTCTCATCCCGCGTGGTTCAGTTGCTAGTTCGATCAAAGTCCCTACATCGCATGTAAGAACTTTTTGTATCAATCTTAGTGCAGAAACTTTGGAACTACTTCCGGAGTTCCATTACTATTTGTCGTGATAGCAAAGATTCTCCAATCTCATTGAGCTGCAATATCCTCCCACTCATTCTTTTGCGAAAAACCTTTTCGCCAAGACACACCTTCTTAGAGAAAAACACTTTTCCTCCAGTGCTGTGATAGAAGAAATTCCCTACACTTTGGGATAACCAACAAAGTAGCACAAGTCTGATTTGGGATTTAAACTTGTAAACATTTTACAAAGACAAATTGATTAGGCTTCCCAAGCCATATCTTATATGTCATCTCAACAGATATGATGTCGCTCTTTTCAGTGTAAAACTCGCAGTCACTAAAGCATAAACAAAAAATGATAATGGTAAATAAGTCGATAACATCTATGAGACTACCATGTCATACAAGGTTTGATTACATTTCTTGAACACTCCACTCCCGAGTGGTGTTTTGGTATTCGCAAGTTTCGAAACTATTTCATGACTCATCAGATATTCGCTAAACCCGTAACTCAAATATTCCTTTCCGCGATCCAATCCCAAAAACTTAATTGTCTTGTTACAATAATTTTTTACTGCATTCTAAAATTCTTTGAACTATTCAAGCATTCCAGACTTATCTCTCTTTAAGTAAATATCTATATATCCACTTAAATCATCACTATAAGTAATGAAGTAAAAGAATCCACATTGCACAACTACACTCATTGGACTGCACACAGTATGCATGACTATCAATAAGTTAGTTGCCCATTCCTTATGGCCTATGAACCAGTTTTAGTCATTTTACCCTTTATACTAAAGTTCACAAGTGTCAAAAGATTCAAAATCAATATGACTCCAAACCCATCACTATGGAGTTTCTTCTTGTGGCTTTTGCTAATGTGACAAAAATGGATGTGCCACAAACATGTGGTATTCATATCAGTCTTGCGATGTTTAACATCACTATTATGGATGTCAATATCGTCATCAAGATTCGTAACATACAACCCACTCATAATGGAAGTATGGCCCCTATGTTATTCATAACATCGAAGAACACTTATTCTTCAATTTTATGAACAATATTTCGCAACAAACATGATTATGGAAATAATATTCTTGCACAAGGCTAGAGTATAGTAACATTTTACTTAATTCCAAAATAAATTAGGAAGATAGATCCTGAGATAATATGTTGATGGTGAATTTAGTAACTTTTACTAGTTCCCAATGCGTATCGAAATCTCATCTGTAGCTAGTCTTTTAGGCCTTTGTAGTTCTCATATCAGTATCTTTGTGACTAACAATTAGTCATAATATCAAGAATTATACTATGGACTAGTACCGAATTCATCCATAACGTGCATCACACTGATACCTGAGTTTGACTTTCCAGTCTTCTCCTTTTTGCCAATAATCTTCTTGTAGTTTTACTTTCTGTGTCTCTCCTACTTACAGAAGAAACACACAACTCCAAGAGTGGCACACGCCTTGGACATCCTAAGTGTGTAAGTCTCACTAACACCCTCTGCCTTTTCTCTTTAAGTTGTCGTTTTACCATCATCACATGACTTGTGTTCTTCTAGATCTCACTCTTATCAGTATAAAGCATAGACACTTCGTTTATACTTGCAATCAAACATTACTTTGGATATCTCATATGCTTTAGCCTTTTTTGTTTTTGGAACAACCTTTTCAGCTCCAAGAATATCACATAACTATCCCAAACATTTTGAAACTTGGGTCTCATGGAGGCAAGCATCATGTACTGAATTGTGATGGAATTCTAGTTGTTGGTTCGAGCGACGTGAGTCTCATCATCCATAGCATCAATGGGAGAACACCAAAAGTATGCAGTATGACATAGTCCTCCTCGGCACTTCTTGAGGACAATCCTCACATCATGCTACCACTCCGTAAAGTTTTAACCAGATAATTATACACAGCTAATCAAAATTCAATCAACAAGGTGGTAATGCGGCCTTTATTCTACAATGATAATGCAAATACTTAGACATTGTTCAAAATTAATGTAACTCTAGTTAAGGGTTTAACGAAAGTGTCCTCCTACTAAAATCAATATCCTCATAATTGATTACTAGTGATTCATGATCCACGACTCACTTTCTACCCATTGATGTGACATCACCGGTGAGTGGTAATTGAGATCGGTAGGTCAACAATCAACCATATCTCCCTATGACTCTTGTTCTTCTTTTGATGGTTGTGTTCCAAGATCAAGACCGTCTTGATATGTCATCAAGACAACCAAATGTACTTGCAGTATGAACCGTTCATGTCCGTCTTATACTCTTCACAACTATACCCATGTGCCAAGGCTTAGTCAAAGGAATAAGTATTTTAGACGATGCTACAATTGGATGAACACTATCAACTTGATATTTTGTGTGAGAGATCACCCTAATAAACGACTACTTAGCAATCAAGGTGCATGAAAAGGGATTAACATCATAGGCAATTAATAATATAGTGACATGGTATAGCCTTTTTCCGATGAAGTAGTCCGCATCGTCTCCGCGATATTCTTCATCCTTCTCCATGCCATAGAACTCCTTCTCCACGTCCGGCCTTTGCATTGAGGTCCACCATCGCAATATATTGTCTTCTTAATAGTCACGAAGTTGACACGCGGGTCAACAAAGAAAAGAAAAGACAATCATACGGAGAAATTGTGCGTCCACATATTTCAGCTCCAGCGAGGTCGTGTTTCTGGCTTTGTTGGAGCGATTTCATCCGCGGAGGATTCATTGATCCCTTTTTGCAAGTGCACGGTGCACCGTGCATCGAGTTAGATAAATGCAGTATACATGTGTAGCTAATTCTATTTTCCAAGTTTATTATCTGAATGGAGCTTTTCTTCCTCCTGGTCATGGTGAGAATCGCTCCCGTATGTACGTGCACAGTTTTTTTTGAATTGTCATCAGGAGGGAGAAGAATTTTCCCCACCTAAATTGTATTCATTTGTTGCCTATAGGCTTTACAGCCTAATACAAGATATGGTTCAAGTGAACCAGAGAAGTACAGGGGACACAGGAAGAAGAAATAAAGCAAAATAACACACAAGCAAACACATGGCGAGGGGGGGGGGACACAAGAAAACAAGGGGTACCACGGGCGCTTGAACTGCACCGGCGAGCCCAGGCAAAACCACGACACTGTACCATCGACGCAATCGAAAAGCACCAGGGCAACCAAGACTGCACAACGCCGCGACACCACCTGTGTCATGGGGTACATTCGAACGGTCACCCAGGCCGAGATGACGCCACGACACCTGTGTGTCACCGGCGTAGCCAAAGGGCATCCCCAAGCATAGAACTCCACAGAGCACACCCAAAATATCACAACAAGGGGCACCACGGGCACTCGAACTGCGGCGGCGAGCCGAGACTAAACCATGACACTGCACCGTCGACGCAATCGAAAAGCACCGGGCAACCAAGACTGCACAACGCCGCGACACCACCTGTGTCATGGGGTACATTCGAACGGTCACCGGGCCGAGACGACGCCACGGCACCTGTGTGCCACCGGCGTAGTCGAAGGGCATCACCAAGCATAGAACTCCACATAGCACAACCCAAACATCACAAGACCGGGGGATGAAGACAACGCCATCAAGATGGGAACGACGGGAAGCGTCGCCGCTGTCTCGACCAACTGCTGCTGGCCGACCATGGATTTCTCCCAAACCCCGGTCACATCCTCCACATGACGAGACGCAGAGCAGCCGCCAATAGCGTCGGGCGGCGCTGGAATGGACAGCCCCAGATCCAGGCGAATCCAACCGGCAGCGACGCCGGCAGGCACCCTTGACGCCAAGGCCACCAGCGAGGACCACTGGCGCGGCGCCCCCTGCAGGTAAAGCCACAAGACAGCGACAACCCACCAGGGGAACTGGGAGGTGGAGGGCTCCCTAGGCAGGAAGCCGCGACGCCACCTTCGTTTGGCGACCGCGCGGAGGAGCACGACGACGACAGAACGGGCGGCGGCGGAGGTGGAGGACACGGTAGTTTGGATCTGCGGGAAGGCAGGATGCGGAGCGCCCGGCAGACAGATGACGACGGCGAGCAGTTGAGGACGGGACGGCGGAGGCCGGCGCAAGGCGTGGAGCAGGAGAGCGGGTCGCACCCCCAGCCCAGAAGGTAACAGTCGCCGCCGAAGCAGCCACGAGGCCCGGACGGGAGCCACCCGAGAGCCCGCAGCCGCGGCGCGCTAGCCGGATCTAGAAGGAGGGCGCCGGCCGACGCCGAGGGAGCAGGCCAGAGGAGGCCCGAGGCCAGATCTGGCGGCCCCCCGTCGCGGAAGAGGGGACAGGGCAGCAGGGCCAAACCCACGCGCGCGGGACGGATCCCGCCGCCGCCAGCCTTCGCCGGGCTTTGCCCAACGTTGTTTGCCGGCGGCGGCGAGCTGCGGTGGCCGGAGAGAGAGGCTGTGGCGGCGCCCGGCGGCGAGCTCCGAGGAAGGAGGCCAGCCACCGAGCAGCCGCAGCCACCACGCGCGCCGTGGGTGCCCCCAGCTTCTCGCGCCCGATTGGATTTGAGGCGCAGCAACAAATCGGACGGGAGCCGCAGGCCCGATTGGATCTGAGGGAGAATGTGATTGGCAATCGTACATGCACAGTTTCGTTAGAAAAGATTATGAAACAGTAAAAAGGATTGCGAGGGATTACGGAACGGGCGGTGATATGCGCCGGCGCACCGGCCCAGCTGTTGGGCCGGTCGAACGCCAACCGCCCGATGTAGCGAGCCGGAACCGTCCGATCTGGCAACTCAACCCTCGACTCGTTCTTCCTTCGGTCAAAGCTTCCAGAAAAAACGCCCCCACCCAGCCAATCCTCCTTCCACCGTTGTGCGTGCGCTCCCGGCGAGCTCACCGCTCCCCCCTCCCGCTCCCGCGGTTGCAGTGTCTGGTGCCCCAACCCCTTTTGTCCCCGTCGTCGAGCTCGGCGCAGGCGTCGCCGTCTCTGCTGGCCTCCATCGACATGCATCGTACCTACAGAACTCCGGTGGTCGGTTGAAGCAAAAACGAACAACGCTTCCAGCAAAATCGAACAACGCTTCCAACAAAACCAAACTTAGGTCCCAGCAAAAATGACATGAAACATTTGAGACCTCTACAGCCGATGAAGCAAAAAATTATATCTATTCCAGCAAAGAAATTCATCGGTTCCAGCAAAAACAAAAATTTGGTTCACCAAAAAAAGACGCATCAGCAAAAACGGCCACTCCCTCTTGCAACACCCCCGGTCACCAGTTGTAGCTCCGGCGTACATGGTTGCAACTCCCGGCGTTTGAACGACGTTGGATGCAGCCCTCCTCGCCGCTGGATGCAGCTTCCTCCGGCGAGCTGTCAACCTTGCAGCACGTCCACCAAATGCTTCCCGCAAATCGGGACACCTGTTCCAGCAAAAACGAAAAGAGTTCATCAAATCGAATGGGGATGGTAGGAAAAAAGAAAGGGGTTCTAGCAAAAAAAGTGGGTGGATCCAGCAAAAAAATAACCTGGTTCCAGCAACCCTGGGCTCCAGCACAAACTCGTCGCCGCCGCGGCTGATTGCAGGTTAGTCATGGCGACTAGCGAAGCTCTGGCTGCGGTTGCCATGGAGAGGGCGCGCGTCCAGTTGCCGCGGACAAGGCGACGAGCAAGCCCCTGGCTGTGGGCGGCCATGGAGAGGGATGCATCCGGTGCGGGTGATCTGCACACGATTCAAAAATGAGGCGCATCCAGTTGCCGGCGGCCATGGCGACGACCGCGCCCCGGCTGTGGGTGGATGGGGAGGGAGATGCGAGTGGATATGGAAGCAAAGGGATAAGGTTGCGGGCTGTGCGCGGGCCCCAACAGCCACGCGTTTGATCCCCTGTGTGGAAGACGTGGCTAAACAGGCGGTTCGATTGCTAATCATCGAACGACCCGCGCGTGACCGGCCCAAGCTACGGCCGGTCCGCCGGCTACAACCGTTTCCCTTACGGAACAGTATGAATGGATATCTAGGTATGTAATGCCACCACAAAATGCTTCAGGGGACTGAACGGAAGTTAAAAAAAAAGATGCTAGCTAATAAAGACCACATCTGCTTTTCCAAACTCATGAAAAAAACCTATTGTTCACGCTGATCTGGCCCGAGACCCAACTTAACCCAGTCCTGGTTTGAGCAGCTCACGGCATAGACATGATCACACAGCACAGCTCATTATTGTGTGTTCATGCATAAGCTGTTGTTTCCATTAAGAAATGGCACACCGAAGATTGTGGTCACACAGTAGCTTCTGAAGCTAGCTAGCTAACTAACTACCCGGCATAGGGAAAGCTAGCTAACTGACAGCTGCTATTTATAGTCCTTGGCGTGTTTGGCATGGAGTTTGTTAGAACCATCCATGGCAAATATCCCAGCACAAGAGACATCTGGTATGTAGCTTGTGACCTAATAATCCATGGCGTTGCATGGACAAAGCCGGACAATGAAGGAGAAGAAGGGGACAAACATATACGAGTCTTTTACGGTACATCATACTACTCCTGTGACCGTGTAGTATTAGTATAGAATCATCTCAGCCTTGAATAGCTGGGTACTATACTGTATATACACAAATTGGCCGGAGCTAATTGCATCATTAACCCATATGTTTTTTTTTTTGAGAAGACATTAACCCATATGTAAATTACTAAATGAACTACAGGAAAGCAAAGCTCAATAGCCCATGTATGCATGTAGGGTTGTGGCCTGGCTGGCTACTGTTTTGCCGTGCGTACATGCGTGATCCGCACTATGGCGTCTTTCTCCGATGCCGCCGGCCGCCGCTCATGCCTGTCTGTTTACCATTGCCCCATTACCACGACGACTCCATCAATTGATTTACAGTCCGCTATCCGGATCATAGCACGGCTAAATGCAGAGAGATCAGATAGAGGAAGAAGGTACGAAACCGCTACATGCTAGTACTCCCTCCGTTCGGAATTACTCGTCCAACAAATGAATGTATCTAGATGTATTTTAGTTGTAGATACATCCATCAGGTTGATGATCTTCTGAAAAGGCTGGTACGTAAGGAATGAGCTAGTACACTCTAAGCTTGCTCCGCCAATGAACGTATCCATGAGGTTCTTGCAAAGCTATATGGAGTCCTTGATGACAGTAAAGTCAAACTCACGTTGTGACCCTGCTAAAGGGAAGATGGCGATCGTTCTGGACGGTGCCACTAAGCATACAAGTGCAGCGGTGGGTGCTCTGCCGACGTGGTCTAGGCCGGTGAATGGATGGGTAAAACTTAATACAGATGGGTCTTTTGTCTCAAATGAAATAGCTGGAGCAGGGATGATTCTGAGAGACTCGGATGGCAAGATCATCTTCTCGGCGTGCAGGGCTCTATTCTCCTGTAGAGATGCTTTGAAGGCTGAACTGTGTGCCTGTATGGAGGGCATCTCCTATGCTTTGCAGCGGTCAGATTTGCCTATTGCAATTGAATTGGACTCTCTTGTGGCGGTATCTATGATCACATGTGATGGTTGTGATCGGTCTGCTTATGCTTTTCTGGTAAAGGAGATTAGATATCTTCTTAGTCTTCGTCAATCTTGTATTACTCATGTCTCGCGGTCGCGAAATAAGGCCAGCGATAGTCTAGCTGCTTTTGGTAGAGCTCAAGGTAGAACCATGACCTGGATTGGTTTGGCTCCTCCGGATGTGTTAGAACTGGGTGCGATGGATTGTACTGATACTATCTGAGTAATACAAGTTTTGAACCCGAAAAAAAAAAGCATCTGTTACTCTTCCTTCTTCTTCTACACACATCGTTTTCATTATTTTAGGCCATCCTATTTAAAGCATGTATTACACACAGTCATCCCAATCTTTTCCACCCGCTCCGGCCGCCAGCCTCCCCACGCAGGCGTTCAGAGCCGCTCCCTCCTGCCGTTCCTCCGCTTCGAGTCCTCCTCACGACGGAGGCATCGGGCGCACTGCGCCGCAGCGCCGGCGTTCAGAGCCACTCCATCCTGCCGTTCCTCCGCTCCTGGTCCTCCTCGCGGTGGCGGCATCGGACGCACTGGACACGCCGGATGCGGCCATCCCCATCGCGGCCCCAGTTTGTGGGGATCCAGCTGGCCAGGTGGCCTCGAGAAGGAGCAGGGCGTTAGTATCCCCCGCCTCCTTGGCGCCGCCATGGCCTGCAAGACATCCCCGCGCAGCCGATTTATCGTCTACGCACACTCTGCCTCCCCTCCGGTTCCTCCTCACGCCGGCGGCCCCGAACGAACGCACCGGACAAGGCCCTTAGCCGGGAGCCCGGGACACATCTGTAGTCCTCCGTTGCCTCCCCTCCCTTCTCTGGACCAGCTTATCCCTCTACAGCGTCAAGACCAAGATTCTGCTGTGCCGATGCTTCTGTGCAATTTGTTTGCAAATAGAGGCAGGTGAGAAGGATCTGCAGTCCTGTTTTTCTCGGATCCTAGATTGTGTTGGAGTTAAACCCGACGTGGTTTCTCTCGTACGTACGTGATGTACGCACGTATCCGTGTAGGATACAGAACCTTCACCGAGTAGGTTACGTATAGGCCTAGTTCCCTAGTATATATATGTACCTATCCCCTTGTAAACACCACCGTGATCTGAAGATTGAAAAAGCAATAAAGATATTAACGGGAGCGACACACTCCCGTGGCGATCAACTCGGCGTCCTCGTGTACGTGAGTTTCCAGCGATCCAAATCGATCAAGTCGGTGGCTTGATACGTACGTGCTAGTACGTTGAAGCTAGCTCCAGTGAAGATCGATTATCCTGCCTGCCAGTGAAGATCAAGTCGGTGGCCAACAATTGTTGGAATCAACCACGGCAGACCAGTCCGGCACGGACTTGGTGCAATCATCCGAGTAGGTTTGGGTTATTTAGCTTTGTACTAGTATAAATATAGCTGTACCCTATGTCTGTAATCAGATCAAATCAATACAAACCAAAGGCACGACACAAGCCTTTTTGTGCGATACAACTCGGCGTGTGTCTCCTGTGCTTGTTTCTTGTGCTAAGCTAGCTAGACATCCAAAGCATCCACCAGGCTGCCTGCTTGCTAGCTTAGTTAGTACGTGCGTATTGCGTCTCCGTCGTCCGGCGACTCGAAAGCTAATCGAAAAGCTCGTACACGTATATTGTCGGAAGGTACTCAGCAGCATCGTGATCTGGACCAACAATTGGTATATAGAGCAAGGTTGATCTTCTAGTAACGGAAGGTCATGGCGGGCAAGGAGATCGTGGAAGCGTCCGGTGCGGCTAAAGTACTTGCAGTGCCCGATTCGTCGTACCCACGGTTTGATCGCGAGAACTTCGGGGTCTGGAAGGCTCTCATGGAGTGTGGTCTCCGCGCCAATGAGCTATGGGACGCGGTCGATCCAGGAGGCGACGCGTTCAAAAAGGAGGGAGCCGAGCACCGGAAGGATCGGCAAGCGGCGTCGGCGATTTACTCAGTGATGCCGATGGATGTCCTCCAACACCTGATCGCCAAAGAAACGGCGAAGGAAGCGTGGGATACCTTGAAGCTCATGTTCGAGGGACACACCCGCATCAAGCAAGCCAATCTCCAAACTCTCCTAAGGAACTATGAGACTTTGGTCATGGGCGACAATGAGTCCGTGGATGCGTTCGCTTCACGGGTGGCTACTCTCGTCAATCGGATCCGCGCGCTTGGTGAAAACCTCACGGAGACCTCGGTTGTCCGGCGGTTCTTGCGCGCAGCCCCTCCCCGGTACCTGCAAATTGTCATGGCGATCGAGCAGTGCGTCGATCTCGAGACTCTCTCCATCGACGATCTCGTCGGACGCTACAAGGTTCACGACGAGCGTATGCGGTACAGTATCGGGGATGGGAGGAACGATGAGAATGTCATGCTCACACGGGCTCAGTGGCTGGCGCTGGACTCAAGGAGAGGAGGTGAGGGCTCTAGCAGCAACACTTGCCAAGATCGTGCGCCAAAAGAACAAAGTAAGAAGAACGCTGGCGACGGCGCTCCGAAGAAGAAGAAGATCGACAAGCGCAAGATCAAGTGTCACAACTGTGGCATCATGGGGCACTTCAAGTCAGAGTGCAAGAAACCACCGAAGGAGAAAGCTCTCATGGCCAAAGGAGGCGATGATGGAGACATGATGCTCATGGTCGAAGTATGCGAGCTAATGGACGAGGATAGTCCAGCTCCAAAGGCGCCGGCTACAGAGGTTGTCACGCTCATAGAGGAGGCAGTTTATCTTTAGGACAAGAAGAGGATGAACACATTGAGGCACGTGTGGTACCTCGATACGGGTGCTAGCAACCACATGACCGGCGACAAGGACCAGTTTTCTGAGCTCAGTGTTTCGGTGGGAGGCACGGTTCGGTTCGGCGACGGACGGACCGTTGACATCGCAGGGCGAGGTACTGTCCTGTTTGAGTTGAAGAACGGCGGTCACAAGGTACTCACGGATGTGTACTATATTCCCAAGCTAAAGAGCAGCATCATAAGTCTTGGTCAGCTCGAGGAGCGTGGTTGCAAGATTGTGCTCGAAGATGGCTATCTATGGGGGTATGATCGTGAGAGGATGCTAATTATGAAGGTGCAGAGGTCACCAAACAGGCTCTACATCCTCAACTTGGATCGTGTGGATCCGGTATGTCTCTTATCGAGCATGGACGACTCGGCATGGAAGTGGCAATGCACGCTACAGTCATCTAAATTTCCAGGCTCTTCGGCAACTTGGACAAAAGGAGATGGTACGTGGTCTACCGTGCATCAATCATGTCAACCAAGTGTGCGACGGTTGTCTCATTGGGAAACAAAGGCGAGCCCCGTTCCCAAGAGAGGGAAACTTTAGAGCGAGTAAAGCTCTTGAGTTGGTCCACGGAGACTTGTGCGGACCGATTACACCGGCCACCCCTGCCGGAAACAGATACTTCTTGCTCGTCGTCGACGACTTTAGCAGATTCATGTGGATTGTGTTGTTGAAGACGAAGGACCAAGCTTTGCAAGCCTTCAGGATAATAAAGATGGTGGCTGAAGTAGAATCTGAAGCCAAGCTGAAGGCCCTCCGTACCGATGGGGGGGGGGGGTGAGTTCAAGTCTCGTGCATTCATGGAATTTTGCGAAGCTCAAGGGATCAAGAGGTATCTTACGGCACCATATTCACCGCAGCAAAACGGTATTATGGAACGGAGGAATCAAACCGTGGTGGCGATGGCACGAAGCATGTTGAAGAGTAAAGGCATGCCGGGCAAGTTTTGGGGTGAGGCGGTCAATACGGCCGTTTATCTGCTGAACCAGGCTCTAACCAAGAGTGTGGTTGGGATGACGCCGTACGAAGCATGGTACGGACACAAGCCCACGGTTGATCATCTTCACACTTTCGGGTGCGTGGCGCATGTGAAGACAGTGACCGGGCATACTAGCAAATTGGCGGACCGGAGTACTCCAATGGTGTTGGTTGGCTATGAAAAGGGAACAAAGGCATTCCGTGCATGCAACCCCTTGACCAATAAGGTGGTTGTGACGCGTGACGTGGTCTTTGAAGAAGCGAGGTCATGGAATTGGAACTCCACGAGCCGGTATACCCGTCTTTCTATGAAATTTTCAACGTTGTTTACGATGATTACGAGCATGCAGACATTGGTGATCAACCGAAGACTTCGAGCATCGCGAAGTCAGTTTTCACAACTCCACCGCAACAACACAGAGTGAGTTCTGACTTCAGTGCTCACAAACCATATTGCTTCTGTCCGGACAGGTCTAATTTTTGCTACAAAAATTGGAAGGCTTTTTCTTAACCATAACTTGCATTTGGATCTCTGTATTTTACTCTGGGGTAGTAGCGTGTTGTTCATCTAAGTTTCCATTAAGTCAAGATTGCAGCAGTTACGTCCTTTCTTGAGTATTCTACATATGTCAGTCCCTTCTCCCATGACTTCGTTAATCAAGCCTTTTGTTGTACGCAGTGATACACATGCGTATCTTCTCCTCGAGTTGTTCTTGGTGAGAACTATGAATCGTGCTGATTAAATAATGGACAGCAATGGCTTATGAATCATGCCTTTCTTAGCATGCATTCATGAAATCAGTTTACTAGCCACAGGATTTACATTTCAGATCTATCTGGCAACAGTATAGTTAAGGAAGGAAGGTCAAATTTATATGATTCATTTCTTTTTCATTTTTTTGCACTCTCGTGGTTAAAATTTCTTGCTATTCATTCTCTTAACGGTTTCTTCTGACTGGCATCAACTTTAGATGTATTATATTTGGTTCATCAATTTGTTACATCACATTTGATATTGCTAATAGAAATGTGTGAGTTTGTCTTTTGCCTTTTTAGCCCACTAGCGTTGCTTATTTATTTTGACATCTAGTATTTGTCACAATGGAAACCTCCAGGACAGGATGTGTACTTTTGCAATGCTACAGCTGTGTAGGTACTTGCTGCAAAATTTGACAGGCGCTTATTTGATTACTTATATCTATAAGTGGAATTGAATTAGCCGGTTAAGATCTCAAGCATGTATTATTTTTCTCTGTCTGATGTATCATTTCATTTCATGTTATTTATAACATTGGCTTGATCTCATTTTTGTGATTAGGTAAGCTATTAATCGTATATCTTCACCCATCTTCTTGGGGACTATCAAATGTTTATGTCCCATTTCTACTGTTTCTTTGGCTTGCTATGCAGGCCACATCAATGGCATTGGGAAAGCCATTAATTGGTTACCGGCTGTAATAATCTTTACTCCTTTGAGAGATCTTCCTATTTGAATTGTTCCATGGGTGACTGAAAATCCAAATTGCTCTGCTACGAAATCTCGGTGTGTCTTCTTGAATTTGTTCATAGGAATGATAGCTTATTTTAAGGAAGTCGCAGTCTAAATCTATGAATTATACCACTATGTTTGCTTCATGAAGGTATTCAGGAAAAAGGAGTTGGAAGACTTGGCCAACATCACTTCTATAAATGGTTACAAACACTTTTTGCCAAGTGAGTTTCTATTATGGAAATGTGTAGTGTATTGGCTCAAGACACCAATAAATATGACATCGAGAGTTTGTTAATCCATATTCCTTCGGAATAACCATACATTTTAAATAGTTCTAATTTGTTGTCATGCGTGCTTCAATGCAACACTCATTTACATACTTGCTCACAATAATGTGCAGCCACCCTCATTTGTTCCTAGGTTTGCTACCGTTCATAGAAAGAGGATGTGTTTGTGTGTCAACGGGGGGTATTGTTATCATCTATTCCAATTTTATTCTCGATAATTTATTACTATAAATCCCCGCAGCAAAGCACGGGGAATCATCTAGTTTTTTATATAAAACAGTGCATTAATCTATTATATTAATCAAGTTCCGTTTTTTGTTACAGTAGTCAAATATGAAACAAAAGACCACAACAATTAAGTGGAATAGATTCCTTTTTCAAGAAAATTGCTTTGACTTCAACCTCCAACATTACTAGCGTCGAAAATATAAATACATCAGAGGAGCAACCTATTGCAAATAAGAATACTGATGATCAAGAGGTTGTGGCATCGGTAGAAGTCATAGAACAATGTATTGGAAGCACAACTTATGAAAAGGGACCCTGTAAGCACCAACAATTTTGAAAACCCCCTCATGATAAGAAAGAGGAAGCACATCAATTTTATATTCGGGAGGGTGCTTATCAACCATACATGAAAGAATATCCATACACGTTTATATTTTGACAGTGCGCCCCCCTCGTACACCCTTGTCTCGCTCCTCCCCTCCAGGGCGATCGGGGGGGGGGGGGGGGGGGCAACCCTAGAACCCAGTCACCCTGATCCCATACCTCCTTCCCTCTAACGCCGCCAGGGGACAGCGCCGAGCAAAGTCCGTGCATTCGACGGCGGCGGTAGAGGGCTGCTCCTCCTTCCCTGGCTGTAAGGCGGCAAGGGCGCTAGTTCCGCGGAGGTGCGGCCATCTTCCTCGATCCATGGCGGCGCGGTGGTTTCTGGTGGAGGCGTTTGTAGTGGTGCGTGTTGAGATCGCCAGAGGATGGAGGTGGCGCTGGGCGTGGCCGGTGGCGGCGTCCGGCCCGGATCCGGACCTGGCGGTGGCGGCGACTCCGGCCCGGATCCAAACATGGCAGTGGCGGCGCCCCTCCGCCAGGGATGACAAGCCAGGTGGTGGGTCCTTCTAGTGGCGCCGGTGGCAGCAGATCTTTGGATTCCGCACCCATGGACGTTGCAGGACGTGTGTGGCGGCCAGTGCTTCTCCCAGCATCGATGACACTTAATGCGGGATCGTGGCGGCAGTTGCCATTGTATGGGCGACGACAACAGCGGGCACGATGGTGGGTGCTCCTTATAGTGCCCAAAATTGGGGCGGCGTCCCCTCTTCATCAACAGCGGCGGACTCCGAGGTCGTGTGGGCGACTCGGAGTCTGGATCTCGAGGTGGTGACGGCCTTTCTGAGGCTGGTGGCGGTATGGGATGTCCCCTCCGTCAATAGACCGGGTTCGATGCGGCTCAGCAGGTGACACATGTGCCTCTTTTGTAGTTGTCGGGTAGTGCCTATCGTCGGCAGGTGAAGCCACCGGTGGAGGCGCTACCGGCGGATGCTACGCATGACGTCTTATTTGGAGACGTCAAGTCATGCATACTACCGGCAGGTGATGCATGGTGGCTCTGGCAGAGGTGTCATGTTTAGTCTGTTTCTGTTGGATTGAAGGTGGTGCGATAGTAGCAGGAGGCAGGTGGTATGGGACTTCTTTGTCTTCCGTTCTCTTCTCCAGAGGTATTCGGCTATCTGGGCATCGGTGGACGGATAAGGGTGAATGGTACAGACGGATTCAATAATGAGTTTATGCACTCCGGTGGAAACACATGATCTCTGATCAGGCTATGTTGACACGCACCTGCGTCGTGTCCTTGATGAAGGTGGTGGACTGAAGCTTGGCGTTGGGGATGAGAATCCGGAGTTCAACCTTGTGGTGGACTCGCCATCATCAGCGCACGTCTGGTGATTCCTTCTTGAAGGAGTAGCCTAGGAGTTGTGTATTTTTCATTTCTGATGTGTCTTGTAAGATAGGGTTAGTGGCTATCTAGGAGAGTTACTATCGCGAGGTATATGGCCTCAGGGTTTGTTTTTCGCTCTATTTCTGAGTCGAGGTTGTTAGGCTGCTTGATTTTGCATTATTAATAATATATGGCTGCATGCATCATTCTGATGCAGAGGCCGGGTCATCCTCCTTTTCTAAAAATAAAAAATATTATATTTTGATCGACAATTGCACAAGCATTTGCAAAAGCAGTTGCAGAAGTAAGACTAAAGCTTAAAGTTACAATTGATTCTGTTGGTGCAATAATTGGCCCCCTTGAGTTCTGGAGATTGTTGCCAGAAATAGGGATGAACTGATTTATTTGCTAGTGCATGCACAAAGAGAGAGATAGTCCGTGCAACTCTGAGGAAAATGCTATGTTCGGTGTTGAAGTTCAAAGAACTTCACCGAAGATTATCTGTGTGGCAGAGAAGGAAGAGCTACATTTTGATAAGAAATGAAAGCGAGAAGATATATCAAAGGAATTCACCCCTTAAAATTATTGCTCACGCAAAGCAATAGTGGTTCGGTTCATCCAAGGAAGAATGACTACAATTGAGAAGATTGAAGGTGAAGTGAAGACATAGCATTAATTTTGTTTTCTTCTTTCTCTTACTTGAGTCATAGGACCTCCGTACTATGAAGAGGGGTATAGGTTCTCGAAGCTTAGGTCCATTGTGATGCTTAGCTGAAACCTATGAAAGACTGAGAGAAATCTCTTTATGTTCTGAATGACTACCTGTTAGCAGAAGAAGTGGTTCCTTGGAGCTGCAAGAGATATCTTTCGAACCAAGGAATTAGCATTTATTGTTCCGCAAGAAATGTTAACGTTGTGCTCAAAATCCGACCGTTGGAAACGTGTTGTTTGGCCATTAGCTGATCCGTATGTCCAATTTGCTCATTTCCCGTCAGGGAAGGCCACGGCTGTAAATAGCCACCCCGCAACAACGTTGTCCGTTGGCTGCTCCGCTTAAGATTTTGAGAAGATTGATTGAGCATCGCCTCGCAAGAGATTTGAGTTTACGATCCACCGAGAGAAAATTACTAGCCAAAACATAGACGGTGGTTGAGTATCACAATAGTTCCGAGTTAGAGTTCTTGTACCCATTACTCTTGAGAGCTGAGCACTCTCTAGACGGATAGATGTCAGCTTGAGTGTCGAAGAGTAATTTTATTCACCAAGCAAAGTTTTGGCAACCAATAGTAATTTTGGTTTGTGAAGAAGTCTGACAAAAGTTTTGAGATCACCGACAGGTATATACAACGAGTGAAATCAAATAGAGCCTGACCAGCTTCGAATTGAAGGAGAATAGGACGGAAAGAGGTTTGCTCATGTCTTCTATCACAAGTCTCTCCAACCAGACATAGTTTTTTGGCAGAAGGGCGAACTGTTCTACCAATTCCATTTGTCGCCATCGAGTACCACTGGTTCATTCTACTCTACTGCATTCCTTTCTATGGTTTATATTCGGTGCTTAGTGTCGATAGATCTCTTTGATATTATATTAGTTGTTATTTATATTCACATGCGTTTCTCATGTTGTACAGTATATTTTAGTTCATTGTTCTCAAGGTTGTTTGTTTGTATGCCCGTTCTCTGTGGTGTTACATGGTCATTCAACTTAGCTATATCCTGAGTAACATCTCGCAATAGTTTGCATTTGTTCTGTGTTGTGTTTTACCTCTCTTGTATTTCCCCTCATTCGTAAGCATCTTAATTCATATTTACTTGTATTGTTCGCTTACTCATGTTGTTCATTCGGTTAGTGTACCGTGTTACCATTGTTGTCACGAAGATTGTGAACTATTACTCTCGAACAATTATAATATCTTTCCTCAAAAGATTTGCTTAGCTCTCTTTGCCTATCATTCGGCATGGTTCTGCCCATTTATCTTCAGAGTTTGATCTACTCAGCTTATTCTGCTTTTGTGTTTGGGTCGGTTCAAAGTTTCAAAAGAAATTTTGAATCTCCCATTCAACACCCCCTCTCAGGTCGATATAGTCTCTGTCCTAACGGATTCCACCAACTAAACAAGATTTTCCTATTTTGAGAATGACAACCTTATATTACTACTTTAGTAAAGAAGTAACAATTTCTTTTCTTAGTGATTTCATGAGTTTGTTAACATTTCAAGCTTGTGCTTATAGAGGTAACGATGAATCTTCGTGATCTACAAATTAAGGTAATTTTCTTGAACCGCTGAAGTTGTTGCCTTATTATAGCAAACTAATAAGTGTGTATACTTGTGTACGTGCAATGCACGTTAATATTAGGCAAAATATTAATCATATGCATAATAATATTAGGCAAGATATAAATGGCATGCTAATATTAGGTAGGATATAATTAATTGGTTAATGTGGATGCTGATATTAGGCATGGTATTAATAGGCCAAAGGATGCTAAACATGTTTAATGCTAAACACCAAAGCGACCTGGGCCGTTGGATATATGCGGTTGAACAGGCAAGATTTATTGCATCTCCACAACTCGCTCTTTTTATACCGATGTAGAGAAATGATGTTGTCTTAAAACATGCACCAAAAAAATTCAAAGTATACCTACCAAATTGCGCAACAAGAAATTCTCGAGTTACTTTCTCAAAGTGTACTAATAAGTTATGTATGATGGTAGATGAATTTAAAATTTGGAAATGGCTCTGGTTTTTTGCCACACCCCCCTCATGTCCAAATCCTGGCTCCGTCCCGGCACCCATCCAACAGTCGATCACACTTCAGATCTCACACCATCTATTGGTTCTAAGGGCATCGACGAAGAAGTTGCCATCTTCCAAAATTCTGGGCTCCATTCTCTTCAATTGGGAGCTCCAGTTGGGCATCACGAAACAACCCATAGGTCACGAAGCTGCCGCTACATCGACGTGAATCTCCCTCAGCTGCTCATGGTGCCCACCAGTGCCTTTGCCCCGCCGCGTCCAACGGCCATGCACATGGCATGGCTGAATCGACATCAACATGGTGGACCTTCCCGAGCGTGTCGCCGTCTTAGACACCAAAGGCGATGGCGCTGCAGCACCGACTTGCTTCGAATAGGAGGCATAAAATCTCTGCTAGAAGGATATCACATTCGAGCAGAGAGAAGAAAACATAATGTCTTTATACTATTGATTTTATTCTAATAGTATTAGTTAGTCCATCAAATGATTGGAAATGAATGGCTCCTATCATTTAAATGCACCATAAAAGAGCTCCGGATGATATTACACATTAGAATTACAAACATAGTGCATATTACAACCATAATTACAATCCTGGCGGTGACAGAGCGCATCCAACTTAGAATAGAACTGAGCAGGTACGCATATGAAGATATCAGTGTCACAAGGACAAGACATGACCAATCGTTTTCTAGCACTCCTTGGGGTTTTCGAGGCTCATGTCATGTACATGGCTTTCGCTGGCTCTGTAGTTACGGTGTGCAAAGCACATAGGTTCTTTCGGTTGTGGGATCTCAATGTCTTCGTTATCCAGGCTTACTACCACCCAAGACATGAGAGGGTGAGCATCTGGGTCATCCTGCACCGACAAGAGTCCGATATGGATGCATCGTAAAGCTTCAACGAGAGAGCAACCCTTGATGATAGATGAGTCGATTAGATCCATCACTTTCCCATCCTTCCTTAAGCTCCACGCCTGCATGAAACCAATCATGTCATTAATTAAGGCCACAGTATAGTACCACCTTCATATTAGTTGAACAAATTCTGATGACTGAATAAAGTTTTTTGAAGAAAAGAAGGATAACCTGCAGCCTCTGTATCCAAAGATGGACACAACTATAATCATTAAATAAAGTAAAATATACTCACATAATCTATAAGGTTCTGAGTGCATGCACGTGAGCTTGTTGGGGTTGTGGTGCCGATTTGACGGAGATGATGCCTTCCATTGCATATTCAGGCGACATGTATCCGCTTGTTTGACAATTAACCATGGTAAATTTAAACTTATTATCCAGTGGAAGCACAAAAGTTAAGGGATCCCGTAATTGTAATTCCTCACTACTCACAATGTTCCAACAACTCAATTGGTATGTCCTTCCTGTTCATTGACACCAAAGCTCCTAGTTGTACCAAAATCACATATTTTGGGGCTCATATCAGTATCCAACAATATGTTGCTTGCTTTGAGATCTCTATGAATCATAACCAATTTGGAATCATGGTGGAGATAAAGGAGTCCCCTAGCTATACCAGTGATTATTTTAAATCTTGTGGGCTAATTGAGTAGTGATTTTCTTGTATCATCCATCAGGGACAGAATTAGATAAATGATCTTGTCAGTGATGTTTGACCCAAAATAGAGATTTCACAACAGGTGAGTAGAACGTACTAAAAAAAAAAAAGAAGTAATCCAAACTTTGGTTAGGTAGGTATTCGTAAATCAAAAGCTTCTCATCTTCATGAATACTGCAGCCCATAAGTTTGACCAAGTTTCTATGTTGCAACCTGGAAGTCAGAGCTATTTCATTTTTGAACTCCACAGCCCCCTGGACAGAACCAACACGAAGCCTTTTCACAGCAATTTCCTTACGATCTTCTGACGTTCCCTGAAACATGAGGTATTATTGAGTCAAGAAAGTTAAATCTTCCAATATTAATGATCTAACTATCTCCCTCGCCAAAAAGGGTCTAACTATCAATAGAAATATCTCTTGCCTTATAAACACTGTCAAACCCTCCTTTGCCAAGAATGTTGGATTCAGAGAAATTATTTGTCGCGGCAGCAATTTCCATGAAGTTCAAAATGGGAAACTCTATGTTACTATCAGCAACCTCATTATAAATTCCTGTAGCTCGTCGCATCATCCTTTCCCAGACAACCTTGCTTCCTTGATTGCCTATCAGGAGTGTGTGCACCATCTCTTCAGTTTCTTGGGACTAGAGATAACATTAAAATTATAACTAAAGAAAAAGTTTCATACCTCGAGAGGCATAGATCCAAATAAGCCCCACGCATATGAATATCAGAAAACTTGAAACAACTGGTAATACAATTTCTAGGGTTGTGATCTTTCTCATGTTGCCTGCACAAAAGTAATATAAGGAGAATCACCAAAGTTTGTTAGTGCTAATCACCACATTCATAGGAAACACCTTTCTCAAATACATGCATAAAAACATGAGGGCACACTTTCTCCAAATTCTCTCTTTAGAAGAAAATAACACACACACACACACACACACACACACACACACACACACACACACACATATATATATATATATATAGTGTTACTATTCATCACCCAGGATGCAGAATAAGTTATTCTTCACTCGAGATATTTTTACGATCACTTCATAATCAAATTACATTTAGAATTCAAATAGTTACATTCCTATTGATTCACTACGTAAAATTTGGCATAAGAAAATAAAAATATAGGTCATAAGACAAGAAAATTTGCAGTTTATGTACATTTTACACTATGTTTTTACGTTTGTAATTTTACATAACATAAAATATTTTTTACGGCGATTATATATTTTCTTGCAGTCTCTTTTTACTTCAGAAATAATAAAAAACTTACGAAACGTAAAATTACGGTGCATTGATGGTAAAATAGAGGGGGTGAAGAATAACTATTCCTCACCCAGGGGGATGAATAGTCAATCCCTATATATATATATATATAGACACACACACACATATCATAAGCAAGCAGAGAAAGAGAGCAAGTTATTAATCATGCATACCTTGTAATCTTTTAGTCCGAACATATAGGTTCTCCCCTCCTTGAGTGTGGTTCTCCATGTCAATCAAATCTCCCATCCATCCCAGGCATCTTGTGCCATCCCCATCAATATCCATGTTGCTCATCTTGGAGTAAGCATATGCCACGCAGGAGCAATTGCTTCTGCTTTTCTTCGTGCACTCAGCAAAGCTTCTGCTCGGACATGTATGAACTTGTCAGGGACCTTCATGACGGGAAAGGCCAACAAACCGTCTCCATGGGTGCACCTTCGCACCTCCTTCTGGCGGCATCCCTGTGAGAAGCTACCGGCGATCCATCCTTCACCATCCCTCGGCTCAAAACCGTCAAGGCACTAGCAAACTGGGACAACTTCTGTGTTGTCGCAGCAACCATAAAGACCATAGTAGCCATACATATTGCACTCATGTTGAGGCTCTGCATATAGGGTTCTCCATGCGTACATGTTGCTCTCCCAGCGTAGTGTATTTACCTTGCCTGAGTAGTCAATCTCCATCCTGACCAGCAGGACAAAAAGTAGCCAGTCGGCATGACGAAGGACATGTACACCTCATTGTCGGCATGATGTAAGGCCGTGTAAATGGTAGACTCGTTGAATCCACCAACATAGAGGTAGTTTGTCCACACCGGGCTTCGCCGGTGTGGCCTCCAGCCATTCCAGATGAAGCACTAGAGGAAGCTGCTAGGGTCTGTGCCGTAGGAGAACTCACCGGTGGATGGGTCCTGTTGGCCTTTCCAGGAGACGAGGTCCTGCAGTGGAAGCGTGTTGTGGCTAAGCCTGAGGTTCATGCCGGGTAGGAGAGTGTTGGCCGAGTGGTCGAAGCTTTGCCATAGGATGGCACTGTCAGCTAATGATCTAAGGATGAAGTTGCCAGTGTTGTCCAACACTGCTTCCACCGAGATGGAGTTGACGCTGATGTTATTGTTCGTTGTCCAGAGGACATGACCATTGCTATCAGACAAGACTATGTTGGAACAACTAGCGACGACAAGATTTGCAGAGGAAAGGTTAGTGGTGATCGGTGCCGCACGGTTAGAAACCCATACCACCGTGCGCTCCAGGATGTCGTCATACCGTATGCCAACATAGTGATGGTTCTTGGTGGAGTCGGACGGGGAGAAGAATCCCAGGGCAAACACCCCATCTTGATAGACGAGGACACTGCCAGGGAAGAGCAGCTTGCCAGCGACAAGCTGGTTATCGGATGCACAAAGAGGCACCAAACTGAACGGCCAAGAAAGAAGCAAAAGAATGGCATACACAGGAAGGGAAGAATACATTAGCATTCCTAGCCAGCGTGCTCTCCTCACCTCACAACCATGTCCTTTAGCTTCGCCTCGACACCCTGAACCTCTACAACGAAGATTGCAAGACCGAACGCCCTGAATCATCACCATCGTGGCCTTCTTCACTATTTGTAGCCGAGGTCGCCGTTGTCGATTCGTCGCCTACAGCCCATCCCCGAGCTCGCTAATGTGCTCTACAGCCTTACCATGAGCTCCATAGATTTTCCCTCTCTCCTTGTCAACGTTTTCATGCCGTAGTGTCGTTAACCTTGAGCTCCCTTTGCTCATCACACATGAGATCATCTAGACGCTCCAGTGACGATTTGGTCACGTGCCCATGTCAAACTACACCGCACGCAGCCGTAGAACAACACTAGCAGAAAAACTCGTTCGAATCCGTGCTCTATAGCTTTGTTGCCTGCAATCACCAAACTTCGGCCATGATGGAACTCACCCACTGGCGTCGTTTTCGTCCACCCACGGCCATCCTAATGCCACCCATCGATGTGCACGCGCACCAACAACCCGTAGAGGCTATGATATCTTCCAGCCATCACTGGAACCGGTCGTACGAGCAACTCTGCTTTGCCCTACTATGCGTTGGCGACTCACGCCGGTCGGAGTTTACAGTGGGCCCACATGCCTATTTTGCACAGTCCCAACTCATCCATGTAATGGTCAAAGGGGTTGACCCAATGGAAATGCTGCATTTGGCCTTATGTGAGGATCAGCTAGAGGGAGAAGGGCAAAAGTGATGTATGTTTGTTGCCATGGGCAAAGCTGAGTAGAACTAAGGAACCGAGGGCACAAAAATAGAAATCCCTTTTATTATTGGTTCACTTCAGTTTCATTGTCGTATCATCTCACATTTCACATAAGTTCCAGTATGGCATCAAATTGAATTTGAACTTGTTCATAGCATGTTAAAGTTTGATTTTATTTTATAGATATAAATATCATGAACATGAATCTGTAAACAGAATCTAAATCAGATCATTGCTTAAAAGTTAATAGTGTTACAAAATTTAGAATCAGACTAAAAGTATGGGTGGATGGATTGGGTGGTGAAAGAATAAAATAGTCTGAGTGCAATAAATGCCTTGTCTCTATACAGTGGGTGGTCCCACGAAACCAGTGCAAAACAATTGTATTCATTATGTACACATACACACATGACGAGCATGCAAGACCCCGGTAGAAACCGGCACGGTTTGTTTTTCATTTAGCCCCAGTTTCCATATGTTAGTCTTCCATAGTCTGGATGTGTTACCCATGTTTGCAGCTGCGATGGCATGCTGATTCTGCTGGATTTTTGTTTTCACGAATATGATTCTGCTAGTCTTGACGAGACCTATGCCCACTTTGTTGCTTTCTCAACCTGATGTTAGTCTGCAAGCAAGTCTAGGAGTCGGCGACTCACCTTCTTTTCCGATGCCGCTACACGATCAGAGTTTGGGAGGTGATTTAATCTTGACTGGGTAGCGATGAATATGGTCAAAGACTGGTACAAACATATATTTTTTTCCGACTGAATTGCGATGGTTTGTAGTCGGTTGTTGCATGTTGCCCTGATGGACCACGTGTTGACCCGCATTTAGTTGATCGGTGGTATCTTGATTCTTCGGGTGTCCTCTTTCTCTCGAAAGAACTCACCAAATCACATACGGTTCCCTCCATGCTTATCTCGAACCCTGCTGCCCACGGCAGGTTGCACATGGCTTTCTTCCTAACGAGCATCCACATATCTTGCTTCTGAGCCCCACCCATCAGTCATCTAAATTTCTGCCGCGCTCACACCCGGTATGTCGTCGGCCCGTGCCTCGCCATTGGCCACCACCAGTCCCCGGCCTGGCCCGCCGACTCTCCGTCATGGCCTTCTCCGACGGCGGCAAGCGGCTGCGGCGGATATCAGACACATGGGCAGCGGTGGCGGGTCGATTCTCGACTGGCTGGTGGTGTGCGCCGCCGCGCAAGGGCAGAAGCATCCAAGCGCAGAACCACCGGCACTCCGCCGTCCTATGTCGCCCAGGTGTACCTCTTGCTTGACGTGCGATTGTCCTTGCGTCGCCGGCGCCTGGACCCAATGCCCGTCCAGACCACCGGCGTCCTGCCGTCCCATGCTACCGGAGCCTTCCGCCCCGCATCGTCGTCGTCGCCGTCAGGAAATTCGGCCTGAGCTAGGCTACCACCGAAGCGGACGCGAGAAGGCACCCCCAGCTTCTGTCTATGCGCCTCCGCATCAGCTGCAGGAAGGTAAACCCACGCCGACTGCCTCTAGCTCGCTCTTGGTCGTGCACCCCGGCGCCCCTTCCGCTGCCTCGCGCGCGCGGCTTGCGTTCTTCGGCTGCGTTATGTGTGGTTCGTGGGCTAGCTAGATGTGTGTGCGCTAGGTGGTTGCATGTGTTCGGTGTTCGTGATGTGCTCTACAGCGGCAAAATACAACCGATGTTATCTCCTTTTCCCGTGTCTATGCATCTCTTCCTCCGTTCGGCATCCATACATCCCGAGAGACACTGAGATTTTCTACATACGTAATCAGGGGAGGTAAATATTCCAGGTCTGTCTAGAACACATCTAGATGTGACATAGTTATGTGTCACATCTAAGCTCATGTCCACTTTGTTTGTGGTTTATTTTTTTGTTCTAATTTTTTTTCATTTCTTGTTGCTGCATTATATATTTATGGAAGTTTAGATGTGACATGCTTAAAAAAACATTTAGATGTGAATTAGTCAAACTGAATATCCTCTACTAATCATGATTTTTTTACAGATTTTCACCCACCAAGTCACATCACCTTCCTATTCTCATGTATACTTGCATATAGACATTATCAAGTCGTTCCTGGAAACGTAGCCAACCACTGAATGCATCCGCAAGCGATCAAAACTTGAGCAACCAATCCGATACCAGCGACAGGCCGACACTGCGGGCTGACCAAGCACCAAATCAAAAAGAAAACGTACGTACACTCATCAGCATGTGTACCCAGATTTACCAATTGCATGACCTCAAGTTTCGCAGGGATTTCAAAAATTATTTCAAAAAAAAGGAGAAAACTCAGACCCTTCGGTGCTTTAGTGCTTTGTTCTGCTGGCGTGATATTTTGTTTCGCTCCAGCCGACCAAATAAGTATCTACGTAAATATCTGTTTTGTACTATCTGTCCTTAAAGAGCATGTGATTTTTTTGCTTTATTTCTGCTCAGCTGCTTAAGTGCCTTCTCTTCCTCGACCTTCCATACCGATTAAATACATTGATTAATCGCTAGAACAAAAGAAAAAAATGTGCTTTCACTTGCACCACTGAAATATCTGATGAACATGAAGGGATATCTGTATGTATCTTCGCTGAAAATCCGCTCTCCTCCCTATGTGTATATATATCCCTTGGATATAGTTGGCCGCATTTGCTTGCTGGTGCATGCATTCACTGGTGCGGCATGGATTTCGGGGATGATGTGATTGCGTGCATGAAAATCCGATGGTATGTGACTACGTGCATGGCAGTCAGTTCTATTTTTTTCCTTTTTGCATGTGGGCGCCGTGTTGGCTGTTGCTCGAGAGATTTTTCTCTAGCTATTTTTAGTGTGGAAGGTATAATTAAATGCATATCAAGGATCCATAGTGGGGCGTTTTTGCCAGTTGTCAATGATGAAGTAATGTATGTTTATTATACAAATCAACGTTCCATATGTAGATGATTCCCAAATTCAATCCAGTTATACATGGATGGTATTAGCCTGGATAGAGATTGACTGTCGGAAGTAATTTTTTCTAATATTAATATCATCGATTATGTGCCTGCAACTTCATTGCGCCTTGAACATGTACTCCAAATATTTTTGGGTTAATCGTTTTCAAATATTCAATAGCGGCAGTGCATCATAAAATTTATAGTGACACGATTATACAGCATCATCATGCTCAATTACTAAAATTTGACCAAATTTATGATGTTGAAGAAGTATTGGACTTTGACTAAATTAAATATGTGATATAGTCTTATCGTTTACTATTTCGCTTCTTTCATAAAATTGACCAACCTTCATTTTCATCATCATCCATCATTGGCATAGACCATCCATGTAGCCTATCCATATTTCCAATTAGAGAAACATGACTTCACATGAGTTGACACATGCAACAAAAAAAATATACATCACTGGTTCATGAAGGCAGGAAATAGGTAATAAAAAAAACAAAAAGGATCAACACATAAGCCTATCTTCACGACACACAAATCTCAACGAAACGCACCAATAATGCACAGTGTGCACCATGAAGTCACAAAGAGAAGCCTTTTCACGACAAGAGAAGGCACACACCAATCAATGGCAGTTCAACATGGCCCATTAGCAGATAGCTGTCCATCAAAATGAGTTCACACGACATAATAAGATTCCGCCAAAGATATGCAATAATTTTTCTGACCTCACACACCATTACATATCTATCTTCAACATACTCAAACTGAAGATCCAATAATATCATACATCAGCGCTTACCAACCGCAAGATCACTTGCAACAATTTACAATAGTTGTATGCCACTTCAACACGGACACCAGTCCCGCAGGAGGCCGCACTAAATTGATATAAACTACAAATGGATGTAATGTGTTTAGTAGTCCTATTAAGAAAAGGGTGAGGTGTATTTCTTACTTTGTAAGGCGTAGCACTCGATCATTCCAATAACAAATGCATCCCCTCCAATTTGCATTTATGATGGATTGACTTTTTTGTAATCACAAACTTATGCATGTAGAGTTTGTCTTCCAACTTTAAATTCATCAGAGGAAAGAAAGGCAACATATATCTACATGACGTATCAACGGGCGTGCCAATTGCGTGTACAGAGGCACTATCACTAGCAGCAGAACTTGGCATGCAGCATCTTCACGTCGCATCAGATTGAAGGGGGGTGGGGTGTGAACCTATTCATGAAGGAAGCAGTTGTTCTTACGGGTGCGTTATAAAGGAGATCAAACAGATGGAGGAATCATTTAGTTCATGTTCGTTTGTACAGGAACTTTGACCTTCGAACTATGAGGCTCATAAGTTGGCTAGGTTAGGCGTTTCCCTTGCTTATGGGAGACACATTTGGTTAGGCAATCCCCATGATTCAATTGTAATACCTGTAAATGTTGCCTATGATTAATAAAGCCTAGCAAATGTTGCTAAAAAACAAGATCAAGGACAGACTTTATCTGAGATATGCGTATATTTAGCAGACACAGTGATTCCATATAGGCAACTATACGTCGCGGTGTCGCGTGTTACCTCGCGTGACGGTCTTAAGTTTTTAATTGAGGATGACCATGGTTGCCCACCTTTACATGGAAGTGATTTCAAGGCGGTGAGTGGTGGCTGTGGTGTTATGGGCATGATGTAATGACTATTTAGTGTATGAATATGTTTCATAGTGTAATAATATTTTGGTGTATGAATGTAGTGTAAAAACACTGGAATTGGTAAAGCACTCTACGACTTTTATCACAGGCTCTAATCCTGCTGGAGGCTACACTAGGATGATCTTATCTAGCAAGAATCGTCTACGCTTCTTCTATCTCGCCGTAGTAGTGTCATGGCATAATATCCGTTTTGTAAAATCCGGACCGTGCGTAGTTTCAATAAGTACATTTTGTCGGATATGCATCAGTTTATGTTCTCCTGTTTAGTAGCATGTATTGTACGTGATGGCAATAAATGAACATCCTTTCATCATATCATCCTATGTTGGAATATTTATGCATGTATAAACATCTATTTCCATTTCAAATATTTTTTATGTGATCCTATCAGCACAGCCCTAAGAGTACTTACCATAAATAAACATCACACCCCATATAGATATGCTGTGTCGACGAGTATTAGTTTACAGAGGGAGTACCATGCATACAGAGGGGTATCAAAGTTAAAGGTGAATGGACAGAAAATATTCAAATATTTCAAAATCTTGAGCATATTCGGTTACACAAAAGAAAAGTGCTGCCTCGATCGACAGTGGATGCATGCATGCATGGGAGAGCAACGGGAACACATCCGTCGTTGCTTCTCCTACCATATGCATGCATGTGCACAATATATTTAAATTATTCACTAGCTATCCACTCATGCAGGCGCATATTTCCTACGCGACTCATACATGGGTATTAATTAATTACGACGATTTTGATCAACTGAAACTTGGCCGGTGTGGATCAATATTCCGGTTGGTAGGTTTTGCCGATCTTGAAATCGGTGGAGAAGACCTCGTCGAAGACGTTCTTCATGCCATTCTTGGACAAGAAGCGGAAGTTGAAGGGGCCAACCAGCGGCTTGGAGCACGAGACCTCCCACACGTCGCCCTTCTTGGTCAAGGGCTGCCACTCCTCTGAGCCGTGCTGCCGGAGCTCCACCTCTGACAGGCTGTCGTTTGGCCTTGTGTAGTCGATCTTCAGCGCCAGCTTCTTTTTGTCGGACCCCTTCTGCACCGTCAACTTCACTTTCACGGCCATCGCGCCGGCGAACAGCGCCGCCAGCACCACCACCGTGAGCATCCTCGAGGAGGAGGCCATCTTCTCGGTTGATCCAAGAGATTTGATTGCTGTTATGTGTATGTAGCTGGTGGTGCGAGCTGTGTCTGTGTGGATTCTAATGGATGAACTGCCTGGTATTTATGGGCGGAAGAGAGCGCGCGACCAGCGGCGCTCCGGCGATCTCGCTGGCTGGCTGTGGCCGGGCTTGTCCGCTGATGCGTATGCGGCCCGGCGCCACCATCGGAGGGACAATCTCTGCATGCATGTCATCTCGTCTCTGACGGTCTAACCTGCCCTTTTCTTTCGGCTGGAATGGAGTTCAGTGCCCGTGCATGCTTAGCTGGACCAAGCCGGTCCTATAACCTTGCGTGATCTTTAGTTTGTTGTTCCGATTATTATGAGGCAAAATGGCAAATATGAAATCAACGAAATATCCATGTAATACTCAACGAAATAGCTCTTCGTATCATATCGTCAAACAAAATTTGGGAAAGGGCTAGAAAGGGAGCTTAATTATGCCAAATTACACATGTCTCGAATTCGTCACACTACAACCAGTACGAACACACATAAACAGAGCAAGTACGTACGTGTGCTGTACCGTATAGAGGTGGAGGCCACTACTGGATCTGGATGGACCAATAAGTATTTGGTAAACTGTTTGCAGACCCAAAGAGCTAGGTGGTTAGGGTGTTTCAAACTTAAATCTGATGAATATGAGTCAACATCCCTCTTTCTCGTATGCAAAGTCTGATACAGCCGTCACGCAAAAAAAAAAAACTGATACCCCCGTCAGGGCTATATCTCGCCTAATGCGAGATGATACTCCGTCTCAGAGAAGGCGTTCGCTACATGGGTTGGCACAGTATGACCGGTCTTACAAAGCTTCACGTACCGGTTTGGACCGGCTTTAGAAGTTTCTACACTTTTTTTTTATCGGGTATACTGTGTTCCATCACGGTTTTTTTTTTCCTTTCCTATTTTTCAACACATGTCTATAATTTTTTTTACACATTTTACATTTTTCATATGCAGGTGGAACCTTTTCTAAATACACGTTGAATATTTTCTAAATAAATTATGTACATTTTCCTAAATGCATGTTTCAAGCATTTTCTCACTACATTTTAAACTTTTTTAAGTGGCCTGTAATAGTTCTCAAATCCACAGCCGTCGCCGGCTTGCAGGGGACTAACTCGAGAGCCCTATAGTTGTCGTGTTTTTTTGAAGGGGTGCACAGCTTACAGTGGGCTAAGTCGAGTATAGCAAAGAAATAACACTTGGCTTACGGTAATACAATAGGCATCATTTGTCTTTCTCGTAGCCCAAGATATATACATCATCGTCATCATCTTCTGTATTGTACTGATCTAAGAAGAATATGGCATACTCCCTCTGTTCACGAATAAGTGTACATATAGAAATTTTAGGAAAATTTATGAAATGAAGTAAAAAAATGCATTGAAAAGGTGCAAGCCACAATCTCTCTACTCTTTAATTACCTCACCTCCAATGAGCTAAGTGCATGTAGAAAATAAGAAGATCATGTGTTCAATCTTCCTTTTCTGCGAGAAAACTTACGATCTATTTACCTTCAGTCATGGCAATACAACGAGCACCAGAAATAATAAAAATTACATTCAGATCCGTAGACCACCTAGCGACGACTACAAGCACTGAAGTGAGCCGAAGGCGTGCCGCAGTCGTCGCCCCTCCATCGCCGGAGTCGGGCACAACTTGTTGTAGTAGAAAGTTGGGCAGTCGTCGTGCTAAGGCCTCATAGGACCAGCACACCTGAAAAGCAACCGCCGCCGATGAAGAATAACGTAGATCAGAAGGATCCAAACCAAAGACAGACGAACGTAGACGAGCAACGACGAGATATGAGCAAATCCATCAAAGATAGATCCGCCGGAGACACACCTCCACACGCCCACCAACGATGCTAGACGCACCGTCTGAACGGGCTAGGCGGGGAGACCTTTATTCCATCTTCAGGGAGACGCCGTCATCTCATCTTCCTAAGCAGGACACAAACCCTAATAAAACTGAAAGGAACGACTAAAATCGGAGCCGTCCCACCGGCCCTTGCCAAGATCCACCGCACCCGTTGCGAGTATGAAACAGAGGTAATAAAGACTTGGTGTCTTAGATATTGACAGAAATCTCTGTGAATAATGACGCGTATAAATAATATATGTTTTTTCGAACAATAAATAATATATGTTGATGACGAAGTGTCATGAAAAAACGCGCTCACTGCTGTGTCATGGCGCAGTCGGGTGGTCCGTCGCTATTTTGGCTTAGCCGGGGTCGCCATCGTACGTCGGCACAGATTTAATTTCTGTCTGTCGGCACACCGCTCGAATTGACAAACCAGGCGCTCAGCCGGGCCAAGCTGCAGCTCTCGCGTATGTACGTTCATGTGCTACTGCACCCTCGATCGCGACGACTCGTGCTGTCCTGCATATTCTCCATGTGGTTCACTGATTTATTGCATTATTGGGATTGTACGTGCGACGGCGATATAATGCCCAGCACCTCACGCACGCACCAGAAGGCAGCTGTGACACCAACACCGGCTAAGCTAGATAGTAGACATATGGCGGCGGGAGGCGTGTGGGTGTTCCGGAAGGACGGCGTGATGGAGCTGGACGCATCGACGACGGCGAAGAGCAAGGCGCTGGTGTACGTGCCGGCCAACGAGCCGATGCGGTCGCCGCCGGCGCTGGAGCGGCGGCTGGGGTCGCTCGGGTCGGAGCGCTACTACGAGAACATCGCCGTGGTGCAGCTTCACAGGCGGGACGGCGGCCTCGACCTCATCACCCTCCCGCGCGACTTCGCCAGGCTGCGCTCCACCCACATGTACGACGTCGTCGTCAAGAACCGAGGCCACTTCAGGGTCGTCGACCACGTCTACTAATGTGCACTTTGCACTAAAGCCTCCCAATTAGTAAGCTCTACTAAGCATATGTAGCATGAGTAAGCCTATACCTAGCATATGAAGGCGTCTCTAACGACTTCGCCAACCTCAAGATGTTGTCCGTATCGGCTCAGTATCTCTCTTTCTCTTTTTTGCGGGGTATCAGCTCATTATCTCGGAGATGCTCATAAAGGTAAGGTGTGTGCGTACGTTATGGGGTTGAGTGTATATGAGCATCTGAGCTTGTGATGTGTTCAAAAAGAATAAATATGTGTAACATGAAAGATTCTGTAGGAATAAACCCTTTGTCTTGGGCCGCATGTGTATATATAAAAGGTTTGCCGTGGCTTACAAGCTTGAAATATTGCTAGGATTCTTCCAAATTACATCGAGAGAGATTACAACTCACGCGAGGAAGAATAGAGCAGAAGAAGAGATAGAAATAGTTTAAACAAACATATCTGCTACCTCTACGTAATTATTCTAACATCCTCCCTCAATCCAAACCTATGGAACCTTGTATAGGTTTAGATTGTACTTGAACTCATTCAGTCTCCTCGTGGTGAGTGGTTTAGTGAAGCCATCAACAAGTTGATCTCCTGTGGGAATAAACTTGATGTCAAGTAGCTTACGCGCTACTCTTTCTCTCACAAAATGAAAATCAACCTTTATGTGTATTGTACGTGCATGAAATACAGGATTTGCTGAAAGATAGGTTGCATCAATGTTGTCACACCATAACCTTGCAGCTTGTGGGGCTTTGATCCCTAGTTCATATAGAAGGGTCTCAATCCACATAATTTCAGCAGTTGCATTAGCAGGAGCCTTGTATTCTGCTTCAGTGTTGGATCTTGACACAGTAGCGTGTTTCCTTGCACTCCATGACGCAAGGTTTGATCCCAGAAACACAGCAAATCCACCTGTGGACCTTCTATCATCGGCACACCCTGTCTAGTCTGCATCAAAATATGCACTAACAAGCATGGGGCGACTTAGTAATCTTGATTCCAACTCCCATTGTAAATTTTAGATACCTCGGAATTCTCTTTACTGCAGTCCAATGAACTATACTTGGTGCATGTAAATACTAACATACTTTATTGACAGAATATGAAATATCGGGTCTAGTCAAAGTTAAGTATTGTAATGCACCAACAACACTCCTATAGCTAGTTGCATCATTTGTCCCAAGTAATTGTCCTCCCTCAACTGTAAGTTTTTCAGAAGTGGAGAGTGGTGTACTTACTGGTTCGCAATGTTTCAGTCCTACTCTTCTTAAGATGTTTGTGGTGTATTTTTCCTGTGTCAGAAGTATCCCATCCTTGATTTGTTTTACCTCTATACCAAGAAAATAGTGAAGATCACCCAAGTCGTTGAACGCAAATTCCACGTTAAGATCACGAAGCAGACAGGTAGTGGCTTCTGAGCCGGAACTAGCAACAATTATATCATCAACATAGACAAGAACAAACATAGAGATGTTGCCTTTGTTGTATAGTGAGGTATCTGCTTTGCTTGGAGTAAAACCAAGTTGTTGTAAATGAGTGCTCAACTTGGAGTACCAAGTTCCTGGGGCCTGTTTCAAACCATACAAAGATTTATCCAACTTACAGACATAATGAGGTTTGCTTTTGTTCTCATACCCTGGTGGTTGCCGTATGAACACTTCTTCCTCAAGAACACCATGAAGAAATGTGTTCTAAACATTTAGCTCCCGTAGGCTCCATCCTCTGGAAATAGCAATAGACAGTACAAGTCTAATAGGAGCTGCTTTGACAACAGGGCTAAAGGTATCCTCATAATCAATTCCAAACATTTGCTTAAAACCTTTTCAACTAATCTAGCCTTGTATCTATCTATAGTTCCATATGATTTTCTTTTAATCTTATAGACCCACTTGCAGTCAATCAAATTCTTTCCTTTTTCTGGTGGTACTAGGTGCCACGTTTTATTTTTCATGAGTGCTTGATATTCATTGTCCATAGCCCCTTTCCATTCTTTGTGAGCAAGAGCTTCAGTTAAATGAGTGGGTTCACCGGTACTAGCAAGGAAAGCACGTTTACGTGGATCATACCTTATTGTAAATCCTTGTACTCTTTAGGTTTAAATATCCCAGATTTCGATATGGTAATGTGCTAAGGAATTTCAGATGATGTATGGAAGGAGCAGTCACAATTTTTGTAGTACCAGAACCAACCGCGGAAGATCCCATCAAATCGCCCTGGACTGCTGCGCCAGAAGGCTCTTGATCCGAGGAAGACACGAGATCCAACGAGATTCGCCTCGCAACGGGCGCACCAGCGATGGGACTCCGCGTGGCATCTCCTGGAGACGCAAGACCGGGCGTGCGGGCTGGCGCACAGTTGGCAGGCCCCACGTGAAGGAAATATGCCCTGAGGCAATAATAAAGTTGTTATTCTATAGTTCCTTATTCATGATAAAAGTTTATTATTCATGCAAGAATTGTATTGATCGGAAACCTAGAAACATGTGTGAATACATAAACAAATACCGTGTCCCTAGTAAGACTCTACTAGACTAGCTCGTTGATCAAAGATGGTTAAGGTTTCCAAACCATAGACATGTGTTGTCATTTGATAATGGGATCACATCATTAGGAGAATGATGTGATGGACAAGACCCATCCGTTAGCTTAGCATAATGATCGTTCAGTTTTATTGCTATTGCTTTCTTCATGTCAAATACATATTCCTTCGACTATGAGATTATGCAACTCCCGGATACCGGAGGAATACCTTGTGTGCTATCAAACGTCAAAACGTAACTGGGTGATCATAAAGATGCTCTACAAGTATCACCGAAGGCGTTTGTTGAGTTAGCATAGATCGAGATTAGGATTTGTCACTCCGAGTATCGGAGGGGTATCTCTGGGCCCTCTTGGTAATACACATCATAAGCTTGCAAACACACGACTAAGGAGTTAGTCACGAGGTGATGTATTGCAGAATGAGTAAAGAGACTTGCCGGTAACGAGATTGAACTAGGTATAGAGATATCGACGATCGAATCTCGGGCAAGTAACATAGCGATGGACAAAGGGAATTACATATGTTGTCATAACGGTTTGACCGATAAAGATCTTCGTAGAATATGTAGGAGCCAATATTGGCATCCAGGTTCCGCTATTGGTTATTGACCGGAGAGGTGTCTCGGTCATGTCTACATAGTTCTCGAACCCGTAGGGTCCGCACGCTTAACGTTTGTTGACGATATAGTGTTATATGAGTTATGTGATTTGGTGACCGAATGTTGTTCCGAGTCCCGGATGAGATCACGGACATGAATAGGAGTCTTGAAATGGTCAAGAGGTAAAGATTGATGAAGGAAATATGCCCTAGAGGCAATAATAAAGTTGTTATTTATATTTCCTTATATCATGATAAATGTTTATTATTCATGCTAGAATTGTATTAACCGGAAACTTAGTACATGTGTGAATACATAGACAAACAAAGTGTCCCTAGTATGTCTCTACTTGACTAGCTCGTTAATCAAATATGGTTACGTTTCCTAGCCATAGACATGTGTTGTCATTTGATGAACGGGATCACATCATTAGAGAATGATGTGATGGACAAGACCCATCCGTTAGCTTAGCATAAATGATCGTTTAGTTTTATTGCTATTGCTTTATTCATGACTAATACATGTTCCTCTGACTATGAGATTATGCAACTCCCGAATACCGGAGGAATACCTTGTGTGCTATCAAACGTCACAACGTAACTGGGTGATCATAAAGATGCTCTACAGGTATCACCGAAGGTGTTTGTTGAGTTAGCATAGATCAAGATTAGGATTTGTCACTCCGTGTATCGGAGAGGTATCTCTAGGCCCTCTCGGTAATGCACATCACTATAAGCCTTGCAAGCAATGTGACTAATGAGTTAGTTGCGGGATGATGCATTACAGAATGAGTAAAAAGACTTGACGGTAACGAGATTGAACTACGTGTAGCGATACCGACGATCGAATCTCGGGCAAGTAACATACCGATGACAAAGGGAACAACGTATGTTGTTATCCGGTTTGACCGATAAAGATCTTCATAGAATATGTAGGAGCCAATATGAGCGTCCAGGTTCCGCTATTGGTTATTGACCGGAGATGTGTCTCGGTCATGTCTACATAGTTCTCGAACCTGTAGGGTCCGCACGCTTAAAGTTCGATGACGATTTGTATTATGAGTTTATGTGATTTGATGACCGAAGGTTGTTCGGAGTCCCGGATGAGATCATGGACATGACGAGGAGTCTCAAAATGGTCGAGACCTAAAGATTCATATATTGGAAGGCTACATTCGGACACCGGAATGGTTCGGGTCGTTTCGGATAAGTTTCGGAGTACCGGGGGTTACCGAACCCCCCCCCCCCTGATAACCCACAAGTATAGGGGATCGCAACAGTTTTCGAGGGTAGAGTATTCAACCCAAATTTATTGATTCGACACAAGGGGAGCCAAAGAATATTCTCAATTATTAGCAGCTGAGTTGTCAATTCAACCACACCTGGATAACTTAGTATCTGCAGCAAAGTATTTAGTAGCAAAGTAATATGGAAGTAACGGTAACGGTAGCAGAAGTAATATTTTTGGGTTTTGTAGTCATTGTAACAGTAGCAACGGAAAAGTAAATAAGCGAAGAACAATATGTGAAAAGCTCGTAGGCATTGGATCGGTGATGGAGAATTATGCCGGATGCGGTTCATCATGTAACAATCATAACATAGGGTGACACAGAACTAGCTCCAATTCATCAATGTAATGTAGGCATGTATTCCGAATATAGTCATATGTGCTTATGGAAAAGAACTTGCATGACATCTTTTGTCCTACCCTCCCGTGGCAGCGGGGTCCTAATGGAAACTAAGGGATATTAAGGCATCCTTTTAATAGAGTACCGGAACAAAGCATTAACACATAGTGAATACATGAACTCCTCAAACTACGGTCATCACCGGGAGTGGTCCCGATTATTGTTACTTCAGGGTTGCCGGATCATAACTCATAGTAGGTGACTATAGACTTGCAAGATAGGATTAAGAACTCACATATATTCATGAAAACATAATAGGTTCAGATCTGAAATCATGGCACTCGGGCCCTAGTGACAAGCATTAAGCATAGCAAAGTCATAGCAACATCAATCTCAGAACATAGTGGATACTAGGGATCAAACCCTAACAAAACTAACTCGATTACATGATAGATCTCATCCAACCCATCACCGTCCAGCAAGCCTACGATGGAATTACTCACGCACGGCGGTGAGCATCATGAAATTGGTGATGGAGGATGGTTGATGATGACGACGGCGACGAATCCCCCTCTCCGGAGCCCCGAACGGACTCTAGATCAGCCCTCCCGAGAGGTTTTAGGGCTTGGCGGCGGCTCCGTATCGTAAAACGCGATGAATCCTTCTCTCTGATTTATTTTTCTCCACGAAAGTGAATATATGGAGTTGGAGTTGAGGTCGGTGGAGCGTCAGGGGGCCCACAAGGTAGGGGGCGCGCCCTCCACCCTCGTGGACAGGGTGTGGGCCCCCTGACGTGGCTTTTTCTACCAGTATTTTTCTTATTTTCCAAATAGATGTTTCGTGGAGTTTCAGGTCATTCCGAGAACTTTTGTTTCTGCACATAAATAACATCATGGAAAGTCTGCTGAAAACAGCGTCAGTCCGGGTTAGTTCCATTCAAATCATGCAAGTTAGAGTCCAAAACAAGGGCAAAAGTGTTTGGAAAAGTAGATACGACGGAGACGTATCAACTCCCCAAGCTTAAACCTTTGCTTGTCCTCAAGCAATTCAGTTGATAAACTAAAAGTGATAAAGAAAAACTTTTACAAACTCTGTTTGCTCTTGTTGTTGTAAATATGTAAAGCCAGCATTCAAGTTTTCAGCAAAGATTATGACTAATCACATTCACAATAACTTGTAGGTCTCATGTTTACTCATATCAATGGCATAATCAACTAGCGAGCCATAATAATAAATCTCGGATGACAACACTTTCTCAAAACGATCATGATATGATATAATAAGATGGTATCTCGCTAGCCCTTTCTGAGACCGCAAAACATAAATGCAGAGCACCTTTAAAGATCAAGGACTGACTAGTCGTTGTAATTCATGGTGAAAGAGATCCAGTCATACCCAATATAAATTAATAGTAATGGATGCAAATGACAGCAACGCTCTCCAGCTGGTGCTTTTTAATAAGAGGGTGATGACTCAACATGAAAGTAAATAGATAGGCCCTTCGCAGAGGGGAGCAGGGATTTGTAGAGGTGCTAGAGCTCAGTTTTTGAAATAGAGATAAATAATATTTTGAGCGGCATACTTTCATTGTCAACATAACAACCAAGAGATGGCGATATCTTCCATGCTACACACATTATAGGCGGTTCCCAAACAGAATGGTAAAGTTTATACTCCCCCTCCACCAACAAGCATCAATCCATGGCTTGCTCGAAACAACGAGTGCCTCCAACTAGCAACAGTCCCGGGGGGAGTTTTGTTTGCAATTATTTTGATTTAGTTTGCATAAAGCATGGGACTGGGCATCCCGGTGACCAGCCATTTTCTCGTGAGTGAGGAGCGGAGTCCACTCCTCTTGAGAATAACCCGCCTAGCATGGAAGATACGGACAGCCCTAGTTGAGACATGAGCTATTCGAGCATACAAAACAGAATTTCATTTGAAGGTTTAGAGTTTGGCACATACAAATTTACTTGGAACGGCAGGTAGATACCACATATAGGAAGGTATAGTGGACTCATATGGAATAACTTTGGGGTTTAAGGGATTGGATGCACAAGCAGTATTCCCGCTTAGTACAAGTGAAGGCTAGCAAAAGACTGGGAAGCGACCAACTAGAGAGCGACTACAGTCATGAACATGCATTAAAATTAATAGACATTGAGTACGAGCATGAGTAGGATATAATCCACCATGAACATAAATATCGTGAAGGCTGTGTTGATTTGTTTCAACTACATGCGTGAACATGTGCCAAGTCGAGTCACTTAAATCATTCAAAGGAGGATACCACCCCACTATACCACATCACAACCATTTTAATAGCATGTTGGCACGCAAGGTAAACCATTATAACTCATAGCTAATCAAGCATGGCATAAGCAACTATGATCTCTAATTGTCATTGCAAACATGTTTATTCATAATAGGCTGAATCAGGAACGATGAACTCATCATATTTAGAAAAACAAGAGAGGTCGAGTTCATACCAGCTTCTCTCATCTCAGTCAGTCCATCATATATCGTCATAATTGCCTTTCACTTGCACGACCGAACGATGTGAAAATAATAAGTGCACGTGCATTGGACTAAGCTGGAATCTGTGAGCATTCAATAAACAGGAGAAGACAAGGCAATATGGGCTCTTGGTTAAATCAACAATAATGCATATAAGAGCCACTTCAACAATTTAATCATGGTCTTCTCCTATCGACCCCCAAAGAAAAGAAAAGAAATAAAACTATTTACACGGGAAAGCTCCCAACAAGCAAAAAAAGAAGAACATGAAATCTTTTTTTGGGTTTTCTTTTTAACTGTTACTACTACAGCAAGAAAGTAAACTAGCTAAAAGCTACAACTATTTTTTTTGGTTTTTCTTAAGGTTTATTAAACACACAAGAAGAAAGCAAGAAATAGGAAAATAAACTAGCATGGATATTACAGTGAAAAAGTATGAGCACCGACATTTAGCAATGAGTGTGTGAACATAAATGTAATGTCGGTGAGAAATACGTACTCCCCCAAGCTTAGGCTTTTGGCCTAAGTTGGTTTATTGCCACGGATGGCCTGGCGGATATCCATAGTTATAGCTGGGGTCGTACTGAGATGAAGAAGACTCTGACTGCCACTGGTTGGCAATCATATCCGGATCCCACTGGTAGTTAGACTGTCGTGGAGGTTCAAATTGTGGTTCCGGCTCCGTGGCTGGTGTAGGGTTCCAGTAGGCGTGAATGGCCGCCAACGGACGAGATACGGACCTTCAGATAAATTAAACAAGGAGGGAGCAGGCAAGGTAATAGTCTCAGGGTGATGTGTATCAAAGAACAATTTGTATTTCAGCGCTCCTTCCCTATGCTTAACAATAAAGTCATGCACTACCATACTCTTATAATCTAAATAAGCATTGGGCAGCAATTTTTCTTCTTTTTCATAGTGCATAATAGGTATGTTATAATGTGCAGCAAGACGTGAAGCATAAATACCTCCAAAGATGGGGCCCTTTGTACGGTTTAGACTTAACCGTTTGGCAATAATACCGCCCATACTAACAGTGTTATCGTAGAATAAACCATGGAACAAAATGATAATATGAGGAACACTAAGGTATCCACATTTTCCGCGACCAATCAAGCAATGACTAGCAAATATGGCAAAGTAGCGTAAAACAGGAAAATGTATGCTAGTGATTCTTGCATCGGAAACCTTCCTGGTTTCCCCCACAGTGATAGTGTCAATAAACCCATCCACATCTTTACGATGTGGTTCATCTAAACTACCATCAAAAGGTATTTTGCAAACCTTGCAAAATTCATCTAGTGGCATCTTCTTAACAACATCATATAAATGAAACTCTACTGAAGGAGGTGATTCCTTAGGATAATAGTGGAAGTTTTGCACAAAAGTATTGGTGAGTAAGAGATACTGATTGCGTTGGTCGCGGAGGAAGTCGGTGAGGCCTGCATTCTCAGCCAATTCATAAAAATCATCATAAATCCCGGCTTCTCTCAAGAAATCATTGGAAGGCCATTCACACGGCCGGACCTCCGCGGTGCGAGGCAAATTATATTTGGGCCTCTGTGCTTCTTCACTTTGCTTTTCCTTCGAGCTTCGGCTCGATGAGCCCCTCAAAAATCTCTTCATTATTTTCTGAAAAATTCTGAAATTTTTAGTAACTTCAAATAAAAATGAACCAAACTCAATAAAATTGATAGCAACTACTCCTACAAGTGCCTAGAGCCTATATCATGCATTAGAACTACTTGGAACCATATAAATTTGACATGCAAGCTCAAGAACATGGTCACCTAGGCAGCACAAATTTGCAATGAATAAAGCACTAGAACAAAAACTAATTGGACCAATGGAGGAGTCACATACCAAAGAACAATCCCCCCAAGCAGTTTTGTGAGAGGTGCTTTGAGCAAGGAGATCGAAAATCGCAGCAAAATGAGCTAGAACTCGTGCTTGAGCTGGATGGTGATTTTTTTGGGAGGAAGAAGGAGTGTGTGGGTGCAGGAATAAGTGGAGGGGAGCCACCGTGGGCCCACGAGGCAGAGGGCGCGCCCAGGGGGGTAGGGCGCGCCCTCCACCCTCGTGGCCAGGTGCTTGCCCCTCCTGCGGTGTTCTCAGTGTCAGATATTCTCAAATATTCCAGAAACAAATCATATTCCATTTTCAGGGCATTTGGAGAACTTTTATTTTCGGGGTATTTTTATATTGCACGAATAAATCAGAAAAAAGACAGAAGAATACTATTTTTACTTTATTTCAACTAAATAACAGAAAGTAGAAAGAGGGTACAGAAGGTTGTGCCTTCTAGTTTCATGCATCTCATGCTCATCAAAAGGAATCCACTAACAAGGTTGATCAAGTCTTGTTAACAAACTCATTCCGAATAACATGGAACCGGAGAAATTTCGAATAACACTATGTTACCTCAACGGGGATATGCACATCCCCAATAATTAGAATATCATATTTCTTCTTGACAGTAGGAAGAGGAAATTCAAAACCTCAAAAAATAATCGATGGAATTTTTCTAATAGAATTGATACTGTGGACTTGAGGTTGTTTCCTCGGGAAGTGTACCGTGTGCTCATTACCATTAACATGAAAAATGACATTGCCTTTGTTGCAATCAATAACAGCCCCTGCAGTGTTCAAAAAGGGTCTTCCAAGAATAATAGACATACTATCGTCCTCGGGAATATCAAGAATAACAAAGTCCGTTAGAATAGTAAAGTTTGCAACCACAACAGGCACATCCTCACAAATACCGACAGGTATAGTAGTTGATTTATCATCCATTTGCAAAGATATTTCAGTAGGTGTCAACTTATTCAAATCAAGTCTACGATATAAAGAGAGAGGCATAACACTAATACCGGCTCCAAGATCACATAAAGCAGTTTTAACATAATTTCTTTTAATGGAGCATGGTATAGTTGGTACTCCGGGATCTCCTAGTTTCTTTGGTATTCCACCCTTAAAAGTATAATTAGCAAGCATGGTGGAAATTTCAGCTTCCGGTATCTTTCTTTTATTTGTAACAATATCTTTCATATACTTAGCATAAGGATTCATTTTGAGCATATCAGTTAATCGCATACGCAAAAAGATAGGTCTAATCATTTCAGCAAAGCGCTCAAAATCCTCATCATCCTTTTTCTTGGATGGTTTAGGAGGAAAAGGCATGGGTTTCTGAACCCATGGTTCCCTTTCTTTACCGTGCTTCCTAGCAACAAAGTCTCTCTTATCATAACGTTGATTCTTTGATTGTGGGTTATCAAGATCAACTGCAGGTTCAATTTCTACATCATTATCATTACTAGGTTGAGCATCATCATTAACATTTTCATTAGGTTCATGTTCATTACCAGATTGTGTTTCAGCATCAGAAATAGAAATATCATTTGGATTCTCAGGTGGTTCAGCAATAGGTTCACTAGAAGCATGCAAAGTCCTATCATTTTTCTTTTTCTTATTTTTAGAAGAACTAGGTGCATCTAAATTATTTCTCTGGGAAACTTGCTCAATTCTTTTAGGGTGGCCTTCAGGATACAAAGGTTCCTGGGTCATTCTACCAGTTCTAGTAGCCACTCTAACAGCATAATCATTTTTCTTACTATTCAATTCATTGAGCAAATCATTCTGAGCTTTAAGTACTTGTTCTACTTGAGTGGTAACCATAGAAGCATGTTCAGTAATGAGTTTAAGTTCACCTTTAACTCTAGACATATAATCACCCAAGTGTTCAATCATATAAGCATTTTGTTTTAATTGTCTACCAAAATAAGCATTAAAATCTTCTTGCCTAACCATGAAGTTATCAAACTCATCCAAGCATTGGCTAGCAATTTTAGTAGGAGGGATTTCAGCTTCATCAAATCTATAGAGAGAATTTACCTTTACTACCTGTGTCGGGTTATCAAGACCATGTGTTTCTTCAATAGGTAATGGATTAGGATCACATATTTCTTCAACAGGCCGTAAATTAAGACCATGTATTTCTTCAATAGGAGGTAAATTCTTAACATCTTCAGCTTTAATACCCTTTTCCTTCATAGATTTCTTTGCCTCTTGCATATCTTCAGGACTGAGAAATAGAACACCTCTCTTCTTCGGAGTTGGTTTAGGAATAGGTTCAAGAATTGGCTCAGGAGCTGGCTCAGGAAGTGTCCAATTATTTTCATTTGTCAACATATTATTCAATAGAATTTCAGCTTCATCCGGTGTTCTTTCCCTGAAAACAGAACCAACACAACTATCCAGGTAATCTCTGGAAGCATCGGTTAGTCCATTATAAAAGATATCAAGTATTTCATTTTTCTTAAGAGGATGATCAGGCAAAGCGTTAAGTAATTGGAGAAGCCTCCCCCAAACTTGTGGGAGACTCTCTTCTTCAATTTGCACAAAATTATATATTTCCCTTAAAGCAGCTTGTTTCTTATGAGGAGGGAAATATTTAGCAAAGAAGTAATAAATCATATCCTGGGGACTACGCACACAACCAGGATCAAGAGAATTAAACCATATCTTAGCATCACCCTTTAATGAGAACGGAAATATTTTAAGGATATAAAGATAGCGAGATTTCTCATCATTAGTGAATAGGGTGGCTATGTCATTTAATTTAGTAAGATGTGCCACAACAGTTTCAGATTCATAGCCATGGAAAGGATCAGACTCAACCAAAGTAATTATATCAGGATCAACAGAGAATTCATAATCCTTATCGGTAACACAGATAGGTGAAGCAGCAAAAGCAGGATCAGGTTTCATTCTAGCATTAAGGGATTGCTGCTTCCATTTAGCTAATAATTTCTTAACATCATATCTATCTTTGCAAGCAAAGATTTCTTTAGCAACTGCTTCATCCATAACATAGCCCTCAGGCACAACATGTAATTCATATTTATTAGGGGGAGAGTCTTCATCATCACTTTCATCAATATTATCAATAATTTCATACTCTCTAGCCCTAGCAACTTGTTCATCAAGAAATTCACCAAGTGGCACAGTAGTATCAAGCATAGAAGTAGTTTCATCATAAGTATCATGCATAGCAGAAGTGGCATCATCAATAACATGCGACATATCAGAGCGAATAGCAGAAGCAGGTTTAGGTGTCGCAAGCTTACTCAAAACAGAAGGTGAATCAAGTGCAGAGCTAGATGGTAGTTCCTTACCTCCCCTCGTAGTTTAGGGATAGATTTTTGTTTTCTCGTCTTTCAAGTTCTTCATAGTGACCAGCAGATATAAATCCCAAGTGACTCAAAGAATAGAGCTATGCTCCCCGGCAACGGCACCAGAAAATAGTCTTGATAACCCACAAGTATAGGGGATCGCAACAGTTTTCGAGGGTAGAGTATTCAACCCAAATTTATTGATTCGACACAAGGGGAGCCAAAGAATATTCTCAAGTATTAGCAGCTGAGTTTTCAATTCAACCACACCTAGATAACTTAGTATCTGCAGCAAAGTATTTAGTAGCAAAGTAATATGGAAGTAACGGTAACGGTAGCAAAAGTAATATTTTTGGGTTTTGTAGTGATTGTAACAGTAGCAACGGAAAAGTAAATAAGCGAAGAACAATATGTGAAAAGCTCGTAGGCATTGGATCAGTGATGGAGAATTATGCCGGATGCGGTTCATCATGTAACAATCATAACATAGGGTGACACCGAACTAGCTCCAATTCAACAATGTAATGTAGGCATGTATTCCGAATATAGTCATACATGCTTATGGAAAAGAACTTGCATGACTTTTGTCCTACCCTCCCGTGGCAGCGGGGTCTTAATGGAAACTAAGGGATATTAAGGCCTCCTTTTAATAGAGTACCGGAACAAAGCATTAACACATAGTGAATACATGAACTCCTCAAACTACGGTCATCACGGGGAGTGGTCCCGATTATTGTCACTTCAGGGTTGCCGGATCATAACTCATAGTAGGTGATTATAGACTTGCAAGATAGGATCAAGAACTCACATATATTCATGAAAACATAATAGGTTCAGATCTGAAATCATGGCACTCGGGCCCTAGTGACAAGCATTAAGCATAGCAAAGTCATAGCAACATCAATCTCAGAACATAGTGGATACTAGGGATCAAACCCTAACAAAACTAACTCGATTACATGATAGATCTCATCCAACCCATCACCGTCCAGCAAGCCTACGATGGAATTACTCACGCACGGCGGTGAGCATCATGAAATTGGTGATGGAGGATGGTTGATGATGACGACGACGACGAATCCCCCTCTCCGGAGCCCCGAACGGACTCCAGATCAGCCCTCCCGAGAGGTTTTAGGGCTTGGCGGCGGCTTCGTGTCGTAAAATGCGATGAATCCTTCTCTCTGATTTTTCTCTCCCCGAAAGTGAATATATGGAGTTGGAGTTGAGGTCGGTGGAGCGTCAGGGAGCCCACGAGGTAGGGGGCGCGCCCTCCATCCTCGTGGACAGGGTGTGGGCCCCCTGACGTGGCTTTTTCTACCAGTATTTTTCTTATTTTCCAAATAGATGTTTCGTGGAGTTTCAGGTCATTCCGAGAACTTTTGTTTCTGCACATAAATAACACCATGGAAAGTCCGCTGAAAACAGCGTCAGTCCGGGTTAGTTCCATTCAAATCATGCAAGTTAGAGTCCAAAACAAGGGCAAAAGTGTTTGGAAAAGTAGATACGAAGGAGACGTATCACCCCCCCCCCCCCCGGGGGGGAAGTTATTGGGCCTCATGGGCCTAGTGGTGGAAGAGAGGAGGCAGGCCAAGGAGTGGCGCCCCCCCCCCTTGCCCAAACCTAATTGGACTAGAGTTGGGGGGGCCTTTTCTTCTCTCCTCCTCCTCCTTCCCCCCTTCTCCTTGTGGGAATAGGAAAAGGGGGGCGAATCCTACTTGGAGTAGGACTCCCCCCCTTTTGGGCGCGCCACCCTTGGACGGCCTCCTCCTCCTCCCTCCCTCCTTTATATATGTGGGGAGGGGGGCACCCTAGAACACACAAGTTGATCTTTTAGCCGTGTGCGGTGCCCCCCTCCACAGTTACACACCTCGGTCATATCGTCGTAGTGCTTAGGCGAAGCCTTGCGCCGGTAACTTCATCATCACCGTCACCACGCCGTCGTGTTGACAGAACTCTCCCTTGGCCTCAACTGGATCAAGAGCTTGAGGGATGTCATCGAGCTGAACGTGTGCTGAACGCGGAGGTGCCGTACATTCGGTACTTGGATAGGTTGGATCGCGAAGACGTTCGACTACATCAACCGCGTTACTAAACGCTTCCGCTTTCGGTCTACGAGGGTACGTGGACACACTCTCCCCGTTCGTTGCTATGCTTCTCCTAGATAGATCTTGCGTGATCGTAGGAATTTTTTTGAAATACTACGTTCCCCAACAGTGGCATCCGAGCCAGGTCTATGCGTGGATGTTATATGCACGATTAGAACACAAAGAGTTGTGGGCGATAATAGTCATACTGCTTACCAGCATGTCATACTTTGATTCGGCGGCATTGTTGGAAGAAGCGGCTCAGACCGACATTACATGACCGCGTTCATGAGACGGGTTCTACTGCCGTGCTTCGCACACAGGTGGCTAGTGGGTGTCTGTTTCTGCAGCTTTAGTTGAATCGAGTTTGACTATGCCCGGTCCTTGTTGAAGGTTAAAACAGCACACTTGACGAAAAATCGTTGTGGTTTTGATGCGTAGGTAAGAACGGTTCTTGCTAGAAGCCCGTAGCAGCCACGTAAAACTTGCAACAACAAAGTAGAGGACGTCTAACTTGTTTTTGCAGGGCTTGCTGTGATGTGATATGGTCAAGACGTGATGATATATAAATTGTTTTATGAGATGACCATGTTTTGTAACAGTTATTGGCAACTGGCAGGAGCCATATGGTTGTCGCTTTATTGTATGAAATGCAATCGCCATGTAATTGCTTTACTTTATCACTAAGCGGTAGCGATAGTCGTAGAAGCAATAGTTGGTGAGACGACAACGATGCTTTGGAGACCAAGGTGTCAAGCCGGTGACGATGGTGATCATGGCGGTGCTTTGGAGATGGAGATCAAAGGCACAAGATGATGATGGCCATATCATATCACTTATTTTGATTGCATGTGATGTTTATCCTTTATGCATCTTATTTTGCTTAGTACGACGGTAGCATTATAAGATGATCCCACACTAAATTTCAAGGTATAAGTGTTCTCCCTGAGTATGCACCGTTGCTACAGTTCGTCGTGCCGAGACACCACGTGATGATCGGGTGTGATAAGCTCTACGTTCACATACAACGGGTGCAAGCCATTTTTGCACACTCGGAATACTCGGGTTAAACTTGACGAGCCTAGCATATGCAGATATGGCCTCGGAACACTGAGACCGAACGGTCGAACGTGAATCATATAGTAGATATGATCAACATAGAGATGTTCACCATTGACAACTACTCCATCTCACGTGATGATCGGACATGGTTTAGTTGATTTGAATCACGTGATCATTTGGATGACTAGAGGGATGTCTATCTAAGTGGGAGTTCTTAAGTTGAACTTAGTCCTGATAGTATTTGCATATCTATGTTGTAGATCAATAGCTCGTGTATAGCTCCCCTATTTTATTTTTGATATGCTCCTAGAGAAAAATAAGTTGAAAGATGATAGTAGCAATGATGCGGACTTGGTCCGTGATCTGAGGATTGTCCTCATTGCTGCACAGAAGAATTATGTCCTTGATGCACCCCTAGGTAACGGACCTATTGCAGGAGCAGATGCAGACGTTATGAATGTTTGACAAAGCTCGGTATGATGACTACTTGATAGTTTAGTGCACCATGCTTTACGGCTCAAAACCGGGACTTCAAAAATGTTTTGAACGCCACGGAGCATATGAGATGTTCCAAGAGCTGAAATTGGTATTTCAGACTCATGCCCGAGTCGAGAGGTATGAGACCTCTGACAAGTACTTTGCCTACAAGATGGAGGAGAATAGCTCAACCAGTGAGCATGTGCTCAGATTGTCTGGGTACTACAATTGCTTGAATCAAGTGGGAGTTAATCTTCCAGATAAGATAGTAATTGACAAAGTTCTCTAGTCACTATCACCAAGTTACTAGAACTTTGTGATGAACTATAATATGCAAGGGATGACGAAAGTAATTCCCAAGCTCTTCGCGATGCTGAAATCAGCGAAGGTAGAAATCAAGAAAGAGCATCAAGTGTTGATAGTTAACAAGACCACTAGTTTCAAGAAAAGGGCAAAGGGATAGAAAGGGAACTTCAAGAAGAATGGCAAGCAAGCTGTCAGTTCCGTGAAGAAACCCAAAGCTAGACTTAAGCCTGGAACTGAGTGCTTCTACTGCAAGGGATTAATCACTGGAAGCGGAACTACCCCAAATAATTGGCGGATAAGAAGGATGGCAAAGTGAACAAAAAGTATATTTGATATACATGTTATTGATGTGTACTTTACTAGTGTTCATAGTAACCCCAGGGTATTCGATACCAGTTCAGTTGCTATGATTAGTAACTCGAAACAGGAGTTGCAAAATGAACAGAGACTAGTTAAGGGCGAGGTGACGATGTGTGTTGGAAGTCATTCCAAGGTTGATAAGATCACCATCACACACTCCCTATACCTTCGGATTAGTGTTGGACCTAAATAAATGTTATTTGGTGTTTGCGTTGAGCATGAATATGATTTGATCATGTTTATTGCGATGCGGTTATTCATTTAAGTGAAAGAATAATTGTTGTTCTGTTTACATGAATAAAACCTTCTATGGTCATACATCCAATGTAAATGGTTTATTGAATCTCGATCGTAATGATACACATATTCATAATATTGATGCCAAAAGATGCAAAGTTAATAATGATAGTCCAACTTATTTGTAGCACTGCCGTTTAGGTCATATTGGTGTAAAGCGCATGAAGAAACTCCATGCTAATGGGCTTTTGGAATCACTTGATTATGAATCACTTGATACTTGCGAACCATGCCTCATGGGCAAGATGACTAAAAACTCCGTTCTCCGGAACAATGGAGCGAGCAACTGACTAATTGGAAATAATACATACTAATGTATGCGGTCCGATGAGTGTTGAGGCTCGTGGTGGGTATCGTTATTTTATGACCTTGACAGATGATTTGAGCAGTGTAAGATCCCAAAATTCTAAATTTTGGAATGTTATATTAAATAAATAGTTTTGATTGATTGCTTGATTGTGGTGTGGTTGCCTGTGTGAAATTGAGTGAAATTTGAAACTTTTTGAAAGTTAAATGAGAGGGAATAAAAGGACTTTCCAGAACTTTAATCTTGCTTTTATGATCTCCAGGAATTCAAATTCATTTCATCACAAAACCCTAGAGTGAAGATGATATGACTTCTTCCATTTAAATAATGAAAAGGGTTTTGAAAAGATTTGAGTTTCATTTGGAAATATTTCAAATTCAGAAACTTTATGGAACTCAATGATTTTCATGAGAGAAGATAAAATGACTTCTTCATATCGTATGAAATATGAGTTGGAAGTTTCAAAGAATCAAATTTAAAGTCCCTTTGAAATTATTCTCAAGTTGAAGTTATTTGGTTTTTATTCAAATTATTTTTCTCCAAAAATAAAATATATGGAAAATAGGGTAAAATGATTCCCTATAGTAGAAAATTGGAGAGAAATAAATTTGAAATCATTTTGGTATTTTTTTCTAATGATTTTTATGGGGTTTTAATGTAACAGTAGCACTCTTTGCTTTATTTCGAATTTTTGTGGAATTTATTTGACGCTTTAAAAGTGTTCATGTTGTAGAAAATCTTTTTCTAAAAATTTCGATATATAATAAGCTATATAATATTTTTATTATTATTGCTACTTATTTTATTTCTATTGTCGGAGTAAAAAAAACTTCCCGCCGAACTAGGCCGGCCCAGCCAACCGGGCCAGGCCGCCACAGCCTAGCCAGCCGCACGCTCCCGTCCCCGAGCTCTAGCCAGAGACCGGTCGCCGCACGCCGTCGTCGCCGAGTCGTCCCCGACCTGGACTCCCGCCGCATCGCCCCCTCCTCCAAGCCACGCCGCCGCCTCCTCCCGCATATAAAAGGGGACCCCCCCGGCCCTCTCTCTCCTCCACGCATCTCGCCGTCGCCGCCCACGCATCTCGCCGCCACTGCTCCACCGCCGCCCCGCGTAGCCACAGCCGCCGCCGCTCCACCCGCCGCCCGCAGCAGCCGCCGGAACCGCCGCCGTCGTCAGCCCAAACCGCTGCCGAACTGGTAAAACCGCCCGGTCGAGTTTATTTCTTTTATGGTTTCGTTTTTTCTTCTAAAACATGTTTTCATTTTTTTAGTTTAGTTATTTAGCGAGTGTTCGTTAGTTAGGGTTCTATAGCGAACGGTTTTCGTCGGATTAGGTTCTGTAGCGAACGTTCGTTCGTTAGGTTTTTCTTTTTATTTTATTTTTTTGGCCAGGGACCTAGATGCAATTAGTTTATTTACAGTTTAGCCCCTAGTTTTCAAACGATCACAACTTTTACACCGTTTATCCAAATCCAACAAAACGAACGCTCACTTCTTTGTTATGATCCCCTCTATCTAGATAACCAACTTAAACATGTTTTTGAAAGTTTAAAATTTGGTTTCAAACAGATTTGTATTTGAATTTCTTTTGATCATAACTTGAGTTTTATAACTCCAAATTAATTGTTTCTTTTTGCAAACCATAGCTCTTGACATGTACTTTCTGTTAAGAACTAATCCACATAATTTTTTTACTTTTGAAAATTGTTTTCTATTCGCAGGAGTTATTTGCCTGTTTTCAAAGTTTTCCGAGATCTTTTCTTTGAATTTTATGCTTGAGTGCTTATGTATGCAAGTGCTTGCTTACGATGGATTGACCGGAGTGTGACGAGTAGAACTATCAGGAATTATGAGTGCGAAGAATCTTCATCAACAGTACAAGGCAAGTTCACACTTTGATCATATTTTTCATACAGTTTTTATGCATTAGTTTTACCCTCAAAGATTGCATGAGTAGGATTGGGAATATGTGGGTATTGCTATGTAGTTGATGAGGTAGGAATCTATTACCTTTTTGATTCACCCCGGGAAGATACGCTTTGTTACTTATTGCTTAGCCATGCTCGTAGACGGGGATCGGTATGTCAGATTCATGATAGTTGCAAGAGTTTTATTTAACTAAGGGAAACTTAAGGTGGCTACTTTAATACACATCTGGGTGGAATTGTTGGGGCACCCTGGAGCACCCAGTGGTTTGCCCGGGCACCTGGAGAACCCAGTGCTTGCCCAAGGGAATCCCGGAGTACCCGTGTGATCACCCTATGGAATGCCACCCAGGCTCAAAGGGATCATAAGATTATTCATGCTAGAAACTTCCGTGTGCAGCCACAAGCTATTATGGGCTCTGGCATAGTTGAGTATGTTGTGTGACCTCTTTCAGTGGTAGGCTAGCAGATGTAGGGCAAAGTAGGTGGTACTGTCTACCCAGAGTAAAGAGTTAATGCTTCAGAAAGACTGTGTCTCGATCATCCGTTTCTCAAACATCATGTAGTGCGAGACATTCCGAGGAGATCGAGTCTTGTGGGGAAAAGTGCGTAAACCTTTGCAGAGTGTACAAACTAATCATGCTTAGTCGTGTCCCCGGTGTCGTGGGAACGATTCCGGCAATAAGAGAGGGGTAGGATAAAGGAGCGTGATCTATCGAGATGCAAATGGGTGACACGGTGGTTTTAGCGAGTCCGGGCCTCTCACGGTGGAGATAACAACTCTACGTCTCGTGCTCCGGAGAGGCTTTGTTTTATCTGAGTATGTATCCAGAGATTACAATGAGAGAGGAAGAGGAACGGATCCCCGTGCCAGAGCTAAGTCCTCAGACTAATGGCGAGAGTAGAGGGAGAAGAATGAGAACCTGCCCTTTGTCTAGTGGTGGGGGTGGCTTATATAGAGTGCGCCAGCCCCTCACCTCCTATGTTACAAAGTGGGGCATGAATGCCATAATGCCATCTCACTACCAAGCCTTCACTATGAGAATGATGCTTTTACTGCTTTGCTACCTGCTGGTCTTCGTATGCCCGAGTGAGTTGTACGGTCGAGTGGTGAACTGTTATCTGAGTGGATGGTATGCTGCTTGGTCGAGTGGATAGTATGCTGCTTGTCCGAGTGATAGTATGTCTGTATGAAATTTATCTGGACCCAAATGTTGTGTGGACCCCATGCTTTATGATATTTTGACCCTTCGTGGGCCTACCTTTCATGTGTGTCCTCAACATTAGCCCCCGAATCGATTGTGATTTTGCAAAACTAGTTTGTGAAACACAAAATTTGGCCCGAGTGGTTACGGAAATATTGGTACCCGTTATCGTGCTTCAGACAACCAAGGTTCGAACAAAATCTCAATGGATTCTGGCACTGCGCTTCCCGACTGATCTGGGGTAAATGCCCGCAAGGAGCAACTTGGTGACATTCGATCATCTCTCGGAAGAGGTTAACTCGTGATCAGAGTATGGATGTGTCATTAAATCCAGGCAACAAGATCGACGCATGGACTGCTCTCTCGGAGAGATGCCATTATTATCCCAGAGGAACGTCAATACGAGTCGGCTCTAGATCCAAACTTATAAGTTTCACGCTTTGAGTCCTAGAAGAAGGTTCCAAACAGGTGCATGGAGGAGCGTTAAACTCAATTATAGCTTTTTTTGGTAGCCGACGGGAGCCTTAGAACTTGTTTGTTTGTTGTTCGCTACTCGGACCGGTCAGGCCGTACCGAGTGGAGATTACTCCAGTGGGGGCATGCTGAGTGCACCCACTGGGTGTAGTCCCCGAGAAAGCCGTCGACTGCGGGCAGTCGGCGGGGGTCTGAGAGAACTAAAAATCTTCTTAGCTGGTACTGATAGAACTTGTTCCTCTCCGACTCGGAGGTTGAGTATTACTTGAGGATCTGGTACTGGTCTAGCTTGCCCTTCCTCGACTCGGAAGTCGAGTAGCACTTGAGTGATCTGGAGATGGTCTTGCATGGAGCAAAATGTTTCTTTCTGAGTTCTCTTCTAGTGGGGGCACGCTGAGTGCACCCACTGGGTGTAGTCCCCGAGCCTCTGTCGGACAAGATGGGTCGGGCAGAGGGTTTAAGTCTCCTGGTAAACCTCCACGCAGTCGACACGGTAAATATCTTTTAGTCTGAAATTGAGTCAATCGGATGCATCTTCAGACGCTTGACATGGTAAATAAGCTTAGCCTGGAGCTGAGTCAGTCGGACTGATCTTCATGCACTCGGCACGGAATAAATTAAACCTGGAACTCGGTCAAGCAGGCGAATCTTCGTGCTCTCGGCACGGTGAATGAATTCACCTTTGAAACTGCCGACTAAAGAAAAAAGCTGGACACTCCAGGGAGTAGTCATTCCAGTAGTACTTCTTATATTGACCGTTAGATTTTGCGTGAAAGGGGTATTTGTCCAAGTGGACGTGCTTCCCGACTGATCGGGGTATGTTGACTGCAAGGAAAAACTTGGTGGCACTTGTATGTCTCCCGGAGGAGATAGACTAGTGGTTTGACATGGACGTGCCATGAAACCCGAGTGACGAGGCTAGTCTGTGGGCTGACTCTCCGGAGAGAGGCCACTCATTATCCCGGGGGAACACCAGCACATGCCATCTCTAAGTCCAAATTTGTGAAACTGACGCCTTGGAGCCTAGGATAGGGCCAAGTGTATCGGTAGAGGAGCGTTGTTTTCACCCTTTTGCAGTCCTGAAGATGACTTTAGGTAATGATTTGGGCGATCATCCGAGTAGACAGTACTGCCCTTATAGATTTTCGGCAGACCGAGCATGTATGGTCAGAAAGATATTCCTGATACAATCAATGAATTGATTGAATGGGCGTAACCACTGAGGGCGGCATGGCCAACGGCTGTGCGTAGCCCCCGAGTGATGCTCGAAAGAGGTAAGCTTGCTACAGAGTGTGATATAAGGTTTGATCATATGAGTAACTTCGTCGTTCCCGTGCTGGGGGTGTAGAGGTAAAGACATGTCCAACTGATGGTGACGCGCGAGGCCACCGAGGGGCGATGATGTGTACAACCGAGTGGCGACGCGCGGGGCGGCCGAGTGGTGAAGGCATGCCCAACCGAGTGGCGACGCGCGGGGCGACCGAGTGGTGAAGGCATGCCCAACCGAGTGGCGACGCGCGGGGCGACCGAGTCATGACGCACGGAGCGGCCGAATGATGAAGACGTGCACAACTGAGTGGCAATGCGTGGGGTGGCCGAGTGGTGAAGACGTGCACAACCGAGGGGTGACACACGGAGCAGCCGAGTGGTGAAGACGTGCCCAACCGAGTGGCGACGCGCGGGGCGACCGAGTGAGGATGTGCGAGGTGGCCGACTGAAGGACTACGTGTCCAGCCAAGTGGTGATGCGCGGGGTGGTCGAGTGACAGATTGTGTGTCCAGCCAAGTGGCTGAAATGGTCTTCGAAGGAGTTAGCCAGTGATGTCTACTACACAACCTTCTTCTTGTAGACGTTGTTGGGCCTCCAAGTGTAGAGGTTTGTAGGACAGTAGCAAATTTCCCTCAAGTGGATGACCTAAGGTTTATCAATCCGTGGGAGGCGTAGGATGAAGATGGTCTCTCTCAAGCAACCCTGCAACCAAATAACAAAGAGTCTCTTGTGTCCCCAACACACCCAATACAATGGTAAATTGTATAGGTGCACTAGTTCGACGAAGAGATGGTGATACAAGTGCAATATGGATGGTAGATATAGGTTTTTGTAATCTGAAAATATAAATACAGCAAGGTAACTAATGATAAAAGTGAGCGTAAATGGTATTGCAATGCTAGGAAACAAGGCCTAGGGTTCATACTTTCACTAGTGCAAGTTCTCTCAACAATAATAACATAATTGGATCATATAAATATCCCTCAACATGCAACCAAGAGTCACTCCAAAGACACTAATAGCGGAGAACAAACGAAGAGATTATGGTTGGGTACGAAACCACCTCAAAGTTATTCTTTCGGATCGATCTATTAAAGAGTTCATACTAGAATAACACCTTAAGACACAAATCAACCAAAACCCTAATGTCACTTAGATACTCCAATGTCACCTCAAGTATCCGTGGGTATGATTATACGATATGCATCACACAATCTCAGATTCATCTATTCAACCAACACAAAGAACTTCAAAGAGTGCCCCAAAGTTTCTACCGGAGAGTCAAGACGAAAACGTGTGCCAACCCCTATGCATAAGTTCACGAGGTCACTGAACCCGCAAGTTGATCACCAAAACATACATCAAGTAGATCACGTGATATCCCATTGTCACCACAGATAAGCACATGCAAGACATACATCAAGTGTTCTCAAATCCTTAAAGACTCAATCCGATAAGATAACTTCAAAGGGAAAACTCAATCCATTACAAGAGAGTAGAGGGGGAGAAACATCATAAGATCCAACTATAATAGCAAAGCTCGCGATACATCAAGATCGTGCCAACACAAGAACACGAGAGAGAGAGAGAGAGAGAGAGAGAGAGAGAGAGAGATCAAACACATAGCTACTGGTACGTACCCCCAGCCCCGAGGATGAACTACTCCCTCCTCATCATGGAGAGCGCCGGGATGATGAAGATGGACACCGGTGAGGGATCCCCCCTCCGTCAGGGTGCCGGAACAGGGTCCCGATTGGTTTTTGGTGGCTACAGAGGCTTGCGACGGCGGAACTCCTGATCTCTTCTGTTCTTTGGAGGTTTTAGTATTTATAGGATTTTTTGGCGTAGGTCTCACGTCAGGGGGGTCTCCGGGTTGTCCACGAGGCAGGGGCCCACGCCCAGGGGGGTGGGCGTGCCCCCCACCCTCGTGGGCAGCCCGGGACTCTTTTGGCCCAACTCTTTTACTCCGGGGGCTTCTTTTGGTCCATCAAAAATCATCAAAAATTGGCATGTCAATTGGAATCCGTTTGGTATTCCTTTTCTGTAAAACTCAAAAACAAGGAAAAACACAAACTGGCACTGGGCTCTAGGTTAATAGGTTAGTCCCAAAAATCATATAAAATATCATATAAATGCATATAAAACATCCTAGAAGGATAATATAATAGCATGAATACTTCATAAATTAGATACGTTGGAGACGTATCAGCATCCCCAAGCTTAATTCCTGCTCGTCCTCGAGTAGGTAAATGATAAAAGAAATAATTTATGAAGTGTGAATGCTAGCAAGTGCATAAGTTTGATCAATGATAGTTCCAATCACTTTTTCTAGCATCATTATATATCATAACAGTAGCTCATATCATAAAGCTTTTCATGATCAAGTAACAAACTATTCACATGTTAAAGCATAGACCATAAACTTTCTTGAAAACTAACAAACTATGTTCTCAGTCATCAAACAATTGCAATTCATCTTATTTTCAGGAAGAGTCTATGTAAGAGCTTTGATTTAGCAAATCCCACATACTCAACTATCATATAGTCTTCCATGATTGCTACCACTCAAAGCATATTTGTAGAACAAATAGCATTCATCGAACACAGAGAAGGATAGGGGCTTAATGTTTCGCCTCCCAACTTATTTATCATATAGATAATTGTCAACAATAATAATTCATGATCAAATATATTTGAATGGCCATATATGCTTAGATCTTTCTCCACCACATGATGCTTGCCAACTAAAAAGTAGGTTGGAATGAGAAGGAATACTACTGACTCTTGCATAAAACTAAAAGATAGGCCCTTCGCAGAGGGAAGCAGGGATTTGCAGAGGTGCCAGAGCTCGAAGCTTTAAAACGGAGATGGAAATAATTTTGAGAGGTATGCTTTCATTGTCAACAGAACGACCAAGAGTTCCCAATATCTTCCATACTAGATACATTATAGGCGGTTCCCAAACAGAAAGGTAAAGATTTTACTCCCCCTCCACCAACAATCACACTCCACGGCTTGTCCGAAACAACGGGTGCCATCCAACTTTCAACAATCCTGGGGGAACTCCCGATTGATTTTTGGTGGCTACAGAGGCTTGCGACGGCGGAGGTTTCAGTATTTATAGGATTTTTTGGTGTAGGTCTCTGGGTTGTCCACGAGGCAGGGGCCCACGTTGTTGAAGTGAAGGATCTGACTGTTGATGAAGTACTCGACCACTCAGGAAAGTGTCATTCCAAATGAGATGCAGCGCCCGAGTGCGGCGTAGCCCCCGAGCGTACTACAGGCTTCGACAATGGACATGTCGGAATACGAGAAATATAGTTTTGAATGGATGATTTGCAATTCATCGAGCTGGACTCGGGTAAAGATGAGAAGCTTCCGAGTGATGCTTGAAAGACGCAAACTCGCAAAAGAGTGAAGTGTGAAATTTGATTATAAAAGGGACTTATCTGTCTCATGCCTGACGAGGTCCATATCATTGATACGATGAAGAGGATTTCACAGAGGGGTTGGCCGGATGTGTTTGAAGTCAACAGAGCGACAAGGTCGGTGTTGTGGTGCGCTGGGACCGGTATGGTGACCGAGTCCGAGCAACGATGAAGTTGGCGCATAGGGCCGTTGAGTGATCGCGTAACTTGTGTAAAAAATGGCACAAGCCAACGAAATAATTTCTCGAGGAAATTTGATGTGTGTTGAAGTGATTTGTGTGAACAACACCCATAGACACCCGCTCGGAGTGCAAGGGGCTTGCTGGTTAACCAGCAAGAGTCTGAAAGAGCGAAGGATCCGTTCGAACTTGTCGAAGCGACGGATCTGACTGAACTCATTGGAATACTGGCTCAAATAAAACGGAAGTGTAGTGTTTCAACTGAGTTGCAACCCCGGAGGACCGATGCAAACTCGAAATGAAGAATGACACATGGTGTTCATGAATTATGTATGCGAAAAAATGGAAGTTGGACTCGGGAGTCACATAACTTATACTAAGCAAGTATGTGAAAACAAGCAGTCGAGCGTAGAGGTACACTCGGTGGCGTGGCCTCCGAGTGAACGTGATGTGTGAATTACGGGATACTCGGGAAGACGCAAATAACAGAATGTAAAATGACTTAGCTGTCTGAAGGCGCGCAGGCGGTCGAGTGGTGATGAGGTGACCAACCGAGTGGCAACGCGTGGGGCGGCCGAGTGGTGATGAGGTGACCAACCGATGGCGACGCGCGGGGCGGCCGAGTGGTGATGAGGTGACCAACGATGGCGACGCGCGGGGCGGCCGAGTGGTCATGAGGTGACCAACCGATGGCGACGCGCGGGGCGGCCGAGTGGTGATGAGGTGACCAACCGATGGCGACGCGCGGGGCGGCCGAGTGGTCATGAGGTGACCAACCGATGGCGACGCGCGGGGCGGCCGAGTGGTGATGAGGTGACCAACTGATGGCGACGCGCGGGGCGGCCGAGTGGTGATGAGGTGACCAACCGAGAGGCGACTATGTGCACTAGATGGCAACTAATTTCCACATCAACTGTGTCAATTGCCACATATATGCTTTCCATGTAGCAATTATTTCTGTGAACACACTATGGCTGTTGCCACGTTGTAGGCAGGATAATGTGGCAAATTCACTGTACTACAGACCCAAATTTGTGTTTTGCCACGCTGACTTTTGTTCAGTAGATATGAGGTCAGGGTGTGCATTGCAATTTCAGGTTGTTTAGTAGATGTTTTTCAGCGCTTTTTTGAATTTTGTGTTGCATTTTAACATGGCAATTTCAACCTAGCACATTTTGCCTTTGAACACATGGCAACTCATTTTTGTATGAGGACAGGGTGTGAGCTGCCACATTTTATGTTTGTGCAGGGGAAGATTTGTGTCTTTCTTTCGTACGATCTTGTGCTAACATGGCAACTTCAGCATTTTGTTTCAAGTGCCTTATGATCTGTACATTTTTCAAATGAAGCCAGTGTGTTTTGTTGCCACATTTATTGTTGGACAATCATAGGGGCTGTGGGTGTTCATACGATATTGTCTAAACTTTTTGCCACTTTCAATTGAGCCCATGTGGCAAGTACATTATGTTAGGTGGCAACTGCTTACTTCATACTTTCATTTTCACCCAGACATTTTGCTTTGTTCTTACCTCAGCAGAATGGCTCGCGGCGATCATCAAGATGATGATGATGATTTAATGGAGTTACCGCGGCAGAATCGCGCAACTAGACGGACAACAGACAGCGATAAGGTAACTGTCAACCCCCCCCCCCCAGCCCCCTTCCCCCATATGTTTTGAATGTCATGTTGAGTTTGCAATCGTCTGATAGGGTCTAAACCTTCATGATAGTGAAACATGGCAACAAATGATCATTTCTCTGTTTTGCAGAAGAAGAAACGTAATCGCAATAGGGCTTCACAAGAACGCCTGACTATATTGACCAAGGGATTCACCGACGACCAAAAGGGAGCTGCTGCTGAGTTAGGGATGCAGGCTCTGATGGATGTTCGGTGCAAGAATCTAGTGAACCCTATATGCGACTGGCTTGGTGAGATTTACGAGCCCGCCTCCAGGGAATTTGTGATTCCGGGACGTGGAAGACTGTCGTTAGACGAGGAATCCGTGTTCTGCATGTTGGGTGTGCCCCGTGGAGAAATCAAAGTCCCGTATGAGGTCAATAATACGACTGAGGAAACGTTGTTTGCCCGTTTGTTTCCTGGGATGACATCCATGCCGAACACGACCGTGCTGGCAAATTCGCTGGAGGGCATGAAAACCCATGGAGAAGTTTTTAAGATGAAGCTACTCATGTACCTGATCTCAGCTGTTTTTGCGCCGACCACATCTCTTCGCCCAAGCAACAAATGCTTCCCCATCCTGGTGAATGCTCTATCTCTACTCCTTCATTTTTTCCTTCAATCTTTTGACTCCTATGTCATATGTAAGCTAGTCACTGCCAGTTTTTTTGATGTTTTCCCATTTTGATTTCTGATGCAGCAACTTCTTGTCCTGAAATTTGTGTCGTGCAGGCAAAACTAAAAGAAGTGAAGAACATGAATTGGTGTAAGTTCATTGCGGACTTCCTGCATGATGCATTCTCAAACAAGATGTACCAGAAGGGTTGTCGACTCCATTTAATGGTATTTTTGTACTACTTTTTTGCAAACACTCCTAGCTCCTTGAGCATGCATGGCAACCATGATGGTGACATTGTGGCAACTACCATCATAACAAGATGGCAACTGCCAACATAACTAGAATGGCAACTGCCAACATAACAAGATGGCAACTGCCAACATAACTAGATGGCAACTGCCAACATAACTAGATGGCAACTAAAAGAAATACATGGCAGCTTTTTCCTTCTTCATGCCCTCCAACTTGATGATTGAAGGAACATACGTTAGCTTCTTTTTTGCAAAATACCATGATGGCAACTGATATTTTTTCTTTTTAAATTGTTGTACATCAGCTCATGTACGTCGATCGTCTTGATCAGTCCACTGTGGACTCTACTGGGATAGGAGGCCCGCCGCCTCCACACAAGTTTGTTGTTTCTGCGTGGACTTACGATGCTGTCAAGGCTGTGCTTGCCGCGGACAAGATAACTGATACGAAATATGGGAAACTGCAGGTTAGTTCTGGCTTCTTTCTTTGCACGACATTCTTTTAATTTTGACGCTGCATAACATATGAAAAAATCCCCATACGGCAACCGTCTGTGGCTAACAAGAGATGACTACCTTGTTAGCCATGGCTGTCTGTGCATGGTATCCATGTCTGACGCCACATGGCAACTCTGTCATCCATTTTGAAACTTCTATCCTCTTCCTCTTTTTTATTTTTATTTTTGCAATACATGAATTGTTAGTTAGTGTTCATTGTTTTTTTCTCTTTACATGCTAGCTGTTTTTTTGGTTTTTTCCAGCTGATGGCCAAGCATGCTATAGACTACAGCGTGTTTGGTGGGCCTCAAAACTTTGGAAAAGTGGATGGACGTGCACTCAGCTCCGTCTTGTCCTGTTGAGGTAATCAAGGATATATATATATATATATATCTATGGTTGTGTTTGGTTTATTTTGATCTTGTGCACGTCACTTTAATACGGTTTGGTTACTACTGCTTCTTGTTTCGTGCACAGGCGAGGGCACCTATTGAGCATCTAATTGGGCAGTTTGCATCCGGAATGACCAGCTTGCTCGGGAAGTTGGTTGAGGGTTGGACGTCCCTTAATGGCTCTGACAGCGACGCGGTTGCGAGGCAGTTCACTCCATTTGTTGCAGAACGGACACATCGGCCCACTGGTTGTCGTAGTCAGTACGACTACAACAGCTCGCAAGAGCTTCCCGACACACAAGATGAACTAGATGGAGATGCTGCTCTCGACAAGGACGACGACGATGACATGGAGAACGTGCAACATGACACCGACGATGATGAACATGTCGACGTTCGTGAAGGTGGTAAGAAGGGCAAGGGTGCACCAGATGTCCCCTCACCGGAGAAAGTCAAAGAACAGACAGCTGCGAGAGGCAAGGGGGTGTCGCCCTCAAAGAGGGGAGGGATCCAGAGGAGGTTGGGCAGGGCTCGCCTGTCAAGAGACCTAGGACCGATCCCTTAATTAGCTACTAGGAGGAGGTTCGACTTCTTTTTTTAGTGTTTTGTTTTGTCTATCCTTTCGAACAGACTGACCCCCTTTTTCCATTTGTTTTTGCTAAGCGTGGCAACGATTTTCGTGTCTGACACTTGGCACCTTTTTTTGCCTCTTTCTTATATGTGCAGCGAGGCGACAGCTGGTGGACGAGCAGTTACGAAGAAACAAGCACCAACGCCAACCTGTGTTTCTGCTCGATTGAACAAGGGTGCCCCTATTGCTGGTGACACGCATTCCATTAGGTCATCTCCTCATACGTCGACGTCCAACACCGGTGATCCTGTCGTGTTGCCAAATTTGAGGAAGACAGTCAAGAAGTAGGTTATCCATGTTCTTTCTTCATCGCCATATTGCTATATTTTTGCTTTTCAATGCAGCTGTTCAACTTTCCACATGGGCTACTGCCATCAGTCCCACATCGCAACTGCTATTTCTCCCACGCTCTATTTCTTCTTACTACATGGCAACTCCTGCCTGTTTTTGCATGGCAACTGCTAACCAGGCAAAATGGCAACTCTTATTCCACCTACATGGCAACTACCAGCTTTTCCATCTGTTTGTGCACTCATCCACACCTAGTTTTGATATGGCATTTCTGGCACATCACACATTTCTTACATTTTTTAAGATGTCTACCATGGCAACTGCTGCTTGTTACGCATGGCAACTTCTAACTGGTCCACATGGCAACTCTTATTCTACCTACATGGAAACTATCATCTGTTCATCAAACAATGTTCGTGTGTTTTTTTCAGGGTGAAGAAGACTACCACATGCGTGACGAAGCAGAACCCCAGAGACCCACTCGAACGCATACACTCAAAGCTGTCGATAGGTGGCAACTCAGACGTTCACGAGGCGCCAGTGCACAAACCTGCTGTTGCACCGTCCACTGTTCCCACTATCTCTGATGCAAGCGGCCGAACATCTCCGCCGGTTGCAGATGTGCAGGCTACGACAGCATGCATCCGTACATCTGGGAGTGACGTGTCGGTATCTGCCAGGACTGCTGAAATATTGCCCACTCTGCTAGCAATGAAGGATGCTGCTGTGAGCCATGCGACCCGATCAGCAAGTGTTGAAGTGGACGCCCCCGAGATCAACCTAAGCAAGGAAGATTCCCGCTCATCTGACACGGATTCCAAGCGCGTGGGTGGTGGCACTTCTTCGTCCACGAAAGAAGGGGTTGAGGCGACAGTTCATAATGATATGCCATCCATAGGTGAGACTCTTGGCACAACAGCTCCAGCTTCTGGTGCTCCAGAGGTTGCCAAGGTGACCGTTGCGCGAGCTGGTCTTCCACCTAGGCGTCGTAGCCCCCGCAACCAATCTGCAGACACACCCAACGAACCTGTTGTAGCTAGGAGCAGAAGAGATGACTCTGGTTATGTGCCTGCGTCCACACTATTCCCACCACCTGCCAGAAGCAATGTTATGGAGAGAACGGAAGACCGGAGTACAACCGACCCAGGTGGCAAGCCGGGCACGACTGACGGAGGTGAACATGCGGAGCAGACTGCGTCTTTACCCGCAGTGGATAACCCCAGCTTAAATTTGCGCACTTCTAAGCTCCCAGTCAACATCGGTGTCCCCTATAGCCCAAACAATAAGATTGTCAAGAAAGCTGCGACTGATACCGCTGACAGCACGCCCCGCCCTACGAATAAGCCCAATGATTCTGCAGCGGCCGATGCAGAAATGTTTGTTGATCTTTCAACCTTTGATTCTGCCCAGCAAGTTGTTCGCGGTCCGGCCAGTAGGCAGGAGAGGCACCCAATGGCCTTCACCCCACCGAGCTGTAGCCTTGGCATCGATCGCAGTCAAGATGAACCAGTGGTGCTAGATCCTTCACCAGTTGCCTTTGCTTTCCCGGCAGGCATGGCCCCAATGGTGGCGCGGCCAATGGTCAAGGGCAAGAAGGCTGTGAAGTTCGCAGAGCCGGTGCAAGGTACATTTCTTATGCGTTTATCATATTTGTGTATACATCTTTTTAGTATGACTTTTGTCCCAAGCATTTTTTTGGGTTCTCACTTTTGTGATGGCAAATGTTATCTAATGGACATGGCAACTGGATTTTCTTGCATGCTGTCACCTACATTTTTCTGTCGCCATGCTGCATTTTCCATTCTGCAAGCACATGGCAACTGCAGTTGATAGATCATGGCAACTGTAGTTGTTGTCACATGGCAACTACAATGCATTGCACATGGCAACTGGAGTTGCCTGCACATGGCAACTCCCTACTTTCTGTGCCTACATTTCATATTCTACAACCTTTCTTTCACACTAAATTTATTTTGTTTTCCGGGTATCCTAACCCACTTTTTTGATCCTTGCAGCCACCCCTGAGGAGATTACGCCGTCACTTGATGAAGCTTACCGCAGGATTGAGGAGGCAGCATTGCAGAGGTGGTCCTCACGAGGTCAGGGCCAATCAAGTTCCAACGCGCCTGCTGAGTCGGTATCTGAGGATACCATTAGAAGTGCCACCCCTGGTTCTGTGAGGCAGCGTAGGGTAGTTCACGCGCCACCCACGGATGATTATGAGCCAGAAGTCAAGGCCACAAAGGATCAGCACCAGCTGTGCGATATTGTCAAGCGCTTTGGAAATGCGAGGTCCAATAGCAATCACATGAAGGAGCTGAAAGCGTAATGACCACACCCACATAAACCTCTCATTTGCTTTGCTCTTTTTACTATTCATCCTTTTTGATATTTCTAGATATGCTCCGTTTACATTTTATTTCTTTTTTTCACTTAGTAGACATGATTCTTTCATGTTATATCATTTTCATACAGCTCATGTTTGGACAGAACCAAGACATACAATGTGATGCGACGTACGTCGACCTGGGTGATCTTGCCGAGTCTGTGAGGCCACTCGGTAAAATGTCGAAGAATGTAGTTGCATGTGGGATTGACTTCATCAACAGGCATATGGATATGTCTCCCGACAAAACAATCATGCAGTACACTGTGACGTGCAAAATATGGGATGGTGACTTCCACCACAAAATCCTGAGGAAGCATTTTGCTGCACATGGTGATTTCAAGCTCACAATGAAGAAATGTGTGAGTACTCCTTCCTTTTTTGCACATTTTTTTCCTCCCATGTTATTTTTTGCCAGTATCTATGCTTCAGATGTGGGCTACACCCTGTTTTGTGACAGCTGTTTCATGTGGCAACAGCTGCCATGTAAAATGACTTCTGATTTGCTTTCCTAATACAACCTATGTGGCAACTTCAAACTAAAATACATGGCAACTTTGTTCATACATGGACGGCAACTTCTTTTAATTACCCACTACAACTAAACATTATACGTTTGTCCACTTTTCTTGGACCCTTGATGCTTTCGTAGTCACTCATGTGCCTGTTAGTGTAACCGGTGATATCTTTACATGTCATTTTCCCAACTACATCATTTCTGTTCTTAATGTGAGCTCTGCTTCTTTTCTTTCCTTCATTTTTGTTTGCAGGTCTTGTTCCCCATGTTCCAGGAGCTTGCACCACACGACCCACACGACAAGTGTGGTCACCACTATGCGATCTGCCTTGACCTGAAGAACCAACGTTTTGAGGTGCTTGATTCAATGCGTTCAGAAGCTGATGCAGACCTTACTACGCATGCTGAATACTTCATCAACAACCTCAAAGAGACATGGAACCGTCACTATGAAAACTCAAAGGTCCGGATCAGACATTTTCCAATTGAGTACGTGGCGACTACGAAGCAAGGAAACCGGTATTTTCCCATCTTTTCCTCATGTGTCCTCCAAACCAGTGCTCACCCTCTCTTTTTTGTCACCTCTGAATTGAAGTTTATGATTTTTTCTATATGTTCTTGTGAGTTAACCTGACTCTTTTCTTGTTTAGGCACGACTGCGGCTTCCACATGTTGGAATACCTTGCAAAGTGGGAAGGTCGACGGGTTCCTGTCATCACAGCTGGAATGGTCGTCGAGCTCCGCAAAATTTACACATGGAACTGGTTGATGAATGAAGATTTCAACACGCGGTCCAACGCACGTGAGCTCATAGAGGAAGCTGTGAAGAAAGCCACCAAGAAGTACAAGTGATCACGTGTTGCTCCTTACCGAACACCTACCTTACATTCTGTTGGCGAGGAATGTAAGGTATTACCTTGTTTTTTCAAAACTATGTCCTTTGTAATATGCTATGACTGCATCTCCCCGTAGCCTAGTATACAGTGGTGGCGTGTGAGTGGCATTTGAATAGTTTGTAATATATGTGTGGATGTGAACCTACTTAGGTTTGACAGCAGATATGTTTATGTGTTTTCAGTATTATTATGTGCTTGTGGGTTGGTAGTACCAGCATGGTGTTTTGAATGCGTCCTTGATGTCTGAAAACATGGCAAATGTAGTTGATCAGTCATGGTTAGTGAAAGTTATCGTTCTTTCTTGTTTGGCTTTTTGGGTTTTTTGCACTGCTAACTGTACCGGTTAGCATGGTAGTTTGATCACGGAGCAGTAACATGTGTGGTTGCTGCACGAGACCGTTTCAGCTTGTTTCCCATAGTTTGATCAATGATAGTTCCAATCACTTTTTCTAGCATCAGTATATATCATAACAGTAGCTCATATCATAAAGATTTTCATGATCAAGTAACAAGCTATTCACATGTTAAAGCATAGACCATAAACTTTCTTGAAAACTAACAAACTATGTTCTCAGTCATCAAACAATTGCAATTCATCTTATTTTCAGGAAGAGTCTATGTAAGAGCTTTGATTTAGCAAATCCCACATACTCAACTATCATATAGTCTTCCATGATTGCTACCACTCAAAGCATATTTGTAGAACAAATAGCATTCATCGAACACAGAGAAAGATAGGGGCTTAATGTTTCGCCTCCCAACTTATTTATCATATAGATAATTGTCAACAATAATAATTCATGATCAAATATATGTGTATGGCCATATATGCTTAGATCTTTCTCCACCACATGATGCTTGCCAACTAAAAAGTAGGTTGGAATGAGAAGGAATACTACTGACTCTTGCATAAAACTAAAAGATAGGCCCTTCGCAGAGGGAAGCAGGGATTTGCAGAGGTGCCAGAGCTCGAAGCTTTAAAACGGAGATGGAAATAATTTTGAGAGGTATGCTTTCATTGTCAACAAAATGACCAAGAGTTCCCAATATCTTCCATACTAGATACATTATAGGCGGTTCCCAAACAGAAAGGTAAAGATTTTACTCCCCCTCCACCAACAATCACACTCCACGGCTTGTCCGAAACAACGGGTGCCATCCAACTTTCAACAATCCTGGGGGAACTCCCGATTGATTTTTGGTGGCTACAGAGGCTTGCGACGGCGGAACTCCCGATCTCTTCTGTTCTCTGGAGGTTTCAGTATTTATAGGATTTTTTGGTGTAGGTCTCACGTCAGGGGGGGTCTCCGGGTTGTCCACGAGGCAGGGGCCCACGTTGTTGAAGTGAAGGATCTGACTGTTGATGAAGTACTCGACCACTCATGAAAGTGTCATTCCAAATGAGATGCAGCCCCCGAGTGCGGCGTAGCCCCCGAGCGTACTACAGGCTTTGACAATGGACATGTCGGAATACGAGAAATATAGTTTTGAATGGATGATTTGCAATTCATCGAGTTGGACTCGGGTAAAGATGAGAAGCTTCCGAGTGATGCTTGAAAGAGGCAAACTCGCAAAAGAGTGAAGTGTGAAATTTGATTATAAAAGGGACTTATCTGTCTCATGCCTGACGAGGTCCATATCATTGATACGATGAAGAGGATTTCACAGAGGGGTTGGCCGGATGTGTTTGAAGTCAACAGAGCGACAAGGTCGATGTTGTGGTGCGCTGGGACCGGTATGGTGACCGAGTCCGAGCAACGATGAAGTTGGCGCATAGGGCCGTTGAGTGATCGCGTAACTTGTGTAAAAAATGGCACAAGCCAACGAAATAATTTCTCGAGGAAATTTGATGTGTGTTGAAGTGATTTGTGTGAACAACACCCATAGACACCCGCTGGGAGTGCAAGGGGCTTGCTGGTTAACCAGCAAGAGTCGGAAAGAGCGAAGGATCCGTTCGAACTTGTCGAAGCGACGGATCTGACTGAACTCATTGGAATACTGGCTCAAATAAAATGGAAGTGTAGTGTTTCGACTGAGTTGCAGCCCCGGAGGACCGATGCAAACTCGAAATGAAGAATGACACATGGTGTTCATGAATGATGTATGCGAAAAAATGGAAGTTGGACTCGGGAGTCACATAACTTATACTAAGCAAGTATGTGAAAACAAGCAGCCAAGCGTAGAGGTACACTCGGTGGCGTGGCCTCCGAGTGAACGTGATGTGTGAATTACGGGATACTCGGGAAGACGGGAATAACAGAATGTAAAATGACTTAGCTGTCTGAAGGCGCACAGGCGGCCGAGTGGTGATGAGGTGACCAACCGAGTGGCAACGCGTGGGGCGGCCGAGTGGTGATGAGGTGACCAACCGATGGCGACGCGCGGGGCGGCCGAGTGGTGATGAGGTGACCAACGATGGCGACGCGCGGGGCGGCCGAGTGGTCATGAGGTGACCAACCGATGGCGACGCGTGGGGCGGCCGAGTGGTGATGAGGTGACCAACCGATGGCGACGCGCGGGGCGGCCGAGTGGTGATGAGGTGACCAACCGATGGCGACGCGCGGGGCGGCCGAGTGGTGATGAGGTGACCAACCGAGAGGCGATGCGCAGGGCGACCGAGTGGTGATGAGGTGACCAACCGAGAGGCGACGCGCGGGGCGGCCGAGTGGTGATGAGGTGACCAACCGAGTGGCGACGCGCGGGGCGGCCGAGTGGTGATGAGGTGACCAACCGAGTGGCGACGCGCGGGGCGACCGAGTGGTGATGAGGTGACCAACCGAGTGGCGACGCGCGGGGCGGCCGAGTGGTGATGAGGTGACCAACCGATGGCGACGCGCGGGGCGGCCGAGTGGTGATGAGGTGACCAACTGATGGCGACGAGCGGGGCGGCCGAGTGGTGATGAGGTGACCAACCGATGACGACGCGCGGGGCGTCTTAGTGAAGTAGACGTGTCCAGCGCAATGTTTTAAATAGCCGGCTATAGCTATAGCCCACTATATAGCCTTTTCACTAGGGTGCCGCTAAATGGTCCCATGTACAAATAGCCCGCTATAGCCTGCTATAGCCCGCTATAACTCCGCTATAGCTGATTTTGAGGTCCGCCGCTATTTGACAATAGCCCGCTATTTAAAACATTGGTCCAGCGGAGTGACCATGCACGAGGCAAGTAGAGGCGTCTCGCCGAGTGTCCATCATCGGATGTGTTGATGAAGATGCGGCTGGACGTAGTTGGACGGCCGACTGAACAAGTTCCATTCGACTGGACAAATTCCATCCGAGTGAATCTTGGCCTTATAAATTGGCGGCTGTATTCGTTGTTGATGATGTTCTGGATGTTAACCGGCTGAGCAAAGAGGTGAAACGGCCGAGTGAACGCAGCGGCTTCATGGCCAAATGAGCGCCATCCGAGTGGACGCCTCGTCCGAGTGCTCCTGCCCATCCGAATGAACCACAACTAGGCTGTGGCCCGGTCGGTGTGGAGCTGGTGGGACAAACCAACGCGGAGTGCTGGGCTCACAAGCGTTGGTGAGGTTCGGCGTGGATGTGCCCACGAGTGCTGCACCCTCCGGGTGGGCGGCTGCTAGCGGCCAAGGACACCATACAGCAGAGTCACCCAGGCGCGACGACGCTAGAGCTGGACGCCGATGGGCAGACGATGAGGTTGACTTGGTGCAGAGCCCGGACAAACATGAAGCAATAAATCCCTGGTAATTACGCATTGAAGGAGTTGCCCGTGTCCAACGCATTGATGGAGTCATCTACGCCCAATGCATTGATTGATTTGCCCCCACGTCCAGAGTCTGCATGCTATAACTCTTGCCAAATTGATGTAATGGCAGTTTCCTTGTCTTGGCCACGCACTAATTGACATTGATTTGGCAATCAAAACAATTCGGAAATGTTAACGCCCACATGTGTGGCCGTTAGCCATCTCAACCACACGCCTCCATCGCCGTCCAGCAGTATCTGTATGAATCTTGGCACATTTTGACTGATTCTGTGTGCCACGTAGGACAAGGCGTGTGTGTGGTGTGTGACATAGTTCGCCCACACGCCGGTTGCCTCCCCGCGGTCAGCGGTTGCCACTCGGGGGCGTGCGGTGGAACTGCTCTGCGCCCGCACGCCACGCCCAACCGTGGTTGCCGTCAAACACGCCGCGCACTTCGCCACCCTCCCCTCACGGTTCCATTTACTCCTCCCCTCAGTTACTCGCACAACCCACCCCGCAGTTTAGTCGATTGGAGGAGAAGGCGAGAGAAGAAGGCGACGGCGGAGGCGGAAGAGTCAACGGCATTCGCGGCCGTCGGTGGGACTCGCCGGACTGGAGCGTCTTCGCCGGAGCGCCTACAGATTGAAGGTAATGCTCCCTCCCACGCTCAAAATCCTTGCCTGCATTTCTCCCCTCCCCTCCGTGGTCGATGCTTCGCTCGAGATTCATCGAGATTCAGGCGGGTTCGCGGCGTTCCCGCCGGCGGCGGAGTCTTGTGGTTGCCGTTTTCGGTGGCATTGAGCAGTTTCGTCGCCGCCGCGGTGGCGGTCACGCCGGTGTGGTTTGGCCTATCCGGAGCCACATCCTGGTTGTGCCTTGAGATTGGGCCATCGTTTTTTTGTCCGATAGTTGCGCATTGCTTCGAAATGCTATTTGCGATCAGTGCAGGGAGAATTTTGGTGATGAATTTCAAGTTATGATAATTGCCATTGAACCCTAGATCTAGGTAGTTGTTTTTCAAAGTGCAGTATGAATGCAAACATGGTAGTTTGAGTAAGTATCTACACCGTATGGCAACTAATTTCCTGATTGATTGTGATAGTTGCCACAAATATGTTTTCCATGTGGCAACTAATTTCGTGCACATGCTACGGCTGATGCCACGCTGTAGGCATGGTAAAGTGTAGTAAATAGGTAGTCATTGCAGTTTCAGCAACTATGTGCACTGGATGGCAACTAATTTCCACATCAACTGTGTCAGTTGCCACATATATGCTTTCCATGTAGCAAGTATTTCTGTGAACACACTATGGCTGTTGCCACGTTGTAGGCAGGATAATGTGGCAAATTCACTGTACTACAGACCCAAATTTGTGTTTTGCCAACTGACAGGATAATGTGGCATGGCAAAGTATAGTAACTAGGTTGTCATGTCAGTTTCAGCAACTATGTGCACTGGATGGCAACTAATTTCCACATCAACTGTGTCAGTTGCCATATATATGCTTTCCATGTGGCAAGTATTTCTGTGAACACAGCATGGCTATTGCCATGTTGTAGGCAGGATAATGTGGCAAATTCACTGTACTGCAGACCCAGTTTCGTGTTTTGCCACGCTGACTTGTGATATCTGAACATATTTGGTCATACTAAATGGAAACTCATTTTTAATATGAGGTCAGTGTGTGCATTGCAATTTCAGGTTGTTCAGTAGATGTTTTTCAGCGCTTTTTTGAATTTTGTGTTGCATTTTAACATGGCAATTTCAACCTAGCACATTTTGCCTTTGAACACATGGCAACTCATTTTTGTATGAGGACAGGGTGTGAGCTGCCACATTTTATGTTTGTGCAGGGGAAGATTTGTGCCTTTCTTTCGTACTATCTTGTGCTAACATGGCAACTTCAGCATTTTGTTTCAAGTGCCTTATGATCTGTACATTTTTCAAATGAAGCCAATGTGTTTTGTTGCCACATTTATTGTTGGACAATCATAGGGGGTGTGGGTGTTCATACGATATTGCTTAAACTTTTTGCCACTTTCAATTGAGCCCATGTGGCAAGTACATTCTGTTAGGTGGCAACTGCTTACTTCATACTTTCATTTTCACCCAGACATTTTGCTTTGTTCTTACCTCAGCAGAATGGCTCGCGGCGATCATCAAGATGATGATGATGATTTAATGGAGTTACCGCGGCAGAATCGCGCAACTAGACGAACAACAGACGGCGATGAGGTAACTGTCAACCCCCCCCCCCAGCCCCCTTCCCCCATATGTTTTGAATGTCATGTTGAGTTTGCAATCGTCTGATAGGGTCTAAACCTTCATGATAGTGAAACATGGCAACAAATGATCATTTCTCTGTTTTGCAGAAGAAGAAACGTAATCGCAATAGGGCTTCACAGGAACGCCTGACTATATTGACCGAGGGATTCACCAACGACCAAAAGGGAGCTGCTGCTGAGTTGGGGATGCAGGCTCTGATGGATGTTCGGTGCAAGAATCTAGTGAACCCTGTATGCGACTGGCTCGGTGAGATTTACGAGCCCGCCTCCAGGGAATTTGTGATTCCGGGACGTGGAAGACTGTCGTTAGACGAGGAATCCGTGTTCTGCATGTTGGGTGTGCCCCGTGGAGAAATCAAAGTCCCGTATGAGGTCAATATACGACTGAGGAAACGTTGTTTGCCCGTTTGTTTCCTGGGATGACATCCATGCCGAACACGACCGTGCTGGCAAATTCGCTGGAGGGCATGAAAACCCATGGAGAAGTTTTTAAGATGAAGCTACTCATGTACCTGATCTCAGCTGTTTTTGCGCCGACCACATCTCTTCGCCCAAGCAACAAATGCTTCCCCATCCTGGTGAATGCTCTATCTCTACTCCTTCATTTTTTCCTTCAATCTTTTGACTCCTATGTCATATGTAAGCTAGTCACTGCCAGTTTTTTTGATGTTTTCCCATTTTGATTTCTGATGCAGCAACTTCTTGTCCTGAAATTTGTGTCGTGCAGGCAAAACTGAAAGAAGTGAAGAACATGAATTGGTGTAAGTTCATTGCGGACTTCCTGCATGATGCATTCGCAAACAAGATGTACCAGAAGGGTTGTCGACTCCATTTAATGGTATTTTTGTACTACTTTTTTGCAAACACTCCTAGCTCCTTGAGCATGCAAGGCAACCATGATGGTGACATTGTGGCAACTACCATCATAACAAGATGGCAACTGCCAACATAACTAGAATAGCAACTGCCAACATAACAAGATGGCAACTGCCAACATAACTAGATGGCAACTGCCAACATAACTAGATGGCAACTAACACATATAGATGGCAACTAACAGAAATACATGGCAGCTTTTTCCTTCTTCATGCCCTCCAACTTGATGATTGAAGGAACATACGTTAGCTTCTTTTTTGCAAAATACCATGATGGCAACTGATATTTTTTCTTTTTAAATTGTTGTACATCAGCTCATGTACGTCAATCGTCTTGATCTGTCCACTGTGGACTTTACTGGGATAGGAGGCCCGCCGCCTCCACACAAGTTTGTTGTTTCTGCGTGGACTTACGATGCTGTCAAGGTTGTGCTTGCCGCGGACAAGATAACTGATACGAAATACAGGAAACTACAGGTTAGTTCTGGCTTCTTTCTTTGCACGACATTCTTTTAATTTTGACGCTGCATAACATATGAAAAAATCCCCATACGGCAACCGTCTGTGGCTAACAAGAGATGACTACCTTGTTAGCCATGGCTGTCTGTGCATGTTATCCATGTCTGACGCCACATGGCAACTCTGCCATCCATTTTGAAACTTCTATCCTCTTCCTCTTTTTTATTTTTATTTTTGCAATACATGAACTGTTAGTTAGTGTTCATTGTTTTTTTCTCTTTACATGCTAGCTGTTTTTTGGTTTTTTCCAGCTGATGGCCAAGCATGCTATAGACTACAGCGTGTTTGGTGGGCCTCAAAACTTTGGAAAAGTGGATGGACGTGCACTCAGCTCCGTCTTGTCCTGTTGAGGTAATCAAGGATATATATATATATATATATATATATATATATATATATATATATATATATATATATATATATATGGTTGTGTTTGGTTTATTTTGATCTTGTGCACGTGACTTTAATACGGTTTGGTTACTGCTGCTTCTTGTTTCGTGCACAGGCGAGGGCACCTATTGAGCATCTAATTGGGCAGTTTGCATCCGGAATGACCAGCTTGCTCGGGAAGTTGGTTGAGGGTTGGACGTCCCTTAATGGCTCTGACAGCGACGCGGTTGCGAGGCAGTTCACTCCATTTGTTGTAGAACGGACACATCGGCCAACTGGTTGCCGTAGTCAGTACGACTACAACAGCTCGCAAGAGCTTCCCGACACACAAGATGAACTAGATGGAGATGCTGCTCTCGACAAGGACGACGACGATGACATGGAGAACGTGCAACATGACACCGACGATGATGAACATGTCGTTCGTGCAGGTGGTAAGAAGGGCAAGGGTGCACCAGATGTCCCCTCACCGGAGAAAGTCAAAGAACAGACAGCTGCGAGAGGCAAGGGGGTGTCGCCCTCAAAGAGGGGGAGGGATCCAGAGGAGGTTGGGCAGGGCTCTCCTGTCAAGAGACCTAGGACCGATCCCCTAATTAGCTGCTAGGAGGAGGTTCGACTTCTTTTTTTAGTGTTTTGTTTTGTCTATCCTTTCGAACAGACTGGCCCCCTTTTTCCATTTGTTTTTGCTAAGCGTGGCAACGATTTTCGTGTCTGACACTTGGCACATTTTTTTGCCTCTTTCTTATATGTGCAGCGAGGCGACAGCTGGTGGACGAGCAGTTACGAAGAAACAAGCACCAACGCCAACCTGTGTTTCTGCTCGATTGAACAAGGGTGCCCCTATTGCTGGTGACACGCATTCCATTAGGTCATCTCCTCGTACGTCGACGTCCAACACCGGTGATCCTGTCGTGTTGCCAGATTTGAGGAAGACAGTCAAGAAGTAGGTTATCCATGTTCTTTCTTCATCGCCATATTGCTATATTTTTGCCTTTCAATGCAGCTGTTCAGCTTGCCACATGGGCTACTGCCATCAGTCCCACATCGCAACTGCTATTTCTCCCATGCTCTATTTCTTCTTACTACATGGCAACTCCTCCTGTTTTTGCATGGCAACTGCTAACCAGGCAAAATGGCAACTCTTATTCCACCTACATGGCAACTACCAGCTTTTCCATCTGTTTGTGCACTCATCCACACCTAGTTTTGAAATGGCATTCCTGGCACATCACACATTTCTTACATTTTTTAATATGTCTACCATGGCAACTGCTGCTTGTTACGCATGGCAACTGCTAACTGGTCCACATGGCAACTCTTATTCTACCTACATGGAAACTATCATCTGTTCATCTAACAATGTTCGTGTGTGTTTTTCAGGGTGAAGAAGACTACCACATGCGTGACGAAACAGAACCCCAGAGACCCACTCGAACGCATACACTCAAAGCTGTCGACAGGTGGCAACTCAGACGTTCACGAGGCGCCAGTGCACAAACCTGCTGCTGCACCGTCCACTGTTCCCACTAGCTCTGATGCAAGCGGCCGAACATCTCCGTCGGTTGCAGATGTGCAGGCTACGACAGCATGCATCCATACATCTGGGAGTGACGAGTCGGTATCTGCCAGGACTGCTGAAATATTGCCCACTTTGCTAGCAATGAAGGATGCTGCTGTCAGCCATGCGACCCGATCAGCAAGTATTGAAGTGGACGCCCCCGAGATCAACCTAAGCAAGGAAGATTCCCGCTCATCTGACACGGATTCCAAGCGCGTGGGTGGTGGCACTTCTTCGTCCACGAAAGAAGGGGTTGAGGCGACAGTTCATAAAGATATGCCATCCATAGGTGAGACTCTTGGCACAACAGCTCCAGCTTCTAGTGCTCCAGAGGTTGCCAAGGTGACCGTTGCGCGAGCTGGTCTTCCACCTAGGCGTCGTAGCCCCCGCAACCAATCTGCAGACACACCCAACGCACCTGCTGTAGCTAGGAGCAGAAGAGATGACTCTGGTTATGTGCCTACGTCCACACTATTCCTACCACCTGCCAGAAGCAATGTTATGGAGAGAATGGAAGACCGAAGTACAACCGACCCAGGTGGCAAGCCGGGCACGACTGACGGAGGTGAACGTGCGGAGCAGACTGCGTCTTTACCCGCAGTGGATAACCCCAGCTTAAATTTGCGCACTTCTAAGCTCCCAGTCAACATCGGTGTCCCCTACAGCCCAAACAAGAAGATTGTCAAGAAAGCTGCGACTGATACCGCTGACAGCACGCCCCGCCCTACGAATAAGCCCGATGATTCTGCAGCGGCCGATGCAGAAATGTTTGTTGATCTTTCACCCTTGGATTCTGCCCAGCAAGTTGTTCGCGGTCCGGCCAGTAGGCAGGAGAGGCACCCAATGGCCTTCACCCCACCGAGCTGTAGCCTTGGCATCGATCGCAGTCAAGATGAACCAGTGGTGCAAGATCCTTCACCAGTTGCCTTTGCTTTCCCGGCAGGCATGGCCCCAATGGTGGCGCGGCCAATGGTCAAGGGCAAGAAGGCTGTGAAGTTTGCAGAGCCGGTTGTGCAAGGTACATTTCTTATGCGTTTATCATATTCGTGTATACATCGTTTTAGTATGACTTTTGTCCCAAGCATTTTTTTGGGTTCTCACTTTTGTGATGGCAAATGTTATCTGATGGACATGGCAACTGGATTTGCTTGCATGCTGTCACCTACATTTTTCTGTCGCCATGTTGCATTTTCCATTCTGCAAGCACATGGCAACTGCAGTTGATAGATCATGGCAACTGTAGTTGTTGTCACATGGCAACTACAATGCATTGCACATGGCAACTGGAGTTGCCTGCACATGGCAACTCCCTACTTTCTGTGCCTACATTTCATATTCTGCAACCTTTCTTTCACACTAAATTTATTTTGTTTTCCAGGTATCCTAACCCACTTTTTTGATCCTTGCAGCCACCCCAGAGGAGATTACGCCGTCACTTGATGAAGCTTACCGCAGGATTGAGGGGGCAGCATTATAGAGGAGGTCCTCACGAGGTCAGGGCCAATCAAGTTCCAACGCGCCTGCTGAGTCGGTATCTGAGGATACCATTAGAAGTGCCACCCCTGGTTCTGTGAGGCAGCGTAGGGTAGTTCACGCGCCACCCGCGGATGATTATGAGCCGGAAGTCAAGGCCACAAAGGATCAGAACCAGCTGTACGATATTGTCAAGCGCTTTGGAAATGCGAGGTCCAATAGCAATCACAAGAAGGAGCTGAAAGCGTAATGACCACACCCACATAAACCTCTCATTTGCTTTGCTCTGTTTACTATTCATCCTTTTTGATATTTCTAGATATGCTCCGTTTACATTTTATTTCTTTTTTTCACTTAGTAGACATGATTCTTTCATGTTATATCATTTTCATACAGCTCATGTTTGGACAGAACCAAGATCATACAATGTGATGCGACGTACGTTGACCTGGGTGATCTTGCCGAGTCTGTGAGGCCACTCGGTAAAATGTTGAAGAATGTAGTTGCATGTGGGATTGACTTCATCAACAGGCATATGGATATGTCTCCCGACAAAACAATCATGCAGTACACTATGACGTGCAAAATATGGGATGGTGACTTCCACCACAAAATCCTGAGGAAGCATTTTGCTGCGCATGGTGATTTCAAGCTCACAATGAAGAAATGTGTGAGTACTCCTTCCTTTTTTGCACATTTTTCCCCCCATGTTAATTTTTTGCCAGTAGCTATGCTTCAGATGTGGGCTACACCCTGTTTTGTGACAGCTGTTTCATGTGGCAACAGCTGCCATGTAAAATGACTTCTGATTTGCTTTCCTAATACAACCTATGTGGCAACTTCAAACTAAAATACATGGCAACTTTGCTCATACATGGACGGCAACTTCTTTTAATTACCCACTACAACTAAACATTATACGTTTGTCCACTTTTCTTGGACCCTTGATGCTTTCGTAGTCACTCATGTGCCTGTTAGTGTAACCGGTGATATGTTTACATGTCATTTTCCCAACTACATCATTTCTGTTCTTAATGTGAGCTCTGCTTCTTTTCTTTCCTTCATTTTTGTTTGCAGGTCTTGTTCCCCATGTTCCAGGAGCTTGCACCACACGACCCACACGACAAGTGTGGTCACCACTATGCGATCTGCCTTGACCTGAAGAACCAACGTTTTGAGGTGCTTGATTCAATGCGTTCAGAAGCTGATGCAGACCTTACTACGCATGCTGAATACTTCATCAACAACCTCAAAGAGACATGGAACCGTCACTATGAAAACTCAAAGGTCCAGATCAGACATTTTCCAATTGAGTATGTGGCGACTACGAAGTAAGGAAACCGGTATTTTCCCATCTTTTCCTCATGTGTCCTCCAAACCAGTGCTCACCCTCTCTTTTTTGTCACCTCTGAATTGAAGTTTATGATTTTTTTCTATATGTTCTTGTGAGTTAACCTGACTCTTTTCTTATTTAGGCACGACTGCGGCTTCCACATGTTGGAATACCTTGCAAAGTGGGAAGGTCGACGGGTTCCTGTCGTCACAGCTGGAATGGTCGTCGAGCTCCGCGAAATTTACACATGGAACTGGTTGATGAATGAAGATTTCAACACGCGGTCCAACGCACGTGAGTTCATAGAGGAAGCTGTGAAGAAAGCCACCAAGAAGTACAAGTGATCATGTGGTGCTCCTGACCGAACACCTACCTTACATTCTGTTGCCGAGGAATGTAAGGTATTACCTTGTTTTTTCAAAACTATGTCCTTTGTAATATGCTATGACTGCATCTCCCCGTAGCCTAGTATACAGTGGTGGCGTGTGAGTGACATTTGAATAGTTTGTAATATATGTGTGGATGTGAACCTACTTAGGTTTGACAGCAGATACGTTTATGTGTTTTCAGTATTATTATGTGCTTGTGGGTTGGTAGTACCAGCATGGTGTTTTGAATGCGTCCTTGATGTCTGAAAACATGGCAAATGTAGTTGATCAGTCATGGTTAGTGAAAGTTATCGTTCTTTCTTGTTTGGCTTTTTGGGTTTTTTGCACTGCTAACTGTACCGGCTAGCATGGTAGTTTGATCACGGAGCAGTATCATGTGCGGTTGCTGCACGAGACCGTTTCAGCTTGTTTCCCATAGTTTGCACCAGAATACAATATGTGTGACTAAAATGCGCTGACTGAACATGGAAATTTACGCGGTGAAGATTCAGTACAACTAACATGGCATGTTCAGTACAACTAACATGGCAGATTCAGTAAAAAATAAGATGGCAAATTCAGTAAAAAATAACATGGCAAATTCAGTAGAAATGACATGGCAGATTCAGTAGAAATGGTATGGCAGATTCAGCAGAAATTGCATGGCAGATTCAGTTCAAGTAACATGGCAAATTCAGTGCCATACACGTGGCAACTGCAGCTATTCCTTCATGGCATTTTTACTTCAGATTCCGATGCACCTGAAGAGTCATTCTCTAGTTTTTACAAAATTTAGAACATCTAGATTGCAAAAAAAATGTCACCATGGACCAAGTCAAAGTGCTCCAATGTTGTTTACGGATTGCCCGTCCCTTTCTTTGGTTTCTTATGTTTTGCTTGAATCTCCAATCCCGATTTGTATCTTATCTCTTTTGGATGCCCTTTTGTGATGGAACGGGGCGGGTTCCTAACCTATGTTTGTGTGCTTGCTGTTCCAGATCCTACCTCCGAGTTTTCAGATGATGGCCCTGTGGACGAAGGCACACTTGATGTGCGGGGGAACCTGTGTAAGGCTTCCTCAGCTTTCCTCTTCTTGATCTCATCAAGCTCTCTTTTGAGGGCCTTCCTGTGTTTTTCTGCGACCTTTGCTGTCTCATCACTCTTGCACGCTTCATCAATTAGTTCAGCATAGTTCTTTGTCAACACAACGTGCCTCACGGCTTCCATGGTTGACTCTGGTCTCTCGTCATGCACGGCCAAAACTACGTTTGATGTTTGCGGCGCCAATGCGTCGTCAGCGTCCCAAGTCCATCGCCGCCTTATGAAATGGTGGGGCATTCGTGTCACCGCATTCAAGTCCATTACTTTTAGAATGTGACAGCACACAATCCCGTCCCGTTCGAATTTGCAGCATTGGCAGTAGTATTCGCCTTCGCTTATCGATGCCTTCACAAAGTAGTTCCTTCCCTTGTCTGGGTCTTCAGGTTCTGAATCCGACATGCCCATGATAGAACACACCTTGAACGTATGTTCGTTCACCTGGAAAGCCGTGTACATGCTGGCACGCTTTATTTCTTCCTGGAATCTGCAAGTTTTGTGTGTTTTTTGTTAAACTCTTGTGTGCAGTTTTTTGTAGCACCTTTTGTTTGTTGTGGCCAATGGAATTACAATTCGTTCAAACATGGCAACTACAGTTCATTAAACATGGCAACTGCAGTTGAGTAAACATGGCAGCTGCAGTTCATTAAACATGGCAACTGCATTTCATTTAAACATGGCAACTACATAACAACTTCAATTTGGCATTTGCATACCATACCATCATGGCCATTGGAATTTACATTTCATTAAATATGGCAACTGCGGTTCATTAAACATGGCAACTGCAGTTCATCAAACATGGCAACTGCAGTTATGCAAACATGGTAACTGCAGTTGAGTGAACGTGGCAAACTGCAGTTCATTAAGCATGGCAAACTATAGTTCATTAAGCACGGCAACTACATATCATGTTTACTCTGTACCTAATGGCTACTTTTCAACACAATCATCATTTTCAAATAAGCATTTCAACTGCATTGCATTCTACATGGCACCTGGTACCTTCATGATTTGTGCAAATAAGATTGTAACACAACTGACTTACTTGTTAAAATCGTGTTGGTGTATATCTTGCTCATCTGCCTCTCCATTGGTAAATACGTTAGCAATTTTGGCTGCTTGAGCGCGGTGTTTGCTTCTTGCTGTAGCTCGGATCCCAGTATTTTTTGTTGCAAAGCGGTGTACTGCTTGGCAAACTGTAGTAATGAGTTGCCAGGGCTCACGTACCGCTTCAAAACAGCATTGAACCCCTCACTGCGCTGTGTAGTCTGCAGAAACGGGAAGAAGCACTGCATGAAGTAGGCCGGCACCCAGTACATTCGCTTCTCCCACAAGATAGCAAGCGTCTCGTGGACTTGGACTTGATATCTTTCAATCATAGCCATCCAGCTCCTTTCAAACTCCTCCACCGTCAAGCTGTGGTCCACGCACAGCTCGAATGCCTTGTGCAGGTCTGGACGGTCAGCAAAGAACGGTCCTAGTGTCTCCTCAGCCTTCTTTATAATGTGCCACCTGCAGTGCATGTGCACTGCCAACGGAAAGACCTCCTCTATGCCTGCACGCATGCTAAAATCCTGGTATGTTATTATGTTCATCAGAGCAAGTCCACCCATGCACTCCAAGAAGGTCTTGAACAGCCAAACGTACCCATCCGTATCTTCGTTCCGAACGAGCCTGCATCCGAACTGCAACGACTGATTGTGGTTATTTATTCCTATGAATGGAGCGCATGGCATCTTGTACATATTAGTGAGATATGTCGCGTCGAATGAAATGCAATCTCGGAAATGTTTGTAGGCTCTTCTTGCAGCACCATCCACCCAATACATGTTCCTGACACGGTCCTCATGGTCCAATCTTATCCGGTAGAAGAAATCTGGATCTTCCTTCGCTTTCTCATCGAAGTAGGCCATTGTGGCCTCTATGTCAGCCAACTTTCTCTCTCTACGGTACTTTGCCTTTAGGTTTGTGACGTCAGCTGGTATGTAGGGCATGCTACTCAAAGTCCCTTTTTTGCTGTGGATGAGTGATAGTATCTGGACCATTCCTGATGGACCGACGTTACAATCATGTAGCAGCTTTATGATTTCTTCTCGAGGGGGGTGAATCCTCTGTGGGCGGTCAGAAATTTTACGAGGTCGAACTTCTTTATGAGTTTGTGGTTGTGCTCGTCAAAATATTCAGTGACCACCCACTGTGCTCCATCTACGTTTAGCTTACACCGGGCAGGGCATTCCGTCTTGAGAATGATACCTCTCTTTCGTTCCGGAACGACAAGCGCAACACCTTTCCCCTTCTTGTTCCTTCGTGCCTTGTGGCACCTCATCTCACCTCTGTTGTACTCATTAGTTTTCTTAATTTTCCTATGGTATTCGGTGTTGACCGCAAATCCATGGAACTTTGCATATGTCTGGTAGAATTCCTTTGCCTTTGCGAACGATTCAAATCTCTGCCCAACGTAAGGTGGCTGAGGTACCATGATCTCTGATTGCCCACCATCTTCATCCCCTTGTGCTTCGTCATCAGTTTCATCATTCACTTCAGTATCGGCGGCACTTTCATCTACTTGAGTGTTGCCAGTGCTTGTGTTCAAAGGTGTGCTTGTCGGCATTGCTGGAATGATTGCCATTTCCGACTCTGACTCGGCATTGTTTGCAGCATGATTGTTGGCTGGCTGGTGGAACGCGTCTTCCGTGCGCTCAGAGCTCCCCGCAGTAGATGTCCCCGCGCCACTGTTGATTGTAGTTGAAGGCCCTGTAATAAAAAAACAGGTACGAGCGTAAGATTTTGCTTGAATGACATGTTTATCGTAACGGGGTACATAAACTGCAAGTGATTTGGCATGACATCATTCAAACAGCAAGCCGTGAGTCTGCATGTGGACATGCATGGCAACTGTAGTTCTCCAGTCATGGCAGCTACAGTCCAACAAACATGGCAACTATTGTTGCCAATGCATGGCAGCCAGCTCCTTTCAGTACCAAAACTTGGATTCTATATCAATGGCAGCTGCAGTCCTACGTACATGGCAAATACTATTGCCAATACATGGCAACCAGTATATTCTAGCATCAAAACTTTGTATTCTAGGCTTGAGCTCACTAGGCAAATGCGATCAATCATTAATGCTGCACACATGCTTTTAGCAATTGGCAAATCTCGAAGACAATATATGAGTCATTGCACACGACCACTTGTTAGCGTTTTCTGTTTGATTTTTTCCACCATCACTGCTACAAATCTTCTTTTCCTCACATGCTATTCCCACAAAAACAAATGCAGCTCTGCTTTTGTGGTTCAAATTTCCTTACCTTGTTGTGCCGCATGTGCCCATCTTGTGTGGTCTGTCACACCAAATTGATGTGCTCTGTCTGCAATCTGTGAAGATTGCCATGAGACGTTTGCTGAGGTAGCACCACCGTAATAACCTGTAATCATGGTAGTAGTTGGTCAATGCATGGCAACTGTAGTTTCTTCAACATGGAACATGCAGTGGTCCAACCATGCCACACAGATTTGTTCACACTTGCCATCCACGGTTGTTTGTACATTACAATCACATTTTTGATCATACATGGCAACTGCAGTTTGTCCTGGCATGGCAACTGCAGTTGTTTAGTCATGGCAACTGCAGTTGTCAACTATGCTCCTTCTGCTAATTCACCGTCTGCAACTGCACTTTTTTATGGACTCACCTGTGTATGACGTCGATGGCAGGTACATGGGTGCCGCCTAATGCCACGTGCTGCATGAAGGTTCTGCATTTTTTCCGACATAACTCGTGGGTCTTTTGCCATCCTTTGCAAGTTTATTTTTCATGTCCACACCAGTATGTTTCATTTTCGTATGTGTTACCTTGATTTGCCACATTAGCTAGTTGAAGTTGGCTCCCCGTACATTTGTCAGTGATAGCGCCCTGTGACTGAACTTGCCATGGTGCCCCCCTAAGTGTGTTTTGGTCATAAGAACCTGCGAAAAATGACAGTGTAGGACATAAGTAGAATGTCATCTTCATCATCGCGAACATGGCAAATGTTCTTTTCTTTGTTATCATTCATCATATCAATGCCTGCGTACTGCTCCAGTAGTGGCAGCAACGGCCCTGCAGAAATGAGTTGACTGTACTCTGTTGCATTCCAAGGGGGCTTTTCTGGCCTTTGAGAAACCCAAGGATCAGCGCCATCTTCGTGATTCATTCTTTCCGCGTTTTGTTTCTGACAATGTGTTCTCAATCACTTCATGAACAAGAACGCATCAACAATCCGCAAAAAAAGTATTCTTCTACTGCTTGCACGTACAAGATAACACGGCAGTCTTATCACATTTTTATGCGAAGGCAACCAACACATCATGGCAAGTAGGACATGGACATCCACTCTCTTTTCTAAAATCTGGGTGCCAGCTATCCTTTCGATTCGATGGCAACAGCCATCACAATAGGATGGCAAGCAACAGGTTAACATGGTGGCAGTTAACGGCAACGATAGGTGCAACTGATGTTAGACACAAGTGGCAACTAATTTTCCTACCCCCTTTATTCCAAATTTCTCATTTATCTCCCTTTTTTTAGGGATTCCTACACATCCATTCATTACCAATTACTTGCACCAAGCGAACTGAGAACTTAAGCTTAACTCTAGCATAGTACATGGCAGATCTGGTGTATGCTGCTTGGCAAATGCGAAGACACACAAAACCATGTAGTGTTTCGCCCGGTAGCGTGGATCCAGTCGCCACCTTCGTTGGTAAATTTGCAATTTTCTGCCCAGAAGAAGGATGAGAAGCAGTAGGAGATCGGAGATTCACCTGCTTTTAGCTGGTTGTCTTTGGAGGGCGGGGTTGGAGTGGGGGTGGGGGTGGGGGAGGGGGTGTGGTTAGCGGTGGGAAGGCCCTACGGATCTGCTCTGGTTGCCATGGCAACCAGAGAAGGCCGGCGATGGAGGTAGGGGATCGAGAGGTGGGAGACGATGGCGGCAGTCGGGACTGGGGATCGAAAGGAGGCCGGGACGGCTGGGTCGTGCGGGCAGCGTGGTCGTCTGGCCCGGACGTGTGGGCGGGTTTGCCACACACTAGACGTGCGGGTTGTGGCTTTGCGCACCCGGACGCGGTCGTGCGGCCGGGTTCTTATCCATGCCACACGAGGCATGCGGCACAACCACCCGATACACCACACGTGTGGCAGTTATCGGGACCCAAACAATTTCCTTTCCTTCTTTAGGCCATGCACTAATCGACATTGATTCGTCATTCAAAGCAATTTCCTTTCTTCTCCTTCCATTCTCAACGTGCATGCAGGTGGGATATGCATGAGCCTGCATGCATGCGTGACAAACGCAAACCCAGCCGCAGAGCCATTGACACCGGCTGGAGGAGGTGGTCGTGTGTGAGGACGTCGCAGACAGGCAGGGGACGACGCGGCGGACCGCGGCAGTGGCTGTTTGTACGTGCTCGCGTGGCAGACCGCACCGGAGGGCGTTTGGACGAGCTCGCCGACAGCGTCGTCGACAAGGCCGGAGGTGACGCGGCGGAGGGCGTTTGGACGAGCTCGTCGACGGCGTCGTAGACAAGGCCGGAGACGACGCGGCGGACCGCGCCGGAGGGCGTTTGTATGAGCTCGCCCATGGTGTCGTGGACGAGGCCGGAGGCGACGCGGCGGACCGGGCCGGAGGGCGTTTGGACGAGCTCGCCGACGGCATCGTAGACAAGGCCGGAGACGAAGCGGCGGACCGCGCCGGAGGGCGTTTGTATGAGCTCGCCCATGGTGTCGTGGACGAGGCTGGAAGCAACGCGGCGGACTGCGCCGGAGGGCGTTTGGACGAGCTTGTCGACGGCGTCATGGACGAGGCCAGAGACGATGCAGCAGACGCGGCGCTGGAGGGTGTTTGCACGAGCTCGTCGATGGTGTCGTAGCCGACGCCGGAGACGACGGGACGGCCCACCCCAATGGCTGTTTGTGGCGGTTGCCATTGATGACGATCCTGTGAGAAGGCAAGAAAGATGAGGAACGACTTGCCCTTTTCTCTTCCTCTCTGCTTCATGATCGATCATGCATGGGTGTGTCTGATCCTACAGGAGGAAAAGAAAAAACTCATTGTTAGACAATGTATTGTAAAAAGACTAGATCGAATGGATACTTCCCTGATCCTTTTGTTTGTACGAATTGCACGATGACCAGAGCTCTAGCGGCCAATTTCTCTGGCGATGGTAGTTCATCCGTTGTTGAAGATTGAAGGAAAAACCATTTGCACCATGGTTTGATAGATGCCATGCCCCATGGTGGGAGCCAACTGTCGTGGGAACGATTCCGACAATAAGAGAGGGGTAGGATAAAAGAGCATGATCTATCAAGATGTAAACGGGTGACACGGTGGTTTTAGCGAGTTCGGGCCTCTCACGGTGGAGATAACAACCCTACGTATCGTGCTCCGGAGAAGCTTTGTTTTATCTGAGTATGCATCCGGAGATTACAATGAGAGAGGGAGAGGAACGGATCCCCATGCCAGAGGTAAGTCCTGAGACTAATGGCGAGAGAGTAGAGGGAGAAGAATGAGAACCTGCCCTTTGTCTAGTGGTGGGGGTGGCTTATATAGAGTGCACCACCCCCTCACCTCCTATGTTACAAAGTGGGGCATGAATGTCATAATGCCAGCTCACTACCAAGCCTTCACTATGAGAATGATGCTTTGATTGCTTTGCTGCCTGCTGGTCTTCGTATGCCCGAGTGAGTCGTACGGTCGAGTGGTGAACTGTTATCCGAGTGGATGGTATGATGCTTGGTCGAGTGGATAGTATGCTGCTTGTCCGAGTGATAGTATGTCTGTATGAAATTTATCTGGACCCACATGTTGTGTGGACCCCATGCTTTATGATATTTTGACCCTTCGTGGGCCTACCTGTTATGTGTGTCCTCAACACCCGGTTATGGACATCTTGAGTATCTGATACTTGAATTATTGATTTGATCTCATCACTCTATTTAATGAAATTGTTGGGTTATTAATGATTTGGTGATTTTGGGATTGAGTTGGGGTTACCTTCTCAATATGGGTAATTCAACTTGGTAGAAAAATAAAATTTATTCCTTTGTTGTAGGAAAAAAATAGCTTTATGCAAAATTAAACTTAGAGCCTCCACCAGCCAAATATGCATGTAATGATGATGATCATGAAACTTCAGATCAAGTTACTATCGAACCTCATAGGTTAACCAGGGTAAGGTCCGCACCAGAGTGGTACGGTAATCCTGTTCTGGAGGTCATGTTACTTGACCATGACGAACCTATGAACTATGAGGAAGCGATGATGAGCCCAGATTCCGCGAAATGGCTTGTGGCCATGAAATGATGGGATCCATGTATGAAAACAAAGTATGGCCTTTGATTGACTTGCCCGATAATCGGCGAGCCATTGAGAGGATCTTCAAGAGGAAGACGGACATTAATAGTAGTGTTACTATCTACAAAGCTCGAATTGTCGCAAAAGGTTTTCGACAAGTTCAAGGTGTTGAATACAATGAGTTTTTCTCACTCGTATCGATGCTTAAAGTCTGTCTGAATCATGTTATCAATTGCCACATTTTATGGAATCTGGCAAATGGATGTCAAAACTGCATTCCTTATCAAATTTATTAAAGAAGAGTTGTATGTGATGCAACCAGAAGGTTTTGTCAATCCTAAAGGTGCTAACAAAATGTGCAAGCTCCAGTGATCCATCTATGGACTGGTGCAAGCATCACGGAGTTGGAATATACGCTTTGATGAGTTGATCAAAGTATATAGTTTTATACAGGCTTACGGTGAATCCTGTATTTACAAAAGTGAGTGGGAGCACTACAGCCTTTCTGATAAGTATATGTGAATGACATATTGTTGATCGAAAATAATGTAGAATTTTCTGGAAAGCATAAAGGAATATTTGAAAGGATTTTTTCAAAGAAAGACCTCGGTGAAGCTGCTTACATATTGAGCATCAAGATCTATAGAGATAGATCAAGACGCTTGATAAGATTTTTTCAATGAGTATATACCTTGACAAGATTTTGAAGTAGTTCAAAATGGAACAGTCAAAGAAGGAGTTCTTGCCTGTGTTGCAAGGTGTGAAGTTGAGTAAGACTCAAAACACGACCACGGAAGAAAATAGAAAGAGAATGAAAGTCATTCCCTATGCCTCAGTCATAGGTTCTATGAAGTATGCCATGCTGAATACCAGACCTATTGTGTACCTCGCCATGAGTTTGGCAAAGGAGTACAATAGTAATCCAGGAGTAGATCACTGGACAGCGGTCAAAATTATCCTTAGAGGACTAAGGAAATATTTCTTGGTTATGGAGGTGATAAAGAGTTTGTCATAAAGAGCTACGTCAATGCAAGCTTTAACACCGATCTGGATGACTCTGAGTCTCGATCTAGATACATATTGAAAGTGGGAGCAATTAGCTAGAGTAGCTCCGTGCAGAGCATTGTAAACATAGAAATTTGCAAAATACATACGGCTCTGAATGTGGCAGATCCGTTGACTAAACTTCTCTCACAAGCAAAACATGATCACACCTTAGTACTCTTTGGGTGTTAATCACATAGCAATGTGAACTAGATTGTTGACTCTAGTAAACTCTTTGAGTGTTGGTCACATGGCGATGTGAACTATGGGTGTTAATCACATGGTGATGTGAACTATTGGTGTTAAATCACATGGTGATGTGAACTAGATTATTGACTCTAGTGCAAGTGGGAGACTGAAGGAAATATGCCCTAGAGGCAATAATAAAGTTGTTATTTATATTTCCTTATATCATGATAAATGTTTATTATTCATGCTAGAATTGTATTAACCGGAAACTTAGTACATGTGTGAATGCATAAACAGACAAAGTGTCCCTAGTATGCCTCTACTTGACTAGCTCGTTAATCAAAGATGGTTAAGTTTCCTAGCCACAGACATGTGTTGTCATTTGATGAACGGGATCACATCATTAGAGAATGATGTGATGGACAAGACCCATCCGTTAGCTTAGCATAAATGATCATTTAGTTTTATTGCTATTGCTTTCTTCATGACTTATACATGTTCCTCTGACTATGAGATTATGCAACTCCCGAATACTGGAGGAACACCTTGTGTGCTATCAAACGTCACAATGTAACTGGGTGATTATAAAGATGCTCTACAGGTGTCTCCGAAGATGTTTGTTGGGTTGGCATAGATCAAGATTGGGATTTGTCACTCCGTGTATCGGAGAGGTATCTCTGGGCCCTCTCGGTAATGCACATCACTATAAGCCTTGCAAGCAATGTGACTAATGAGTTAGTTGCGGGATGATGCATCACGGAACGAGTAAAGAGACTTGCCGGTAACGAGATTGAACTAGGTATAGTAATACCGACGATCGAATCTCGGGCAAGTAACATACCGATGACAAAGGGAACAACGTATGTTGTTATGCGGTTTGACCGATAAAGATCTTCGTAGAATATGTAGGAGCCAATATGAGCATCCAGGTTCCGCTATTGGTTATTGACCGGAGATGTGTCTCGGTCATGTCTACATAGTTCTCAAACCCGTAGGGTCCGCACGCTTAAAGTTCGATGACGATTTGTATTATGAGTTTATGTGATTTGATGACCGAAGGTTGTTCGGAGTCCCAGATGAGATCACAGACATGACGATGAGCCTCAAAATGGTCGAAACATAAAGATTCATATATTGGAAGGCTACATTCGGACACCGGAATGGTTCGAGTCGTTTCGGATAAGTTTCGGAGTACCGGGGGTTACCGGAACCCCTCCCCCCCCCCCCCCCGGGAAGTTATTGGGCCTCATGGGTCTAGTGGTGGAAGATAGGAGGCAGGCCAAGGAGTGGCGCGCGCCCCCCTAGCCCAAACCAAATTGGACTAGAGTTGGGGGGGTGCCCCCCTTTTCTTCTCTCCTCCTCCTCCTTCCCCTCTTCTCCTTGTGGGAATAGGAAAAGGGGGGGCCGAATCCTACTTGGAATAGGACTCCCCCCTTTTGGGCGCGCCAACCTTGGCCGGCCTCCTCCTCCCTCCCTCCTTTATATACGTGGGGAGGGGGCACCCTAGAACACACAAGTTGATCTTTTAGCTGTGTGCGGTGCCCCCCTCCACAGTTACACACCTCGGTCATATCATCATAGTGCTTAGGCGAAGCCCTGCGCCGGTAACTTCATCATCACTGTCACCACGCCGTCGTGTTGACAGAACTTTCCCTCGGCCTCAATTGGATCAAGAGATCGAGGGACTTCATCGAGCTGAACGTGTGCTGAACGCGGAGGTGTCGTACATTCGGTACTTGGATCAGTTGGATCGCGAAGACGTTCGACTACATCAACCGTGTTACTAAACGCTTCCGCTTTCGGTCTACGAGGGTACGTGGACACACTCTCCCCGTTCGTTGCTATGCTTCTCCTAGATAGATCTTGCGTGATCATAGGAAATTTTTTTAAATACTACGTTCCCCAACAATTGATATATAGGACGATGGTATTCGGACACCAGAAGTGTTTCAGAGGGTACCGGGTACTTATCGGGTCACCGGAAAGGAGTTTCGGACACCCCTGGCAAAGATATGGGCCTTATGGGCCAAAAGAGGGAACGCACCAGTCACAAGGGGCTGGTGCGCCCCCTTAGCAGGCCGGCCTAGGAGGAGAAGGAAAGAGGGGAAGGAAAGGAAAGTGTGGAGTAGGACTCCCCCTTCCTTCCCTCTCCCCCCCCCCTATTTCCTTCCCCCTTGGGAAAACATGGCAGCGGGCGCAGGGCACCTAGGGGGCCGGCGGCCAGCCCTAGGGTGCGCCTGGCTGCCTCCCCTCCCCTCCCACCTATGTATATCTGGGGAGGGGGCACCACACAAGGACACAAACATTGTCTTAGCCGTGTGCGGTGCCCCCATCCACCGTTTACTCCCTCGGTCATATTTTCGTAGTACTTAGGTGAAGCCCTGCGGAGATCACATCACCATCACCGTCACCACACCGTCGTGCTGACGAAACTCATCTACTACCTTGTGTCTTGCTGGATCAAGAAGGCGAGGGACGTCATCGAGCTGAACGTGTGCAGAACGCGGAGGTGCCGTGCGTTCGATATTTGATCGGTTGAAGCGCGAAGAAGTTCGACTAAATCAACTGCGTTGTGAAACGCTTCCGCTTACGGTCTATGAGTGTACGTAGACATACTCTCCCCCTCGTTGCTATGCATCTCCATGGATAGATCATTGCGTGCGCGTAGAAAAAATTTGTTTTCCATGCAACGTTTCCCATGATGGGGAACGTAGTAATTTCAAAAAAAATCCTACGCACATGCAGGATCATGGTGATGCATAGCAACGAGAGGGGAGAGTGTTGTCCACGTACCCTCGTAGACCGAAAGCGGAAGCGTTAGCACATCGCGGTTGATGTAGTCGTACGTCTTCACGATCCGACCGATCCAAGTACCAAACATACGACACCTCTGAGTTCAGCACACGTTCAGCTCGATGACGTCCCGCGAACTCCGATCCAGCAGAGCTTCACAGGAGAGTTCCATCAGCACGATGGCGTGATGACGGTGATGATGTTGCTACCGACGCAGGGCTTCGCCTAAGCACCGCTACGATATGACCGAGGTGGAATATGGTGGAGGGGAGCACCGCACACGGCTGGAATAGATCAACAGATCAACTTGTGTGTCTAGAGGTTCCCCCCTGCCCCCGTATATGAAGGAGCAAGGGGGAGGCGGCCGGCCAGGAGGAGGGCGCACCAAGGGGGAGTCCTACTCCCACCGGGAGTAGGATTCCTCCTTTTCCTTGTTGGAGTAGGAGAGGGAAGGAAGGGAGAGAGGAGGAGAAGGAAAAAGGGGGGCGCCGCCCCCCCCCCCTCCTTGTCCAATTCGGACTAGAGGGGGAGGGGGCACGCGGCTGCCCTGGCCGCCCCTCCTCTTCTCCCACTAAGGCCTAATTAACTCCCCGGGGGGTTCCGGTAACCCCCCGGTACTCCGGTTTTTCTCCAAAACCACTCGGAACACTTCCGGTGTCCAAATATAGTCGTCCAATATATCGATCTTTATGTCTCGACCATTTTGAGACTCCTCGTCATGTCCGTGATCATATCCGGGACTCCGAACTACCTTCGGTACATCAAAACAAAAAAAAACTCATAATACGGATCGTCACCAAACTTTAAGCGTGCGGACCCTGCGGGTTCGAGAACTATGTAGACATGACCGAGACACGTCTCCGGTCAATAACCAATAGCGGAACCTGGATGCTCATATTGGCTCCTACATATTCTACGAAGATCTTTATCGGTCAAACCGCATAACAACATACGTTGTTCCCTTTGTCATCGGTATGTTACTTGCCCGAGATTCGATCGTCGGTATCTCAATACCTAGTTCAATCTCAGCAAGTCTCTTTACTCATTCCATAATGCATCATCCCGCAACTAACTCATTAGTCACATTGCTTGCAAGGCTTATAGTGATGTGCATTACCGAGAGGGCCCAGAGATACCTCTCCGACAATCGGAGTGATAAATCCTAATCTCGAAATACGCCAACTCAACAAGTACCTTCGGAGACACCTGTAGAGCACCTTTATAATCACCCAATTACGTTGTGACGTTTGGTATCACACAAAGTGTTCCTCCGGTAAACGGGAGTTGCATAATCTCATAGTCATAGGAACATGTATAAGTCATGAAGAAAGCAATAGCAACATACTAAACGATCAAGTGCTAACCTAACGGAATGGGTCAAGTCAATCACATCATTCTCCTAATGATGTGATCCCGTTAATCAAATGACAACTCATGTCCATGGCTAGGAAACTCAACCATCTTCGATTAACGAGCTAGTCAAGTAGAGGCATACTAGTGACACTATGTTTGTCTATGTATTCACACATGTATTATGTTTCCGGTTAATACAATTCTAGCATGAATAATAAACATTTATCATGATATGAGGAAATAAATAATAACTTTATTATTGCCTCTAGGGCATATTTCCTTCATCCCAACACCGCGCCGGTCGGGCTGTCGGCCGCTAGCTCGGCCTGCTCCCATTTGGCGCGTGGAGATGGGCTGCACCCCGCGTCGTCCAACTCTATGGGCTCCACGCCAGAGCCTCGGTCAGCCATGGGCTCCGCAGACGTACTGGCCCTGCCACTTGGCGCTGAGGGAGATGCCACTGCACGCTCAGTGACGGAATCATCCTGGGATCACACGCCCTCTTTGGAACTGACGTTCTACAGCAAATCAGCTTGGGATCCAGTGTTGCTTCTATTATTTTCTGCACACATAAAAGCACAGCCAAACTCTGCATTTTTTTCATTAGTATCATTTTCTTCTGGACTAGGCACTTGATCATTTTCTATTAACTCTCCCCCGTGATCACAATGTGTCAAAGCATAAGAGAGGAGGGAAATATCTGCACGAAGAAGGGCTCCCGCATTGGGATGAAGCTTGGCAAAAGGGAAAATATTTTCATCGAAGATGACATCCTGAGAGATATAAATGCGTCCAGTTGAGATTTCTAAACACTTGTAACCTTTTTGAAGATTATTGTAGCCGATAAAAACACATTGAGTGGAATGGAACTCAAGTTTGTGATGATTGTATGGATGCGGATTAGGATAACACGCACATCCAAAAACTTTGAGGAAATTATAATCTGGCTTTTGATGAAACAATCGTTCTAAGGGAGCTGTGTTCCCAATGACCTTACTAGGCAAACGATTGATAAGATAAGTGGCAGCAATGAATGATTCATCCCAATATTTTAGAGGCATAGATGCATGAGCAAGAAGAGAAAGCCCTACTTCAACAATATGTTGGTGTTTACGTTCAGCTGAATCGTTTTGTTGATGTGCACGTGAACAAGAAGCATGATGTTCAATGCCTATGCTCCAGAAGAAAGAATTGAGTTTTTCATACTCTCCTCCCAGTCACTCTGGACTATAAGAGTTTTCCTATCAAGTTAACGCTCAACGAGTTTTTGGAAGTCTTGAAAGACAGAAAAAACTTCAGATTTGAACTTAAGCAAGTATATCCAAGTAAACTTACTATAATCATCAATGAAACTAACATTGTATTTCTTTCTTCCAAAGGAATATCTGGCATGACCCCATACATCACTTAATATCAATTCCAAGGGAGCATGGGACACACTATATGACTTAGGATATGGGAGTTGGTGACTCTTGATACATTGACAAGCATCACAAATAGACTCTTTATTCTCACAACTAGACAATTGAAGATTGCCTTTATTTACTACTTGATCAACTATCTTTAACGAAGGATTGCTACTTGTGAGCTGTGTTGGGATTTCCCCGAAGAGGAGAGGATGAAGCAGTACATTAGAGATAAGTATTTTCCTCAGTTAGGAACCAAGTTTATCAATCCAGTAGGAGAACCACACAGAACCTCGTGAACAGCACATGCACACACAAAAGCAAATACTTGCACCCAACGCAAACAACGGGGTTGTCAATCCCCTCGGCGGTTACTTGCAAAGGATTAAATCTTGTAGTGGTAGATAAAAAAGTAAATTGCAAAAAAAAAGAAATAAAATTGCAGCAAGATATTTTTGTGTTTTTATATATGATAAAAGTAGACCTAGGGGCCATAGTTTTCACTAGAGGCTTCTCTCTCGAGCACATAGCCTACGGTGGGTGAACAAATTACTGTTGGGCAATTGATAAAAACGCATAGTTATGACGATATTCAAGGCAATGATCATGCATATAGGCATCACATCCGAGACAAGTAGACCGACTCCTCCCTGCATCTACTACTATTACTCCACCAATCGATCGCTATCCAGCATGCATCTATGGTATTAAGTATAAAACTGAGTAACGCCTTAAGCAAGATGACATGATGTAAACAAAGTAAACCCAATCAATATGAATAAACCTTGTCATTTTATCCTTAATGGCAACAATACAAATACGTGTCTTGTCCCTTTCTGTCACTGGGATATAGAGCACTGCATGATTGAACCCATCACAAAGCACCTCTCCCATTGCAAGATAAATCAATGTAGTTGGCCAAACCAAACGGATAAATCAGAGAGAAATACAAAGCTATAACAATCATGCATAATAAAGTTCAAAGAAGAGTCAATTAATATTCATGAATACTCTGATCATAAACCCACAATTCATCAGATCCCAACAAACACAGTGCAAAAGAAGATTACATCGGATAGAAATCCAAGAACATCGAGGAGAACGTTGTATTGAAGATCAAAGAGAGAGAAGAAGCCATCTAGCTACTAGCTATGGACCTGTAGGTCTGTGGTGAACTACTCATGCATCATCGGAAGGCAGTAAGGAAGATATAGAAGCCCTCCGTGATCGATTCCCCCTCCGGCAGAGTACCGGAAGAGGCCTCCAGATGGGGATCGTGGAAGAATAGAAACTTGCGGCAGCGAAAAAAGTGTTTTGGGTGGCTCTGTTGTTTTCCAGATTTTACAGAATTTATAGAGGCGGAATTAGGTCAGACGGAGCCCCGTGGGGCCCGCAAGGTAACAAGGCGCGGCTACCCCCTTGGGCGCGCCCTGTTGCCTTGCCGTCTCCTCGGTTGCCCTTTGGTCTCCTCCCGAAGCTTCTAGGATCTCTCTTGTACAGAAAAAAATTCGTAGCGTTTGGACTCCATTTGGTACTGATTTCCTGGAAAATCAAAAACAGGCAAAAAAAAGCAACTGGCACTGGGTTAATAGGTTAGTCCTAGAAAATGATATAAAATAGTATATAATTGCATATAAAACATCCAGGATTGATACTATAATAGAATGGAACAATCAAAAATTATAGCGGGTGTGAAGCTTTCTTAAACTCACCATGGATATGCATGAAGGGAGGAAAAATTAAGGTGTGGCAGAGGCCAAAGCTTGCAGATTGTTGCCTCCGCCATTGCTGGCAGCAAAGCATCACAGACAAGCAATTATGATGCAAGGTGATCAGGCGATAATATCTCCTGAGAGGCAATCAAAACCGGCTGGACATCTATCACAATAGATGTTGTTGGACCAAGGTCAATCCAATTGGCAAGCACCATTGGTTAGATTGGCATTGCATGCAAGTCAGAGGGAGCTCTCATGAATGGATCATGTCTTCTGACCTGTCGGATTAACTAGGTAGGCCGGCTTGATGAGAAGAGACTGGTGAGGAATAGCAAGGATCCCTAGAATCCTAGAGTTTCGAATAAAACCCTAGTGAGTGTCATTCAGTTTTGATTCAACAACATGCAATGCTTCATCATTCATGCAGATGACATAACAACTGAAGCTGAGACGGGTGACACAAGGTGCCTTGGAGCTATGGATAGCCACATGAGAGTCGGGTTAAAGGCGGCGAGAGTCCAAATCTTATATCAAACTAGGACACCTTAGAGTTGGTTGTCGAGACTCAAGTAATCAGTTACGACTTCGAGTCAAAGATTGGCTAGGTACCACGAGGTCATAAATGGAGGGCTATTTTTACAACCTAGAATGTAAGTACAACATTCAGCAATTGCTACTGGGTCTTAAAATCATGAGTCTTCTTGGTAACGTCTGGTAGAGAGACGATAGGTCGACAATGTCTGCACACATCCACTCCTCCTAAGCTCCACCACATGCACGGTCATGGCGCCGAAAAGTTGGGTTGTGAATAACTTTAGTCTAATGTCGGACTTAATCTATATTGTGTTATATTTTTTCCTTCTTCTTTAGTACAATATGCACTTGTTCCTAGGACGCGGACTAGGAGCACTCGACGATGACGCTCACTGGAATCTCAGCTGCTGCACTGATGTCTAGGGATCAATGTGTAATTGGACGAAATTAAGTGTTTTTGTTGAATAGCCGCTCCAGCGTAGAGTGGCATAGTGCGTATCTGTTTGGCGACAATAAATTATGACTAAAAGTCGTAGTGTATGTACACCACAGTATAGTTGGGCATTTATTAGACTGCGAGGACTATTGAGCTACCGATACTTGTAGTGGAACACGCTCACCATGGTTCAAATAGTCCTACACTTCACTAGTCTTGCATTTTCCTACATTTATTCCAGCCTTTCCGACGATATTTTCAGTGAGAGGAGACATTTTCAATGACTACGAGGTGTCTATGGTGATTTCGTCAATCTCAAGATGTGATGCCAGTTCAGTATCTCGAAGGTGCTCATATGGGTAGGGTATACACGCGCGCGTTCATAGGTTGGGTAAATGTACAGAAAATATCAGGTAGTATATTAATTGCATGAGTACTTTCTAGATTAGTCATGAAATTCGTTTAATATTACAAGAACATTTTTTTAACAAGTGAACACTTCTTGTGATCGCATTAACGTTTTCGGAGTACATGTTGGACATTCTTCGAGTAAGCTGACCATTTTTACAAATACACATATTTTTGGGAATTCTGCGATTAAAAGATTCAAATAATGTCCAACATTTTTAAGTTCATGATAGAATATGTCTTTAGAGGCAGAGACACTTTTAACTTCATGGGTATTATTAAAAAGTGCAAACAAATTACGAGTATTCTTTACTTATTTCTATTATTAAATTTCTTATACATAAATTAGGAGGATACATTTTTTTCATGAAAGGATTCATATTTGCAAGATGCATTTTTTAAAAAAAATTACCTTTTTGTAGGCCACACTAGTTCCAGCCCATTTAGCTTGGGCTGCGAGCGAGCAGTCCACACACATAGGGGCCAGCCAAGCAGGAGAGCCCAGTTTTCCTTATTTTTCTTTTGTTGCATATTGTTCACTTTGCCTGGGTTTGCTCCGATATTATCTTTGTTTCCTGATTTCTAAAATTATAAGAATATTTCTGAAGAAATAAATCAACATATTTAAAAATATTAACTTTCATGGATATTTTTTAAAGTGCAAAAAATATGAATATTTTAATTATTATTTTTACTAAATTGATTATACATAAATTAGTAGGATTCTTATTTTTCTTCTTAGGAAAGGATTCATATTTGCCAGATGTAAAAAAGATTTGTACCTCTACGAGCCGCATAAGTTCCAGCCCATTTAGCTCCGGCTGCAGGCCAGCCGTCCTCACTATTCCTCGCAATAGGCGAGGCATATGAGCAGCCCAGTCTCATGGGCTAGCTCAGTATGGGAGGCACCGTGCAGCCCCTTAGGGCCTGTTCTGAACTCCTCCAACTCCATGCTTTAGAAACTACATGTGCGAAGCTGCTTCAGAAACTACATGAGCCGAACGATTCTAGCTCCAGAAGCTACCTTTGAGAAGCTGTGATGGATCCTAGTGTAATAAACGTGGAGTTGGAGAAGTTAGGAAATCGCAGCTTCAGCAATCCTCCAAAACGTGGAGTTGGCTGAAATTACATGGTTTGCCACCGCCAAGTGAACAAAACGTTTCGTTTAATCTCTCTCCTCCCTTCTTTCCTCGTGAAAACTGGCTCATGGCTCCTTCCTCGTACAGAAACACCTCTCTCCTTGTGTTTTGGGCTGCATGCTTGGCCCATGGGACGATTTCCACCCAGCCCAATTTGGCGCTACACATGTGAGCAGCCGCTACCAGCCCAAAGTGGCGACAGAGAAGCTGTTTTCGCTGCCGAACGGATGTGAATCGCTGCGCCGAGTGAGAAGCTGGGTTGGGAAGTTGAATTTTTGGAGTTGGGAGAGCTGGGAGGACTTCAGAACAGGCCCTTAATGTTCCCAAGGAAAATTATTGGTCCACCGGTGTTTGTGGTGCTACTGGCGCACCGAACAAATGCTGCACATTTTAAAATGTTGAAGAAATTCCGGAAAAAATTAGCACATTCACACAACATTAATATAGGTTGTCAAGAAATTCCAACTCAAAATTAAAAACATAGCTCAGAAAAATAATAAATTCAACATTAAATAGTAAATAACATAGGTTGGTCTTTAGATTTGACCCATTATCACATTGATGTCCAATATTTCATTTTTGTATCTCAAGAAATATTTCAGATTTTGATACAAAATTTTGTGAAAACATACACTGATGCTGTGTCAATGTGCTAGATTTTTTCCCCGGTTTTTTAAAATGTCCTATGGCATCCTGTGCACCAGTAGGAACCACAAGTGTGGGTGATACATCCCCCCCCCCCTCTTTTTTTTGTTGCATACCGTTAGCTTTGCCCGGTTTCGTTCTTATATTTTCTTTGTTTTCCTGTTTACTATCTTAATTTATCTTATTTCGTCTCTTATCTTTTTATTTTAATAGTTTTCCTTGTATTGTGTTTTGTCATTCCCTTTTACAATTATTTATACTAAAATGATATAATATGTTTTCTAAAAATTACACTTGCATTCTTTTTATAACGGGTGAATTTTCCTATGTACATGAATATTTATAAAATGCATGAATTTTTCAAAAAAAATTACAATCATTCTAAAAATATGTAAAAAAAAATACATTTTAACGAATTTTTTTAGAAAATGTACTCACAACTATTATAATGAGTGAACAATTTGGAATTTGCTTGAACACACCATGAAGAGGTGTGAAAACTTATTAAAAAATGCATGAATATTATCGAATAAATCTGTCAACGCGTCTGAAACACAAAAATTATATCAAATACTTGAACACTTTTTGTTACATGAGCATTTGAAAAAAAAGTGAATACTTTATTAATTACCATGTTCTTCCAAACTAATTGAACACTTTATTTTAGATGAATTTTGAATCTATGTAAACAAAAAATCACTTATGGATTTTCCTTTACTATCTGCAATTGGCGGGTACGACAAAAATATATCGGCGCACATGGTTTCACTTGCACCACTATAAGCAGTAAAATAAAAAATTATTCAGAATATTTTTAAAATATATGGTCAAGTGTTCTACCCATGTGCGAATTTTCATAAAGAAATGACATTCGTAGTGCTCTGAGAAGAAAACAAAATCGAACAACCATTATTCTTCAAAAAAGCCATTTTAAAGCACCACTTTACTCTGATAACCGAAATTTTGAGGTCTAAATAATGCATTGCCCTAATTAAATTGATTATATATAATTAGTAGGATTCATATTTTTCTTAGGAAAGTATTTATTTTCCTAGATGTAAAAAGATTGGACGCTGATATTCACCACACGTGTGGCATATTAGACATTCGCCCACACACCGTGTGTGGCGTGAGCAGGAGGCAGCCCACACGGGTTGTGTGTGGGCGAACATTAGAATTGTCCACACGTGTGGGCACAGCTACTTCGTGCCACACGCCCAACAAGTACTACTCATCTCCATCCCGCGTGTGTGGCACGAAGCAAAAAATGTCCACACGTCCTGGCGCAGCTACGTTAGGTACCCGCGGGATGACGATTTAGTTGTCATCCGGGATGACAAGTGTAGTTGTAAAAGCATGGCAACTCTACCTATTTTGGTTAACTATAGTTGCCATGTCTAATTTATGGTAGTTGCCGCGTGTAATCAAACCGTAGTTGTCATGTGTGATTAACTCCTTGCCACATATGGTCAAACAGTAGTTGCCATGTGTGTTTACCTAGTTGCCACGTGTGGTCCAACCATAGTTGCCATGTATGGTTAATCACAATTGCCATGTGTGTTTATCTGGTTGCCACATACGCGCAACTGCAGTTGCCGTCTAGCAATGAATCATAGTTGCCATGTGTGTTTACCTAGTTGTCACGTACGCGTAACTGCAGTTGCCATCCAACAACGTAGGAGTGTCGTGTGGGCGAAAAGCAGTTCGCTCACACGCGCATGGACTAGGTGGTGGTTGTGTGGGCAGAAACTAGTTTGCCCACACAGCGCAGCTGGCAAACAGCATGGTGCGGGGCGTGTGGGCGAACTCTCCAACACCCACAAACCAGCCCCGTCCTACGTGGCATGCAAATTCTGCCTCAATGTGTCAAGATTCGTGCAAACTGCACTGGACGATGATCCACGCGTGTGGGCGAGTTGCAAAACTGCCACACGTGTGGGCGTTAGTATTTTTGAAAAGATTTGCACCTCTATGGGCCGCACAAGTTCCAGCCCATTTATCTCCGGATGCAGGCCAGCTGTCCCCACTATTCCTCGCATTGAGCGAGGCATAGGAGAAGACAGTGGCATGGGCCGTCCCTATTTAGGTTCTCATGCACCGTTACTTGTGGTGCTGCCAGTGCACCGAACTCACGTTGGCATTTTAAAATGTTCAAAAAAATTGAAAACCAATTAGCATAATCACACAACATTAATGTAGGTTGCCACAAAATTTTCAAGTCAAAACTCAAAACATAGCTTAGGGAACGAAAATGACAAATTCAACATTGAATAGTACATAACCTAAGTTGGGCTTTAGATTTGGCCATTATCAAATTGATGTCGAATTTTTCATTTTTATATCTCAAGAAATATTTCAGATTTTGATACAAAAAAATTTGACATGTTGGATGCTAATACATTGATGTTGTGTCAATGTTCTAGATTATTTTCAGATATTTTAAATGTTCTATGGCATCCCTTGCATCGGTAGCACCACAAGTGTGGGTGTACCGAATACATCCATCCTTTCTTTTTGTTGCATATTGCTAGCTTTACCGGTTTTGTTCTGATATTTTCTTTGTTTTCCGGTCTACTATTTTAATTTAATTTATTTCATCTTTCATCTTTTTATTTTATTAGTTTTCCTTGTATTGTGTTTTGTCATTCTCTTTTATTATAACTTTTCCTAAAATGATATGATACTTTTTCTAAAGATTACACTTGCATCCTTTTTATAACGGGTGAACAATTTTCCTATGTACATGAAAATTTAAAAAAATGCATGATTTTTATAAAATACACTTACAAGCACTCTGAAAACATGTAAAAAATCAATTTTAATGAACTTTCTAAAAATGTACTCACAATTTTTATAATCTGTGAACAATTTGAAATTTTCTTGGAAGAGGTGTGAATTTTTTTAAAAAAATACATGAATATTATAGAATAAATTTTTCAAATCGTTTCAAATACATGAACATTATTTAAATATTTGAACACTTTTTGTTACATGAGCATTTGATAAAAATATGTCAACACTTTATTAATTACCATGTTTTTTTTAAATAATCGAACACCTTTTTTTCTTACATGAATTTTGAAAGTATGTAAACAAAAAAAGAATCACTTCTGGATTATTCTTTATTCTCTGCGGTTGGCGGGTAGGACAAAAATATATTGGTGTGCGGTTGGCCGGAAGAAGTGCATGTCTTCATCTTCTTCACTTGGTCTCGTAGGAGGTGTCAGGCTTCCAGCCCTTGGGGATGACGTCCTCGGCGACGGTCTTGGTGCCGCCCTCGGTGGTGTAGTGGCCGGTGAAGGGTCGATGAGCTTGTCATGGGTGTCGATCCTCCACACGGCTCCCCACGACTCCTTGAGCTCGATCCACTTATCCTTGCCCTTCTGCTTGATGTCCACGGCCACCACGTCGCCGTTGCCTTGGAGGAACTTGATCACCCGCGCCGGGTAGTTGGGGCTGGAGCCCTTCTCCATGTGGAAGTTCACCTTGGTGCCCGCCGGGTACATTTATTTTCAAATAGGCGATGAACTTTTTCAAAATATATTTCTCTACAAATTTATTCAAATACAGGTTACCATTTTCTAATACATGTTGAATATTTTTTCAATAAACCAAAATATTTTCTAAGAACATTGTATAAACAATTTTCAAATAAATGTTTCATTTTTTAAATAAATATTAAAAAACTAAAATACATGTTTAACATTTTTTTTGAATGGCACCAAACGAATAACATGATTTTGTTTACATTGCATAAACAATTTTCAAATAAATGTTTCAAACATTTGGAATAAGTGTTAAAAACTTTAAATACATGTTGAACATTTTTTTTTTGAATGGCACCAAATATTTTTTCAAATTACATGAATATTGTTTTTACATTGTATTAAAAAAATGGCACCAAACATATATTTTCATACACCTGAACACTTTGTTTGAAATTCAGAAACATGTATTTTGAATGGCACAAATTTCTTTTAAAAATATTATGAGTTCATTTTTATATTTCTTAAACATGAAAATATCAGGCGTATATTTTGTGAAACGCGTGAATTGTTTTTCAATCTCACGGTCATTTCATTGAAGGGTTCGAACGTACTTTAAAAGTTGTTTTATCATTTTTTTTAGATTGCACGAGCATTTCTGAAATTTTGGAAGTACACTTATCAAAATTGAAGTAATTATTTTCGAATATGTTATTTATAATACTTTAAAAATATAAACAAAACTAAAAAGGAAAAAGAAAAAGAAGCAGACAATTGAACCAAGTGAATGGACGGACAAACATGCCACTGGGCCAATTTCTTTATGTTTTCCATTTATTTATGGATTAAAAAAAGGAAACCGAAAAAGAAGCAGACACTAGGGCTTCCTTGAGGCGACACGGCGGTCTCTTTTTTCCCTTTTTATCCTTTTTCATTTCTTTATGTTTTCTATTTTCCTTTTTTTAACAAATTACCTTTTTGAAAATTTCAATGTTTTTAAACATCTGTGAACACTTTTCAAGTTCGAGATCAATTTTTAAATTCGTGAACATTGTTTTTGAAACTAGCAAACATTCTTTTGAAATTTGTTAACATTTGTTTGACATTAATAAACCTTTTTCAAACTCACGGACATTTTTAGAACTTCATGAACATTTTTGGAATCCATGATCATTTTTGGAATCCATGAATTGTTTTTAAAGTTATGAACATAAATAAAATTTATGAAAATATTTTTTAATTCGTGAACATAGTTTGAAATTCATGGACCTTTTTGTAAAATTCATGAACATTTTTGGAGTTCATGAACATGTTTTTTTATTTTCGAAGATTTGTCGGAATTCATGAACTATTTTTTAGTTCAAAAAATTTTTCCTAATTTGTTTAATTTTTTAATTCACGGACATTTTCAAAATTGTGATTTTTTTAGTATTTGTGATTTTTTGCAAACTTGGGAATGTTTTTTGAATTTGATTTCAAACCTGCGAACATTTTTTGAATTGAAACGCATTTTCTGGATTATTGAAGATTTTATGAATTTGTTTTTGTTTGAAATCCTAAATTGTTTTAATGAATAAAAAAGAAAAAATAAACAAAAGGAAAAAGAAAAAGAAAAAATATGGGCACCCGTTCAAAGAGCTTGCGGGATACGTGGGGGATGCACGATAGAGATCATCCAACTCCCATGAGGGGAACCCTAGAGCCACCGCCTCCCTCTCATCCGCCCCTGACCCACCCCCGCTGCCGCCTAAGGATGCGGCCGGTCCAAGGCCGCGCGACTGACAGTGGTGGCGGGCCTGAGCGCGACTGGCAGCGGCGGGGGCCTCCTCCTTCTTGCGTGGCGGGATCTCCGGCTGGAGTTTCGTGGCGGCCTTGAACGGTGCAGCTCTTCTGGCGAAATTGGACACCGGGGCGGTAGCCCCGGGCTTCTTCGACGACCTGGGCGACCGCTGTGGCCGCGTGAGCAGCATGGCGCCTGGTTCGGGGGTCTCGGTGCTGCTCAGCCCCTCATCTCCGCGTGGTGCGGGCGGTGGCGACGGTGCCCGCTGAGTTCTCCAGCCTGCTGATCAGGAGCCGGTGGGTGGCAGCGTGGGGCCCTGTCGATTTTCCTAATAAAGGTGGTGGTTCTAGGGTTCTCCTCGCGTCAAGACGGTGTTCTGCTTGTTGCCCGCCCTCATTGATCTGGTTTGTGACAAGTTCCCGAAGGCTCCATCGGCGATCTCTATTGGGCACCCGATGCCTTTAGATTGCTGGATCGGGCGGGATTCGGTCGTGCGAACCCATATTTTTGGGTATGCGGCTTCAGGAGGGAGTGACGCGAAGCTTCGCTGTCTGTTGCCATCATGGGACATGTCGGTGTTTCGATTTCCGTGATGAAGATAGTGGTCGAGGATGTCATGGCAACTGCGTTATGAGGTCTCGTAACGACAGACTGTGTCTTCGAGGGGATGAGGACTTTGCTTGGTGTTTCTTGACATGTAGCAGCGGCATCGGCAAGCGGAGGCGACAACACAGGAGGAGTACATAGTCTTATCTTTCAGGTGAAAATCCAAGGTATGACCTTAAGTGGTTGTGCCTAGCAACGGCCTTGTTGAAAGCATTGTTTTAAGAACGCGGACTTTGTTCAGGGTGAAAACCTGAGATCTATGATCGGGCGGCGACAGCACTTGTGCACTGTTTCCTTCTTGGAAGCGTCGCTTTTGGAGAATTTGGACTCCGGATGCTGCCTTCCAGATGGTTTGTTTTGCAGCTACATGGTTTTGATCACCGTAGCGGGATCTTTTGTTTTCTTCTTCTTCTTCTTCTTTGTTGTAGGGTTGTGTGCATCCGTAATGTCTGTAGAACATTTCATTGTTGCAGAGTCTGGGTGTAATCGGTATCTTTGCAATATTAATAAATTCCCTTTGGCGAAAATGGAGACCATCCAGCGACCTAACTAAGTGGTCTCCAAGTGAGCTATAGTGCTGCCCTGTTGTTTAGGTGTGGCAATTCAGTTTTTGAGAAGAAGAAAAATAACGGGCTAGCTCGAGCCCGTTGTGACCATCTTTCATGGGATTTTTGAAAGAAAAGGAAACATAATTAATGCGTGCATACCAATTTCTATTAATAAGACATGTTTACAATCATGAGCAAGTTTAGATACATCAAAACAAGAAATTATTAGTTGCCCACGCTCTTTCCCTATAGTAAAAGAATGAATAAGTATATATACTCATGCTCTCATCGCATCATATGTATGATATATGTGCGGCTGGTTTATTCTTCTTCTGGAGCCAAAAGAAGTTAATTAATTAAGCTGGCCGGAAGAAGAATCATCATCATCAGCTTCAGTAGCCGCCCTTGGCCTCGTAGGAGGTGTCGGGCTTCCAGCCCTTGGGGATGACGTCGTCGACGGTCGTCTTGGTGCCGCCCTCGGTGGTGTAGCGGACGGAGAAGGGGCCGATGAGCTTGTGGGGGGTGTCGATCCTCCACACGGCTCCCCACGACTCGTTGAGCTCGGTCCACTTGTCCTCGCCCTTCTGCTTGATGTCCACGCCCACCACGTCGCCGTCGCCTTGGAGGAACTTGATCACCAGCGCCAGGTAGTTTTCGTTGGAGGACTTCTCCACGTGGAAGTTCACCTTGGTGCCCGGCGGGTACTTGCACTTGACGCGCCGGAACTTGATCTCCACCTCGCCGGCGTCGCGCAGCTTCTGCTCCTCGCCCTTCTTGGCCATGGAGCCGAAGGCGTGGCCGGAGAGGTCGAAGTGGTAGGGGGCGATGGGCTCCTCGTTCTTGTCGGTGATGGTGACGATGGTGGGCTTGCCGGAGCAGGCCTCTGGCTTGGTGCACTTGAGCTCGAAGCAGGAGCCGCAGCCGCGGCCGTCCTTGAAGATGGGGATGTTGCCGCAGGAGGTCATGCCGTGGAAGGGGGCCTTGTCCACCTCCTTGTACCCGCAGGCGCCGCCGTTGTCCTTGGGCCCGGCGCCCGTCGGCTTGCCGTACCACGTGGTCTTGGCGTCCAGCCACTTGTTGCCGTAGCTCGCAGGCGACGCCGTGATGTTGGGGCCCGGGGGAACCTTGGGGATGCCGTGCGCGCCCCACACGACCGCGGCCAACACCGCCGCAACCAGCAGCACCGACGAGGAAGAAGCCATCTTCTCTTCAACTGTTCCTTGTTGCCGCTGTGCCTCTTCTTGCTTGCTGCCCTGCTTTAATTTATAGGGCAGACCACAAGAGGGGGCAGCAAACGGGGGGAGAATGCTCCGGCGATGTCGGTGGCTGGCTGCCGTGAGGGGGAGGCGAGCTTGTCCGTGCATGCATATGCGGCTCGCCGTCATCGTCGGAGGTGCATCCTCTTGCTGACCAAAGCCGCCTATGTTTAGAATGTCTGAACCATTTGTGCATGGTGAAGGTGCAAGTTATCAAAAGGACATGAAAATGCCAGCAAAATCACAAGCGCGAGAGGCTTGAGCTAAGCATGTGTCCTGTCACGAATCTTGTCATACACAAACGTTTGGACATGTAGTAATAATAATAATACTATGGCGGCCGTCACATTGCTCATTCCGTTGTTGCAACAGAAGATAGTTGAACTAGATAGACAGCCGTTAGACAGGTGTCGTAGCGACGCATGATTTTCCTGTATTTCAACGTCAGCAACACACACACACACACACACATTTTTGGTCCCATCAGGAGGAAGCAACCAAGCAGACTTTGCATAAGTACCAACCAACGGAATTTCTTTCACAGCAGTCACGACATCATCATTTCTTACAGTTGCACACTCTGCTCTGTCCTGGAAAATTGCGACGACGGAAAAAACAGAGTCGACCCAGAATGAACAAACGCTATCCAAGAAATAACACGACCGGACCGGAAAATTTCCCCCCTTGATCTATCTAAAACCTTGCTATGCTTCATCCCAACTTTGACGAGCCGGACCCTGCGCCAAAAATGGCAAAGGGAAACAGATGCACATTGTCTGCAAGCTCGGTTCCGAGTTTCAAGGCCTTTTCGGCAGCAGCTGCTCACTTCGGTCTCTACCTCTCTTCGAAGCTGTATGTGCACAAATTTCCTAGGCTTCAGCTTGCTCATCCTGCCGCATGGCATTCACCTGTGATTGAACCCTGCGGGCACATACAAATCATCACTTGACCCGGTTATGGAATGAGCTGGTGCAAGAATGAGGTAATTCCTACTTTACGTTGGACTAACCAAACACTGTCCTTTACTCCCTCCGTCCCATAATATAAGATGTTGCAATAACATCTTATATTATGGGACGGAGGGAGTAGTATGTAAAACCTTCTGTTCTTCCAAAACTAGATTCAGTAGAGTGGGCTAAATCCTTTACTCACTACCGTTTCAACTATTCTATATGGAAAAAATTACCAGAAAATCTCTGCAGAGAACCATTACCACCAATCAGCTGCGACTCAATTCTTCTTTCTTGACCCAAATGCATTCTTTCAGGCCAAACAGAATTCAGCCTCCTAGCGAAATCTTCAACTTCCCTGTTTGTTCAGAAATGAAGCATGACATTAATTCACATGAGGGCTTTGGTACAGGAATATGGGCAGTAAATTCGTTATAGCATTTTCAGTACACATAACAATAGAATAATCAAATATAAACAGCAGTGAGCCCAAGTACTAGCAAACATTTAGCTTGCTCCATATTACAGCTGAACCATTTGATCTATCCTCAGTTCTGAATTCTAAACACGGCGACTTCTATTGAACAGCTAGTGAGCACAAACACATCAAGGGGTTCATTATTTCAGGAAAATAACATCTATTTGTAACTGAGCAACACAATAGTAGATGCACAATAAGCGCCCCATAACACTTCAACCCATCAGGAAAAAAAAATGTGTCAACATAGTACAAAATCAGAAACTAAGCTAAGGGCCTGAATAGATGTACAAAAGAGAGATAGTTTCCTTACCTATCAAGCTCTTCCTGCATTGCAGGATCAAGTCCATCATCAAGATCACCATCTTCAAAGGGGTACTCATTATCATCTTGCACATCTGAACTTGGGCAAGGAGCTCTAGAAATATTATTAACAGCACCAGCATTGCATGGTACCGCACAGGCACCTTCCTCCTGAACTCAACAGATAGAAAGATGTAAGAAATAAAATATTATTCACATAGCATACACTGAAAAATTAGGGTTACAAAATATAACCTTATTTACATGTTCAGGGTCAGCCTTTGGGAGATTCTTAGGATCCTTCCTTCTCTTGTTCTTTTTCTTATTCTTACCAGCTTTCCCACCTCCAGAACCTGTCAGTCAAGTTGACAGCTGGTTACATGCAGTTATGAGGAAAGACTGATGGAGAATGATTCCATGTTGCATGCTTGCATTGTAGGTATTGGTTTAACTTGAAATGGTAACCAAGCTCAGCCAATAGGTCGATCTTATAACAGAAGAAAATCACAAGGGAGCAACAAAATACTTAACATTAGTTGACAAATCAGAAGTGCCTAATAGATGTGCCATCGTAAATTAGATTGGTCCTGCAGCTGACTATTCTTAGAACCATCACACTACTCCCGCATTGTCCCATTAACAAGAATATATTCATTACTCTTCGTACTAGGCAGCAAATCACAGATAATCTAAAGCTGTACAGTACCAAGGTATCCACACCACATTTTGGAACAATTCAATCTACACTAACCATTTTCAAAAGCCAATTCCAATCATCATTCCAGTCAGACATAAAATCCGTAAGACCCAGTGGACAAACGAGTTACTGAAATATGGGAGCTCATGAAAAGCTGACCGACCAAATGAAGAATTACTACTAACTGGCAGGGAATTATGTGCATATGCATTCACTGCGGTAATAACTTGATCCTTGAAATATAGCCAAGGCATATGCATTGGTTCAGGACAACAACTTTTGTTAGCAATTTACGATTACTATATAGAACAAGATATAACCAATATAACTCGGTGCAGTTACATACCTCCATCCCCATTTATAAAACAAAGTAACTCGTCCAAAGACCGCTCATCCTTTTGCTCTTGCTGTACCTGAATATCCTGAAACAAACCCAACATAACATGTAAAATTCAAACATGAGCAAGACAACTAGACGAAAGAGATAAACATCATTGCACAGGACATAACATATCAAAAGCATGCAAAATAGGTTAAATCTATCAAAATTACCTTTAGTTTCTGGCGCTCCTGTAGTTCTTTCCGTTTCTTTGCATACAATCGATTCAATAAGCGAATCCTGGGATCATCGTTTATATTTTTCAGTGGCTCCAATTTTTCTTCCTGCATGTATTGTAAGCTGACAGTAAGTGCTGTTTCAAATTAATAAAGCAAACTCCTGCTGATCCTCAAAAAGAAAAGTTTACATGCCTCCGTTAAGTCATCTGGTAAATGAAAAATATCGCGGATTTCCTCAGGTGTCTTCCCTTCAATGATTCGAGCAAGTGCTCGACTAGTAAGATCAACCAATGGCTTTAATTGAAGACTGTCAGCTGCAGATGTCAGCTCACAAAGTTTTTCGGTGTCTATCCTAACAAACTTCTCATCAAATGATTTCCGCTCCTGCGCAATAAACGAAAAGCCTAATAAGATAACTGGAACAGAGGTAAGCTTGTCGACTATGATAAAATGTACAAGCCTAACAGAATACAACATCCAAGTCGGTGAACCTTTTTCCCAAGAAAAATAGTTGAAACATTCAGACAATCATCCTTATGGTGAGAAAGTAATTCCATAAGATCATGTGATTAATAAGGAAACGAAAACAGTATATAACAATCTAAACTTACACGATGCCCATGGGTCGAAGATGCAAAAAAGGGAAAGCAGTAAAATAAGGTAGAATGGAGAGGCCAGGAAGTTACAACATACGGTACCTTGTTGGAGCGCCCTGGGACTTGATGAAACCGACAATAGTCAAGAATCAAACTCAAACTTGATGGATTAACTCTTTCTGGGAGAGCAATAGCATGATTTTTGGATGATCCTGTTCCATTTTTGACAATTTCTCGACATATCATAGGGCAGAACATGGCAACCTCTTCCTCCACTTGCTGTATGGATCCATCAAAGCACTGAAGCCAAATATAAGTCTTCAACGACTGCAAGTTGATAATAAAATTAGTAATGAGTATTTTCCTCCAAGGCAAACGAATTCCAAACTTATAAATGCATGGGTCATACCTCTGGTTTTATTACTGATAACTCACTTTCTGACATTCTTGCCAATGCCAGAAAAAATATATGGGAGAAACTGGATGCAGCAGAAAATTTACAAGTAACTCCTTTATAGGTATTCCTCCACCGAGTACTCCAATGGCCAGCAACTAACTGTGCAAATACAAAATTCAGGTATCCCTTATTCACTCTTCTGAACAGACAATGAACTTAATTTATTTTCTTTGGATTATGCAAAAGCAAGTGATAACCATATCTGAAGAGAGATTTCACATCTAAAGCCCTTGTACCCAAGATGGTGCATAATCGAAATTGCCACAAGAAAAGAAACAAGCTGCTGTGCCTGAAAATGTACTGCTGGGCTCACGGCATCGGTTCTGCGCAGCATAACTATATTAGCATACAGTTCCAACGAAATGGATTACACACACACATTCAACAGCTGAGTAGCATGTCAAACATGACAAACTCATCTGTAGCCACAGCCTCAGTTTAATTACTGTTTTAAGAGTATTATAGGACCAAAGAGCACTGGCGGACATATTGGAAAATCTAACATGTGCGCCTACTCTGATATGACGATTTCAGATATTCAATGGCAATAAGCAACAGAAATATGATTTGGCAAACTACACAGCAGAGAGAGCAATCAGCTTAATGGTTTCAGTGAACTATTGTCTGGACTCTGTGGTGATGGGGCAGATTGGAAAAACCAATCTATGCACCTTATTCGATTTTAGAGACGTCCATGGGAAGGAATTGACTCCAATTGAATCCGGCATCCAGCAATGGGAAACAGTCGTATGGGGAAAAGTCACTCCTAATCAAATCAACAGAAAGAAATTCGTCCCTGCGGCGCCCGTTAGGCGTGGCGAGCCCAGGCGCGCGGACCCTGGAACCCTAAACGGATGGGAAACGAGTGCCGAACCCTAGACGGCGCGAGCGGCGCGCGAAACGCAACCGCGCCCGGAAATGGGGGTTAAACCCTAGCGGGGGAGAAACCGCCGCGGAGGGCGCGGCGGGCCCTGGGCGGATTGCGAGGGCCGCCAATCCCAGAACCCCGCGGGTCGCCGGGGCCGCCGCCCAAAACCCTAGCCAGTAGGCCCCGGCGGCGCGCGGGAGCGGGCAGGGACGCGAGGAGGACTGGAGCGGCTGTCGGCGGCGGGCGTACCTCGGGGGGCCGGAGCGAGCGGGCGGAGGAGGGCGGCGGGGGCGGCGAGGAGGGAGGGAGGGCCGCTGCGGCGGCGGTGGCGAGTGGCGGCGGCGAGGGGGGCGGGGTGGGGAGGGAGGGAGGAGGCGTGTGGTGTTATTTGGTTGGTGGGCGTGCGCCTGCCTGCGGTTTGGTTCGGTTCGGGCGAATGGGGACGGAAAATGGCGAGCGGAGGAAGCCGAAGCGACACGGGAGTGCGTGCGCAGGCGCAGCGCAGCCCCCGTCCCCTTATCCATCTGCCTCGCCCATCCGGCCCACCGGGCCTCGGCCTGCCCGCGAGTCGTTCGCCTGGGCCTGGGCCTGCCTCTTGCTCCGCTTATGACCCACTGGGCCGCCGTTTTAAGGATCGAGCGCGGAGGCGACCGGCCGGCGGGGATGGCGACGGCGGAGGAAATGGCGGAGCTGGTGAGTGAGAGAGAGAGAGAGAGAGAGAGAGAGAGAGAGAGAGCTCCCTCGCTGGCCCGCCGTGAGTAACCCTGCGCGCTCGGGGTCGTATGATGTGGGCGTTGGTGGGTACTGCAGGAGATGGTGGAGGAGGAGGAGGTGCTACGGCGGCTGGCCGGCCACGGAGGAGAGGGCCGAGCTCACCGCCCACGAGGCAGCGCGGCGGCTCCTCCTCCACGGGCCCAACCTCGTCGTCCGCTCCCACCACGGGAAGGTGAGACCGTCCTCGCCTCTAACTACTCTGCCTTTCTTCCTCCCTTCATCGCCCATTGTATTAATTAATAATAACTGAAGGATGATTCAGTTCAGTACACCACCAATTCAGCATTGATTTACCAATCCTTCGGTCCATGGACTAGACGAGCGCTAAGTATGTTGGCTCAGATTGCGATTAGATTGTTGGCCTGCCGGCCTGCCCTGTAATTTCAGTCTATCACCCTTTGTTGTGAACTGTGATGATGGGTTACTCAGCTGAATCAACATAGTTCAACCACCACTACTCTAAATCTTTAACAATCATTGCTTCCCAGGTACTACATGGCTTGTTTGTCTCTCCATCCGACTATCTTCTCACTTTGCTTGTAGCCCCCTTTTATTCAGTTGAGGTACCGTGTCGCTCCCAGCATAGCTAGGGTGCTCAACGCACCATCTATGATTGTCAGATTGCACGGCTTGATGTTCCGAGTTTGAGGGCCAATCTCACCACTTGTGCTCTCTGTGTTTATGTACAATTGCCTTTCTGCTCTGCTGCTTTACAAGTTAGTGTCATGCTGTTAAATATTGATCAAAGAACACACTGAATGTTCGTTTGTCAACCTATCGCTCTATTGTACTATGTTCCTTGATGGCCCGCAAGAATATTGGTCCAACTCAATATGCTAAATTGTAGGTATCGTATTTCTCTTTCTAGTTTCGAAGATCACAGGGAGTTCCCCTTCGTCAGTAGTACCCAGCTCACCTCTCTCCACTCATTTTGATCAAAGCAATGGTTCACTATTAGTTGATCTGGATGAGAGATGCAGAGAAAGGCATCACAATTGGTTGCTAGTTTACCATACACAGTTTGTATCTAATTTGGAAATAATTGAATTTGTTAGCTAGGTCTTGTAGAGTATCAGTTCCTTTACAGGTTTATATATGAAAAAATGCAGCTTCATAAGGTCAAATATATTGCTCCTGCAGGATGGAAGCGTGTTTCGAGAATTCCTGATGATGATCTTCTCACTCTGGAGATGGCATCATGTCCTCCCTGAGTACAAGACCATGATCTCTGTCATACTTAATTCCATGTCATGGGTTACTGTACTAACTACAGTTGTGTCTCTCGTCATCACATCAGCTGATCAGAGATCTTACATGCTGGCTGCCGTCATCTTTTTACTAGCTACAACTTTGATAGCATGCTTTAGTGCAAAGCTTGTTGTGGAGTATGCTAAGACACCACTGGAGGCCAAAGCATACGCACCAAGGGCCAAGGTGCTGAGAGACGGGAGTTGGATAGATGTGCACGCAGCAAATCTGGTCCCTGGTGATATCATATTTCTCAAGGTTTGGGGACATTGTCCCTTCCAATGCTCGTGTCCTCCGGTTTCAGAAAATTGCCACGATGACTTGCTGGGCTAAAAGGTCTGTTGATTGTGTGCATGGCTTCCTCATATATTATGCTTGGACGGTGTCATGTGGCCAAGGAACTAGATGCACACTGCGACTCTACCCACAGCGTTATGCTCAGCCAGGGCAACTTAAAGAGGGAATCATGGTTGCTGGCTGCTTCTGCTTTTCCCTTATACTTGCTGGTACCGTTGCTGAGCTATTCTTAATATTGCTCTTCCGTAAACACAACCTTGAGTACATGCTGCACAATTGCCACTTTATGCCATTGATTGGTGAGATTCCAATGGCAATGCCTGTTGTCCTCTACCTGGCATCAGCATTGGGATCTCTAAGGCTTTGTTTTCTGAGAATTGCTAGCCGCGGAACAGTTGCCCTTGAAGATCTGGCCAGTACGGATGTGATGCTCTTCAACTTGACTGGTACTATAACGTGTAATAAGCCATGTTTTTTCCGGGACAAGATTGAGCTGTTTGCTAACAGTGTTGACAAAGATCAAGCTATTATATTAGCTGCACGAGCATCAAGATCTCAACATGAATTCTGTATAGAGTCAATTGATGCAGCTATTCTGAGCCTCTTGGATGATCCAGAACAGGTTCATTTTCTCTCACTAAGTTGTCTTTTAACGCCTATGTGTATTAATGTTTGGTAAACTTAACAAGCATACTGATAATGTAGGCAAGAGCTGGTATTGAGGTCTTAGAGCACCATGCCCGCTTCTTTGTTGCACTGAAGTTGATGTTCCTAACTACATACATCGATAGCAATGGATCCAAGTGCTGCGTATTCAAAGGTGATCCTGCGAAGGCAAGCCACAGTGTCAAAAACGCATAGAGATAAGCAAAGCCCCACTACCATCACCATGCACGCATTTGCACCTTTTGTTTTGGTTAGTACAGGCTCATTCCTTGGTCATCTTTTGTTTTCATGCTATAGGTGGCTCATCAATGTGGCTGCAACAAAGCAGTCAAAGAGAAAATAAGCATGGTAATGGATAGTTTTGCTCTTGATGGTATCAAGCCATAGCTGTAGGACACCAGGTGCGCAACTGAATTTCACATTAGAACTCTGCAATGCCCAAATTTATTGCATGTTTCATTTAATTTCTATTATTTTCCTCCAGGTAGACTCATGCTGGGAGTTCATTGGTCTTCTACCTTTCAGAGATGACCTTAGAAGTGATAGCGTAGATGCTATTGATAGTCTTATCAATTTCGGTTTGGATATTAGAATCCTCACAGGTTATTCAACCGTTCAGCTGTCTTGTTTCAGCTATTGTCATTTCCTGTAATACATAGTTCTTCAGCAAACAGTTCATTTTCTCTCCTCAGAAAGCCCATTGTTGACTACTCGGTGTTGTACAAAGCAAGTATGTGGAAAGCTTGGAAAACTAGGCATCAATGTGTTACCTGCCCACTCGGTGTTGGAGTTACCTCATAATAACAGAGAAGCTCACTTAAACATCAATGGGATTTCCGATCTCTTGCCAGGTCTGTTCTTATCTTTGGAGCGATGTCCTTTTTTCACATTTCCTTTGTATCTTTGGAAGAAGTTTCTGTTTATGTTGACAGTTTGAGTAGTACTTCTATCCTCTCAAGAAAGTTACAGCACACATTTTTAATAACGCTTAGGCTTTGATATGTAGAAGGCACAAAGGAACTAGTCTTATGATTTTGCTATCTTGATTTATTAGTGCAGAGGATAACAGTGATATAGTGAGAAGGCTAAGAGATTTCGGATGTCTTTGTGCAATGGTTGGGTATGAATTTCTTGATCATGATGCCATTGGTGAAAGCTATATTGGAATTTCAGTAGCTGAGGCCACTGATTACACCAAAAGTGAATCTGATCTTGTTTTGATCAGCCTTCCCTGTTACCTATTTCATCAGCTGTGCAAATCAGTAGGGAGATCTGTCAGGTTATGAGGGGTTATACGGTATGTCACTTGAATGTATTTAAAGGTTTGGTTGCTCACATGGTATTTGTTGTCTAAATCATGATAGATGGCTGATCACTCGCAATATGTTGCTTTTGTTGCAGATCTACACTGTGTCATCAACTGTCCATCTTGTGAGTACAATTATGACTATATATTGTGTTAATAGTTTTTATAATTGACTGTATTGTGCAATGCTAACATGGATCATTAATTTTATTGAAGGTTGGTGTCCATGTCATTTTACTCTTGTGGAGCTTTAACTTGTCAAGTTTCCTGGCTTTGGTGATTGCCACTTTTAGCTATTGTGAGTTTCAACTGCAAAACGTCCACAACCTTACTCTACATTATACTCCCTCCAATCCAAAATATAGGTCCTTTTAGACTTCACCACAGGATTAAGGGTGTATGTGCAATGCCAATACTACCCTTCAGTTATTTCTACAACTTTCTTTCTTTCCTCCCAACTACCATAATTTCCTGAATTACAGGCTCAATTCTTGATGAAATGAATGAGGAGCAAAATAGGAACAACATGAGAAACAGATCAGTGTGATCTTAGTAGGATCTACAGTTCGGTTAAAGTTGAAAATGCTAAAAATACTTGCATTATGGATCGGTGGGACTGTATTATTTGTATCTCCATTTCAGTGTTCAATTGTTATTGTCCTTTTTACTTGACCTTTGCAATATTATTTGAAAGGGTGGAACCGAGTAATTCACCAGATAGATGGAGAGTTAAGAAAATCATTGCAAACGGTGTTGCTTCTGGTAGCTACATCATTCTGAGAACAGCCACTTTTTTCAGAGCGGCAACACTTACAGGCTTCTTTTCAGTGAGCTTTTTTTCTTCCGGTTTATACACATTATTTTGGTTTTGGAGCTGTTAGCTGATGTTTTAGTACATGGGCAGTATAAATTTGAAGGTAGATCGCTGATGGGCTCCAATGAAGAAATTAAAGCTGCTTTGTTCCTTCAGATGAGCATAGTGAATCAGACTGTTGTACTGTTTGTTCATTTTGACGATTGCTACCTTATCAGATGTCCTGGACCTGTTGCAGCATGTACTTCTATTTTTACTCAGATGGTGAGCTCATTTCCTCTTATGTCTATGTTTTCTGAGACCATTCAATCAGTTGCATGATGATTTCATCAAACTTTGGCGTTCTTGTTAGCATGATAATTTGGCACAGGATCAATGTGTCTGGCAAGGAATGGTTGACTAACAATTGACCATGTTTAGAGTTAAGCCATTGTATGGAATAAATCTTCTGCGATTAAGGAATTGTTCAAGTAGGCTCCTCATGCCATTCTTTCCTCCTATCAGTCCCCCACCCCCTGAAAGAAAAGAAAACAGATTTGTATTCATCCTATGAAGATCGTATTGTTAGAGATGGTAAAGTTTCTTAGTGCTAGGCATTTTTCTTCTCAATACTCATTATATCAACTGTTTTCTGTCAGGTGGCAACCCATAAAGCCGTATATGGTGATGTGGATTTGGCACTACCAAAGGGTGTTGGTTGCCTCAGAGCAGGATTGATATGGCTGTATAACTTTGTGGTGCTCATGACCCCTGTTATAATTTGTAAGGAGACTGCTAGATTAAGACATGGAATTACTTGATTTTCTTTCCTTCAACCCTCTGTTGCAACAGTAATTAATCTTCTGCTCTTCCGCAGGTCACTCATGGAGCCGTGCAAACATGACTACTGAGATGTTGTTGACAGTATGCATACATTCAGCCATCATGCGTATGGCTTTGTTCTGGTCACTGTATGTAATACTTGATGTCAGGCTGCAGCAGCCACTCTCTGCTTAGATGCCTCAAGTATAGGAAATATTTTTGTAGGTGGTCATTTCGCACTGTATAACCTGTAAATGCCTCAAGTAAATATATCTTGATTGCATAGTTATTCATTGGTCCCTCTTTATTCAGAAAACACAATTCCGGTTTCACAATATGGTACAAAAGTGCATTTCATTTTTATTTTATGCTTCACTTTAGATGTTGTTTTTATATTTTTAAATTATGTTTTCCTTAAAATCAATTTATGGATTCTAACCCCTTCTGATGTCTTATTATTTGTCCTGTACCATGATGTCAGCTAGCTGAAAAGGGTTCATCGCCAACACGTCTCTTTACTGAAGGTACTACGCTGAAAAGGTCATCTTCAAGTGTGAAGATTTGTAGATATATCAAAATTGTACTAATAAGCATACTTTCTCTTTTTGATTGGTCTGTCATCAAGACAGTGTAGAAAGAATCAATGCAGGCTGTGTCCTGTAAAAACCCTTGAATATGGTAAAAATATATTTCCATCCTGTAAATTGATATTTTTACCGAAAAAGGCTTTCGCCCCGCTTTATAAATAAAGCAAACCGCCAAGAGCACACATACATGGTCTAGTACAGAGCACACACACCCACGCACACAACAAGAGGTCCAAAGGTACTGCTGAGGGCACAGCTCAACAAGCCCAACACAACACACACAAGAGAACACAAGAGGCGCAGCCGGGGCCAGCGCCGCGGGGACGGCAAACATCTAATCAGGCTCTGGAGGAGGCGGCGGGGGCGGCGGCGACAGGCGGACGGCCATCGATCGAAGGTCGGCGATGAAGGCGGAGATGGCGTCCTGTCATTCAAGTAACTGCGTAATGTATCGACTATTACGACTGCGATGCAACAACTTCAGGAGTCCTTCGTAGATACTTTCTACGTTTCCAAGTGATGCGCAAAGATATCATATCTTACCACATTATGAGTTAATTTGGTTATCGCAGTGACACTTGTGCAGGTCATGCGTGGCCATGGTCACTGGGGAGACTCTCCAAGCCTGCATTTGCATATGCCCAATTGGCGCCTGCCTCAGCAATAGTTATATGGTGGTGCAGTTGGCATGTGTGATGGTGGCTGTTGGCAGGTGAGTTCCCAGCGTCATTCTTAGAAAATATTGCTATATTGCAGATATTTATACAGTACCGAAAAATGTGTTGTCGGATGCGCAACGCTAGTATCGTAGTGGCATGCCTGCGTGCATCACTCTTGAAATGCCATTTCAATTTTAAACTATGATGTAGATATTTATATTTATGAAGTGGAGAATGTGTTGTCAGATGCACAGGAAGTCCATTGCACTATAGGAAGGTTGCATCATCCTTAAAAGTATTCCACCAATTTTAAAAATGTGTTGTCAGATGGGCATTGGAGCAGGCGAGCCTCGCATCATCCTGTGAATTATAGAAGAGGGGTGGTTAGCAAGATATGAAGTTATATAGCAGGAACTATCTAAGGATTGGTTGGCCATTTCCTGCAGAGAGAGGCCGTTAATTAAATGTAGCTTTTGTTGACCCTTTTTCCCTTGGATTAATTAATGCCAGTGAGGAGAATATACTCTTGCGATATTTTCCTCGTGTATTCCGCACATTTTCCTTTGAAATGCGTAATGGGGAAAAAGATAAGACTTTTGAATATTAAGTGTTGACACTAGAGCATATATATACTTGAGACTCAATCTTACAAGATTTGTCAATCACCGACTCTATACGCTTGCGCCAAATATTCTATACATTACTAGGCATCAAATTCCAGCTCATGAGGGTCTGAACAAACTATAGTTCTGTTTGAAGATTCTTCTGTGTTGTTCTTAACCTGAAGCCCCGTTTAGGACGCGTAACTTTGGGTTTTGGGGATTCAAGGTTTAAAATCTTGCCACCGTTATTTTTTTCTACAAAGGGGAGATGATCATCTTTTGGAGAACAGATCCTTGCTAATTCCAACTGACCATCATCAACACTTGCGTAAACGTGCATTATTTCACTCATAATTACTCTATTTAGCTTCAACTGTGAGGAGAGGCTTGATCCACAAGTACATGGCAGACATGCTACATTTGTAATCACCGGGATATTAGCAGCATAAATGAGACTTGAAGGCAAAAACTCTTCTGTGCATTCACCACCCCTCTGTGTCCCAACCTTTGATCACTGGAATAATAATAAAAAACTTGATGCTGAATAATTGCTTTTGTTTGCAAGATGGGAATACCCTCTTCATATGTAGTGCATGAGTATATTCTGTTGGGTAGCTGCTATCTTGGTAGCAAGACAAACAGCATGAGGTTAATTTATTATACTATGCCAGTAGAGCAGGTCTTAGATACTATGATTGCCTCTTATACTAGTACAAAACTAAAGGCAGTGAGATTTGCCATTTTGGAAAGAGACGCTTGCTTGTCACCATTCTTATAACAAAGAGACAGAGGACCTGATTCCCTGTCTCTGGGAGCCCCCAACAGCTGCCTAACAATACTTTGGTATATTTTAGTAGTAGCAAACAAGCTTATGAAATTTTTATGCTCGTATTATGTAGTGATTAACAATTAGGAGAGGAACCAACAAGAGATTTCTTTTCTTTTTTCTTCAAGTACCACCTGCCACATACACACACACAAGATGACAAGATAACATTACTTAAATTCCCTTACATCTTGGCATATATATATGCATAATGCATGCAACCACATGTGTTGCACTTGCATATATACATATGTGTTCTCTGATCTGATGAACCAAATTCATTCATCCATGCAGATTAATCACCAGTACAGTCCACAGTGCACTGCTTAATTAATTAGCACACCGTGCGTGATAATCATCTCCCTCTCCTTCTCTTCTCACCATACATACATACATATACTAATTAATCAACAACGCACACAGCAATTAACACACATACGAAAGCGGAGGCTATGACCTATACGTACGTACATACAAAGTGCCCGTATATACGCTTGTGTATGCACATACGTATGTACAGGCTGCTGGTATATATAAGGAAAGTGTATATTGCATATAGTTGGACCGTCGGCGGTGGTGAGGGCGATGTTGGTAGATGGATAGGGTGGCTACATCTTTCCGATGAGGGGGATGCCGACGGCGGTGACGATGAGGGTGGAGGGCACGCCGAAGATGAGGTGGTTCCAGAAGGTGAGCTCGTAGGCGTTGCGCGGCGCCCGGCGCGCCTGCTCGCACACGATCAGGTTCGCCGCCGACCCCAGCAGCGACAGGTTGCCCGCCACCGTGCTCACCCACGCCAACAGCAGCCACGACCGAGTCACTGCCGCCGGGGAGATCAGAGCCGCCGCGGTCGCCACCTCGTTCCCCATCAGTAGCACTGCACATACCAAAAACACAGGACCGTCACTTACACCGCCGAAGCTTTGGGGAAGGGGGACAATTTACATATCTACTTCGAGACACTTATTTTGGGACGGAGGGAGTATAAGATTAGTAGTGATATAGTTAGAGTATTGAAGTGACTGAAGATAAAAATATTCTTCTTAGAATTACTAGATTTGTGTGTCTTTTGATGCTGGCCACTGGTCACTTATCACAAGTAACACCAAATTAACTATTTAAGCTAGCTAGAGTCTACTGAGTGAGTGAGTGATGACTAGATAGCAATTTGGGTCCGCTGTATTCGAAAAGAAAAACCATGCACCATGCATGCCTGCGTGTGCTAACTGCAGCCGCCCCAACATAATTAACTATTACTTTGATTAGTTTGGAATGTGCAGAAATTGATCAATATTTTCCACTGTTTTGAGTGCTTTGTCTTGTCACAGTGTCACCCTTTTTAGATCAATATATTTTCATAGTGTTGTACTGCACAAAATCCATGCATGCATGTGTAACAACCTGTTGGTACGTTGGAGGCGAGGTTGGAGAGGAGGAGGATGATGACGGAGAGCACGGAGATGCCGCCGGCGCTGTCCACCTTGGAGTAGGGCGCCATGAAGTTCCAGATGGCGCCCGGCAGCCCCGTCTTGTTGAACCCACTCACCGTGATGAACATGCCGGAGAAGAAGACGAGCAGCGAGTAGGAGACCTTGACGAGGCAAGGCTCGGCGTCCCGGAAGTCGACGACGACGAGCGCGATGGCGGTGGTGATGGCCGTCCACGACATGTTGAGCCCGGCCATGTATGCCACCACCATGCCCAGCGTCACGATGTAGGCGAAGCTCTTGAGGAACAGCTTGCGCCGGTGCTCCGTGCACTGCATGAACCACGGGTGCTTGGTCGAGATGTTCTCCTCCATCATCGACTCGTTCCCGTCGTCGGCGGTGGTGCCGTTGAACGGGTGCGGGCTCTTGAGCGACGCCACGGACGGCGAGCGGCCGCCCTCCTCGACGACCGACATCTGCTTGCCGGCCGCGTCGGGGGCCACGCCCTCCAGGTCCTTCCAGTACATGCAGAGCAGCATGACCATGTTGACGGCCATGCCGGCGAGCATGGCCGGCAGGATGCCGATGAGGAACCTGGGGAAGGAGATCTTGCTGTTGAAGGCGATGACCAGGTTCTGCGGGTTGCCGATGGGGGTGGCGCTGGAGCCGATGTTGGCGCTGGAGGCGAGGGCGAGGAGGAAGGGCTTGGCCGGGAGGTTCCGCTCGGCGGCGAGCTCGAGCACGAACTCGGTGAGCACGACGCAGCAGGTGTCGTTGGTGAAGAGCGCCGACGCGAGCGCCGTGACGACGCAGACGCGGCAGAGCAGGTCGCGGCCGCCCTGGCTCTTCCAGGCGAGGAGCGTGCCGAGGTGCTTGAACATGCCGGCGTTCTTGAGGTAGCCGCCGACGACCATGGTGGAGAAGAGCAGGCCGAGGATGGGGAGGTCGATGGAGGCGTAGGCGTCGTCGGGGCTGATCACGTGGAAGACGATCATGAGCACGGCGGAGAGCAGCGAGCCCGCCGTCCGGCCGATGGGCAGGAAGGGCACCGACGGGAACACGGCCATCATCCAGAAGATGGCGAAGGCGAAGGAGCCGAGCACCACCTTGGGGAGGGACGCGAGCGCCATGGCTGGCTGCCGGTGTGAGACTGGTTAGTGCTCTGCTTGGTTAGTGACACTAGCTAGCTAGGCCTCGCCTGCATGCAGCGGTGGTGGTGGCTGGGCTGGGTTGTACTGAGGAGGACGCTCGTGGATCGGGGGTAGTATATGTAGGGCTTGGCGGGGTGGTGAGGTCATGGAGGGTTGGAGCGGCACTCCACTGTCGCTAGCAGGGTAGGGCGCAAGGGGCCAAGGGGCTAAGAGTCAAATGGCGTGAGATGAAAAGGGTAATGTAAACTAAAGGCGCCGCTCACGCCGTCGCCGCCCAATGTACGTCTGCACTGGGATATTATTGGCCCAAAACTATCTACTACTCCTGGCTAGGTGTAAGAAAATGCATACATATGATGAACTTGGACAACGTACGTATCACCAACCAATGTATGTTTGCACTTGGACAGCACTATGTACGGCGCATCATAGGCTTAGGGTACCCCCCCCCCCCCCCCCCCCCAACACACACACACAACACACACGCCTCTACTTTCTCCGAAAACCTATTTGTTGTCGGTGTGGTCTCATCGAGCCCCTCCCTCTCTTTTCTCCTCGCGGTCACCCCCTTCACCTGGTCCTCTTGATCATGCCATTTCCCTCTTGCTTGCTTGTCGCCGCCCGCCACCGAGGTAGGGGCGCCGCGGCGACCCACTAAAGCATCATGATGCTCATTACTCATCGAGCATCCAAATGCATCCTCATTGTCTGCGGTTGTTCATAGCTAGGTCACTCATTCAGAAAACGCGATAAAGATGCAGGCACTCACATGCATCCTGATGATAAACTAAGAAATCTTCGAAATGATTTGGCTAAAAGCCTATCAGATATCGCCGATCAATTCTGTCAAAAAAGGGTGTTGTCAGATAGATCAACCCTTGACATTGGGCAAAGGTAGGCAGCCTGAGCCTTCAGTCTCCACGGAGCTGCCGACGCTCAATCTCCGAACACTATATGGAGTGTGCTTCCAAAAGGTGTCAAGGTAGTGCACTTTGCTCACATCGTCAAAAAGACTGATCGACAAACCCCCGATCCATCTCGTCTCCACAAAACCACATATGTACCACTAGTATATTAGTTACTGCCTGATGATTTTCCAGCTGGTCTGGCACGATTAGGACGGGGGGATTAACGACTCACGGTCAGGCACCAGTGATTAGCGCGTGCTCGTCGGTGCTAATCGTGCGCTGACGCTGATTAGCTGGATAGTTAGGCCATCGTTCGAGCCTCAAGCTAAACCAGCTGACAGATGGAGCAGTTGAGCCCCGTATATGTTACTTGGAACTTCTAGCTTTGTCTTAAGTTCGACTGTTCAAGGCCTGTTCGACTTGAAGGATTTTTCCTAGAAATTTTGAATTTGGCATCCTTATGATTTTTTTTTCTATGTTGGTTGTTCATTCACGCGATTGAACCATTTATAGAAAAAAAATTCTAAGATTTCCTTTGATAGGAATGTTAGCATGCACTCAAAACTCTTGAAAAGAATTTTTTCGATTTTTTCCTGGTGCAATGAAACAAGTCAAAATCATGTAGGATTCAAAAGGGCATGACGTCATTTAATCCTATGATTTTTCTTTAATTCTGCGTTTTTCCAAATCCTGTGAATCAAAGATGCCCTTAATTTTGACCAAGTGTGTAGAAAAAATATGCTAATATCTACAACATCAAATGCATATAGTACTACCTTCGTTCTATAATGTAATGCGTATAGATTTTTTTTTAAGTCAAACTTTACAAACTTTGACCAAGTTTACGGAGAAAATTATTTATATCTACAATATCAAATGTATAAATATGAAACTAGTCTTATGATGAATCTAATGATATATGTTTGGCATTCTAGATGTAGATGTTTTTCTCTACAAACTTGGTCAAAGTTTGTGAAGTTTGACTTTTTTAAAAATCTATATGCACTACATTATGAAACGGAGGGAGTAATGAAAATATATCGAGATCATGACGAGCCTAATGAAACCAACTTGATATTGTCTTTTTTTGCGGGTTTTAACTTGATATTATTGTCGATATTAGCACAGTTTTCTACAAACTCGATCAAACATAAAAAAGCTTGACTTAGGACAAAATCACAAAACTACGACTTTAATTACTCGATCCCTATTATATTTCTTTACGGCGGGAGTAATTTGCAACGAAGGGAGTATGACTAATCAACCCACACTGCCACTTTCAGAGCTAGCTGCTAGCTAAAGTACAGATGTTAATAAGGCTCTAGTCGACTGCTCTCTTTCATTATATGCACTTTAGGCAAGTGTCAGCTTCAGCCTTTCATCAACATGTTGATTAATCTTTTAACTAGTATAATTAAGTTAACCGTGCGATTGATTAGAAGGGGGCGCAGCCGGTACTCCCACGCGATTGGCCCTAGCCAGCATTAGACGCACGAGAGAGCTAACGCGATATGATTAAATAGGATGATGTGTCGGTCTGGCATCCGTCGTGGAACATTTCGTGGTGGGGCGTGGCATATATGTGTACGGCACGATCCAAGTGTGTGCTGCCATGATGCAAGCAACCATGGATGACACAAAAGAATACTACTCCACATGTCACATCTCTTCCACATGTCAAACTCTAGGGTTTTTATCGCCTTTCGGAACGAAAGGGGCCTGCTTAACCGACGAGAGTGGCGCATCCTTCTATCTAGGCCATTCAGCTTTGCATCAAGATCCGTGCTCCCTTGCTATAGAGGTTTTTTTTTTTACTTTGGTGTGGCATAAACATCTAGAAGGAGGGAGTTTAGAACAAGATTTATTATTACTTTCATATTTATGGTGCACCAAGAAATCGAAAAGATCTCTGCAAAGTGTGAGCATGCATGCACGGTTGCACTCCCACGAGGCGGCCAAGACAACAAAAGAAACCTAAATCTCATGGTGGATCTTTTAATTTGTTTGTGGCATACTTTTGTTTGGTACTAATTTCTTAAATAAGCTCCCCTTTTCGACGAGTTCCTTAACTAAGTACGTAGTGCTTTTGCAAAGCTCAATCACTGATCATATCCGTTAATAAACAGTGGCTGAACATATGTAGGAAGATCCACAATACTCTAGCTAAGTGCAGTATGAGGTTAAAAAGTTCAACCACTGTTTAATTGTTTAATTGATTGATTAGCTCCACTGCTTCCCAAGTGGTCTAGGTAGTGAGCATATAAATTAGGGAACCTAATCACCAAATTGCCAATTAAGGGGAAAAGCTGGCTCAACTTGCTGGAACCGGAAATATCACACACCACGCGCCATACGTGCCCTGCAAGGAGCACGCCAAGTGGGATGGATCTCCCAGCACACTATCTAGCTAACGATCGACATGCATGAAATATCTACATTTAGTAGTTCTTAAGGCGGCTACTAATTACCTCAAGTGGTTAGTTAATTACTATTGTGGACACAAACGCATGATCTGATTTGTCCTCCTCGACTGCGTGTTCAAACTACTATTTTCTCGGTCCGGAATTAGTTGTCGCTCAAATGGATGTATCTAGACGAAGGGAGCGTGATTTGATTTGTCCTCCTCGATCATGTATTCAAACTAGTCGTAACACGATCATAGCACATATGACGGACTAGTAACTAGTTGCGTCTAGCATTTTCGCATATGAACCATATGGGTTGGTTGCAAAGTCTTCTCTTCTCACAGATGCAGGTTCTCAAGAGGCGCGGTTTGAGAGGTATGCCCTGCCATATACAACCATGCCCCTTCCTCTACATAAGCTCTCCCTTATGTATCCTTTCACAAGGAAAGTTTCATCAACAGGTTGGAGCATATATTGACGCATATACCTAGAGATTTACACTAGCAATCAAATGTTAACTCTTCTAACAGGTAGAGTACCACTGGCTCGAACTCGATTTACGTGACACGTGTTTGGTAGGGTGAGTCAGGTGAGCGTGTGTGCGCTCTTGCTCTCTTTGCTTGTGCTATAAGGATTAGAGCACCTTTTTTTTCGAGCAAAATAAGGATTAGAGCACATATGTTTTATACATTGGTATTTTCTTGGCCCACTTGCAATGTGGGGTCAAAATTTGTACACATAGAATCATTCAAGTCAAATGAGCCTCTGAGATTTCAAGATTTTATCGGGCTAGGGTCCAGATTTTAGTGGTCTAAGGCCTGTAAAATTTGGAAAATAGCATGTATGCAATTGGTAAATAGCACAAGCAAGGAGTTAGGAAATCTACATGCACGATCAGCTAAGAATGGTTGTGTATGCCAACCTGTGGTTGGATGGTTAGAGGAACTGTGGTATCCCCAGCCCACCAAGGTTCAAGTCCTGGTGCTCGCATTTATTCCTGAATTTATTTCAGGATTTCCGGCGATGCGCATTCAGGATTTCCGGCGATGCGCATTCAGTGGGAGGAGACGTTCCCGCTCAGTCTTTCGGAGGTGCTCACAGGGATAGGGTGTGCGTTCATAGGGGTGAGTGTATGCGCGTGTATATGAGCGCTTGCTTCTGTACTGTGTTCAAAAAAAAAAGAATGGTTGTGTACAGAGAGTTTCCGACAGACAGTTGGGAAGGAGAAGAAATGCTTCTACTTACTAATTAATCTCCAGAGAAAAAGGGGTCAGCTAGTGAGCTAGCAAATGCGTACAACTTGCAGTAGTTATCTGTCTGGTACTAGTGCTAGGCATATGCAAGCTCGACCGGCCGGCGACTGAACATGTCGGACGATCACAGCCTCCGATCGCTCCCGTGGGGATTAGCAGCTAGCTAGCTAGCATATATGTATATCGATCGATCCAACGTACTGTCTACACGTGGCCCAAATCCACACTAATGGCCTTTGGACAGACAAGAAAGAGAGATCGATTCACAAAACTTATTCTCAGTGCCCATCTTTCTTAATTACAGTCATTTCTGATTAAAGCCTAGCTAGCTACTAGTATACATTCTGTATTTCTGTCTGACCCACGCTTTTAACCTGACGGGCTACATCGATCGATATAGATAACCTATATATGCTAGGTTCTGAAAATTCGTGTGTACTAGCTAGTGTTGTCCCATCGATGACTTAACATGTAGTATTGCCGTAAGTGCACGCAGCGTCAGATTTCACGGTGCCTTTAGTTTTGCACCTCCCGATCGATTTGGCTGCATGCATGCAGATGTTGGCAGCTTGGCTCCCTGTCTGTCTTTAGCACTTGCTTGCATTGTCTGTCTCGAAACAAAAACAAAAAGTAGCTAGAGACGATATAGAAAGGATCGTACGTAGGAGGATGATCGCCTTTCGCCGTTTCTACACATGGATAAGTTCATCGAGTCCGGAGTTTTTCAGGTAGCGGGGAAAGTATATTAAGCAATAAGAGGGTCTCACCGTTTCCCAGTATCAAAACCTGAAACTAATACAATTAGTACTAAATAAAGGAAGAAAAATGACTTGGGTATTTGAATGCAGTTTTCTTTCCCAATATATAACAGGCATCAGTGTGTATGAACTCTTTATGTTTGTTTCGCCTCGCGATCTGACGTTAAGGGAGTCGATATATCCTCTCCCATTTATCGAAAATCTGATCGTTTTCGTCGATTGCGACTGAAATCAGTTTCGTTGTACTCGATCGTTTGTACTCTTACCCACGTGATACCACCCAACCATGTGGGAGTGCATCAGTTTCAGTTGCAGAATGATTACACTTACACATGGTCGAGATGGGCCATCAGTGATGTCTTGAGCTACAAATCTTCTTCACCCAGCGACTTGTGGGGCCTGCGTCAGCACCAGCATCCTCCCCAAGTCCTACAAGAAGTCAGTCACTACTTCCTCACCTAATCTGGCTCTTCTTTCTTTTGCTGGGTGTACAGTCTACTGTTAAGGTTCTCATTCATGCTCATCCATCAGATGCATGGTCATTATCTCACTCATTTCCCTTGCTTAGCTCCATTGATTTCAGGTGTCCTGGGCCGGTTATCTCCTTTTGTTTTGTGTTGGCAAAACTACTTGCTCCATGAACGTTATCTCCTACTCCATTGGGAATTCGGACCCACATGTTCTGTGAAATGATGTTATTTTCTTCTTATCTTACCATGTAGTATAAAAATGGTAGGCTGATGCCGTGGCAAACTTAACAAAAAGAAGGAACACGAAAAAGAGTACAAAGTAAGGGCCCAACCGGGTTCGAACCGGTGACCTATTGATCTGCAGTCAATTGCTCTACCACTGAGCTATGGACCCTCTTTCGGGAATTAGTCGAAATTGACTATCTTATTTTGTGATGATTAATTAACGATCCTTAATTCAACGATTGATAGTGCGGAAATGTGGCATGTTTGCTTCTTCTTCTTTTGTGAAAAGAGTGGAGTGTTGTTCTATGTTACGTGTGTTTTTATTTTACTCTTGGAAGGGTTTTGATATTAAAAAAACATATATTCAAAATATATACTCGATCCCTCCGTTCCTACATATAAGTCTTTTTATGTATTCCACTATGGACTACATACGGAGCAAAATGAGTGAATCTACACTCTAAAGTATGTCTATATACATCTGTATGTAGTTTGTTGTGGAATCTCTAACAAGACTTATATTTAGGAACAGAGGGGGTATTTGTTTTTTAGTATGTATACAACTAGTTGGTATTTTAAAAATTACACAAAAATGGTGGTAACTGCACTCTTTTGCATATAATCAATTGGTCGTTTTTAAAATTGTGCAATTGCGATATATTTAACTAGTTGGTCATTTTTTAAATAGTGCAATTGCACATTTTTTGCATAATAGCGATGTTTTTGTGAATTCTTGGGTTAAATACTAGGAGACTGGCTTTTATTGGCTTTATGTGTTTTTCATTTCTCTTGTACATACTACATACATGCCTAAAGATACTAGGAAAGGGAAGGGGGAAATCGGCTGCAACTTACCATGAAAACAGGTGACCATGTTCTACATGGTCACGGGTCAAAAGTTCATTCCAATCAGATACATAAAATGCAATGCATGTATTTTGTTAGTATCCTTTTGAATACTCACATTTCAGACATAGAAATCATTATATGGTCCAATAATTCGATCCATAGAACCGACATTGCATATGACATAATCACATCAAAAAATTGTCCATATTTCTTCATAGTAATACAGTTATTATTGTTCTTAGTATTGTACAACATTAAAAGAAAGGATCATATGTAATTTGATATGTTTGTTTCTCAAAGTACTTAATTAGCTACGTATAAAAAAAAAGTTGTGTGTATGCATATTTCTCACAAATGTAATTCAACCAAAGGAATAAAAGTTGTGCATTAGAGTGGACCAAATGCGATCATTAACTACATATCTTCAAGCTAAATTTTCAAGAGTCCAGTTTAATTCCTCACCATTTGAATAATGAACTTCGCTTTGGTACAACCCCCCCCCCCCCCCCCCCCCCACGCCAAGAAATGTTTACAGAATTCAATACAGATTAAAGATGAAGATTAGAAGGTACCCCTTCAATCAAAAAGGATAATATAGACTTGTGTATCCAAATGAATCTATTAAATATGTTTGATCTGCAGGCTAATATGGCAACAACCTTTTTAAGGGTGTACCGAAGCAAACTCTAATGAAGTTTGCATTGGTTGGATTCCAGGAGCTTATGCTTTCCTATGTTGGTATACAAAGAAAATGACCTAGATATTTGATTGTTGTCATATTGTGTCCATACATACCTACGTGTTGTTCCTACGAACACATGCCCGGCAACTGGCATGAACTCTTTATGTTCGTTTCAGATCGATTCAACGTTAGCAGCGTCAATAAAATCTTCCCCTTTTATCAAAAACATGATTGTTTTCGTCAATCACGACTGAAAGCGGTTTTGTTTTACTCGGTGGTTTACTCTCACCCACGTGATACCACCCACCAATGAGTGAGTGCATTAGTTTCAGTTGCAGAATGATTACACACGATCGACATGAGCCATCGTTCATGTCTTATCTTAAGCTATGTCTTGTGTGAAATCATGCAGCGTCAGCACCAACATCCTCCTCCCTTTGATGCAAGGAGTCAATCAAAAACCATTATATGTTGCAGTAATTTGATGCATTTTTTAGCATCCTTTTAAATAATCATATTTTACACAGAGAAACCATTATATGTTGCAGTAATTCGATGCATATGTTGACACTGCAAGTGACATAATCACGTCAAAAATTGTCCATATTTCTCATAGTAATACAATTATTATTGTTGTTACAACATTAAAAAGAAGAACATATGTAATTTGATATGTTTGCTTCTCAAAGTACTTAATTAGCTATGTAGAAAAACAAAAGTTCTGTGAATGCATATGTCTCGCAAATGTAATGCAACCGAAGAATATAGGTGGGTGTGTGGGATATACTGAAAAACTATGCATTAGAGGGGACCAAATGCAATCATTAACTACATTGAAGCTAAATTTTCAAGAGTCCAATTTGATTCCTCGTCTTTGAAAGATAGTTAGGTGAAAAGTTTGGGTTGGTTAGATTTCAAAAGCTTATACTCTCTCCGTTCGAAAATACTTGTTGTGGTTTTTGTTCAACCACGACAAGTATTTTGGAACAAAGGGAGTGCTTTCTTATATTGGCAAAAATGACCTAGGTATTTGATTGTTGTGTTCGTACATATCTACGTGTTGTTACTGCTTACTCATGTGTGGCATGAACTCGTTATGTTTGTTTCGGATCGGTCCAACGTAAACAGAGTCAACAAAATCTCCCTTTTTATCAAAAATATGATCGTTTTCGTCCATCACGACTGAAAGCGGGTTTGTTTTACTCGATGGCTAACTCTCACCCACGTGATACCACCCACCCATGAGTTTGCGAGTGCATTAGTTTCAGTTGCAGAATCATTACACACGACCGACATGAGCCATCGTTCATGTCTTATCTTAAGCTATGTCTTGTGTGAAATCCAAATCCTGCAGCGTCAGCACCAACATCCTCCTTCCCTTGATGCAAGGAGTCAATCAATCACTAGTTCCTCACCTAATCTGCATTGTTCCTTCTTTCTTTCTTTTGCTGGTACAGTGTACTACTCCCTCCGTCCGGAAATACATACGTCTACATACATCCATTCCTCCGACAAGTATTTCCGGACGGAGGGAGTACTACTGTTAAGGTTATCATTCATGCCAGCTGCTGAATCAGATGTATGAACGAACGAATGAATGAAGCCATTATCTCATCGGTGCATGGTCATTAGTCTCATCATCTGCCTTTGGGAATTGGGACCCACATGTTATTCCCCTGTATATCCATTGGGAATTGGGGCCTACATGTTAGACTAACTAAGGTGTAATAGCGTGGCAAATTTCACAAAAAAAAAAGGAAAAAATTTAATGAAGAGAAGGGCCCAACCGGGTTCGAACCGGTGACCTATTGATCTGCAGTCAATTGCTCTACCACTGAGCTATGGACCCTTGGATGAGAGATTCCATGTATCCCGACTATACATAGTAAACTCCAGGCATTGATTTCTTTGCTTCACTGTTTAGCCACGTTCTTTATGGCCTCAATTTCTTTTCCTTTTTTGAAAAAAAGACACAATGGACATCTTATATCTGATAATGTGAAAAAAAATCCTCCTCCTTAGACTATACGGCCTCATTGATTCACAGGAAAAAGGGTCTTATGGCCTCTTTTGATTCATAGAAAAAGGTAAAACACAAAATTACTCATGTAACCTGTAAGAGAAATTTGTGCAGAAGAGTGTTTGATAGCACAACAAAGGCAAACGAACTCCACGGTTTGAGTGGATGAAAATGCTTCTCCAAAATATAGTGCAAATGACTCCTGATTTAAACTGAAAATATCCCCAAGGATACAAATCCTGTGAATCGAAGGAGCCCTCGGTATTTGACATCCAAAAGGTACCAGGCAAATGGATTGCACTACAATATGATATGAACAATCAATATATCATATCACAATACGACAGAATGGGCAACTACCGATTCACAAACTCAATGGAACGCAAACAAAACATTCTGAAACTGAAAACTCTCTCCAGCAGACATATTGATGATCCGAACAGAGGCTACCAGTGCACGTTGTTAGATTAGATACTACAAAAGACGTGAATTCATTACATCCAGACTACAGCACCAAACCATTAATCAGTACAGGCAATGCTTGCTTGATAACTGTCTTACACACTCCCAGATCCAGAGCATTCGGCATACAAACTAACAGCAGCATAGAGAAAAGAGGCTCTTCTGGTTTACGCCGAGTCGTCAAACTCATTTCGGGTTCCTGAGGACGATGATGACCGAATCCCCACGGAGGAACATCTTGCTTATGAACCTGTCCTTGTTCACCGGGAGAGCCTTCTTCTTGCCTTTACCAGTCTTTGGAACCTGTAACGAGCGGAATGGATGTTAGTGGACGCAGCAATACAAGACAAGACAAGGAAACGGTGCATTTAACGGGTCGGATGTTGTTGCCACCACATACCTCAGTCCACATCTCCCTGACGTTCTCAAGAACCATGTTGCAATGACGATCAAATGCCCTCACGCGACCAAGCAACTTCTTGTTGTTCCTGCAGTTGATAAGCACCTAAGGCAGAAGAGAGGATACATCATTAGAACAACTTATAACATGGAAAACATCACCTGCAGGCTACAGTCAGTGCAAGTGCAGTCACCTATTAGTGTCAAAAAACGTCTTATATTATGACTTTATGAGACGGAAGGAGTACATCATAAGCAAGCTAAAATCTGTGACAACAAGATGGTTGGTTACAGATACATTTCACCTTGATGCATTCAAGGTTGCAGTACCAAGAGGACGGCACTGTTACAGAGGGCAATTGACTGACAAAAAGGAGCAGAGAAACTATCATATTTACTCATTATTACACAATTCTGAATTCAACTTCTCAGCATTAAGATAGCAGCACTATCACAAGGGCACCTGATGAGAGGCTGCACAGAAACTACGGTTCATACTTAGTAACTACTTATATAAACGATGGTGCATTTAACTTTGCAGTGCTACACATTACCAAAGGCATCTCACGAAAGGCTGCACCAAAACTATGGTTAATTAGGGTATGTTTGGTTCATTAGCTAGCCTTGCTTAGCTAGGTAAGATTTTACTAGCCGATTTGAGCAAGGGCTCATAGGAGCAAAGCTGGGTGTTTGGTTGCAGCGTGCAACTTGTCCGAGAGTATATCGTGAAAGGGAACCATGGGAGCGGTGCATCGTGGACCACGACCCATCACATGGAAGTTACGTTATGGGTGCACACACGTTTCACGTTGTTTTTTCTGTGCTTGTTCGTTTGCCGGGTGAGGGAGCCAAATCGGCCCTCCTTCACAGGCAAGGATTTAGCGGCAGTTATGGGCTAAATTGCCATCAAAAGCCAGATTTAGTTGCCCATACCAAATGCCCAGCCTTGCCTAGCAAGGCTAGTTTGGCTTTTGCCTTGGATCCAAACACTCCCTTACTCATCTATGGTCAGTGCAAGTGCAGTCACCTAGAGGTCTACTTTTCCCGTATTTGTTGCCGAGTAGAAAAAATAATAAGTGCACTTGCAGTTTACATCATAATCACATCGGGCAAGCTAAAATCTAAATAATCATATATGTGTTGATGCATTTAACTTTGCAGCACTGAGAAGGGAACACTATTACCAAAGGTGGTTTGGTTGAGGAAAGGGTGCAGGGAAACTATAGTATTTACTCATATATTACACGAAGATGCATTGAACTTTGCAGTACTAAGAGAACAGCACTATTACCAAAGGCAATTGATGGAAGTCTGCAAACAGACTAAGGTCAGTGCAAGTGCAATCGCCTAGAAATCTAGTTTTTCCATATTTGTTACAGAGTAGAAGAAAATAACCAGTTTACTTGCAATCATAGTCACATCAAGCGAGCTAAAATCTGTGACAACGAGATGGTTAATTACTCACATATTACACGTTATTGCGTTTAACTTTGCAGTACAAAGAGGACAATACTGTTACAAAGGGCAATTGATTGACAAAAGGGTGCAGAGAAACCATTGTATTTACTAATTATTACACGATTGTGAATTTAGTTTTGCAGTAGTTAAATTCTCATGTACATGATGGTACATTTAACTTTGCAGTGCCACACTATTACCAAAGGCATTTGACAAAAGGCCGCACCACAATGGTTAATTACTCACACATTTACGCGATGGTGCGCTTAGCTTTGTAGCACTAGGAGGGAAAGGGAAACTAGTGTTCGCTTGCACGACGGGATCACAGGCAACTAAGTCGATTGATTTCTTTAGCAAGTACACGCACAACGGTGAACACCAGCTCTCCAGAAGGTCAGGTGTTCAATACAAACAGATATGCAGACAGACAGTAAATACGGAGTAGTACAGAAAATTGGTCCTTGCTAAGCTGGGATCTCAACCAACAGAGGCAAGAAGTCAACCAGACCAAACCAACCTGAGTGTTGTTCTTGACGCTGAGCATGAGAATGGAGAGGGGCCCCGTGCTGAACTCCTCCTCCTCCTTCTTCCCCTGCTGCAAGCAAAACAAAGACAGAACCAACGACCGTGTCAGTAAGCTGCGATGCATGGGAAGGCCTGTGGCTCTAATAAGTTGCGAGAGCTGCTGGATTCTTACATCGACGGGCGCTACCTCCGCCATGGACGCGACGGCTGGCTGACGGGGCGAAGGCCGGCGACCTGCGCACGGAACAACCCGAATCAGCGGCGGCAGTGAGAGATCCGCACGGCGAGTAAACCCTAGGTTTCGGCGGCTGCTGCTCGTCAGGGGCGGCGCGTCGTCCCTCGGGATGGAGGAGGCGGGACCGGGCTAGGAGATGGGTGGAGAGGACCTCGTACCTGAAAACCCGGGGCGGAACGGCGGAGGCGCGGCGAGGACGGAGGGTGGCGGCAGGAGGCGGGGCCAAGTTTTGGGGAGGGGAGGCGCGGTGGCGAGGGTGCGGCCGGATAGAGAGAGGAGGAGGGGCTTCTTTGCTAGGGTTCTCGCGGGCCTGTGGGCTTCGTTCCATTGTCGGCGCCAGCGCGAACCGAGCGGCCCGGAAGGCGTTTCGAAGACACGGGTAGAAAAAAGTAGGCCTTTTTTGTTTATCTGGGCTCTCTGGACAGTTTTTCCACGGGAACAAAAGGCCGAAGCCGAACGAAGCACGTTTTTTAATTAGCTGCGACGTTCCCTCAAAAATAAAATCAGCTGCGAGTCATGCCTCAAGAAAAAAATTCAGCTGCGAGATCACGGTCCAAAGCCGCTTCTTAGTTATTTGGGGACTATCCCCTCAAAAAAAGTATTTGTGGGCCGGCTCAATTGTCAAAACAGAGAGTGGAAGGCTTGACGACGAAGTTGGGTTCTGATGATGGTTTTGCTGTGGGTAGTGGGAGTAGAAGTGATGGTATTGGTGTGTTTTGACGGGATGGAGTTAATTTACGGGTCAAGAGTTTTTCAAAATACCATACTAATGCGGTTGTGTCAGAAGTAGGAAGGGAGAATGGAGGTTAACATGCTTCTATGGCGGGGCTAACAAAAGCCTTGCCAGCAGATTTGGGACACGATGGCTTGACTACCGGGTGAATCTACACTTTCGTGGCTTTGGGTTGGAGATTTCAATGAGGTGTCGGAGAGAGGAACAAATGGGACCTAATTCGAGAGATATGGCTCAGATGGTAGGATTTAGGGAGGCGGTGGATCTACGTGGACTCGATGATCTCGAATAAGCTTTCAAAAAAGATTTAGTGGACGACAATTCTGTCAAGTTGGACTTGACAGGGCTTTGGTGACAGCCAGCTTGAATTCTATGTTTCCCTTTGCGTCACTGCGTCACTTGGTGGCTGCAAAATAGGACGACTGCCCTATTGTGTTATGTAATGAAGTTGAAGCTTCAAACAAGAGGATAGTTGAGGACAAGCCATTTTGTTTTGAAGAGATGTGGGGAACCCATCATGACTTTGTACGATGGTCGAGCGTACATGGAACAGCAGGGAGGTGGCCAGCTTGGTTGCTTTGATGAAAGCAAAGCTAGACCGGCTGGCGAGCTAGGTCCGACAAGAACTACGTTCACTCGAGAGGAGGTTCGTTGAGATGCGTGCGGAACCAAACATGCAACGGCCATCTTGCAAGGAAACAAAAATCAAAGCATGAATTTTGTTGAGTTGAACTTCACTGCTGGATTCAGTAGCCGGCGGGCGGGCGGAGGTGCCGCAACCGGTCACACACGGGAGCGAAAGTGCTGCGATTGGGCGTCGCGTCAGTTTGCGACAGCCGCCTAAGTGATGTATATTTGCAGCAATTGGTGCCCATTTTAGGGTTGCCCAAAAAAATTATGGTCGGGCTGCTGTTGGAGAGGGTTTTTTTTGCCTCCAAGTGCGCTAAAATAGGGCAGCTATTGGAGGACAGTAAAGTTTGGTTCTTGGGTGTATATACACCCTACATGAAAAAAAGGTCAATTATCTGAAAATATTTTTGAAATAAACTTGACCTTTCATTGTACTCGTAAAAATATCCCACGAAAGAAAAAAAAAGCCCGTTGACTTAAGAAAAAATAGGTAAAAAGTGTGAATAGTGGCTTGTATATAGCAATAAATTACTATTTTTTTCCATGAAGTCACGGAATTTTTTTATTCAAAAAAAGTTATATACTAGTGCAAAAAAAAGTCAGCCTTGTTTAAAAAACTTATGAACTTCTTCGACTTTTTAATTATATCGGGTGTATATATCCACCCAGTAACCAAAGGGCATTTCCCAGCTATCGGAGATGCTCTTATGTCCTCTTCAACACTAATTGCACTACACTAAAAAAATATGTGGACCTTTTGAATATAGTGTACAGATTAAAGTACTTGTAGATATTTGACTCCCTCATGGTTGTGCTCTTCCAAACAGTTACAATGACAGATATATTTCAGATTATGGACCAAAGCTAACATGGACCGATGGCGTAGTAAAAAGCTTTTCGATTTTTATTAACAATGGTTGGAATCCATGCTTGGATGCTTGGAAAGTGCACTAGTGCTCGGAATCCATGGTTTGTACAAGGAGCACTGCTAGGCAGACGATGAATTCATGGACGATCCACACATGATAAGTCACATACACCATTGGATTGCCTTTTTTGAAGAAAAAATTGTGTGGCTTCAGAAACATGTTATGCACAAAATCGTGCATGAAAGATCGTCCGCACAGCAATTTCCTTGTACATGTGACCTGAGAGAGACTTGGTTATGCATGCCTTTATGGGACAGTACTGCCCAAAGCCCAAAGGTAACAGGTTGTTAGGAAAGTAAGGAGTACATTTGGTTTCAGATGTTGACAACTTGTATGCTTACATGGGTGCATGCTTCCTCCAACTATTAGTCTCTCTCAAGTGCTTTGCGTCGTCCCCTGTGTATGACAGTGTTCCATTCGAAGAATGGTCACCAAGCGACGCTTTGGCCGAGTGGTTAAGGCGTGTGCCTGCTAAGTACATGGGGTTTCCCCGCGAGAGTTCGAATCTCTCAGGCGTCGTTTCTTTTTTCGTTTCCCCTCCTTTTTTTCTTGATGGGCCACAATTACTAACGTGTCTCTCTGGTTGCCCTTGGGCCTACCGAATGACAGTCTTGGACCATCAGCAGCAACATTTCTTTCTCTCTCTAAAAAAAGCAAATCTTGCCTCAAAATAAAAATTTTAAAAAGCAAATCAGCAACATTTCTTTCTCAGAAGAAGTGATCCATAACGGGTGTCCTTTGGGTGTTTTTGAGCACGGGGGTGCTCTCTGTGTGTGTGTGTGTGTGTGTGTGTGTGTGTGTGTGTGTGTTTATGGGATTTTTTCCTCTTTGTTCTGGGATCAACACTTTGTTATTGCTTTTGGCGTACTGTTTGGTTTACAGTATTGCGTACTTGCATGACCATAATCGAGTGGCAGCTAGCACTATCATTGTACGCGACGCATCGTGCATGGGTCAGCTGTACGCCTCATGCGCAATCTGTCTGTCTATTAATCTGTGACTTGACGATGCCACATGGCAACCCAGCCAAGCAAGCCTCGCCCGCCGCTACACACCTACAACTTGACACAAATAGGAGTATACATTATCATGGCAACTTGGATGGCGATGCCTAAGCTAATCAATCATATACGTACCTACACGTATGCATTTGTTTTTATACAGACCGACTGAACTCAAGCTGTGTAAGTAATTCGCTGCACTCTCGACCGATCTTTCCTGCTGGATGGATCGTAGTGGATGGATGGTGTCAAGCGGTGGATCGAGCTGGGTGCATGCATGCACGTTGAGTCGGGCACGTGGATCATACATACCGAAACCACACCAACTCCATCCGGACATATACATATCATTGATCGGTTGACGGGCGCACGCTTGTGTTGGCTGACGGGGACACTCCAACAGCACAAGAGGAAACTAAGCGGCAAACGCATGTGGACGGACGGACGGGGCATCCCTCGCTCAACAACTTGCTTGCGTGTCTTCGCGCGCGCCACCTCAGCCATGCATTATAGACCTCGCCCGCCCGCCCGCTAACGACGACTTGCTTGTCAGCTGATCGTCCTGATCATCATACAATCATCATCTCACAAATTATCACTCATCTTCAAAAGACCATGCAGTAAGTAATTAACCTGACGCCAAAAGGAAGGGACGCACCTAACCTAACTGATCAATCAAAGCCATGCAAGCAGCTAGCTTAATTATATGTTGCACGTACACGGTCCTGCCTCCTGTGTGCGATGAAAAGCGACCGAGGCAGGCAGGCAGGCAGGCAGGCCCAGAATTTCATTCATCGTACAGGAAAGAAATAAAGAAGCTAGTAGCCTTTTGCAAAAGGCTCCAACCCAACCGATGGACCATAAAGAAAGTACGTAAGTATTAGCAAAGCGTCTTTGTAGTAGATACCGGTATTTCTACAGCATGCGCACGTACTTTTATGTACGTATGTAAGTACTCAGTGGTCCGCCCGTGTGCCAGTACACATTGTCTTTTCCCCCAACAACAGAAAACGAGTAGGTACACGTGCACTTGGCTGCATGCATGCTTCGTACACGTGCATGCGCCTGCGGTTTGATCCGCCACGACAGCCGTTCTTTGCTGTGGAAACTGGAATAGGAGCCTGAAAAAAAAAATGTTGACGGGGCCGGGACAAAAGAAGAAAGGAAATGAAAAGGAAGAGACTTCTTATTCTTACTACGTAGGAGTACTACTGTACTAGGCTAAGCGGGCAGCTGCGACGCACCGAGGAGATGGAGGAGAATCACGCGACAGCGAGAAAAGGGGTGCCACACTTGGCAGTATGTGCTGAGGTTATTACTCGCGCATGCTAATTTTGTTGTTGTTAATTTGTACTCCTAATTAGAGAATTAACAAGCGCCGGCAGGCGGTGGTGGTGTGTGGTGTGGACGGTAGAGCCAGACACACAGCACAAACGACAACCTCCTAAGGCCAACTCCACCGCGCGACCCCATCCTGTCCGCCCCCGTCTGTTTGGGGTAAAACAGACAAACCAGACGGCCCAGCGCGGGGGCGAAAACGGACTTTTGTCCGTTTTGTGTCTGTCTTCGACCCATCCCCGGCCCATGTTTGCGCCGGTTTTAGGATGAAACGGACAGCATGCGGACGGGCAGGATGCGCGCTTGTCCTCCCCTGGCCCGCCTGTCGGTGGGAGAAACCAACCCCCCCCCCCACACGCCCCATTTGGCGCCATTTCCCCCAAACCCTTCCACGTCCCTCCCGCCGCCCCCTCTCTCCCCCGTCCATGGCCGACGCCCAGCCGAATTCCGGCGGCCTGGCCGACGACTCGCCAAGAAAGGTGAAGAAGAAGGCGGCTAAGGCGCCAAGGAAGCCGTGGTCGGAGTGCACGCCGGAGGAGATCGCCAAGTTGGATGCGGAATCGGTGAAGAGGAGGGGCCGGAGAGCAGCCGTCAAGGTCAATGCCGCCGCGGCCAAGTTCGCCGCCGAGCGCGATGCGATGGAGGCCGCGCGGCGCAAGGCCGCGGTCGACGAGAAGGAGGACATCGTCAACAAAGCGCACGCCCTCCTCATGCTTGGCATGGTCCGGCCGGCCGGTTTCCCTGCAGCGGCCGTCGGCCCGGCGAGCACAGGCTCGTCAGTCACCCGGCCTCCGCACTGCCAGTCGCCGACATCGCGGACCGCACCCATGTCGCCCGGCTTTCCTCCGCCAAGGCACGACGGCCAGACCCGTTTCTCGGGGTCGCCGAACGTTGGCTTGTTCGCGCCGTCCACACCGCGCCCCGCGGCCGTCATCGACCTCAACGTCACGCCTGGGTCAAGCAGCGGCGGCCGGCCGTCCGTCAAGATGCAAAGAAAGCAAGCACGGGCACCGTTCACGAGCACCATGCCAGCCCCCCGCGTCTTGTTTGACGGAATGCCACCACCAACGCCAACGGTCGACGACCCCTTCTACAACCAGTACATGGAGGACGTGATCTTCGAGGGTGGGCAGGGCCATGCCTACAACCCCGACGAGACCCAAAGTCAGGATGGACGCGCCCAGTACGTCCCCGATGAAGAAGAGGCTGACGACCGTGCTGACTACGACCATGGTGACTTGTGGCATGAAGAGGAAGAGCATTAGCACGGGTTCATATACACAAGATGATGACAAGTTGATTTGCCAAGCTTGGATGGAGATTAGCCAAGACCCGAGGACCGGCGCGCAACAAAAGGGCCTTGTTTTTTGGACAAGAGTTCACAAAACATTCCATGAAAGGAAGATGTTTGAGCCCTAGCAATTTACAAGCAACCATGCACTAGTAGAAAAAGGGCCATTTGTCCCGGTTCATAAGGCCCATCTGTCCCGGTTGGGGAACCGGGACTAAAGGGTCGTTACTAGTGCCCTAGGCCTTTAGTCCCGGTTCTTATACTAACCGGGACAGATGGGCCTCCACGTGGCCGCTCCGGCGAGCCCAGGCACGAGGGCCTTTGGTCCCGGTTGGTAGCACCAAGCGGGACCAATAAGCTTCCACGCGTCAGCATTTCAGGAGCTGGGTTTTTTTTGAAAGGAGGTGGTTTAGGGGTTTTGGGGGTTAATTTAGGTTGGTATAGGTAGCTAATAGAGAGATGTGTCCTCTCTTATCTCCGTGCTACTGCTACTGCTATGCCTAAATATGACTTAGATTGAAGTGAGGCAACATGTGGTGCATGTCGAAAGTAATACTAATCCTAACTTGATCAAGTTTGGATTGTACTACTTTCGACATGCACCACATGCATGTTGCCTTCACTTCAATCCAATCCATGTTCATTTCACCCACAGATATATAATAACTCTTCATGCTCACATCATGCATCATCATAATAACAAGTCCTACTAATCATCATCATACAACTTCTACTCGCTATTAATAACAAGTCATACGATCATCATCCTGATAGTCATCGAACCAACCCTACTTTGTTCTCAGCACATGATCATTAGTATTAGGTAGGACCTAAATACCCTCTTTAAGGTAAAATAGCATAAAACAATATAGACCCTGACTCTCCATTATGGAGAATGGAGATCATCCTGTCTCCAATTCTTGCGCTTCGCTTCCTTTTGCTTCCAAGAACCTCCTTACGACTGTCCATACATTTTTTTCATTTTTGGATTAGCATGCCTCCACTTCTTTGAGAAATCCGGTATGGGCAGTTGAGATTCGTAGGATGACCTGGATATATGTTCAAAACACGAAGGCTGCCATTCTGATACATCAAATGAGGCACACAATCCTCTGGGATTCTCTGTTGAAAAACATATTAATAACTTCATAGTTAGCAATGATGTACTAGTTTTAGAAGTATGCAAAAGATGCACGGATGTCGTAATAGTAAAAAATCTTACCAGGGTATCTCCATGGTAGTTACCGTAGTTCAACACGTGCACTAGTGGCACGTATTGACCATAATGTCGAGGAGTTTGATTGTAGATATTGTAATTCTCAATATCAGTACAAAATCTGACCAGATGATTTTTCTCCTGATAAGTTAATTCGGAGCCATCGGTGTAGTGGGTTTTGTCTACCATGTTCCGCACATTGTTTGAACAATCAAAATAAGTTGTCAATGGAAATAAGCTGTCAACTATTTTGAAATAAACAATATAAATTAGCTAATAACTATGTTTGAGAAACTCAGGACCCAAATGTCCATATTGTCTTGCTCGATTTCAGGATCACCAAGATCCATGGTGACAAGCATACCCTCATCAAAACCATACATCTTGCAAAGTGCTTCCCATTTTTTGCAACCAAAATGGGTTATGCTCTCAGAATTGTACAACTTTACTTCAAAATCCACACCATGATGGGTCCTTAGGTGAATTTTCTTTGTTTCGAAACTTTCTTTGTTTCAAAACCCATCCTCTCCAAGACATAGCGCCTTGCATGTCATGGGATAAGCTAGTCGAATTGTAAAAGATGAAAAGTACACGTTGAAATATTTGAAGTCGTGCTTAATTACGAAAAAATAACACTTGTCGTCGTTGCGTACGGTTTCAACATCGAAGGTTTCCTCCGGCTTAATGCTGAAGCGCCGATCTTCGTCCAGGTGAGGCCTGTCGCACTGACCTCGGTCGTCATGGAACCAGTCGCACTCCCCCGAGAGACTTTCGTCGTCCGAGTACGACATTTCCTATGTTCATAATTCAAATATTAAACATCTACAATTAAATATATGTACTAAAAAACCTAAGTTAGATCATTATTATTCATCACGGGTTGACTATCGGTCTGTCGAGTCTTTTGTTGAAAACTCTCAGCTCACGTGGTGTATACATTCGACCGTTGGTGATGGTCGCTCCTCCTTTCATCCCCGAGTGCATTACACCAAAATGTCTAGCGCACGGGAATGAAGGAGAAGCGACCCCCACGACAACAGTCGGGATTCTTCGTCCTTTCATATATATATGGTGGAACTCCCCCTCACTGATTCCTCTCTGACATTTGCGACCGTCGGTGATGTTAGCTCCTCCTTTTGTTCCCGAGTGCATTACACCAAATTGTCTAGCACACGGGAACGAAGTAGAAGCTACCCCCACGACAACAGTCGGGATTCTTCGTCCTCTCATATATGGTGGAGACTCGACAGACTTAAAGTCAACCCGAAATATCGTTTAATTATCTTTCTAAAAGAGGATTTGGCTGGTCTCACCTCGAGGTCGGAGGGGGTCGGTGACGGGGACGACGGCGGGGATGATGGATGGGCCGGGGGCTCCTAGATTTCTGCGAAAACAAAAACCCTATAAGCTATCAACTAATCATATGCATACGCCTTGCATAGTGCTCTCCAATTTTAGCATTCGAAGTAGGAGTAGTTTTCCAATTTGAGCATTCAATAAGCAAAATTAAATCGCAAAATAAAGTAGTATTCAAATTAGGATGCATTCAATTATAAGCAAAACTACATCATCTTCATGCGTCCGTACATCGTCGAATATTATCACTAATACACCTCGAATACTATTATACATATAGCATCGCCAGTACAGCTAGAACCGTAGCGCCCGACGGGTATCGGCGCGGGCGATGGATACCCAAAGAGAAGGAACCATCACAGGATCGCTCCAGTGAGATCCCTGAAGAACCTGCCAGGTATTGTCGAACCTGCCCTCCAACGCAACCATGTAGCGACAGACGTGCTCGTCCTCCTCGCTGACACGGTGACGTACCACCTCCGCGGTGTCCGGAAGCCTCGGCACCGTCACTGGCCCACGCGACCGCCACCAAACAAGGATCGGGTCAACGACAGGCTGGCTCCTCACCAACCTACGCCCCCCGGAAGGTAGCACCTCCCAAAACCAGCCCGGCGGAGCCCAGTCCCGGACATGGCCCCTCTGATCAAGCCGGCCTCCTCCGCCGAGTCGACAACGAGGATGCGGGATAGGCATCGTCGACGTTGATGCGGGAATAATTGCTTTAACTAAAAAAATAAACTAGTTCTATTAATTTCTTTGCTAAAAATAAACTACTTCTATAGTAAAATAAACTAGTTTTGTTAAATCAACTAGTTCAACTACTAAGCACTTACTATAAATAGAATAAAGTAGTACTTACTAATTAAAAATAAACTAGTTTAACTAGTTCTATTATTTTTGTAACTAATTATATTAAACACTTTCTCTTCTTATTCTATGAACAAAATTACAACAGAAAAATCATAAAAATTCTATGAACAAAATAAAAATTATATGAACAAAATTACAACAGAAAAAATCATAAAAATTCTATGAAAAAAATTGACATATTCTTTGCATATATATGAACACACAAACATTTGCATATTCAACAATAATATCACCAAAAAAATGTATGAACAGAAAAAAAATCTAACTTTTGCATATAATTCATTTATGAACAAATTACAATAACTCAATTAACTACACATCTAAACTACGCATCTAAATTAACTACACATCTAAATTAGGAAATTCATATATGGAGCTCACTTCGCAACGGGGCGGCGATCGACGAGGAGGCAGGACACGGGGGCGACGGTGAGGGGCGCGGCGACGGGCGATGAGGAGGCAGGGGGCGGCGACGGCGACGGTGAGGGGCACGGCGACGGGCAGCGAGGAGGCAGGGGCGCGGGGCGGCGCGGGACGGCGTCGGAGGCAGGGCGACGACGGCGACGGCGAGGCGCAGAGGGGCAGCCTGGCGGCGTCGTCGGGCGGGGAAGACGAACGGAATGAAAATTTTCACAAGTGCTAGTTATATAGACGAAGCATTGGTTCCGGTTCGTGAGAGAAACCGGGACGAATGCGACCTTTAGTCCCGGTTGGTGCCACCAACCAGGACCAAAGGCCTCTTTTCAGCAGCCCAAAGGGCGGGAAGCGGCGGCCTTTGGTCCCGGTTGGTGGCTCCAACCGGTACTAAAGGGGTGGCATTGGTACCGGTTGGTGCTACGAACCGGTACCAATGCACCCCTTTAGTACCGGTTGGTGCCACCAACCGGGACCAAAGGCCTTGTCCTGCTGCGCCCGCGTCGAAAGTTTAGTCCCACCTCGCTAGTCGAGAGGGCCGGGCGCGCAGTGGTTTATAAGCCCCACTGCCGCTCCCCTCTCGAACTCCTCTCCATTGCAGGCTTACGGGCCTAATTGACACTTCTATGCCTGATGGGCCTACTGGGCCTTCTGCTGGCCTGAATCCTGGCCCATGGGTTGGTTTCTAGTCGTATTCAGGCAGTGGTGGCCCAGTAGGTGGCATATTTTTTATTTTTCCCTGTTTTTTTGCTTTATTTATTTTATTTTGTTTGTACTTACAACAAAATCTTATTTATTTTATTTTATTTTGTTTCTAATTACTTATTTATTTCACTTTATGATAATTCCTTTTGCTTTATGTTATTAAAGTTTATTTTATTTTTTTATTTGGTTTCTACTTATATATTTTATTAAAGTGTATCTGTTTTAATTATCTGTTTTAATCAAAACCAGATTTTGTTAGTTTTTTTTGCTATTAAATTCTTTTTTGCTATTAATGTTTTGAACAAAAAATACTTTGTTAATATAAGTTGCATAAATTTTATATAATTTTAGTTTCAAAAATACTAGAGGTTTATATAAGCTTTTTAGTTGATTCCTTTTGCATTTCATGCATTATATATAAACTAGATGCACTTTGTGTACAAAACGGACAATCTCTTTCGAAGTATCAGGGTTTCGGACGAAAGCTCATCTGTTACAAAGGGATTTCATTTTTTTGAACTTATTTGAACTCCATAGTTTTTCTGTGATCAAAATGCACCATTCAAAGCCACATCATCAATTTTCAACCCTTTCTGACTTCATTTGTTATTTTCCATGCATTTACTGATTATTTTGAGCTATAAGACCATGAAATTGAAAAGCACTACAATTGAACTCTAAAAAGGTTGAAAGTTGGCATGGTATCATCATTTCACCCACATAGCATGTGCAAGAAAGTAGAGAGGGTTACGGCAAAAACAGGATGCACTTCGTGTACAAAACGGACAATCAGTTTCGAAGTATCAGGATTTCATACGGAAACTCGTCTGTTACAACAGGCATTTCAAATGAACTACGAAAAGGTTGGAAGTTGGCATGGTATCATCATAATAGTTGTGGAGAGAAAGTCTTCACTTTTTTTTGCTTGTGTGCTTTGCTTATTGCGCCGTAACCATGGATAATCTTCATCGTTTATCAAGATGCTTGGGTCAACCTTGACTTTGAAGGGAGGAATTTCATGAAACTTTTCATAATCTTCATACATGTCTGTCTTGCCCTCCACTCCCAATGTCCCTTTTTCCTGAAAGAACTATGTGGCGCTTTGGCTCATCATATGATGTATTCGCTTCCTTATCTTTTCTTTTTCTCGGTTTGGTAGATATGTCCTTCACATAGATAACCTGTGCCACATCATTGGCTAGGACGAACGGTTCGTCAGTGTACCCAAGATTGTTTAGATCCACTGTTGTCATTCCGTACTGTGGGTCTACCTGTACCCCGCCTCTTGACAGATTGACCCATTTGCACTTAAACAAAGGGACTTTAAAATCATGTCCGTAGTCAAGTTCCCATATGTCCATTATGTAACCATAATATGTGCCCTTTCCCCTCTCGGTTGCTGCATCAAAGCAGAGACCGCTGTTTTGGTTGGTGCTCTTTTGATCTTGGGCGATCGTGTAAAATGTATTCCTATTTATCTCGTATCCTTTGTAAGTCAATACAGTCGAAGATGGTCCCCTGGACAATGAGTACAGCTCATCACAAACAGTGTTGTCACCTCTTATGACGCCCCCGATTTGACCGTACACTAATTATGCACGCAAATGTGTACGATCAAGATCAGGGAGTCATGGGAAGATATCACAACACAACTCTAAAACAAAAATAAGTCATACAAGCATTATAATACAAACCAGGGGCCTCGAGGGCTCGAATACAAGTGCTCGATCATAGACGAGTCAGCAGAAGCAACAATATCTGAGTACAGACATAAGTTAAACAAGTTTGCCTTAAGAAGGCTAGCACAAACTGGGATACAGATCGAACGAGGCGCAGGCCTCCTGCCTGGGATCCTCCTAACTACTCCTGGTCGTCGTCAGCGGGCTGCACGTAGTAGTAGGCACCTCCAGTGTCGTAGGTGTCGTCGTTGATGGTGGCGTCTGGCTCCTGGACTCCAGCATCTGGTTGTGACCACCAGATAGAAAAGAAAAGGGGGAAAAGAGGGAGAGAAGCAACCGTGAGTACTCATCCAAAGTACTCGCAAGCAAGGAGCTACACTACATATGCATGGGTATATGTGTAAAGGGGCATATCAGTGGACTGAACTGCAGAATGCCAGAATAAAAGGGGGATAGCTAGTCCTGTCGAAGACTACGCTTCTGGCCATCTCCATCTTGCAGCATGTAGAAGAGAGTAGATTGAAGTCCTCCAAGTAGCATCGCATAGCATAATCCTACCCGGCGATCCCCTCCTCGTCGCCCTGTTAGAGAGCGGTCACCGGGTTGTATCTGGCCCTTGGAAGGGTGTATTTTATTCGGTATCCAGTTCTAGTTGTCATAAGGTCAAGGTACAACTCCGGGTCGTCCTTTTACCGAGGGACACGGCTATTCGAATAGATAAACTTCCCTGCAGGGGTGCACCACATAACCCAACACGCTCGATCCCATCTGGCCGGACACACTTTTCTGGGTCATGCCCGGCCTCGTAAGATCAACACGTCGCAGCCCCACCTAAGCACAACAGAGAGGTCAGCACGCCGGTCTAACCCTATGCGCGCAGGGGTCTGGGCCCATCGCCCTATGCACACCAGCACGTTGCGTATGCGGCCGGAAGCAGACCTAGCCTAGTGGCGTTCCAGTCTAATCCGGCGCGCGCCACTCAGTCGCTGACGTCACGAAGGCTTCGGCTGATACCACGACGCCGGGATACCCATAACTACTCCCGCGTAGATGGTTAGTGCGTATAGACCAAATGGCCAGACTCAGATCAAATACCAAGATCTCGTTAAGCGTGTTAAGTATCCGCGAACGCCGACCAGGGCCAGGCCCACCTCTCACCTAGGCGGTCTCAACCTGCCCTGTCGCTCCGCCACAAAGTAACAGTCGGGGGCCGTCAGGAACCCAGGTCCACCTCTACCGGGGTGGGGCCACCTGTCCTTTCAGCCCCCTCATCAGAATCACTTGCGGGTACTCCTCGAGCCGACCCGACTTTAATCACCACATGTGTCATGTATATAATGTATATAGTATATACCCGTGATCACCTCCCGAAGTGATCACGACCCAGTAGTATAGCATGGCAGACGGACAAGAGTGTAGGGCCACTGATGGAACACTAGCATCCTATACCAGGCAGTAGGATATCATGTAAGGGTAACAACAGTAGAAGCAAGGGCAGGCTATGCATCAGTATAGGATTAACGGAAAGCAGTAACATGCTACACTACTCTAATGCAAGCAGTATAGAGAAGAATAGGCGATATCTGGTGATCAAGGGGGGGGCTTGCCTGGTTGCTCTGGCAAGGAGGAGGGGTCGTCGACTCCGTAGTCGAATTGGGCAGCAGAAGTGTCGGTCTCGTAGTCTACCGGAGAGAAGAGGGGGAAGAAATAGTAAATACAATGCAAACATAAGCATGACGATGCGTGACATGACAATGAGCGGTGCTAGGTGTGTCCTAACGCGACAGTAGGTGGTACCGGCGAAGGGGGGAACATCCGGGAAGTATTCCCGATGTTTCGCGTTTCGGACAGACGGACCGGAGGGGGAAAGTTGCGAGTTCGATAGGTTAGGGAGGTGGGGTGGACGAACGGACTGCGTATCCGGATTCGTCTCGTCGTTCTGAGCAACTTTCATGTAGAAAACATTTTCATCCGAGTTACGGTTTAAAAGATATGAATTTTCAAAGATTATTTGAATTTCTGGAATTATTTGAATTTAGCAAAAATGAATTATGACGTCAGCATGAGGTAACGCTGATGTCAGCAGGTCAACAGGTCGGCTGACCAGTCAAACCAGACAGGTGGGTCCAGTGGGACCCACATGTCAGCCTCTGTTAGTCTAACAGTAATTTAAACTAAACTAACAGTCTAATTAGAGGGGTGGGCCCCATATGTCAGTGAGTGTTTAATCTAACAAATTAATTTTATTTACAAAAACAATTGTTAGACTAATTAACAGAGGGGGGGCCCGCATGTCAGTGGCTGGGGGCCACCCAGTCAGCACGTTGACCGCGGTCAACAAGTCAAGGGGGGCCCTGGGTCCACCAGTCAGTGGCCTAGGCGGTGCCACGCGGGTGCCACGTCGGTGACGTCGTCGTAATCACGCCGGTGACCATTCCAGCGGCGGAGGTTCGCCGGAGTTGCTCGGATTTCCAGCACGGTGCACCATTCCGCGCGTTTTCGGTGGCGTTCGAACGAGTAGATCGTCCCGAGTCGATCTAGAGCGATCCCCGGAGCGGGGGTGGCCGGAGTGGAGCTCAACGACGACCGCGGGCGGCGCCGGACTACGGGCATCTCCGAAGACCACGCTACGGGCTGCGTTCTAGCTAACAAACGACGCTAGCGGGCTCTACGGACCTCCGGCAACTCGACGGAGGCCACGGCTTGGCTCGGAGATGGACGGGGTGAGCGCAACGAGCTCGCGGACGAGGCCGCATGCGGCAATGGCGACGGCGGCACCGCGAGCCATCTACGGTGTATGAGGAGGAACCAGAGGAAGGAGGAAGGGCGGAGGCTTACGGCGCGGCACACGGAGGCCCTCGAGTGAACGGGAGCGCAGAGGGGAGGCGTGATGAATCGCGGCGGGCGGCGGCGAGCGAGGTTGGGGAAAGGCTTGACCCGGCCGCTGCAGGGCACCCCAGCTCGTCCTGAAGCGCGGGGTCGACGAGGACGACGTAGAGGGAGCTCGGGGACTCGGCGGCTCGACGAGCGGTGGTCGGTGGCTGCAGGAACGACGGCGGCACGTCGGCAATGGCGCTCGGGTGAGGCGGGTGAGCGAGACGGAGGGGGGGAGCGTGTGGATCTGGGAGGCGCAGAGGCGGGCGAGAGGGGGGCAAGTGGGAGAGATGGGTGGAGGCCAAGGCGACGGGGCGGCCTTATCCCCTCCCGGCATCGGCGCCGGCGAGGTGGTCGGGCAGGGACGGGCCCCTGTTGCTTCCCCGGTCGGGGGAACAGGGGGGAGGCGACCCAGGGAGGGGCTGTGGGCTGGTAGTTGGCCAGGTGGGCCAGGTGGGCCTGTGAGCTGGGCCGCCTGGTCCAGTGAGGGGGGGTTCCTTTTCTTTTCTTTTCTTTTATTTATTTATTTATTTTTGTTTGCAAAAAATGTTTAGCACCTAAATGGTATTTATAAAATATGGGAGCTAGCTTATAAGTTGCAGTGCATCAGATCCTTGCACCAAAAACTAGTTTGGGTGAAATACTAATTCATATTGAATTTAGATTATTTAAAAGGTTATTAAATGTTGTTGCTCGCCAAAGTTTGAGGTTGTTAGGGTCACTTAACTAATCCATTTAAGTTTAGTTACAATTTTATAATTGCTTCAGAATTAATTGTCATTTAATGAACATTCTAGTTTTCAATTTTGACAACTTTTTATTTTCCACTTTAAATTTAATTGAAGTTTGAGTTAGGAGTTTGAAAGGAAATGTGATTCCAATGTGATCAAGCCCTGCTTAGCAACATGATTAGCTTAATCACAGAGAGCTACTGTAGCATGATTCTCGGGGTGTTACAAATCTCCTCCACTACAAGAAATCTCGTCCCGAGATTTAGGAGCGGGAGCAAGGGGGAAGGGATTTGGTTACGAAATTCTAATGGGTCTTCTCGGTGTTGGTTGCTCTTCTCGAAGAGGTCTATCCACTACGTTGATGTCTTCATTTCTCTGCTTCAGGTCGTTATGATAAAGTTGTCGTCCTTTCTTCGGGAACTACATCGTACTTACGACAGAGTAAGGGGGTATTCTGGAAGAACGGACTTCTGCAGGGTTTACTATCTGGTCAATATCATCGGGGAAGGTGGCGGAAAGTATCTCTCGAGCTAAACCTTAAGAAAAGCCGAGAGCAAGTAAGAAAGTACCATGAGAAGTTTCAAACAGGTAGGCAATCGTTCGAAGCCTGAAACAAAGTGTGAAAGGGGTTCAAAGCAATCGGAATAAGTATTATGTCTGATGCCAGTATAGATCACTAGGCAGGTAGCCCGTGAGTTACATAAGAAGTCAAGCGCGAGGAATAACTTTGGAAACCGGGGGTGTACAGGAGAGTCAGGTTTCGATCCTGTGGAACTGTGGGTTATGGGCCCACCATGTGGTTTTTTTTATGAGAGCAGTGACATCTTGCACGGTCATGATAGCAAGGCATGTCAGGGAACACCCTGTCAGTTATGTCGGCAACACGTTGGTACCAAGGGCGAGGGACGAAGAGAACCATTTTCCTGCTCGTTCAAACGAGGCGGACCATTAGGCAAAGTTCTCGTCCATCGGTGGTTACCGAAATGTCACCAACAATAGTAATAGGGTCTTACTGACAGAGTTGTACAACTAGGTGTTTACATAAGCAGGAGAATATTACTGCTTAGATCATATAGATCACCAGAAAGGTTAAACCAAACAATGAAAAGGAAAAATATGATTATCAGATTAAACAGAAGAATGGAAAGGAAAATGTGTTTAAACACATATTTCAGGGGTATATCCTTCCCAAGGACAAGCAGCGTATCATATCCATGACAGGATAGAAAGTAGAAAACCATTTAGGTAAGGGGAGAGGAATTTCATGACATCACCCATACAGCGGTGTTTGGATAATTGAACAAGAAACATTTAGTATTGGGCTTCAAATGTTCTTGTTGAAAATCGGAGTACCATAGACATGCTTTGAGATAGCATTGACATGGTCAACAAGTGAAGATCAGAATTTGGAAACAAAAAGGATCCATCAGGATCAACTTATAGAATAAGTCTTACAATTTCCTCATGGAAGAATAGCTAACCTTGCTAAAAAGGAAAACTTATAACACTAGGTCCTGCGGCCAGGTGTGTTAGGCATGATGTCACTTTACCGGGTCATAAATAGGCCAATGTTACAACTCTTGGAAATATGTTCCAACCATCATATCTGACCGAGATTCAGATCTGATTGGTGTCAGGATACCTCAGACTCAGGATGTCTGAGAAGAAAAGTGCAACACAAATTGATGGGATGACATAGTAAGATTCTCGGGAAATGAACTATGAAAGCAAGTTCCGAAACAAGAGTGCATCATTAAACCAAGGAAAGGGTTAGGAGGTGGCTGATGGACTCAGCGACATTCCTCGAGATTTCCAAAAGGAGGGATTTCCACACTTATGTGAACAAGGAGATAACATTTGCCAGATCAAATGATAAAGTGAGGTATGCTCGAGGAAAACATACTCAATTAAACATTGGTTGAAAGGTGCACCCGAATATGGGCTTAGGTAGCATGATCAAGGTTAGAATGGTGATTCGATAACCAATACACAAGGAATGAACTATCGTTCATTAACTTACAAGTAATAGGGTTGCTGGAAGTTTTGAATTTTACACATCACAGTTCATTTGTGGGTACTTTGGTTAAAATCAACATGGGGACCAAGAACTGAATGTAGACGGCAAGATGTATTACTATCTCAAGAATTCTAAAGGTGGAGAAATTCTCACGACATTCTTGATATAAAATTTGGTAATACTCCAAAGTAAAGGGGAACAAATGCTGGATAGCAAGGATCTCAAGGTATAACACATAACACGAACAAGTTTGTGTTGGAGGGGGGGCAGTAAAGTGGCCGATGATAACACAAATCATCAAGGGAAAGGATGGTCTTCCTCATCATGAATTCAATCGATATTCCGGAAGGACTCAGAATGCTCATGATGATCACGACACATTTGTCGAGAGATTCCATGAAGATGCAATCACTCGGCGATGACATCAAGTCAAAGGAATGATGAAGCGAAAGGTTATTGGAACCCTGGGTACGACACAAACTCGGAATCAAGCTTGTTGTTCAAGGCGAAATGATATGACGAGGAAAGTCGGCGTAAGCTTAGCTCATCGTCAAAAATCGTGCTTCGGAAAGAAGGACCAGATAGCACAGTTATTGAATCGGAGTGCGGAATCGATTCGCTTATCGGTGTTCTCGAGTGACTAATAACTCAGAGCCCGTGGAAAATTGGAATCAGTGAGAATGTAGCACTTGATGAAAAACTCATAAGAAGTTATGCAGTTCCATGATAATCTCGAGATACCAGGGGGTAATACTCGACGACAAACCAAAATAGAGGTTGGACTGGGGTATTGCTCTGCAGAAGACAAGTGCCTAACTTGTACGAGAAATGGTGTTTAAAGGAGAACATGGTCGGAACCACGATTGCAAAAGGCCAGATCCCAGATATAAGATGAACTTATACCAAGGGAATAATTAATTTAAGAGAAGCTTTTAATGATAAGATCTACATCGTGTCCATGGGCATGAACACAAAGTTCAAGGTCGACTCCCACTTCTTCAATGCATAACCTTTCATTCACTTCTTGCGTTTGATGAAGTTGCAGTGTTGAAAATTTTTATCTGGTAAAATACCAGAAGAGTATGACTCATGAAAACTTTCGAGTTCACACGTATTAAGGAAGGCATAGGTTCAAGCCATCGGGGCTTCTTAGAACATACACCACGAACTTCGGAGTAAATAATACAAGCTCGAAAGTAGAGTATGGTTCACAAAGCAAAGGATACAATTTACCAAAGGCATCATGTATCCGAGGAAAAGCTCACCAGCTTATTTAATATGGAGGACATTGTCGGATAAAATCCGACAAAAGGGTCTGGTGGTCCCCAAGGGATCTGATGTGAGCATCAGTACTCAACTAGAGGAAGAACGAATGCAAGGAGATCAGACTATAGAAACAACTGACTAACTCAAAAGCTCAAATGCAAAGGAATTATGAATTCCAAGACTAGGGATCAGAAGCAATGCTCTGATTAGGGATGGATAAGTTGAATAGCCTTAGGGGTACAATCGATGACGATTTGATTGGTCGAGATCCAGCTCATGTTAAAGATGTCTGAGCCGGAAGGATGAATTCTAGGATCTGATTGAGGATTGCGAGCATTCGCAACATATTGAATCAATGGACTCAAAAAGATAATGACAAAGGGTGCCAATAAGATTTCGAGGTTTATGGGATTAATCATAATGCTAGTAAGCAAGAATTTCAAGAGCAACAGGCTCCTGAAGATTATCGGAAGATCGAATGATATTTTGAACACTTTTGTGAAATACTTGAATCAACTGGGGATGAGCGGATACTCGGTAAGTGCGAGGATTATCCGTAGGGGTATTCAGGTGACAAAGAACAGCAGGGTAGTAAGCTCAAGGGATTCTCGGAACAACAGAGAGAATTTCGGGGTATCTTGTACTAACAAGATCATCTGGGAAACATTGTATGAGTGGCGAGTATACGTGGTTATCCATAGGAGTTTATTGATGAAAGGGAATTGCAAAAGCGATGAACACAAGTTCTCGGGGTAACAGCGGAGAGTATCTTCAGGGTCTTCACGTGCAGCAGACGATCATCAGTAATAAAGGGGCTCTCCGGGTGAAAGTGATAACGAGATCCTAATGTTAGATTTAGCAAAATTCATTTAACCCGAATAGAAGAGATGTCAGAGTCCCAGAGTATAGGTTGAGGAATAAAAGATCCTACTACCACCCAATGGCGACGTGGGCCCGTAAGCCACACAGCCATGCTAGTAAAATAGTTTTCACTGACTAGACTCAACTTCGGCCAAGGAGTTGAAAAGGGGGATTCCTACAGGCAGTCGGCTCTGATACCAACTTGTGACGCCTCCGATTTGACCGTACACTAATTATGCACGCAAATGTGTACGATCAAGATCAGGGAGTCACGGGAAGATATCACAACACAACTCTAAAACAAAAATAAGTCATACAAGCATTATAATACAAACCAGGGGCCTCGAGGGCTCGAATACAAGTGCTCGATCATAGACGAGTCAGCGGAAGCAACAATATCTGAGTACAGACATAAGTTAAACAAGTTTGCCTTAAGAAGGCTAGCACAAACTGGGATACAGATCGAACGAGGCGCAGGCCTCCTGCCTGGGATCCTCCTAACTACTCCTGGTCGTCGTCAGCGGGCTGCACGTAGTAGTAGGCACCTCCAGTGTCGTAGGTGTCGTCGTCGATGGTGGCGTCTGGCTCCTGGACTCCAGCATCTGGTTGTGACCACCAGATAGAAAAGAAAAGGGGGAAAAGAGGGAGAGAAGCAACCGTGAGTACTCATCCAAAGTACTCGCAAGCAAGGAGCTACACTACATATGCATGGGTATATGTGTAAAGGGGCATATCAGTGGACTGAACTGCAGAATGCCAGAATAAAAGGGGGATAGCTAGTCCTGTCGAAGACTACGCTTCTGGCCATCTCCATCTTGCAGCATGTAGAAGAGAGTAGATTGAAGTCCTCCAAGTAGCATCGCATAGCATAATCCTACCCGGCGATCCCCTCCTCGTCGCCCTGTTAGAGAGCGGTCACCGGGTTGTATCTGGCCCTTGGAAGGGTGTATTTTATTCGGTATCCAGTTCTAGTTGTCATAAGGTCAAGGTACAACTCCGGGTCGTCCTTTTACCGAGGGACACGGCTATTCGAATAGATAAACTTCCCTGCAGGGGTGCACCACATAACCCAACACGCTCGATCCCATCTGGCCGGACACACTTTTCTGGGTCATGCCCGGCCTCGTAAGATCAACACGTCGCAGCCCCACCTAAGCACAACAGAGAGGTCAGCACGCCGGTCTAACCCTATGCGCGCAGGGGTCTGGGCCCATCGCCCTATGCACACCTGCACGTTGCGTACGCGGCCGGAAGCAGACCTAGCCTAGTGGCGTTCCAGTCTAATCCGGCGCGCGCCACTCAGTCGCTGACGTCACGAAGGCTTCGGCTGATACCACGACGCCGGGATACCCATAACTACTCCCGCGTAGATGGTTAGTGCGTATAGACCAAATGGCCAGACTCAGATCAAATACCAAGATCTCGTTAAGCGTGTTAAGTATCCGCGAACGCCGACCAGGGCCAGGCCCACCTCTCACCTAGGCGGTCTCAACCTGCCCTGTCGCTCCGCCACAAAGTAACAGTCGGGGGCCGTCAGGAACCCAGGCCCACCTCTACCGGGGTGGGGCCACCTGTCCTTTCAGCCCCCTCATCAGAATCACTTGCGGGTACTCCTTGAGCCGACCCGACTTTAATCACCACATGTGTCATGTATATAATGTATATAGTATATACCCATGATCACCTCCCGAAGTGATCACGGCCCAGTAGTATAGCATGGCAGACGGACAAGAGTGTAGGGCCACTGATGGAACACTAGCATCCTATACTAGGCAGTAGGATATCATGTAAGGGTAACAACAGTAGAAGCAAGGGCAGGCTATGCATCAGTATAGGATTAACGGAAAGCAGTAACATGCTACACTACTCTAATGCAAGCAATATAGAGAAGAATAGGCGATATTTGGTGATCAAGGGGGGGGGCTTGCCTGGTTGCTCTGGCAAGGAGGAGGGGTCGTCGACTCCGTAGTCGAACTGGGCAGCAGCAGTGTCGGTCTCGTAGTCTACCGGAGAGAAGAGGGGGAAGAAACAGTAAATACAATGCAAACATCAGCATGACGATGCGTGACATGACAATGAGCGGTGCTAGGTGTGTCCTAACGCGACAGTAGGTGGTACCGGCGAAGGGGGGGAACATCCGGGAAGTATTCCCGATGTTTCGCGTTTCGGACAGACGGACCGGAGGGGGAAAGTTGCGAGTTCGATAGGTTAGGGAGGTGGGGTGGACGAACGGACTGCGTATCCGGATTCGTCTCGTCGTTCTGAGCAACTTTCATGTAGAAAACATTTTCATCCGAGTTACGGTTTAAAAGATATGAATTTTCAAAGATTATTTGAATTTCTGGAATTATTTGAATTTAGCAAAAATGAATTATGACGTCAGCATGAGGTAACGCTGATGTCAGCAGGTCAACAGGTCGGCTGACCAGTCAAACCAGACAGGTGGGTCCAGTGGGACCCACATGTCAGCCTCTGTTAGTCTAACAGTAATTTAAACTAAACTAACAGTCTAATTAGAGGGGTGGGCCCCATATGTCAGTGAGTGTTTAATCTAACAAATTAATTTTATTTACAAAAACAATTGTTAGACTAATTAACAGAGGGGGGGCCTGCATGTCAGTGGCTGGGGGCCACCCAGTCAGCACGTTGACCGCGGTCAACAAGTCAAGGGGGGCCCTGGGTCCACCAGTCAGTGGCCCAGGCGGTGCCACGCGGGTGCCACGTCGGTGACGTCGCCGGAATCACGCCGGCGACCATTCCAGCGGCGGAGGTTCGCCGGAGTTGCTCGGATTTCCAGCACGGTGCACCATTCCGCGCGTTTTCGGTGGCGTTCGAACGAGTAGATCGTCCCGCGTCGATCTAGAGCGATCCCCGGAGCGGGGGTGGCCGGATGGAGCTCAACGGCGACCGCGGGCGGCGCCGGACTACGGGCATCTCCGAAGACCACGCTACGGGCTGCGTTCTAGCTAACAAACGACGCTAGCGGGCTCTACGGACCTCCGGCAACTCGACGGAGGCCATGGCTTGGCTCGGAGATGGACGGGGTGAGCACAACGAGCTCGCGGACGAGGCCGCATGCGGCAATGGCGACGGCGGCACCGCGAGCCATCTACGGTGTATGAGGAGGAACCAGAGGAAGGAGGAAGGGCGGAGGCTTACGGCGCGGTACACGGAGGCCCTCGAGTGAACGGGAGCGCAGAGGGGAGGCGGGATGAATCGCGGCGGGCGGCGGCGAGCGAGGTTGGGGAAAGGCTTGACCCGGCCGCTGCAGGGCACCCCAGCTCGTCCTGAAGCGCGGGGTCGACGAGGACGACGTAGAGGGAGCTCGGGGACTCGGCGGCTCGACGAACGGTGGTCGGTGGCTGCGGGAACGACGGCGGCACATCGGCGATGGCGCTCGGGTGAGGCGGGTGAGCGAGACAGAGGGGGGGAGCGTGTGGATCTGGGAGGCGCAGAGGCGGGCGAGAGGGGGGCAAGTGGGAGAGATGGGTGGAGGCCAAGGCGACGGGGCGGCCTTATCCCCTCCCGGCGTCGGCGCCGACGAGGTGGTCGGGCGGGGACGGGCCCCTGTTGCTTCCCCGGTCGGGGGAACAGGGGGGGAGGCGACCCAGGGAGGGGCTGTGGGCTGGTAGTTGGCCAGCTGGGCCAGGTGGGCCTGTGAGCTGGGCCGCCTGGTCCAGTGAGGGGGGGTTCCTTTTCTTTTCTTTTCTTTTCTTTATTTTTTTTGTTTGCAAAAAATGTTTAGCACCTAAATGGTATTTATAAAATATGGGAGCTAGCTTATAAGTTGCAGTGCATCAGACCCTTGCACCAAAAACTAGTTTGGGTGAAATACTAATTCATATTGAATTTAGATTATTTAAAAGGTTATTAAATGTTGTTGCTCCAAAGTTTGAGGTTGTTAGGGTCACTTAACTAATCCATTTAAGTTTAGTTACAATTTTATAATTGCTTCAGAATTAATTGTCATTTAATGAACATTTTAGTTTTCAATTTTGACAACTTTTTATTTTCTACTTTAAATTTAATTGAAGTTTGAGTTAGGAGTTTGAAAGGAAATGTGATTCCAATGTGATCAAGCCCTGCTTAGCAACATGATTAGCTTAATCACAGAGAGCTACTGTAGCATGATTCTCGGGGTGTTACAAATCTCCTCCACTACAAGAAATCTCGTCCCGAGATTTAGGAGCGGGAGCAAGGGGGAAGGGATTTGGTTACGAAATTCTAATGGGTCTTCTCGGTGTTGGTTGCTCTTCTCGAAGAGGTCTATCCACTACGTTGATGTCTTCATTTCTCTGCTTCAGGTCGTTATGATAAAGTTGTCGTCCTTTCTTCGGGAACTACATCGTACTTACGACAGAGTAAGGGGGTATTCTGGAAGAACGGACTTCTGCAGGGTTTACTATCTGGTCAATATCATCGGGGAAGGTGGCGGAAAGTATCTCTCGAGCTAAACCTTAAGAAAAGCCGAGAGCAAGTAAGAAAGTACCATGAGAAGTTTCAAACAGGTAGGCAATCGTTCGAAGCCTGAAACAAAGTGTGAAAGGGGTTCAAAGCAATCGGAATAAGTATTATGTCTGATGCCAGTATAGATCACTAGGCAGGTAGCCCGTGAGTTACATAAGAAGTCAAGCGCGAGGAATAACTTTGGAAACCGGGGGTGTACAGGAGAGTCAGGTTTCGATCCTGTGGAACTGTGGGTTATGGGCCCACCATGTGGTTTTTTTTATGAGAGCAGTGACATCTTGCACGGTCATGATAGCAAGGCATGTCAGGGAACACCCTGTCAGTTATGTCGGCAACACGTTGGTACCAAGGGCGAGGGACGAAGAGAACCATTTTCCTGCTCGTTCAAACGAGGCGGACCATTAGGCAAAGTTCTCGTCCATCGGTGGTTACCGAAATGTCACCAACAATAGTAACAGGACTCCCATGAACCTCTCAAAGGGGAACATATTGTGTAGAAATACGGGCCCAGAATGACAATCTCGTCGACTAGATTAACTAGGACGTGCGTCATGATATTGAAGAAGGATGATGGGAACACCAGCTCGAAACTGACAAGACATTGCGCCACATCACTCCTTAGCCTTGGTATGATTTCTGGATCGATCACCTTCTGAGAGATTGCATTGAGGAATGCACATAGCTTCACAATGGCTAATCGTACGTTTTCCGGTAGAAGCCCCCTCAATGCAACGAAAGCAGTTGCGTCATAATCATGTGGCAGTCATGAGACTTTAGGCTCTGAAACTTTTTCTCTGGAATATTTATTATTCCCTTTATATTCGACGAGAAGTCAGTCGGGACCTTCATACTGAGCAGGCATTCAAAAAAGATTTCCTTCTCTTCTTTGGTAAGAGCGTAGCTGGCAGGACCTTCATACTGCTTTGGAGGCATGCCGTCTTTTTCGTGCAAACGTTGCAGGTTGATGACCCACAAGTATAGGGGATCTATGTAGTCCTTTCGGTAAGTAAGAGTGTCGAACCCAACGAGGAGCAGAAGGAAATGATAAGCGATTTTCAGCAAGGTATTCTCTGCAAGCACTGAAATAATAGGTAACAAATAGTTTTGTGATAGGATAATTTGTAACGAGCAACAAGTAACAAAAGTAAATAAAGTGCAACAAGGTGGCCCAATCCTTTTTGTAGCAAAGGACAAGCCTAGACAAACTCTTATATAGAGAAAAGCGCTCCCGAGGACACATGGGAATTATCATCAAGCTAGTTTTCATCACGTTCATATGATTCGCGTTCGGTACTTTGATAATTTGATATGTGGGTGGACCGGTGCTTGGGTGCTGCCCTTGCTTGGACAAGCATCCCACTTATGATTAACCTCTATTGCAAGCATCCGCAACTACAACAAAAGTATTAAGGTAAACCTAACCATAGCATGAAACATATGGATCCAAATCAGCCCCTTACGAAGCAACGCATAAACTAGGGTTTAAGCTTCTGTCACTCTAGCAACCCATCATCTACTTATTACTTCCCAATGCCTTCCTCTAGGCCCAAATAATGGTGAAGTGTTATGTAGTCGACGTTCACATAACACCACTAGAGGATAGACAACATACATCTCATCAAAATATCGAACGAATACCAAATTCACATGACTACTAATAGCAAGACTTCTCCCATGTCCTCAGGAACAAACGCAACTACTCACAAAGCATATTCATGTTCATAATTAGAGGAGTATTAATATGCATATAGGATCTGAACATATGATCTTCCACCAAATAAACCAACTAGCATCAACTACAAAGAGTAATCAACACTACTAGCAACCTACAGGTACCAATCCCAGACTTGGAGACAAGAATTGGATACAAGAGATGAACTAGGGTTTGAGAGGAGATGGTGCTGGTGAAGATGTTGATGGAGATTGCCCTCTCCCTATGAGAGGAGCGTTGGTGATGATGATGGCGATGATTTCCCCCTCCCGGAGGGAAGTGTCCCCGGCAGAACAGCTCTGCTAGAGCCCTAGATTGGTTCCGCCAAGGTTCTGCCTCGTGGCGGCGGAGTCTCGTCCCGAAAGCTTGTTTATGATTTTTCTTCGGACGAAAGACTTCATATAGTAGAAGATGGGCACCGGAGGGCCAACAGGGGGCCCACAAGGCAGGGGGCGCGCCCAGGGGGTAGGACGCGCCCCCCACCCTCGTGGACAGGTGGAGGCCCCCCTGACGTATTTCTTCCACTCAGTATTTTTTATTATTTCCAAAAATAACTTTCGTGGAGTTTCAGGACTTTTGGAGTTGTGCAGAATAGGTCTCTAATATTTGCTCCTTTTCCAGCCCAGAATTCCGGCTGCCGGCATTCTCCCTCCTTATGTAAACCTTGTGAAATAAGAGAGAATAGGCATAAGTATTGTGACATAATGTGTAATAACAACCCATAATGCAATAAATATCGATATAAAAGCATGATGCAAAATGGACGTATCACAGGTCCTCCCGTGCCTCAGGTGTATCTTTTGTCTTCCCATACACGTCCAAGAAGCCTAACAGGTTCACGCAAAGGTTCTTCGTCACGTGCATCACGTCGATTGAAGAGCGTACCTCTAACTCTTTCCAGTAGGGTAGGTCCCAAAATATTGATTTCTTCTTCCACATGGGTGCGCGTCCCTCAGCGTCATTCGGAACAGCTAGTCCGCCGGGACCCTTTCCAAATATTACGTGTAAATTAGAGACCATAGCAAGTACGTGATCACCGGTACGCATGGCGGGCTTCTTCCGGTGATCTGCCTCGCCTTTGAAATGCTTGCCTTTCTTTCGACATTGATGGTTGGTCGGGAGAAATCGACGATGGCCTGGGTACACATTCTTCCTGCATCTGTCCAGGTATATACTTTCGGTGTCAGCTAAACAGTGCGTGCATGCGTGGTATCCCTTGTTTGTCTGTCCTGAAAGGTTACTGAGAGTGGGCCAATCATTGATGGTCACGAACAGCAACGCCTTTAGGTCAAATTCTTCCCCCATGTGCTCATCCCACGCACGTACACCTGTTCCATTCCACAGCTGTAAGAGTTCTTCAACTAATGGCCTTAGGTACACATCAATGTCGTTGCCGGGTTGCTTAGGGCCTTGGATGAGAATTGGCATCATAATGAACTTCCGCTTCATGCACATCCAAGGAGGAAGGTTATACATACATAGAGTCACGGGGCAGGTGCTGTGATTGCTGCTCTGCTCCCCGAAAGGATTAATGCCATCCGCGCTTAAACCAAACCATACGTTCCTTGGGTTAGCTGCAAACTCAGTCCAGTACTTTCTCTCGATTTTTCTCCACTGCGACCCGTTAGCGGGTGCTCTCAACTTCCCGTCTTTCTTACGGTCCTCACTGTGCCATCGCATCAACTTGGCATGCTCTTCGTTTATGAACAGACGTTTCAACCGTGGTATTATAGGAGCATACCACATCACCTTCGCAGGAACCCTCTTCCTGGGGGGCTCGCCGTCAACATCACCAGGGTCATCTCGTCTGATCTTATACCGCAATGCACCGCATACCGGGCATGCGTTCAGATCCTTATACGCACCGCGGTAGAGGATGCAGTCATTAGGGCATGCATGTATCTTCTGCACCTCCAATCCTAGAGGGCATACGACCTTCTTTGCTGCGTATGTACTGTCGGGCAATTCGTTATCCTTTGGAAGCTTCTTCTTCAATATTTTCAATAGCTTCTCAAATCCTTTGTCAGGCACAACATTCTCTGCCTTCCACTGCGGCAATTCCAGTACGGTACCGAGCTTTGTATTTCCATCTTCGCAATTGGGGTACAACCCTTTTTTGTGATCCTCTAACATGCGATCGAACTTCAGCTTCTCCTTTTGACTTTCACACTTTTCCCTTGCATCAACAATGACCCGGCGGAGATCATCATCGGGCACATCGTCTGGTTCCTCTGGATCTTCAGCTTCCCCCATTGCAGCATCACCGTATTCAGGGGGCACATAGTTGTCATCGTCCTCTTCTTCTTCACTGTCTTCCATCATAACCCCTATTTCTCCGTGCTTCGTCCAAACATTATAGTGTGGCATGAAACCCTTATAAAGCAGGTGGGTGTGAAGGATTTTCTTGTCAGAGTAAGACCTCGTATTCCCACAATTAGGGCATGGACAACACATAAAACCATTCTGCTTGTTTGCCTCAGCCACTTCGAGAAAATTATGCACGCCCTTAATGTACTCAGAGGTGTGTCTGTCACCGTACATCCATTGCCGGTTCATCTGCGTGCATTATATATAATTATGTGTGTCAAAAGTAAGAAAATTAGACAAGTATCTATCTAAAGTAAGATTTTTTTCTTTCAGAAAGAAGATAAGAACAAGAGGCTCACCACGGTGGTGCCGGCGACGAGATCGGCGCGGGCGATCGACGGCGGTGAAGACGAGGACGGGGCGTGATGGACCGCTAAACCTAGACAAATCTCGGAAAAAATGGAGCTCGGAGGTCGAGCTTCGAGAGGAGAAAGCTTAACTAGTGTGGCTCGGGCATTTCATCGAACACCTCACATGCATAAGAGGTGAGCTAGAGCACCCAAATGCCCTTCCTCGCCGGCTAGCAAAAAACAGAGCACTGTGGAGTGCTCTGCTCGCCGGCGATGGGGTATATATAGGCAACTCATTTGTCCCGGTTCGTGGCTGGAACCGGGACTAAAGGCCATCCTTACCAATGGTTGTGGGCCAGGAGCGAGGCCCATTGGTCGCGGTTCGTGCCAAGAACCGGGACAAATGGGCCCAGACGAACCGGGAGCAATGCCCACGAGGCCCCGACCGGCCCCCTGGGCTCACGAACCGGGACAAATGCGTCCATTGGTCCCGGTTCGTGGCAGAACCGGGACTAATGGGCTGGCCAGGCCCGAACGAAAGCCCCTTTTTCTACTAGTGGTGGCATCGGCTCGATTCAAAAGAGGTGGTTGTTCATCCAACAAGAGTGCAACAAGTATTGCGCCGCATTTGAGAGCGTTGAAGCACGGCCCGTGAGTGGTCTCGGTGTTGGGGACATGGTATGCTCTCCTCTTCCTGGTCCTTTCCTTGCTACGGCCATGAGACTTCGGCCTTGTATATGTTTGCATGTTCAATTGTTGTTGATCATGTGGTGTAGGCATTTCAATCTTTGGAGGCATTCAAGGCCCGACACAATGACAAGCCATTCACTCTTACGCATTGTTGGACGATTATCAACAGTTGCCCTAAGTTCAAGGACCAATACCATGAACTTCAAAGGAAGAGAGGCTTGAAGACAGCCAAGTTCGCCGGAGGTGGAGATGGCGAGGCGTTGAAGAGGCCGAGGGGCAAGACCAACTCCAAGGTTGACGACATACATGATGCATCATCCATGGCATTGCATGACACTTTGCATGGCATGATGTCCCAAAAGGATGTGAGGGACGAGAAGAAGCGGCAAAGCAAGGACGAGCAAATGAAGCAATACCTAGACCTTCAAAGAAAGAAGCTTGAGATGGAGGAGGCGGCCAAGAGGAGGAAGATCGACATGGAGGAGGAGGCCCGACAAAGGCAGCTCGACATGGAGGAGGCGGCCCGGCAAAGGCAGCTCGACATCGAGGCCGACAACGTCAATGCCAGGCAGAGGCAGCTCGACATCGAGGCCACCAATGCCGCCACCAGAGCGAAGGAGGTGGCCCTGGCGATCATGAGCGTGGACTTGTCGAAGATGAGCGAGAAGACGAGGGCCTGGTTCGAGGCCAGGCAGAAGGAGATGCTCGACGCCGAAGGCCTGAACTAGGTCGTCCGATCGGCCGTGGCCGTTCTTTTTGGAGGCTGGCATGGGTGCCGCCCGCCCGCTGGGCCGCTGGCTGTGTGCCGGCGAGAAAACCATTCATTTTGGAGGCCGACTGTGTTGCCGGCCGCTGGCTGTGTTGCCGGCGAGGACAACTATTCATTTTGGAGGCTGGCTGTGTTGCCGGCCGCCGGCTGATGCCGGCGATGGACGTGTAGACCGCTGGCTCTGGTGCCGGCGTGATGAACCAGGGCCGCTGGCCTTATGAACTAGGGCTTGACATTTGAAATGTTGCTTTTGGTTTTTTAAATAGACGCGGACAGGATGGGGCAAATGGATGCGTCTGCGCGCTGGGTGCACGGCCACCGTATCCCATGACCCAAACGGACAGAATCCGGACAAAACGAACATCCGTTTGAGATCGCACGATGGAGTTGGCCTAAACCGCACGTCCAAACATGCAGTACAGACCGTACAAAGAAAAAAAAACAATCGCGGAGCCGGCCAGGTGATTCCTCTGGAGAATTCTCTCTCCAGGAAATCCCAGAGCGCAGAGTTCCATCTGTTCCTCCGGCGTCCAGGACTACTATTTGCCTGCCGTTCATCGCATCCACTGCATTAGCGAACAATCCACTTAACGTTACGCCATTTTAATACTTGGAAGAAAAAACAAGTTTTCCCCTCAAAATAATAGTAATAATGAAGAAACAAGTTAACGTCACGCCACGCATGCAAGCCCGCTCACCAACCCCGCGTCCTCATCCTCGCACCATGCGGGCGTGGGTAGTGCGTACGTACACGCGTTTTTTTAGGGTACGTACACACGTATTTACTTCCTCCGTTCCATAATATAAGAGCGCTTTTTATTATTATGGGACGGAGGAAGTAGTTACCGACTCGTTCAACCACGGCAGGAGTCGCAGATTTACTACTAATGTGATGTGCATAGACAGAGTCACACCACACAACCAACGGCTCAAACGCATCAAGTTCCTAAGCCTAAACATCAGGTGCATTGCAATTAGTTTGTAGTTGGGGTGCATTGCAATTGCTGCATGTAAATTAAAAATCTCAGGAGCAGCTCCTCCTCCAAAACAAATCTAGGGTTCGTGCCTCTCGCCGGTGCCGCCGCAAGTCTGCCTCGTCTCCAGTGGCCTTAGGGCCATGGGGGCGCGGTGGATCTTGGCAAGGGCCGGTGGGAGGGCTTCGTTATTAGTTGTTCATTCGAGTTTTGTTAGGGTTTGTGTCCTGCTCAGGAAGACGAGACAGCGGCGGCTCCCTGAAGATGAAATAAAGGTCTCCCCGCCTAGCCCCCGTTTCAATGGTGCGTCTAGCATCGTTGGTGGGCGTGTGGAGGTGTGTCTCCGGCGGATCTATCCTCGATGGATTTGCTCGGATCTGGTTGTTATTCGTCTATGTTCGTGTGTCTTCGGGTTGGATCCCTTCGATCTACGTTATTCTTCATTGGCGGCGGTTGTTGTTCTGGTGCGCTGGTCCTATGGGGCCTTAGCATGACGACTTCCCGACTGTCTACTACAACAAGTTGTGCCCTACTCCGACGAGGGAGGGGCGATGACGGCAGCGCGCCTTCGGCTCGCTTCAGTGCTTGTAGTCATCGCTAGATGGTCTACGGATCTGGATGTAATTTTTATTATTTCTGGTGTTCGTTGTACTGCCATGATTGAAGATGAATAGATCGAAAGCTTTCTCGCAAAAAAAAAACATCTTAATATGATTGTCAATTGATATGTTTAGCCGACTAAGTAGTAATAGTCGCATTTTTACAAGGCCCACTTCAAGGGCTCATTTGATTCAAAGGTTTTTCATCGGAATTTGGGATGATTATAATCCTTAGGATTTTTCTTGTGTTGGTTGTTTGATTCATAAGATTGAATCCTACAGAAATTTTTTCCTAAGAATTTTTTTGAACCACTTCCCATAGAGTTTCTAGCATGCACTCGAATCCTATTTAAAGAATCCTTTGTTTTTTCTACAATGAAATCAAACAACCCAAAGTCATGTAGGATTGAAATGCCATGACATTTCTATTCTCGTGTTTTTAGAATCCCACGAATCAAAGAGGCCCTAAGTCTGTTAAACACCCTCAGTAGAATTGCCACTGCACACAAACATCCATTCATATGGATCCCAAGAGTTGTATTCTTCTCATTCTATACTCCCATGACCTAAGCGATCAGGGCGATTGTTGATCCAACCAATCAGGACCGCATGCCCACTTTGACTTCGTTTGTCGCCCCCGTGACGGGAGAGGGCGGGAACCCATGGCTTCACTCTGATGGTGGTAGGGCTAGAAATAAAGTTAGGTGTTTTGTCTTCAAACAACGGTGATGAGACGATGATACGTCGCCGTTGACATGGAATAACGTATTCCCCGCCCGTTCCACGTTCCGATGATGCTTTTTCGCATCGTCGGGAGGTGCGTGAGGATGATGTGTCCTCCGATCTGATTCTTCGGTCTAGATTTTTCGTTTGCGGGGTTGTCTTGGTGGCGACGTCCTACGGGGCGGACAACGTGGTTGTGCGTCTAAGTCCTCCGGCTCCAAGTTCAATCGATGAAGGTTGGCTTAGCCTTCGCCTCGTCAAGGAACGTGTGAGACTTGTGTTTGTTGACTCCATTTGGTCGGAACCGAAGAGTTATACGGACCCTCTTCAAGTCTTCGACATTGTCTTCTACAGGACTTGCTATGCAGAGTTGCAAACCACGGCCGTCGACGTCTTCTGGTCTACATCGACGATTTATTGGCCGTCATTTCTACAAGCTCCTGGGTTTAAAAGTTTGCTTTGCTGAGGCGGGGCGACAACGAGATTTGCTCACGACGCGCCGTCACATGTATTTTTTTTACATAAGATTTTTTAAGGACGTCGGATTTTTAGGCATGACAAATCTGACATTTTTCATGGCTACTTATATTGGCGCGATGATGGTAAAATTTAGTTTGTAAGCATCGCAATTTCCTGACAGAAAATGAGCCGAGACGGATTTACCATGCTCGCTAACTAACTTGCAATCCTGAGCAAACATAATTTGCCATAAAAAACGTTGGGTTTGCCATCCTAAAAGTCTGACGTGTGCTGGATATTCGGGTAAATAAAAGCACCCACCCATGCTAGCAGCGGACCAGCGGTAATTAGCGGAGAGAGTGTGTAAAAACGCAAAGCCAGCCGTGGTGTGCTGGAGAGGAGACGAGGAGAGAAGGGCCGGCCGGGGCCGGGGCCGGGGTTGGCGGGCAGCACTATGCCGGGGACGGAAGGGGGAAGAGGCCCCACCGGTGAACCACCCTACCTCTCCTCCTCCCTCCCCCTCCATTATTCTATTGCTGTTTTTTAATCTCTTCTCACCGTCGTCCGGTGGAGCAAATGGAAATGGACAAGCAGAGTCGCCTTAGAAATCTCGCAACCTGATTAACGCGCTCGGCTCGGCTCGGATCTTTTTCTTTTTGTGCAGTTCCGCCGGCTCCCTAATTAAGATTCCCCTTTCTCTCCCCCTCCTCCTCCTCTCTCTCCTCCACCTCCCCGCGGCGCGGCGCGGCGCAATGATTTCCGGCCCCCTGCTGCTCCGGTACCGGCCGGGAGTACACTAGCCAGCAGGAGAGCAGGAGGCGGAGCTCCCACCAAATCTGCTCCGCGTCACCTGCCGTGCGCCCGTGCCGCTCCTAGGCGGCCGTATCGACAGGAGGATCGATTTCGGCCTCGGCCGGGGGTCGTCGGCGCGGCGCGGCGGGATGTTCAAGCTCCACCGCCACCGCTCCTCGGACCGGAGCGTCGGCGAGCGCTTCGAGTTCAGGTTCTCCAGCTTCCGCGCCGTCATGGTAAGCCCGTCCGTCACCCGCCCAGATTCCCCACCTTCCCACCCTAGCTTACCGTTACTAGTACCTGCGCCCGCTGTCGATTCGAGCGGCGGCGGCGGCGGCGGCATTGGGGAGATCGCGCGCGCGTTCCGGAACCACCAATCGCGTTGCTCCTCTGCTTGATCTATCTACGAGTAGTAGTTTGCTAGAGCAAGCCGCACTCACTGCACACACGCCCGCTCGCTGTAGGCGCATAGCTGGAGATTTCATTTCATTCCTACCTGGCTGTGCCCTAACCTACCCACTACTACTACTACTGCACTAGTAGTAACCTGTGTTTAATGGCTACTGCGTGATCTGGCCATTATGATGATCCCACGATCCAAACCTACCTGTGTGGGTGTGTTACATTTGGAATTGGACCACCATGTCACAGATCAAACCAGCGGTGCATGGGCAATTCCTACTGCCAGCCAATTGCCTCTTTCTAGTCTACTAGAAGAAAAAAAAAACATGGTAGTATTCTCCTTTCTGGTTGGTGTTTCACAGTTATTCTGAAAATCTCCTATTAATAGATAGGTTACTGCGGTGTGGTGTTCCATTTCTCCAACGGCAGGTTTCTGGAAGAAATGCCAGTGACCCCGTCTTACGATTCTTATTTCTGTCAGAAATAGCATTCAAACAACATCCTTATACTCCACAACGGGGGAATGCATCGAACCTGTGAAAATCTGCGATAACAACGACTCTCTCTACTTCTTCTTATTGTTTAGTTGCTCAGGGTTTCAGGCGTGTTTCACGCTACATGTATTTACTGGTTTTCCAATGACTGATTGATTTGACTTGTATTCTACAGGTCCCTGCAGTATCGGACAGGATGTTCCTTTCGATAGTCTCTGTGGATACCGGGAAAACCATCGCCAAATCCAGTAAAGCGGCTGCCCGCAGTGGAATCTGCCAATGGCCCGATTCCATATCGGAACCGATATGGTTTTCTCGAGACGCAGTGTCAAAAGAGTTCGATGAGTGCCAATACAAGATTGTTGTTTCTGTGGTATGTATGGGTATTCATAGCATACTACTGTGTTCTATCTAGCCACCTTTGTTTTTCAATCTCACCGATATGGATGTATGGATATCTGTGGACTAGTATTTGTTTTGCTGAACAATTCAATCCCATGTTGCAGGGATCAATAAGAACTGGTATTCTTGGCGAAATTTTCCTAAACCTGTCCAACTTTCTGAATTTGGCGGACCCAACTGCCATCTCTATGCCGTTGAAGAGATGCAACTCTGGAACAGTTTTGCAGGTAAGCGAGTTCTATGCAACCGCTTCCTTTTTAAAGATTTTTCGGGTGCTCGTGTATATGATCCTGTAACCTGAAAATGGTGCCAACTCACTCAACTCTCAGTGTTTATGCTTTTCCATTTATTCTGCTTATGGTGACATTGGTTGCTTCTCGTTTGCAGCTTAAGGTTCAATCTCTTGGCACAAAGCCTAAGTTGGGGTAACTAATTCAACTTGACTTTTTCTCTTTTCCTATTTCCCATTTATAGCTCCAATGTGTACACTTCACACTGAAGACCCTGCAATCTCTTTATATTGCTCTCCCATTGTTTTTGCTGTCTGCAAGTCTTGATACTCTATTATAACCTTGGCATATCTATACAGTGGTGTGAGATCTTCAAGGGACATGCCTCCTCGTATCAGTGACCATTGTCTAATAAATGACGACATGGATAACAAATCAGATGGCTCTGATAATACGGCCAACAGGAGTGTCCGTTCTGCGTCAGGAACTCCTTTAGGGGGCACTTATCAAGATGAACCTGGAAACAGGGTATGCTGATATTCAGAACAATTTTCTCCATCCTAAGTTTATTTTTTCAGAACAGTGTTTCCTTTAACAAGCGTGCAATGCATGCTTTGATTTATGTTTCTACTAATCTATTTGCATCTTTTGAATTTTATTTTAGTAACCAATAACTTGATTCTTGATCATTTAGACACATCTTCCCAGCACTGATGATACCACTCTTCAGGAAACTCGAGCTAGCTTGTCATTTGACTGTTTCTGGTGCCTATAGATATCGAGAAATTTGTCTCTTATTGTCAGTTAAACTGGTTAAATATCACAAGAATATTCGATTACAGATCTAGGTTCTTCTCTTTTCCATGCTTTTGTTCCATGCTTTAAATATCACAAGAAATTTATATACACATCTCTAGGATAGTTGTAAGTAAACACCCCATGTTCCAACAGCAGTTACATACTCTGAAATGAAATGAAAGAAAATTCCAATCCATTAATATTTCTATTTTCTGCAGCTAATAGCAGACTTCAAAGTGTTCATTTGCCTTTGATCATCACATTATGCCTTAAGTTTAGTTTTAATCTTCCTAGCATTTTTTATTGTACTCATTTGGCTTGCATCAAGCTGTGGCTCCATGTGTATATAATTTTTTTTTTAAATTCACAATCATGAATTCTTTTATGTAATGCCCTGTCAGAGTTTATGTGTAAATGCTGGTTTGTTGTCTCCTTTTTTCCCTTCAGGAAATGAGTTTCTCAGCATCAGGGTCTCACCGGAGTTCCAATTCTGGAGATAGTACCCAAGATAGAACAAATTTGTCTCCGATAGACAACACTAATGGTGGATTGTATGTCGGAAGGCAGGATTCAGGTAGTTCCTATGTCAGCGCTGGCCGTGGTGATGAAGGATTGAGATCAAACAATTCATCTTTCAGTTCCCGGGCTTCAGGTCCAAACATGCTGCAAGGAAATACTCCCAAATCCTTTTCAAATGGGATTGCTCAGTCATCATTGGGGACAACTGATTCATCTAAAGATCTTCTTGAAGCTGCTGAAGAAACAATTGAAGAACTCCGTGATGAGGCAAAAATGTGGGAACGACATTCTCGCAAATTGAAGGCTGATCTAGAGGCGCTGAAGAGGGAATGTTCTGAGAAATCAAAGCAACAGACTGAGCTAGCACTTGAACTGTCTGCTGCACATGCTGAGCGGGATTCTTACAGGCACGAAATTGAAGAATTGAAGTCATCACGGCAAGAGTCATCTCGGCAAGAGTCGTTTCGGCCAGAGTTAAGCAGACGGCAAATAAAATCTGTAACCCCCAAACGTGGGGACTGGATCAACATGGAGAAGGAAGTAGAAGACGAGATGAAGTTTCTGAAAGAATCAAATGCAAGCTTACAGGTACAGCTGAAGAGCACTCAAGAGGCAAATATAGAGCTTGTTTCTATTCTTCAGGAACTGGAAGAGACCATAGAAGAACAAAGAGCGGAGATATCTAAAATTTCTGAGGCCAAGGATGTCACTAATACAGATGTATTGAAGAATGGGTTGTTAGTCAAAGAAGAGACAGAATGGGCTAGGAAACTGTCAATGAAAGAAGATGAAATCAATACTTTGAGGCAGAAACTAGATCGCCTTCTCAGTATTGAAAATGCAGGTGCCGCAGGTTCTGATACCGTTTATCTTGAATTGGAGAAAGAAAATGAAACTCTAAGGGTAAAAATACAAGAACTTGAGAAAGATTGTTCTGAACTAACAGATGAAAATCTGGAGCTTATATATAAGCTGAAAGAAAGCGGTGTGGGAAAAGGGCAGGATTCTCATGTTTCAAACAACAGTGAATTGCAAATTGAAAAGCTTACATCACAAATATATCAACTGGAAGAGGAACTTAGAGACAAGGAAATGATGCATGACGGCAGTTTTACCGAGTCATCAGTGTCTAATGCCAAAGAGTTACAGAGGAAGTGTGCTGACCTTGAGCTGAAGCTGCTACGTTTTAGGTCTCAAGGCTTTGAGCTAGAAGAGAAGTTCCGAAAAAGCCAAGAAGAACTAGAACAAAAAAATCTTGAGTTATCTAAGCTGAGAGAGGAGCTTGAAGGCTTGGAAGGTGGTGAAACTGGTGGTGCGAGAGGATACCAATTTAGAGAAGATCTAGAGGATAATGAATCTGAGACAGATATACTGAAGACCAGAGTCCAGCTACAACAGCAGGAAAATGATGACTTGCGGCGCTCCAAAGTCGAAACGGAAAATTTGATGTCTGAAATTCAGGCAGAGAAGAGTCTGTTAGAGGAACGCTTGGCAGCATCAGTTAAAGAAAGTAGCATCACTTCCAAATGCTTGGATGAATTGCAACAAGACATTTTGGTGCTTTCTAGCAGCATAGATTCCCATGTGTCTGCTAATAAGGTTCTTGAAAGAAAGATAAATGAACTCGAGAGCTGCAAAGCAGAACTAGAGTTACATATATCAGAGCTTGAACAGGAAAATATAGAGTTGTCAGAACGCATATCTGGACTGGAAGCCCAATTATCTTACATTACAAATGAGAAGGAGTCAAGTGAGCTGCAGATGCACGACTCAAAATCCCTTGTCATCAGTCTCAAAGATAAAGTAGAGCGACAACAAGTGGAGATGGATACTCAAAGGGTTGAGTTTAAACAAAAACAGCAAGAAACACAAAGAAAACTGTCGGAAGCACAGGACGATTCAGAAGTTCTGAGAAGATCTAATTCTAATCTGCAATCTACAGTTGAGAACCTTATTGAAGAGTGCAGTTCCCTTCAAAATCTGACTGCAGATCTCAAGAGGCAGAAGTTGGAATTGCATGGCCGTTTTATGCAACAAGAGCAGGAATTGGATAACTCGAAAAAAAGGATCCTTGATTTTTGTAAAACAGTGGAGTTCCTAGAATCAAAGCTTTCTTCTCTTCAGAAGGACATATCTTGCAAAGAGCAATCATTGCTGTCAGAACTGGAGAGTATATTCCAGGAGCACACAGAGCAAGAAGAAAAGATAAATCGTGCTCATTTCATGTTAAATAAGATCGAGAAAGAAAAGACTCTTGAAGTAGAGAATCTTGAGAGGGAGGTCGTGAGCCTCACTGCACAGGTCTCCTCCACACACGAGGAGAGAGAAAATGCCACAGTAGATGCCATTAGGGAGGTCTCTGTCCTGCGAGCTGAAAAGGCCAAACTTGAGGCTAATTTCGAAAATGTCAGTGCACAGTTGAGACATTATGAGTCTCAACTTGAGGACCTTCGCAAGGAGTCTAAAACCAAGATTAAAGGTTTGGTTGATTCCCTTAATGCATCCAAACAGAGCGAGGAAATGTTGACAGCAGATGCTGAACATATGAAGAAGTTGATGGAGGCTGCTAAATCCAATGAAGATGAGTTACGGAAGTCTTCTGGTGAACTAGAGTTAAAGCTTAAAGCCAGTGACTATGAGAGACAGCAAATGATGGAAGAAATATCTGACCTGAAACTTCAGGTCCAGAAAATAACAAGTCTTCAAGATGAAGTTTCCAAACTTAGAAGCTCCCTTGACGAGGCTATGTTTGAAAAGGGAAAATTGAAGGCGCTGCTAGAGTCTGTGACTGAGGAATGTGAAGAACTGAAGGCACAGAAAGCGATGCTAACAGATAAAGTTTCTGAGATGCAAGAGACTTTGGACAATGGTGAAGAAGAAAAACGAAGCAGAATATCTATGCAAGCAAAGCTTGTGAGATTGGAGAGTGATCGATCAGCATCGGAAGCATCACATGTACATGAAGCAGAGTTAAAGAACGAACTTAGTAGGATCAGAAGATCAAATAGCGAATACCAGAGGAAGATACAATCCCTTGAGCAGGAAATTGAGGATCTCACTAGAAAGCAGGTTAGCTATATACAGTACTTATTGTGATGATTAAAAAGAATCACCGCATTGATGTTCCTAATGTCTTGGTATCCCCTTGCATTTCCTTGTATTTTCAGGAGATTGGAGATTCTACAGATCTTCAGTCGAAGATTCAAATACTGGAAACTAAGCTTGCAGAGGCTTTGGAGGAAAATAAGATGTACAGGGCTCAACAAAAGAGGTATCCCTTGCACTCTGAAGCCTGAATCTAAATGTTAGCATTATGCATAGATTATACATGCTATTACACTTTTCTTTTGTTATGGGTAGTCAGTCTAAGCAAGCATTGACAAGTGGCAGCCCTCCCAAAAGTTCTTTTTTTCCTTGTAATGTAATATAAATATCCATGTAATTTTAAATAAAAAATTGACGATTTGCACTGCAGAATGCAATTGCTTATTAGTCGGGCGAGGAAATAGCTTCTACAATCTGTTACGCGTTGCAGTATATTATTAGCTCTTTCTCTATCTTAACTGCTCCTTCATATGAACTGGGACCATGTGAATACTAGGTATGATTTTATACACATCACTAGCTGGAGAACCGGTGTTTAAGCTTAATATCACATCTTGAAGCTAGATTGTACACTGGTATTGACAGAACCTTGAAATCTGTTGGTTACCACTGTGTGGAAAATCATTTCATTTTATTGGCTCGAGGGATTGTCCATACTGTAGATATATGATGGCAGAGTACACATCTCCTAGCAAATCTTTTTATAGGGAAAATTATAGAGGACTCCCGTACATCATAGCAAATCATCTTTTATTGCTGATTTGTTAATTTTCAGCTGTCTATATTCAGAAGATCAGAATATTCACATATTTTATAATTTTCTTACTTGTACAGTCCCGTTGCCGAGGAGCAATCTGCTGGTGGGGACAGGATTTTGCAGCTGGAAGGAGATCTAAGAGATATGAAGGAGCGGTTACTCAATATGAGCTTGGAGTACGCAGAAGTAGAGGCCCAGCGGGAGCGATTAGTGATGGAGCTGAAATCTGTCAAGAAAGGGGGGCGATGGTTCTAACATGATGGAGACCTTGCCTGCCATAAACATAAGACTGACAACACAGGTACATGGATGCTATTTTCTTGCCAATAAATGATATGATAATTTGGATGGGTAGAGCAACATCTCTCGGAAAACTGTTTTAGGTTTGTTATCAGTGGGATCCCATCATGTACTTTTTGGGTAGAAGATACTTTTTGTCCAGTTCTTATGGATACTCTAAAGCCTTCTGCTTTTGTAGATGACCCGTCATCAATCAGCGTCATGTCTGCGTCATGACAATACAAGCCATGACAATAGGACTGATGTCAGATTATCATGATGTGAGAACAAGCAAATGCAGAACCACAGGTCATGTGCCGCACTCACTAGTTGGTACCGGTGGATTGCGAGTCTGACTATTACCCGGAAGAAAAGAAAAGGTCACCTCCAAGAGATGAGATGGTTTCTCTGAAGAGGCAAATATTGCGAGTCTGACCATTTCCTGGAAGAAAAAGCCACCTCACCTGTAAGCCTCACTATGATAATTCCGATTTAACCAATTGATTATGTGATGCCTTGTGTTTCTTCATCCAGTATACCTGTTTCTCAGTTGACCGGGAGGGTGAACGTTATTTGTTCATATGGTTACTCAGATCACCCACCATTTACATGGGTATTTACATGATTACATGCAAAGTCCACTTTAACTGTTGATAAATGTTGTTCTTCGTCTTGTTTGTGGAACCAACATGGAAGAGTTTAAGCTAGTAGTACAATAGCTATACTCTTACATTATTGTAATTCAATTTGTAAAATATGAAGGGGTCAACTGCTTAATTATTTTTATTTTCATCGCAAATCGGAAAATTACTTATTGCTTTTGTGGGATATCTCGAGTCCGGTATGAATATATTTTATCATGACATGATCTGGAGGATTACTACTGTTATTTACTTAATTAAAGAACTGAAGGATCCAAGACAAGCATCAGGTGTCAGCTTCACGATTGAGCTGGCGTATTCATTAGCTCAAGCTAGTAGCATGACCACCGAAGCGAAACTTCACCAGTGCAGCCAGTAAGGTGTAGTCGAGATGAGAGAGTTTGAGTGGAAGAAGATAAAGATATGGCAGTGATTGTTTGGGATGAGATTGGATGGAGACCATCAAGTGAAGGTTGCGCTGGACAAGGTTTTAGAAATCGAGGCCCCGCCTAGGCAAAGCTGGAAGATGATGAAAAGCTTGGCATGGAATAGGAGGCCGTCTGGGGGTGGTGGGTGTTGTGCTGTCGGAGAGGGTGCTGGAAGAGGGCGAGGAAGAAGAGCCGTGGGCTTCCATGGCGGCGCTCGAGGGTGCCACCACGGAGGCTAGAGCTAGGCTTTCCACCCGACAGTCTTCTAAGTGTTGGCATACACATTAAAAGAAATCATAAGCATTATACTTGTATAGCAAATACAACTACAACTCCAAACATAAACGAATGCACATTAGTGTATTATTAGCATGGACCATAGTTGATTGTCACCAGTAGTACTTCTTACATTGACCAACACTGCAGTGATAAATAGAAGAATGGTACCAAAATCACCATGATCACCGTGTCCTTTGCTTCTACCAGTCTCAGGCCACTTTTGCCCTTTCTATGAGGTCCATGAGAACAGAGGGGCAGCTGCTCTGTAAATGTTTGAAACCGCCATTTTCCAAGACGACTTTCATATTGTTTGGGGAGATGAGGAAGTCGATGCATGCCGCCTTGAGCCTCTGGGAGTGGTGCTGCTCCGCTAACACCAACGTGGTTATGACCGTGCTTGTGGAGACACGTTTGCACAACATATCCTCGCAGATCAGCTTCAGTCTCTCCACCTTGTACCTATCAGCCGCTCCAAGCAATCGGTGCGCCATTGCTGTCACCGCCTCATCTCCCTTGTCCATTTCATCAGGCAATGTGTCGGTGTATATGTAGTGGAGCAAAGCCTTGAACACTTTTGCCTCCATGTCGTCGATCCTTACGGTGGCCATGGGCGTCGTCTTTTTCTCCCTTTCTGGCACGCCGAGGAGCTCTGCTTCTGCTGCTGCCTTCAAGATCAGAGATCTGGCAGCCAGCACCCATCGATGGGCGGCAATTGTCTCACCACCCACTTTGAAGGTCACATCTGCCCCCTCCTTCCACAGGAGATCGACAAAATCACAATCTTCCGTTTCCTCGGCTCGCAGCTTTGTAACAGTAATGTCGCAACTGAGAGTGAAGCAGTCATCCTTGAGGTAGCTCTCTAGCGTCGATCTTGTGAAGAATTTGTACCAACCCTCTTCGTTGGTCGTGAAACGCCTGCTGAAGGTGTAGGTATCTAACGGCACTGGTTTCCCAGTCCGGTTCAGTAAACCGAGCGAACCTTGAGCTGAGATGCCCTTGTCAGGCACCACTGGCAAGTCCCTGCTTACACTGACAAGCTGAATGAAGACACATAGGGCGTGTTTGGTTGCCGTGTGCAACAGTGCCTGCATCGCATACACTTCTCTACTCAGCCTGGCTATGCAAATGCAGCCTCAAATGCACCATATGCATGTTGTTTGGTTGCCTGCATGCCCTCTTACCTGCATGGGCTGAACCACACTGCCTGGTGTTTGGTTGCCTGCATGTTAGTCCACAAACCCAAGGCATGGTGTTTGGTTGTATGCAAGGCCTGATGTGTGGTAACCTCTTTGGCTAGTTGGTGAGGTTACCACCACACTTCGGCAGCACACATCATAAGCACAACAGACTATAAACAGTGCATCAACTAGCATAATTCAGATATAAGCAGTACCACAGATATAACAGTTCAACGCATAAACCATCAACTAGCATAATTCGATAGTACGCTCGAAAGAGGTGGCCGGGCCCTACTCCTTGGCGGCGAAGGCGTCGTCGTGCTTCCCGCACTTGTTGACGACCTCAATGCCATCGTCGTCGAAGATGATGACCTTGAGGGTGTCGGGAGTGAGGAGCTTGAACATCACCATATAGCCGATCTTGATCTGATGAACGACTGCGTAGGTGGCCCAACCCTGATCCAGGGTCACCCTGCCGTTCATCAGCTTGACTGTCACCTTCCAGGAGCAGCCGATGTTGTTCCTGAGCTTGAACTCCGTCGGCACCGCGACGAAGTGCTTGGTGAAGTCCAGGGGCATGGGGATGCACTCAAGCTTCGGTGCAAGGATGACCTTGCAGAAGTGAGTTGGGCCAACCTCCTAATGGTAATGGCCGTAGTTGCGGCGCTTGTTGCTGGGGGGCTCCTCCATGCCCTCGTCGTCGCCACCCTCAGGCGTCTTCGGGTCTTCCTCGGCGGTGGGCAGTAGCTCAACCTCGTCGGGCATTGGGTGAAGGGGCTGCTTGCCCTTGCTGTCAACGGCCGGGAGCACCTCCGTGTCCTCGATCTGCACACAAGTCATGGAGTCAGGCATTGCACAGAGTTCATGGCTAATTCAAGAGCTTGTAGTTAAAACGGCATGACTGTCACTCTTCTCCTCCTCTCCATCCCCCCTATATTTACTCACCCTGCCCACCACTATTTACCCACCCCCTCTCTTCTCTCACTGTCAACCTTCCTCCTCCCCATCGCCATGAGCTCTAGCTCCAGCTCCAGCTCCAATGCCAACCCCTTCCCTTGGGGTATTGGCTGGAGAGCCTTCTTCCTCGGGTGGACGGCTGGTGACCGGACCAAGTTCGAGAACACCATGGAGGTGTGCTCGAACTTCGGCTCCATGGCTGACATGCAGAACGAATCGAATGCCGTGGTCATGAAGGCCACTAAAGAAGAGCTGAAGACACTGATTCCTGACCCAGCGAAGGGCGCGATGGCAGTTGACATCATTCGCTGGGCCATGAATCATGCCGTCTCCGACGACCCTAAACAGAGGAAGAAGTGGCGCAAGTATAAGACCTACTGGGCTCCTAATGACCGCCGTGCCGCAGTGTACTGGGAGACGGCTATCGCGCCGCCGGCGGTCATCGGCGGGGAGCCTAAGGAGGAGGAAGAAGACGCGGTGCACATGCCAGCTAGGGCGCCGGAGCCAGTCCGTCCTACCTGGCAGATCGACCTCGACTCCGCCGAGGACGACCCGTCGGCCCGCACGGCGATGAAGAAGAAGATGAAGGATTGCATGTATGAACTCGTATGAACTGCTAAGAACTAGTATGAACTACCCCTATGCTTATCTACCTCTATTCCCCATTCCCCTCCGCCGTGGATCGAATCTATCGCCATGGATCGAATCTAGCGTGCATGTCGAAGAGAGAGAAGTGCTTACCGCCATTGATGGAGTCCGGTCTTCTTCCTCTGCTCCGATCCGCCGCCGCCGGTGATGGAGTCCGGTGGTCTTCTTCCTCTGCTCCGATCCGCCGCCGCCGGTGAGAGTTGGGAGTGGGGAAGAGTGGGGAGAGGGAGCGATGAGGGGCGGTGAGGCTAATAACTGCCGGTGCTTCGGGAAGCAACGCGGCTTCTCGAGGGTGGCCGCGCGCGTGCAGCCGCGCCCGCCCACGTGCACCGCTCGGGCCTGGCCCTGGAGAAACTGCCGATTCGTGCGTTTCCAGCGAGGCAGGCCCAGAGCTGCTTTAAACATCGTGCTATGCAGGCCCAATAGTAAAACTAGGCAACCAAACAGCCCACACTCATCCCGCGCAGGCCTGGTTGGGCTCGATGCGGGCAACCAAACACGCCCATACATAATCAGTGGCACCTGAGTTGTAGCCGCTGGGGTAATACTTGATACGCCAGCTGTGGCCTCCAACGTCAAAAGTGCAAGATTGGATGCAGTTAGCAACGGCGACCACCTTGGTTTGCGAGTAGCCGTCGATCTTGAGGAAGTGGTGCCCACTCACCGCTCTTGCGATGATGACGGAGGTAGAGCGTGATGACATCTTGGATATAATGAGGCTCAAAGAAGGGAGTTCCGTTTATATGAAAATACAATGTGTATGGAAACTGCGGATCCATGGTGCAAATATATAGCAGCAAAATTAGAATGAATGAATATATTTATGGATCCTCCAGTTAAAGGAAGGTGATATGTTCTGATAAGACTTGCAAGCTTCTATGAAGGATCCTTTGCTTTGATTAAGCACGTAATATGTTCGGATAAGACTTGCAAATTTCTTTATTGTTTTTCGAAAAGGAGGGTAGACCCCGGACTTGCAAATTTCTGTGACAGATCCTTTGCTTCACTTCGATTACTGGCGACTATTCCCAGAGGCAGCTGATACAAGGTTGCTTGCCGTGGCCGTGTTTTTTTTTTTTTGGATTTAGGTTGTGTTTGGTTTGAACTCAAGTTTAGTAAAGGTTTTACTTGCTCGTGATTTGGCCAATGACAAGAAAAATGAACTAGAATAGCCAAAGGGGGATGGGCATGCCAATTTTTTTGGCAACCATCCAAACAAGGATCAAAGTTTGTCATGACCAAAAAAATTTGGTAGGGTAGCCTTTGGCCATAATAATTAACCCTAACATAATTGGCAATCTTAAATTTCTCACAAGCTAATGCTAGCTGCATCCATTCTTCATTGGCAAGCTAAGAATATCAAGGTTTCTGGGTTTTAGTTTGTTCCTTTGATGCTAGCTGCTTCCTGTTTTAATTGGCAAGTTAACAGTATTGAAAGTTTTTGGGCTTCAGTTTGTTCCCTTGATGCTAATTGCTTCCAGATTTAATTGGCAAGCTAAGAGTATCAATTTTTTGGGGCTTTGGCTTATTCCTTTGTGCTAGCTGCTTCTGGACATAATTGGCAAGCTAAGAATATCACTGCACAAACTAATTCAATTATTACTACTTCTATTTCAGCCCCTGTTAAAAAGGACCACTTCTATTTCGCAATTTAGGGTCATTTAGACAGAGAACAGATTTTGTGCCCTTTTTTCTTGAAAAATAGAAGAGCATGCATGTTGATATATTGAAAATTTTGAATTATCTTCACATGTACAGTCTGATAACGTGTGAATATTCAAATTTTGGGCCATAAATATGTCCTTTTGTGGGATATACAGAAAAAATTTAACACGGGAGAGGTTGGTCTAAAATAGAGCCCATAAGTGTGCACAGCCCACACATGGGCATATGTTTTTATTGAAATTTATAAATTCATATTTCATCCGAAAAATGTATCTACAATTTCTTTAGAAATTTTCGAAACCTCAAATGTGTTATCACCTGGGTGCACAGGTTTCCATTTAGACATGCCTGAGGTGTAACATTGAAGATACTGAAACAGAAAACACAGTGAAACTGGTTCCAGCAAAATGATAGAAAAATTGTAGCACACAGTCAAGATACAAGTACTTTTGCATAGCCAATCCAACACGGTACATGCATATCATACAGAATGAGGAACACTAGGGCCACGCTAAACGAAACTGCGGCCACTAGGGTGCAGCATACAACTATGATTCTATAGTTGTATAGCATTTAAAGAAATCATAAGCATTATGGTTGTATAGCAAATGTATACAGCTATAATTCTAAATATATACGGGAGTACGTTAGCAAATTAGTATGGGGCATAGTCATTATCAGTAGTTGTTTAACACCACTGAAGCACACATACTTTCATTCATACATCGGCCAATACTGCATTTACAATAGAAGAGCCGTGGCACGATCACCCTTAGACTGTATCCTTTCCTTGCTTCCCTCAGGCCACTTTCGCCCTTTCTATGAGGTCCATGAGAACAGAGGGGCAGCTCCTCTGTAAATGCTTGAAACCACCATTTTCCAAGACGACTTCCATATTCTTGGGAGACACGAGGAAGTCGATGCACGTTATCTTGAGTCTCTGGCAGTGGTGCTGCTCCGCTAACACCAGCGTGGTTATCGCCGTGCCTGTGGAGACACGTTTGCACAGCATGTCCTCGCAGATCAGCTTCAGCCTCTCCACCTTGTACCTATCCGCCGCTTCAAGCAATCCGTGCGCCATTGCTGTCGCAGCCTCATCTCCCTTGTCCATCTCATCAGGCAATGTGTCGGTGTATATGTAGTGGAGCAAAGCCTTGAACACTTTTGCCTCCATGTTGTCGATCCTCACGGTGGCTATGGGCGTGTTCCTCTCCCTTTCCAGCTCGCCAAGGAGTTCTGCTCTCACTGCTGCCTTCAAGATCGGTGACCGGGCAGCCAGCACCCATCGATGGGCGGTGAGTGTCTCACCATCAACCTCGAAGGCCACATCTGCCCCCTCCTTCTTCCACAGGAGATCGGCGAAATCGCAATCCTCTGTTTCCTCTACGCGCAGCTCCGTGACGGTGATGTCGCACCTGAGAGTGAAGTTATCGTCCTTGAGGTAACCTGAGTTCTCCAGCGCCGACCTTGTGATGTAACTGTACCAGCCCCAGCTTCCTTCAGAGGTCTTGAAACTTCTATTGAAGGTGTGGGTATATGATGGCACTGGTTTCCCATCCCGGTCCAGTAAACTGAGCGAGCCTTGTGCTGAGATGCCCTGCAAGATTGGCACGACCGGCAAGTCCCTGCTAACACTGACAAGCTGAATGAAGACAGATATGTAATCGGTACTATCTGAGCGAAAGCCGTTGGGGTAATAGTTGATACGCCAGCTGTGGCCTCCGACATCAAAAGTGCAGGATTGGATGTAGCTAGCAACGGTGACCACCTTGGTTTGCGAGTAGCCGTCGATCTTGAGCAAGTGGTGCCCGCTCACCGCTCTGGCGATGATGGCGGAGGTAGAGCGTGACGACATCTTGTGTATACTAAACCCCGTGCGTCCACACGGTTTGATGGGTAGTGACAGTGGGTTATTAACTTATTGAATACGATGGGTATGCAAACTGCAGCAGCGGCAGCGATGATCCATGGTGGGAATATATACAAGCAAAGTTAGTTAATGAATATATTTTATGGATCCGCAGGTGGAAGGAAGGTAATATGTTCTGATAAGACTTGCAAGTTTCTGTGACGGATCCTTTGCTTTGCTTCGATTAAGCACATCTGGTGTAAACTTGCTGGCTGCTAATCCCAGAGAAGATGCCAGGTTACGTGCCGTTGTGCCAAAGTTTTTTGGGGCTTTAGGGTGTGTTTGGTTAGAGCTCAAGTTTGTCCTGCTAAAGAATTAGCTAGTTAAAATTGTTAAGCTTCAGTCAAGGTTTTACTTGTCCATGATTTGGCCAATGTTGGTAAGAAAAGAAACTATAATAGCCAGGGCATGCCATAAAAATTGGTAGCCATCCAAACAAGGATTAAAGTTTTGCTCACGACAACAAAATTGTAGGGCGACCTTTAGCCATAATCCAAACATAATTGGCAAGTTAAGAATATCATACCACAAACTAATGCTAGCCGCTTCTAGTCTTAATTGGCAAGCTAACAATATCGAAGTTTTTGGCTTTAACTTGTTCAATTGGCAAGCTAAGAATCTCAAAGTTTTTGGCTTTAACTTGTCCAATTGGCAAGCTAACAATATCAAAGTTTTTGGGCTTTATCTTGTTCCTTTGTTGCTAGCTGCTTCCAGTCTTAATTGGCAAGCTAAGAATGTCTAAGTTTCTGGGTTTTAGCTTGTACCTTTGATGCTAGCTGCTTCCAGTGATCTTAATTGGCAAGCTAAGAATACCTTTGATGCTAGCTGCTTCCAGTCTTAATTGGCAAGCTAAGAATACCATTGCACAAACTAATGCAATTACTACCTTTATTTCACAATGTAGGGCCATTTAGACAGAGAACGGATTTTGTGCATCAATCTTTTTTGAAATAAAATAGAAAAGCATGTGTGTTGATATTTTGGGAGGTTCTGAATTATTTTTACATACATTGTCCAATACATGTGAATTATTTTTACATACGTTGTCCAATAAAGTGCCTCCTACAATGCATCGCCTCATTTGCCACAAACATGCCATTTTGAAAAGAACACGGGATATGATGGTCTAAAATAGAAACCATAAGTGTGCACAGCCCACAATGGACATATTTTTTGATCAAATTTTATAGGTTCATATTTCATTCCCACAACGTATCTCAACTTTCAAACCTCCTTGTTTTTTTTTTCACCTAGGTGCACCATACATTTTCTCCATTTAGACATGGCCATGGTGCAGCACTGAAGGTACTGAAACAAAAAACACGAAGTGAAACTGGTTCCAGCAAAACCAAAGAAAAATTGTAGCACATAGTAAAACTACAAGTCTTATTGCATAGGCAACACACAAGTGTATAACAATTCCACACGGTACATGCATATCACAGTCCATAACAGAACGAGGAACACAATCATAGGTAGGAACACACAAGCATGCAACACACACTGAGATCAATAGAGAAGTACACGCATTGCAAACACTCACACAACACAATCATCACTCACTCCAGAGCATGCAGGCTCGTACTGACCGGTTCCAGCAATGGCTAACTTCAGGCGTTGTGCTTGAAGACGGGATGGTTTGGGTGTGCTGCGACGGCCTGCTTCACCGGGTCTGGGTTGCAGCTGCCACTGAGCTCGAGCTCTTTCAGCCTTGGGAGATGGCCGATTCCGGAGATGAACTGCATGCTCTTGAAACCCCAAGCTATCTTCTCCAGCCCAGGCGCTGCTCCACTCTCGAAGATGATGTTGGTGATGTCGGAGCCCTCGATGATGAGAAACTTGAGGCTTGGGAATTCTTCTTTCCCAAAAGTGATCTTCATTTCGGCGTAGGACATTTGTCGGAGCCTAAGGCAGCGCAGGCCAGTGAGTTTGCCGAGGAGTCGTATGGCATGATCCGTCAGGGATGTGTCACGCAGGGTAATCTTGGCAAGTTGGTGGAGCTCTGTGATCCATGGAGGCAGCCCAACGCCTGTGAGGCCGCTGATGTACAGGCTCTGGAGAAACTTGGGAGGTGAAAATGGATTCTCTTGATCCACGCTGAATGTAAGGGGATCGGTCTCATCGCCAGGATGTCCAATTCGGATCGACAAAGAGTGAAGGCATTTGTGCAGCTTGCTGATTGCTTGGAGCAGATGCTTGAAGGAGCTGCCGACCTTCTTGCCATGGAGAACAACTCCTAGCTTCCGTACCTTGAGTAGCTGCCCAACATCCATCAACATCAACTCACTACCACTCCTGGAGACCTGCACGTGTGACAGTATCTCCAGGTTCCTCCTCATGGCCCCGATTCCGCGGGGCATGCGCGGCGTGGAAAACGATTCCTTGGAGTTGATGGTGTCCTTGACTGGGGATAAGTCTGCACGGCCTGCGAGCAGATGCTTGAGCATCAAGAGCTTGGCGAAATCTGCGGGGAAGGCTTGTATCTTGGTTTGCCGAATGTCCAGCGTCTCTAGCTGCTGCAGCTTGTGGATTCGCTTTGGCAGTGCAGAAACATCCGTGTTCCTGAGGCTCAAATACTTGAGCATGAACAACTTGCAGATGTTGTTCAGATGGCGCTTCTGCAAGCCTTTGCAGCCTTCTAGATCGAGCACCTTCAGCAGCAGCAGTTGAGAGGACGCGGGCAGTGATCCCAGGCACCTCTTGATGTCACCAAGATGTGCACTGCAGATCATGGAGCCGACACTGATGACATTCTCTTCTTCTGCAACCTCAGTGATGAGGCGATGCACTGGAGGAGGCACTACACAAGTCTTGATCTTGCCTGCATCACCAATGTCAGCAGGGCAAATGAGACCTCGGCTGACAAATGCACCGAAGCAGCGCTCGGCTGCCGCTTCAGCTGAGCCATGATCGCCTTCCGCAGATATCAGGCCTTGGGCTGCCCATCTTCTTACTAGGGATGTCCTCCTGATGCTGTGATCTTGTGGGAGGAGAAGGCATAGGTGCAGGAAGCACATCTGACACTGTCTAGGCATGTCACTATAGGAAAACATAACCATCTGCTTAAGGTTATAGGTGCTATCGTCGTCGGCCTCCGAACACAGGCTTTCCTGCAGCTTCTCCAGTTCTTGTTTTGTCCTGTTAGGATTGCCATACAAGGCATGGAGGAACATCTTCATGGAAGCGACATCCGGGTCGCATCTCTTGAGTATGCTGCGTATGATGGCCCGAACATCGCCATCCTGAAAATTGCTGGTCACAAGGGCCACTGCTCTCTTGAAGAAGAAATCCACAAGGGAATAGGTTACCACTTTATCCGGAGAAGATGACTTGACAAGCCCATCATCCTTTGTGGTCACCATGATGGCGCTGCCAGCAGGGAGGCTTATGAAGTTGAGAGCAATCCTGATCTGGTCCCAGAGGCCCGCGTAATCGTCGAGATCATCGAGAACAATCAGGACCCTTCTGCCTTCCAAGCGGCCTCGAATGCTCCAGAGGAGCTTCATGTTGTCTGATGATGTGTCGTCCAGCATGTCCTGGTTTTGGCCAGGAAGGAGCTGGCAGAGCAGGTCATGGAATATCTGCCAGAGGATTGGAGGCCTCTGGATGGTGATCCATACCTTGACGTTGAACACGCCGGACACCGAAGGATCTTGGTACACTTGCTGAGCTAGACCGGTACCTTCTGCATCATCTGGTGCTAGAATGACAGTGAGTCTGAACGGCCGCCCTCCGGCCTCGTCACCGTCTCCTTTCTTGCCCAGCCAGGCGATCAGCTCTGCTGCACCTTCCTCCAAGATGTTGGGCTCAGCATCGATCAGAGCTCGCCTGAAAACACCTCTCTCGTCGTCGTTGTCGCCACCGTCTTCTGATTCTTGGAAATTGTCGAGAGGCGGTCGTCTGCTGCTGCTGACCATCGCCATGGTAGTAGAAGTTTGCGTGATGGCAGGCGGTGGCGGCATGACGATGCCGTACCTCAGCCGTCTCTCGCCGGCCTCTTGCACCCGGACCTTGAGCTCCCGGATACGCTTGGCGATGGTGCTGCGGCTGCGAGGGATGGTGGCGCACCCTCCAAGGAACCATGGCATTTGCACGTAGCGCAGGAGCCCCTTTGCACGGCGGGGGCCTGTGTGCCGGTAGAGGTTGATGCAGTCCCGGGAGTCGCCAGCGAGGTCCCTGACCTGCCTAGCCCACGCCTGAACCTCGTCGTTGTCTTGGTCGTCGCGGTGCCCAGCGCTAGGAGCCAGCTGCTGGGTCCTGGCAAGGTGGCGGACGAAGCCGTTCATGACCTCCATCTCGTCCTGGATGAAGTTCGCGTCGCGTTGGATGCCGGCAGCCAGTGGTGGCTGCGTCTCGTCGCAGATGGCCGGCGAGATGTCGCGTGAGGATGAGCCGCCGGCTCGCCGGGAAGCTTCATCCATCTCTCTCTCAACTGTATATCTGAGTCGAGATGTTTCTTTCTCGGTTGTCGCAGGAAAGGAAATGGTGATGGACGGAAACAACAGATGAGCAGGAGAGCGTACGTGATGTGTGTTTCTCTTCTTGTTTAATTTCCTTGTTCGTTTCGTGTTGCAGAGGGGGTGCATATATAGTCCTTGCAAGCTAGTTTAGGGTGTATGGAGGAAAAGAGCCTGTACTGTGATTGTGCCAAGGGGCCCTGCTACCTCTTTTCGTTAGATTTCCTTGTTCGTTTCGTGTACAAGGATGCATATGTTTCTAGTTTCAGTGGCCTTTGCAAGCCAGGGTAGGGTGATAATAGCACAAAGGGTCTATATTTAAATTCTGGTTTTACTTACGACCTTCTATATGTATAGATGAACAACAGGTGAAATGCAAGGTTAAACCAAAAGAAAAATGCAAAAGCCTATGAATTATAAAAGGAAAATGACTCAAACAATTGACTGGTCGAGGGACCCGCACGCCGCACGCGCCCGGCTCCCCTCGCACGTATCTTTCTCCTATGGCCTCAAGTACATGTGTCGCCTCTCTTCGCAGCTGAGTCCTCATCCAAACCTGCCCTCCTCCCCTAGTACCACTCAATTCTTCCTCCTTGTGGCGTCCATCTCCTGCCATGTATGTTACCAACATTTTGTGCCATGGATCATGGGTGACTCCATTCTGGAGCTCTCATGGTCACGTCATTGAGCTTCGGGAATGCAGAGGAATGGAACCAAGTTTGCTTGATCCGGCGCTGACATGGCTCTGGCGAGCCTGAACTAGCGAACTCGTTGCCTCCATTGTGGGCGGTCAGAGGTTAGTCATCTTGGGGATCTCTCGGGTGTAGGCTTCAAAGGGATTTTCTTATGCCGCGAATGTGTTTCTTTGTTGCTGCGTGCATTGTCACACATGCTGCTTGCGTCAGTTTTTATGTTGTGAACACACATTTTCAGCCTCTTTGCTACGACGTATGGGGACGGGGATTTATTGCATACACAAGAATTTATGTTGGCACTAGGGAAAATGTTACATACCCCAGGGGAAATGTTGTGTCCGGTTTGATGTTGTGACTGTTTTCTCAAAATGTGAAGGGAAATGTTGCACCGATGTTATAAAGCACAACACATACTTGCACGCGGGAGGTTTCTATTGCATAGTCGGATGGCTCGGGATCATGACTTAAAATCAGATCCGGCGGCTAGAGAGCCAGAGGTCATCGCCGTGCCGTGCTGGTGGAGACACGTTTGCACGGCGTGCATGTCCTCGCACATCAGCTTCAGCCTCTCCATGATTCAAGTAATCCTGGTGCGCCATATTGTCACACCCTTATGCATCTCAACGGACACCGTTTCTACTTCTTTTTCTCCTTCTTGGAAAGGAGGCACAATATTTGCCTCATCCATTAATTAACAAGTTTGTACATTTTTTAGACAAAAAGTGCCTCGCACCGATTCCATACTTGTAGCAAGCGGAAGGTTCGGCAAAATGAAAACGGGATCAACCATTTAAACAGCAAAAGGCTGCAGAATTTACAAGGCCCAACTGTTTGTACGTTTTATTTCAACCGCTAGATGTATATATATGCTTGTATAGGGAAAATCGAAAACCTAGACAGTACACACGACTCCTCATCTCCGGCAGGAAGAAGAAAAAAGATACAGCATGATATGAGGCGAGTACAACAAACAGGTAAGTGAGTGAATGAATGGCCTTTGAGAAGGTAAAAGAGCGTGCGTCACGTCACAAGCTGATACTCCAGCTGAACCACATATATACTGCTGCAGTCGGTCTCAAGTCATCACCGTTTGGCGCCTCCACCTGGAATTATACTTCCGAATTACCCGGACACCCGCATGGACCTGTGCCCGAAAAACCAGTGGGTCACCTTTTTAGCGAAGCGCCTGTCCCAAAATAACGAGCTCTTTAATGGTGGCCTGAAGAACTCCCACACGCCCTTCTTAAACAAGGGCTCGTCACAGTAACGGAGATTGAACATGGCCGTGGACACAAGCCAGACGGCAGTAATGAACTCCCACCACTGTTGAACTGCCTGGCGTGGGAATCCCTAGTGCAGTGGTGTGCCGCGGCAAAAATGACAAATTTGACCTGTGGACAAAAAGAACTCACAAACTGAACTGTTGATGAAAAAAAATTCACATAGCTGACCCTTTTGTGTAGCGCCCGACAGCTAGGCGTCACACTACACTGTGCAGTGCCTAACTGACCAGCGTCGCACACCGAACTGCCTGAAAATTGCTAAGTCAGTGTGCAACGCCTGAGAGCTAGGCGCTGCACTATATAGTGTAGCGCCTAGTGTCTAGGCGTTGCGCTAGTGCATATGCGTTGGTGCCGCACTATGCCTAGTCAAAGACACATGTAGGGTCAGGTGTGCAGTGCGAGTTAAAACTTCAAGGATCTTTCGTGGCCAATTCGAGGTATTTCAACAGCACACGGATACAGACGATCCAACTAAAAAAAAGTTGGTTCTTGATAGGGACCTACCAGGAGTAGCCCATAGATAATAGCCAGAAACCCATGCATGCACTAGCTCGTAATAGTACTGCTAAGACTACCCACAGTGGGAGTAACATAGATGGTAACATCACACTTATCTAGACAAAATAGATGATGTGGCATGTAATTAATGAAGAAAGAGAGGCATGTGGTAACATAGCTAGTTACTGTAACATCACACATATCAAGAAAAGATGAGTCTACAACATAATAAATGAAGTGATGCATGACACAACAGATATGTTACTACCTACTGTGGAGGTAGTAACATAGACTAGTAACATATGTATGTAACTAGTCAAAGTTACTACCCATTCTGACTAGTCTTAATCTACTAGCCCATCACATATTTCGAGAATCAGAGCTACGAACCAATGCACCAGATAACGCAACCCCTACGCATATGCTTGATTGGCAACTAGTGCAGCGCCTAGGCGCTAGGCGTTACACTGTATAGTGTAGCGCCTAGCTCTCAGGCGTTGCACACTGACTTAGCAATTTTCAGACAGTTCGGTATGCGACGCTGGTCAGGCGTGCATCGCGTGTCAGTTAGGCGCTGCATAGTGTAGTGTAACGCCTTGCTGTCGGGCGCTACACAAAAGGGTCAGCTATGTGAAATTTTTTCATCAACAGTTCAGTTTGTGAATTCTTTTTGTCTACAGGTTAAATTTGTTGTTTTTTCCATGTGCCGCATAGCTCAACATCTCCACCCATACCCCAAGTACAACCCGCCGCACCTCCTGTGGGGGCCGCCGTATCTCCCCCTCTAGCAGCCTAAGAGCAAGGTCCGCTCCACGGGCCAAGGCAGGTGAAGGAAAAGGTTCCACACGCAGCTCATCGCTTCTTTTGTCCAGCTTCTCCACGTCTGTCATTATTCTCTTCAGCTCCTCCATGTTCTTCCTTGCCTCAGAACTTCTTTCTCCAGCTCCTCCCTTTCTTCGTCCAACTCCTTGCATCTATTGGCCAGCCATCTATTGCCCACCTGCTCCTCCCTTGTTATGTCCATACCCTCCCTTATTATGTCCAACTTATCTCGTGCTCCTTTGTACAGCTCGTCCCCGTCTCTTCTTGTGTGTAGATCCCACGATCTTCATTTTCTGTCCAGCTCCCACCTTCCGCTGATGCGTTCCACGCCAGGAAGATCAAGCCCCACCACATATGCTGCTTCAATATTGGCATACAATCCGGGCCGAACAGGGCTAGGAAGCATGTAGGGACGTTAAACAAGGAGGAATAGCATGTAGTTAGACACTGCCCTAATTGCCTCCCCAACATAAACATACTCTTCCCCTAGAGGCGACACTGAGAAGAACATTTTGGTGACAAAGTATCAGCAAAGGATTTTGTCATCGAAATCAATTCCAGCATGCGAGGTGGGATCCTCGAAGAATTCGCTCCATGGCTTCCGTGCACACTGAGCACTGTAACTCCTCCTCATCTCCTCATTGCCTTTACATGCCACCACCATTCTATCTATCTCTTCCAACACCAACTTCTTAGTATCAACTGAAATGACAACTAAGGAGTGGTGCAACTTTGTCCCATTCCCAGGCACTGCGCAGACATGCAATCTCCAGTGTCATGGGGCGAGTTCACCAACTCGGGGTGTCCAATGGAACCTGACCACCTTCTATTTCTTTCTACAACCATGACACACCGCCGGACACACCGTCTGATACATAGAACTATCTTGTGAACCCGATGCCATCTCCTAGCACACAACAATGCGCATGTCCATGTTGATCCCATTAGCTTCAGCAACGAGGTCGTCTCTATGAGGACAATCCAACTATTAAGATGCATGTGACGATGACATCAACTCTGTTCAAGTCATTTTTGCCAATTGTTGACTGAAACAGGAAGAAAGTGGTGATGCTAGCAACCAATGAAATGGCATGAATAAAGCATCCATACCATGTGAAGACCACTGCTACCTTGGTACATAGGAAATCATACATCAAGGAGAGCTGCATCTCAACCAACTCGAACATTTGACCCTTGTTAGTGAATAGCTCTATGGCTTGACTCTGCAATGTGGATGGCCAGAACTTATAGTCCACCAACTGAGCCATGCAAATGGGGAGCAGGTCATGAGCTCCCTGTAGAACCTCTTCAAGATCCAACTTCTCCCCTTGGCCCTCACTAGTAGAAAAAGGACCTAATGTGAGACACATTAGTCCCGGTTTGATTTTGGCCCGGTACTAATGGTACCATTAGTGCTGGTTCGAACGGCTATGCATTAATGCCGGTTCGTGTTGAACCTTTAGTACCGGTTCATGCCACGAACCGGTACTAAAGGGGTGGTGGCAGGCTGGCGTCAAGCCGGGGCCCCACGATCACCTTTAGTACCGGTTCGTGGCACAAACCGGTACTAAAGGGCTAACCTTTAGTACCGGTTCGTGCCATGAACCGGGACTAAAGGGGTCTGACCTATAGTCCCGGTTGGAGACACAAACAGGGACTATAGGGCAATTTTCAAACTCTACCCCCCCCACCGTGTATCGCCATTTCAGTTTTGAAAAAATCAAAAGAAAATGATAAAAACTTCAAAAAATAAAATCCTTCGAGAGGTAGTTATATTACTACATCTACTAGTTAGGAAAATTTGAAAACTTCAATTTGGACATGTTTTGCAAAAAGTGTAGGGAAAATGTAAAACGGCGATAACTTTTGCATACGATGTCAGAAAAAACGTATAATATATCAAAAAATTCACTACGAAAATCCGCATACGATTTTGACTGGCTTGAGAGATTGCCCATACTGTAGATATATGATAATAGTACGAAAATCCGCATACGATTGCAGTATGTTCTTAGCTCTCTCCCTATATTAACTGCTGCTTCATATGAACTGGGATCATGTGAGTTGACTAACTGTGACTTGACACATCGCAAGATGGAGAATTGGTTTTTAAGCTTAATGCCATGTTTTGAAGCCAGTTTGCACATTGGTAAATAGCAGAATCTCGAAGTCTATTGGTTACCACTGTTTGTGAAAACATTTCATTTTACTGGTTTGAGAGATTGCCCATACTGTAGATATATGATAACAGATTGTACAACTGCTAGCAATTTTTTTAAGGGAAAATTATAGGGGAGGCCACCACATCGTAATAAAACAATCTTTTATTGCTGATTTGTTAATTTTCAGCTGTCTATATTCAGAGGATCAGAATATTCACATCTTTACAAGTTTCTTCCTTGTACAGTCCTGTTTTCGAGGAGCAATCTGCTGGTGGGGACAGGATTTTGCAGCTGGAAGGAGATCTAAGAGACATGAAGGAGCGTTTACTCAACATGAGCTTAGAGTATGCAGAGGTAGAGGCCCAGCGGGAACAGTTAGTGATGGAGCTGAAATCTGTCAAGAAAGGGGGGCGATAATTCTAGCATGATGGAGACCTTTTGCCTGCCATAAACATAAGACTGACAACACAGGTACATGGATGCTATTTTCTTGCCAATAATTGCTATTTATGATAATTTGAATGGGTAGAGCAACATTTCTTGGTAAACTGTTAAGTTTGTTATCAGTGGGATCCCATCATGTACTTTTTGGGTACAAGATACTTTTGGTCCAGTTCTTATCGGTAGAATAACGCCTTCTGCTTTTGTAGATGACCCATCATCAATCAGCGTCATGTCTGCGCCATGACAATACAAGCCATGACAATAGGACTGATGTCAGGTTATCATGATATGAGAACAAGCGAACGCAGAACCACATGTCACGTGCCACACTCACTAGTTGGCACTCACACTGGTAGAAAATGGGCCTTTAGTCCCGGTTCGCAAAGGCCTTTAGTCCCGGCTGTGCAACCGGGACTAAATATGCGCGACTAAAGACCCCCCCCTTTAGTCGCGCCTCTTACGAACCGCGACTAAAGGCCCGTCCACGTGGGCGCCAGGGGTCCGTCGGGGCGGAGGACCTTTAGTCCCGGTTCTCGTGGCTAACCGGGACTAAAGGCCCGTCCACGTGGGCGTCAGGGGTCCGTCGGGGCGGAGGACCTTTAGTCCCGGTTCTCGTGGCTAACCGGGACTAAAGGCCTCCTCCGCAGGTTTAGGGTTTTAGCCCCCCTAAACCTGGTTTCTTTTTAATTTTAGTGTTTTATTTCTTTTATATTTTATTTTGTGTTTTATTTTAATTTTGATGAAGTTTCAGTACACATATTCTACGCTACTATATACATGCATATGAAATTTCAAACAAGAAGAATTCAAGAGGAATATATAATATATATTCAATCTCGGGTGACCATATACAACTTCGAACAAGTTTCCATACACAATTAGGATGGATGACCATATACAACTTCGAACAAGTTTCAATCTCAGGTATGCATATAAATTTCTTCGTCCTCGGTATAGTGTTCTCCTTTAGGATTGATGACTTCCCTCATGAAAAATCCTGCTAATTCATCTTGAATTGGTCGGAAGCGAGCTTCTGGACTAAGCCTCCTCCGCAAGTTATCCGTCGCCTTCCGCACGCTATCCGATGCCTTCCGCTTAGAGGTGTGTCTCCGGATGTTCTCACAAACATAGTGTCCACATAGATTGGTCCCCGGTGGCTGCTTATCCACATTAACTAACCTTCTAAAATCTAGCTCATGTTTGAATTCACCGACAATTTCTTCTGAGAACCGTCTCCAAACCCTACAGGGCAAAGAAAATTAAATGAACAAGGGAGTTATTAGTTACTTGATATTAGGAAATGAACGAAAGAGACCGATCGATATAGAGCTCAAATGATTGAAAATAATTACTTTTGCAGCATTTTTCTCATGTCGGCCCAACGCTTTGGATCCGAATCCATAGAGTCCATGATTAGAACTCTGGAGGTGTGAAGTTCAATATTTAGCAGACTCCAGTGGAACCTGCGGACACGTTACATGCACAGTCATGCATAACTCATCGATTAGACATACCATGCATGGAGTAAACAAAAGAGAATGGGCACAAGAGAGAAACACTCACCCAAAATGGTAAGGAAATAGAATATGACTTTTGAGTTGATGCTTTCTAAGAAACTTGTACAAGTCTTTCTCCACGTCTTCGGGGTGATTTTGTAACACATGTCCATTAACGATATGTGGGTCAATGAACCCAACATCATGGATGTTTCTTATTTTGCATTCCCAAATCTTCAATCTACATAATAGCGTACGCAACAATATAGTTAGGACAATATATATATATATATATATATATATATATAGTGCAGGCAATGAAGAACGATATGAGGTAGAAATAAATCACTTGCAGAATGTAGCAACTCAGCATAGATTTGTCGAGGTCGCGCAGATTGAACAGCTGGAACAATTCACTCATATGAACTTGTACAGAGTACCGTTTGGTGTGATGCTCCTCTGTAACATCCGCATAAACATATTCTTTGTCGGCCCATGTTATGAATTGCTTGTACCAACGTAGCAGATTTCGCATTTGTGGTGGTAGACTCTTTTCCCGCGCAGGCTCGACGAGAGGCCCATTCCGCACATATTGTAATGCTATCTCACATACTGGTGCATCCTCAAGGCCTAAGAAGGCACGAAGAGTCAAACCCATCTCGGACGCTTGTTTCATGGCACTCGCTACAGTCAATCCAAGTGCCGCCGCAGCTGCTATGATCTCGGGGTCCTCTTCCGGACCGGCTTTCACTATGAGCGGGGGGATCGATTGTTTATTCTGCATCCCGAGCTGGTCAACTTGTTTCCCGCTTTTTTTACTTTCTTCTTTCTCCTCCTTCAATATTTTTGCTTGCCTACGAAGTTCATGTCCATAGTCGTCAGGCATATTCAGCTCGGCTTGGGACGGTGTCGTCAAAAAATCCTTAGCCCACTTCTTTTGCTTCTCAGTGAATACTTGCTTGGGCTCAGGCTCTTTTATCGCCTTCATATCCGCCTTCCATTTCTCATAATGAGCAGACGCGGCCAATTTGGTTTCAGCTTCACTAAGTTCCCAAGGCCTTGGGAGGAGAGGCTTCAGTGATGGCTCCGGTACCCTTGTGGTCTTAGGTACATAAGGGTCCGGGTTAATAGTCCAGGAGCGGGTTTCCTTGCTGTCCGCCTGCTTCTGCTTCTTCGCCGGAGGTGGATTGGGGGGCGTCGTACCCGCCGGAGGAGGATTGGGGGGCGTCGTACCCGCCAGAGGTTGTGGATCGGGGGACGGCGTCGAATGGCGTGAAGGAGGTGTATGTGAACCACCACGACCACCACCACCGCCACCACCACCACCACCACCACCACCATCGGAGGGGGTGGACTTGTTAGCCTTGGCGCCTCGCCTGGAAACACTATGTACTTCTTTTTCCATAGAATGATCTGGCGCTTGACATCTCCAAGTCTTCTCTCCCCTTCGGGTGTAGCTTTGTCAATCTCCAGGTCCTCAAACCCTTGGACTATGTCTTCCACCGTGACACGAGCATAGCCATATGCAATGGGGTTGTTGTGGTGGAGTGCTCCAGGTGTACAGGGTAAAGCACTGCCGCTAGCTACCTTCGTGGAAACGTTCCCCACGGGATAATGCAGATCACATTCTTTCATCTCCTTTACATCATCCACGGGGTAGTGAGGCTCCGGTGCACGAATCTCGATCATCGGTGCACTAGCACCAGGCGGGGCATCCGTGGAAGCCACGCTGCTTCTCCGCTGCTGGCTTCCGCAATCCGCTTCATGATCTTCATGCGGCCCTGCAACCGATTTTTCTTTTACTAGTTCATGCACGGTCTGCTTCAACTCATGGAGTTCCGATGCAAACTTCGCCATAAGATCTGCATCCCGGTCCGTCTTTCTCTTACGGCTTCTGTAACAGTACGGGTCATTGTCCTGGGAAAACCCTACTTTCCACGGAACTTTGCCTTTGCCTCGTACACGTCCTCCGTGTTCATCATTCCCGAGGGCTGTTGTCAGTGCGTCTTTATCTCTGTTGAACTTGATCAAGCCCTCTTGAGCTTGGGTCATTGCGTCAATAAGGGCTTGGGTGGGAGCAGACTTTTTCTCCCGGTGAACACACACCCCTGTCTCCGGGTCTAGCGATCCCCCATGCCCGTACCACCAGCTTTTGGCCCTTGGGTCCCATCCCTCTGTACCTAGAGGGATTCCTCGCACCCTCAGGTCCTCCTCCATCTTCTGCCACTTAGGCTCCGAAAGGCGGTATCCTCCTGGCCCCATAATATGATGGAACTTTTTCTTACTCGCATTATCCTTATTTTTTTTCGATATTTCCTTGAAATGCTCCGATTGCTTTTGCCTCACAAATTCTGGCCAATCATCTTTCAGTTTCTCATGTTGTCCATTGAAATCCGGAGTCTTGCCCTTGTTGACATAGTCACGGGTTAAATTTTTCTTGAAGTTCCGGAATGCTTCGCCCATCTTCTGAAGAGCGAACTCTTTAACTAGCCTCCTCCTCTCACGTCCACCCGGAACCTCGTTACCGAATTCATCGACTTTGTTGTATTCCAGAGGTAGAATGAAATGTTCCATAAGCTTTCTCCAGCAATCCTTTTTCGTTCTCTTGTCGACAAAACTGAAACCAAGACGTGCCTTCTTTGGCTCCTTCCATTCCTGGACGGTGATCGGGACGTTGTCTCTAACAACGACTCCGCATTGGTTGATAAACTTTGAGGTGTGCTGTAGGGGCTTGCCGGTTTCACTGACAAACTCAATGGCATATGTTTCTCCTGTTTTCATCGCCTTGGATTTGCCACGCTTTGTCGTACTCGATCCGGCCGAGGGCTAAAAAAAGAAAGAGAGTCGCGCGCGTTAATACATATGTATTCACATTTCAGTAAGTTTGTATCACGAGAGGCTCAATGTATATATATACCTCGCCGGAGGTGGTTGCTACTTGCAATTCGAGATCGTCGTTTGTTGACGGTTGACCTCCGTCGACAATGTCCGTTCCTTCACCTTCTTGATCATCGACAATGTCTGTTCCACCGTCAAGGTTCAGAAAAGAAGAGACTACATCCTCTTCTTGCTCATATTCTGAGCCCGGCACATAAGGAATCTCGTTGTTGATGATGCCCATTAAATAACGTTCAGCCTCCGGATCCCTAAGCGGCCCGTCTCTATCGTTCGCCATATGTCACTCCTGCATGTAGTAAAAATTCTTTAAAGGAATTAAAAAATAAGATTAAGGGGACATAGAGGAGGAGGAATTAAAAAATAAGATTATTGAGCACTAATTTGCATAGAAGTTTTTGTTTAGCACTGCCAAGTATTTTGTTTTTCCTTTTCTTTTTTCTTTTCTTTTTCCTTTTCTTATTTTGTTTTTCCTTTTCTTCTTCCTTTTCTTTTTCCTTTTCTTCTTCCTTTTCTTCTTCCTTTTCTTTTTCCTTTTCTTATTTTGTTTTTCCTTTTCTTCTTCCTTTTCTTTTTCCTTTTCTTATTTTGTTTTTCCTTTTCTTCTTCCTTGTCTTTTTCCTTTTCTTCTTCCTTTTCTTTTTCCTTTTCTTTTTCCTTTTCTTATTTTGTTTTTCCTTTTCTTTTTCCTTTTCTTCTTCCTTTTCTTTTTTCCTTTTCTTCTTCCTTTTTTTCTTCCTTTTCTTCTTCCTTTTCTTATTTTGTTTTTCCTTTTCTTCTTCCTTTTCTTATTTTGTTTTTCCTTTTCTTCTTCCTTTTCTTTTTCCTTTTCTTATTTTCTTTTTCCTTTTCTTATTCTGTTTTTCCTTTTCTTATTTTCTTTTTCCTTTTCTTATTTTGTTTTTCCTTTTCTTCTTCCTTTTCTTATTTTGTTTTTCCTTTTCTTCTTCCTTTCCTTTTTCCTTTTCTTATTTTATTTTTCCTTTTCTTATTCTGTTTTTCCTTTTCTTATTTTCTTTTTCCTTTTCTTATTTCCTTTTTCCTTTTCTTCTTCCTTTTATTTTTCCTTTTCTTCTTCCTTTTGTTCTTCCTTTTCTTTGTTTGAGGAGGACGGCGGCGGGCGGGCGGCGGGAGGCAGGCGGCGGCAGGGGCAGGGGCAGCGGCGGGAGGCAGGCGGCGGCGGCTGGGGCAGGGGCAGCGGCGGGCGTTGGCGACGGCGAGGAGGAGCGGGCGGCGGCGGGGCAGGGCGCGGCAACGGCTAGGAGGAGCGGGCGGCGACGGGGCAGGGCGCGGCAACGGCGACAGTGCAGGGTGTCGGAGCTCACTGGGGGCAGGGCGAGGTCGGGGAGGCGTTGACGACGGCGAGGTCGGGGAGGCGTTGGCGACGGCGAGGAGGAGCGGGCGGCGACGGGGCAGGGCGCGGCAACGGCGACAGCGACGAGGAGCAGCCTGGCGGCGTCGAAGCGCAGGGGCGTTGGCGTCGGGGGAGAATGTGGAAAAATCCTAAGTGCCACTTATATAAGAAAAGCATTAGTCCCGGTTGGGGAGACCAACCGCGACTAAAGGTACCCTTTAGTCCCGGTTGGGGACACCAACCGCGACTAAAGGACACCTTTAGTCGCGGTTGGTGTCCCCAACCGGGACTAAAGGTTCTTTCGCGCCGCTTTCGTTCCCGCGCGGAAAGAGCCTTTAGTCGCGGTTCGTGTCACGAACCGCGACTAAAGGTCCTTTTTCATATAAAATAAAACTAATTCATTTTAAAATCTTAAAAATACAAATAATATATCAAAAAAATCAGAAAAACAAAACCAATTCATTTTAAAATCTTAAAAATACAATTATATATCAAAAAAATCAGAAAAACAAAACTAATTCATTTTAAAATATTAAAAATACAAATAATATATCAAAAAAATCAGAAAAATAAAAATAATTCATTTTAAAATCTTAAAAATACAAATAATATATCAAAAAAATCAGAAAAATAAAACTAATTCATTTTAAAATCTTGAAAATACAAATAATATATCAAAAAAACAGAAAAATAAAACTAATTCATTTTAAAATCTTAAAAATACAATTATATATCAAAAAAATCAGAAAAATAAAACTAATTCATTTTAAAATCTTAAAAATACAAATAATATATCAAAAAATCAGAAAAATAAAACTAATTCATTTTAAAATCTTAAAAAATACAAATAATATATCAAAAAATTCAGTTCATCGATCCCTTGAAGGTTTGACAAAAGGTTTGATACATCATTCAGTTCATCGACCAAATACAAATCATCCGGATTCGCCATCGTACGTTTTAATTCACATGATCCATTCAACAAAGTTTGGTACAATAAATTATTACACACCAATTCTTCCCTTGTGTCCCTGCTTGCTTACGATTGTGCCGTATCCATGGAGCATCCTCATCATTTAACTTAATGCTTGGGTCAGTGTTCACTTTGAAGGGCGGAATTTCACCAAACATATTATAATCTTCTGACATGTCTGTCTTGTCCTCCACTCCCACGATGTTTCTTTTCCCTGAAAGAACAATGTGGCGCTTTGGATCATCGCATGATGTACTGATCGTTTTCTTATCTTTCCGTTTCCTCGGTTTGCTACTCATGTCCTTCAAATAAAAAACCTGAGCGACATCTTTGGCAAGGACGAATGGTTCGTCAAGGTAACCAAGATTGTTGAAATCCACCATTGTCATTCCGTATTGCTCGTCCACCTTTACCCCACCTCCTGTTAGCTTGAACCATTTGCACCGGAACAAAGGGACCTTAAAGGAGGGTCCATAGTCAAGTTCCCATATCTCCTCTATGTAACCATAATATGTGACCTTTTGCCCATTCTCGGTTGCTGCATCAAAGCGGACACCACTGTTTTGGTTGGTGCTCTTTTTATCTTGGGCGATGGTGTAAAATGTATTCCCATTTATCTCGTACCCTTGGAAAATCGTTATAGTCGAAGATGGTTTCTTGGCTAACATGTACAGCTTATCTCCAACATCATTGTCATTCATTAAATGTTTTCGCAACCAACTGCCGAAAGTCTCCATGTGGGCCTTTCTAATCCAGGATTCAGGCTTCCCCGGGTTGTCCGAGCGTAAAATATTCTTGTGTTGCTCGAAGAACGGAGCCACCAAGCTGGAATTTTGCAGAACTGTGTGGTGTGCTTCAGTCATAGAATGACCGTCCATACATATCGTTGATTTCCTTCCGATCGTGTCTTTTCCACTTAGTCTCCCCTCGTGCCGCGATTGAGGAATACCAATCGGCTTAAGGTCAGGAACATAGTCAATACAGAACTCAATTACCTCCTCATTTCCATAGCCCTTGACGATGCTTCCTTCTGGCCTAGCACGGTTACGAACATATTTCTTTAATACTCCCATGAACCTCTCAAAGGGAACATATTGTGTAGAAATACAGGACCGAGAATGGAAATCTCTTCGACTAGGTGGAGCAGGAGGTGCGTCATAATATCGAAGAAGGATGGTGGGAACACCAACTCGAAACTGACAAGGCATTGGACCACATCGTTCTGTAACCGTGGTAGATCTTCTGGATTGATTACCTTCTGAGAGATTGCATTGAGGAATGCACATAGCTTCACAATGGCTACTCGAACATTTTCCGGTAGGAGCCCCCTCAAAGCAATCGGAAGCAATTGCGTCATAATCACGTGGCAGTCGTGAGACTTCAGGTTTTGGAACTTTTTCTCCGCCATGTTTATTATTCCCTTTATATTCGACGAGAATCCAGACGGGACCTTCATACTGCTCAGGCATTCAAAAAGAATGACCTTCTCTTCTTTGGTAAGAGCGTAGCTGGCACGACCTTGAAACATTCCGGATGCTGGTCATCTGGGTCTTTCAAAAGTTGCTGGTCCTGCCGTGCTTCCTTTGTATCATTTGTCTTCCCATACACGCCCAAGAAGCTTAGCAGGTTCACGCAAATATTCTTCATAACATGCATCATGTCGATTGCAGAGCGGACATCTAGGACTTTCCAATATTCTAGCTCCCAAAATATAGATTTCTTCTTCCACATGGGTGCGTGCCCGTCAACTCCCCGCGGAACTGATTGTCCGCCAGGACCCTTTCCAAAGATGACTTTCAAATCCTTGACCATATCAAATATCTCAGCACCAGTACGTTCCGCAGGCTTCGGCCGGTGATCTGCCTTGCCGTTGAAATGCTTGCCTTTCTTTCTTACGTTATGATTTCGGGGAAGAAATCGACGATGACCCAGGTACACGTTCTTCTTACAATTAACCAAACGTACACTTTCAGTCTCATGTAAGCAGTGCGTGCATGCATTGTATCCCTTATTTGTCTGTCCCGAAAGGTTACTGAGAGCAGGCCAATCGTTGATGGTTACAAAAAGCAACGCTCGTAGGTCAAATTCCTCTCCTTTGTGCTCATCCCAGACACGTACACCAGGTCTGGCCCACAACTGTAAAAGTTCATCAACTAATGGCCTTAGGTACACATCGATGTCGTTCCCGGGTTGCTTTGGACCTTGGATGAGCATTGGCATCATAATGAACTTCCGCTTCATGCACAACCAAGGAGGAAGGTTGTAGATGCATAGAGTCACGGGCCAGGTGCTATGGCTGGAGCTCTGCTCGCCAAAAGGATTCATGCCATCAGTACTTAGACCAAATCTTATGTTCCTTGCGTCAGCTGCAAAATCTTTGAACACTCTGTCGATCTTTCTCCATTGCGTTCCATCAGCGGTGTGTCTCAACTCCCCGTCGGACTTACGGTCCTCTTTGTGCCATCGCAACGACTTGGCATGCTTTTTGTTCCTGAACAGACGTTTCAACCGTGGTATTATAGGAGCATACCACATCACCTTGGCGGGAACCCTCTTCCTGGGTTTCTCGCCCTCAACATCGTCACCAGGGTCATCGCCTCTGATCTTATAACGCAATGCAGTGCATACAGGGCATTCATTCAAATTCTCGTATTCACCGCGGTAGAGGATGCAGTCGTTAATGCATGCATGTATCTTCAGAACCTCTAAACCTAGAGGGCAGACAACCTTCTTTGCTTTGTACGTACTGGCGGGCAACTCGTTATTCTTCGGAAACATATTCTTCAACATTTTCAGCAAATTTTCAAATGATGAGTCACCTACACCTTCCTGTGCCTTCCATTTTAGCAAATCCAGTGTGCAGCCCAGCTTTTTCAGACTATTATCGCATCCTCGATACAACGACTTTTTGTGATCCTCTAACATGCGATCCAAATTCTCCCTATCCTTGTCAGTTTCGCAGCGTCTCCGTGCATCAGCAATGGTTCGACCAAGATCATCAGCGGGCTCATCATGTGCCTCTTCTTCACCTTCACCTAACCCTTCGCCACCTTCAGCATCATCCTCCATGAAAGTATCACCGAAATGATCATGATAGTTGTCATCGATATCATCCCCTTCTTCATCTTCTTCCATTCTAACCCCTCTTTCTCCATGCTTGGTCCAACAATTATAGCTTCGCATGAAACCGTGCCGAAGCAGGTGCATGTGAACGTCTCTTGAGGAGGAGTAACCCTTCTGATTCTTACAGACAGCACATGGACAGATAATAAAACCTTGCTGCTTGTTCGCATTTGCCACTACGAGGAAATCTTTCAAAACCGTAGTGAACTCGCCGGAGAGTCGGGGACCGTACATCCATTGCCGATTCATCTGCATTATTATTATATAAAGTATATAATTAACCATCATGCATTTGTTAAACTAACTAGCTAGAAATAATACAAATTAAACAATGAACTACACACATGCATATTTTATCAATGACACATGAAAGGTTCAAGTTGCTAACCGCGATCGCGGAGGAAAAATAAATGAGAAAGCTCAAGTGTGGCTCGGACACTTCATATCATGTTTGTTTTAGGCTCTCGGGCATTTCATCGAACACCTTGTGTGCATAGGAGGAACCAAAAGCAAACCCACCACCCCCTTCTGAATATTGTGAAGTGAGCTGAGTGAAGTGAAGTGAGCTGAGTCCTATATATAGGGATGGGCCTTTAGTCCCGGTTGGCCTGGCCAACCGGGACTAAAGGTCCCCGAAGACTAAAGCCCCTCCCGTCCGCCAGTTGTCGACCGAGCGCGCTGGGCCCAGATAGTTGGTCGCGGGTCTCCTCTCGAACTGTGACTAAAGACCCCTTTTGTCGCGGTTCGATTATTTTGGGGACTAATGGGGGCGTATGGAAGCCTCTTTTTCTACTAGTGATGGTGGATTGTGAATCTGACTCCCGGAAGAAAAGAAAAGGTCACCTCCAAGAGAGGTCTCCCTGAAGGCATATATTGTGAGTTTGACCATTTCCTGGAAGAAAAAGCCACCTCCATCTGTAAGCCTCACTATGTTAATCCTGATATAACCATCGATTATGCAATGCCATGTGTTTCTTCATCCAGTATACCGGCCTGTTTCTCAATTGATCGGGAGGGTGATCATTATTTGTTCATATGGTTACTCAGACCACCCACCATTTACATGGGGATTTACATGATTACATGCAAAGTCCACTTTAACTGTTGATAAATGTAGTTCTTCGTATTTTTTGTGAAGCCAGCTTGAAGAGGTTAAGCCAGTAGTACATTCACTATACTCTCCTACATTATTGTAATTCAATGTGTACAATATCAAGGGGTCAACTGCTTAATTATTTTCTATTTTCATCGCAAATCTTTAAACTGCTTATTGCTTTTGTAAGATCATCTCCAAGCCTGGTATGGATACATTTTACCATGTCGTGGCCTTAAGGATTACTATTTACTTAAAGAGCTGAAGGATCCAAGACAAGCGTCTGGTGGCAGCTTCATGGTTGAGCTGGTGCCTTCATTAACTCAAGCTAGTAGCATGACTACAAAGCATCGGCGACGCGGCTTCTAGGGGGGCGTATACAACTATAATTATATAGTTGTATATCATATAAAGAAATCATAAGCATTATTGTCATATAGCAAATGTATACAACTATAATTCCAATATAGACAGAAGTACATCAGTATATTAGAATGGTGCATAGTCAATTATCAGTAGTTGTCTAACAATAGTTTAACATCACTGAAGCACAAATAATTTCATTCTTACATCGACAAACACTGGATTTACAATAGAAGAACCATAGCACGATCACCCTTACGACTGTATCCTTTGCTTGCTTCTCTCAGGCCACTTTTACCCTTCCTATGAGGTCCATGAGAACAGAGGGGCAACTCCTCTGTAAATGCTTAAAACCACCATTTTCCAAGATGACTTTCATATTGTTCGGAGAGATGAGGAAGTCGATGCACGCCGCCTTGAGCCTCTGGCGGTGCTGCTGCTCCGCTAACACCAGCGTGGTTATCGCCGTGCCTGTGGAGACACGTTTGCATAGCATGTCCTCACAGATCAGCTTCAGCCTCTCCATCTTGTACCTATCCGCTGCTTCATGCAATCCGTGCGCCATTGCTGTCGCCGCCTCATCTCCCTTATCCATCTCAATAGGCAATGCATCGGTGTATATGTAGTGGAGCAAAGCCTTGAACATTTTTGCCTCCATGTCGTCGATCCTTACAGTGGCCATGGGTGCCTTCTTCTCCCTTTCCAACATGCCAAGGAGCTCTGCTTCCGCTGCTGCCTTCAAGATTGGAGACCGGGCAGCCATCACCCATCGATGGGCGACGATTGTCTCGCCGCCCACATGGAAGCCCACATCTGCCCCCTCCTTCTTCCACAGGAGATCGGTGAAATCACGATCCTCTGTTTCCTCGGCGCGCAACTCTGTGACAGTGATGTCGCACCTGAGAGTGAAGTAGTCGTCCTTGAGGCAACCTGAGTTCTCTAATTTCGACCTTGTGATGAATTTGTGCCAGCCCCACTCTCCTTGAGGGGTTGTGAAAATTCTATCAAAGGTTAAGGTATATGATGGCACAGGCTTCCCAGCCCGGTCCAGTAAACTGAGCACACATTGAGCTGAGATGCCCTTGTCAGGCTTGAACGGCAAGTCCATGCTAACACTGGCAAGCTGAATGAAGACAGATATGTAGTTGGCATTATCTGAACCTTGGCCGTTGGGGTAGTACTTGATCCTCCATAGTGTAGTGTAACGCCTTGCTGTCGGGCGCTACACAAAAGGGCCAGCTATGTGAATTTTTTTCATCAACAGTTCAGTTTGTGAATTCTTTTTGTCTACAGGTTAAATTTGTTGTTTTTGTCATGTGCCGCATAGCTCAACATCTCCACCCATACCCCAAGTACTACCTGCCGCACCTCCTGTGGGGGCCGCCGTATCTCCCCCTCTAGCAGCCTAAGAGCAAGGTCCGCTCCACGGGCCAAGGCAGGTGAAGGAAAAGGTTCCACACGCAGCTCATCGCTTCTTTTGTCCAGCTTCTCCACGCCTGTCATTATTCTCTTCAGCTCCTCCACGTTCTTCCTTGCCTCAGAACTTCTTTCTCTAGCTCCTCCCTTTTTTCGTCCAGCTCCTTGCATCTATTGGCCAGCCATCTATTGCCCACCTGCTCCTCCCTTGTTATGTCCATACCCTCCCTTATTATGTCCAACTTATCTCGTGATCCTTTGTACAGCTCGTCCCCGTCTCTTCTTGTGTGTAGATCCCACATTCTTCTTTTTCTGTCCAGCTCCCACCTTCCGCTGATGCGTTCCACGCCAGGAAGATCAAGCCCCACCACATATGCTGCTTCAGTATTGGCATACAATTCGGGCCGAACAGGGCTAGGAAGCATGTAGGGACGTTAAACAAGGAGGAATAGCATGTAGTTACACACTGCCCTAATTGCCTCCCCAACATAAACATACTCGTCCCCTAGAGGCGACACTGAGAAGAACATTTTGGTGACAAAGTATCAGCAAAGGATTTTGTCATCGAAATCAATTCCAGCATGCGAGGTGGGATCCTCGAAGAATTCGCTCCATGGCTTCCGTGCACACTGACCACTGTAACTCCTCCTCATCTCCTCATTGCCTTTACATGCCACCACCATTCTATCTATCTCTTCCAACACCAACTTCTTAGTATCATCTGAAATGACAACTAAGGAGTGGTGCAACTTCGTCCCATTCCCAGGCACTGCGCAGACATGCAATCTCCAGTGTCATGGGGCGAGTTCACCAACTCGGGGTGTCCAATGGAACCTGACCACCTTCTATTTCTTTCTACAGCCATGACACACCGCCGGACACACCGTCTGCTACATAGAACTATCTTGTGAACCCGATGCCATCTCCTAGCACACACCAATGCGCATGTCCATGTTGATCCCATTAGCTTCAGCAACGAGGTCGTCTCTATGAGGACAACCCAACTATTAAGATGCATGTGACGATGACATCAACTCTGTGCAAGTCATTTTTGCCAATTGTTGACTGAAACAGGAAGAAAGTGGTGATGCTGGCAACCAATGAAATGGCATGAATAAAGCATCCATACCATGTGAAGACCACTGCTACCTTGGTACATAGGAAATCATACATCAAGGAGAGCTGCATCTCAACCAACTCGAACATTTGACCCTTCTTAGTGAATAGCTCTATGGCTTGACTCTGCAATGTGGATGGCCAGAACTTATAGTCCACCAACTGAGCCATGCAAATGGGGAGCATGTCATGAGCTCCCTGTAGAACCTCTTCAAGATCCAACTTCTTCCCTTGGCCCTCACTAGTAGAAAAAGGACCTAATGTGAGACACATTAGTCCCGGTTTGATTTTGGCCCGGTACTAATGGTACCATTAGTGCTGGTTCGAACGGCTATGCATTAATGCCGGTTCGTGTTGAACCTTTAGTACCGGTTCGTGCTACGAACCGGTACTAAAGGGCTAACCTTTAGTACTGGTTCGTGCCATGAACCGGGACTAAAGGGGTCTGACCTATAGTCCCGGTTGGAGACACAAACCGGGACTATATGGCAATTTTCAAACTCTACCCCCCGTGTGTATCGCCATTTCAGTTCTGAAAAAATCAAAAGAAAATGATAAAAACTTCAAAAAATAAAATCCTTCGAGAGGTAGTTGTATTACTACATCTACTAGTTAGGAAAATTTGAAAACTTCAGTTTGGACATGTTTTGCTAAAAGTGTAGGGAAATGTAAAACGGCTATAACTTTTGCATACGATGTCAGAAAAAACGTATAATATATCAAAAAATTCAGCATGAAAATCCGCATACGATTTTGACTGGCTTGAGAGATTGTCCATACTGTAGATATATGATAACAGTATGAAAATCCGCATACGATTGCAGTATGTTCTTAGCTCTCTCCCTATATTAACTGCTGCGTCATATGAACTGGGATCATGTGAGTTGACTAACTGTGACTTGACACATCGCAAGATGGAGAATTGGTTTTTAAGCTTAATGCCATGTTTTGAAGCCAGTTTGCACATCGGTAAATAGCAGAATCTCGAAGTCTATTGGTTACCACTGTTTGTGAAAAACATTTCATTTTACTGGCTTGAGAGATTGCCCATACTGTAGATATATGATAACAGATTGTACAACTGCTAGCATTTTTTAAGGAAAAATTATAGGGGAGGCCACCACATCGTAATAAAACAATCTTTTATTGCTGATTTGTTAATTTTCAGCTGTCTATATTCAGAGGATCAGAATATTCACATCTTTACAAGTTTCTTCCTTGTACAGTCCTTTTTCCGAGGAGCAATCTGCTGGTGGGGACAGGATTTTGCAGCTGGAAGGAGATCTAAGAGACATGAAGGAGCATTTACTCAACATGAGCTTAGAGTATGCAGAGGTAGAGGCCCAGTGGGAATGGTTAGTGATGGAGCTGAAATCTGTCAAGAAAGGGGGCGATAATTCTAGCATGATGGACACCTTTTGCCTGCCATAAACATAAGACTGACAACACAGGTACATGGATGCTATTTTCTTGCCAATAATTGCTATTTATGATAATTTGAATGGGTAGAGCAACATTTCTTGGTAAACTGTTAAGTTTGTTATCAGTGGGATCCCATCATGTACTTTTTGGGTACAAGATACTTTTGGTCCAGTTCTTATCGATAGAATAACGCCTTCTGCTTTTGTAGATGACCCATCATCAATCAGCGTCATGTCTGCGCCATGACAATACAAGCCATGACAATAGGACTGATGTCAGGTTATCATGATATGAGAACAAGCGAACGGAGAACCACATGTCACGTGCCACACTCACTAGTTGGCATGGTGGATTGTGAATCTGACTATTTCCCGGAAGAAAAGAAAAGGTCACCTCCAAGAGAGGTCTCCCTGAAGGCGAATATTGTGAGTTTGACCATTTCCTGGAAGAAAAAGCCACCTCCATCTGTAAGCCTCACTATGTTAATCCTGATATAACCATCGATTATGCAATGCCATGTGTTTCTTCATCCAGTATACCGGCCTGTTTCTCAATTGATCCGGAGGGTGATCATTATTTGTTCATATGGTTACTCAGACCACCCACCATTTACATGGGGATTTACATGATTACATGCAAAGTCCACTTTAACTGTTGATAAATGTAGTTCTTCGTATTTTTTGTGAAGCCAGCTTGAAGAGGTTAATCCAGTAGTACATTCACTATACTCTCCTACATTATTGTAATTCAATGTGTACAATATCAAGGGGTCAACTGCTTAATTATTTTCTATTTTCATCGCAAATCTTTAAACTGCTTATTGCTTTTGTAAGATCATCTCCAAGCCTGGTATGGATACATTTTACCATGTCGTGGCCTTAAGGATTACTATTTACTTAAAGAGCTGAAGGATCCAAGACAAGCGTCTGGTGGCAGCTTCATGGTTGAGCTGGTGCCTTCATTAACTCAAGCTAGTAGCATGACTACAAAGCATCGGCGACGCGGCTTCTAGGGGGGCGTATACAACTATAATTATATAGTTGTATATCATATAAAGAAATCATAAGCATTATTGTCATATAGCAAATGTATACAACTATAATTCCAATATAGACAGAAGTACATCAGTATATTAGAATGGTGCATAGTCAATTATCAGTAGTTGTCTAACAATAGTTTAACATCACTGAAGCACAAATAATTTCATTCTTACATCGACAAACACTGGATTTACAATAGAAGAACCATAGCACGATCACCCTTACGACTGTATCCTTTGCTTGCTTCTCTCAGGCCACTTTTGCCCTTCCTATGAGGTCCATGAGAATAGAGGGGCAACTCCTCTGTAAATGCTTAAAACCACCATTTTCCAAGATGACTTTCATATTGTTCGGAGAGATGAGGAAGTCGATGCACGCCGCCTTGAGCCTCTGGCGGTGCTGCTGCTCCGCTAACACCAGCGTGGTTATCGCCGTGCCTGTGGAGACACGTTTGCATAGCATGTCCTCACAGATAAGCTTCAGCCTCTCCATCTTGTACCTATCCGCTGCTTCAAGCAATCCGTGCGCCATTGCTGTCGCCGCCTCATCTCCCTTATCCATCTCATCAGGCAATGCATCGGTGGATATGTAGTGGAGCAAAGCCTTGAACATTTTTGCCTCCATGTCGTCGATCCTTACAATGGCCATGGGTGCCTTCTTCTCCCTTTCCGACATGCCAAGGAGCTCTGCTTCCGCTGCTGCCTTCAAGATTGGAGACCGGGCAGCCATCACCCGTCGATGGGCGACGATTGTCTCGCCGCCCACATGGAAGGCCACATCTGCCCCCTCCTTCTTCCACCGGAGATCGGTGAAATCATGATCCCCTGTTTCCTCGGCGCGCAACTCTGTGACAGTGATGTCGCACCTGAGAGTGAAGCAGTCGTCCTTGAGGCAACCTGAGTTCTCTAATTCCGACCTTGTGATGAATTTGTGCCAGCCCCACTCTCCTTGAGGGGTTGTGAAACTTCTATCGAAGGTTAAGGTATATGATGGCACAGGCTTCCCAGCCCGGTCCAGTAAACTGAGCACACATTGAGCTGAGATGCCCTTGTCAGGCTTGAACGGCAAGTCCGTGCTAACACTGGCAAGCTGAATGAAGACAGATATGTAGTTGGCATTATCTGAACCTTGGCCGTTGGGGTAGTACTTGATGCGCCAGGCGTGGCGGCCAACATGGAAAGTGCAGGATTTGATGTAACTACTATTCGTGACCACCTTGGTTTGCGAGTGCCCGTCGATCTTGAGCAAGTGGTGCCCGCTCACCGCCCTGGCGATGATGGCGGAGGTAGAGCGTAACGACATCTTAGATGCACTAACCCGTGCAGACCGTGCGTCTGCACGGTTGCCGACGGTTTGATGGCTAGATTATTATGGCCAGCTCAGAGAGGGGGAGCATCTGGGAATAACAATGGGATGGAAATTGCAGCTGTGGCTGCAACAATGACAATCCATGGTGCGAATATATACAAGCAAAATTAGGTAATGAATGAATATATTTTATGGAGTAGCCCATAGATAATAGCCAGAAACCCATGCATGCACTAGCTCGTAATAGTACTGCTAAGACTACCCACAGTGGGAGTAACATAGATGGTAACATCACACTTATCTAGACAAAATAGATGATGTGGCATGTAATTAATGAAGAAAGAGAGGCATGTGGTAACATAGCTAGTTACTGTAACATCACACATATCAAGAAAAGATGAGTCTACAACGTAATAAATGAAGTGATGCATGACACAACACATATGTTACTACCCACTGTGGAGGTAGTAACATAGACTAGTAACATATGTATGTTACTAGTCTAAGTTACTACCCATTGTGACTAGTCTTAATCTACTAGCCCATCACATATTCCGAGAATCAGAGCTACGAATCAACGCACCAGATAACGCAACCCCTACGCATATGCTTGATTGGCAACTAGTGCAGCGCCTAGGCGCTAGGCATTACACTGTATAGTGTAGCACCTAGCTCTCAGGCGTTGCACACTGACTTAGCAATTTTCAGACAGTTCGGTATGCGACGCTGGTCAGGCGTGTAGGGCGTGTCAGTTAGGCGCTGCATAGCGCAGTGTAACGCCTTGCTGTCGGGCGCTACACAAAAGGGTAAGCTATGTGAAATTTTTTCATCAACAGTTCAGTTTGTGAATTCTTTTCGTCTACAGGTTAAATTTGTTGTTTTTGCCATGTGCCGCATAGCTCAACGTCTCCACCCATACCCCAAGTACTACCCGCCGCACCTCCTGTGGGGGCCGCCGTATCTCCCCCTCTAGCAGCCTAAGAGCAAGGTCCGCTCCACGGGCCAAGGAAGGTGAAGGAAAAGGTTCCACACGCAGCTCATCGCTTCTTTTGTCCAGCTTCTCCACGCCTGTCATTATTCTCTTCAGCTCCTCCATGTTCTTCCTTGCCTCAGAACTTCTTTCTCCAGCTCCTCCCTTTTTTCGTCCAACTCCTTGCATCTATTGGCCAGCCATCTATTGCCCACCTGCTCCTCCCTTGTTATGTCCATACCCTCCCTTATTATGTCTAACTTATCTCGTGATCCTTTGTACAGCTCGTCCCCGTCTCTTCTTGTGTGTAGATCCCACGATCTTCATTTTCTGTCCAGCTCCCACCTTCCGCTGATGCGTTCCACGCCAGGAAGATCAAGCCCCACCACATATGCTGCTTCAGTATTGGCATACAATCCGGGCCGAACAGGGCTAGGAAGCATGTAGGGACGTTAAACAAGGAGGAATAGCATGTAGTTAGACACTGCCCTAATTGCCTCCCCAACATAAACATACTCTTCCCCTAGAGGCGACACTGAGAAGAACATTTTGGTGACAAAGTATCAGCAAAGGATTTTGTCATCGAAATCAATTCCAGCATGCGAGGTGGGATCCTCGAAGAATTCGCTCCATGGCTTCCGTGCACACTGACCACTGTAACTCCTCCTCATCTCCTCATTGCCTTTACATGCCACCACCATTCTATCTATCTCTTCCAACACCAACTTCTTAGTATCATCTGAAATGACAACTAAGGAGTGGTGCAACTTTGTCCCATTCCCAGGCAATGCGCAGACATGCAATCTCCAGTGTCATGGGGCGAGTTCACCAACTCGGGGTGTCCAATGGAACCTGACCACCTTCTATTTCTTTCTACAGCCATGACACACCGCCGGACACACCGTCTGATACATAGAACTATCTTGTGAACCCGATGCCATCTCCTAGCACACAACAATGCGCATGTCCATGTTGATCCCATTAGCTTCAGCAACGAGGTCGTCTCTATGAGGACAACCCAACTATTAAGATGCATGTGACGATGACATCAACTCTGTTCAAGTCATTTTTGCCAATTGTTGACTGAAACAGGAAGAAAGTGGTGATGCTGGCAACCAATGAAATGGCATGAATAAAGCATCCATACCATGTGAAGACCACTGCTACCTTGGTACATAGGAAATCATACATCAAGGAGAGCTGCATCTCAACCAACTCGAACATTTGACCCTTGTTAGTGAATAGCTCTATGGCTTGACTCTGCAATGTGGATGGCCAGAACTTATAGTCCACCAACTGAGCCATGCAAATGGGGAGCAGGTCATGAGCTCCCTGTAGAACCTCTTCAAGATCCAACTTCTTCCCTTGGCCCTCACTAGTAGAAAAAGGACCTAATGTGAGACACATTAGTCCCGGTTTGATTTTGGCCCGGTACTAATGGTACCATTAGTGCTGGTTCGAACGGCTATGCATTAATGCCGGTTCGTGTTGAACCTTTAGTACCGGTTCGTGCCACGAACCGGTACTAAAGGGGTGGTGGCAGGCTGGCGTCAGGCCGGGGCCCCACGATCACCTTTAGTACCGGTTCGTGGCACAAACCGGTACTAAAGATCTAACCTTTAGTACCGTTTCGTGCCATGAACCGGGACTAAAGGGATCTGACCTATAGTCCCGGTTGGAGACACAAACCGGGACTATAGGGCAATTCTCAAACTCTACCCCCCCCCCCCCCCCCCGTGTATCGCCATTTCAGTTTTGAAAAAATCAAAAGAAAATGATAAAAACTTCAAAAAGTAAAATCCTTCGAGAGGTAGTTATATTACTACATCTACTAGTTAGGAAAATTTGAAAACTTCAATTTGGACATGTTTTGCAAAAAGTGTAGGGAAAATGTAAAACGGCAATAACTTTTGCATACGATGTCAGAAAAAACGTATAATATATCAAAAAATTCAGCACGAAAATCCGCATACGATTTTGACTGGCTTGAGAGATTGCCCATACTGTAGATATATGATAACAGTACGAAAATCCGCATACGATTGCAGTATGTTCTTAGCTCTCTCCCTATATTAACTGCTGCTTCATATGAACTGGGATCATGTGAGTTGACTAACTGTGACTTGACACATCGCAAGATGGAGAATTGGTTTTTAAGCTTAATGCCATGTTTTGAAGCCAGTTTGCACATTGGTAAATAGCAGAATCTCGAAGTCTATTGGTTACCACTGTTTGTGAAAACATTTCATTTTACTGGCTTGAGAGATTGCCCATACTGTTGATATATGATAACAGATTGTACAACTGCTAGCAATTTTTTTTAGGGAAAATTATAGGGGAGGCCACCACATCGTAATAAAACAATCTTTTATTGCTGATTTGTTAATTTTCAGCTGTCTATATTCAGAGGATCAGAATATTCACATCTTTACAAGTTTCTTCCTTGTACAGTCCTATTTCCGAGGAGCAATCTGCTGGTGGGGACAGGATTTTGCAGCTGGAAGGAGATCTAAGAGACATGAAGGAGCATTTACTCAACATGAGCTTAGAGTATGCAGAGGTAGAGGCCCAGCGGGAACGGTTAGTGATGGAGCTGAAATCTGTCAAGAAAGGGGGGCAATTATTCTAGCATGATGGAGACCTTTTGCCTGCCATAAACATAAGACTGACAACACAAGTACATGGATGCTATTTTCTTGCCAATAATTGCTATTTATGATAATTTGAATGGGTAGAGCAACATTTCTTGGTAAACTGTTAAGTTTGTTATCAGTGGGATCCCATCATGTACTTTTTGGGTACAAGATACTTTTGGTCCAGTTCTTATCGATAGAATAACGCCTTCTGCTTTTGTAGATGACCCATCATCAATCAGCGTCATGTCTGCGCCATGACAATACAAGCCATGACAATAGGACTGATGTCAGGTTATCATGATATGAGAACAAGCGAACGCAGAACCACATGTCACGTGCCACACTCATTAGTTGGCATGGTGGATTGTGAATCTGACTATTTCCCGGAAGAAAAGAAAAGGTCACCTCCAAGAGAGGTCTCCCTGAAGGCGAATATTGTGAGTTTGACCATTTCCTGGAAGAAAAAGCCACCTCCATCTGTAAGCCTCACTATGTTAATCCTGATATAACCATCGATTATGCAATGCCATGTGTTTCTTCATCCAGTATACCGGCCTGTTTCTCAATTGATCGGGAGGGTGATCATTATTTGTTCATATGGTTACTCAGACCACCCACCATTTACATGGGGATTTACATGATTACATGCAAAGTCCACTTTAACTGTTGATAAATGTAGTTCTTCGTATTTTTTGTGAAGCCAGCTTGAAGAGGTTAAGCCAGTAGTACATTCACTATACTCTCCTACATTATTGTAATTCAATGTGTACAATATCAAGGGGTCAACTGCTTAATTATTTTCTATTTTCATCGCAAATCTTTAAACTGCTTATTGCTTTTGTAAGATCATCTCCAAGCCTGGTATGGATACATTTTACCATGTCGTGGCCTTAAGGATTACTATTAACTTAAAGAGCTGAAGGATCCAAGACAAGCGTCTGGTGGCAGCTTCATGGTTGAGCTGGTGCCTTCATTAACTCAAGCTAGTAGCATGACTACAAAGCATAACTGCGGCGATGCAGCTTCTAGGGGGGCGTATATAACTATAATTATATAGTTGTATATCATATAAAGAAATCATAAGCATTATTGTCATATAGCAAATGTATACAGCTATAATTCCAATATAGACAGAAGTACATCAGTATATTAGAATGGTGCATAGTCACTTATCAGTAGTTGTCTAACAATAGTTTAACATCACTGAAGCACAAATAATTTCATTCTTACATCGACAAACACTGCATTTACAATAGAAGAACCATAGTTCGATCACCCTGGCGACTGTATCCTTTGCTTGCTTCTCTCAGGCCACTTTTGCCCTTAATATGAGGTCCATGAGAACAGAGGGGCAACTCCTCTGTAAATGCTTAAAACCACCATTTTCCAAGATGACTTTCATATTGTTCGGAGAGATGAGGAAGTCGATGCACGCCGCCTTGAGCCTCTGGCGGTGCTGCTGCTCCGCTAAGACCAGCGTGGTTATTGCCGTGCCTGTGGAGACACGTTTGCATAGCATGTCCTCACAGATCAGCTTCAGCCTCTCCATCTTGTACCTATCCGCCGCTTCAAGCAATCCGTGCGCCATTGCTGTCGCTGCCTCATCTCCCTTATCCATCTCATCAGGCAATGCATCGGTGTATATGTAGTGGAGCAAAGCCTTGAACATTTTTGCCTCCATGTCGTCGATCCTTACAGTGGCCATGGGTGCCTTCTTCTCCCTTTCCGACATGCCAAGGAGCTCTGCTTCCGCTGCTGCCTTCAAGATTGGAGACCGGGCAGCCAGCACCCATCGATGGGCGACGATTGTCTCGCCGCCCACATGGAAGGCCACATCTGCCCCCTCCTTCTTCCACAGGAGATCGGTGAAATCACGATCCTCTGTTTCCTCGGCGCGCAACTCTGTGACAGTGATGTCGCACCTGAGAGTGAAGCAGTCGTCCTTGAGGCAACCTGAGTTCTCTAATTCCGACCTTGTGATGAATTTGTGCCAGCCCCACTCTCCTTGAGGGGTTGTGAAACTTCTATCGAAGGTTAAGGTATATGATGGCACAGGCTTCCCAGCCCGGTCCAGTAAACTGAGCACACATTGAGCTGAGATGCCCTTGTCAGGCTTGAACGGCAAGTCCGTGCTAACACTGGCAAGCTGAATGAAGACATATATGTAGTTGGCATTATCTGAACCTTGGCCGTTGGGGTAGTAATTGATGCGCCAGGCGTGGCGGCCAACATGGAAAGTGCAGGATTTGATGTCACTACTATTGGTGACCACCTTGGTTTGCGAGTGCCCGTCGATCTTGAGCAAGTGGTGCCCGCTCACCGCCCTGGCGATGATGGCGGAGGTAGAGCGTGACGACATCTTAGATGCACTAACCCGTGCAGACCATGCGTCTGCACGGTTGCCGACGGTTTGATGGCTAGATTATTATGGCTAGCTCAGAGAGGGGGAGCATCTGGGAATAACAATGGGATGGAAATTGCAGCTGTGGCTGCACCAATGACAATCCATGGTGCGAATATACACAAGCAAAATTAGGTAATGAATGAATATATTTTATGGAGTAGCCCATAGATAATAGCCAGAAACCCATGCATGCACTAGCTCGTAATAGTACTGCTAAGACTACCCACAGTGGGAGTAACATAGATGGTAACATCACACTTATCTAGACAAAATAGATGATGTGGCATGTAATTAATGAAGAAAGAGAGGCATGTGGTAACATAGCTAGTTACTGTAACATCACACATATCAAGAAAAGATGAGTCTACAACATAATAAATGAAGTGATGCATGACACAACACATATGTTACTACCTACTGTGGAGGTAGTAACATAGACTAGTAACATATGTATGTTACTAGTCTAAGTTACTACCCATTGTGACTAGTCGTAATCTACTAGCCCATCACATATTCCGAGAATAAGAGCTACGAACCAACGCACCAGATAACGCAACCCCTACGCATATGCTTGATTGGCAACTAGTGCAGCGCCTAGGCGCTAGGCGTTACACTGTATAGTGTAGCGCCTAGCTCTCAGGCGTTGCACACTGACTTAGCAATTTTCAGACAGTTCGGTATGCGACGCTGGTCAAGCGTGTAGCGCGTGTCAGTTAAGTCCTCCATAGTGTAGTGTAATGCCTTGCTATCGGGCGCTACACAAAAGGGCCAGCTATGTGAATTTTTTTCATCAACAGTTCAGTTTGTGAATTCTTTTTGTCTACAGGTTAAATTTGTTGTTTTTGCCATGTGCCGCATAGCTCAACATCTCCACCCATACCCCAAGTACTACACGCCGCACCTCCTGTGGGGGCCGCCATATCTCCCCCTCTAGCAGCCTAAGAGCAAGGTCCGCTCCAAGGGCCAAGGCAGGTGAAGGAAAAGGTTCCACACGCAGCTCATCGCTTCTTTTGTCCAGCTTCTCCACGCCTGTCATTATTCTCTTCAGCTCCTCCACGTTCTTCTTTGCCTCAGAACTTCTTTCTCCAACTCCTCCCTTTTTTCGTCCAGCTCCTTGCATCTATTGGCCAGCCATCTATTGCCCACCTGCTCCTCCCTTGTTATGTCCATACCCTCCCTTATTATGTCCAACTTATCTCGTGATCCTTTGTACAGCTCGTCCCCGTCTCTTCTTGTGTGTAGATCCCACATTCTTCTTTTTCTGTCCAGCTCCCACCTTCCGCTGATGCGTTCCACGCCAGGAAGATCAAGCCCCACCACATATGCTGCTTCAGTATTGGCATACAATCCGGGCCGAACAGGGCTAGGAAGCATGTAGGGACGTTAAACAAGGAGGAATAGCATGTAGTTAGACACTGCCCTAATTGCCTCCCCAACATAAACATACTCTTCCCCTAGAGGTGACACTGAGAAGAACATTTTGGTGACAAAGTATCAACAAAGGATTTTGTCATCGAAATCAATTCCAGCATGCGAGGTGGGATCCTCGAAGAATTCGCTCCATGGCTTCCGTGCACACTGACCACTGTAACTCCTCCTCATCTCCTCATTGCCTTTACATGCCACCACCATTCTATCTATCTCTTCCAACACCAACTTCTTAGTATCATCTGAAATGACAACTAAGGAGTGGTGCAACTTCGTCCCATTCCCAGGCACTGCGCAGACATGCAATCTCCAGTGTCATGGGGCGAGTTCACCAACTCGGGGTGTCCAATGGAATCTGACCACCTTCTATTTCTTTCTACAGCCATGACACACCGCCGGACACACCGTCTGATACATAGAACTATCTTGTGAACCCGATGCCATCTCCTAGCACACAACAATGCGCATGTCCATGTTGATCCCATTAGCTTCAGCAACGAGGTCGTCTCTATGAGGACAACACAACTATTAAGATGCATGTGACGATGACATCAACTCTGTTCAAGTCATTTTTGCCAATTGTTGACTGAAACAGGAAGAAAGTGGTGATGCTGGCAACCAATGAAATGGCATGAATAAAGCATCCATACCATGTGAAGACCACTGCTACCTTGGTACATAGGAAATCATACATCAAGGAGAGCTGCATCTCAACCAACTCGAACATTTGACCCTTGTTAGTGAATAGCTCTATGGCTTGACTCTGCAATGTGGATGGCCAGAACTTATAGTCCACCAACTGAGCCATGCAAATGGGGAGCAGGTCATGAGCTCCCTGTAGAACCTCTTCAAGATCCAACTTCTTCCCTTGGCCCTCACTAGTAGAAAAAGGACCTAATGTGAGACACATTAGTCCCCGTTTGATTTTGGCCCGGTACTAATGGTACCATTAGTGCTGGTTCGAACGGCTATGCATTAATGCCAGTTCGTGTTGAACCTTTAGTACCGGTTCGTGCCACGAACCGGTACTAAAGGGGTGGTGGCAGGCTGGCGTCAGGCGGGGGCCCCACGATCACCTTTAGTACCGGTACTAAAGGGCTAACCTTTAGTACTGGTTCGTGCCATGAACCGGGACTAAAGGGGTCTGACCTATAGTCCCGGTTGGAGACACAAACCGGGACTATATGGCAATTTTCAAACTCTACCCCCCGTGTGTATCGCCATTTCAGTTTTGAAAAAATCAAAAGAAAATGATAAAAACTTCAAAAAATAAAATCCTTCGAGAGGTAGTTATATTACTACATCTACTAGTTAGGAAAATTTGAAAACTTCAATTTGGACATGTTTTGCAAAAAGTGTAGGGAAATGTAAAACGGCTATAACTTTTTCATACGATGTCAGAAAAAACGTATAATATATCAAAAAATTCAGCATGAAAATCCGCATACGATTTTGACTGGCTTGAGAGATTGTCCATACTGTAGATATATGATAACAGTATGAAAATCCGCATACGATTGCAGTATGTTCTTAGCTCTCTCCCTATATTAACTGCTGCTTCATATGAACTGAGATCATGTGAGTTGACTAACTGTGACTTGACACATCGCAAGATGGAGAATTGGTTTTTAAGCTTAATGCCATGTTTTGAAGCCAGTTTGCACATCGGTAAATAGCAGAATCTCGAAGTCTATTGGTTACCACTGTTTGTGAAAAACATTTCATTTTACTGGCTTGAGAGATTGCCCATACTGTAGATATATGATAACAGATTGTACAACTGCTAGCATTTTTTTAAGGAAAAATTATAGGGGAGGCCACCACATCGTAATAAAACAATCTTTTATTGCTGATTTGTTAATTTTCAGCTGTCTATATTCAGAGGATCAGAATATTCACATCTTTACAAGTTTCTTCCTTGTACAGTCCTTTTTCCGAGGAGCAATCTGCTGGTGGATACAGGATTTTGCAGCTGGAAGGAGATCTAAGAGACCTGAAGGAGCGTTTACTCAACATGAGCTTAGAGTATGCAGAGGTAGAGGCCCAGCGGGAATGGTTAGTGATGGAGCTGAAATCTGTCAAGATAGGGGGGCGATAATTCTAGCATGATGGAGACCTTTTGCCTGCCATAAACATAAGACTGACAAAACAGGTACATGGATGCTATTTTCTTGCCAATAATTGCTATTTATGATAATTTGAATGGGTAGAGCAACATTTCTTGGTAAACTGTTAAGTTTGTTATCAGTGGGATCCCATCATGTACTTTTTGGGTACAAGATACTTTTGGTCCAGTTCTTATCGATAGAATAACGCCTTCTGCTTTTGTAGATGACCCATCATCAATCAGCGTCATGTCTGCGCCATGACAATACAAGCCATGACAATAGGACTGATGGCAGGTTATCATGATATGAGAACAAGCGAACGTAGAACCACATGTCACGTGCCACACTCACTAGTTGGCATGGTGGATTGTGAATCTGACTATTTCCCGGAAGAAAAGAAAAGGTCACCTCCAAGAGAGGTCTCCCTGAAGGCGAATATTGTGAGTTTGACCATTTCCTGGAAGAAAAAGCCACCTCCATCTGTAAGCCTCACTATGTTAATCCTGATATAACCATCGATTATGCAATTCCATGTGTTTCTTCATCCAGTATACCGGCCTGTTTCTCAATTGATCGGGAGGGTGATCATTATTTGTTCATATGGTTACTCAGATCACCCACCATTTACATGGGGATTTACATGATTACATGCAAAGTCCACTTTAACTGTTGATAAATGTAGTTCTTCATATTTTTTGTGAAGCGAGCTTGAAGAGGTTAAGCCAGTAGTACATTCACTATACTCTCCTACATTATTCTAATTCAATGTGTACAATATCAAGGGGTCAACTGCTTAATTATTTTCTATTTTCATCGCAAATCTTTAAACTTCTTATTGCTTTTGTAAGATCATCTCCAAGCCTGGTATGGATACATTTTACCATGTCGTGGCCTTAAGGATTACTATTTACTTAAAGAGCTGAAGGATCCAAGACAAGCGTCTGGTGGCAGCTTCATGGTTGAGCTGGTGCCTTCATTAACTCAAGCTAGTAGCATGACTACAAAGCATAACTGCGGCGATGCAGCTTCTAGGGGGCCGTATATAACTATAATTATATAGTTGTATATCATATAAAGAAATCATAAGCATTATTGTCATATAGCAAATGTATACAACTATAATTCCAATATAGACAGAAGTACATCAGTATATTAGAATGGTGCATAGTCAATTATCAGTAGTTGTGTAACAATAGTTTAACATCACTGAAGCACAAATAATTTCATTCTTACATCAACAAACACTGCATTTACAATAGAAGAACCATAGCACGATCACCCTTACGACTGTATCCTTTGCTTGCTTCTCTCAGGCCACTTTTGCCCTTCCTATGAGGTCCATGAGAACAGAGGGGCAACTCCTCTGTAAATGCTTAAAACCACCATTTTCCAAGATGACTTTCATATTGTTCGGAGAGATGAGGAAGTCGATGCACGCCGCCTTGAGCCTCTGGCGGTGCTGCTGCTCCGCTAACACCAGCGTGGTTATCACCGTGCCTGTGGAGACATGTTTGCATAGCATGTCCTCACAGATCAGCTTCAGCCTCTCCATCTTGTACCTATCCGCTGCTTCAAGCAATCCGTGCGCCATTGCTGTCGCCGCCTCATCTCCCTTATCCATCTCATCAGGCAATGCATCGGTGCATATGTAGTGGAGCAAAGCCTTGAACATTTTTGCCTCCATGCCGTCGATCCTTACAGTGGCCATGGGTGCCTTCTTCTCCCTTTCCGACATGCCAAGGAGCTCAGCTTCCGCTGCTGCCTTCAAGATTGGAGACCGGGCAGCCAACACCCATCGATGGGCGACGATTGTCTCGCCGCCCACATGGAAGGCCACATGTGCCCCCTCCTTCTTCCACAGGAGATCGGTGAAATCATGATCCTCTGTTTCCTCGGCGCACAGCTCTGTGACAGTGATATCGCACCTGAGAGTGAAGCAGTCGTCCTTGAGGCAACCTGAGTTCTCTAATTCCGATCTTGTGATGAATTTGTGCCAGCCCCACTCTCCTTGAGGGGTTGTGAAACTTCTATCGAAGGTGAAGGTATATGATGGCACAGGCTTCCCAGCCCGGTCCAGTAAACTGAGCACACATTGAGCTGAGATGCCCTTGTCAGGCTTGAACGACAAGTCCGTGCTAACACTGGCAAGCTGAATGAAGACAGATATGTAGTTGGCATTATCTGAACCTTGGCCGTTGGGGTAGTACTTGATGCGCCAGGCGTGGCCGCCAACATGGAAAGTGCAGGATTTGATGTCGCTACTATTGGTGACCACCTTGGTTTGCGAGTGCCCGTCGATCTTGAGCAAGTGGTGCCCGCTCACCGCCCTGGCGATGATGGCGGAGGTAGAGCGGGACGACATCTTAGATGCACTAACCCGTGCAGACCATGCGTCTGCACGGTTGCCGACGGTTTGATTGCTAGCTCAGAGAGGGGGAGCATCTGGGAATAACAATGGGATGGAAATTGCAGCTGTGGCTGCAGCAATGACAATCCATGGTGCGAATATATACAAGCAAAATTAGGTAATGAATGAATATATTTTATGGAGTAGCCCATAGATAATAGCCAGAAACCCATGCATGCACTAGCTCGTAATAGTACTGCTAAGACTACCCACAGTGGGAGTAACATAGATGGTAACATCACACTTATCTAGACAAAATAGATGATGTGGCATGTAATTAATGAAGAAAGAGAGGCATGTGGTAACATAGCTAGTTACTGTAACATCACACATTGAACCTATAAAGCCTGGAGAACCGCTAGGCAGGCGGAAGGTGGCCACGTCGCCTTTAAATCGCGAATGCCACCGTGTGTTAATTCGGTGCCACGCTGGGGGCATTTTCATCATTTCACACGTTGGAGTATAAATGGGAGCCGCTCTAGTGGAGAAGACCTAGCCGCTGCTCCTCCCGCACTCGCGCCGCCCCCTCTCCCCTTCCTCCGCCCCTCCTCCTCCTCCTCCTCCCATCGCCGCCCCTCCTCCTCCTCCCACGGTCGTCCCCTCCTCCTCCTCCGCCCCCCTCGCATGTCGTCCGCCCCGGGTGCGGAGGCGAGCTGCTGCACCCACGCCCCTCCTCCAACTCCCCCACCCCTCCTCCAATGGCGCTCCCTTCTCGGCTCGAGCCCTAGGGCCGCTGCCACCTGACACCACCTACGGCCGCGGTCGCTGTTGGCAGCACCTTCGCCCGTCTTCGCCTACGCTGCCGCCACCTCTGGTGGCCATCGGCCCCTCCGCCCCACCCACGGTCAGCACCGCCCCCCCTCTCTGTTCTTTTTTTGTTTCATGTATAGATTTGGGAATTGATGGATCTATGGATGGATGGTTAGATCGATGGATGTGTGCTTCAGAATCTGGCAAAGCACCTCTTGTAGTTTTAAGAGTAAAAAGAATGAGAGAGTAACTAAGAAATTAGAATAGAGAGAAGAATTGCAGAGTTAAAAGAGTATGAATCCTACACTTTCTAGCTGAGAATAGATAGAGAGAAAGCAAGACACAATCAGTTCTAGACACCATAAAACCATAAGTTGTAGCCTTTTACAGACAAGCAGAAGTACAAGAACATGAGATGATGTAGAGAAGAGAGTGATATAGTGAGAATACATAAGTAAATCTCGTCCGTACCTAATTTGGGGGAAAAGAGAGATGAATTTGGGAGTCTTCTTCAGTCCATGATTCTTAAGGGCTGTAGATTTTTTTGGTAGTGTACGTGTTGTGTCGTACCCACAAATATCTGTTCTGCACCATGATAGCATGAGCTTGCTGCAGCCATATGGTTCTTAAGAGTATGGTTCTTGTTAAAAAAGAGTTTGATAGTCTGATTTGGTTCTCATGGTGGTATGTTTCCTATCATCTCCTTTTTTAGTTTCTAACTTTATGCTTTCATTTTTTCTCTTGGCCAGCAAGAGCAGTAGGAGGCGGCGGGGAGGATGAGCAAGGAGATGGCGGGAGGAAGAGAGATTCTTGGCGGCACGCTTGCCTTATTGGACATGTTGTGCAACTCACTGTTTTTTCTCTTGCCATCATCTCCAATAGTGTCGAGTCCCCTTCCTGGCGCCAATTGCAACACATATCTCCTTTGACTAATTAGCCATTGTTTCCCGCAACCGGTTTAGTTTTGTCTCGAACATCCGTTTTCTTTGAGATTTGTTTTTGTCGTGTGCTGATTATTTAGACATCCTCTCTGCCACCACAACCTATCCAAGCAAGCAACAGATCGAGGAGGACGGAGGCACGGCGCGACGACGACCGTGGCATAGATCAAGAGCATGGTCATGGGCTCATGGCCTGGGAGCGAATCAGGCATCCTGGATCACGACGGAAGCTGGAAGCCGCGAGAGCTGCCCGAAGAAGAGGGCGATGACATGGGCTGGAGGCCGAGGAAGAGGGCGACGAAGCGGGGGTGGAAGAGGGTGTGTCTGTGGTTATCGCCTTCCGAGACGACGTGACTTGATGATTTAGATTCGCCTTCTGAGATGATGCGACGCGGCAATTCAGATTTCTCTCCTTTCTCGCCTCAACGACATGCTCTGCTTCTCTAGCTTGTAGGTTGTGGCCTTTCTCTTCTCCTCTTGTTTCCTTGCATTCTGATCAAGCCATGGTGCATATTGCCTCTGGTTTGCTTATGTGAGTGTGCTTCTATACAGAAAATTTGATTTGCTTGTTTTTCATTTCTTTACGGGTATGAGGAGAGAGCTCTATTGTTTGCAGCGGCTGCATCATTTCGACAAGTGATATGATTGATCTTTGCTATGTGGACCAATGGCATGATGTGTACCTAAGGTTGGAGGTGCTGAATTGGGTAAGAAAAAGATGACAACCATTTGCTTGTTTTTCACTTCTTTAGGGATATGAGGACAAAGATCTATTGTTAGTTAGCTACTTCCATTTTGGATGATTAATTATTTGCATGAAGGTTCAGAGAATGGCCTTTATTGCCTTACAGTCCAACTGGTAAACAGAACAGTGCCTTACATAAGCACTAATGGCGATCTTATATACTTATATGTATATGTTTTCTTTATGCAGAACACGTGAGAAATCACTGATGCGCATGGCTGGCAGCTTTCACACGATGAAGTAAAATTGGCAGGTGCTTTTCTCTACTTTCTAATATTATCCATATATCACAGGGCAAAGATAGGTAGTTTTAGCAGGGATTAGTGGTTCATCGCAATTTTTCTAGCTTCTTTTGTCCTCCAAATGATACAGAAGGCAGTCAAGTTCCATCCTCTAATTTCTTGTGATCTTTGTAGGACCAATTAGGATGCATACCTGAAGGAGTGAATCTACTGGTTCAGCTGAAAATTGATCTCTATTTGGTTTCTGTTTTTGCGTTTGGTTTTGCCGGCCGCTCGTCCTTGGTATGCTCATCCATCTTGGCTGCTCTGTTTGCCTGCTTCTCCTCTCTAACTCAGGTAAATGGACCGTTCTTTAATTTGTCTGGGGAACGAATCTTCTTTTACCTGTCTATTCCATAGCATGCCGGTGCACTGACCACTTCATGTCCATTTATTTATTAGGTTCTGCGATCTCTTGTGTTGCTGCGTCCCGATCTTCTGCTTTGTTGCATCGCTGTTCTGTCATCGAAGTTTGCTTGTTTTCTGTCTAGCTAAAATGCATATTTCCTTTCCTGTACGTGTTGTCATGGTGTTTAAATTGCTGATCATTTTAAGTTTCTGGATCTGGCACGCCATCGTGTATTGTTCGGCCTCGTCCCGCTTATATGTCATGCTTGTGTGTGAGCAGAATGTGTCCGCTTATTTCAGTCGTTATACATGTTTTGGAGGTTGTGGTGGCAGAGTAGTGTGGTGTGCTTTATGACGCTTTCGTATCTGTGTGAGGTTGTAGAGGACGTGTCTGTACTTGCTGGGGTGGAATTCAAATTGTGAGGGATGGTTGTGCTCAGATTTGGTCGCTGCTGGTCGGTTCTTGACTTTAGCGCATGAAAACCTGCAACTGCTATCAAGCGAACCACAGGTAACTAAACTTCTGATTTGGTGATGTAGACATAGATCTACCTGATCCCAATTACTGGAGTATTTTAGTTCTATTAATTTGTAGCATCTATATTATTAGATATACACTTACGGATGTGCTTCTTTAGTGTGCCTTCTCTCATCTCACAGTAAATTGTTTTGTTGTTCTAAATAATTGCTGCAGGAGGGAGCAGCAGGCATAGAAGAAATCCCAAGCCATTTTTGCTCAGCTGTAGCATCTTCCACTGACAATAAGTCTGCACAGCAGCTTGGTGAGGTTTGTTCTTGCATTTAAAAACATAAGTCTTTCAGTTGCTCTCTACTCGCTGGTAAAAACGCATAGTGTGAATTTCCTTTATAAATACCCAGCCGAAGCATACCTTAGTTAAATCAATCAATAGTGACTTGTATTACTAGAGAGTAGAGACGTAAGAAAACGCCCTTAGGTGTGACACTCTACGTGGTTACCTTCTTAGTCCCAGCTATTGACATCATACTGAGATCACACTCTGCCAAGCGGAATATTTGTTTCTATGTACTTCTGGATGCTAATTGACCGTTCTTGATTTTCATGGGGATATTCCTTCATTATTTGGTTACCGGTCAATGCTTGGTCCTATTTCCCACCTTGTGCTTTGACTTCTTGCATTTTTTCCGTCTAAGTTATTAGGCTACTGCCGCCTAGTTTGCCCATGATGAACCACTAATTGTGATGCACTTCTGGCTGGTCTGCCTTTTTTATGCTTTTTTAGTGACAACATTCAGACTTAATGTTTATTACTTCATTTCAGAGTTTTAAATTAAGACATCGCGGTCAATTTATATGGTCTTCTGAAGTTTCACCTTCCCTTTGTCATATTGGTTTGATCAAATCAATGGGAAGCCGGCATGACTTTGATGTACTGGCTTACAGTCTCATTAAGTACTCCCTCTTCAAACTAATACAAGACCTTTTAGATCACTACTTACCTTTTAGATCACTAAAATAGTGATCTGAAAGGTCTTACATCTTAGCGCACATTTAACTACTTTATTTGTTGTACTATTGTGGATGCACCACAGAATTAAGCAGTCCTCCATTTTTCTTCTCTGCAGGCTGATGTTCTTGCTTAGTATAAGCCAACAATGGAGAAACTGACCAAGCTATCTTTCATGATCAGTTACACACCAAGCCTATATTTTTGCTGCTTCTACATGTTGCTATGATGGTCATTCAGCCCATTTTCTTGAACCTGCACTACAACGAGAGATCTGGGCTGCTTCTTTGTGGCTTCCAAACTTGAAATGTTTGTTTCGAAGTTAGTTTAGTTTTTTGTTGTGGATTCACAGCTTCTCGCATGTACCATCCTCTTAGACCTTTAGATTTCCAAAGAAACTAAATGAAGACATGGTGGTATGGTCTCAATAGTACAACTTAAAGCCTTCCATGCTTTATATTTTCTCTGAAATTTGCTCTTGAAGAATAATGTATCTATGTTAGATCCGGTGAGAAAAGGCGGCTTCCAAGCAGAGGATGCGGGAGTGTTGCCACATTTGGTTTTCGAATTGGGTGTCCAAATATTCTCACAATACTTGGCTCCCTCTCGGCCTTTGCGCCATTGACGCAACGAGTCATCTAGTATCAAGAAAAGATGAGTCTACAACGTAATAAATGAAGTGATGCATGACACAACACATATGTTACTACCCACTGTGGAGGTAGTAACATAGACTAGTAACATACTAGTCTAAGTTACTACCCATTGTGACTAGTCTTAATCTACTAGCCCATCACATATTCCGAGAATCAGAGCTACGAACCAAAGCACCAGATAACGCAACCCCTACGCATATGCTTGATTGGCAACTAGTGCAGTGCCTAGGCGCTAGCCGTTACACTGTATAGTGTAGCGCCTAGCTCTCAGGCGTTGCACACTGACTTAGCAATTTTCAGACAGTTCGGTATGCGACGCTGGTCAGGCGTGTAGCACGTGTCAGTTAGGCGCTGCATAGTGTAGTGTAACGCCTTGCTGTCGGGCGCTACACAAAAGGGTCAGCTATGTGAAATTTTTTCATCAACAGTTCAGTTTGTGAATTCTTTTTGTCTACAGGTTAAATTTGTTGTTTTTGCCATGTGCCGCATAGCTCAACATCTCCACCCATACCCCAAGTACTACCCGCCGCACCTCCTGTGGGCCCCCCCGTATCTCCCCCTCTAGCAGCCTAAGAGCAAGGTCCGCTCCACGGGCCAAGGCAGGTGAAGGAAAAGGTTCCACACGCAGCTCATCGCTTCTTTTGTCCAGCTTCTCCACGCCTGTCATTATTCTCTTCAGCTCCTCCACGTTCTTCCTTGCCTTAGAACTTCTTTCTCCAGCTCCTCCCTTTTTTCGTCCAGCTCCTTGCATCTATTGGCTAGCCATCTATTGCCCACCTGCTCCTCCCTTGTTATGTCCATACCCTCCCTTATTATGTCCAACTTATCTCGTGATCCTTTGTACAGCTCGTCCCCGTCTCTTCTTGTGTGTAGATCCCACATTCTTCTTTTTCTGTCCAGCCCCCACCTTCCGCTGATGCGTTCCACGCCAGGAAGATCAAGCCCCACCACATATGCTGCTTCAGTATTGGCATACAATCCGGGCCGAACAGGGCTAGGAAGCATGTAGGGACGTTAAACAAGGAGGAATAGCATGTAGTTAGACACTGCCCTAATTGCCTCCCCAACATAAACATACTCTTCCCCTAGAGGCGACACTGAGAAGAACATTTTGGTGACAAAGTATCAGGAAAGGATTTTGTCATCGAAATCAATTCCAGCATGCGAGGTGGGATCCTCGAAGAATTCGCTCCATGGCTTCCGTGCACACTGACCACTGTAACTCCTCCTCATCTCCTCATTGCCTTTACATGCCACCACCATTCTATCTATTTCTTTCAACACCAACTTCTTAGTATCATCTGAAATGACAACTAAGGAGTGGTGCAACTTCTATTTCTTTCTACAGCCTCGACACACCGCCGGACACACCGCCGGATACATAGAACTATCTTGTGAACCCGATGCCATCTCCTAGCACACAACAATGCGCATGTCCATGTTGATCCCATTAGCTTCAGCAACGAGGTCGTCTCTATGAGGACAACCCAACTATTAAGATGCATCTGACGATGACATCAACTCTGTTGAAGTCATTTTTGCCAATTGTTGACTGAAACAGGAAGAAAGTGGTGATGCTGGCAACCAATGAAATGGCACGAATAAAGCATCCATACCATGTGAAGACCACTGCTACCTTGGTATATAGGAAATCATACATCAAGGAGAGCTGCATCTCAACCAACTCGAACATTTGACCCTTGTTAGTGAATAGCTCTATGGCTTGACTCTGCAATGTGGATGGCCAGAACTTATAGTCCACCAACTGAGCCGTGCAAATGGGGAGCAGGTCATGAGCTCCCTATAGAACCTCTTCAAGATCCAACTTCTCCCCTTGGCCCTCACTAGTAGAAAAAGGACCTAATGTGAGACACATTAGTCCCGGTTTGATTTTGGCCCGGTACTAATGGTACCATTAGTGCCGGTTCGAACGGCTATGCGTTAATGCCGGTTCGTGTTGAACCTTTAGTACCGGTTCGTGCCACGAACCGGTACTAAAGGGGTGGTGGCAGGCTGGCGTCAGGCCGGGGCCCCATGATCACCTTTAGTACCGGTTCGTGGCCCAAACCGGTACTAAAGGGCTAACCTTTAGTACCGGTTCGTGCCATTAACCGGGACTAAAGGGGTCTGACCTATAGTCCCGGTTGGAGACACAAACCGGGACTATATGGCAATTTTCAAACTCTACCCCCCGTGTATCGCCATTTCAGTTTTGAAAAAATCAAAAGAAAATGATAAAAACTTCAAAAAATAAAATCCTTCGAGAGGTAGTTATATTACTACATCTACTAGTTAGGAAAATTTGAAAACTTCAATTTGGACATGTTTTGCAAAAAGTGTAGGAAAATGTAAAACGGCTATAACTTTTGCATACGATGTCAGAAAAAACGTATAATATATCAAAAATTCAGCACAAAAATCCGCATACGATTTTGACTGGCTTGAGAGATTGGCCATACTGTAGAGATATGATAACAGTACGAAAATCCGCATACGATTGCAGTATGTTCTTAGCTCTCTCCCTATATTAACTGCTGCTTCATATGAACTGGGATCATGTGAGTTGACTAACTGTGACTTGACACATCGCAGATGGAGAATTGGTTTTTAAGCTTAATGCCATGTTTTGAAGCCAGTTTGCACATTGGCAAATAGCAGAATCTCGAAGTCTATTGGTTACCACTGTTTGTGAAAAACATTTCATTTTACTGGCTTGAGAGATTTTGCCCATACTGTAGATATATGATAACAGATTGTACAACTGCTAGCAATTTTTTTAAGGGAAAACTATAGGGGAGGCCACCACATCGTAATAAAACAATCTTTTATAGCTGATTTGTTAATTTTCAGTTGTCTATATTCAAAGGATCAGAAAATTCACATCTTTACAAGTTTCTTCCTTGTACAGTCCTGTTTCCGAGGAGCAATCTGCTGGTGGGGACAGGATTTTGCAACTGGAAGGAGATCTAAGAGACATGAAGGAGCGTTTACTCAACATGAGCTTAGAGTATGCAGAGGTAGAGGCCCAGCGGGAACGGTTAGTGATGGAGCTGAAATCTGTCAAGAAAGGGGGGCGATGGTTCTAGCGTGATGGAGACCTTTTGCCTGCCATAAACATAAGACTGACAACACAGGTATATGGATGCTATTTTCTTGCCAATAATTGCTATTTATGATAATTTGAATGGGTAGAGCAACATTTCTTGGTAAACTGTTAAGTTTGTTATCAGTGGGATCCCATCATGTACTTTTTGGGTACAAGATACTTTTGGTCGAGTTCTTATCGATAGAATAAAGCCTTCTGCTTTTGTAGATGACCCACCATCAATCAGCGTCATGTCTGCGCCATGACAATACAAGCCATGACAATAGGACTGATGTCAGGTTATCATGATATGAGAACAAGCGAACGCAGAACCACAGGTCACGTGCCACACTCACTAGTTGGCATGGTGGATTGTGAATCTGACTATTTCCCGAAAGAAAAGAAAAGGTCACCTCCAAGAGAGGTCTCCCTGAAGGCGAATATTGTGAGTTTGACCATTTCCTAGAAGAAAAAGCCACCTCCATCTGTAAGCCTCACTATGATAATCCTGATATAACCATCGATTATGCAATGCCATGTGTTTCTTCATCCAGTATACCGGCCTGTTTCTCAATTGATTGGGAGGGTGATCGTTATTTGTTCATATGGTTACTCAGATCACCCACCATTTACATGGGGATTTACATGATTACATGCAAAGTCCACTTTAACTGTTGATAAATGTAGTTCTTCGTCTTGTTTGTGAAGCCACTTTGAAGAGGTTAAGCCAGTAGTACATTCACTACACTCTCCTACATTATTGTAATTCGATGTGTACAATATCAAGGGGTCAACTGCTTAATTATTTTCTATTTTCATCGCAAATCTTTAAACTGCTTATTGCTTTTGTAAGATCATCTCCAAGCCTGGTATGGATACATTTTACCATGTCGTGGCCTTAAGGATTACTATTTACTTAAAGAGCTGAAGGATCCAAGACAAGCGTCTGGTGGCAGCTTCATGGTTGAGCTGGTGCCTTCATTAACTCAAGCTAGTAGCATGACTACAAAGCATAACTACGGCGACGCGGCTTCTAGGGGGGGCGTATACAACTATAATTATATAGTTGCATATCATATATGAAGGAAATATGCCCTAGAGGCAGTAATAAAGTTATTATTTATTTCCTTATATCATGATAAATGTTTATTATTCATGCTAGAATTGTATTAACCGGAAACATGATACATGTGTGAATACATAGACAAACAGAGTGTCGCTAGTATGCCTCTACTTGACTAGCTCGTTGATCAAAGATGGTTATGTTTCCTAGCCATAGACATGAGTTGTCATTTGATTAACGGGATCATATCATTAGGAGAATGATGTGATTGACTTGACCCATCCGTTAGCTTAGCACACGATCGTTTAGTATGTTGCTATTGCTTTCTTCATGACTTATACATGTTCCTATGACTATGAGATTATGCAAGTCCTGTTTACCGGAGGAACACTTTGTGTGCTACCAAACGTCACAACGTAACTGGGTGATTATAAAGGTGCTCTACAGGTGTCTTCGAAGGTACTTGTTGGGTTGGCGTATTTCAAGATTAGGATTTGTCACTCCGATTGTCGGAGAGGTATCTCTGGGCCCACTCGGTAATGCACATCACTATAAGCCTTGCAAGCATTGCAACTAATGAGCTAGTTGCGAGATGATGTATTACGGAACGAGTAAATAGACTTGCCGGTAACGAGATTGAACTAGGTATTGAGATACCGACGATCGAATCTCGGGCAAGTAACATACCGATGACAAAGGGAACAACGTATGTTGTTATGCGGTCTGACCGATAAAGATCTTCGTAGAATATGTGGGAGCCAATATGAGCATCCAGGTTCCGCTATTGGTTATTGACCGGAGACGTGTCTCGGTCATGTCTACATAGTTCTCGAACCCGTAGGGTCCGCACGCTTAAAGTTCGATGACGGTTATATTATGAGTTTAGGTGTTTTGATGTACCGAAGGTTGTTCGGAGTCCCGGATGTGATCACGGACATGACGAGGAGTCTAGAAATGGTCAAGACATAAAGATTGAAATATTGGAAGCCTATGTTTGGATATCGGAAGTGTTCCGGGTGAAATCGGGATTTTACCGGAGTACCGGGAGGTTACCGGATCCCCCCGGCAACATAATGGGCCTTAGTGGGCCTAGGTGGAAGAGAGGAGAGGCGGCTAGGGCTGGGCCACGCGCCCCTCCCCCTAGTCCGAATAGGACAAGGAGAAGGGGGCGGCGCCCCCCTTCCTTCTTCTCCCTCTCGTCTTTCCCCCCTCCCAAGTCCTAATCCAACCAGGAAAAGGGGGGGAGTCCTACTCCCGGTGGGAGTAGGACTCCTCCTGGCGCGCCCCAAGGCTGGCCGCACCTCTCCCTCTTTGCTCCTTTATATACGGGGGCAGGGGGGCACCCCATAGACACAACAATTGATCATTGATCTCTTAGCCGTGTGCGGTGCCCCCCTCCACCATATTACACCTCGATAATATCGTAGCGGTGCTTAGGCGAAGCCCTGCGTCGGTAGAACATCGTCATCGTCACCACGCCGTCGTGCTGACAAAACTCTCCCTCAACACTCGGCTGGATCGGAGTTCGAGGGACGTCATCGAGCTGAACGTGTGCTGAACTCGGAGGTGCCGTGCGTTCGGTACTTGATCGGTCGGATCGTGAAGACGTACGACTACATCAATCGCGTTGTGCTAACGCTTCCGCTTTCGGTCTACGAGGGTACGTGGACACACTCTCCCCTCTCATTGCTATGCATCACCATGATCTTGCGTGTGCGTAGATTTTTTTTGAAATTACTACGTTCCCCAACAATATAAAGAAATCATAAGCATTATTGTCATATAGCAAATGTATACTGCTATAATTTCAATATATACAGAAGTACATCAGTATATTAGAATGGTGCATAGTCAATTATCAGTAGTTGTTTAACAATAGTTTACAATCACTGAAGCACTAATAATTTCATACTTACATCGACAAACACTGCATTTACAATAGAAGAACCATAGTCAATTATCGCCATTTCAGTTTTGAAAAAATCAAAAGAAAATGATAAAAACTTCAAAACATAAAATCCTTCGAGAGGTAGTTATATTACTACATCTAGTTTTTAGGAAAATTTGAAAACTTCAATTTGGACATGTTTTGCAAAAAGTGTAGGGAAAATGTAAAACGGCTATAACTTTTGCATACGATGTCAGAAAAAACGTATAATATATCAAAAAATTCAGCACGAAAATCCGCATACGATTTTACCATGCCGTGGCCTTAAGGATTACTATTTACTTAAAGAGCTGAAGGATCCAAGACAAGCGTATGGTGGCAGCTTCATGGTTGAGCTGGTGCCTTCATTAACTCAAGTTAGTAGCATGACTACAAAGCATAACTGCGGCGACGCAGCTTCTAGGGGGGCGTATACAACTATAATTATATAGTTGTATATCATATAAAGAAATCATAAGCATTATTGTCATATAGCAAATGTATACAGCTATAATTCCAATATAGACAGAAGTACATCAGTATATTAGAATGGTGCATAGTCAATTATCAGTAGTTGTGTAACAATAGTTTAACATCACTGAAGCACAAATAATTTCATTCTTACATCGACAAACACTGCATTTACAATAGAAGAACCATAGTCAATTATCGCCATTTCAGTTTTGAAAAAATCAAAAGAAAATGATAAAAACTTCAAAAAATAAAATCCTTCGAGAGGTAGTTATATTACTACATGTACTAGTTAGGAAAATTTGAAAACTTCAATTTGGACATGTTTTGCAGAAAGTGTAGGGAAAATGTAAAACGGCTATAACTTTTGCATACGATGTGAGAAAAAAACGTATAATATATCAAAAAATTCAGCACGAAAATTCGCATACGATTTTACCATGTCGTGGCCTTAAGGATTACTATTTACTTAAAGAGCTGAAGGATCCAAGACAAGCGTCTGGTGGCAGCTTCATGGTTGAGCTGGTGCCTTCATTAACTCAAGCTAGTAGCATGACTACAAAGCATAACTGCGGCGACGCGGCTTCTAGGGGGGCTTATACAACTATAATTATATAGTTGTATATCATATAAAGAAATCATAAGCATTATTGTCATATAGCAAATGTATACAGCTATAATTCCAATATAGACAGAAGTACATCAGTATATTAGAATGGTGCATAGTCAATTATCAGTAGTTGTCTAACAATAGTTTAACATCACTGAAGCACAAATAATTTCATTCTTACATCGACAAACACTGCATTTACAATAGAAGAACCATAGCACTGTCACCCTTACGACTGTATCCTTTGCTTGCTTCTCTCAGGCCACTTTTGCCCTTCCTATGAGGTCCATGAGAACAGAGGGGCAACTCCTCTGTAAATGCTTAAAACCACCATTTTCCAAGATGACTTTCATATTGTTCGGAGAGATGAGGAAGTCGATGCATGCCGCCTTGAGCCTCTGGCGGTGCTGCTGCTCCGCTAACACCAGCGTGGTTATCGCCGTGCCTGTGGAGACACCCTTGCATAGCATGTCCTCACAGATCAGCTTCAGCCTCTCCATCTTGTACCTATCCGCCGCTTCAAGCAATCCGTGCGCCATTGTTGTCGCCGCCTCATCTCCCTTATCCATCTCATCAGGCAAAGCATCGGTGCATATGTAGTGGAGCAAAGCCTTGAACATTTTTGCCTCCATGTCGTCGATCCTTACAGTGGCCATGGGTGCCTTCTTCTCCCTTTCCGACATGCCAAGGAGCTCTGCTTCCGCTGCTGCCTTCAAGATTGGAGACCGGGCAGCCAGCACCCATCGATGGGCGACGATTGTCTCGCCGCCCACATGGAAGGCCACATCTGCCCCCTCCTTCTTCCACAGGAGATCGGTGAAATCACGATCCTCTGTTTCCTCGGCGCGCAGCTCTGTGACAGTGATGTCGCACCTGAGAGTGAAGCAGTCGTCCTTGAGGCAACCTGAGTTCTCTAATTCCGACCTTGTGATGAATTTATGCCAGCCCCACTCTCCTTGAGGGGTTGTGAAACTTCTATCGAAGGTGAAGGTATATGATGGCACAGGCTTCCCAGCCCGATCCAGTAAACTGAGCACACATTGAGCTGAGATGCCCTTGTCAGGCTTGAACGGCAAGTCCCTGCTAACACTGGCAAGCTGAATGAAGACAGATATGTAGTTGGCATTATCTGAACCTTGGCCGTTGGGGTAGTACTTGATGCGCCAGGCGTGGCCGCCAACATGGAAAGTGCAGGATTTGATGTCACTACTATTGATGACCACCTTGGTTTGCGAGTGCCCGTCGATCTTGAGCAAGTGGTGCCCGCTCACCGCCCTGGCGATGATGGCGGAGGTAGAGCGTGACGACATCTTAGAGGGGGAGCATCTGGGAATAACAATGGGATGGAAATTGCAGCTGTGGCTGCAGCAATGACAATCCATGGTGCGAATATATACAAGCAAAATTAGGTAATGATTGAATATATTTTATGGAGTAGCCCATAGATAATAGCCAGAAACCCATGCATGCACTAGCTCGTAATAGTACTGCTAAGACTACCCACAGTGGGAGTAACATAGATGGTAACATCACACTTATCTAGACAAAATAGATGATGTGGCATGTAATTAATGAAGAAAGAGAGGCATGTGGTAACATAGCTAGTTACTGTAACATCACACATATCAAGAAAAGATGAGTCTACAACGTAATAAATGAAGTGATGCATGACACAACACATATGTTACTACCCACTGTGGAGGTAGTAACATAAACTAGTAACATATGTATGTTACCAGTCTAAATTACTACCCATTGTGACTAGTCTTAATCTACTAGCCCATCACATATTCCGAGAATCAGAGCTACGAACCAACGCACCAGATAACGCAACCCCTACGCATATGCTTGATTGGCAACTAGTGCAGCGCCTAGGCGCTAGGCGTTACACTGTATAGTGTAGCACCTAGCTCTCAGGCGTTGCACACTGACTTAGCAATTTTCAGACAGTTCGGTATGCGACGCCGGTCAGGCGTGTAGCGCGTGTCAGTTAGGCGCTGCATAGTGTAGTGTAACGCCTTGCTGTCGGGCGCTACACAAAAGGGTCAGCTATGTGAAATTTTTTCATCAACAGTTCAGTTTGTGAATTCTTTTCGTCTACAGGTTAAATTTGTTGTTTTTGCCATGTGCCGCATAGCTCAACATCTCCACCCATACCCCAAGTACTACCCGCCGCACCTCCTGTGGGGCCTGCCGTATCTCCCCCTCTAGCAGCCTAAGAGCAAGGTCCGCTCCACGGGCCAAGGCAGGTGAAGGAAAAGGTTCCACACGCAGCTCATCGCTTCTTTTGTCCAGCTTCTCCACGTCTGTCATTATTCTGTTCAGCTCCTCCACGTTCTTCCTTGCCTCAGAAGTTCTTTCTCCAGCTCCTCCCTTTTTTCGTCCAGCTCCATGCATCTATTGGCCAGCCATCTATTGCCCACCTGCTCCTCCCTAGTTATGTCCATACCCTCCCTTATTATGTCCAACTTATCTCGTGCTCCTTTGTACAGCTCGTCCCCGTCTCTTCTTGTGTGTAGATCCCACAATCTTCTTTTTCTGTCCAGCTCCCACCTTCCGCTGATGCGTTCCACGCCAGGAAGATCAAGCTCCACCACATATGCTGCTTCAGTATTGGCATACAATCCGGGCTGAACAGGGCTAGGAAGCATGTAGGGACGTTAAACAAGGAGGAATAGCATGTAGTTAGACACTGCCCTAATTGTCTCCCCAACATAAACATACTCTTCCCCTAGAGGCGACACTGAGAAGAACATTTTGGTGACAAAGTATCAGGAAAGGATTTTGTCATCGAAATCAATTCCAGCATGCGAGGTGGGATCCTCGAAGAATTCGCTCCATGGCTTCCGTGCACACTGACCACTGTAACTCCTCCTCATCTCCTCATTGCCTTTACATGCCACCACCATTCTATCTATCTCTTCCAACACCAACTTCTTAGTATCATCTGAAATGACAACTAAGGAGTGGTGCAACTTCGTCCCATTCCCAGGCACTGCGCAGACATGCAATCTCCACTGTCATGGGGCGAGTTCACCAACTCGGGGTGTCCAATGGAACCTGACCACCTTCTATTTCTTTCTACAACCTTGACACACCGCCGGACACACCGTCGGATACATAGAACTATCTTGTGAACCCGATGCCATCTCCTAGCACACAACAATGCGCATGTCCATGTTGATCCCATTAGCTTCAGCAACGAGGTCGTCTCTATGAGGACAACCCAACTATTAAGATGCATGTGACGATGACATCAACTTTGTTGAAGTCATTTTTGCCAATTGTTGACTGAAACAGGAAGAAAGTGGTGATGCTGGCAACCAATGAAATGGCACGAATAAAGCATCCATACCATGTGAAGACCACTGCTACCTTGGTATATAGGAAATCATACATCAATGAGAGCTGCATCTCAACCAACTCGAACATTTGACCCTTGTTAGTGAATAGCTCTATGGCTTGACTCTGCAATGTGGATGGCCAGAACTTATAGTCCACCAACTGAGCCGTGCAAATGGGGAGCAGGTCATGAGCTCCCTGTAGAACCTCTTCAAGATCCAACTTCTCCCCTTGGCCCTCACTAGTGGAAAAAGGACCTAATGTGAGACACATTAGTCCCGGTTTGATTTTGGCCCGGTACTAATGGTACCATTAGTGCCGGTTTGAACGGCTATGCATTAATGCCGGTTCGTGTTGAACCTTTAGTACCGGTTCGTGCCACGAACCGGTACTAAAGGGGTGGTGGCAGGCTGGCGTCAGGCCGGGGCCCTACGATCACCTTTAGCACCGGTTCGTGGCACAAACCGGTACTAAAGGGCTAACCTTTAGTACCGGTTCGTGCCATGAACCGGGACTAAAGGGGTCTGACCTATAGTCCCGGTTGGAGACACAAACCGGGACTATATGGCAATTTTCAAACTCTACCCCCCCCCCCCCCCCCCCCCCGTGTATCGCCATTTCAGTTTTGAAAAAAATCAAAAGAAAATGATCAAAATTTCAAAAAATAAAATCCTTCGAGAGGTCGTTATATTACTACATCTACTAGTTAGAAAATATTGAAAACTTCAATTTGGACATGTTTTGCAAAAAGTGTAGGAAAATGTAAAACGGCTATAACTTTTGCATACGATGTCAGAAAAAACGTATAATATATCAAAAAATTCAGCATGAAAATCCGCATACGATTTTGACTGGCTTGAGAGATTGCCCATACTGTAGATATATGATAACAGTACGAAAATCCGCATACGATTGCAGTATGTTCTTAGCTCTCTCCCTATATTAACTGCTGCTTCATATGAACTGGGATCATGTGAGTTGACTAACTGTGACTTGACACATCGCAAGATGGAGAATTGGTTTTTAAGCTTAATGCCATGTTTTGAAGCCAGTTTGCACATTGGCAAATAGCAGAATCTCGAAGTCTATTGGTTACCACTGTTTGTGAAAAACATTTCATTTTACTGGCTTGAGAGATTTTGCCCATACTGTAGATATATGATAACAGATTGTACAACTGCTAGCAATTTTTTTAAGGGAAAACTATAGGGGAGGCCACCACATCGTAATAAAACAATCTTTTATTGCTGATATGTTAATTTTCAGCTGTCTATATTCAGAGGATCAGAATATTCACATCTTTACAAGTTTCTTCCTTGTACAGTCCTGTTTCCGAGGAGCAATCTGCTGGTGGGGACAGGATTTTGCAGCTGGAAGGAGATCTAAGAGACATGAAGGAGCGTTTACTCAACATGAGCTTAGAGTATGCAGAGGTAGAGGCCCAGCGGGAACGGTTAGTGATGGAGCTGAAATCTGTCAAGAAAGGGGGGCGATGGTTCTAGCATGATGGAGACCTTTTGCCTGCCATAAACATAAGACTGACAACACAGGTACATGGATGCTATTTTCTTGCCAATAATTGCTATTTATGATAATTTGAATGGGTAGAGCAACATTTCTTGGTAAACTGTTAAGTTTGTTATCAGTGGGATCCCATCATGTACTTTTTGGGTACAAGATACTTTTGGTCCAGTTCTTATCGATAGAATAAAGCCTTCTGCTTTTGTAGATGACCCATCATGGCATCATCAATCAGCGTCATGTCTGCGCCATGACAATACAAGCCATGACAATAGGACTGATGTCAGGTTATCATGATATGAGAACAAGCGAACGCAGAACCACAGGTCACGTGCCACACTCACTAGTTGGCATGGTGGATTGTGAATCTGACTATTTCCCGGAAGAAAAGAAAAGGTCACCTCCAAGAGAGGTCTCCCTGAAGGCGAATATTGTGAGTTTGACCATTTCCTGGAAGAAAAAGCCACCTCCATCTGTAAGCCTCACTATGATAATCCTGATATAACCATCGATTATGCAATGCCATGTGTTTCTTCATCCAGTATACCGGCCTGTTTCTCAATTGATCGGGAGGGTGATCGTTATTTGTTCATATGGTTACTCAGATCACCCACCATTTACATGGGGATTTACATGATTACATGCAAAGTCCACTTTAACTGTTGATAAATGTAGTTCTTCGTCTTGTTTGTGAAGCCAGCTTGAAGAGGTTAAGCCAGTAGTACATTCACTATACTCTCCTACATTATTGTAATTCGATGTGTACAATATCAAGGGGTCAACTGCTTAATTATTTTCTATTTTCATCGCAAATCTTTAAACTGCTTATTGCTTTTATAAGATCATCTCCAAGCCTGGTATGGATACATTTTACCATGTCGTGGCCTTAAGGATTACTATTTACTTAAAGAGCTGAAGGATCCAAGACAAGCTTCTGGTGGCAGCTTCATGGTTGAGCTGGTGCCTTCATTAACTCAAGCTAGTAGCATGACTACAAAGCCTAACTGCGGCGACGTAGCTTCTAGGGGGGCGTATACAACTATAATTATATTGTTGTATATCATATAAAGAAATCATAAGCATTATTGTCATATAGCAAATGTATACAACTATAATTTCAATATAGACATAAGTACATCAGTATATTAGAATGGTGCATAGTCAATTATCAGTAGTTGTTTAACAATAGTTTAACATCACTGAAGCACAAATAATTTCATTCTTACATCGACAAACACTGCATTTACAATAGAAGAACCATAGTCAATTATCGCCATTTCAGTTTTGAAAAAATCAAAAGAAATTAATAAAAACTTCAAAAAATAAAATCCTTCGAGGGGTAGTTATATTACTACATCTACTACTTAGGAAAATTTGAAAACTTCCATTTGGAGATGTTTTGCAAAAAGTGTAGGGAAAATGAAAACGGCTATAACTTTTGCATACGATGTCAGAAAAAAACGTATAATATATCAAAAAATTCAGCACGAAAATCCGCATACGATTTTGACAGCCTACGGCCTGTTTGTAATTTTTTTAAAATCCTCAAATTACAAAAGGAAAAAAAGATATGCTCAAATTTCAGTTTTTTTGGTTAAATCTGGTCAAACTATGGTCAAACTACTTATTCAAGAAGTATTAATGTTACTACATAATTATTCAAGAATATTAGTGTTACTAAATAATTATTTCAATTTTTTGAATTTTGGTCAAACTATGGTCAAACTGTGGTCAAACTAAGGTCAAACTTATTCAAAAAATATTAGTGTTACTAAGTAATTACTGTTTTTTAGAATAATAGTTTCAAACTCAAATGGTGAAACGTGTGACCTAATGCTCAAGCTAAACTGCTGAGGGTTAATAGGATTGTCAGCTTACATTTGGCAGGATAACAACAACTGCAGACTTGGAAAGTAGAGGGAATAGAACTCTGAAGTTAAGCATGCTCAGGTTGGGGGAGTGAGAGGATGGGTGACCGGCCGGGAAGTTAGACGATTTAGAATGAGTGATCCACACTTGAGTAGTTAAGAGGGGTGATTAGAGACTAAATCATCAAATAATTCAGAAAATTGAAAATAAAAAAAAATTCAAATTTTTTTTCCAAAATTTCCAGAAATTTTTTCAAAAAAAAACCCTTTAGTACCGGTTGGTAACACCAACCAGCACTAAAGGTCCCCCATACCACAGCGCGAGCTCACGCCACGTGGTGGGCCTTTAGTGGCGGTTCGTGCCGAACCGGTACTAAAGAGGGGGGGGGGGCTTTAGTCTCCACTCTTTAGTGCCGGTTGCAGAACCGGCACTAAAGGCCCTTACGAACCGGTGATAAAGCTTTGCACCATGAGCAGGAGATGTTACGTATACGCCGTTGCATCCTGGCGAACATGAGCAGGAACACTTTGCACCATGAAGCTCACAAGCACTAGAATTTGGAGCACCCATCCGTTCCATAGGCGCACCACTCCACCCATGACATGAAAGTATTATCACAAACAAATTAGTTGAATTAAACTAGTTACATATTTGCCAAAAGAAGTACAAGCACAACCATGGGGACAATATTACAGGCAACATGGCAGTCGAATTAAACTAGTAAATTGCCCATATACTAATACAATGCATATGCACATACGATTTGCTACCATGATGCTCGCTACGGAACCTATTTAGAAATATGTAGTGGAAAAATACGGTCCCAGTTAATTAATTGCAGGTGTACATACTTACAGTTTATAAGTTTTCCAGTATCTACACCATTCATATGCAGCCAATTTCTTAATAAAAATATTCTTTTCCTATAGAAAATTATAGAACTACAAGTTTCAAAATTAAAAAGAAATCAGGGCATTAAAATATTTTTAGAATATGCATGCTTTTTACAATTTTGTGTAAATATATATTTTAGCAAAAACAAGGATGACGCTCATCTTTGCACACAGGGACAGAGCTAGAAATCTTATATGAGGGGTGGGGGCAAACATATAAATTTACAACATTTTGAGCTAAATATCTCGGGGCGTTTTCAGAAAAAAAATTAACCGTGTGTGTGTGTGTGTGTGGGGGGGGGGGGGGGGGGGGGTGGAGCTATGCTTGGTCCTTGCTCGCCCACCCTGGCTCCGTCACTGTTTGCATGTTTATAAATGTACACTCTCCCTTTTTTTTCCTCCTTAAATGCACATACGGCTAGATTTTTGTGCAAACGTACATAATCTAATATGTCCTATCAGGCTATCACTGGTAGAAAAAGAGGCTTCCATACGCCCCCATTAGTCCCCAAAACAATCGAACCGCGACCAAAGGGGTCTTTAGTCGCGGTTCGGGAGAAGACCCGCGACCAACTATCTGGGCCCAGCGCGCTCGGTCGACAGCTGGCGGACGGGAGGGGCTTTAGTCCCGGTTGGCCTGGCCAACCGGGACTAAAGGTCCCCGAAGGCCTTTAGTCGCGGTTGGCCAGGCCAACCGGGACTAAAGGCCCATCCAGCTGGCGGACGGGAGGGGCTTTAGTCCCGGTTGGCCTGGCCAACCGCGACTAAAGGTCCCCGAAGGCCTTTAGTTGCGGTTGGCCAGGCCAACCGGGACTAAAGGCCCATCCCTATATATAGGACTCAGCTCACTTCACTTCACTCAGCTCACTTCAAAATTTTCAGAAGGGGGTGGTGGGTTTGCTTTTGGTTCCTCCTATGCACACAAGTTGTTTGATGAAATGCCCGAGAGCCTGAAACAAACATGATATGAAGTGTCCGAGCCACACTTGAGCTTTCTCATTTATTTTTCCTCCGCGATCGCGGTTAGCAACTTGAACCTTTCATGTGTCATTGATAAAATATGCATGTGTGTAGTTCATTGTTTAATTTGTATTATTTCTAGCTAGTTAGTTTAACAAATGCATGATGGTTAATTATATACTTTATATAATAATAATGCAGATGAATCGGCAATGGATGTACGGTCCCCGACTCTCCGGCGAGTTCACTACGGGTTTGAAAGATTTCCTCGTAGTGGCAAATGCGAACAAGCAGCAAGGTTTTATTATTTGTCCATGTGCTGTCTGTAAGAATCAGAAGGGTTACTCCTCCTCAAGAGACGTTCACATGCACCTGCTTCGGCACGGTTTCATGCCAAGCTATAATTGTTGGACCAAGCATGGAGAAAGAGGGGTTAGAATGGAAGAAGATGAAGAAGGAGATGATATCGATGACAACTATCATGATCATTTCGGTGATACTTTCATGGAGGATGATGCTGAAGGTGGGGAAGGGTTAGGTGAAGGTGAAGAAGAGGCACATGATGAGCCCGCTGATGATCTTGGTCGGACCATTGCTGATGCACGGAGACGCTGCGAAACCGACAAGGAGAGGGAGAATTTGGATCGCATGTTAGAGGATCACAAAAAGTCGTTGTATCCAGGATGCGATAATAGTCTGAAAAAGCTGGGCTGCACACTGGATTTGCTAAAATGGAAGGCACAGGAAGGTGTAGGTGACTCATCATTTGAAAATTTGCTGAAAATGTTGAAGAATATGTTTCCGAAGAATAACGAGTTGCCCGCCAGTACGTACGAAGCAAAGAAGGTTGTCTGCCCTCTAGGTTTAGAGGTTCTGAAGATACATGCATGCATTAACGACTGCATCCTCTACCGCGGTGAATACGAGAATTTGAATGAATGCCCTGTATGCACTGCACTGCATTGCGTTATATATATGGCTTTGAAGTATTGACAATTCTAGACAATGTAGGAGGTTCAAACACCAATTATACCGCTTAAATAGAAGTGTTACATTTATTTATCACATGCATTACACTTGACAGTAATTCTAAGATGGGAATCCTTTTTCCCTTATATCCTACTCCAAGCATATACACAAACCATTTACTGCAACAACTTTCATGTAGTTCTCCTCCGCGTATCGTATAGTACTAAATCACATAAGTGATAAAACGAGCTGGCATTTACATATAAGCAGTATATATGGAGTGGGGTATGTATTTTTAGGACTAATGATGAGTGTAGTTACGCCCTGTGTTGTATCTCATATTATAGGTAGCATAAAGTGCAATTGAGGGTATGCATATAATCCACAAGTATAAAAGACCACCTAGGCTGTATATGTAATAGGGGAAGTAGTGGCTGAACCCCAGCTCGGCGCACCCACGCTACACCCACACAAGAAAACATAGCAAAATATTTCGAAAAAGATCTAAAATTTTATGAGAATGATCCTGAACAAATGTTATAGATGGTTGCAAAATTTGATGGTCAAATGACATCCGAGAAGCTCTGCACAAAAAAAGTTAAAAAAATCACAAATTGTGCTCAAGTGCACGTACAATTTGAGTTCTTTTCAGTACTTTTGTTTTTTTACAGAACTCCTCGATGTCATTTGACCACCAAACTTTGCAACCATCTACTCCCTCCTTTCCTAAATATTTGTCTTTCTAGAGATTTCAACAAGTGACTACATACGGAGCAAAATGAGTGAATTTACACTTTAAAATATGTCTATATACATCCGTATGTGGTAGTTCATCTGAAATCTCTGAAAAGACAAATATTTAGAAACAGAGGCAGTATAACATTTGTTCATCATCATTCCTATAAAATTTCAGATTGTTTGAAATGTTCTGCTATGTTTTCTTGCATGGGTGTGGCGTGGGTGCACCGAGCTGGGGTGTAGAACAACCACTCTCTATGTAATGTCTTAAATGTGGTATATGCAGATGTTTAGATATACCTCTTTCCAAGTGGTGCAATCATTAGAACATGACCAGAACATGCTAAGAACTATTGGCTCGCTTGTATATTCAAAAGTCATAAAGGAGTTCATGGAATTCATTTCCAATATATATGGTACTACCTCTGTCTCATAATATAAGAGCGTTTTTTATACTAATATAGCGTCAAAAACGTTCTTATATTATGTGGCGGAGGGAATATTTCTTATATAATTGTACTATTGTGATCTATTTTGCCAGACTAACCTAGTGAAACATTCAACGTAAGTAATCTGCACTATTATTTCAATATCGACCTGCCAAGCAAACGACTCAGATAAAAAATTTATTGATATTTTATATCCCTATTAAAGGTAGGTGGAAATGACGGCACATGAGCGAGTGTCATATGAACACAAGAAGTCTAGAACATACTGCATATTTATATTTATTAGGAACAATATAACTAATCATGTGAGTCACTTGTGCTCGTCTGATGTGCTGAGCTAGCAATTCTCCTACACCGCGTCAACCAAATATTTCATATTGATAAGGGGTCCACTTGTAATACATTTTCCCAAGATGAGACAAAATGTGAGGAAGATGTGAGGCATTTCCCTTGTGTTGCGCAATTGTATATTATTTGCAAGATGCAGAAAATACCCTACCACGGCATATTTTTGATCCAAGACAAAGAGAGAACACACAGTTTGGTGTTTTGTAGAGCACCTAATTTGCGGTAAATGTAGATCTTCAACATGTAAGAGAGATGTATTACCTGAATGGCAGCAGAAGACACGAGGGAGGTTTATTATTGCAGGACTCCTGAGAGGATAAACCACGACTCGTCGTTAGCACAACTATATAGTAGTGGGCATTACGCTCTGGATGATTTCTTTCATCTTTTGCTTTTGATTTGATGCTGCAGAACCTTGGAAAGACAGAAAGAAACACACCCTGCTCGAAGCAAGGCATGATGTTTAATTTGGAACAAGAGAGGTATTATACTATTCCCCTGAAAAAGAAGCAGCAGGGTATAATTCGTCACTCGTACATGATAGCATCACAATCAGGTTAGCAGGGCTCAGCTTATACCTTCCTTCCTTGCGGGCTCATCTCCTCCGGTCGCCGGCAGAAACGTGGACGGGGTGAGGTGCATCGGCTGATGCTGGATCCAGGGTTTCGTCCCCTCCGACTCGCTGGCCAAGGAGGATCCGGCCGTGCGCTGCTTGGGGGCTGGCGCAATAAGGAGTTAGGGCGGGCGACGGGGAAGGGAAGAGAGTGGGGGACCGAGCGGGGGCGCTGGAGACCACATGGTCGGTGGCGGGCGAGGTGACGACGGCGCGCGGCATTGGTAGAGGCGGCGCTGCGGTGGTGCGGTGGGGAGGCTGCAGGTGCGGGGGCACGCACCCAAAGCTGCTCGTTGTTCTTTTACAGAGTTTTGTCTTTTTCACTGACTAAATAAAGAAGTGAAGAGTTGCCCGGTTAATTTTTTTTTTGGAAAACTTTCAATCTATTCATCTTCAATCATGACAGTACAATGAACACCAAAAATAAAAATTAGATCCAGATCCGTAGACCACATAGCGACGACTACAAGCACCGAAAACCTACTTCTTAGTAGTGACCTAAAACGTTTTATAAAAATTTACAGAGGGAGTAGATTACAAAGCCGCTCATTGTCTTTGTGCTAGATCCTGCAGATTGCAACGGTCTTGCCAGCATTGCTTGCACGACTTCGAAATAGCATCTTCCTAGTTTTTTATTTTTGCAAATAACTTCTTTCTAGTTCATGTGATGCAGAGGCTAGGGTAATTCCTTTTTTGAAAAAAGAAAAAATCTTTATAGTTTTTCTGGTTACGGGTTGATCGATTTTTATGTAATTTCCAATTGCGCATCGTTGTGTGTGGTTTTCTACAAAGACATGATGTTTGATGGCTTAACAAAACTTATTGGCGAGTAGACTTGTATTGGCAGTCTCTGAAGCTTACTAAATGCATGCAATAGGCTACAAAAGAAGATCCCAAGGGCATCTTCAGCGCTGACCTTCAAACCATCCATATTCATCCGGACCGGACAGTCTGGCCATGTTTTGCCATCTAACGTGGTATCCTACCCTTCCCTAAAAAAAACGTGGTATCCTACATGTCTGTCGTCTAGTTCGGACATCCCTTTTTCCGCAAACCTTGCAGAGGGAGCCTTTGTGGGCATCCAAACCGCTGCCATGTAACCGTCCGACACGCCGAACCCTCCCAAAAAACCCTCTCTCGCGCTATCTCTCCAACGAATGTGCTGCTTCCCGTGCCGCATTCATGTCGACCCAAAGCTGCAGCGACCGACATTGATGTCGCTCGATGTAACAGGACGGGAGGGCGACGCTGACCAACGCAACCAGACGGGCGACACCGCTTCAATGCGGACGCGTCATCGTGAGAAACCAACTTTGGCAGTTGCGCCGCATTGATGTGGCTGACCGTCTGTTCTCCTGGCCCGGCTATTTAAGCATGGCGCCGGCGCCATCGTGAAAAAGAGTGGAAAATGGTCAGGCATACCAGAGAATATTAATGCATTTTTCAAAAGAAATACGTGTAAAACAAGTTTTGTTTGTTCCAAGAAGAATTGTTGACGCACATGAAGATAAATACTTGCTTGCGTTTTCAAAAGAAAATCTTGTGTATATAGAGATAAATGTTCTTATTTCTGGAAGATAAGCTCGCTTTTTAATAAGAATGTCCACTTGTTTAATAGAGATTCCATGTATCTCATTAGAAATATTCATGTACTTCACCCAGAACAAATGGGTAAAAAGGAAGAAGGAAAACAAAAGAGGAAAAATAGACAGAAAGAAAGCCCTGAAACGTTTTCTTAGGGTTTCGAGTGGCAAGGCGGCGCACGAGGCGATCTCGGGGTGCAAGGTGTAGGGTTTGCTGTTCGCCGACTTCTCGCCATCCGCGATCCCTGATCCTTGCAGTTTGCTCGCTCGGGGTGATCAAGGGGGGATCCTTGCATCCCTACCCACCCTTGGCGACACCGTAGGAGAAGGGGCTCGGGGCAGGGGTTGAGGTGAAGATGGCGGAGTCAAGCGCCACGGGAGGAAGGAGAGGGAAGACGAAGGAGACAGAGACAATGGAAGAGATGATGGATCGGCTAGATCTGACAGAGAAGGAGAGGACAAAATTGGTCGTTGATGATGAGGAAGATCAGCGGGAGGATGAGCTCCATGCGCTGATCGGAAAGGTGCTGCATCGGAAAGTACTTCATGTGAACACCATTGGAGAAGCTCTTCGCCCAGCGTGGGGTAATCCAAGGGAGCTGAATTTTAGGCCGTTGGGCGAGAATGTCTTTGTGGCGAGTTTCATGAAAAAACGCGATAGCGATCTAATCTTCGATGGAGGTCCATGGATGGTGGGAAAACATTGTGTGGTTTTGGAAAGGTTCAACATCAGACCGCGTCCCTCGGAGCTCAAGTTTGAAAAGATCAAGATTTGGGTGCGAGTGATTAACCTTCCGTTTAACTTGCTGTGTCCGCCATGGCCAAAGCGCATAGCAGCTATGGTGGGAGAGGTGATAACCCTAAATGCTGATGACAAAGGGTTTGCTTTTGGTGACTGTTTGAGAATCAGAGCATGGATTCGTGTGGATGAACCATTGATGCGTTGGGTGCAACTGGAGAAAGCGAGAACAAAGGAGACAGAGTTCTTTGACATCCAATATGAGAACTTGCCCTATTTTTGCTTCTCATGCGGGCTGCTGGGACATGGGGAGTTGTTGTGTCCTACACTTGCGGGGAGGGATGAATATGGGAGACCCCCATACCGTGAGGCTCTGAGGTATTCTTCGAGTAAGAACAGGGGTTGGGGTGGAGCGCCAACCTATAAACAAGAGGGCACCAGTAATGGTGGGAGACAGAAGGAATCATAAGCTGCAGATGAGGAAGTTGAACCAGCGGTGGAAGTAAATTCGCCTCAGAAACAAGCCGAGGGCAGAGTGAGGAATACTATCTACCAATTCAATGCTCGAGGTAGAGGTATGAATGGACGAGGCAACCGTGGAGGGCGTGGACCCAATACGGTTTATCGCCGTGTTGATATGGAAAACACGAATGTGCATGGTCGGGGAAACAACACTTTACTGCTGCAAGACAATGAGACCGTGATCAGGAAGAGACAGAATGAGGAGAGCGAGTCGTCGGGTTCCATAGATGACAGTCGTGACTCCAAGAAGAAAAAGGAAGACGAGAAGGCTGCAAAAAGTGTCGCGGAGGCTGTGCAGCAGCCCCACGGGTCGCAATGAATTGCTTATCATGGAACTGTCGCGGGCTTGGGAACCCGGAGACAGTTCGAGAACTTCACGATCTAGTGAAGATGGAAGGTCCCGCCCTGGTCTTTCTGTGCGAGACAAAGATCGAGGGGAGACGAGTTGGTGATCTTACTACTAGGCTTGGTTTCGAGGGTTGTTATCCAGTTAATAGCGCCGGTCTTAGCGGCGGCTTGGCTTTGTTCTGGTCTAAAGATGTAGATGTGACTCTTAATAATTTCTCAGATCAACATATTGATGTAATGGTGAAAAACATAGGTGGGGACAATAAAGTGTGGCGGTTTACAGGCTTCTATGCGAAAGCTAGAAGAAGTGAACACACTGAACGTAGGAATTTGTTGCGTTGGCTCAAGGCTCAAAGCGATGCACCGTGGTTGTGCGGTGGCGACTTCAATGAAATCACAGATAATTCAGAGTACTTTGGAGCCCATGATCGGCCAGAGTGGCAAATGGATGGCTTCCGTCAGTGTCTTGATGATTGTGAACTACAAGACCTGGGGTATCAGGGAGTCCCTTTCACCTGGGATAACATGCAGCATGGTGATTCAAATGTGAAAGTACGACTCGATAGGTTCTTAATGAACCCAGCAATGATGTCGTGGAAATCGGCATCGGTTGTCAAGCATGTGCTTTCCCCAAAATCTGATCATTGTATGCTCACTGTAATTTTGAAGAGGGTGGCAGAGGGGACTGAAGGGCACAGACGCAGATTCATATATGAGGAAGCTTGGCAGAAGGATGAAACTTACGATAACACAGTGCTACAGGGCTGGCGTCGGGGTGCGGGTCTGCAGGGCTTACACGGCATAGAAGAGGCTCTTTCTACCATGGAAACTCATCTTACAGTTTGGAGAAAGAAGAAGTTTGGAAACATTAGAAGAAAGATAAAGAAAGTACGTAAGGAGTATGAAGAAGAAAGGTCGAACTCACTGTTTAGGGGACCGACCAAGAAGGAAAAAGATCTAGGCCACCAGCTCTCTGATCTCTTGCACAAGGAAGAGATAATTGCCCGTCAAAGATCGGGAGCGGACTGGCTCAAAGCGGGTGACCGCAACACGGGTTTTTTCCAAGCTCGTGCCACGACTCGCAAGAGTAGGAATCGTATACGAAGTCTGCAAGCTGCGGACGGTTCAGTGTGCGAGACCAAAGAGGACATACACGCCGAGGTACAGCAGTTTTATACTGGCTTGTACACGGCGCAGGAACATACAGATGTTGAAGCAGTTCTTCACCACGTACCACATCAAATCACAGAACCTATGAATGAACGACTGTTGCGGCCGTTCAAGGAGGAAGAAGTAAAGGCTGTTGTTTTTTCTATGGGGCCTTCAAAGGCGCCCGGGTGTGATGGCTTTCACGCTGGTTTCTACCAGAAACATTGGGAATTGGTAGGGCCTGATGTTACTGCAGCTGCCCTAGGTTTCTTGAACGGAGGACAAATGCCAGACACGGTGAACAACACAATTATTGTTCTTATACCAAAGGTGAGAAACCCGCAAAATATCACAGTATAGACCAATATCTTTGTGTAATGTTCTCTACAAAATCTGTTCCAAAGTACTTGCTAACCGTCTGAAAAAGATTCTTGATGAGATTATTGCAGAGGAGCAAAGTGTTGGGGAACGCAGTAATTTTAAAAATTTCCTACGCACACGCAAGATCATGGTGATGCATAGCAACGAGAGGGGAGAGTGTCGTCCACGTACCCTCGTAGACCGTAATCGGAAGCGTTATGACAACGCGGTTGATGTAGTCGTACATCTTCACGATCTGACCGATCCAAGTACCGAACATACGGCACCTCCGAGTTCAGCACACGTTTAGCTCGGCGACGTCCCACGAACTCACGATCCAACAGAGCTTCGAGGGAGAGTTCCGTCAGCACGACGGCGTGATGACGGTGATGATGATGCTACCGACGCAGGGCTTCGCCTAAGCACCGCTACGATATGACCGAGGTGGATTATGGTGAAGGGGGGAACCCCACACCACTAAGAGATCAATAATCAACTTGTGTGTCTATGAGGTGCCCCCTGGCCACGTATATAAAGTATGGAGGGAGGAGGAGGCCGGCCCTCATAGGGTGCGCCCAAAGTGTGGAGTCCTACTAGGACTCCCTAGTCCTAGTAGGATTCCACCTCCCACATGGAATAGGAAAAAGGGAAGGGAGAAGGAGAAGGAAGGAAGGGGGCGCCCCCTTTCCCTAGTCCAATTCGGACCAGTCCATGGGGAAGGGGCGCGGCCACCCTTGAGGCCTTTCTCTCCTTTCCCGTATGGCCCATTAAGGCCCAATACGATTTCCCGTAACTCTCCGGTACTCCGAAAAATACCCGAATCACTCGGAACCTTTCTGATGTCCGAATATAGCCTTCCAATATATCGATCTTTACGTCTCGACCATTTCGAGACTCCTCGTCATGTACCCGATCTCATCCGGTACGCCGAACAAACTTCGGTCATCAAATCACATAACTCATAATACAAATTGTCACAGAACGTTAAGCGTGCGGACCCTACAGGTTCGAGAACTATGTAGACATGACCGAGACACATCTCCGGTCAATAACCAATAGTGGAACCTGGATGCTCATATTGGCTCCTACATATTCTACGAAGATCTTTATCGGTCAAACCGCATAACAACATACGTTGTTCCCTTTGTCATCGGTATGTTACTTGCCTGAGATTCGATCGTCGGTATACTCATACCTAGTTCAATCTCGTTACCGGCAAGTCTCTTTACTCATTCTGTAATTCATCATCGTGCAACTAACTCATTAGTCACAATGCTTGCAAGGCTTATAGTGATGTGCATTACCGAGAGGGCCCAGAGATACCTCTCCGATACACGGAGTGAGAAATCCTAATCTCGATCTATGCCAACTCAACAAACACCATCAGAGACACCTGTAGAGCATCTTTATAATCACCCAGTTACGTTGTCACGTTTGATAGCACACAAGGTGTTCCTCCGGTATTCGGGAGTTGCATAATCTCATAGTCTGAGGAACATGTATAAGTCATTAAGAAAGCAGTACCAATGAAACTGCAATGATCATAATGCTAAGCTAACGAATGGGTCTTGTCCATCACATCATTCTCCTAATGATGTGATCCCATTCATCAAATGACAACACATGTCTATGGTTAGGAAACATAACCATCTTTGATAAACGAGCTAGTCAAGTAGAGGCATACTAGGGACACTTTGTTTTGTCTATGTATTGAGACATGTACTAAGTTTCCGGTTAATACAATTCTAGCATGAATAATAAACATTTATCATGAAATAAGGAAATAAATAATAACTTTATTATTGCCTCTAGGGCATATTTCCTTCAGTCTCCCACTTGCACTAGAGTCAATAATCTAGTTCACATCGCCATGTGATTTAACACCAATAGTTCACATCACCATGTGATTAACACCCATAGTTCACATCGCCATGTGACCAACACTCAAAGGGTTTACTAGAGTCAGTAATCTTAGTTCACATCGCCATGTGATTAACACCCAAAGAGTACTAAGGTGTGATCATGTTTTGCTTGTGAGAGAAGTTTAGTCAACGGGTCTGCCATATTCAGATCCGTATGTATTATGCAAATTTCTATGTCAACAATGCTCTGCACGGAGCTACTCTAGCTAATTGCTCTCACTTTCAATATGTATCCAGATTGAGACTTAGAGTCATCTGGATCAGTGTCAAAACTTGCATCGACGTAACCCTTTACGACGAACCTTTTGTCACCTCCATAATCGAGAAACATATCCTTATTCCACCAAGGATAATTTTGACCGCTGTCTAGTGATCTACTCCTAGATCACTATTGTACTCCCTTGCCAAACTCAGTGTAGGGTATACAATAGATCTGGTACACAGCATGGCATACTTTATAGAACCTATGGCTGAGGCATGGGGAATGACTTTCATTCTCTTTCTATCTTCTGCCTTGGTCGGGCTTTGAGTCTTACTCAATTTCACACCTTGTAACACAGGCAAGAACTCTTTCTTTGATTGTTCCATTTTGAACTACTTCAAAATCTTGTCAAGGTATGTACTCATTGAAAAAATTTATCAAGCGTCTTGATCTATCTCTATAGATCTTGATGATCAATATGTAAGCACCTTCACCGAGGTCTTTCTTTGAAAAACTCCTTTCAAATACACCTTTATGCTTTCCAGAAAATTTTACATTATTTCCGATCAACAATATGTCATTTACATATACTTATCAGAAATGTTGTAGTGCTCCCACTCACTTTCTTGTAAATACAGACTTCACCGCAAGTCTGTATAAAACTATATGCTTTGATCAACTCATCAAAACGTATATTCCAACTCCGAGATGCTTGCACCAGTCCATAGATGGATCGCTGGAGCTTGCACATTTTGTTAGGACCTTTAGGATCAACAAAACCTTCTGGTTGCATCATATACAACTCTTCTTTAAGAAATCCATTAAGGAATGTAGTTTTGACATCCATTTGCCAGATTTCATAAAATGTGGCAATTTGCTAACATGATTCGGACAGACTTAAGTATCGCTACGAGTGAGAAAATCTCATCGTAGTCAACACCTTGAACTTTGTCAAAAACCTTTTTCGACAAGTCTAGATTTGTAGATAGTAACAGTACTATCAGCGTCCGTCTTCCTCTTGAAGATCCATTTAATCTCAATGGCTTGCCGATCATCGGTCAAGTCAATCAAAGTCCATACTTTGTTTTCATACATGGATCCTATCTCAGATTTCATGGCCTTAAACCATTTTACGGAATCTGGGCTCATCATCGCTTCCTCATAGTTCGTAGGTTCGTCATGGTCAAGTAACATGACCTCCAGAATAGGATTACCGTACCACTCTGGTGTGGATCTCACTCTGGTTGACCTACGAGGTTTGGTAGTAACTTGATCTGAAGTTATATGATCATCATCATTAGCTTCCTCACTAATTGGTGTAGGAGTCACAGTAACAGATTTCTGTGATGAACTACTTTCTAATAAGGGAGCAGGTACAGTTACCTCATCAAGTTCTACTTTCCTCCCTCTCACTTCTTTTGAGAGAAACTCCTTCTCTAGAAATGATCCATTCTTAGCAACGAATGTCTTGCCTTCGGATTTGTGATAGAATGTGTACCCAACTATCTCCTTTGGGTATCCTATGAAGACACATTTCTCCGATTTGGGTTTGAGCTTCTCAGGATGAAACTTTTTCACATAAGCATCGCAAACCCCAAACTTTAAGAAATGACAACTTTGGTTTCTTGCCAAACCACAGTTCATATGGTGTCGTCTCAACGGATTTAGATGGTGCCCTATTTAACGTGAATGTATCTGTCTCTAATGCATAACCCCAAAAACGATAGTGGTAAATCGATAAGAGACATCATAGATTGCACCATATCTAATAAAGTGCGGTTACGATGTTCGGACACACCATTACGCTGTGGTGTTCCAGGTGGCGTGAGTTGTGAAACTATTCCACATTGTTTTGAATGAAGGCCAAACTTGTAACTCAAATATTCTCCTCCACGATCAGATCGTAGAAACTTTATTTTCTTGTTACGATGATTTTCCACTTTACACTGAAATTCTTTGAACTTTTCAAATGTTTCAGATTTATGTTTCATCAAGTAGATATACCCATATCTGCTCAAATCATCTGTGAAGGTCAGAAAATAACGATACCCGCTGCGAGCCTCAACACTCATCGGATCGCATACAGCAGTATGTATTATTTCTAGTAAGTCAGTTGCTCACTCCATTGTTCCAGAGAATGGAGTCTTAGTCATCTTGCCCATGAGGCATGGTTTGCAAGCATCAAGTGATTCATAATCAAGTGATTCCAAAAGTCCATCAGAATGGAGTTTCTTCATGCGCTTTACACCAATATGACCCAAACGGCAGTGCCACAAATAAGTTACACTATCATTATTAACTTTGCATCTTTTGGCTTCAATATTATGAATATGTGTATCACTACGATCGAGATCCAACAAACTATTTTCATTGGATGTATGACTATCGAAGGTTTTATTCATGTAAACAGAACAACAATTATTCTTTGACTTTAAATGAATAACCTTATTGCAATAAACATGATCAAATCATATTTATGCTCAACACAAACACCAATTAACATTTATTTAGGTTCAACACTAATCTCGAAAGTATAGGGAGTGTGCGATGATGATCATATCAATCTTGGAACCACTTCCAACACACATCGTCATGCTACCTCTTGAGCATGCATTGGTTTTCCCTTGAAGAGGAAAGGGTGATGCAGCAAAGTAGGGTAAGTATTTCCCTTAGTTATTGAGAACCAAGGTATCAATCCAGTAGGAGGCCACACGCAAGTCCCTCGTACCTACACAAACAAATAAGAACCTTGCAACCAACGCGATAAAGGGGTGGTCAATCCCTTCACGGCCACTTGCAAAAGTGAGATCTGATAAAGATGATAAGATAATATTTTTGGTATTTTTATGGTAAAGACTAAAAGTAAAGAAAGCAAAATAAACGGCGCCAGAAATAGCTTGTTGACGGGAGATTAATATGATGGAAAATAGACCCGGGGGCCATAGGTTTCACTAGTGGCTTCTCTCAAGATAGCATAAGTATTACGGTGGCTGAACAAATTACTATCAAGCAATTCATAGAAAAGTGCATAATTATGAGAATATCTAGGCATGATCATGTATATATGCATCACGTCCGTGACAAGTAGACCGACTCCTGCCTGCATCTACTACTATTACTCCACACATCGACCGCTATCCAGCATGCATCTAGAGTATTAAGTTCATAAGAACAGAGTAACGCATTAGGTAAGATGACATGATGTAGAGGGATAAACTCAAGCAATATGATATAAACCCCATCTTTTTATCCTCGATGGCAACAATACAATACGTGTCGTTTCCCCTACTGTCACTGGGATCGAGCACCGCATGATTGAACCCAAACCTAAGCATTTCTCCAATTGCAAGAAAGATCAATCTAGTAGGCCAAACCAAACTGATAGTTCGAAGAGACTTGCAAAGATAACCAATCATACATAAAAGAATTTAGAGATGATTCAAATATTGTTCATAGATAATCTTGATCATAAACGCACAATTCATCGGATCTCGACAAACACACCGCAAAAAGAGTTACATCAAATAGATCTCCAAGAAGATCGAGGAGAACTTGGTATTGAGATCCAAAGAGAGAGAAGAAGCCATCTAGCTAATAACTATTGACCCGAAGGTCTGTGGTAAACTACTCACACATCATCGGAGAGGCTATGGTGTTGATGTAGAAGCCCTCCTTGATCGATTCCCCCTCCGGCGGAGCGCCGGAAAAGGCCCCAAGATGGGATCTCACGGGTACAGAAGGTTGCGGCGGTGGAATTAGGTTTTCGTGGTGCCCCCCGATGGTTTGGGGGTACGTAGGTGTATATAGGAGGAAGAAGTAGGTCGGTGGAGCCACGAGGGGCCCACGAGGGTGGAGGGCGCGCCCAGGGGGCTGGCGCGCCCCCCTGCCTCATGGCCTCCCCGTTGATTGCTTGACGTCCAGTCCAAGTCCTCTGGATCATGTTTTTTTCCAAAAATCACGCTCCCGAAGGTTTCATTCCGTTTGGACTTCTTTTGATATTCTTTTTCTGCGAAACACTGAAATAGGGGGAAAAACAACAATTTGCACTGGGCCTTGGGTTAATAGATTAGTTCCAAAAATAATATAAAAGTGTATAATAAAGCCCATTAAACATCCAAAACAGAATATAAAATAGCACGGAGCAATCAAAAATTATAGATACGTTGGAGACGTATCAAGCATCCCCAAGCTTAATTCCTGCTCGTCCTCAAGTAGGTAAATGATAAAAACAGAATTTTTGATGTGGAATGCTACTTAGCATATTCTTCAATGTAATTTTCTTTATTGTGGCATGAATGTTCAGATCCAAAAGATTCAAGATAAAAGTTTAATACTGACATAAAAATAATAATACTTCAAGCATACTAACCAAGCAATTATGTCTTCTCAAAATAACATAGCCAAAGAAAGCTCATCCCTACAAAATCATATAGTTTGGCCATGCTTCATTTTCGTCACACAAGAATGCTCTCATCTTGCACAACCCCGATGACAAGCCAAGCAATTGTTTCATACTTTAGTAATCTCAAACTTTTTTCAACTTTCACGCAATACATGAGCATGAGCCATGGATATAGCACTATGGGTGGAACAGAGTATAATGATGGGGGTTGTGTGGAGAAGACAAAAAAGGATAAAGTCTCGCATTGACGCGGCTAATCAACGGGCTAGGGAGATGCCCATCAATTGATGTCAATGCAAGGAGTAGGGATTGCCATGCAACGGATGCACTAGAGCTATAAATGTATGAAAGCTCAACAAAATAAACTAAGTGGGTGTGCATCCAACTTGCTTGCTCACGAAGACCTAGGGCATTTGAGGAAGCCCATTGTTGGAATATACAAGCCAAGTTCTATAACGAGAAATTCCCACTAGTATATGAAAGTCACAAAACAAGAGACTCTCTGTCATAAAGATCATGGTGCTACTTTGAAGCACAAGTGTGGAAAAAGGATAGTAGCATTGTCCCTTTTTATTTTTATTTTTTTGGGCCTCCCTTTTTTTGGCCTTTCTCTTTTTTATTTTTTTATTTGGGACAATGCTCTATTAATGATGATCATCACACTTCTATTTATTTACAACTCCACAATTACAACTCGATACTAGAACAAAGTATGACTCTATATGAATGCCTCCGGCGGTGTACCGGGAAGGACAATGAATCAAGAGTGACATGTATAAATAATATGCATGGTGGCTTTGCCACAAATACGATGTCAACTACATGATCATGCAAGGCAATATGACAATGATAAAGTGTGTCATAATAAACGGAACGGTGGAAAGTTGCATGGCAATATATCTCGGAATGGCTATGGAAATGCCATAATAGGTAGGTATGGTGGCTGTTTTGAGGAAGATATAAGGAGGTTTATGTGTGATAGAGCGTATCGTATCACGGGGTTTGGATGCACCAGCAAAGTTTGCACCAACTCTCAAGGTGAGAAAGGGCAATGCACGGTACCGAAGAGGCTAGCAATGATGGAAGGTTGAGAGTGCGTATAATCCATGGACTCAACATTAGTCATAAAGAACTCACATACTTATTGCAAAAATCTACAAGTCATCAAAAACCAAGCACTACGCGCATGCTCCTAGGGGGATAGATTGGTAGGAAAAGACCATCGCTCGTCCCCGACCGCCACTCATAAGGATGATAATCAAAGAACACCTCCTGCTTCAAATTTGTTACACAACGTTTACCATACGTGCATGCTATGGGATTTGCAAACTTCAACACAAGTATTTCTCAAATTCACAACTACTCAACTAGCACAACTTTAATATCACTATCTCCAGATCTCAAAACAATCATCAAGTATCAAACTTCTCTTAGTATTCAATGCACTTGGAAGTTTTTATCTTGGATGCCTATCATATTAGGACTAAATATATAACCAAAGAAAATTACCATGATGTTCTAAAGGAATCTCAAAATAATATAAGTGAAGCATGAGAGATCAATTATTTCTATAAAATAAAACCACCGCCGTGCTCTAAAAGATATAAGTGAAGCACTAGAGCAAAATTGTCTAACTCAAAAGATATAAGTGAAGCACATAGAGTATTCTAATAAATTCCGAATAATGTGTGTCTCTCTCAAAAAGGTGTATACAGCAAGTATGATTGTGGTGAACTAAAAAGCAAAGACTCAAATCATACAAGACGCTCCAAGCAAAACACATATCATGTGGTGAATAAAAATATAGCTCCAAGTAAAGTTACCGATGGACGAAGACAAAAGAGGGGATGCCTTCCGGGGCAACCCCAAGCTTAGGCTTTTGGTTGTCCTTGGATTGTACCTTGGGGTGCCTTGGGCATCCCCAAGCTTAGGCTCTTGCCACTCCTTGTTCCATAATCCATCAAATCTTTACCCAAAACATGAAAACTTCACAACACAAAACTTAACAGAAAATCTCGTGAGCTCTGTTAGCGAAAGAAAACAAAACACCACTTCAAGGTACTGTAATGAACTCATTCTTTATTTATATTGGTGTTAAACCTACTGTATTCCAACTTTTCTATGGTTCATAAACTTCATTACTAGCCATAGATTCATCAAAATAAGCAAACAACACACGGAAAATAGAATCTGTCAAAAACAGAACAGTCTGTAGTAATCTATAACTAATGCAAACTTCTGGAACTCCAAAAATTCTAAAATAAATTTCTGGAAGTGAGGAATTTATCTAATAATCATCTGCAAAAATAATGAACTAAATATCACTCTCCAGTAAACAATTGTAGCTAATCTCGGGAGCGCTAAAGTTTCTGTTTTTTACAGCAAGATCAAAAAGACTTCACCCACTACAGGGAAAACGGTCTATTGCAATGAATTTTTCTGTTGCAATAAGTAACAAACTGTTGCAATATGTATCTATCGCAACAAAGTCGTAATTGTTGCCAAGCGTCGCAATAAACTCTGTGGCAATAGGATGATGCAACATTTTTTGGTATCGTGGCAACATGGAATGGTATCGCAACGATTTTTCTCGTGGCATTTGAATTATATTGCCACGAGCCCTGCCGTTGCGGCACACACATATGGCCACAAAATACTCTTTGTGGCAATAACCTAGCGCAACGAATGAGATTTCGTGGCAAGACCCTCTCGCAATGACATTATTTTGTGGCAACACACTTGTTGCAACGACCAAGGATTTGTAGCAAAAACTTATTGCAACATGAAAATTTTGTGGTGATACATTATCGCAACAGGCAGGTTTCGTGGCAATTTTTTTGTGACGGGTGTAATTCCATGGTGATAACCTATTGCATGTAGTATATATTACACTAATAATGCATTATCCAAGCACCATCTACAAGTACAGAACAATGCTCACATGTTGATAATGGTAGAAGAAAATCATGAGTACATGTCCAAAGCATTCATTCATTCATTAACAAGTTAAAGAATAAAACATCCAAGTCAGATACATGTTCTACAAAGTCTGAAAGGAAATCTAAATGTTCAAACAAACAAGATACATATGACTTCATCTAGTCAACAAGCATTCTTCAAGGAATCACTTTTCTTCACTTCATGTAGAAAAATCGTCCTACAAGGTGCCTCCTAAACTGGTAATAAATCTTGTTGGGATCTTTCTTCTTCATTTAGAGAAAACCATCCTACAAGGCAAAAACAAAATTTGAAGCTTATAGTTAGTTAAGACAGTAAAGACAATACACAATAAAAATGATTATAAATAAGGGTTGATGATTCTACATGGGTTGGATTCCATATTTATAATCCATATCAAGAATGTACTGTAATATTTAGTCATTAGCACTTCTGACATATCACTATGGCTACTTCTGTACAGTCATTTAGCAAGAAAAGATAGGTGTTGTTTACACAGATACAAGGTCTATAAATAGATGATTAGTGAGCAGTGAATACAAAAGTTTCTATTCTAACATGAATGACCGAATTTCAATGAATACATCAGGTTTCCTCGTTGAGGGCATTCAATAAAGAAGATATTTGCCTCTTTTTATTTGTGGCACATAAACATTAATATCTCAAAGTAGGCAGAGAACTAAAGGGTTGATCATGCTACTTGAGAAAGTAATCATGCCTTTTTTTCTATGTAAACATACTAATGAAAAGCAGAAAGGGTAATCCGTACACCAATGCATGGATAACATGAGTTCCACCAGTTTATACTTGGCATGTAATCTGCTGGCTGTTCCACGTATAGGCTATTGCACGTATAGAAGAAAAGATTGGCATGCTTATTATTGTTTCTCAACTTAGTATTTCACTTAATAATTAGCATTTGTGGTAGAAACACATGCAAACCAAGGCACAAGTTTTTCTTTGTTTTACTTGCATTTTCCTGAATCAACTATTTTCTTCTCCTCTTCATGACTGATCATGTAGTAAAAGTCTAAAAATTATCCTATCAGTGATGTATCACTTGATATGAGTTTACCCAGAAATGTAGCATGTTGCTGAAATCTATTTTCTCCAGCCTAGTATAAGTTTAGAAGTTGTTTACTGGGGCTGCACTAGTGTGGTGGTTGCCTTCGAGGTACAGATTCTTTTTTGCCTTGTCTTTTGTGTTGTGTTCAGTTTCAGATGGTATAGTTCGACATGTACATGCTTCAATGGAAACTAGATCTCATAATTTTGTCAAATACCTTTTCACTTGGAGGACGACGATGGTGTTTAGCTGCTTGCATAAGCTGGTGTTGAGTAATCATGGTCGAATTTTTAAACAGAGAACTTGACCGATTTCCAGTTCCGTTTCTTGGAGCGTCCCTTGCTTGGGAAAACTGCATTGAATGGATAACTCACAAGATTTACTTTTCTCCATAGAACATAACTGTACTAAATTGAAAGCATTTGTATTACCTGATGTGCGTCTTCCTGTCGAGTTCCCAATATCTGCTCAACATCCGACCTCATTGATTGCCTAACCTCATTCATAATATCATGCATCATTGCTTGCTTAGCCTCCTCACGTTCTCTCTGCCTTGCTACACGTTCCTCCTCAAGCTGTTTTTCCCTGGCAACTCGCTCTTCTTCTCGTTCTCTTTGCCTCTCTGCCTGTTGTTCAACAATTTGCCTCCTTAAGTCATGAACCTCGAGGGTTAGCTCAGCATTTTGCCTCTGGATTTGAGAATGTAGTCTTTCAGAACCGCTAGGCGGCTTAGCCATGTATCCTCGGCCATGAGGCTTCAATGATGTACTTTCCATAGTAGATCTGTAGCTATTCTGGAAAATATTGTTTTGCTCTTCACTTGAAATTGGACCACCAATCTCTCCTTCTTTCTCCCTAATCTGGATGCGTGCATTGTCCTACACCACATAAAGATAGCATACTTAAGTTGTTAAGAATGTTAATATAATATTGCACAACATAAGTAATGTAACAAGCTAGATTTCTTTGTTTGAAAATGTTTCTCACATAAACAGTCTGTGATTCTTCATTAGACCACGATCCATTTCGTGTATGAGTGATCTGCCAAAGTTGTAGAATAGTTGGTTCCTTCCCAGTCTCCTCGTCCCTCTACAAGTATAGAGATATGTCAAATAGAGAAACTTGAAATTTGACCATACAAAGGTGCATTACATCTACTCTTTTGAGTACCTTCTCATAGCTAATCTGCGAGTACGATTTTGAACCAGCTATATGCCTCGCCTTTTGCTTCTGGCGATTTTCCGTATTTTTCGGCTAAGCTCCTGCCACACACAATATAATGAGAGGCATGTTGTAACTAATACAATTTACTTACTACACCCAAGAGGCATGTTGTAACTAATACAATTTACTTACTACACCTAGTAATGTACACAGAAGTAACCTGGAATTTTAAATCGGTGCCAAAATAATTGATCATATAATCCCACTCCTCTGGAGTTACATCCTCGGGTTTATTGGCCCTTCTTTGAGCATCAGTACTGTATGCTTTGTATGTTGAATCCAAAGTTGACCGCCATCCTCTATAGCGCTCTCTAGCAATTGTTAGTATTTTTCCCTTCGTAGAATATGTGTCCTCCAAATCCCACTTAGCCTAAAAAGGAATGATGACAGGAGTCTGTTATTTATAAATAGATATTGGAGAGGCTATGAAAAATGCTGAAGTACAAACTTATACTTACCATGACATCAGCAACGATTGAATCCTTCACAGAAGAATCAATGGCAGACCACTTGTTCACACCAATGAGTGGTGCCTTCCTTTTCATGTAAACCACCACGTCATCCACAAACAAACGATAGTTCTCTCCGATAGAACCTCCCAATGTTTTGGAAAATTCAATGTGAAGCTTTGAGGAACCATTGGCGAATCGCTTCTTGGCGACCTTGATTCCTTTGAGGACACCTCGCCCCTTCTTCTTTTGACCACCACTTTCTGTCGATTAAAATCACAGAAAAGCAACTCTGTTTTTAAATTGCCATGCAGTCATAAGGAGCCAAGTCAACAGTAATGCTGGAAATTGTACCTATATCCGCTTCTGTACGATGTCGGCGTGCGTGCGACGGCCAATTGGACTGGTCTGTGGGGCTTTCCGTAGCGTTACTTTGTTGTACAGTATTTGTCATGTCATTTGCTGGATTCAAGCCATTGTACAATTAATTGATCCAGTAGTATATATTTGATGTTAGGCTGTGGATAAGAGCTATGTATAACATGTACCTGATGTTGGTTGTCTGCTCTGCTGATTCTTGTACGCAATGATGGTATCGTCCCTTGACGATGATACGGAGCCTCTTGTCACTGTATCAAAAATATATATACTTCTCAACAATACTGTACCCATGCTAGCTACAAATGTAGTGGCTGGGTATTTGTATTATTGTTAGTACGCTCCTATGAGAAGGTTTTGGTCACAAGAGCTAGAAAAGATATCTCAAAGTTACAATAATGGCATACTCAAACATGATTGTAGAACTATGAATTACGAGAATATTTCAAGCTAGTACATACCCCTTCGTGCTTGAGTGTTGTCTCGCCCTGAGGATAAAGTTGGAGCCCCATTCAGATAACTTGATCTATCAATTCCTGCATGCATTTTCACAAAGTGTGATGGCAAATTTATTATGTAGTTCTTAACTCGTACTTGTTTTTGTAGTTCTTACAAATTTATTATGTTTGCTCCTGGGAACCAAATGCAAGATGTAGTGGGGATGGACATTGTATTGGTGATCATGAGACAATAATCAAGAAATTGAGGGTTGAGAGGCCATCATTCAAGGAAAAGTACATATTGCCAGGGGTTTACAATATTAGTTGTTTGCAATTGCTAAAGTAAATGTACATAGTTCAGATTACCAGATTCTTGCTGAGTAGTTTGTCGATTCTGGTGTGCCAAGATGGTATCTTCTCTTGATGCCATTGCATATCCTAAACAAATGCATGACAAAAGGTAGGAAGGGGATAATCAATTAAGAAACAAATGGTAGTAAAAATAGCAACATGTCTAAACAGTGCAATGTGTAAAAACAGAGTTATGATATTGAAATTTCTCATCACATTAACATAATATAACACCAAGCAACAGGGACAGATCTGTTCCTCTCTATATTATAGAAAACTTAATCCTAATGTTCTACACAAAAAACTCATCATCATCTGATTCGTCGAGTACTAAATGAGGAACATGGCCATCATTTATATATGTCTCATCATCATCACAGCTATCACTATCAGATTGAAGCTCATCATCTCCGGGATCAACTTCGGGTATCTTCGGAATATCTGAAGCATCACCACTGGCACCTTCCATGCCAGATCTAGACCAACTTTCGACATCCCCGTCTATGTCTGGCACATTTGTATCTCCAACTACAATATCAAATAAGTCAGCATCAGCTCCGGTTCCATCGTCATCATTTCCTACTGATGGCATGGCATATAGGTCTCGCGGCTTCAATCTAACAATAGAAGCCCAATTTATCTTCTTGACATCTCTCACATAGAACACTTGTTCTGCTTGAATGCCTAGTATGTAGGGATCATCCCTATATCGAAGTCGGGTAGTATCTACATCGATATAGCCATAATCATCCTTCTTGTAGCCCGTGCTTTGATTTTTATTGGCAGAGGGCACGTCAAACCAGTCACATTGAAATAGCACTACCTCCTTTTCCGAGGGAAAATCTACACAAATAATTTTCTTGATCACACCAAACCAATCAAGGTTGCCAGATCGAGCATCACCCCTAACAACAACACCGCTGTTTTGGGTATTCAAATCTCTTTCTACACTATCATTTCGAAAGAAAAACCCATTAATGAAGGTGCGGTTATAAACACGAGCTCGACGGTCAGGTCCTCTAGATAGGGCATACAAAAGATCATTGACTTTCCCTTCTTTGTGAAGTGCCTGGATCTGTATTAACACGTGCAAATTATTAGAAAAATCCACAACTATTTTTATTAACACGAGCATAAGTAATTACTATGTATTATGTTCTTACACGCCTCTCGAACCAATCTACAAACTCGTCTCTGTGCCGTTTCTGGACACCGTGAGCACCAGCCCTTGTAAGCTCATCCAGATGCTCACTATAACAAAAGTGTTGAGTAGGTTCAGAACAGTGCATATGTACCATGAAGAAAAAAATAAAAAATAAAAACATCCTTACTCGGTCCATGAGTTGGATTCCTCGCAGTTTGTTATTATGTAGTGCCTAATTTGCTTCATCTCTGCCTTAGAAAGTGTTTCAAATGTGAAACCTTTCTTTGAGTGATCAATTGTGCCAAATACACTAAGTCCAGCTGGTCCTTCATCTCTAGCTGCAGCTTCCTGACGCTCTGGCCGGTTAAGCTTGGTATCAATGTTACCAAAAAAGCGGCTACAAAATGTTAGACACTCTTCAGCTATGTAACCCTCGGCAATTGAACCTTCTGGGTGAGCTTTGTTCCGCACATATCCTTTAAGTGTGCGCAAATATCTTTCCACAGGATACATGCATCGGTAAGCAACAGGTCCACCTAATCGAGCTTCTTCAGCAAGGTGAATAGGAAGGTGCATCATGATATCAAAAAACTGGGGTGGAAGGATCATCTCAAGTCGACAGAGAGTTTCTGGAATTGTACGACTCAACTTTGCTAGCTCTTCAGGATTTAATTCCTTGGAATAAATCGCAGCAAAGAATAGGCTTAGCTCGAGGAATGGGACAACAAATTTCTTGGGCAGTATATTGCGTACCCAAATGGGAAGAAGTTTCTGAAAGAGGACATGGCAGTCATGAGTTTTGAGCCCAGACACCTTACAACCTTCGAGGTCCACACATCTTTTTAGATTTGATGCATAACCATCGGGCATCCTTACACCATGCAAAAACTTGCATAGCATTTTCTTCTCATCCTTGGTCAAATTATAGCAAGCTAGATTTAAAGTATACTTTCCATTACTGACATTTGGATGCAGATCCTTCCTTATCTTTAAGTGCTGCAAATCAAGACGGGCCTTCAGAGTATCCTTTGATTTACCATCCATATCAAGCAGTGTCCCTAAAAAGCTGTCACAGATGTTCTTCTCAATGTGCATTACATCCAAATTATGCCTAATAAGCAAGTTCTTCCAATAAGGGAGATCAAAAAATATACTCTTCTTCCTCCAATTATGCCACTTATTATCATCGTCACGCTTCCTCTTTCTAGTTTTCCCAAAGGTTTCCTGCTCAAAACTTGCATGTTGTTGTACCACGTCATTGCCCGAGAGTGGCACTGGAGCATCTCTATTTTCTGTCTCATTATTGAAGCAACTCTTGTTTCTACGCCACTTGTGGTCACGACATAGAAAACGGCGATGACCCATGTAACAATACTTGCGCCCATATTTCAACCATAAATGGTCTGTGTGCATGTGGCAATATGGGCATGCTAGTTTTCCTTTTGTGCTCCAACCAAATAGCATTGCATAAGCTGGGAAATCATTAATTGTCCACATGAGGGCTGCATGCATCTGAAAGTTCTTCTTCGTTGTGGCATCATATGTGTCGGCACCAACATACCATAGATCTTTGAGTTCATCTATCAAAGGCTGTAGATATACATCGATGTTATTTCCTGGTGACTTTTTTCCAGGAATTATCATCGACATTAACCAATATGGTTGTTTCAAACACAACCAAGGAGGCAAGTTATATGGAATTAGAATCACTGGCCAACAAGAGTATGACACATTCATTATCCCATATGGGTTGAACCCATCAGATGCAAGCCCAAGCCTTACATTCCGTGCATCCGAAGAGAATCCTTTAGAATAAATGTTATCAAAATGCTTCCATGCCAAAGAATCTGCAGGGTGCCGCATTATACCATCATCCACACGGTCGTCCTTATGCCATCTCATATATGATGATGTAGCCTCGGTCATAAATAGACGTTGTAGCCGTGGAGTGAGTGGGAAATATCTTAGAACTTTACGGGCCACTTGCTTCTTCCCTTTATGGTTTGTCCTCTCGACATCTAATTCATCAGCGGCAGCAGCTTTCCATCTACATTCCTTACAGGTCGGACAGTAATCCATGTCAGCATACTCTTTCCGGAATAGCACACAATCATTAATGCAAGCATGTATCTTTTGGTAGTCAAGCCCAAGATCCCGGATTATCTTCTGAACTTTCTCGAGAGAATTTGGAATACAATGACCTTTTGGAAGCGCTTCTGTGAACAATTGAAGTACTGCCTCACATGCCCTGTTGCTCAACCCAAACAAGCACTTTATCTGGTAGAGTCTCACAATGAAAGAAAGCTTTGTGAGCTCCTTGCAACCAGGGTACAACTCCTTTTCAGCATCCTTCAACAAAGCAAAGAAAGCCTTGGCACATCCACCTGCCTCTTCGTCACTTCTACCTTCTGCAGACCCTTCTGGGATATTACCATCATCATGCAACATCTCTTCACTAGTACCTTCACCTGTGGTTTTGCTACTTTGTGGCTCGGTGCTACGTATGAGAGTGTTGAGCAAATCACGAACTGCAAAGTCATCACCTCTCACCCCTTCACCTTCAGATCCTTCAGCCGTACTTTCGTCATCTGAATCCTCTCCATGGTATTTCCAGCAAGTATAACTGGGATCCATCCCATTCATGAGCAGGTCAAGGTGTACTTCGTCCCTTTCCTTGTAAATAGCATTGAGACATCTTCTACATGGGCATAAAGCGGATGATCTTCCAGGACTACCATCAAAAGCCAAATCTAAAAATTCCTTAATGCCACTCCGCCACTCCGCAGAATCCCTATTCATATCCATCCAAATCCTATCTCGAGCCATCTAGCTGATTTTAAACTATAAAATTAGTAAAGGATTTACACACTTGTCAGGAAAGTGAATCTGAAATATGGAAATAGTATGTATAATAGAACAGAATAGTATGTATAAAAAAATACGCGCCCGCGCCGACTGGGCCGAGCCCAGCCGACGGCCCGCCCGCGGCCTCTCCTCCTCCCGCACGCCGAGCCGCCGCCGGAGTCCGCCACCCGCACGCCATCGCCGGTCGCCCCCTTCCCCAAGTCGCCGCCCCCCTCTTTATATACCCCCCCCTCTCTTTTCTCCTCACCCCGAGCGCCGCCGCCGCCGACATCGCCGCCGCCCGCCCTCGCACCCGCCGCCGCCGCCGGTTGCCTCACCCGCCGCCCCCGCCGCCGGAGCCCGGAGCCACCGCCCCGCCGCCCCTCGTCGCCCTCCCCGAGCCCCGCCGCACCCCCGAGCCCGCCGCCCCGCCGCCGGAGCCCCGACGAGGTACTGCCGCCGGACGTCTCGTGTTGACCGGTTTTCTGAAGAAAAAAAAACCTTTTGTTTTAAAAAAAACACTAGATCGGTTTTTTTTCGGTTTTCTTATTTCGCGAGCGTTCACCGAACCGTTCGTTTTAACGAATGCGTTCGTCGGTTTTCTCTGTTGACGAACGTCCGTTATTTAACCGTTCGTCCGTTTTTCTTTTCGTCGGATTTTCTCGTTATTTTCTCAGATTCGATTTCCGATCGAATTTTCGAATCTGTTTAACTTCTCGCTCGTTTATCGGAATCAGGCGATTCAAGCGCCTAGAGTTTCGTCTCGAAATTCTCTTTCTGATTAACCTACCCAAACAAGTTGCTACAGTAAAATTTGACCTAGATCCAGATTAGTAAATAAAGTTTCTTTCTTTCGCCGTTTGACTTTCGTTGCTTCTTTCGAGTTGATTCTTTTTGCAAACCGGAGTTCTTAAGTTGAACTTTCTGGTTGGATCTTTCATTCGAGTTTTACCTGTGCATTAGATGAGTACTGATTGAATGCTTGTTTGTTTGCGATAGAGTACCCGGAGTGTGCCGCTTGTTACTTCGACTCGCTAGGTTTTGCGGATCATCAGCAAGGCAAGTAACACTTTGATCATACCCCGTTCATACCCAGTTTTATTGCATTAGATCTGTTTTCCTCAAACACATTGCATGATTAGGATCTAATTAAACTGTGGGTATTGTGAAGTAGTTGAGGTAGTACCTATTACCTGTTTTATTTATCAAACCCTTGGGAGTTACTTCTACGTTGCTTTTATATTGCCATGCTATGCTCGTAGACGTGGATTGGGTTTGAGAGACATTCATGACAGATGTGAGATTGATAATAATGGTTCAAACTTAAGGTGGCAACTAAAACTCACATCTGGGTGGATTGAGGTACCTGGAGAACCCAGTGTTGTCTGTTTGTATAAGGTCCGCCACCCAGGCTCAAAGGGATCACAAGATTATTCATGCTAGAAACTTCCGTGTGCAGCCGCAAGCTATTATGGGCTCTAGCATAGCTGAGTAGGTTACAGGATCTCTTGAAGAGGTGGACTAGCAGATGTAGGGGAAAGTAGGTGTACCGGTCCATCCAGAGTAGAGAGTGATTGTTTCTGAAAGACTGTGTCTCGGTCATCCGTTTCTCAAACAACATGCAGTGCGAGAATCAAGCGGAGGCGATCGAGTCTTGTGGGGAAAAGTGCACAAACCTCTGCAGAGTGTACAAACTGATCATGATTAGCCGTGTCCCCGGTTATGGACAACTTGAGTATCTAGTACCTGGATTATCATTTGAATCTCATCACCGTGATACTTTTAATTAATTTTGTTGGGTTAATGATGATACTTAATTGGGATTGAGTTGGAGGTACCTTCTCAATGTTTCAACCACCATGATAGTTAAATAAAATTTATTCCTTTGCAGTAGGGAAAAATTGGCTTTTCGCAAAACTGTAACCATAGAGCCTTTCCACCAGCCATATATGCATATAGTATAGCCCTATCATTGTTCATTGTTCTCTTTGTGTTGCTTTGCCAGCATATTCTATGTGCTGACCCGTTTCGGGCTGCAACGTTTCATGTTGCAGACTTTTCAGACGACGAGTAAGGTGCCTTAGGTCGTGGTCTTATACTCAGTGATGCCGCTGGAGTTGATGGACTCACTTATCTTCCAAGTCTTCCGCTGTTATCGTTATTAGATGGCCTTAAGCCATGTTTATTCTTAATCTCTTCGGAGATATTCGATGTAATAAGTGTGTGATTGCTACTCTGTTATAAATCCTCCATTTGTACTGTGCGTGTCAGCATTACTGATCCAGGGATGACACTGGTGCACAGCAGCACAGGCCATTTGAGGTCTGGTCGCTACAAAGTTGGTATCAGAGCACACGTTGACTATAGGACACGACCACTAAGCTTAAGCCCTAGAAAACTTCTCTCTTCTCATTTCTGACCCCTCTCCACTTTCTACTCTTTTAGGAATGGCGAATGCAAGGAGCAAGTTCATGCAACCAGATGAAGACACGCCGTTTGGACGACACTTGAAGGAAGTCACCAAGTACTTGAACATAGGAATACCAAGCGTCACCGGAACCTACAACGCCACCTTACCTGAAGAGGAGAGTTGGAAGATTCAAGTTATCATTCCAGGAAGGACGTTTGCGCCAATTACGGAACCCATGAGATTGGTTTTTGAAGCACCAACTTGGAGTTTAGGGAAGAGCATGGCCGCACACATCGCCATGGGACGCATTGGAGAAGTCTATCACCAGGAGCTTAAGGATACCATTTATCAAATTTGTGGACGTCGAGACGCGCAATGGGAGATGATCAAGACCAAGAAGGATGGATCAATTGCAGCTTTCATCCAGGAGCAGAACCAACATATTCGACACCAGGAGAACCAGATATGCACGGACAAGGAAGAACTGAAGAAGGCATTCACGAAGATCAAGGAACTCCAAGAAGAACTCAAGACTACACGCGAAGATTATTTGGAGGAAATCAACACTAGTCGGGAAGATTGACGACCTGGAGAATAAGATTGGATCATCCGTGGGAAATCCAGTGCCAAAAGCAGAAGTCGACGAATGCACTTGTCCGGATAACTACATCATCATCGACGACACCGACTCGGAACCAAGTGAAGAGGAATGGATTGATGAAGCTGGAGCAGAAATCATGGAGTCTTCAACGGATCAGAATTTTTAGTAGACTACCATATCAGTAGTAGTTTTTCCCCCATTTAGTAGTATAGTTCAAGCACTTTGTAACGCTAGATAGATCGATTGCTTTGCCTTGTTTGGATTGATTGAGTGATATTGATTGTTTTTGTCTCAAGAGCATATGGGTAGTGTTTTCCCTCTAGACCTCATTCTATTCTTAATTCTCATCTTTTCTAAACCTATCAGATGCCTCCGAGACGCGACACCGGATTTGTGTTCCCGCCAGAGATCACCCAGTTGATTCAGCAACAGAATGCCCTGATGCAAGTGTTAGTTCAGAACCAAGGCAACAACAACAACAACCCACCGCCACCACCACCTGTTGACCACTTAGCCCGTTTCTTAAGGCTAAACCCGCCGGTGTTTTCCAGTAGCACCGAGCCGATTGTAGCAGATGATTGGCTCCACAAAGTTGGAAGGGAGTTGACCACTGCAGGATGCATAGATGCGGAAAGAGTGCGTTTTGCCGCACATCAGCTTGATGGACCCGCAGCATCATGGTGGGAGAATTATACAGCCACGCACCCTATTGACACTGTCACATGGGACCAGTTTCAGCAAGCTTTCCGTACAGCACATGTTTTAGCAGGAGCTATGGCTATGAAGAAGCGTGAGTTTCGCAACCTACGCCAAGGAGGACGCACCGTAGGCCAGTATGTGGAGGATTTCAGTAAGTTAGCACGTTATGCACCAGATGACGTTGCTACGGATGCTGCCAAGCAGGAGAAATTCCTGGAAGGATTGAATGATGAGCTGAGTATGCAGTTGATGGTAGCAACTTTCAACAACTACCAGGAGCTGGTAGATAGAGCTCTCATGATTGAAGGGAAGCAACAGCAGATTGAAAACCGCAAGAGGAAGTATGGACAAGGGAAGTATAATTCTGGAGCCCAGCAGAAGCCACGATTTACCCCGAAGCCGGGAGGACAGTTTCAGCATACTCATGGAGGAGGTAGTTCGCACAACCATAATGGCTCCAAGAATGGTAATGGGAATGGAGGAGGAAACGGACAGAACCGCACCAACCCATCTACCCCAACCAAGAGAGATCTAAGTCACATTACCTGTTTCAAGTGCCAGAAGACGGGACATTATGCAACCGATTGTCCCGAAGCCCAAAATGGAAATGGCAATGGAAGCTCTGGGAAGAGCCGAACCCGTTCAACAAAGGACATGTGAACCACGTGAGCGTGCAGGAGATTGAAGCTCAGCCTGATGCAGTAATAGGTAAGTTTTTGGTTAAGTCATTTACTGCAACTGTTCTTTTTGATACTGGTGCATCGCATTCATACATATCAAGGGGATTCGTAAACAAGTTTAAGATGTCCAACCAAGTTCTCAAAAGCCCCATGTTAGTAACCTCGCCAGGAGCAGAGTATATGGCCACCCAAGGATGTTTTAAGATACCGTTGGCCATTGGAAGGCATGTTTTCCCCTCAGACCTCATTGTTTTGGAATCACAAGGTTTGGATGTGATTTTGGGAATGGATTGGCTATCGTTGTATGGAGGAAACATCGATTGTGCCAGCAAGACAATTTTGCTTACCACCCCGGAAGGAAAAAGGATCAAGTATGTATCCAGGCATATGCCGAAGAGGACTCAAGTGAATTCCTTATCAGGAGTTGTACAGGAGGAAGTACCAGTGGTGAAGGATTATCCGGATGTATTTCCAGAAGAGTTGCCAGGCATGCCACCAGATAGAGACATTGAGTTCTTGATTGAACTTTTGCCAGGCACAGGGCCCATATCTAAGAGACCGTACAGGATGCCCGCAAAGGATTTGGAGGAAATTAAGAAGCAAATCAAGGATTTACTGGATAAAGGCTATATTCGCCCAAGTTCGTCACCTTGGGGATCACCAGTACTTCTAGTAGAGAAGAAAGATGGATCACTAAGGATGGTTGTTGATTACCGAGGATTGAATGAAGTGACCATCAAAAACAAGTACCCACTGCCGATGATCAATGATTTGTTTGACCGCCTGCAAGGAGCTAAAGTATTTTCCAAGATCGATCTACGATCAGGATACCATCAGTTAAAGATTCGAGAGCAGGATATACCCAAGACGGCATTTACCACCAGATATGGATTGTATGAGTATACCGTTATGTCATTTGGACTGACTAACGCACCGACCTATTTCATGAACCTGATGAACAAAGTGTTTATGGAGTTTTTGGATAAGTTCGTCGTGGTGTTCATTGATGATATTTTAATCTTTTCCAAGGATGAAGAAGAGCATGAGGAGCATTTACGATTGGTACTTGAGAAGCTCAGAGAACATCAGTTATATGCCAAGTTCAGCAAATGTGAGTTTTGGTTGAAGGAAGTTGGATTCCTTGGACATGTTATTTCTGGAGAAGGAATAGCAGAAGACCCTGCCAAGGTTGACACAGTGACAAGTTGGGAATCACCCACGACAGTTGGAGAAATCCGGAGTTTTCTTGGACTTGCAGGATACTACCGGAGATTCATCGAGAATTTCTCAAGGATTGCTAAACCCATGACTGAGCTATTAAAGAAGGACACCAAATTCAATTGGACTGAGGAATGTGAAGCTAGTTTCCAAGAGTTGAAGAAATGATTGGTTACATCACCAGTGTTGATTCTGCCAGATCAACGCAAGGACTATGAAGTTTATTGCGACGCTTCTCGTCGAGGACTTGGAGCAGTGCTTATGCAGGAAGGAAGAGTTGTTTCGTATGCTTCACGACAACTTAAACCCCATGAGAAGAATTATGCTACGCATGATTTGGAGTTAGCAGCCGTGGTGCATGCATTGAAGACATGGAGACATTTTCTCATCGGAAACCATTGTGAGGTGTACACGGATCACAAGAGTTTGAAGTACATTTTCACGCAGAAGGAGTTAAACCTCAGACAGAGGAGATGGTTGGAGCTCATCAAAGACTACGACATGAGATTACATTATCACTCTGGAAAGGCTAACGTAGTAGCAGACGCGTTGAGCCGCAAGAGTCATGTCAACACCCTCATGACAGGAGAGTTACCTCAGAAGTTAGCCGAGGACCTACGCGAGCTATGTTTGGAGATAGTCCCAAGAGGCTATTTAGCGACATTGGAGATTCAATCTACCTTGATGGAAAAGATCAGAGAAGCTCAAAAGACAGACAAGGAGATTGAAGAGATAAAGGAGAAGATGAGCAAAGGAAAAGCCAGGGGATTTCGTGAGGATGAGCACGATACCTTATGGTTCGAGGACCGTGTATATGTGCCAAATGATCCGGAGATCAGGAAGCTGATTTTGCAGGAAGCCCATGATTCACCGTACTCGATACACCCAGGGAATACCAAGATGTATTTGGATTTGAAGAATACTTTCTGGTGGACCGGAATGAAGAAGGATATTGCGGAGTTTGTAGCAGTTTGTGATGTATGTCAGAGAGTGAAGGCAGAGCATCAGAAGCCAGCAGGATTGCTACAACCATTGCCGATACCCGAATGGAAGTGGGATAAAATAGGCATGGATTTTATCACAGGATTACCCAGGACTCGTTCAGGCTATGACTCGATATGGGTTGTAGTCGACCGTTTGACGAAAGTGGCTCATTTCATTCCAGTGAAGACCACTTACACCAGTGCTAAGTTGGCAAAGATATACATGACCAGGATAGTATGTTTGCATGGAGTGCCGAGGACCATTCTATCAGACAGAGGAACCCAATTTACCTCGAAGTTTTGGAAGCAGTTACATGAAACATTGGGAACCAGGCTGGAATTTAGTACAGCATTTCACCCGCAGACAGATGGACAGACCGAGAGAGTCAACCAGATTTTGGAGGACATGTTGAGAGCATGTGCACTAGATTATGGATCTAGTTGGGACGACAATTTGCCATATGCGAAGTTTTTGTATAACAACAATTATCAAACCAGTTTGAAGATGGCCCCTTTCGAAGCTTTGTACGGAAGGAGGTGTAGAACACCGTTGTTATGGGACGAAGTTGGAGATCGTCAGTTGTTTGGACCAGATTTGATTAAGGAGTCTGAACAGAAAGTAAAGTTGATTCGCGATAGGCTCAAGGTAGCCCAGTCCAGGCAGAAGAGTTATGCTGATTCTAAACGCAAGGAGACAGTTCACGAAGTAGGAGACAGTTCACGAAGTAGGAGACAGAGTGTATCTTCGAGTATCGCCACTTCGAGGAGTAAAGCGCTTTGGAGTTAAGGGAAAGTTAGCGCCTCGTTTTATCGGACCATACAGAGTGTTGGAACGTATGGGAGAAGTTGCCTATAAGCTGGAATTGCCCGAAGGATTGTCTGAAGTACATGATGTATTTCACGTTTCGCAGTTGAAGAAGTGCCACGCAGAAATGGCTGAGATACCGCTGAGAGATACCGTGCCATTGGAAGCGATTCAGTTGGAAAGTGATTTGACTTATGAGGAGAAGCCTGTTAAGATTCTCGAGTATGCCAGCCGAGTTACCCGCAGCAAGGTTATCAAGTTTTGCAAAGTCCAGTGGAGTCACCACACAGAAGATGAGGCCACCTGGGAGCGAGAGGAAGATCTACGGAAAAACCACTCCCACCTGTTTTCTAGCCAACCCGAATCTCGAGGGCGAGATTCATCTTAAGGGGGGTAGGTTTGTAACATCCCAAATTTTCAATTTGGAATGTTATACATAGATCATCATTTGCATATCATGTTTTGTTGCATTTTGACAAAATCCTCGATAAATCCTAAGCAACTCAAGGACCCTCGGAGAGAGTTAGGGATTTTCTAGAATTTTTCTTATTTGATTTTTCAAACGAGGATTGGGATTTTTAATTATTTTTCTCTCCGGAAAAATATTTCAATATTAAATAAACGAGAGGAGATAATATGACTTCTCCAAAACATTGAAATACTGGAGAAAAAAATGTTAAAAACATTAATTGGGATTTATTTGGATTTTATTTGCAATTTTTATTGCATTTAAAAATATGCAGGTTTTCAAAATATTTATTTTTGATTTTAAAAATGTTCACCCTATTCTAGATTTTCTAACTAGACGGGGAAAATTTATTTCATATTTTTCTGATTTTTATTTATTTTTCTACGCAATTTTTCCCGTGGAACTTATTTAAAAAAAATACGCGCCCGCGCCGACTGGGCCGAGCCCAGCCGACGGCCCGCCCGCGGCCTCTCCTCCTCCCGCACGCCGAGCCGCCGCCGGAGTCCGCCGCCCGCACGCCATCGCCGGTCGCCCCTTCCCCAAGTCGCCGCCGCCCCCCCCCCCCTCTTTATATACCCCCCCTCTCTTTTCTCCTCACCCCGAGCGCCGCCGCCGCCGACATCGCCGCCGCCCGCCCTCGCACCCGCCGCCGCCGCCGGTTGCCTCACCCGCCGCCGCCGCCAGAGCCCGGAGCCGCCGCCCCTCGTCGCCCTCCCCGAGCCACGCCGCACCCCCGAGCCCGCCGCCCCGCCGCCGGAGCCCCGTCGCCGGAGCCCGGACGAGGTACTGCCGCCGGACGTCTCGTGTTGACCGGTTTTCTGAAGAAAAAAACCTTTTGTTTAAAAAAAACCCTAGATCAGTTTTTTTCGGTTTTCTTATTTCGCGAGCGTTCACCGAACCGTTCGTTTTAACGAACGCGTTCGTCGGTTTTTCTCTGTTAACGAACGTCCGTTATTTAATCGTTCGTCCGTTTTTCTTTTCGTCGGATTTTCTCGTTATTTTCTCAGATTCGATTTCCGATCGAATTTTCGAATCTGTTTAACTTCTCGCTCGTTTATCGGAATCAGGCGATTCAAGCGCCTAGAGTTTCTTCTCGAAATTCTCTTTCCGATTAACCTACCCAAACAAGTTTGCTACAGTAAAATTTGACCTAGATCCAGATTAGTAAATGAAGTTTCTTTCTTTCGTCGTTTGACTTTCGTTGCTTCTTTCGAGTTGATTCTTTTTGCAAACCGGAGTTCTTAAGTTGAACTTTCTGGTTGGATCTTTCATTCGAGTTTTACCTGTGCATTAGATGGGTACTGATTGAATGCTTGTTTGTTTGCGATAGAGTACCCGGAGTGTGCCGCTTGTTACTTCGACTCGCTAGGTTTTGCGGATCATCAGCAAGGCAAGTAACACTTTGATCATACCCCGTTCATACCCAGTTTTATTGCATTAGATCTGTTTTCCTCAAACACATTGCATGATTAGGATCTAATTAAACTGTGGGTATTGTGAAGTAGTTGAGGTAGTACCTATTACCTGTTTTATTTATCAAACCCTTGGGAGTTACTTCTACGTTGCTTTTATATTGCCATGCTATGCTCGTAGATGTGGATTGGGTTTGAGAGACATTCATGACAGATGTGAGATTGATAATAATGGTTCAAACTTAAGGTGGCAACTAAAACTCACATCTGGGTGGATTGAGGTACCTGGAGAACCCAGTGTTGTCTGTTTGTATAAGGTCCGCCACCCAGGCTCAAAGGGATCACAAGATTATTCATGCTAGAAACTTCCGTGTGCAGCCGCAAGCTATTATGGGCTCTAGCATAGCTGAGTAGGTTACAGGATCTCTTGAAGAGGTGGACTAGCAGATGTAGGGGAAAGTAGGTGTACCGGTCCATCCAGAGTAGAGAGTGATTGTTTCTGAAAGACTGTGTCTCGGTCATCCGTTTCTCAAACAACATGCAGTGCGAGAATCAAGCGGAGGCGATCGAGTCTTGTGGGGAAAAGTGCACAAACCTCTGCAGAGTGTACAAACTGATCATGATTAGCCGTGTCCCCGGTTATGGACAACTTGAGTATCTAGTACCTGGATTATCATTTGAATCTCATCACCGTGATACTTTTAATTAATTTTGTTGGGTTAATGATGATACTTAATTGGGATTGAGTTGGAGGTACCTTCTCAATGTTTCAACCACCATGATAGTTAAATAAAATTTATTCCTTTGCAGTAGGGAAAAATTGGCTTTTCGCAAAACTGTAACCATAGAGCCTTTCCACCAGCCATATATGCATATAGTATAGCCCTATCATTGTTCATTGTTCTCTTTGTGTTGCTTTGCCAGCATATTCTATGTGCTGACCCGTTTCGGGCTGCAACGTTTCATGTTGCAGACTTTTCAGACGACGAGTAAGGTGCCTTAGGTCGTGGTCTTATACTCAGTGATGCCGCTGGAGTTGATGGACTCACTTATCTTCCAAGTCTTCCGCTGTTATCGTTATTAGATGGCCTTAAGCCATGTTTATTCTTAATCTCTTCGGAGATATTCGATGTAATAAGTGTGTGATTGCTACTCTGTTATAAATCCTCCATTTGTACTGTGTGTGTCAGCATTACTGATCCAGGGATGACACTGGTGCACAGCAGCACAGGCCATTTGAGGTCTGGTCGCTACAACATATCACTCAAAGTTTTTGGGATTGTGGAAACACTAGCACCCAAATCACACAGAGCATAGCATTCATGATCTTTAATTTTAATTTTAATAGTAGGTTCCCACTCATCATAAAGTTTTCTAGGGATAGAAACTTCCAATTCAAGTTTTTCTTCATAAGATTGCATTAAAGCATCAACGATATGTTTAGTAAAAGCCTTATTTTGACTATAAACATGCAGAGAATTTAGAACGGATTGCAACAAAGAAATACAATCTATTAAAGAACAATTATCATAATTATATTCCTTTAAATCCAAGATAGTGGGTTCATTGCTATCTAAAGTTTTGACCTCTTCAATCCCACTTTTACCAAATTTTGCATCAAGATCTAAAAACTCCGAATCATTGGGATGCCTTTTAACTAAAGTTGACTCATCTCCAGTCCCATCATTATCAAGATTCATATTGCAAAACAAATATTTAATAGGGGACACATCAATTACTTTTAGATCTTCATCCTTTTTTAGCACGCGGTTCTTTCTTTGCACTCATCAATGGAAATTCTCATGGCTTTGAGAGACTCATTGATATCATGCTTAGGTGGAATAGATCTAAGTTTCAAAGAATCAACATCAAGAGAAATTCTATCCACGTTCCTAGCCAATTCATCAATCTTAGGCAATTTTTCTTCAACCAAAGCATTGAAATTCTTTTGAGAAATCATAAATTCTTTAACACTAGTCTCAAAATCAGAGGGCATATTATTAAAATTTCCATAAGAGTTGTTGTAGGAATTACCATAATTATTAGAGGAATTACTAGGATACGGCCTAGGATTAAAGTTTCCTCTATAAGTGTTGTTACCAAAATTGTTCCTACCAACAAAATTCACATCCATACTTGGGCTTAGGTCTCAGGCTTAGGTCTAGACTTGGGCTTCTTCACTTGAGCAGCAACTTGCTTGCCGTTCTTCTTGAAGTTCCCCTTCTTCCCTTTGCCCTTTTCTTGAAACTAGTGGTCTTGTCAACCATCAACACTTGATGCTTTTCTTGATTTCTACCTTCGTTGATTTCAGCATCACGAAGAGCTTGGGAATTACTTTCGTCATCCCTTGCATATTATAGTTCATCACTAAGTTCTAGTAACTTGGTGATAGTGACTAGAGAACTTTGTCAATTACTATCTTATCTGGAAGATTAATTTCCACTTGATTCAAGTGATTGTAGTACTCAGACATTCTGAGCACATGCTCACTAGCTGAGCTATTCTCCTCCATCTTGTAGGCAAAGTACTTGTCAAAGGTCTCATACCTTTCGACATGGGCATGAGTCTGAAATACTAATTTCAACTCTTGGAACATCTCACATGCTCCATGGCATTCAAAACGTCTTTGAAGCCCCGATTCTAAGCCGTAAAGTATGGTGCACTAAACTATCAAGTAGTCATCATATCGATCTTGCTAAACGTTCATAACGTCTGCATCTGCTCCTGCAATAGGTCCGTCACCTAGCGGTGCATCAAGGACATAATTCTTCTGTGCAGCAATGAGGATAATCCTCAGATCATGGATCCAACCCGCATCATTGCTACTAACATATTTCAACTTAGTTTTCGCTAGGAACATATGAAAAATAAAACAGGGGAGCTAAACGTGAGCTATTGATCTACAACATAGATATGCAAAAACTATCAGGACTAAGTTCATGATAAATTAAAGTTTAGTTAATCATATTACTTAAGAACTCCCACTTAGATAGACATCCCTCTAGTCATCTAAATGATCACGTGATCCAAATCAACTAAACCATGTCCGATCATCACGTGAGATGGAGTAGTTTTCAATGGTGAACATCACTATGTTGATCATATCTACTATATGATTCACGCTCGACCTTTCGGTCTCCAGTGTTCCGAGGCCATATCTGCATATGCTAGGCTCGTCAAGTTTAACCCGAGTATTCTGCATGTGCAAAACTGGCTTGCACCCGTTGTATGTGAACGCAGAGCTTATCACACCCGATCATCACGTGGTGTCTCAGCACAAAGAACTGTAGCAACGGTGCATACTCAGGGAGAACACTTATACCTTAAACTTTAGTGAGAGATCATCTTATAATGCTACCGTCGAACTAAGCAAAATAAGATGCATAAAGGATAAACATCACATGCAATCAATATAAGTGATATGATATGGCCATCATCATCTTGTGCCTTTGATCTCCATCTCCAAAGCACCGTCATGATCACCATCGTCATCGGTGCGACACCTTGATCTCCATCGTAGCATCATTGTCGTCTCGCCAACTATTGCTTCTACGACTATCGCTACCGCTTAGTGATAAAGTAAAGCAATTACATGGCGATTGCATTTCATACAATAAAGCGACAACCATATGGCTCCTGCCAGTTGCCAATAACTGTGTTACAAAACATGATCATCTCATACAACAATTTATATAATCACGTCTTGACCATATCACATCACAACATGCCCTGCAAAAACAAGTTAGACGTCCTCTACTTTGTTATTGCAAGTTTTACGTGGCTGCTACGGGCTTAGCAAGAACCGTTCTTACCTACGCATCAAAGACCACAACACGGTATACTGATTGCTTTTTGATCCTCAGAAAGAACCCTATTCATTGAATGCGATTCAACTAAAGTTGGAGAAACGGACACCCTCCAGCCACCTGTGTGCAAAGTACGTCGGTAGAACCAGTCTCATGAACGTGGTCATGTAATGTCGGTCCGGGCCGCTTCGTCCAACAATACTGCCGAATCAAGAAACAACTAGTGACGACAAGCAATATGTATATACCCACACCCACAACTCCTCTGTGTTCTACTCGTGCATATAACATCGATGCATAGACCTGGCTCGCATGCCACTGTTGGGAATGTAGTATTTTAAAATTTTGCCTACGATCACACAAGATCTATCTAGGAGAAGCATAGCTACGAGCGGGGAGAGTGTGTCCACGTACCCTCGTAGACTGAAAGAGGAAGCGTTAAGTAACACGGTTGATGTAGTCGAACGTCTTCGCGATCCAACCGATCAAGTACCGAACGCACGGCACCTCCGCGATCTGCACACGTTCAGCTCGGTGACGTCCCTTGAACTCTACATCCAGCTGAGGCCGAGGGAGAGTTTTCTCAACACGACGGAGTGGTGATGGTGATGATGAAGTTACCGACGCAGGGCTTCACCTAAGCACTACGACGATATGACCGAGATGGAAATCTATGGAGGGGGGCACCGCACACGGCTACGAAATCAACTTGTGTGTCTATGGGGTGCCCCCTCCCCCGTATATAAAGGAGTGGAGGAGGGGGCCGGCCGGCCTCACAAGGCGCGCCCCAAGGGGGGAATCCTACTCCTACTAGGAGTAGGTTCCCCCCTTTCCTAGTCCAACTAGGAGGGGGGAGGAAGGGAGGAGGGAGAGAAAGGAAAGGGGGGCCGGCCCCCTTCCCAATTCGGGTTGGGCTTGGGGGGCCCACCTCTTGGCCGCCTCCTCCTCTCTTCCACTAAAGCCCATGTAGGCCCATTAAGCCCCCCCCCCCGGGGGGGGGGGGGTTCGGTAACCCCCCGGTACTCCAGAAAATGCCCGAACTAATCCGAAACCTTTCCGGTGTCCAAACATAACCTTCCAATATATCAATCTTCAAGTCTTGACCATTTCGAGAGTCCTCGTCATGTCTGTGATTACATCCGGACTCTGAACAACCTTCGGTACATCAAATCACATAAACTCATAATACCAATCGTCATCGAACGTTAAGCGTGCGGACCCTACGGGTTCGAGAACTATGCAGACATGACCGAGACTCATCTCTGGTCAATAACCAATAGCGGAACATGGATGCTCATATTGGTTCCTTCTTATTCTATGAAGATCTTTATCGGTCAAACCGCATAACAACATACGTTGTTCCCTTTGTCATCGGTATGTTACTTGCCCGAGATTCGATCGTCGGTATCATCATACCTAGTTCAATCTCGTTACCGGCAAGTCTCTTTACTCGTTCCATAATGCAACATCCCGCAACTAACTCATTAGTCACATTGCTTGCAAGGCTTATAGTGATGTGCATTACAGAGAGGGCCCAGAGATACCTCTCCGACAATCGGAGTGACAAATCCTAATCTCGATCTATGCCAACTCAACAAACACCATTGGAGACATCCGTAGAGCATCTTTATAATCACCCAGTTACATTGTGACGTTTGATAGCACACTAAGTGTTCCTCCGGTTTTAGGGAGTTGCATAATCTCATAGTCATAGGAACATGTATAAGTTATGGAGAAAGCAATAGCAATAAACTAAACGATCATAGTGCTAAGCTAACGGATGGGTCATGTCAATCACATCATTCTCTAATGATGTGATCCCGTTCATCAAATGACAAATCATGTCTATGGTTAGGAAACTTAATCATCTTTGATTAACGAGCTAGTCAATGTGGAGGCATACTAGTGACACTCTGTTTGTCTATGTATTCACACATGTACTAAGTTTCCGGTTAATACAATTCTAGCATGAATAATAAACATTTATCATGATATAAGAAAATATAAATAACAACTTTATTACTGCCTCTAGGGCATATTTCCTTCGTTAATAGTATATGACATGTATAATGTAAAAATTATATCATTGTAAACTACTTTCCCATACGAATACCATGATATGCTTTGTGTAACTTCTATGTCACATATTATTGCTCTGACGTGTGGTTAAAGTTAGCCTCGAAAAGCACATTAGACCCTATAATATGGATAGAGGGAGTAAAGTTTTGTGCATCCCATTTTGCCTCGTTTAACACAATCCACCTCCTTTGAAAAAAGGTTTTCTTACAGCACGACATATGCACTGTACACCCTAGCATATCGGATTTTTTATGTGTGTTGGCGCCCTTGTTGTTCCTATGCCGTTGGTCGATGCAGCACCGTTGGTCATGTGTATGGCGGCGTTTGACCTCGTCCCGACCAATGTGAGGGATCAATGTCGGGGCTTGTTCGGCGGTGGCCGTCGAGAGCTACTAGGCCGTGTTCCCCGCGATCCACAGGGTTTGACTAGGGAGGCATACATGGACGCCTCCTACTATGGAGGCACTCACCTAGGCCAGGTGGCTGATGCCGGGCTAGGAGCAGAAGGTGGGGCCTTTCATTCTTCCCAACGTGGTTGTGTGTTGTGCTGTCGGTGGTTGGCGATGACTTGGACATGGATGCTGGGGTGGCGGCCCCAGATGGTAATCCATAAGATGGCTTTTCGGCAGGCTCCATGACAGCAGGGGTGGCTACGCCTCTTGGTCGTCTGGGCGGTGAGGGGTGTAGTGGTGGGTGGCTCAAGCACACCTTTCCCGCGCAATGGCCTTGCATATATCCGGATCTGGAGGCTCTACCATAGATAGAGGTGTAAAAAAGAGTTTGTTCTCCATCATACAAAGCTTCATGCAAGAGAGTGTCTGTTAGAATTTAAGCACTATGCTAGTATATTAGCATAGCTATATTGGAGTTGGATAGTCAACTCTTTTTTTAAAGGTTGGACTCTTGAATAGCTTGGCTCTATGGGGTACATCGGCATTTTGCATTTTTTTTCAATGCTATATAGTAGACGTATAGAACTTGGACTCCTAACTCGTCGCTTCGGATTGGCTGAAAACTTCCCTGCAAAGAAGGCTGGCTGGAAGCTACGGGACATGAATACGTATTTATCTTGGGCAATCACAGCCGTTCTTTTGAGCCTTTTACTAATGTCGCATCCAAGCCGATTGTTTTCTATCGTCTTATTAATATAATAGATAGAAGATAGATACATTGGCATGGAAGTACGCAATGTGTATTTTGTCCGCAGGATGAGATAATAAAACATTTGTTCTTCAAATGTAAATTAGCTCGTTCTATATGGTCAGTCATCTAAATAGCTTTTGGCTTGTATTTCCTTGTAGTGTTGCTAATATATTTGGCAACTGGTTACATGAGGTTGATCACATGTATACAATTCTTCTCAAGGTGGGAGCACTTGTCATGATTTGGTTGCTTTGGCTATGTAGAAATGATAAGGTTTTTAAAGATAAAAGTACTTCTTTTATCCAGGTTATATGCATATGTACAAGGAAGCTTCATTTATTATCCTCTCTACAACGAGTGGAGAATCAAGACCTATTTACGGAGGTGTGTACACGATTTGAGGCCACGTCTAGGGATACTTTTACCCAACATGGGTGGTAGCATGATCTTAGTGTTGGAAATATGTCCTAGAGGCAATAATTATATGTCCTAGAGGCAAAGATTATATTTCATGCTATAACTGTTGTGATACTGGAATATGTGATTCAGTGGAAAACTCATATGCACATGTGAAATGATTAAGGGTAAAAGAATAGGTTCCCGGTCGTGCCTCTAGGACTGGCTCAAGTGTTGTTGGTGATCATGTTTTCCGGATCTTAGTATATCGTTAAGTGTAATGATAGTCCTAAAACAACATTGAGAGTATGACCTTAGAAGAATGATCATACTGAATCAACCCAATCTTATTTGTTATACTTTGAGATAACGTCGTCAGTAATCAATTGTTATAACACGGAGTGTTAGCATGTGTTTTTAGTTCCTCGGACCATGAGAGCATCGTAGTCACTTCCTACCGTACGGTGAGTTTTGGGGTTGCTCAAACATCATCTACAACAAGGTGATCATAACGACAACTTACGGGTTCATCGGAAAGTTTGACAAGGGACTAGATAGCTCGAGAGTGGGCTTTGCTCCTTCGACGATGAAGAGATATTCTTAGGGCCCTCTCGGTGTGACGGCATCCATCATCGTCTAGCCAAACACAGGTGACTACGACACAGGGATGCCAGAACACTTCAACAAGAAAGAAGAACAATACCGACAACGGGATCAACAGTATAGTGAGCATGTGCATGACTCAGGAGGATACCAATGCACCTGGGGTGTTGTAAAGTATCGTGAAGCAAAGGGAACATCAAATGATAACCAAAGGTTCACTCGAATGTCAGTCATGTAATCATAGAGATCGATATGGACGTCCACGATTCCGCTACTGGTCATTGAACGAAGGGGTTTCCTTCATGTCTCTGATTTACCGAACCTATGGGGTCACAAGTTTAAGGTAATCATGATCTGCTGAGTGTTAGTAGGACGAGAGTATCGATATTTATTTGTGGAATTGTTTCATTAATATTAGGAATAGTTTCAAGAGGAACCGGAAGCGTTTTGGGGTCGCCGGAAGGGTTTCAGAGTTTATCAGGCAATACTGGGTATTCCCGATAATTAATATATAGGCGGAAAATGTTCCCAGTGATGTTAAATTATATATAAAAGTGTCTAATAATTATTAAAAGTCTTTTATATGGAATTAAATATCAACGGGTTTAAAAGGCCAATAGGTGGAAGGCAGCTTGGGCCATAAGGACCCAAGTGGAGGAGGCGCCCCCCCTTTACTTGTGTGTGTGGGGGGGGGGGGGGTTGTGATAGCATGGCTTAATAGGGATGCTACACTACTTATATCAATAAGGAATTCCTTCTTTTACGGGGAGCTCATTCGAAAAGAACTCCCGAGTTAAGCGTACTTGTCTTGGAGTAATTCTAGGATAAGTGACCAACCGGGAAGTTGGTCCGGGGGGTGCACGGGTGAGGAGAAAGTGCGCAGGAAAGCCTAGTATCTAGCTGTGGGGCCAAGCTAGATCCCTCCAGGAGTAACGACCGCCGGCGGGTGTGTCCAGGGTGCTACAAGTTGGTGTCAGAGCCGACCCTCGCGGTTACACGAATGTTTGCGGATCAGGTGCGCGGTCATGTTGTTCATGACGATTGTGACCCGTCGTGGCAAACGACATGGCACATGTACCAGACTGGACGCACAGTACATGCCAAGAGGGAACATTCCTGTGGCCTGACGAGGACGTAGGTTACTCTGAGTGGGGTGTATGTGATACCCTGGCTTAATAGGGATGCTAGACTACTCATATCAATAAGGAATTCTTTTTTTTTAGGGCCCGTTCGAAAAGAACTCCCAAGTTAACCATGCTTGCCTTGGAGTAATTCTGGGATGAGTGATCGACCGGAAAGTTGGTCCGGGGTGTGCACGAGTGAGGACAAAGTGCACAGGAAAGACTAGTATTGATTTGTGTGGTCAGTCTAGATCCCGACAGGAGTAACGATCGCCAACGGGTGTGTTCGAGGCGTTACAGGGGGGCGAATACTAGTTGGGGAGGAGTCTCCTCCCCCCTAGCCGTCGCACCAAGGAGTTCTAGTTGGTCTTAGTTGACTAATTAGAGCTATACCTAATTTCTCTAATCCTCATAATTAGAAGCACAGTGTGGTTCTAATCTTCTCCCTCTAATTCTCCGATGACGATTAGCTCTGGACGGCAAAGCGCTGCCGGATCGTGAAGACTGTACGCTTACAACCAAGTAGAGAGGTTGTGCTTTTGGTATTCCATTCGAGGTATTGTTCGAGGGCGGTTCACAGAATCGTCATCAATAGTTCGAGGGACTCCAAGTACGATCTACATCGACTCATCTTCTTCCGCTGCTACTCCGGAGTCGGTAACGATCTCTGATCCAAAAACCTATATGCATTTTCATATTATTCCTGGGTGTTCGCAGGGCGAATTTTCTTGTTTCCTATTACGTTTCCCAACACTTAGGATTGGGCCACCTACGGCTTAGGTGTTATACAAAACTTAGTTTCTTTGTATTTCGCCTTCTTCTTCTATTTTGGCTTGGTGTGAGGACTTTGTTGGCTGTGTGCATCTTAATTATGTAGAGGCCAGGTATAATGCTTAAACCTTTTAAGTAATAAAGCGCCTCTTTTCGGAAAAAAAATATACAAGATAGATAAATCACTTACACACCATTCACAAGAAACATATTTCAAATAGTTCACTTGACTTCTACTTTATGTTTCAAATAGTTCGCTTGGTTTCCGAGTTGCAATTGGTCTCCGCTCCAATGCACAACAGGTGATCTATCAAAAAAAATCTCAAAAAGAAAACATTGGCAATGATTATTGTCAAGAAAAATATAAACATAATATAAACGTACTCATTTGGAAATAGTTGATGACAAAATCTTTCAGATAGTTCGCTTAACTTTTGACCTGCAGTTGGTCTCTCAATTGCAAGCCGAAAGTGAAGCGAACTATTTGAAGGATGTGTACATATAGTGGCGAACGACGTGTCGATACTTCCCAGCGTATTATAATCCGGTATTTGTGTTTTTTCGGAAAAAAACAATCCAGCTCACACAAACACAGAATGTTTTGAGTTGTGTTTACCTTTGCTGCCTCTAGCGGTCCAGCCCATCCCTCTCCTTCTCGTCCCTCTTCCATAGGCGGCATCGCTTGCGCTGCGGAAGGGATAACATTAGATTGTTTTCTCGCTCCCAATCGAGCAGCTAATCTCTAATCCCCTTCGAACGATAGCACCAGGAATCAGCGACCAAATCAGGACCATACTCTTTTTTTCAAATAAACACGCTTCACTTTATTGATTGGTCACAATGTTCATAGAAATACAATTTAGGATCAAACTCTTGATGTCCCACTTTGGCCAAGCTACATCATAATCCACGGGCCACCACTTAGCTCGGCCTACAACGAAACTATCTTCTCTCAGCGATGAACAGACGCCAACACCGATCAGCAACCACAGCGATACATACTTACATTTTTTTTGCCAAGATTTAAGGTAGGGCAATTGATATTTATAGTAGGGCAATTGATATTTACAGTAGGGCACTTGTCCCAAAACGAGCGCTTTAACAATGGCCTGAAGAACTCCCATACGCCCTTCTTAAACCAGTCCATGTCACAGTACTGGAGATTGAACATGGCAGTGGACACGAGCCAGACGACGGTGATGAACTCACCCCCACTGTTGAGCTGCCTGGCATGGGAATCCCTACTGCAGTGATGTGCCGCATAGCACAACATCTCCACCCACACCCCAAGTATCACCCGTCGCACCTCCTGCGGGGGTCGTCGTGTCTCCACCTCTAGCAGCCGGAGAACAAGGTCCGCTCCACGTGCGAAGGCAGGTGAAGAAGGGCCCAAACGCAGCTCCCCGCTTCTTTTGTCCAGCTGCTCCACATCTGTCATTATTCTCTTCAACTCCTCCACGTTCTCCCCTGCACTGTTAACCTTAGACCTTGTTTTCTCCAACTCCTCCACGTTCTTCCCTACACTGTTAACCTTAGACCTTGTTTTCTCCAGCTCCTCCCTTGTTTTGTCAATCTCCCCCCATGTATCGGCTAGCCATCTACCTGTCAGATGTTGCTCCCTTGTTATGTCCAGATCCTCCCTTATTATGTCCAACTTCCTCCGTGCTCTGTACAACTCGTCCCCATCCCTGTCCATATCCCACATTCTTCTTCTTCTGTCCACCTCCCACCTTCTGCTGATGCATTTCACGCTAGGAAGATCAAGCCCCGCCACATATGCTGCTTCAATATTGTCATACATCCCGGGCCGAACAGGGCTAGGCAGCATGTAGGGACGTTCAACAAGGAGGAATATCATGTAGTTAGACACTGCCCTGATTGACTCCCCAACATAACCACACTCTTCCCCTTGAGGCGACAATGAGAAGAACATTTTGGTGGCAAAGTACCAGGAAAGGATTTTGTCATCGAAATCAATTCCAGCATGCGAGGTGGGATCCTCGAAGAATTCGCTCCATGGCTTCAGTGCACACTGACCATTGTAACTCCTCATCATCTCCTCATTGCCCTGACATGCCACCACCATTCTGTGTATCTCTTCCAACACCAACTTCTTAGTACCATCTGAAATGACGGGTAAGGAGTGGTGTAGCTTCTTCCACAAATCTTTGCATCTCATTCCTAGGCACTGCACGAACATGCAACCTGCACCGCCATGGGGCGAGTTTACCAACTCGAGTTGTCCAATGGAACCTGACCATCTTCTATCTCTTTCTGCAGCCCCGACACACCCCCGAAAAGATATAACTATTTTGTGAAGCAAATGCCATCTTCGAGCACGTAATAATGCGCATGTCCATGTTGATCCCATTAGCTTCAGTAATGCCGTCATCTCTAGGAGGACAGCCCCAACTATTAAGATGTATGTGACGATGACATCAACTTTGTTGAAGGCATTTTTGCCATTGCTTGATTGAAACAGGAAGAAAGTGGTGATGGTGGAAACCGATGAAATGGCACGAATAAAGCATCCATACCATGTGAAGACCACTGCTGCCTTGGTATATAGGAAATCATACATCAAAGAGAGTTGCATCTCAACCAACTCAAATATTTGGCCCTTGTTATCGAATAGCTCTATGGCTTGACTCTGCAATGTGGATGGCCAGAACTTATAGTCCACCAACTGAGCCATGCAAATGGGGAGCAGGTCATGAGCTCCCTGTAGAACCTCTTCCAAATCCAACTTCTCCCCTTGGCCCCACCGCACACAAGGTTTTCTTTTAGCCTCACTCAACTTCCTGCTGTCAAGGAACTTACGCATGTTGTCCAGGCTGGAGGACTTGAGCGCCCATACAATCTCCCCATACTTGAGAACACCACTGATAAATATCATTGCCGCACCTGGGACCAAGGTCCAGCTGCCAGCAACATACTTGTATAGGACATAGGCCACTCCCACTGTCTGCACAACAAATGAGAGCAGGTGGCGTGGCCAGAGCTGGTTGTCTTCTATGGAGTAGGCGGTTAATTATGTTGTCCTGGCCACCAAGATGTACCAGCAAGAACGGTGCCCAGAACGCCATGAGTTGTTGGTGCCCGTGGGACTTCCCAAAGAAGGTCGTGTGGCCAAGGATGTATACCGCTATGTAGTCTGCCATCAGGTATGCTAGCCAGAGGAGGGTCCTTGGGACGATGGAGATATTCCGCCGTCGCATCCTGGCAAACATGAGCAGGAACACTTGCAGCATGAAGCTCATAAGCACTATAATTTGGACCCCCCCAGCCGTTCCATAGGCGCATCACTCCAGCCATCAGTGACCACTGAATGGACGTGAGATCATCATATTACAAACAAAATAGTTGAATTAAACTAGTAAATTAGTTGAATTAAACTAGTTACATATATTTGCTACTCCCTCCGTCCCATAATATAAGATTGTTTTGCAAATTGCAAAACAATCTTATATTATAAGACGAAGGGAGTACAAAAGAAGTACACACACAACCATGGGGTCAATATTACAGCCAACATGGCAATCGATGTGACGCCCCCGATTCAATCGTACACTAATCATGCACGCAAACGTGTACGATCAAGATCAGGGACTCACGGGAAGATATCACAACACAACTCTAAAACATAAATAAGTCATACAAGCATCATAATACAAGCCAGGGGCCTCGAGGGCACGAATACAAGTGCTCGATCATAGACGAGTCAGCGGAAGCAACAATATCCGAGTACAGACATAAGTTAAACAAGTTTGCCTTAAGAAGGCTAGCACAAATTAGGATACAGATCGAAAGAGGCGCAGGCCTCCTACCTGGGATCCTCCTAACTACTCCTGGTCGTCGTCAGCGGGCTGCACGTAGTAGTAGGCACCTCCGGTGTAGTAGGAGTCGTCGTCGACGGTGGCGTCTGGCTTCTGGGTTCCGGCATCTGGTTGCGACAACCAGGTAGAAGGGAAAGGGGGAAAAGAGGGAGAAAAGCAACCGTGAGTACTCATCCAAAGTACTCGCAAGCAAGGAGCTACACTACATATGCATGGGTATATGTGTAAAGGGCCATATCGTTGGACTGAACTGCAGAATGCCAGAATAAGAGGGGATAGCTAATCCTGTCGAAGACTACGCTTCTGGCCACCTCCATCTTGCAGCATGTAGGAGAGAGTAGATGATAAGTTCACCAAGTAGCATCGCATAGCATAATCCTACCCGGCGATCCCCTCCTCGTCGCCCTGTTAGAGAGCGATCACCGGGTTATATCTGGCACTTGGAAGGGTGTGTTTTATTAAGTATCCAGTTCTAGTTGTCATAAGGTCAAGGTACAACTCCGGGTCGTCCTTTTACCGAGGGACACGGCTATTCGAATAGATAAACTTCCCTGCAGGGGTGCACCACATAACCCAACACGCTCGATCCCATTTGGCCGGACACACTTTTCTGGGTCATGCCCGGCCGCGGAAGATCAACACGTCGCAGCCCCACCTAGGCACAACAGAGAGGTCAGCACGCCGGTCTAAATCCTATGCGCGCAGGGGTCTGGGCCCATCGCCCATTGCACACCTGCACGTTGCGTACGCGGCCGGAGAGCAGACCTAGCAACCTCCATTTCAAAGGAAGTTGCGTTACGCGGTCCAACCTGGCGCGCGCCGCTCAGTCGCTGACGTCACGAAGGCTTCGGCTGATACCACGACGTCGAGTGCCCATATATTTCCCACGTAGTTGGTTAGTGCGTATAGACCAAATGGCCAGACTCAGATCAAATACCAAGAACTCGTTAAGCGTGTTATTTTGAAGTAACCGCGGACGCCGACCAGGGCCAGGCCCACCTCTCACCTAGGTAGTCTCAACCTGCCCTGTTGCTCTGCCACAAAGATCCACCCAGAAGTCCGTCGGACAAAGGTCCTTTCAGCCCCAAATCCGTGAATCACTCGCGGGTACTCCTCGAGCCGACCCGACTTTAGTCACCACATGTATCATGTATAAAGTATATAAGTATATACCCGTGATCACCTCCCAAGTGATCACGGCCCGATAGTATAGCACAGCAGACGGACAAGAATGTAGGGCCACAAATGGAAAACTAGCATCCTATACTAAGCATGTAGGAATGCAGGTAAAGGTAACAACAGTAGTAGCAAGGACAGGCTATGCATCAGGATAGGATTAACGGAAAGCAGTAACATGCTACACTACTCTAATGCAAGCAGTAGAGAGTAGAATAGGCGATATCTGATGATCAAGGGCGGGGCTTGCCACGAAGCTCGGTTGCACACGAAGAAGGGTCGTCGGTGACGTAGTCGTACTCAGGGGCATCAGCGTCGGTCTCGGGGTCTACCGGAGAAGAAGAGGGGGAAGAAACAGTAAATACGAAGCAAACAAAGCATCACAAAATATAACAAGGCAATACGCGGTGTTAGGGGAGATCTAAAGCAGGGATAGGTAATACCGGCGAAGGGGAAAAACATCCGGGAAAGTATTCCCGATGTTTGATGTTTTCGAGCAAATGAAATGGAGGTGGATTGTTGCATGTTCGCTATGCTAGGGACATGCAGTGGACGAATGGACTGCATATTCAGATTCGTCTCGTCGTTCTGGGCAACTTTCATATACAAAATATTTTCATCCGAGTTACGGTTTATTTTATATGAGTTTTCAAAGTTTTAAGGATTTTCTAAAATATTTCAATTCGAAATTTTATATCTAAATACTTTTGTCACATGGGGCTGTGCTAGCTGGTGTGTATTACAGGTGGGGCCATGGGTTGGGTTGACCAAGTCAATTTGACTGATCAATAGTGGGTGTGACCCACATGTCATTGTCACAAGTGTTAATAAAACAACTAACTAATTTAATCAAGGGGGAGTCCCACATGTCATTGGGAAGCAACTAATTTAACTAGTACTAATTAGCCCCTAATGTAACCTAATCCTAATTAACTAGGCCGGCCATTGGTACAGCCGTGCCTCACCTCCAGTGGCTATGCGACGGCTGTGTTGCCATGGCCAACACGCACGGGCGCAAAGGCAGCGGCCATGCCCATCCGCAACAGCAGCAAGCAGCATCGCATGAGCAGGAGTAAGCAGCAGCAGTATAGCACGCAGTAACGATGCAGTAGCAGCAGCATCGGGCAGCAACAGGGAGGAGGCGCGCTGGCGCTTGCGAGTAAGGGAAGCAGGGCACGACCCTAGGCGGCAGCAGGCACGAGCGGGGTTCAGGGGCATGGGCGCGGCCACGCGGGCGACGCGAGCGGCAGCAGCAAGTATGCAGGAGCAGCAGTTCACAAGGAGCAGCAGCAACTCCGAGCACGCATGCTGGTATGTACGCGTATGCGCGAGATCGGATGAGCTCGGGGACAGAGGCTACAACAATGAATGAAGGGGGCAAGCAGGGGGATGGACGAGGAGCTCACTGCGGTGCCGAAGACGAGCTCGAGGAGGCAAGGAAGGTCGGGGTCGAGCGAATCGACGACGGCAGCTGGTGATGCAGACGGTCGAAGACGAGCTCGATGGTGGCGACGTGGGGCTCTCCTGCGCGATTTGCTCTGCGAGTAAGACGTAGCGGACGAAGATGGAGTGGCCGGACACTGTCTCACGGCCCAGGGACGATGGTGGCTACGTGGGCGAGTTCGGCCATGGCAACGAGGCTCGGTTGCGCGATGCGGATGCGAGAGCGAGCGAGGAAGAGGGGAAAGTGGGCGCTAGGGTTTGACCGCGAGGGAGAGGAGGCTGGGCGCGACCTTATCCTAATGGGGAAACGGTGGATGTCTGCCACGGCGGCATCGGCGGGCAGGGTGGCCGGGATGGCTGCCACGCCCTCCTCTGCCTCCTGTAGCAGGAGGAAGGGGATGAGTGGGGTGTGGGCTGACCGGTTCTGGCCTGGTGGGCTGGCCAGCTGGGCCGTTTGGCCCAGTTGGCCAGAGGGGTATTTCTCGTGTTGTTGTTTTTCCTTTTAGTTATTACACTTTTCTGTTTTATTAAATTTTAGTTTATATAAAATACAAAAAGTTATACCTAAAATAGATTAATAGTTATGCCACTACCACAATTAACTTGGCACCTAAAATAAAATATTTTGTAATTGTTTAGTATTTAAAGTATTTAAATAATAGTTTTGCTACTGTTTTATTATCATTTGAATATTTGAACATTTTATAAAAGTGTGGTTCTCCACCATAATTACCTACGCATTATTTGGCACAACCCGAACATTTTAGTTTTAAAGTTTGAAAACTTTTGCTGTTTGCCTTTTATTCAATTTTGAATTTGAATTGGTTTTTGAACTAACGCGGGATTAACTACAGTGACAGAGGTGACGTGGCATCAATAGCAGGGAATTACTGTAGTCTAATTATCCGGGCGTCACAGTCGATTAAACTAGTAAATTGCCCATATACTAATACAATGCATATGCTCATACGATTTGCCACCATGATGGTCCTTACAAAACCTATTTAGAAATAAGTAGTGGAAAAATATGGTCCCAATTAATTAATTACAGGTGTACATACTTACCGGTTTATAAGTTTTCCAATATCTACACCATTTATATGCAGCCAATTTCTTATAAAAAATATATTCCTATAGAGAATTATAGAACTACAAGTTCAAAAATAAAAAAGAAACCAGGGCAATAAAATATGTTAGAATATGTATGCTTGCTAAAAATTTCTGTAAATACTTTTTTAGCAAAAACAAGGATGTGGCGCTCATCTTTGCACACAGGGGCGGAGGTAGGAACCTTATATGAGGGGGGCTTAACATATAAATTTACAAGATTTTGAGCTAAATATGTAGGGGCACTTTGAGAAGAAAAAAATTAACCATAGGGCGAGCCATGGCCCCTGCTTTCCCACCCCTTGCTCCGTCACTGTTTGCACATGTATATAAATGTAATCTCTCCCTTTTTCTTAAAATGCACGCACGGCTAGTTTTTTGTGCAAATGTACATATTATGGCCTGTCAGGTTATGGCCTTGAAGTTTTGAGAATTCTAGACAATGTAGGGGGTCAAACACCCAACTATACCGCTTAAATAGAAGTGTTACATTTATTTATCACATTCATTACACTTGATAGTAATTCTAAGATGGGCACTTTTTCCCTTATATCCTACTCCATGCATATACACAAACCATTTCCTGCAATATTTTTTCATGTAGTTCTCTGAGTATCGTATAATACTAAAGCGCATGAGTGATAAAACCAGCGTGGCACTTATATGTAAGTGGTATATAGGGAGTGGGGTATGGATGTATTTCTAGGACCAATGACGGGTGTAGTTACGCCCGGTGTTGTATCTCATATCATAGGTAGCATAGTGTGAAATAAGGGTATGCACATAATCGATAAGTATAAAAGACCACCTAGGCGGTATATGCATGGAGGGTATATGCAATCAAGGGTATGCCATTTCTAGATATATATTGTATTTCTTATATAATTGCAATCTAGAGTGCTAAACCAACCTAGTGTAACATTCAACATAATATGCATTATTTTAATCTCGACCTGACAAACAAACGACCTAGACAATTTCTTATTGGTATTTTAAACCTCTATTGAAGATAGGTGCAAATGACGACACGCGAGAGAGTGTCGTATCAGCACTAGAAGTGTAAACCTGCTACATACTCTCTCCATTCTAAAATAAGTGTCTCAACTTTAGTAGTACAACTTTTATTAGGAACAATATAACTGATCATGTGAGTCATTTGCGTTTCAACCAAATAGTTGATATTGTTAAGGGGTCCACTTTAATACATTTTCCCAAGATGAGACAAAATTTCAGGAAGATGCGAGGCATTTCCCTTGTGTTGCACAATTCTATAATATTTGCACGAGCAGAAAATACCCTACTACTCCCTCCTTCCCATAATATAAGAGCGTTTTCAAAAATGCTCTTATATTATGGGATGGAGGGAGTGGTATATTTCAGCATATTTTTGATCCAAGACAAAGAGAACACAATAAGAGAGATGTATTACCTGATTGGCAGCAGAAGACACGAGGGAGGTTTGTTATTGCAGAACAGCAGCAGGACTCCAGATCGAGAGGATAAACTACTCGTCGTTAGCACAAACTATATAGTACTGTAGGGGACATTGCGCTTTGTATGATTTCTTTCATCTTTTGCTTTTGATTTGATGCTGCAGAACCTTGGAAAGACAGAAAGAAACACACCCTGCTCGAAGCAAGGCATGATTTTTAGTTTGGAACAAGAAAGGTATTAGTATATTATTATTCCCCTACCAGCTGAAAAAGAAGAAGCAGAGCAGGGTATAATTCGTAGAGTGATGGAATGGAAGCATCACAAACAAATTGGCAGGGTCCAGTTTGTGCCTTCCTTGCCAGATTCGTCTCCTCCGGTCGCCGCTAGAAACGTGGACGCGGTGAGCCCCATCGGCTGACGCTTGAACCAGGGTTTCGTCCCCTCCTACTCGCCGGCCAAGAAGGATCAGGCCGCGCGCTGTTTGGGGGCTGGCGCAGAAGAGCAACTCTAGCAAACCCCGCATCCCGTCTCGGCCCGCAAAATAACCGTCAAATTGCGGGTCGGGGCCGGAAAATCTGCACGATCAGACCCCACATCCCGCCCCGGCCCGCAAATATTTTCGCGGGGCGTGGCAAATCTTCTCCCCCAACCTCTATCTTCACGGGTTGGGAGGCCGACCCGAGCTTAACCCCTATCCGCCGCGAGATTTGGTGGGACGGACATTTCCGTGCGCCCTTTCCCGCTCCCCGTACCCTCCGCCACCATTGGCCCCCCTCCGCAAGCTCCGGTTCCTCCTCCCCGACCGTCCCTCGCCGCCATGGACGACCCCATGCTGTCCCCCGTCACCGTCGAGGTCGCGCACGCTCCTTCCCTTCGGGCGGATCTCGTCGCCGGCCATGTTGGCCCCGCCGCCGTCGCCCAAGCACACGTCGCGCCTTCCCGCAAGCGGCAGGGCAACGTGGTCGTGCAGGGCGGGAATCCGGCTGCCCCCGCCGCGATGGCCCGCGCTCCGGGCGCCAACGCGGCAGCGCGATCCCGGTCGGCGACGGAGAAGGTCGCCAAGGCCGCGGGCAAGCGAAGGAAGGTTCCGGCTTCAAAGAAGCCACCTTCTTCATTCTCTCACTCCATCCCCCCGCAAGGAGGTGCTCCGGCGATGCCATTCAACGGTGCCGCTCCCCCCCGCGAGCGAGGTGTTCGACGAAATGGCCGGAAGGTATGCGTCTTCGGTCTTGGCGATTTCCTTTCATTTCCGCCATTATTCTCGATAGCTCGCTATAGCAGTGGTTCGAACAATGCAACAACCGAGTTCGTGAACTTGTTGGACGCGAACGCGGTTGACATTGATCAAGCCCCTTTCGAACCGTTCGACTACAATGAAACGGACGGCGGCGTGGATGATCATGGTTGTGTGGACGAATTGGAGGAGATCGAAGCGGAAGCGTATGAGCAATCGCAAGCAAAAACTGGGAAAAGCCAAAGATCGAAGAACTACACGATCTTGAAAGATCAAGCTTTGATCAAAGCATGGAGTGCGGTGTCTCTTGATGCATGCACGGGTACTTCTCAAACCGCCAAGAGATATTGGCAAAGGATAGAAGATCAATACTTCCGCATTATGGCAAAGCATCCCAATAGGACTCCACACACATTTCGGTCGCTTCAAGGGCGTTGGGAGAATATCAAGCCTATGTGCAGCTGTTGGGCAGCTTGCTTGGAGCAAGTACGCAATGCACCTCCAAGTGGCACCATGGAGTCGGACTATGTGAGTTTGTTTTGCCTTTGTTCAAGTTGTGCATCATCATATTGCATCATGGGAAATGATTAGATCACTTTGTTCACATTGTGTAGGACAAGATTGCTCAACATAGATACAAGGACATGGAAGCTTCGGAAGGCAGATTCTTCAAACTTGAGCATTGTTGGGAGTTGCTCCAAAAGTGCGAGAAGTGGAAGTTGATCGACAAAGAATCCCCACCAAAGAGAGGCTCACTTACAAACATGGATGAAGATGAGGATGATGATGGCCCAAGAAATTTGCACAAGCCCGATGGCGACAAGAAGACTAAGGAGAAGATGAAGAGAGAGCAAGAAGCATTGAGCTTGAGGGAGAAGATTGATGCCATGGTGCAATCAAACAAGTCGATGTTGTTGAAGTCGTTGGAGATCAAGAAAGAGTTGGCCGAGAAGAAGGCGAAAGAGAAGCAAGAAAAGTGGCAAATACTCAAGGAAGAGGGGCTCCGCAAAGCTGACATTGAGGAGAGAAGAGCACGCGCCGCTGAAAACAAATCCATGTCCTTGTTGCTCGCCGAAGAGAACAAGATCATGTCAATGAACCGCAATGACATGGATGACCTCACCAAAACATGACATGATATGGCAAGGTGAGAAATCTTGAAGAGGAGAATGGTCGCGTCAGCCGGTCCGTGTTATAGTTCTAGTGATGTTTTCTCTGCTCCATATGGTGGCAATGTGGATGATTTCGGTGCGGGAGTTGGAACAAGCGCCGGAGGTGGATTCGGTGGCGCCGATGAACTTCAAGATGGACTCGATGGCGCGGAGTGAAGATCGACCAAGATGATGCCGGACATGGGCGCAAACCTTTGCAGGGCCCTCTTTTGTGTTTGCCGTAATGAACTTGGCTTTTATTTGCGCGTAAAACTATTTATGTCGATTGAATTTGAACTTGTTTGTGAAACCCTATGTCAAATGCGAGATTTGCAGTTTTTCTGTTTGCGGGTCGTCGCGGTGGTGCCCGAGCAGAACCCGCGGAAGCCGACCCGTAAAAAAGCATATTCCGCGAATATACTTTTTACGGATCCGTTTGGGGGGTCTGCATCTGTGCCAGCCTGCGCCGGTCCGCAAAAGCGGTTTTGCGCGAACTGCAAACGCGTTTTGCGGGCCGACGGGATGTGGGGTCTGCTAGAGTTGCTCTAAGGTGGTAGGGCGGGCGACGGGGAAGAGAAGGGAGTGGGGGGGGGGGGAGCGAGCTGGGACGGTGGAGACCACATGGCATGGGGGACGGCTGGCGGGCGAGGTGACGGCGCACGAGGTAGAGGCGGAGCTGCGGTGGTGCGGTGGGGAGGAGAAAGGCTGAGGCTGCAGATGCAGGGAGGACGAACCCAACAAGTCGTAGTAGTGTTTTTTTAATAGAATCATACAAGGCATACATGCTCTTTTTTTTCAAAAATTTGTCATTTTCATCACTGACTAAAATGAAGAAGTGAAGAGTTGCATGGTTAGTTAAACGAAGAAAATTGAAGGAACACCTCGATAACTTTTTTCTAGTTTTTCTTGCCACGGGTGGATCAATTTTTATGCGCTGAATATATATATATATATATATATATATATATATATATATATATATATATATATATATATATATATATATGGAAAATTCATCCTACCACCTGGTGGTAGTTACCCCACATGTCTCATATACTACCATATGGTACTATATATATACTATTTTATTATTTTAAATATGTTCATATACTATATCTAAGCTGTTTCAAAGCAAGTTACATGAAAAAATTGCATATGAGCCCATAGTTTTTATTATATTTATGAAATACGTACATATTTGTACGTAAAAAAGAGCATATTCAAAAAATGGTACATACTACCTAAAACTTAGTATATATACTACCTAATCATTGTTATATACTACATACTACACATACATACTCTCGGTTTCGACAGATACTACATACAACATACAAAACGCAAGTGGTGGTAACTACCACTGCTTGTAGGAAACATTTGTCCTATATATATATGTATAGTAGCATTATTCTGATCCGAGGATCAGAATAACTATTTGGATCACGTGAGGCCCTATATAGCAGCGATCGGGTGGTTCCCGAACTCCCGAACCCGTTGGAAAAAAAATCCCACCCCACAACCGCTCGTCCCCAATCTCCCCCGATCCCATCGCCACCGAGCTCCCGCCCCGCATCTCTCTCCTCGGTCGCCGCCCCGCGCCCCGCGCCTTGCGCCTCTCTCCTCGGCCGCCGCCCCACGCCCCGTGCCTCTCTTCTTGGCCGCCGCCCCGCGCTCCACTTCCCGGCCGCCGCCGCCATCCACCTGGTGCGGCCTCAACCGCGAACAGGGGCGGCTCTGGAGCTAATCTTACCCTGATGCACTACTTAACCATGGCATAAATTTTGCAAGCAACCGATGCATTAAATAAAGGTGTATTTCATAGCTTGTAACACGCACTACCGAACATAATAGAAGTCAAATTGTAAAAAGTTAAAAACAAAATGCAACACTCAAACTGTTTAATATAATGCCAAATCAAACAAGAAAATTACTTGAAAAGCATGTCTTGCATTCTGAAATTCGAAAACACATCATTGGACACAATGGTTTATTAACCTACAATAAAAAAACTAGAATTAAATTTTTTAGTAGAATATAATAAAATGCCTAAATCAAAGTACTTAAATTTGCTAAAATGTTATAAATTACCTTTAGTACATTCTCTTCCGATCCTTTGAGCCATGAAATACTCAACCACTTGATCATTGGTGACCTTTTTCATTTCTTCCTTCTCCACATAACAAATAACATCATCACTCAAGCTGTCATCGTTGAGGCGATTGCGCAGGCAAGTTTTGACCAATTTCATTGCTATAGCCCAACGTTTTGCCAAAACACATACATCATACATTTAAATATATTTACATAAGATTTAATCTACTTGCAACAATTTCATTCATATAATATAGGACCGTAATCTTGAAAAAAATGAAAAGCACATTGCTACTCATATGGTAAGAGAAGAAGAAGAGAAAATTACGACGCCGCCGGTGCCGGCTACCGTAGCTGTGCGGACGTTCGGATGATCGGATCAACCAAGAAGACAGGAACGGATCCGTCCTGCCGGCTGCCACAAATCGTCAATTCATCAGGACTAGGGAACATATCAATTCCAATCTTTAAATCTGTAGAAAGATTAGCTACAGCCTACAGACTACAACAGCATTACAGTAGAAGACTAGAAGTATTAGCTAGATTTTGCCTCTTGGTTCGCCGGCCGCCGCTGCACAAATTCTCAATCTGCGGATCGATCAATCGCCGCCGGCCACTGCACAAGTCGATGAATCGGGAGTCGGGATAGATTAGGAGATGAGGAGACGTGGTTGTTTTAGTTTTTTTTTTAGACGACATGGTTGTTTTAGTCAGATCGATTGTTTTGTTCGCTACAGCGGACACCAGATGGATCGTTCATTGTGCTCGATGGGCTGCTGGAATCGGACCTAAGGAGGCCTGGTGCGCCTGGTATGATGGCCCCTGTGGCACACTTTTCGGCCCACCCTGTTGCCCCGAGCTAAATACCAGTACATAAAATGAAATCGGACCCTGTAGCCTGTGCTACAGGGTTGCCCATTGGGCTCCGCCCCTGGTCCGCGAACAAGCTCTGGCCGCCGGCGTGACCCAGCCATCCCGCGCCGCCGCTGGACAGAGCCTCCCTCCCCCACCTTCCTCCCAGGCAGACGGGCCGCCTCCCCCACTTTCCTCCCCGGCAAACGGATCTCGCTCATGCCGCCGCCTCCACCTGCTCGCCGCTGCTCGCTTCCAACTGGTGCCGCCGCCGGGGTTCAACAGTGCGACGCCGACCACGTTCATCTGCGGGTGCATCCCCGGCCTTCTGTAAAACGGTGGCTGTTGTCCCCTCCATCTCCCACAGCCTCCGCGCCAGGATGCAAGCTGGAGGTCCACCACCTGTCCCCGTCTAATCTTCCGTGCTCCTCCCCCAAGTTCTTTGCTTCCTGTGTCACAGAAAGCCAGACGCGACGAGCGACTTTCCCTGCCAACTCTCTCTGACCTTCCCTTCCCATCACCATCTCCAGCAAGCTGCCACCTGCGACCTTCCCTTGCCCCTCTCTGTTCGACCTTCCGCCGAGCCTCTCCTGCTGCGGCACGGCACTTGGCGGCTTCCCCGAGGTCCTGATCGCCGCAATCTAGCCATATGGCTGCCATCTCTCGCGTGTTACCTGTTGTCACTGCTCTCAGCGACCTTCCCCGGCAAATTTCATCGAACTTCCCCATCGTCATAGTTTCAAAAAAGTTTGGAAGTTGAAAAAGTATTGGCAGGGCAGCCTGCACATAGTCCAGCCTCTCCTCCGTCCTGTGCTCCAGGAGAACTAGTTTAGGACACAAAAAAGCAACGATGGTGAATTAATGCCGAGAGCAAGTTCTGATTATGTCCTCTGTATATGCTTATTGATATGCCAAATCAGAACCGGTACTTTTTTCTTTAGGTTGTCGCTGATGTTTGAGAGTTAATATTGTTAAAAAAAGAGCATCCAAAAACTTTCCTACACTTTGATGCGTCCGTGCGCACATCTTCGACCTCCTTCATGTATGTTCTGTACTTAAAAATGTTCTTAACAAAAATTATGTTTCCGAGAAGTTCATATATTATTACGTGGAAAGGTCATGTATTAGAACTACCCAGTAATTGAAACTTTTGAAGACCACAAATTTCTGCAGTAATGGGTATGTATCCAGTCCAATGTGTGGATCTTCGTCACTCCGTATTCACATTCCGAAAATTTTTGTTCTGTTGTTTGCGGGGAAAAATTTTGTTGCTAGAATTTTCATATACATATTGTACTATTAGAAATATCTAATTTAGAACTTCATATTGTCAGACTCGTGAAAGTGGGGGAAATTTAGAAGTTTGATTTACGAAAAAATAAGTAAAAGAAGAAACCACACGTTCTGAAGTTCAAGCATGTCTAGTTTGTGGAGAAAAAACACTTACAAAATTAAGTAAAACCAAGAAGTCCAAATTAAAAAAAGCAAATTGATGTCTATACAAAATTCAGATTTTCCAAATTATTAAAGAATGAAAAAGGAAGATAAAAAACAAGAAGTAAAAAATTTCAAAATAGAGTAGTCAAAAATTCATAAAAAAACTAGTTTCATCATTTCCGTTACAAAATGAATACAATAAGAAGTCCAAATTGAAAAAACCAAGAAGTTCAATTTTAAGAAATGGAATAGTTCAATGTGTATGAAAACCTTAATTTTCCTTGTTACTAAATAATATACAAAGAAGTTTAATTTCAAAAAACGGAGCTTTACAAAAATTTGAATTTTTCCCATTACTAACGAAAAACCAAGAAGTTCAGTTCAAAATAACTAAGAAGTTGTACGATGTTTATTACAAAACTAGGATTTTTTTGCCATTACAAATGAATAACAGTAAGATCTCCAAATTGAAAAAAAAATCAAGAAGTTCAATTTTTAAAAAAGTAGTTCAATGCATATGAAAAATTCAGATTTTCCTCGTTACTAAATAATAAACCAAGAAGTTCAATTTCAAAAAAGGAGCAGTTCACTATTTATTACAAAAACTAAAAAAATTCCCGTTACTAACTAACAAACCAATAAGTTCAGTTGGAAATAACCAAGAAGTTGTACAATGTTTATTACATTTCTAAAAAATACACAATGAAGTTCAAATAAAAAAGGTAGAGCAGTTAAATGTCTATAAAAAAACTCAGATATTTTCACGTAACCAAGAGAAGTTCGGGTTGATAATAGTCAGAAGTTCATGTACTACATGGTGTGCGTTTTGTATAAGAAACAAAAGAATAAAAAGGTGAAGTCCAAAATTTTGTTGCTAGAAGTTCAAGTGCTCGGCCCGAGAAAGTTCAAAAATTCTTGTGGGAGAGGTTGAACAAAAATACGTGACAGAAGTTCAAGATGAAAACTGCGGGAAGTTCAACTACTACACGAAATGCGTTTTAGATAGGAATATAAGAACAGAAAACAAAAAGCTTAAAAGGTTTGTTGCAAGAAGTTCATGTGCTCCTCCCGGTGAAGTTCAAGATCTCTAGTGCGAGACGTCCGACCTTCAATTACATGTAAAAAACAGGCAAAAACGACGTTGTTTTTGCCATTTTTAAAACTGCTCTCAAACAACAAAAATGTGTAACGTCTGTCTACATGAAAAGATGCTCCTATTCATAAAGCTTTTCAACGGTATATTGTATGGTATATTCCGATGAATGGCTTAAAAGTTTTTATGCATACCGTTAAAAACACATTTTTACGCATTCAAAATAATATTTTGAACCGTCGCTAGTATGGAAAACTGATCAACACGAAAAAGTTGCATGTTTTCAATAGCTCTCCATCGGTATATCATTTGCCAAATTCCGGCAACTGGTTTGCGAGTTACGGGCGAAAAACAGCACGTAAAAACAGAGTGCAGTTCAGACAGACATGCCCCAGAAGTTCAACTACTTCACGCAGTGCATTTCCGTTCGCGATGAACGCAGAAATCATGATCACACCATTTTCTAATTTACTTCAAAACGACAGGAATATCATTTGTGTAAGTTCAAGTCCTCCGTCGGAGAAAGTTAAAAAAATTATTGTGAGATAGGTTTGTACAAAAGGAATATCATTTGTGTAACACTGACGAATGGATGAGAAAATTACGAATAAAAATACGTCACAGAAGTTCAACGTGAAAATAGCAGGAAGTTCAACTACTACGCTGAATGAATATCAGATGAAAAACTTTTAAAATCGTCGCGAGTATGAAAAAATGATCAACACGAGAAAGTTGTGTGTTTACAGCAGCTTTCCATCGGTATATCACTTGCTCAATTTCGGTGAGTGGATGGAGAGCTACCAGCAGTGGATGGAGATCTACGGGCAAAAAAAGCACGTGAAAAACAGAGTGAAGTTCAAGTAGACATGTCGAGAAGTTCAGGTTCTTCACGTGGTGCATTTTCGAAGAATCTGTTTCACGATAAAGGCAGAACGAATGATCTCGCTGTTTTCGAAATTAGTTGAAAACGGCTACGAATCACAGAAACCATCAACATGAAATAGTTTCGCATTTTCCTTAGCTTTCAACGGTATATTATTTGCCCCATTCCGATAAAGTTTGTAGAAATTACAGCGAAAATACATTTTTAGCCATTTTCAAAATTGACTTAAAATAGTAAGGAATTGCGAGAAACAATATATACCAAAAAGTTTCGCATTTCCTCAAGCTTTCTAACGCCATATCATTTGCTGCATTCGGACATACGGTTAAAAAAAACAGGTCGAAAATACGAACTCGGTGGAACTTGTACCGTTTTCTAAATTACTCTTAAACCGTTCGAAATTAAAAAACAACTTTCTACATGAAAAAGTAGCGCATTTTCATAAGCTTTCCAACGCCATATCATTTGCCTAAATTGGATTAGCCATTTAGAAATGACATCGAAAATACGAACTCGGCTGTTCGGTTTGCGAAATTTTACGATTTTCCAAATTACTCTTTAAACATAGGGAATTAGAGAAAACTTTCAACATGTGGAAGGAGCGGTTTTGCAGCAGCTTTCCAACGCAATATTATTTGCCTCATTCCGATAAACGGTTTAGAAATGCGATCGAAAATACGATTCACGTTTTTTGTATGAAGAAAAGCGGTTTTCAAAACTGCTCTTAAACCGTTTACATTTTGCCAAAAATTTAACTTGGGTCATGATACTGGTGTCCATAGCTTTCCAACGGTATATCGCAAGCCCCATTTGGGCAATGTTGGACCGAGGGCATATTATAGGACCGAGGGCATATTATAGGACCGAGGGCATCTCCAATGTTGACCCCAAATTTCCTCCTGCGTCCTTGCACAGACAGGGGACCAGTCCACGCACACATATGCGGGAGTCAGGTATCCAACGCTACCCACAAACATTTCAAACCAAGTTTAAACAAAATGAACGAAATTCATGCAAACCGGATGATATACATACAAGCCGGAGCACATTCATTACATTTCAGAGTTTTCATTTAAAGGAGGGGGGGGCTAAACCTAGACTAAAACGGCGTATGTCGTCCAAGTCCTATTTGTTCCGCTCTGGCAACCACGTCCTCCATGAGGGGCGGTGATAAGACCCGTCAAATGAAGGTGTGGTCTTCGGCGAGGAAGAGTAGAACATGGGAGATGGACCGGTCCACTAGGGACACAATGCCGTGTCGTCTCCCATGCCCTACTCATCCTTGGAGGAGTCTGTGACCTGTACATCGCAAGTAGACGTGAGGTCCACGATGGAAATGAAGGGGACGGCGGTACTCTCCTCGTCCCACCGGCGCGGCCAAACAGTGTTTGGCAGTGCAGACGCGCAACTGACGGTGCTCTGGTCCATGATCGCCTATGCGGCCTGAGTGATGCAAGTGGCGGCTTGAGTGCGGGCGGCCTCGTAGAGCGCCTACTCCTCGGTGACGAAGTTGGGGTTTGCCGCGGCCACGGCTTCCTCGCTCGCTGTAGATCTGGCCCTCCAATAGCCGGTGCTACTCGAGGAGGATCAGGTTGTATCGCTGCTCCTCCTATGCCTGCTGGAACACCGACATAGACGTCGGCGTAAGCTGCTCCCCCGCCATGGTGGCGTTGAAGTGCGTCAGCGCCTACTCCATGGTGATGCCAGCATGCACAGACGCGGGCTCCGGCACGGTGTCGTCAGAGCCCATCTCCATTGTGGGGCCGTCATATTCAGAGACCTCAGGCGAGCTGGCCGGCATGCCGGCCTCAATCCACCTGACACGGTGGCTTTGCCAGGAGGCTACTACTCCGTCGGTAGGCGCTCGCAGTCATGACAGATGTGGTGCATGGGAGGAGGATGTTGAACGGATGTGTTGTGGTGTCTTGTGAGCCGGGTGTGGCCGCCCTTAAGTAGAGGTTTCCTGTGAGGCCAAGCGTTGGTTCCTCGACCGGCGAGTCTATTTAATGGTGGTAAACGGACGGACGGGCATTGAACGGGCGCGGTAGATATCCATCCCGCCTCATCCAGTAAATGTCTCTTCGGCACTGAACAGATGCGGAGACCAGGGACACGGTGTGGGCGGCGCCCTCGGACGGCGAGTCGCTTCAATGCTGGCGCCAATGAGCGGTCACATCCGCATTTGGCCGGCGTCAATGCTGAGTGGCCGCTCTAGAGCGGCGTGAATGCGGGCAGCTGGCTTTGGGCGGGAAAGCGTGTGGGCGCGGGAGTGTTTTTTGGTGGACCAGGTTAGTCATACACAGGTGCGGGAGCGGTCCGGACCCCCGCAAAGCCTCCTTCAGTTTGTGGCAAAAAATACGCTCGAATCGCCGTATGGACCGACGCAACACCGTGTTGGATGGCAAAACATGTCCGGACAACAAAGAAAAAGGACGACTATAACTGCCACACGTGTGGGCGTTAAGGGGTCTGGCCACACATTTTGTGTGGCATCTAAGAGGACCAGCCCACACGCCTACGTGTGGGCAAAAGAAGTAATACCCACACGCCTCTTTTTTCCTCGCGGTCCCTCTCACACGCCTACGTGTGGGCAAAATAGATAACGCCACACGACCACTCTCAGCCACCTACCTCACGGTCCCGCACGCCCCGCGTGACAGTCACCATGCGTCCCCGCAGTTGCCATGGTCCGGACCCTCTTCAATGTCTGTTTAATTGCGGTTGTCATGTTGTTGTACTACAGTTGCCATGTCTGACAACTACATTTGCCAAGGTTGCTCAACTGCGGTTGCCATCTCAGGTCAAGTGTCAGATGCCATTTTTTAGACAACTGCAGTTGTTGCTATGTATGGTCTGGTTACTATAGTTGCCATGATTTAAATTTTTTAGGAGTTTCCACCTACTAACACTAGGCAGTTGCCATGGTTTACTACAGTTGCCATGATTTGAAAACTTTAGGAGTTGCCACCTACTAACACTAGGCAGTTGCCATGTATGGTCTGGTTTACTACAGTTGCCATGAATTGAAAACTTTAGGAGTTGCCACCTACTAACACTAGACAGTTGCCGTGTAGCGCTACAAAAAGACATGGCAAAATAACATGTTCGGGTAAAGAGAGAGTTGCCATCTATTTACGAACACACTAGGACATTTGCTATGTACCCTGCAAAAACACATGGCAACTGACATGTTCGGGTAAAAAGAGAGTTGCCATCTACTTACAAGCACACTAGGGCAGTTGCCATGTACCCTGTAAAACACATGGCAAGTGACAGCTTTGGGTGTGGGAGAGGAGACGGGTGTGTGGGCGAACTGATAAATGCCCACACACCAGCCCCTATACGTGAGTGAAAACTGACGTGTGGGTGAACTACTAAACGCCCACACACCGGCCCCTCCGTGTGGTGGAACGTACGTGTGGGCGACCGAGTGAATGCCCACACATCATCCCAGTCCTACATGGCACCACAAATATGCCAAGATTCGTGCACCCACAAATGGACGCGGATCCACGCGTGTGGGCGAGATGCAAACGCTCGCACGTGTGGGCGTTAGTATTTTCAAAGAAAAATGAGTAGAAGTTAGGGATTGAACCCTGATCTCCGAAGAAAAATGAGTAGAAGTTAGGGATTGAACCCTGGTCTCCAGGATGATGCACATCGCTCCTCGTCACTAGACTAGCGTTCTGTTCTTGCTTAGAAAGCTGGGGGCAAGCTTACTTGAGGTGAAAAGATGTGGTTTTCAACTGGATTTTCTGGGTTTTTTTGTTTTTGCTTTTGGTTTTGTCTTTCCCCATTTTTTCTATTTTAATTGGGTTTTCTTTTTTTTTTTCTTTTTTTTTTCATTGTCTTTCTTTGGGGTTCTTCATATTTTTCTCAATGTTCATTGTGTTTTTTTTCTTTTCTTTTTCTTCGGTTTTGTTCCTTTCTTTCTTGTTTTCTCGGTTTTCTTCATATAGCAGATTAATTTTTTTAAAATATATCGTCAATATTATTTCTATACATATTCCACATTTTTGTAGACACGTTTTATCATTTTCGAATACAAGATTAAGATTTTTTAAATACATAGTCAATATTTTTAATACATTTTTAATATTTTTTCAAATGCTTGATTAATAGTTTTCAAATAAAAATATTAATCTTTTTTTAGTACATGGTCAACATTTTTGTTACATATTTAACATTTTTCAAACGCTTGATTAACATTTTTTGAACAATTGTTCAATATTTTTTTAAATGTTTATTTAACATTTTTGTATATATGATAAAAAAATTCATCATTTTTGTAATACATGATCAACATTTTTTCTAAACATGTTCAACATATTCCAAATGCTTGATTAGCATTTTCCAAATACTTGTTCAACATTTTTTTAAAGGCTTCATTAACATTTTTATATAAATGAGCAAGAAATTTCATCATTTTTCATACATGGTCAACATTTTTTCTATACATATTTAACATTTACTGAATGCTTAATTAACATTTTAAATACTTGTTCAACATATTGTTTTTGAAAATGCTTGACAAACATTGTTATATGCACAATCATAAAAAATCATGATTTTTTAATACACGATCGTCAACTTTTCTATACACATTCAACATTTTTCCGAATGCTTGTTCAACTTTCAAATACTTGTTCAACATTTTTCAAATGTGTTTTGTAGAGTGCTTTTGTTGGTGAGAAATAGTTATTCTTCACCCCCCTCTATTTTAACATCAATACACTGTAATTTTACGTTTCGTAAGTTTTGTCTTATTTCATAAATAAAACAAGAACGTAAGGAAATATAAAATCACCGTAAAAAATAATTTATATTACATAAAATTATGAATGTGAAAACATAGTGTAAAATATAGTACATAATGTAATTTTTCTGGTCTTATGACCTATATTTTTTATTTCTTATGCCTAATTTTACATAGTGAATCAATATGAATATAACTATTTGTATTCGAAATGTAATTTATTTATGAAATGATCATAAGATTACCTCGGGTGAAGAATAACTTATTCTGCACCTTGGTTTTGCTTTTTTTTTCTATTTTTCTTTATACTTTTTTCCCCTGTTTTCTGTTCTCATGTTTTCTTTTTCCTTCTTCTTTTTTTTCTTTTTCCTTTGTGTTTTCTTGTGTTTGTTTTCGTTTTCACTCCACATTTTCTTACATGTCAAAAACATTTTTTGTAACAATTGATCAACATTTTCTGTATATACGCTCAACATTGTCCGAACGCTATTTCAACACTTTTCAAAAACTTGTTCAACATTTTCATAGCTATTCAAAAAATAAAATCAAACACTTGATGAACATTTTTAATACTTATTCAACATTTTCGAATATTTATTCAACATTTTTCATATACTCGTTCGACATTTTTCATATACTTGTTCAACATTTTTAATACTTATTCAAAAATTTCTAATACTTGTTTATTTTTTTAAAATTCTTGTTCAACATTTTATAAATACTTGATTAACATTTTTCAAATACTCGTTCAACATTTTTAGTACATATTCAACATTTTTCAAATATTTCAATATTTTTCTAATACTGGTTCAACAATTTTCAAATGTGTTTTTTAGGAGTGTTTTTGTAATATATATATTTAGAATATTTTAAAGTATAAACAAAAGAAAAAAACATAAAAAGAAAAAGGAAAAACATGGAAAAAAAACAGACAAACAGACTGGTGTTGCCCGCGCGAGTCAGACGCTCGACTTGCTGAATGCAAGGAATAGTGATGCCCGCCGTGCACTCCCCTTGCACACATTCTTTAGGCCAACCCATGTGTGGGACGGGGTGCCCCTGTTTATTTTCTCTCTTTTTTAATTTATTTTATTTCTAGATTCCAAACTGTTTTATGAATTTAAACTGTTCAATTTCAGAAAATGTTGGCAACTTTAAAAATATTTTTAGATTTCAAAAAGTATTCATGAATTTGGCAAATGTTCCAGGATTTCAAAAAAAATTCAAAAAGTTGAAATATATTCATAATTTCTTAAAGAAATAACAAGTTTAAAAATGTTTGTGAATTTAGGATAATGTTCTGTAATTTTTCAAAAAAATTAAATATAGAAAATATTCGTGAATTTTGAAAACGTTCATAAATTTAAAACAATGTTTCGAAATTAAACAAACAGTTTGTCTATTAAAACATGTTTGCTGTTTCTAGAAATTTCACGAATTATTAAAATAGTTCAAAAAACTTTCCGAATTTTAAATGAAAAAACGAAAGACAAAAACGGAAGGGAAAAGAAAAGAAGAAGAAAACAATTAAAACCAAAAGAGAAATCGGTTCAGGGAAACCAGTGGGAGAGAGGCTTTTGAAAACCCGAATATGGGCTGACCCATATATGTGCGAGCTTGTGGGAGGGGGGGGGGGGGGGGTGGTGGACGGTGGTGCACATTTGCAGGGTATTTCCGAACTTGCGTGGGAAATAGGAGTGACCCTACAATCCTCAAAAAGATAAGGAGTGACCCTCTGTTCAAAAAAGAAAGAAAGATAAGGAGTGACCCATGCTTGACCAATTGAATCAGTGCGCACCAAACTGAGAAAGGCTAACCTGGTAATCCATGTGTCGCATTCGGTTGTTTTTTCCTTTTCTTTTATTGAATGTCTGCCTATTCCTTTTTTAAGAGAAACGTTTGTTAAATAATTAATTTTTTTGAAATACCTGAACAGTTAAAGAATTTATAATAATACATTTAAATGTCTGAATATTTTTAAATTACATGACTATTTTGACAAAATGCCCGGACAGTTTAAAAAATATACATTTTTATAAGACGCGAACACTTTTTAATAATAAATTTACATATTTAGAAAAATTATGAAGTTTTTTTATAATTCAATGAATACTTTAACATTGTGTGAACACTTTCTAATTACTTAATAAAACATTTTTAAATTACAGGAACATTTATGTATATGTTTTTTTAAACATATTTTTAAGTGAATTTATTTTTTAAAACACATTTAAATTACAGACACTTTATTAGTTATTCAAAATAAGTGAATTTATTTTTTAAACATATTTTTTAGATGTATACTAATTGTCTATTTTTTATAGATGTAAATTTTACATAATTCATAATATATTTACCTCATTTATTACGAATTTGATTCTAGTATTTGATTTTTAAATGAATTTGCAAATAGGTGTTAGCTATTGTGGGCCAGGCCTAAGTGAGTAGTATGCTGCTAATGCTCTCTATCAGCGTTACATAGCAGCACCGTTGGATGCTAGCACTTGACAAGACGCCAAGAGATCAGCAAGAACAGACCCAACATACGACGAGATGCTACAATACCAGGATACAAGCATCTTATTGCGGACTATGCGGAGTAGCTGACCCATGGAAACATTCGTTACTTGATTGTACCATGGCCTGGTGCGTTTGGCGGTTTGGGGACTTGCATATCAATACCTAGTAGCAGCAGTAACTCAAACTAGAGAACCTAGTGCACGGTGCTGGATCTTCACTATGATAATGATATAAGGTTGATATCAATACCGTGCACCGTAAACTTGAATAGCACTATGTCAATATCAATAGTCCTTTGTTTGCCCGCGCCTCCGGGGCCTCTCAGTTCTGGAGAGACCTCGTTAAACTCAGGCCCATTTTCCAAGGTCTCGTCAAGTTTGTTGTTCACAACGGTAGATCCACTAGATTCTGGCTTGATTGGTGGTGCGGCTCGACCACGCTGGCAAATTCTTTTCCTTTTCTTTTTTCTTATTGCCCTGACCCTGAGATCTCAATCTTTGAGCTCGCTTCCAATAACTGGGACCTGCAACTGCATCGCTCTCTCTCTCTCTCTCTCTCTCTCTCTCTCTCTCTCTCTCTCTCTCTCTCTCTCTCTCTCTCTCTCTCTCTCTCTCTCTCCTGAAGAGTTGGTTGAATGGCACCGCCTTGTTGCCTTCTTCCCTTTGCTCTCGGAGGAGGAGGACACGGTGGTCTGGCCCCACTCCCCCTCGGGTCGTTTTTCTGTGAAGTCGTTATATGGTAAGCTGATTTCTGGGTCCACCACTACCAAATTCAAGTGGATATGGAGGGCTCGTATCCCTCCTAAGATTAAGATTTTCCTCTGGCAAGCCTCTCGTGGGCGGTTGCCGGCTGGTGACCAGATCCGCAAACGTAATGGTCCTGGGTCTGATCGCTGCGCCTTGTGTGGGCTTAGAGAAGACACGATGCATATTTTCTTTAACTGTGTACTGGCTAAATTATTCTGGTGTTGTATCATATCTTGGTTGTATGTTCCCTGGAGACCCTCCTCCTTCTCTGACCTTCGACTCTTGGCCATTAACTTGGTTGGGGCCCAGAGGAGAATGTTTTGGGTGGGCTTGGCAGCGATGTGCTGGACTCTCTGGACGACAAGAAACAAATATTACTATTGAACATGTTTTTCCTGCTAAACCTGCTGATTGCTTATTTAAGACTTGCATATTCTTGCAGCAGTGGAGATTATTGACTAAGGAGGAGGACAGGGACGCGTTTGATTTGATGATAGCCAAGATTCGGGCTTCTGCTATCTCCCTTTCTCCAATTCAAGCCGGCAATTAGGAGTTGTTGGCCCTTTTTGCAGTCTTTAGTCTCTCCGGCCTACGTGCCGTGTACTGGCCTGGGAGCCATGTACGTTCTACTTTAGCCTTTGTGGCCCTGGTTGATACTCTGTGTGTGCTATGTGGTGTCTGCTGTGGTTTGTTATGACTCTGCCTGGTGGCTTTATTTATAAAGTCGGGCTCTGGCCTTTTCTCTAAAAAAATACCGCATGTGGATTTTGTGGTCATGTTGGTCACTCTTTGGACCATATTGCACACTAGAGGGAAGGCCTTGCATGAGAATGATTTCATAGCCTCCACGTGACCCATATGTTTGTTCAAAGATACTTGGCGGATCTTCAACCTTCGATGCGCAAGTTGTTTCTAGGCAACAAGCAGCAACCTCAGCGGTGCACGGGTTGAATGGACTCCACCTCGATAGTGGATGTCGAAGATCAAAGTTGATGGTGCCGTCTCCAGAGGCTTTAGGGCTGTCTCTTTCACTATTGCATCCAGAGACTCAAGCTGCCTTTATCTTGATGCCTCAACATGTGTGATCCCAGGGGTGACTGACCCAATAACATTAGAAGCTCTTGCATACCGAGAAGGTGTAGCTTTGGCTAATGATCTCTCTCTGCAACGTCTGTAAGTTGTGTCTGATTGCAAGAGCATAGTCAGTGGCACCAAGAATGGAACCGTAGGGCTACGCGGGAATATTATCCGGGAGATAACAACCTCGATGGATGAGTACAATTGTTTATAGAAGTTCTTGCTCCTTCACTTTCGAGGGGAGAGAATCAAATTTTGAGGCACATAACCTTGCTAAACATGCTCTAGGTCTTACTGTTGGTAGACATCTCTGGCTCCTACAGCCTCCTGATATCAATTGTATTCCGATTAACATTGTCATTGATTAATGAAGAGGGTGTGTTTAGACTAAAAAAATAGATGGTGGGATATCACGAAACATTGTTTTAATGAATTATGATCTTAGTCTGGTTAATCAGTACAATTGTGTATAAAACAATAGATTAGTTTCTCGCAAAAAAGACAAAAGATTAGTCTATGAATTATGTGCTTTATGTTATGCCCAAAGTTAAAGGTGAAGCGAAAGACACCAACAACTAGAGGGGTAAATTCTTTTTCAAGCATACTGCTTCAACTTTAGGTTACATCATTCCTAATGTTGAAAATGTAAATCCATCTGAGGAGTAACATGTGAAGATATATGACAGTTCCAATCCAATTCATATTGATATGCAATCTGATGAGCAAAAAATGTGGCGGCACTAGTAGAAGTTGCAGAACAATGTAAAATTGGAAGCATCGGATATGAAAGGGACCTAGCACGGTTAGAGCCAACATATTTGGGAGCTCCCTCATAACAAGCAAGATGAAGCAACGCGATTCTAGTTTTGGACGGCCCGTATTAGTCATACATGAGAGACTATCCATATACCGGGTTAGGAAAAGAACCATCATTAATTCTAGTACACTTATTTCACTAATTTTCCTTGCACTTGTTCGTTCTTCATGCATTTTAAAATAATCAAGACATGCCTTCGAAATAAAATGGGAGACGACATTCTTCGGCCATACATGTTCTTCTTTATGAAGAAGGAAATAGCTACAAAGATCACGTATAATGACATCTACTGACTGGTCCGCCACTGGTGCTCGTAGAGCTCAATTTAAATGCAATTTTTTCCCGTAGTTCTAATCGTACGTTTTCATGCCTTGTTGCCAATGTTATCTTGAGACTTGTATCGTAATGTTTTGCCTCGTCTGTAACCAATGGCTTTTTCGCCTCCGTCCATTCCTTTCATGTCTAAATCCTGGCTATGCCCTCGGACCTGCTGGGTAGCACCATGCATATATGGTGGACTAGGCCGTCTGAGTTTCATCCTCAACTCTACCTAAATAAAGTCGACATCTCTATTTTTTCGTAGACATTAATTCATTTTTTTAAAAATAAGGTGCAGCAGCTGATTACTTACGTCGTTTTGTGAGCCTCCACTCCACTATTACATTTCCCTCCAGATAGATGTGGTGATCCTCATAGGAAGGAGCAATTGGTGTGGCTATAGCGCCGCACTATATATATTTGTGCTTGGTTGACATGTGGGCAGCTTCTTGGCACATGATCACACGGCTGGAACACCACCCAGCTGGTGGCATAACACTGGTAGTAGGATCACTTATGATTACACACACAGTTATGCTAGTAGCAGTAGTAGTTTAGGTGCATGTAGCTGATGTTCATGTTCCCAACAACTCTCCCACCATATCGGTGGCCCGGAAGAGCAACTCCTCACATCTCTTGGTCTTGGATCACTAAAAACGGATCACTTTACACGGGCCAAGCAAACAAATGTACCACTATACATTTGCGGTGAACAATCCGATGTTGTGTGGGAATGGAATGTGGGAGGATGCATGGATTGATCTGTATGGCGGTGGTGGTGGTGAACTGGTGATGATGGTATCCATGGTGATCTTCTCGGGACTTGGGGGCCTTGGATTGATGGATGGATGGACATGTAAGGTGGCCAGGGGGACAGCGTTCCTTTCTCTCTCCCTCCAACGGATCTGTTCCCTCCTGCTTGTCCCCAGTACTATCTCACTGCTCTGTCCTATCCTAGTCCTGGGATCTGCCTGGAGGCAAGAGCATCCTCTTAATTCCAATTTTTACCCTCTGCTTTGACACTCTTGACACTAACTACACCATTTACTAATTTTCGTCCAAATTATTCTATGAAGCGAAAGTTTACCAGTTTTTACCCTGTTTAATTTTTTGAGAGCGACCGGCCAGGTGGGCCCAGGCCATTCGGCACACGTGGGACGTGGCGGGATTGTCAAATGGGGTTACTGGCGTAAAAAAACATCAAAGTAGAGAGTAAAATCTGGAATGCACTCTATCATCGATCGTTGTTGATCAGTTGGACGTCAGTGTTGCAAAAAATTTATTGGAGATGCTCTAAGATTGTACATGTGGCAAACATCAACATTGGATACCAACAGTGCGACGGAGGCCGGTACACTGAGAAGAGGACAAGTGCATCTATGCTGAAGAAAGCTCCAAGGACTGGAGAGGGATACGATCCATCCATCGATCGAGATCAGGGTGCATGCATGCATGCATGATTGGTTGTATTGTACTGTACCTAGGAAGATGATGCAATAGGTAGGTACCATGCAATGAGTAGCAGGAGGAACAGCATGCATGTACGCATACCCTATTCAGATCGCGTCCAACACAGGCGCACGTTGATTCAACATTTGTTTCAACAACAACAACAAATCAAAATAATAATAATGCTGTGGACCAGTGTACCAAAAGTACCTCGCATCTCTTTCTGCCAAAAGAAAAAACCTCGCAAAAAAGAGGATTGTCAAGAACATAATAGAGCCCACGCACGTGGACTTCTTTGTGCGCTAAATCCAATTTTGCAAAAGAAATTGCTGGAAAACTTTTGATCTATTCATCTTCAATCATGGCAGTACAACGAACGTCACAAATAATAAAAATTACATCCAGTTCCGTAGACCACCGAGTGTCGACTACCAACACTGAAGCGAGCCGAAGGCACGCCACTGTCGTCGCCTTTGCCTCGCTGGAGCCGCGCAAAACTTGATGTAGTAGACAGTCGGGATGTCGTTGTGCTAAGGTCCCATAGAACCAGCGCACCAAAATAGCAGCCGTCGTCGATGAAGAGAAGTGTAGATCAGAAGGATCCAACCTAAAGACACATGTAGGCGAACGAAGATAGGATCCGAGTAGATCTACCAAAAACAACCACCGACCGAATGCTGCGAGATCCGCCGGAGACATACCTCCGCACGCCCTCCGACAATGCTAGATGCACTATCGGGACGGGGACTAAGTGGGAAGAAACCTTATTCCATCTTCCGCTGCCATCTCGCCTTCCCGAGCATGACACAAACCCTAACTAAAACTCGAAGAAACATTTAAAAATGAAACCCTCCCACCAGTAAGGGCCGAGATCCATTGCGTCTCCATGACCCTAGAGCCACCGGAGACGAGGTGGACCGGCAGTGGCGCTACGGAAGGTAGAGGAACCCTAAGCACTTTTGGAGAGGAGGTGCCGACTGCGTGTGGAGACGGGGTAAATCCAATTTTTCCATTGAACACGTGTTGCCTCAAATTTGCTAAATATTAGGCACCTCTACATCAGTCACTTTTGCTTCACCCCGAGCAGGAGAGGGGGAGGCCACAAACTTCACGGTGAGTGCGAGCCGTGAACGAGCAGGAGCCGGCTCCGCGGCGGCGACGGTGAGGGCGATTGCGAAACTTGACTGGTGCGGTGTGGTCGTCGACGTTGAGGGGATTGCTTTGGGAGGTTGTGGGCTACAGTTAAGGAGAGGGCGGTGCAGCGAGGCGTGCGCGGGAGCGCCATCGACCACAGGCGGCGGGAGGAATAAAATAAATAGTGTGTGATATGCTTCTGGCCGCTGGATGAAAAAACTAGTGGTACAAGCGAAGCGAGTGACGCAATTTTTTCCCACGTGGCCGAGTAATAGGTGCTCCCTTTCTCTCCCCTTTAATCCGATGATCTGAGATGCCGTAAGAAATTAATTAGGTTGTGAAGATCCTCGGATGTAGAGACTCAAGAATGCATTTATCTTAGAAGAATCTTTTATTTTGCGAAACTAAAAAGAATCCATCATATCAATCATGCAAATGCTCATAACAAAACATAGATACAAAATTTCAAACTGACAAAAAAGAAGAAGATAATATACAGTTCATCCGCAACCCATTTCACTTCCGCACCTCCGACAGCTAGCCACTGCGCCCGATTTGACCAGATTTGACGAGCCCCGATGCCCCTGCCGCTTCCTCAGCTCCGAGACGACCTCGCGAATTCGCCAGACAACACCACGACGAGCTTCTCTTCCTCCGTCCGCCTCCTCGCGACACCGTGCTCTGGCGACCGACACCGCTGTCACTACCGTTGCACTGGACCTCCCTGACCTCGCCGCAGCTTCGCCTAGCGCCACCACTTCGCCGCTTTCGTGCCCTCTGCCGCCTACCGGAATAGCCCCTGTTCTGCCGCCTCAAGCTCCAAGACCCACGCCGGCGATAGGCACCAGCCAAGTCGCGTGCACTGATGTTGACCCCGCGGTGGGTCCCGTGGCCCACATGTCAGGATAGGCAGATTGTGAGAGAGCTTTTTATATTTTTTTTGTTGGGGTCCACATGTAAGTGAGAGAGAGGGGGGAGGTGATAGAGTGGGAGTTTTTTCTTTTTTAAAAGGGTAGGCCCCACACGTCAGTGGCACATGCACACAGGGGCAACCATGTCCAGCAAATGTCTTGATGACGGTCAAACCCGTTTGACCGGACGAAAACGGCACGGAAGGGTATTTCCATTGGAGCTTCTAACGGAAGAGTGGCAAAATTGAGCACCTAAGGGCATTTCTAGACGACCCCCTAAAACTTAGTGGAGTAAAAGTTTGAGTAAAGTTAGTGAAGCAAAATTTTACTCCACTAACGGTGGCCGCACCTAGTTGATCCCCTATAGTTTAGCGTAGTAAAATAAAATTTGGTCGTGTCGCAAAGCACAAGGTCCTCCTTTTGGTTGTAGTTTTGGGTGCGGCTCCTTGAGGCCTTGGTGCTTGCTTCAGTCACCTCCACCACCTCCTCCTCGGCCACCACCTCCTCCTCGGCCACCACCTCTTCGACCTCCTCCTCGGCCTCCTCCGTGTCTTGGGTGGCCGAATGATCCCAAAATGAGTCATAGTTGAGATCATCAAGGCCAATGGTGGCCGAGAACTCAAATGATGCAAGGAATTCGACCGTGTTCATCTCCACTCTACATTGTCAAAGCAAGCACTATAAAAAATCACGAACAATCACTATCGAATACCAACGGGACGCGAGGTTTTATTTTTTACCTTGTTGGCATTTCATCGAGCACTTGGCGGCCGCGTTTTTTGTTGCCGGCTGCGGCCGCCGCTCGCGCCGGAGCAGTCGCCATAGGGGCAGCCGGAGTTGCCGCACGAGGTGTAGGCTTTGGACGAGGCACCATCGCGGTCTGCTACATCTTCTTCTTGGAGGCCGCCTCGGCGAGCGCCGACGCCACGGTCGTCGGCTTTCTAGCCCGTTTACCTCCGCTAGGGTGTGGCGGGAGGGTGGGGTGCCGTTGCCGGTGACGCGGTGGCCATCCCGGACACCATTGGCGCGGTTGGAGGCGGAGCTTCGACCCGATGGTTCTTTGTCATCCCCAAGCTTTTTTCGGCTCGGAGGTCATCGGTGGCGGCGGCTAGGGCGGGAGGCAGTGCGATGCGGGAGGGCGAGAGGAAGTTTTACTCCGCCGTCGCACAATGGAGTATATTTAGGAAAATCTTGGGGGAATAGGGAGTTGGAGTAAAAATTATACTCCATTAATGTTTTTAGGGGATCGGCTAGGTCCGCCGTAAGGGAGTAAACCGAAAATTTACTCCTTTATGACCGTATTCGGGATCGGTTAGAAATGCCCTAAAACATACTCCCTCCTTTCCTTTATGTATGGTGTATTATTTTCGGCACGGTGACCAAGACACATAATTATGGACATGTTAGGATGAAATTATCCTTGACAAATTTGTTGGTTAGTGGCAAGTAAATCAGTTAGTCCAGGAAAGTAAGAGATACATGCAGTCGACAAAGAGATAGTTTCCTTCTTTTGCTACAGGAGAGATACAAACAATCAGGAGAGAGATTCTTTCCCTTTTTCTGGAGGGCTAACGAGTGAATTATGAGAAATTAGAAAAAACGCACCTTACATTCTGGAATTTTATCAAAAAACAAATGCACCTTATATAAAAGAACAGAGGGAGCAATTGGTTTGGTGCCAAAAATTGACATGCCAATGTTTGGCATTGTGCCAAATATTGGCTAGTAATTGGTTGGTTACCGGGTTGCCTTGCCTATCTCACATAAAGTCATGAATATTTGGCAAGTCTTGGTATTGCCAACATTTGACTAGCCAAATATTGACAGCAAACCAGTCATGCTCCTATTTTTTTGGGTAAAAATGAGAGTGGGCATAAATTAGGGAGAAAAATGGAATTGTCCCTTGAAATTATGGCTGCATTGCCTACAGTGGCGGACCCAGGAATTGAAGTTAGCTGGGGCGAACATTTAACGTCTAATTTTTTTGGCACAAATGCAACTCTATTCAACCAAAACTCATACTCTCTTTGTTCCGAGTGAATCCACGTTTTAAAATATATCTGTATATATATCCGTATGTATTTCGTATTAAAATCTTAGGGAGGGAGGGAGTGGCATTCAGCAACAAAAGAATAAAAAAGTTTTTAAAAACTACTTTCTCCGTCCGAAAATACTTGTCGGAGAAATGGATGTATCTAGACGTATTTTAGTTTTAGATACATCCATTATTATGCATTTCCCCGATAAGTATTTCAAGACGGAGCGAGTAGTAAACTACTAACATAGACTCTTGTTGCTTGAAATGCTCACTTATGCCACAATATGATCCCATTTTAATTTCCAAACGAGCTACAAAATTGATTGGGGAACGGCTGCGTCTGGCTAGGTCGAGGGGAGCGGCTGGAAGCGATTTTTCTCTATCGATTGGGAATTTCTTTCTCCGTCTCGATTGCAGTACAGATCAATTGGGCACTTGGGCCTGTACAGTGGGCTGTAGTAACTAATAAACGTAGCCCAATCCACCAACGGACCAGCCCAAATCTCTTTCTCCCACAACCCTTCAATGCAGTCACACAGAAACAGAGAAACAGCACCGCCGCCGCTGCCTTTTTGTTTTCTGAACTTCTGATGCCTGCCGGAGGAAAGATACGTACGTGGGGTTCGATACTCCGCTGCCGGCGATCCGGGGCGGCCGCCCCAGCTCGCCCCAATGGTGGGTCCGCCACTGATTGCCTACCACCGTACATGCCCGCCCGTGCGTCAATGTCAATCACGTACACCATGCTTGCATGCATAGATGCCAGGGAATCGGGCAATGGGCGGTAAGCAACAAGGAGGCCACGACTCCCGGGAGTACTCGTGGATTTGGCGGCTAGAGCTCACAGCCTAGCTAGCCAACTACATACTCCCTCCGTTCTTAAAAGAGTGTACTTCCAACTTTATTAAAAAGTCAAATTTTTTTATGTTTAACCGTATTTATACAATAATACATCAATATTTATGACATTAAATCAGTAGCATTAGATTCATAATAAAATATATTTTCATCATATGCCTATTTGGTTTCACAAACATTGATATATTTTTGCACAACTCGGTCAAATTTTGAGATAGTTTGACTCTTTAGTAAAATTGGACGTACACTCTTTTAAAGACGAAGGGAGTATGCATCACGACACGTCATGGATGGATGGATGGATCCCCAAACAACGCCGGGGTTGTCACTAGTACGTACTACATAGCCAGCAGGAGACATGGCCGATAGAGATCCGTCGATCCATGTGTACTCTACACATGCTGCCTCCCATGCAACCAATAATGCAGACAAGCCGCAAACTGACCGACATGGTTAGGTTTCTTACGGTCAAATCTATACACCGGGTTCAAGTCTTAATCTTAATACAGATGATCGATCTCTCGGAGCTGCTTGTAGAGGTAGAATATGCATGCGTACGTTTAAACGGATGAGTGTATGTGCATAGCATTGGGTCTCGCACGAAAAAGGAAGAACAGAAAAATTGCAGATCCACAAGCTAGCTAGCACGTGCATGGTGATCGATGGCACTGGCGCCCGAGGCCAAGGGGAAGCTGCCAAAACATGCACTATTCTCTCGATCGTCTCCATGGATCAAAGTTGACAATTTGACATATGTATCATGCATGTCTGCTTCCAGCCATGCATATGTGCAAGCCTAAGAGCAACTCTAGCAGACCCCGCATCCGCCCCCGATCCGCAAAATAACCGTCAAAATGCGGGCAGTGGCGGAAAAACCTGTCCGTTCAGACCCCGCATCCTGCCCCGGCCCGCAAAAAAATTTGAGGGGCGCGAGCGGAAGCGTTCAAGTGAACGGGGTTGATGGAGTCGTACTCGCCGTGATCCAAATCACCGATGACCGAGTGCCGAACGGACGGCACCTCCGCGTTCAACACACGTACGGAGCAGCGACGTCTCCTCCTACTTGATCTAGCAAGGGAGAAGGAGAGGTTGATGGAGATCCAGCAGCACGACGGCGTGGTGGTGGAAGTAGCGGGATCCCGGCAGGGCTTCGCCAAGCTTCTGCGGGAGGGAGAGGTGTTGCAGGGGGAGAGGGAGGCGCCAGGGGCTGTGGTGCTGCTGCCCTCCCTCCCCCCACTATTTATAGGCCCCCTGGAGGGGGGGGGGCACCGGCCCTGGAACCCATCTACATGGGGGGGGGGGCGGCGGCCAAGGGGAAAGGGGGGTGGCTTCCCCCCCAAGCCAAGTGGGGCGCCCCCCACCCCTAGGGTTTCCAACCCTAGGCGCAGGGGGAGGCCCAAGGGGGGGCGCCCCAGCCCACTAAGGGCTGGTTCCCTTCCCACTTCAGCCCATGGGGCCCTCCGGGATAGGTGGCCCCACCCGGTGGACCCCCGGGACCCTTCTGGTGGTCCCGGTACAATACCGATAACCCCCGAAACTTTCCCGATGGCCGAAACTGGACTTCCCATATATAATTCTTCACCTCCGGACCATTCCGGAACTCCTCGTGACGTCCGGGATCTCATCCGGAACTCCGAACAACTTTCGGGTTTCCGCATACTAATATCTCTACAACCCTAGCGTCACCGAACCTTAAGTGTGTAGACCCTACGGGTTCGGCAGACATGCAGACATGACCGAGACGCCTCTCCGGTCAATAACCAACAACGGGATCTGGATACCCATGTTGGCTCCCACATGTTCCACGATGATCTCATCGGATGAACCACGATGTCGAGGATTCAACCAATCCCGTATACAATTTCCTTTGTCAATCGGTACGTTACTTGCCCGAGATTCGATCGTCGGTATCCCAATACCTTGTTCAATCTCGTTACCGGCAAGTCACTTTACTCGTACCGTAATGCATGATCCCGTGGCTAACTCCTTAGTCACATTGAGCTCATTATGATGATGCATTACCGAGTGGGCCCAGAGATACCTCTCCGTCATACGGAGTGACAAATCCCAGTCTCGATCCGTGTCAACCCAACAGACACTTTCAGAAATACCCGTAGTGTACCTTTATAGTCACCCAGTTACGTTGTGACGTTGGGTACACCCAAAGCACTCCTACGGTATCCGGGAGTTACACGATCTCATGGTCTAAGGAAAAGATACTTGACATTGGAAAAGCTCTAGCAAACGAACTACACGATCTTTTATGCTATGCTTAGGATTGGGTCTGGTCCATCACATCATTCTCCTAATGATGTGATCCCGTTATCAATGACATCCAATGTCCATAGTCAGGAAACCATGACTATCTGTTGATCAACGAGCTAGTCAACTAGAGGCTTACTAGGGACACGTTGTGGTCTATGTATTCACACATGTATTACGATTTCCGGATAACACAATTATAGCATGAACAATAGACAATTATCATGAACAAAGAAATATAATAATAACCATTTATTATTGCCTCTAGGGCATATTTCCAACAAAAATCCTGACCCCAACCCGGGAATACGCGGGTTTCCCCCTCGCGGCTGCGGTGCCCTGCATCACACAGCAGCAGTTGGCGGGAGGGACATTTCTGCCCTTGCGCTTTCCCCTTCCTTCCGCCGCCGACCGCCCTTGCTTCCGCCCGCCCGCCGCCGGCGATTCCGGCCAAATCTGCGGGCCGAATCGGTCCGCGGGGCCGCCCCACACCCTCCTGCGCCGAGACGCTGCACCCTCCCGGGATCTGGCGAGAAGAGCCGCCCTCGTCGCTGCCACCGCCGGGGATCGACCACCGTCGGGCCCGCCACTTCGTCGCCGCCCGGGATCACCCACCCGCGTCCGCCACCGGTTAGTGCGTTTTTATTGTGATTTTTGCGAGCAGTATAGTCAATTTGACGCGCCAGTGCACATGTAGATGGAGTTGAGTCCGTGCGAGAAGTTCTTGCTCTCCGATTCGCCCCATTCGGACGACTCGGATGTTGAGACTATGCTTGCGAACTTTCGGCAGCAAACATTGGTCATGGCACTTGCCGTGAAGGAGCACGAAGACGAGAACCGGAAGAGGAGGCGAGGATCGACCGTCGGGCGGCTTTCTTCAAACATACAAGGAGATTGAAAATGCAAACACCCACTTTCAACTTCAGGAGGATCTCATTGAGCACCATTGGCAAAGGGCTGGACAGTGACTCATTTTTGTATTCATTTGTATTTGTATTCATGACAAGTTTTGTATTGCATTATTTAAGTTTGCTATGGTGATTTGAATAATTATTTGTAATGTGGATGATTATTGTATTATGTTTGATTTGAATAATTTAGTTTTACTTTCGATTGTTGTATTATGTTGGATTTGATATTTGCGGGCCGATGAGATGCGGGATGCAGCGGCGCAAAGAGCAGACCCCGCATAGCCGACCCGTAAAAAAACATATTCCACGAATATGCTTTTTACGGGTCCGTTTGAGGGGTCTGCATCTGTGGCCGTCCAAAACGGCCCGCAAAAGGGGTTTTGCGAGAACTGCAAACGCGTTTTGCGGGCCGGCGGGATGCGGGTTCTGCTAGAGTTGCTCTAAGCATATCCATGCGTTATATAATATTGTGAGTTTAAATAAATTTGCCTTTCCATCTCGCAAATGATGGAGGATAGCATGCATTACTCTAGGTTTTTTTTGGGTCTATGCATCACTCTAGTTCATCCTTTGTATTTAGGGTGTGGCTAGGTCTCAGTCGACTAAGAATTAACGAAATCTCAATCAAGTGACATAACTTGCAAGAGAGAAAAAGAAAAAACTGGAAAAAAAATTGCGCGAATTTTAATGTAGGATCTCACGGATATAGCATCGGCTGAGACTTAATAAAGTCTTAATCGACTGACACATAGCAAGACTATTGTATTTATGTACCCCGAGCTAGCTGCCATATAATGTGTAGTTTGTTTAACTACATCCAACATTATCCAAAGAAAACAAAACTACGCCAACATTCCAACCGCTCATGCGCGGGGTACTAGTATACGTAGTACAACCTGAGCGCGCCGTAGTATAGAAAGCCACGAGAACAAAAATATACAATTGCTTGGATCGTGTGCACAGAACAGAACAAATAAGAGCCCAAAGTGTTGCCATTACATGTACTCACTAAGAGCATCTCCGATAGGTTCCAAAACAATTCTCCACTAACAAGTGGTTATTGGACCTCTCCAGTAATTTTACGGTAATGTTAGAAATTTGACGTCAGATTTTTAACCATGTCGAATTGAATATTTTTATGGCAAATTATATTGCGCTGAGGATGACAATTTTTTTAGTAAGCATGGCAAAACCTAGCAAAAAACTGAACATGACAAGGATTTGTCATGCTTGCTATAGAAAATTGACATCCTCGCGACAACATAATTTGCCATAAAAAATGTTTGCTTGGCCATCCTAATAAATCCGACGTTCTATTTGTAGCGAAATCCTATTTTTATTGGGTTTGCAGGTGTGGTACTTCCTCATGTCGTCAGAAATCTCCTCCCCAATACCTAACCTGGCCTACATGGCTCACTTTAGCAATGTGATCTCCCTATCTGTCTCTGACGGGGATGGCGGCTGGCGGCGGCGGGCCACAGCAGGAGGATGGCGGCCGGCCTACGATAGTGGTAAGGATGCCGGAGGGCTTGGTGGTGACACACTAACGTGACACTTATTGGAAGGGGCATAGGAAGAGCCAAATTTCTCTAGACACTGGGGAGTTGGGGTGAATTAGTGGAACACACTAATAGTTTATTGGGCAAAGTGGGTAAGTTCTGAAGCATGTTTTTGGCCCAACAACCCTAATAGATGGATTATATTAGGAAAAGGGACTTTGTTGGAGAAAAAAAGTTCTTCCAAAGCCCTGGCCTCTGTATCATCGTGATGCACACAACAGCGTTGGAGATACTCTAACCAACGTACTACAAACTAAAGCCTTTCGCAAGTTAGTTTAAGTGACATTAAAAGAAGGTTTTGCTAAATCTTATCGAGCCGTCGTCTGATACTGAGATTTACAAATGAGTGCAAGGAATCATGATTATGAAGGAAATATGCCCTAGAGGCAATAATAAAGTTGTTATCTATATTTCCTTATATCATGATAAATGTTTATTATTCATGCTAGAATTGTATTAACCGGAAACTTAGTACATGTGTGAATACATAGACAAACAGAGTGTCCCTAGTATGCCTCTACTTGACTAGCTCGTTAATCAAAGATGGTTAAGTTTCCTGACCATAGACATGTGTTGTTATTTGATGAACGGGATCACATCATTAGAGAATGATGTGATGGACAAGACCCATCCGTTAGCTTAGCATAATGATCATTTAGTTTTATTGCTATTGCTTTCATCATGACTTATACATGTTCCTCAGACTATGAGATTATGCAACTCCCGAATACCGGAGGAACACCTTGTGTGCTATCAAACGTCACAACGTAACTGGGTGATTATAAAGATGCTCTACAGATGTATCCGAAGGTGTTTGTTGGGTTGGCATAGATCGAGATTAGGATTTATCACTCCGTGTATCGGAGAGGTATCTCTGGGCCTCTCGGTAATGCACATCACTATAAGCCTTGCAAGCAATGTGACTAATGAGTTAGTCACGGGATGATGCATTACGGAACGAGTAAAGAGACTTGCCGGTAACGAGATTGAACTAGGTATGATGATACCGACGATCGAATCTCGGGCAAGTAACATACTGATGACAAAGGGAACAACATATGTTGTTATGCGGTTTGACCGATAAAGATCTTCGTAGAATATGTAGGAGCCAATATGAGCATCTAGGTTCCGCTATTGGTTATTGACCGGAGATGTGTCTCGGTCATGTCTACATAGTTCTCGAACCTGTTGGGTCTGCACGCTTAACGTTCGATGACGATTTGTATTATAAGTTATGTGATTTGATGACCGAAGTTTGTTAGGAGTCCCGGATGAGATTACAGGCATGACGAGGAGTCTCGAAATGGTAGAGAGGTAAAGATTCATATATAGGACGATGGTATTTGGACACCAGAAGTGTTCCGGGTGATACCGGGTCACCGGAAGGGATTCCGGGCAACCCCCGGCAAAGATATGGGATTAAGGGGCCAAGTAAGGGAACACACCAGCCCACAAGGGGCTAGTGCGCCCCCTATAGGGCCAGCCACGTGGGGAGAATGGGAAAGGAGAGGATGAAAAGGAAAGTATGAAGTAGGACTCCTACTTCCTTCTCCTCCCCCTCCTTCCTTTCCCCCTTGTCCAAATATGGTAAGGGGGGGCCGAATTGGACTAGGGGCCCAAGTAGGATTCCACCTACTTGGGCGCGCCCTAGGCTGCCTCCCTCCCTCTCCCTCCTTTATATACGTGGGGAGGGCACCCCTAGAACACACATTAATTGTTCCTAGCCGTGTGCGGCGCCCCTCTCCACAGTTAACACCTCGGTGATATCGTCGTAGTGCTTAGGCGAAGCCCTGCGCCGGTAACTTCATCATCACCGTCACCACGCCGTCGTGCTGACGGAACTCTCCCTCGTCCTCAACTGGATCAAGAGCTCGAGTGACGTCATCGAGCTGAACGTGTGTTGTACGCGGAGGTGTCGTGCGTTCGGTGCTTGGATCGGTTGGATCGCGAAGACGTTCGACTACATCAACCGCGTTACTAAACGCTTCCGCTTTCGGTCTACGAGGGTGCGTGGACACACTCTCCCCGCTCGTTGCTATGCTTCTCCTAGATAGATCTTGCGTGATCGTAGGAATTTTTTTAAATTACTGCGTTCCCCAACGGTGGTATCAGAGCCAGGTCTATGTGTAGATGTTTATATGCACGAGTAGAACACAATGAGTTGTGGACGATAATAGTCATACTGCTTACCACCAACGTCTTACTTTGATTCAGCGGTATTGTTGGATGAAGCGGCCCGGACCGACATTACATGACCGCGTTCATGAGACTGGTTCTACCGACGAGCTTCGCACACAGGTGGCTAGCGGGTGTCTGTTTCTCCAACTTTAGTTGAATCGAGTTTGACTATGGCCGGTCCTTGTTGAAGGTTAAAACAACACACTTGACGAAAAATCATTGTGGTTTTGATGCTAGGTAAGAACGGTTCTTGCTAGAAGCCCGTAGCAGCCACGTAAAACTTGCAACAACAAAGTAGAGGACGTCTAACTTGTTTTTGCAGGGCATGTTGTGATGTGATATGGTCAAGATGTGATGAGATATAAATTATTGTATGAGATGGTCATGTTTTGTAAAAGTTATCGGCAACTGGCAGGAGCCTTATGGTTGTCGCTTTATTGTATGAAATGCAATCGCCATGTAATTGCTTTACTTTATCACTAAGCGGTAGCGATAGTCGTAGAAGCAATAGTTGGCGAGACGACAACGATGCTACGATGGAGATCAAGGTGTCAAGCCGGTGACGATGGAGATCATGACGGTGCTTTGGAGATGGAGATCAAAGGCACAAGATGATGATGGCCATATCATGTCACATATTTTTGATTGCATGTGCTGTTTATCTTTTATGCATCTTATTTTGCTTAGTACGGCGGTAGCATTATAAGTTGATTCCTCACTAAATTTCAAGGTATAAGTGTTCTCCCTGAGTATGCACCGTTGCTACAGTTCGTCGTGCCGAGACACCACGTGATGATCGGGTGTTATGAGCTCTACGTTCACATACAACGGGTGCAAGCCAGTTTTGCACACGCAGAATACTCGGGTTAAACTTGACGAGCCTAGCATATGCAGATATGGCCTCGGAACACTAAGACCGAAAGGTCGAGCGTGAATCATATAGTAGATATGATCAACATAGTGATGTTCACCATTGAAAACTACTCCATCTCACGTGATGATCGGACATGGTTTAGTTAATTTGGATCACGTGATCATTTAGATGACTAGAGGGATGCCTATCTAAGTGGGAGTTCTTAAGTAATATGATTAATTGAACTTTAATTTATCATGAACTTAGTCCTGATAGTATTTGCATATATATGTTGTAGATCAATAGCTTGCGATGTAGCTCCCCGTTTATTTTTTTGATATGTTCCTAGAGAAAAATAAGTTGAAAGATGTTAGTAGCAATGATGCGGACTGGGTCCATGATCTGAGGATTATCCTCATTGCTGCACAGAAGAATTATGTCTTTGATGCACCGCTATTTGACAGACCGCTGCAGGAGCAACTTCGTCTTGCAGAGCAAAGCTGATGACTACTTGATAGTTCAGTGTGCCATGCTTTACGGCTTAGAACCGGGACTTCAGCGACGTTTTGAACATCATGGAGCATATGAGATGTTCCAAGAGTTGAAGTTAATATTTCAAGCAAATGCCTGGATTGAGAGATATGAAGTCTTCAATAAGTTCTATAGCTGCAAGATGGAGGAGAATAGTTCTGTTAGTGAACATATACTCAGAATGTCTGGGTACCACAACCACTTGACTCAACTGGGAGTTAATCTTCCTGATGATAGTGTCATTGACAGAGTTCTTCAATCACTGCCACCAAGCTACAAAAGCTTCATGATGAACTATAATATGCAAGGGATGGAAAAGACTATTCCTAAGCTCTTCGCAATGCTAAAGGCCGCGGAGGTAGAAATCAAGAAGGAGCATCAAGTGTTGATGGTTAACAAGACCACTAATTTCAAGAAAAAGGGCAAAGGGAAGAAGGGGAACTTCAAGAAGAACGCCAAGAAAGTTGCTGCTCAAGTGAAGAAGCCCAAGTCTGGACCTAAGTCTGAGACTGAGTGCTTCTACTGCAAAGGGACTGGTCACTGGAAGCGGAACTGCCCCAAACATTTGGCAGATAGGAAGGATGGCAAAGTGAACAAAGGTATATTTGATATACAAATTATTGATGTGTACTTTACTAGTGTTTATATATAGTAACCCCTAGGTATTTGATACCGGTTCAGTTGCTAAGATTAGTAACTCGAAACAGGAGTTACAAAATGAACAGAGATTAGTTGAGGGCGAAGTAACGATGTGTGTTGGAAGAGATTCCAAAGTTGATAAGATCACCATCGCATACTCCCTATACCTTCGGGATTAGTATTGGAACTAAATAAATGTTATTTGGTGTTTGCGTTGAGCATAAATATGATTGGATCATGTTTATTATGATACGGTTATTCATTTAAGTCAGAGGATAATTGTTGTTCTGTTTACATGAATAAAACCTTCTATGGTCTTACATCCAATATAAATGGTCTACTAATCTCGATCACAGTGATACACATAATATTGATGTCAAAAGATGCAAATTTAATAATGATAATGCGACTTATTTGTGGCACTGCCGTTTAGGTCATATTGGTGTAAAGCGCATAAAGAAACTCCATTCTGATGGGCTTTTGGAATCACTTGATGCTTGCGAACCATGCCTCATAGGCAAGATGACTAAGACTCCGTTCTCCAGAACAATGGAGCGAGCCACTGACTTATTGAAAATAATACATATTGATGTATGCGGTCCGATGAGTGTTGAGGCTCACGTGTACAAATTTAAATCAACGAGCAAATCATAACTAAAACTAAAGCGTTATGTATAAATACATATATAGAAGATAATGAGTGAGAAATAATATTTATCTATCATTGAATGTATAGTTAAAAAATGAACTAAAGATGACTCTAACAGGAAGGGTATACAAGGCGTCGTATGGACAACTCCTATAGGAAGCTCATTAATCACCAACTAGCGACAATCATGATCTCCCTTAACGCACTCAGACCCACTCGCGTGTGTCTACTGCCGCATATAGCTTCCCACACATATATTGTATTAACTGCGCTCGTCGACTGTTAGTGAGACTTGAAACATTTATTAGAGGTGATGATTTGCACAACGCCTTTCATAACGGAAATGCCGGAAGGAGGGAGTGATTTCCACGTGTACAAATTTAAATCAACAAGCAAATCATTACAATTAAAGCTCTATGTATAAATATAGAACATAATATATAATATTTATCTGCCATTGGATGCATAGTTGTAAAATTGGACTAAAGATGACTCCAACAAGAAGGGTATCAAAGCGTTTTACGAACAACTCGTGTACCAAGCTCATTAATCACCAACTAGGGACAATCACGATGTCCCTTAACATCCTCAAACCCACTCGTATGTTTCTTAATGCAGGAAATAGGTTCCCACACATATACCATATTAATATGCTGTGAACCGTTAGTGAGACTTGAAGCATTTATCATAGGCGATGAGATACATAATGCTTGCGTGGAGTAGCGACAATCACGATCTCACTTAGCACGCTCAAACGCCCTCGTGTGTATCTCCCTACACGCATATAGTTTCACACACATATATCGTATTAACTGCACTTGTGAACTGTGTGTAAAACTGAAAATATTTATCAGAGGAGACGGGATGCACTCCGCCTTACATAGCGATGATACCGGTAGGAGAGAACAACTCTTACATGTACAAATTCAAATCCGGTAGTAAATAATGTTTTTTTAAATCATGCAAGGTGAGTAAATAATATGTGCAATTAAAAAGATATACTATATGAAAATATAGAACTTAATAAGTGAGGTCCAATATTTTGGGTCATAAAAATGCGGGTTACAATATTTATCTACCATTAGGTGCACGGTCATAAAAACGCGCCGATGAATAATCATAAAATCCGACTAAAGATTCTGCGATGACTCATATTATAATTACCCCATTAATTCCTGCGATTTTTACATTTACCCCTTGCAATATATATATGTGCCGATTTGGTCGCCGAGAAACACAACAAATCCAGCGAAGTAAATAACTAAAATATCAGCAGCAAAACAATGGTGAACTCGCTAGGGCCACACCACTCTTCTTCTTCTTCTTCTTCTTCCTCCACCTCTCGATCGGGCCAGCGTCCCGCCTCGGGATTTGCTAGGCTGCTCTGGACCAACTCCTCCTCCTCCTCTGCTCGCGCGCCCGTGGAAAAATGCCGCCTCCGCCTCCCCGCCTGCTGCTCTACTTATACCTGCCACTCGCCCTCCCGCCTAGCTAGGACCATGTCGGCGAGCGCCATGGAGGACCTCCGCGCCAAGAGCATGGCGTGCGCCGGGGTCGGGGGCGGGGAGGCGTCGTCGTCCGCAGCGGCCAGCGCCGCCGCGTCCAGGATCATCGCGCAGTGGGCCGCGCGGCGCCGGCAGGCCTGCGAGCAGATGGTGCTCGGCGGGCTCGACCGCCGCGACCGCGACTCGGAGCTCATGGCGCTCGCGCGCCTCCACGCCGTCTCCACCATGCTCGAAGCCTCCTCCTTCCTCCGCGCCCGCGCCGACGCCAACGACGACGACGACGACGACGGGAGGCGCGCGCGGTCGCCGGAGCGCGCACTCGTGCGGCGGATCGCGCGGGAGTGGACGGCGCCCGCGCCCGCGCAGCCGCAGGGCTCCCCGCGCGGGGGCCACGACGGCGGCGTAGGCGAGGAGTGGCTGGGCGAGACGGAGCGCGAGCGCGTGCGGTCGGTGCGGGAGCGCGTGCGCAGGGCCAGCCAGGGCGGCGACGGCGGGGACGGCCACGCGCCGGGGCTCCGCGGGCGGCAGGCGCGCGCGCCGACCGCCGCCAGGCGCATGTCCATGGAGCGGCTGCGCGAGCTCCAGGGCCTCTCGGAGCAACACGCCGTGTCGGCCTTCGCCCACCGAGGCCGCATCCAGGTCCGTCCGTCAACTCAAAGCCCAGCATCCCCTGCTCCTCTTCTCTCTGTCCCCAAACAGTACAAATCTTTCCTCTTAAAAAATACTACTTCGTTTGGTCGACGATCGGAGTGTCAGAAACAGGAGTGGCATTTTTCTAATCTTGCTGAGAATTTCTAGGAAGTAATTTACATTTGGCATGCCACCATGATGATCATCCATCACCATGGGGTCCTCTGCACATTGCTGCTTGTAGCAGCTGAAAAGTTTGCATCTTTCTGGCCAAAACCCCACCTGTACTTGATTCACGCCTATTGTGCCTGCACTTCTCGCTCCGGAGAACATGAGTGGAAGTTGAACATTCGCACTCTGCCGCCTTTTGTGTTGGATCATGTGCGCTAAAAGAAGCTACGTTAACGGAGCATAATTTACGGCTATCAAGGAGTACTATATGATTGACAATACCATGCCTTTATTTCTCATATGATTGATTGTTATTGTTTCCAGTCCATTCTGCGAGGCAGAATCATTGGTGGTGGAAGGCCTACGCGGGACGACGTGACGATTTCTACGGCAGCCGGAGAATCGGGACAGATTACACAGAGTCGTCCTGGATCTGGAGCAGAAAACATCACCAGTGATCAAGCAACTCACCTGGAGAATGCTTCTGCCAACCATGAGATCATCCAGACGCTTCAGCCAGCACAAGATCAGCCCGACAACGTACCAAACACCAGTGATGCTCTGCAGGATGGCCAGCTTGATCAGGCACAAGACATGCACGGGTACCAGGAGTACTCGTCGGACTCGGGGTCCTCGGCGCAGAGCGGCGAGCACTCCGGCTCTTCCTCCGACGGCAACGGCAGCGCGCGGCAGGAAGCCATAGCTTACGTGCAGCCTCCACCCAGTGTGCAGTGGCCAGGGGAGACATCGGGATCGGGTGCTAGTGGCCAGGAAGCAGAGGAGGAGGAGGAGGAGTGGCATGTCATTGATAATCCAGAAGCTGAAGCACAGCAATGGCGGCCGGAAGATCTAGGCGGCTTCGCTCGGCATAACCGTCTCCAGGAAGACGCGCTCTACGGAATGTACAGGGCTGAGCTCAGAGAACTCCTAAGCAGGTAGACTAAAGATCACATAATTTTTTGCAGTGTATATATAAATTGTTGCATCATCGTGCTTGATAAAGATCAGGTGATCATCTTTGTTTTGCAGGCGCAGCGTCTCCAATCTGCTCAGCAGCGGCTTCCGCGAGAGCCTGGACCAGCTCGTCCACTCGTATGCTCAGAGGCAGGAGCATGACCCTCCAGCTCCACTCAACCAAGACCATGTCCAACACCAGCGGATCGGTGGATCAGACCGGGCCGAGCACGCCGCCGCCGGTGCGCAGCCTGCCGCCGGCCAAAGGCAGCAGCGGCGCTGGCGGATGGTGCCGCCTCGTCGTGACTGGAACCGGCAACCTGTGCACCGCCCAGATGAACTTGTGAGTCTCCCCTCCACCTCTTTCTTCAGGATACCATCTTGTGTGTTATTGCTGAAGAGCAGGAATGTGTTTGGCAGGAAGTTGATGAGGCCATCCACGACCTGCGGGACGACATGGCCGTGCTCCAGCGCGGGATGGCCAGCACGCAGCAGATGCTGCAGGCGTGCATGGAGATGCAGGTCGAGCTGCAGAGGTCCATCCGGCAGGAGGTCGCCTCTGCCATGCACCGCTCTCTGTCCCTCCATGGTCTGTCAGATCATATCATATCACTCTCCCCTCTTCTTCTTCCTCATCCATCTCCTACCATCTATCTATCTATCCATCCATGGTGATTGACCAAGAAGACTAATCTGGATTCTGAACTTATACCAGGGACAGTTAGATGGTACGATGATGGATCACAGTGGGAGCTGGTGAGGAAAGGGACCTGCTGCATCTGCTGCGACAGCCAGATCGACTCGCTTCTCTACAGGTCTGTTCTTCTGCTTCCGTTTGCCATCTCTCAACTTAATTATCTGCACACACATACACAAACACAATGTGACATTGGTTCATCTTGTGATGCCATTCTCAGGTGTGGGCACATGTGCACCTGCTCAAAGTGCGCCCGCGAGCTGCTCCGCGGGGCCGGCAAGTGCCCGCTGTGCCGCGCGCCCATCGTCGAGGTCGTCCGGGCTTACAGCATAATCTGACAGGTCTTTATATAGAACAGAAGGAAAACAAGGAAGCAAACAGAAGCTGTCTACTAGAGGAGAGGAGTGTTTAGTCTGACTGGAACTGGAAGGACAAGGGTTGTGTGCTCGCTAGGGGTTTTGCAAGTTTCTGAAACTAGTGTCGAATTTCTCCATTGTTTTTTCCGTGGCCTCCATTACCATGCCGATGTGCCATCATACAAACTTTTAATTCTAGAACATTGTAATGCAATAAATTATCAATGAGATTATTCTCTAGAAACCTTTAATCCGATGACATTGTAATGCAATAAATTATCAATGAGATTATTCTCTAGAAACATTAGTTCTGCTATGTACTTTGTCTCTTGGAATGTTAATTCAGTCTCATGACCTGTACTGAACCAATTTCGGTTGAACGATGGGGTTAAAGTGTGTGCCTCTTAGCAATAGCATGGACCAAATTTAGCAAGAGCAGTATACTTTTCGTCCCTCAACCTTTGGCCGAGTCTAAATTTGGTCCCTCAACTTTGAAACATGACAACTTGCACCCTCGATTATTGAAACCGGACAAGATTTGTCCCTGATCTTGGTTTTGACCGGTTTTGGTGCTGACTCGCCCCGGTTTTGACCGGTGCTGACTCAAATTCCCGTAGCTTTTTCATATCCGTGTTTACTTTTGAAATTCACGTACTTTTTTCATATCCGTTTACTTTTCCAAATCCGGGTACTTCATTCAAATCATTTTCTGTAAATCCATATACATTTTTGAAATTTGTGTACTTTTTTCAGTTTGTGAAATTGTTTCAAATTCGGGCAATTTTTAAAATCCTTGTACTGTTCCGAATCCAAGAACTTTTTAAAAATTCATGTACCTTTTCCAATTTTGCGTACTTTTTCAATATACATGTAAAGTTTTCATTTTCACGTACTTTTCTAAAATCCACATATTTTTCTATGAAACGCGTTCATTTTTCAAGTTCGCATTTTTTTTTCAATTAGCATACTTTTATTATAGTTTTCGTACTTACTTAATTTCAAAGTATTTGAATTTGAAAAAAAAATACTATGAAGATTTGAAAAAAGTATGAGAATTTGAAAAAAATATGTGAACTTGAAGAAAGTACATGGGTTTGGAAAAAGTACACCGATTTGAAAAATACACGAATTTAAGAAAATACGCAAACTTGAAAAAATTATGTGGGTTTGAGAAAAATATAGGAATGTGAGTCTGCTCAGGCAAAACCGGGTGAGTCAGCAGCAAAACCGGTCAAAATCGACTCCAGGGACGAACTTTGTCTGGTTTCAGTAGTTGGGGGTGCAAGTTGTCCGGTTTTGAAGTCAAGGGACCAAATATAGACTCCTCCGAGTGTTGAGGGACGAAAAGTATACTTTTCTCTTATATATATGCACAAGATACATCCAGAGATTACAAGGCTTGAGATACAATAAAAGAATCAAATCGAATTTGAAACCCTTATCTGTACAGGTTGGTTTACATTATAATACCAATAACAAAAGAATATGTCACTGCAAAAATGACAGAACATAAATGAAATATATCCAAGCAATTGGTGGAATACATGTACTATGTCCAAGAAAGCTCATTCCAAAGCAAAACAATCGTACAATATATTTGTTTACTGGCAAACTGTCACACTCATTGTCATTAGCAGCATTGTTGCGTGTTGTCTTAGTCACCGAGTAGTTTAGCTCGAGTGATGTAACGCCCACGATGCGGTTATATCTCCCACGTGTCGAGGCACGACTTAGAGGCATAACCGCATTGTGGTTTTGTCGCAAGAAGGGTCATCTTCACACAATCCCATGTAGTGAACAAGAATGGGAAACAATGGATTTGCATACTACTTATTCTCGTTGGAAAGATTAAGGGGGGATATAGCGCAAAATTTGAGAAAGGTCTTGATGGAACCACTGGTAGGATCTGGAAACAACGAATGAATTGATATGATAACGAAGGAATAGAAATCTTGAACGAACCACCGTAAGAATTGAAAATGAACGAAGAAAAGATAAAGAACCATCGGGAAGAATTAGAAAATGAACGAAGATACTTGAGAGAATTTAGATACAAGTGAACGCAGAGATACCGAGCTGACTAGATAATACTTGAATGATGCACTGGAAGAATTCGAGAACGAGAGCTGAAAGCTGAGAATGAATAATTATGAGATGATGAGTTCCAGAGAATCAAACTGAAAAGACTCCTGAATTGCTCCGGATGGGTGAAAAGAATTCTCACACTCAAAACAATTATGAGAGGACGGCAACAAGTTAGAACCACGCATCTTTGAGAGAACGGATTAGATTGAAGAGGAACTCTTCTTCGGTCTTCAAATGTTGAGAATGATGACGAGAAACACCACCATGAATTGTTGAGATACTCCGGGATGAAAATAAGAAAGGTTGAACCAACAATGAAAAGAATTTGGAAGATCTTGGAAAAAGACATCTGACTGATGATAACTCATTCTTACGTCAAACTTTGAAATGAATTTGGGAATAGCTCCGGGAAAATTAGAAGAGTCAGGTAAGATCCTGGGAAAAGACCTGTGGGTTAGGGCCCACTCAAAAGATACACCGTTGAACGATTTAAAAGAGAGATTGCGTCGGTTCAATTAAATGGCTTGAATAAGGCAAGACCTCGAAATAGCTAGAAAGGATTAAGAATAGAAACATGAACCCTCTGGGATACCTTCAGCACTCCAGATAAACATGAATAGCAAGAGGTGGAAGATTAAGAGGTGCACCGGCATGAGAAAACATTTGAAACGAGGAAAGGATATGATCGACAAAGCTTGAATTGAATCCACCGGAGAAGAAAAAGAACGAAGAATAATAAACTTGAAGCTCCGTTAGTATCTTCATGGGAAATCACCGGATAAGAACATTGACGGAAAAGAATGGAGAGACTTCCCATCAATAAAAAGGATACTTGGTTAAGAAATCTTAGTCCTTGCAGAAAAAGGGTGGGAGGGCGGGAAAACAAAGACAATTTGGGACGGATGAAACAAAAAACGTTGGGAAAAAACTGAGAGGTGATCTTGTGAATGTTGAAATGATCGGATCCACTTGAAGAGAAGCACACCGGTTGAAAAATATTAATATGACAACCTCGATGATCGAAAGGATTAGCAACCACATAGAAATATGAGAACACCACTTAGGAAAGGTAGGGAATCAACACCTGACAATGAAGCAACTCGAATACCACAACTTAAAACAAAACAAAGGATTGGCTCGCAGAATAAGCCGGAACAAACATATGATAGAGATTTCGTCCGAAGTTTTTGTGGTGGGGCCCACACGGGCTCGGTCGTACAACACCATCATGTACAAGGCAGTGCACATGACATACGAAGCGTCCCCGAGTCGGCATAGCCAAGGACTCTTTAAGACACTACGAGACCACTGTAAAACCAACCGTGGAAAGGCGGACCACTAGACGTCAAACCCCAATCTCATATCATGCATCTGTCGGAAAGATATCCTAAGAGCTACTTTAATTCCCACTTATAAACTCCCGAAACTTTCTGGTTATGCAATCAGGTGCTGGGGATACAGGGACACAATATATATCACGCAAACTAGCAATGCCTAGATCCAGCTGTATCCATCCGTCAACACATAACCAAGAAACCTTCAGAAATCGTGTACCTCAACCTTCGAAAAGCATCCGTTATACGAGTTATGGCAATACTCCCGAACTCCCGCCCCAGTACTGGGTGGCGTCGAGGTGATCTCACCAACAACTGCATAAAAGAGATTTTCGATGTCGGCAAAACTCAGGTATTCCAGAACTGCAACGATAAAGTTGTGACGACAACACCTCGGAGCTCAACTCCCCGGGACACTGGCACAACCCCTAAATGTCAGGAGGCACCAAGAACAATGTTCTCGTCACAAATCCATCGGAACGATTCCAAGATACCCGCGTGATCCTAAAAAAAATTTAGTGAAATTTTAGGAGAGAAGAGTTAAAACTTCTACGTCAGGAGGCCTCACCAGAGCGACGAATGGACTGAGGAGTAAAAAGAATCCTACTCTCCGATATATATAATCCTAAGACTCAAAACATTTTTGTTCTAGACTCAACAACGCCAGCGATTCGATCAAGCAGGGGCTCCTAAGTCGGGGATGGCTCTGATACCAACTTGTAACGCCCACGATGCGGCTATATCTCCCACGTGTCGAGGCACGACTTAGAGGCATAACCGCATTGTGGTTTTGTCGCAAGAAGGGTCATCTTCACACAGTCCCATGTAGTGAACAAGAATGGGATAACGAGAGTTGGCTTACAATCGCCACTTCACACAATACATAAATATAGTTCATACATCATCCAAAATCCACACATAGACCGACTACGGTCAAATCCAAATGAAAATAAGATAACCCCAAATGCTAGATCCCCGATCGTCCCAACTGGGCTCCACTACTGATCATCAGGAAAAGAAACATAGTATCGACCACGTTCCTCGTCGAACTCCCACTTGAGCTCGGCTGCGTCATCTGCACTGGCGTCGTCGGCACCTGCAACTGTTTTGGTAGAATCTGTGAGTCACGAGGACTCAGCAATCTCACACCCGCGAGATCAAGACTATTTAAGCTTATAGGACCGGATGGTGTAATGAGGTGGAACTGCAGCAGGCACTAAGCATATATGGTGGCTAACATACGGAAATGAGAGCGAGAAGAGAAGCAACGCAACGGTCGCGAAGCTAGAAATGATCAAGAAGTGATCCTGAAACTACTTACGTTCATGCATAACTCAAACCGTGTTCACTTCCCGGACTCCGTCGAGAAGAGACCATCATGGCTACACACACGGTTGATGTATTTTAATTAAGTCAAGTGACAAGTTCTCTACAACCGGACATTAACAAATTCCCATCTGCCTCATAACCGCGGGCACGGATTTCGAAAGATAATACCCTGCAGGGGTGTCCCAACTTAGCCCATTATAAGCTCTCACGGTCAACGAAGGATAAACTTCTCCCAGGAAGACCCGATCAGTCTCGGAATCCCGGTTTACAGGACATTTCGACAATGGTAAAACAAGACCAGCAAAGCCGCCCGATGTGCCGACAAATCCCGATAGGAGCTGCACATAACTCGTTCTCAGGGCACACCGGATGAACACTACGTACAACTAGAACCAGCCCTCGAGTTTCCCCAAGGTGGCGCTGCAAGTGGCTCTAGTTTGGACCAGCACTCAGAGGAACACTGGCCCGGGGGTTTAAATAAAGATGACCCTCGGGCTCGCGAAAACCCAAGGGAAAAAGGCTTAGGTGGCAAATGGTAAAACCAAGGTTGGGCCTTACTGGAGGAGTTTTATTCAAGGCTAACTGTCAAGGGGGTCCCATAAATCACCCAACCGCGTAAGGAACGCAAACTCAAGGAACATAATACCGGTATGACGGAAACTAGGGCGGCAAGAGTGGAACAAAACACCAGGCATAAGGCCGAGCCTTCCACCCTTTACCAAATATATAGATGCATTAATCAAATAAGAGATATTGTGATATTCCAAAAAATATCCATGTTCCAACATGGAACCAACTTCAACTTCACGTGCAACTAGCAACGCTATAAGAAGGGCTGAGCAAAAGCGGTAACTTAGCCAAACAACGGTTTGCTAGGTAAAGATGGTTAGAGGCTTGACATGGCAATATAGGAGGCATGATATAGTAAGTGGTAGGTAGCGCGGCATAGCAATAGAACGAACAACTAGCAAAGCAAAGATAGAAGTGATTTCGAGGGTATGGTCATCTTGCCTGCAAGGTTCTCAGAGTTGTCGAAAGCTTGATCCTCGTAAGCGTACTCAACAGGTTCCTCGCTCACGAACTCGTCTCCCGGCTCTACCCACAGCAAGAACACAAGCAATGGAACCACAATCAATCACGGGAAATGCACAAGCAACATGATGCAAAACATGTATGATATGCGAGATGTGGTATGCGATGCATATGCGTGCTCCGGAAGAAAAAGAATGAACAAGGCAGTAACTTGGCAAACCAAGTATTCCACTGGAAAGATGAGAAGATTTTGGTCGAAATCGATATAAAGATCACCGGAAACGGATGCACGGTTTGCAAATGGCAACCAAAACAAGAATGACATGATTCTAAGATTAACAGCATGATAGCACTTAGAATGCAACAAGTAACAATGCTACAGCAACCCAACGTAGCAACAAAGCATATGGCAGTAATCTACAGGAGATGCTTGACAAAAGATGAACACTGAGCTACGGCTAGATCACAACATAACAGGTTCAAACAAGCATGGCAAAAGTGCAAAAGATATCAGGTTCACAGACAGTGAAATTATTGGACATGGCATAAACAGCATCAGGTAGTAATGTTCAGAGCAAGAAATCAACATGCTACAGGAACTTAAAATAACAAAACAACGCATGGCATTAATCTACTAAATACATAGAACAAAAGTCCCTTACTGACCATAAGCCAAAAAGGATCAGAAGATATGATGGCAACCATGTAAACATAGCAAGTTTCGTTAATAGATTTCAGACTTAGCAGAAAACAGAGCATGGCAGAAACAGCATTATGAAGGCATCTTGGTTAGCTTGATGCACTCATCACAAAGCAATGCATGAAAAAACAAGCATAACTACAGCAATATGGCATGTTTATGAAGCTATCCATGACAAGAGAAAATACATAGCATGTATGGATCAACTACAACAACCTTGGCAAAATTGAATATCATGTTAACATTCTGCCAGAAATATTTTATAGCAAAAGTAGAGCAAGATTGAGTCATGCTAGGGCACTCCATAATTGCAAACAAGGGCATGGATGGATAGAGCACAACTATATCTACAAAACATCCTTACTGAACATCACCAAAAGCAGCATGGATCTCTCTGTAGACACATGGATACATAGCAAGAAAATAACAGCAGTAACAGACAGTGAAATTACTCGTCCCTGAAATCAGAAACATTACGAAGCCTAGTTTGCATGCTTGTGCTAGTCACCACATAGATCACAAAAAATACATGCCATACACCTCTGTAAAGATGGCATGGTATACATCAAAACAAATGTAGAGCTCATACTCATAAGATGCACACATCAAATGCAACAAAAATAACAAATCACCAAGTTCTGATAAGTAACAGCAGTTAACAGCATATAGCACTCTTGCACCAGAGATTTGGGCATCAAGATGGACTCAACTGAACATGGCACAATGGTACAAAATGAAGAGCATCTCGAGACGAACATTTCAATATATTACACGCACACAACGGAGCAATATGCAGAGAGTTATGATGCAATGAACAGAGCCACATGTTGCAAAAGTTCGGGGACTTGGAGAAAAACGGGGAGAGGGGAAAGTCAACCTCCTCGCGGATCTGGATCGGGGCTCGGGCTAGGGTTCGCCGGAGCTCGCCGGAGTAGTGGCGGTGGCCGGCGTGGAGAGGAGGGAGATGGCGGCCGGAGTTGAAGGGCTCGGGGGGAGGCGCGGTCGCCGGCGGCGGAGCGCGGGGCGCGGTCGCCGGCACGGGCGGCTGCGGGTGCGGGCGGCGCCGGCGGGCGAAGAGGAGGCGGCGGCGCGGGTCGACGGCGGCGGTCGGCGGCGGGGTCCCGCGCGGGGCAGCGCGCTCGGGCGCGGAGGAGCGGCGACCGAGCCGCGGGGCGACGGCGTATGGGCCGCGGGGGCCTCGCGGGCCGGCGGCGGGGGCGCGGTGGCTGGGCCACGTGGCAGCGCGGGAGAGGCCGGCGACGGGTTCGTCCGGCATCGGCGGACGCGTCCGGTGGCGGCTGAGGGCGATTTTGCTAGGGTTGGGGGTGGTTTTTGCCCGAAATTTCGGAGGGGGGGTGTATTTGTAGGTAGAGGGAGCTAGGAGACTCCAAATGGAGTGCGGTTTTCACCCACACGATCGTGATCGAACGACCGAGAGCATGGAGGTGACTTAGAGGGGTTTTGGGCTGTTTGGAGGGGGGTTTTGCTGGAACACGCAAAAGGACTTTGCGGTTACCCGGTTAACCGTTGGAGCATCAAACGACCTCCAAATGGAACGAAACTTGACAGGTGGTCTACCGGTGGTATACCAAGGCCACTTGACAAGACTCGGTCCATTCCGAGAACGTTCAACACCCGCTCACGAAAAGAAACGAAAAGGGGTGCGCCGGTGCATGTGGGAGTGTCGGATTGCAAAACGGACAACGAGGAAAATGCTCGGACGCATGAGACGACCACGTATGCAAATGAGATGCACATGATGACATGATATGAGATGCATGACATGAACAAAATGCAAAACGAAAAACCAAACCCGACCACGAAGGGAATATCATAACACATAGCCGAAAATGGCAAGAGTTGGAGTTACAAATATGGAAAGTTACATCCGGGGTGTTACAACACTCCACCACTACGAGAGGATCTCGTCCGGAGATCTAGGATGGCACCGGAGAGAAACGGAAGAGGAAAAGGTAAAACAAAGTTGCTTCTTTGACAATATGGAAAGTTGTCTTTGACGTTCAGGCAGGAGAGTCCTGAGCTCGGAACACGCCCATCGAAAGATGAACAAGAATCACATAGAGATGTGATCGGCAAGTTGGCCTACCGATTGAAATTCGTGTCATCAGTGATGAACCCATCAATGGCATCGAATAGAAATATGGATCTTGAATCACTCTAAATCAATTATGAGATATATTGATTTGAGTGGGAGCGCACTGTTGAATTAACATGTTTAATTCTCAGTGCAATTAATTATGAACACTGTCTAAGTGTTTCTTGCATAATAGTTGTAGAATAATGGCTCAGATTTCTACCTTCCCTATTAAAATTGAATAGCTATTAAATATCTGGTTAAAACTTTACGATTGGCAACGTAATATGAGGATTGTCCTCAAAAGTGCCGAGAAGGACTTTGTCCTATCGCATGCTTTCTGTATCCTCCCGCTAATGCTATGGATCATGTGACTCTCGTCCTTCGATCCAAAAGCTAGAATTCTGTTACGATCAAGTGGAATATGTTTGCTTCCATGAAACCCAAACTTCAAAAGTTGGGATAGTTATATGATATTCATGGAATTGAAAATTATTTTCAGATACAAACAAAGCAATGTTTGTTTGCAAGTATTAGTAAAAGTGTTTACTATGCATTTGACTGTTGGGAAAGGGATCCAGAAGAACGCCTGTCATATAATCAAAAGGTGAATAAAACAACAACTTAAAGAGAAAGGAAGTGTCCAAAGGGTGTTAGTATGACTTACACGCCTAGGAAGTCCGGGGCTAATGCCACTCTGAAGTTGGGTGCTTCTTCTGAGAGTAGGAGAAATACTAAAAGTTAAACTGTTAGAAGTATAAAGGCAAAAGGAAAGAAGACTGGAATATCCAGCTCATGTATGAATGTCATACAAGTTTTTGAAGTATAGAAGGCTGGTCAAAGATGTAGTTCTTGCGAATTATGGTTAAACATGTTAATCACTAATTCTTGGGTATTGTGAGTTCATCACAAAATTGCCCGCTCGATTGCATTATGTTGCAACTCGATGTAAGAACTACTATGGCCTGAAAGACTAGCTAGAAATGAGGTTAAGGTATACACAGGGAACATAGTAAATGTTACTATACCTTCCATCGGTGTATTGCCGTCTGTATTTATTTTCATAATTCATTTAGAGTTTTACAAACTCTATCCCATTGCATAAGGTATCTTGCAAGAAGGTTGTTCATAAGAGAACTTTTTATGTTCGATGTTATGAATAACACAAGGGCCATACTTTCATTATGAATGAGATGTATGTTATGAATATTGGTAATAATACAATGCCTCTGGGTTTACTTTCGTAATTCATTTTAGAGTTTCATACACTCTAGCCCATTGCACAATGTTTGTTGCAAAAGAGTTGTTCATAAAAACAACAATTGTTGTTAAGTATTATGAATAACATGAAGGGCCATGCTTCCATCCAAGATGGCATGTATGTTATGAATATTGATGGTAATATGATACATCCATAACACTGACGCTAAATGTCGCAAGACTAAAAGAATACCACACAAGTGTGGCACTACATTTGGTCACATTGGAGAAACCCGCATGGAAAATTCCATTATGATGGATTTTGAAGTCTTTTTGATTTTGAATCATCTGACACTTGCAACTTTCCTCCGAAAAGTGAAGTGACTAAAATACCGTTCACAGGCCATAAGGAACGAACAACAAACTTATTAGTGATCATACATTTGATGTGTGTAGTCCGATAAGTGTTGTTAGTGGTGGATTTATTTATCTTCAGAAATGACTCAAGTAGATATATGGATATTTACTTGATGAGACGTAAGTCTGGATCTTTTGAAATCATTCGAAAGGTTCTCAAAAATGAAGTAGAAGTTATTGTAACAAGAAAATTATGTTTCTGCAATTTGATTGCACAAAGGAATATTTGAGTTACATGTTTAGCGAATGTCTGATGAGTTGTGATAGGGGTTTCATAAACTTGCACCTCCCGGAACACCACTGCAAGTGGAAAGTCCGTGGAGATGTAATCAAACCATTTATGACATGGTAAGGTCAAAGATGACATAAATAAATTTGCCATTATCCCTTTTAAAGTGATGCTTTAGAGACTGCAGCTTTTACACTGAAAAGAGCTACATTGGGTCTGTTGAAATGAAGCCATGGTATGGTACGCCCAACCATGTTATATCTTTTCTTAACATTTGGAATATGGGGCTTGTGTAAAAGGTTACAAACCTATTCGAAATCAGACAAGTGCTACTTTGTAGGTTATACCAAAATGTTGGGTATTCCTCCCTCACTATACCGAGGCAAATAGTTTTGCCGCGAAACGGTGTGCTTTTAAAGAGAATGGTTCTTTCAAAAAGGTGAGTGGGAGAATAGTGCAACTCGACGAGATAAACAGTATCTACGTCATCAGATCAAAGGAAAGAGACCTTGGAAGTAATTCCAGAGTTTCCTACTGCGACTGATATGGAAGTCTCTACAATAAAATGTATGAACTTCGGTCGAACTTGCAGCTGAACCACGTAGGCAAGGCTCGTGCAAACCTCTCAGGTGCGCAAACGAGATATTGTTGTTAGACAACATTATACCTACGATACACAAGGAAGCGTTGATGGGCCCTGACTCCGGAATTGGCTAAATGCCAATACAACCCGAGTTAGTTTCCATATAAGTGATTCAAGATTAAAACCTTGATACACCTTTCGGAAGACTTAGAGTCTAACGAATATTTATGGAACTTAAAACTGATACGGATAAGATGTTTTATCCATAAAGCTCGACTTGTTGAAATAACAAGTTCAAGAGTTGACTACGATGAGGTTGTTTTCATCGTAGCGATGCTTAAAGTCGGTCCGGGTTGAACTAGCAATTAATACATATTTCAATCATGAGATATGAAACATGGATGATAAAAGGATTTCCATCTGATGGAAATGAAAGCTAGGACTTGTATATGATACAGTCCAAAGTAATTTGTCGATCCAGAGGATGCTAGTAGGTATGCAAACTTCAGAGTTCCAGCAATGGACAGAAGAGAGCAAAATGGAGTTGGAATCTTCGTGTTTTGATGAAATGGTCAAAGGGGTTTTGACTTCATCAATGGGTAACGAAGATGCTTGTAATTCAAGAAAGTAAGTGGGAGCGTAATAATATTTCTAAAAACCTTATGTGCTTGGCACATTGGTAATTGGAAATAAATTTCTTGACACAAATTAGGACTTCATTTGAAAATAGTTTTTCGATGAAGTGCTTAGGCTAAATAGCCTCAATATTAGGCATGATGATCTATGGAGATAGATTTACCTAATGGGGCTAAGCAATGAATACATATTGACAAGATGCTAAAACCTTTTAGCATTTAAAACGCCAAGGAGTGATTCTTGCCAAAGTCACATGGAAAGAGTTTTTGCAAGACTCGGTGTCCCAAAACACTGATGAGTAAACTACATGATGCAGATTCCACACAATTTTGTGTTTGGATTAATCATGTATTCCATGGTATGTAAAACAACCAGATATGTCCGATACTCCCAAGGTGTTGCGAGTATGGATACCAAAGTGATCAAATTACTGATCATGGGACAACAGTGAAAGATGTCACAGAGTACTAGAGTAAGTACTGATGACATGGTTTTCTCGCAAGCAGAGATCATGAAGAGTTCGTTGTAAAATGTTACATCGATACAGTCTTCATCTTTTCTCCATGCGATTTTCGATTTAAATTAAGGGTTTTGTGTAACACACAATGTGGTGGCACAGTTAGTTGGAATTTGTTCAAACTAGTTACTGTGGCGAATTCTATAACAAGGGCTAAGTATGTTGACGCTTTAGAAGCGATAAAGAAGATGTTGAATCATATAGTTCATTCATGAACTTAGTATAGTTCCAATATGGCTTTTGACAATGGGACACTACTGCAGGTAGTTGCTCCATAACTCAGTCTGAGGAATCCAGGTTCGACCTGTGATTCACATACATACAAAGCCAAGTCCACACAAAATATGAATTTTGTGAAAACGTGAAAACGCGAGGACATGCAAAGATACACACGGAACTGAAGTCGTCAGATCCGTTGGACATCAGGCTATACCACAAGCGAAGCATATTTACACCGATGTGCCACAGGTGTGAAGTGCATTAGCATAAGCTAGATTATTGACTCTAGTGCAAGTGGGAGTCTGTAGGAGATATGCCCTAGAGGCAATAATAAATGATATTATTTATCTCCTAGTTCATAATTATGTTTATGTTCCATGCTATAACTACAATGATTCTCGAGTCTGCAATATCCACGAGGCTCGGAGGAAGACTCATATGCACGTGTGGAATAATAAACGGTAAGAAGTATTCCTAGTCTGGCCTCTAAGACTAGCTCAAGTGTTGCATGATGGTTCTGTTTCCTGATCATGGGCATGTCTATGCCAGCAATTTTGAGGGCACAATGTTAAGAGAACATTTGTGTTGAATCGACCCGGATTGATGTTATGCTAAGAGATTCATTCATCACAAGTTAATGGTTTATAACACAGAGATAGTTAATGTTTGCATAATTCCTTAGACCATGAGAGTATCGAGTTTCTTCATGCTTGCTTCATGAACTTTGGGGTTTGTTAAACGTCATCCGTAACTGGATGGCTATTACGGCGGCTTACGGGTTCATGGGAAAGTATGTTAAGTAACTTGATAGCTCGAGATTGGGATTTGCTCCTCCGACGATGGAGAGATATACTCGGGCCCTCTCGGTGTTACGGTATCCATCATCGTCTGGCCAGACACTTTGTGATTTGATCATGGGGATGCCGGAACACGATAACGAGAAAAGAGAACAATACCGGTAACGAGGTAACTAGCATAGTGGACAAGTTGTTGATCCACGGGAATGCCAACATGTCTCACCTCGGGTATTTGTAACATATCGCGAAGCAACAGGAATAGCACACGGCAACTGGAGGTTCACTCGAATATTTATTCGTGTGGGTATAGGGGTCAATATGGGTGTCCACGGCTCCGATGTTGATCATTGATCGGAAGGGGTTCCGGGTCATGTCTATACTTCACCGAACCTATAGGGTCACACGCTTAAGGGTCATCTATCTGATGAATACTAGACAGGGAGTCTCAGAGAAAATCACCGAAAAAGTTTCGGACACCAAAAAGTTTCAGACAGCGGAATCGTACCGCAAAGAGAGGTCACCGGATGAGTTTCGGTGAAACCAAAAAATTTGTTTCGAGGTATGCCATTAAGTCAAAATGGTTTCGGCACATGCCTGATAATTCTTGGAGGGTGCCAGAATCATTCTGGAAACTTTTTGGAATTTTCAGAAATAAAAACCGAAAATGTTTCGGAGCTGCCGGTACCGCCTTGGCTGTTTTTCGCAGATGAAATTCACTAATCTGAAATTGTTTCAGAACGAATCCAAAATCGTTTTAGTGGGTACTGGAATTATTCTAAGACCCACAGAAATATTTTCGGATTTAGTGGACGCGAAAAATTGTCTTCATGAATAGTGAAAACGCATTCTTGTTTGCTTTTCGCAGATGAAAATCACTAAACCGAAATTGTTTCGGAACGCGTTGAAAATTATTTTAGTGGGTACTGGAAATGTTCTGAGCCCACATAAATATTTTCAGTTCGAACGGACGCTGAAAAATGTCGTCATGAATAGTGAAAGTGCTTTTTGCTTGGCTTCTTGGAGAAGCCACCTTGAGGGCCTTTTTGGTATTTCCCCCCTTGGCTTCTTGGAGAAGCCACCCTTGGGCTTGGCCTATATATAGGGGTGGAGGGGGCTGCCTAAAGGATGATCCCTTCTCACATACAAGTGCCATGCATGATCTGGCTTCTCTCTCCCTCCCAGCGAAACAGTTTCGTAGAGCCGAAAGCCCTGCCGGATAGATGACACCGTATGTGTGCAACTCTGTAGAGAGATCGTAGTTTCGGTCTTAGTTCGTAAGTGCCTCCCGAAGGGCTGTCCGTGTGACCGTCCGAGTTTCGAAGGTCCTCCCGAAGGGCTGTCCGAGTGACCGTTCGAGTTTCGAAGGTCCTCCCGAAGGGCTATCCGCGACACCGTCCGGGGGGCTGTTCGACCGCCTCTCGGAGGGCTGTCTGAGGAGCAGATGAGGGTATACATCCTCGCGGTTGGGAGGTTGTAAATCCTAGCTGCGGGGATCTGCACCGCCGATCGTCATCGACTCTACTTCCCGCTGCGCTACGAGTCGGTAACGAAAAAGATCAAACCATGTATGCACTCTCCATAGTGGTCCTGGGCTGGTGCGTAGGTCGGAAATTTTTTGTTTTCTGTCGGGTTACCCTACACTCCGGTTGAAAAAGAGAAGGAAAACTTGATAAGATGAAAAGAAATTGAAGAGATGACACCACACTCCGGTTAAATGGATAAGCAAGGAAAGAAGATGATCTTGACAAAACGAGAAGATGGGTCGAAGAAATTGAGGATATAACCATTAGAGTCACCCGCCCAGGAGGGGCCGGGTTACGTCATAATGGTCATCACGCGAAGCCCAGTACCAGACTTGAAGACAGCGGGTCAATAATGGGTTAAGACCCGGAGATGGCTTAAAGCCCGGAGTGATAACCGCCGTTATGGTGAAACTTGTAGTGTAAGGCAAGAATAGTTAAGAGTCCGAGCCGGACGCTGTTATGAGCCGGCCGGGACTCTGAGAGCCGCTGGGCGTCAACCTCTCTATATAAAGGGACAACCCGGCGGCGGTTTAAGGACAAGTAAGACAAAATCGATAGCCAGGCAGGACCTTCTAGCTCCTGGCTGTCGAAACCCTAATCAATACCACCTCAACTGGACGTAGGCTTTTACCTTCGCCGTAAGGGGCCGAACCAGTATAACCCTCGTGTTCCTTGTCCCGTTTAACCCCTCTAAGCTTCCTAGCTGCGATGGCTCCACGACTAAGTCCTTGCACGAGGACATCTGCCATGACAATTCCACGACAGTTGGCGCCCACCGTGGGGCTGACGCACGGTGGATTTGAGTTCTTGAAGGGCAGCTTCGAAGGGCTCAAGGGATACGCTGTGGGCCGGATGACCAAGAGTCGTCGCGGCAAGCTCTACATCGACGACGCAACCTGGGGCCCCGACGCCGGCTCAATCGAGTACGGGTACCGGGTCCCCTTCGGCGGAGTCCATGTCTTCATTGGCAAGATTGGCGAGCCGGGCCCTGAGCCGGATCTCTGCGCCGATCTCATCGAGACGGCTCAGCGCGCACGACCCGCCCGGGCTCTACCTGCCTTGAAGCATGCTTTCTTGGGATGTGTCCATGGAGGACTCTCTGAAGGATCTGCATCTGCTGATGAGACGGCCACCGGCTCTGACGGTGAGTCGTCTACGGATGAGTCAAACTCGTTGTATCAACTTCAAGATGGCAGGCTCAGGGGTTGTTCCGATGGCGACAGCATTCCGGACCCCTTTGAGCCGCCGAGCCGGGTTGGAATCTTCATGGCCGGCGCGCAACCTGTTCAAAACCCCGCCGCCGGGTCAGGAAGCCCTGTGCCCACGCCGGCTCAGGTGCTGATGGATCTCAGACATGGAAAAAATCCAGGTTTTTGTACGACATGCTCTTTCCTTCCTTCATTCGGTGACGCACAGAGGTGGCAGAGTCTTGTTCCTGGAGTCGCTCACAACTTTTGGGAGCACCGAGATCCTGAATAAGATGCTGCACGAATTGGCTGAGGTGTTGGGAGCCCCCAATAGAGAAGGACGATGCGGAAAGGTACACAGACAAGATGACGGTCCTGTTGACCGCTACGGTTGCCCCAGCGGATCAAGTTCAGCATGACGCGGAGGTGGCACAGTTAAATTTGGATCTAGCAAAAGCCAAGGAGGATCTGGCAGCGGAAGGGATCAGGATGGCTGCAGAGAGGGCGGCTCTCGACGCCCAGACTCAGCTGATCCAGGCACAGTCTTTCCGGCTCACGATGGATCAAAACGCGTCCAACGAGGTCATGAGAAGGAGGCATCAAAAGGCCCAATCTCGACTCCCTCCGGTTTACGATCCTCGAAACCTCTTCAACACGCCTGGGGCAGGGCCTAGTAACCCGCCAGAGATCATAGTGCCCGGGGCTGGAACGCCAATTCAGCCCCAAGTGATGGGACCTCCCCGGGTGAACCCTGCCCCGCCTCAGTACGTGCCAATACCACCGGGTCATTATGCCAACCCGTTGGAAAACATGGTCGCCGCGGCGGCGCGGCTGGCGGCTCTCCCAATTGATGGTGACTCTCCAACGGCGGTTGAAACCCGCCGGGTCAGAGAACTCCTTCAGACGGCTCTGGCGCAGCAAGAGGCATATTCTTATAGCCGGGACAGGATTCATTCAACCCCTCGTCCAGGCCGGAGCCCGAGTTATAGCAGACACATGGTCTCAGCGACCGGCTCAAGTAATGTCCGACGCCATGACTTGCCTCCTGGCCACGGCCCCCAGCTCATAACGGAGCCTTTCACGCGGTAGACCAAGACAGAGCATGGCAAGAGGCGGAGCAGGTGCCTCAGTTGACGGCTTACCAGCCACCCCCGGCTTATCCGACGGCTTCCATCGACGTGGGTATACCTACGAGGACTGGAGGTGTTCCTTGTCTGGTGCCGGCTCTCCATAACGAACGTCTGCCCAAGGATTTCAAAGGGCCAAGGAAAGTGCCTAATTACACAGCTGATTTGCAACCCGGAGCATGGACCGAGAGTTACGAGATGGCTATGGAGTTGCTGGAGGTCAGTGAAGCGGCAATGGCCAAGTACTTCACCATGATGTTAGATGGGACTGCCCGCACTTGGTTGAAAGGGCTGCCACCGAATTCTATCGGGTCTTGGGCTGAGCTAAAAGCCCGGTTCATCCAAAACTTCAAAGATACCGGTAGGCAGTCTATGTCCATTGTGGATTTGACTAACTGTAAGCAGCAGGAGGGTGAGTCTACAACCCATTGGGTTCGCCGGGTCAAAGAGATAATACATTCATCTGATAAGATGGATGCCGGCTCTGCAGTCTTAATGTTGGAGCAGAATTGTCGTTTCATGCCCCTGAAGATGAAACTCGGGCGGCTCAAGCGCGATTGCAATGATATGGGTACGCTGATGGCGGCTCTCGTCAAGTACGCCGACTCTGATAGTACCAAGGACCCCGCGTCGGATGATGAAAGGACAGGGAAGGGAAAGAAGAACGGCAATGGCAAGGGTCCTCAGCATAACCCGGCGAACCAAGGAGGTAGACAGCATAAGGCTGATGGCAGCATAGAGTTTGTGGCCAACGCCAGCTCACAGGGTAACAACCAGCGACGTAAGGGGAGGCCACCTCCCCAAGCCGACGGGTCAGGCCCGACGCTTGAGCAGTTGTTGAATGAGCCTTGTCCAAGGCATGGCTCTAGGGAGAAGCCAGCTACTCATCTATGGAAAGATTGCGCAATCATGAAGGCCTTTAAGAATTCCAATGCCTTTAATGACAACAATGGCTCGGGCGGCGGCTCAGGCGCCGGCGGCTTTCATGGCCCGGGCGCCGGCTCAAATTCCAATCCTCAGAATGTTCAAGGGGGCTTTAATCAGCAGTCCGGCCAGGGTCATCAACAGTAGCAGGGGGGATACCAGACCAATCCAAAGCAGCTCAATGGTGGACAGTATCATGTGTTTACCACCAGTTTGTGCAAGCGAGATCAGAAGCTTCATAAGAGGGCTGTGAATGCTGTTGAGCCGGCGGTTCCACGCTATTTAAGATGGTCTGAGCAGCCTATTGTGTGGAGTAGGGAAGATCACCCTCCCCGGGTTGATAATCCGGGTCACCTGGCCCTGGTGGTGGCTCCTCAGGTGGGGGGATATAAGTTCACTAAAGTGCTCATGGACGGAGGCAGCAGCATCAACATCCTCTATTATGAGACCTTCCGTCGTATGGGGTTGATTGATAAGAACCTCAGCCAGTCCAATACTGTTTTCCATGGTGTGGTGCCGGGTAAGTCGGCATATCCAGTTGGTAAGATCAAGCTGGAAGTGGCTTTTGGAGATGAGTACAACTACAGGGCGGAAAAATTGACCTTTGAGGTGGTTAAGATAAGAAGTCCGTATCATGCTATATTTGGGCGGCCGGCTTACGCCAAGTTCATGGCACGGCCGTGTTACGTGTATTTACAGCTCAAGATGTCGGGTCACAATGGGACCATTACGGTTCATGGCAGCTGAAAGATAGCCTTGGAGTGTGAGGAAGGTGACGTGGCTTATGCAGAATCTGTTTGTGTAACAGAGGAGCTGAAGTTTTACAAGGACAATGTTGACCCGGCAGATATGACATCTTTGAAAAAGCCGACCACGGAGCATGAGCCGGCAATGAAATTTAAGTCAGCTGATGAGACTAAACTTGTTGACTTCATTCCAGGTGACTCATCTCAGTAGTTTAGCATCAGTGCCAATCTGGATCCAAAATAGGAAAGCGCGTTCATCGAGTTCATCCGTGAGAACAGGGACATTTTTGCATGGAAACCTTCTGACATGCCAGGTGTACCTAGAGAACTCGCTGAGCACACTCTCAATATTGATCCGGAATTTAAGCCGGCCAGGCAATTCCTTCGGCGGTTTAATGAGGAGAGGCGGAAAGCCATTGGTGAGGAGGTGGCCCGGCTCTTAGCGGCCGGGTTTATTGTTGAAGTCTTTCATCCAGAATGGTTAGCTAACCCGGTACTCGTGCTCAAGAAGAATGGCACCTGGCGGATGTGTGTGGACTACACTGACTTAAACAAGGCTTGTCCGGCTGATCCTTTTGCTCTCCCCCGTATTGATCAAATCATTGATGCTACGGCGGGTTGTGAGCGCTTATGTTTTTTGGATGCTTATTCTGGATACCATCAGATTAAAATGGCAGTTAAGGACCAGGAGAAGACGGCGTTCATCACTACCTTTGGAGCCTTCTGTTATGTGTCTATGCCTTTTGGACTCAAGAGTGCACAGGCGACTTATCAGCGTTGTGTGCAGAATTGTCTTCATAACCTTGGGTTTCCTGCCTATGTGGATGATATTGTGGTTAAGTCCAGGGAGAAGGAGACCCTGGTAGACGATCTTAGAGAAACCTTTGATAATCTCCGGGTTTACAAGATGATGCTTAACCCGGCCAAGTGCGTTTTTGGTGTTCCCGCAGGCAAGCTCTTGGGTTTCCTGGTTTCTAACAGAGGCATTGAAGCTAACCCGGAGAAGATCAAGGCAATCACCTCTCTGGCTAAGCCGGCGTGCATCAACGACGTCCAGCGTCTGGCAGGCCGCATCGCTGCTTTCAGCCGGTTTATAAGCCGTTTGGGTGAAAAGGCCATGCCACTGTACCAGTTGATGAAGAAAACAGATGACTTTGTCTGGAATGATGCTGCTAATGCTGCTTTTGAGGATTTGAAGAGACAGCTGGCTGAGCCCCCAGTTCTTGCTGCTCCGGTTGACAAATAGCCCTTATTACTGTATGTAGCTGCTAACACACGAGCCGTCAGTGTGGCTGTGGTGGTGGAGCGCAAGGAAGAGGGTAAGGAGTATCCGGTTCAGCGGCCGGTTTACTACGTCAGTGAAGTGCTCATCGAGTCCAAACAGCGGTATCCACATTGGCAGAAGCTTGTCTATGGTGTGTTCATGGCAAGCCGGAAGCTTAAGCATTATTTCCAGGGTCACCCCATCATTGTGGTTAGTTCTGCTCCCCTAGGAGATATCATCCAAAACAGAGAAGCCACAGGAAGAGTGGCTAAGTGGGCTATAGAGCTTGGGCCTCATGGACTGAAATACGTGCCACACACTGCTGTCAAATCTCAAGCATTGGTGGATTTCATCAACGATTGGACAGAGCTGCAGGTGCCTGAAGAGAAATCGGATAATACATATTGGACTATTCACTTCGACGGGTCTAGGCAATTGGAGGGCTCGAGAGCTAGAGTTGTATTAACTTCCCCTCGAGGTGACAAGTTTCGTTATGTGCTACGGTTGATGTTTCCCTGTACTAACAACGCGGCTGAGTACGAGGCCTTGCTCCATGGTCTTCGGATGGCTAAGGAGGTGAGCTTGAGCCGGGTAAGGTGCTTTGGCGACTCAGATTTAGTGGCTCAACAAGTGTCAGGCAAGTGGGATTCCAAGGACCCTCTCATGGCGGCTTATCGCCGTGAAGTTGATGCCATTGCTGGACAGTTTCAGGGTTACCAAGTAGAGCACATTGATCGCAGGAAGAACGAGGCGGCTGATGCATTAAGCCGGCTGGGCTCTCAGTGAAAGCCGGTGCCGCCTAATACTTTCTTGGACATCTTGCATAACCCTTCTGTTAAGTTGCCTACAGAGGAAGACTTGGCTGTCCCTGACCCGGAGGCACAGTTGGTGGCGGCTCTCCACATTACCCCAGACTGGACAGTACCATATTTGGCTTACATGACCCGGGGAGAATTGCCTGAGGATGAAACTTTGGCCAGACAAATAACCCGGCGGTCTAAGTCAATGATAATTATCAATGGTGAGTTACATCGTCGCAGTGTCACTGGAACTTTCCAGCGTTGTGTTTCCCCTGAGAAAGGTCAAGAAATCTTACATGAGATTCATGAAGGGGATTGTGGCCATCATGCCGGCTCAAAATCCCTTTGGCCAAGGCTTTTCGTCATGGTTTTTATTGGCTGACGGCTCATGCTGATGCGGAGGACTTGGTCAGTAGATGTGACGGTTGTCAGAGGTTCTCGCGACGGGCTCATGTGCCGGCTTAGGAGCTGAGGATGATTCCAATTACTTGGCCATTTGTGGTCTGGGGGCTTGATATGGTTGGGCCTTTTAAAAGGTCCAAGGATAAGAAGACCCACCTTTTGGTGGCAGTTGACAAGTTCACAAAGTGGGTGGAGGCGGAGCCAGTTAGCAAGTGTGACGCGGCCACGGCAGTCCAGTTCATGAAAAGGGTGATATTTCGCTTTGGTTTTCCACACAGCATTATAACTGACAATGGTACCAATCTGTCTAAGGGCGCCATGGAGGAGTTTTGTCAACGAGAGCATATTCGACTTGATGTTTCATCAGTGGCTCACCCTCAATCCAATGGTCAAGCTGAGAGAGCTAATCAGGAGATTTTGAAGGGCATTAAGCCCCGGCTTTTGGTCCCTTTGCAACGGACGCCGGGTTGTTGGGTGGAGGAGTTACCCTCTGTGTTATGGAGCATTAATACTACTCCTAACAGATCTACGGGTTACACGCCTTTCTTCATGGTTTATGGCGCGGAAGCAGTCCTCCCTAGCGACATCCGTCATGACTCGCCTCGAGTGGCGGCTTATGTTGAGGCGGATAATGAGCAGGCGCGCCAAGATGCTCTTGACTTGTTGGACGAGCAGCGTGATGTGGCAGCAGCTCGCTCGGCGATTTACCAACAAGACCTGCGCCGTTATCACAGCCGCCGGGTTAAGTCCCGGGTCTTCCAGGAAGGTGATCTGGTGCTCCGGCTCATCCAAGATCAAACAGATGCACACAAGTTATCCCCGCCTTGGGAAGGGCCCTTTGTGGTCAGCAAGAACTTGCACAACGGGTCATACTACCTTATCGATGTTCGGGAGCACAAAGATTCACGCAAGTCGGAGGAAGAGACCCGTCGGCCGTGGAACATAGCTCACCTTCGGCCTTATTACACTTGAGCCACCGGCTCTCCTAATGTACATACTTCTATAGCCATGTATATATTATGATAAATAATAAAGCAGGACCTCTGTCCTTTTCTCCTCCAAAGGTAAACGTGTTATTTCCATTACAGCATCACATGGTCACTTGGAGGTGGATCCGGCTTATGATCGTATTCGAATCTAGCCGTAACCAATATGATCACCTGGGGGCTTCCTGTTCAAACATAGGTCGTATTCGAACCTAAGAGAACACAGCTGTCGATACCCACTTGATTGGCAAATTGCCGAGCTCATTGGGGAGTTTTCTTTGATCATATTTGAATCATGGCTCAACCCCCTTTGGGAACCGACGTGGATCGTATTCGAATCAGCGTCGTTAAACAACTCTCAAGGTCATTTGGGGGCTTCCTGTTCAAACATGGGTCGTATTCGAACCAAAGAGAACATAGCTGTCGATACCCTCTTGATCGGCAACGCCAAATCCACTGGGGGCTATATGATCGTATTCGAATCTTAGCTTAACCCCTTTGGGACGGTTCTTTGGTCGTATTCGAACCGGAAGCCCCTAAGTTTTCATCTTCTGATTTGCAACAAGTTCTTCTGGTCATATCAACAGTGTGCAAGGGCTGTTCTTACTTCGCCGACTTAACTTTGATTTACAACGTTGATAGCACATAGTAGGTGTTGTTGATGCTGGTGAACCGGAGTTGAGATCTCAACCTCATTATCCGGGTTACATAAACGGGAAGTATACTTGAAGGCTTGTAAGTATGCTATTATGGTTACATCGAGGATATAATTGAGGGCCAGTCTTTGGTGACTTTGGTTCATATTCCGGGTTATATATAAAGTCTATGACTCTCAGTGTGGTAAGCCGGCCAAAGAATTGTGATTTGTTTTCTATGCAGGACAATTAAAGACAGTTCTTCAAACTTAAGGAAAATAAATGATCAATTATAACCCGGAGGAATATGAAGAAGCAGCTTAAATAGAGTTAAGCATTCAACACGTGCACGATAGCACGACAAAAGTAAGTGTTTGTCCTACTCTATTACAAGACTCCCCGAGTCCAAAAGGTTGGGCATTGTTTTAAGGTGTAACCATGAGCCGCTAAAAGTCAAGGTGCTTGTTGAGTCGAAACCTCCGGCTCATCCCTCTCCGCTCCTCCGGCTGATTCCATGACCTGGAAGGTTGATGATTTCCAGTCAATGCCGCTCAAAGCTTCAAATTGAGCCTCGTCATCATTTAACCCGGCTGGGTCAACTTCTGGGGCGAAGGTATGCTTACGAGTCGGAGGGATCAAGCTGATTGCTTCATAGCGTGGAGTGGGGATCCTCTGATTTTCCGCGTCATAGCCCGGCTGATACTTGGTAAGGTCGGTGTCATTCCCAATCAGGGTGGCCACCGGGCGCACGCTCTTCACACAGGCAGCGAAGTCTTTCTGGTCAAAGGGGGTGCTGTCTTCCTTCAGGCTGGGGTATCCAAGAGCGATGTCGGCCGGGTCTAGCTTTGGGAGAAAAGCCTTGGCCCGGCTCAAAGCAGCTATAGCTCCGGCTCTTGCAGAGGCCCGTCTTAGCTCTTGGAAGCGCTGAGGAAGAACAGCAAGCCACCTGAGTACGTCCGCCAGGTGAGTCGGAACCTCGTTGGACAGAGCCACAACGGCTAACGCACGCTGTGACCCGGTGTAGAGTTGCTCCACCAAGGTGTACACGGCCTTCAACTTGGTCAGAACATTTTGATTAAGGTTGGAGCTTCTGGGACCTGCATAACAAAGTTAGGTGAGCTGATGGCAATTGTGGGACTTCTAAGACATGAAGAATGTAAGCTTGTTAAAGGCTTGCAGAATGACTTACCGAAGATTGCGGCGACCATCTGTGACACATGGCGCTTTAAGCCGGAGAGTTCGGCGGTTCTCTCCGTCAGAGCAGTCTCCGCTTGTTCGGCCCGGCTGAGCAAAGCAGTTTTCTCCTCGGCCCAAGTCTTTCTCTCTGTTTCAAATTTCTTCTTCAGCTTTTCTTGTGCAGCAACATTGAACTCAAATTTGGCGTTGGCCTTCCGGGTCTCAGTTTCCTGAGTCTTCAGGCGGTTCTTCAGCTCAGAGATTTCAGCTTCAAATTTCTTGCAGGCAGCCTGTACAAAATCCGGGTTACAGTGTGAGTGGTTATTATGCAACATTAAAGTCCCAAGCGCTTTGCAAGCAAAGACACTTGGCACTTGGGGGCTAATGTAGGCTGAAAGATTCTATTTACAATTGCCGGTTAATGAAGGTAAGCCGGAAGTTAAGTCTACAACATATTCTATCATAAGTAATAGACTTGGGGGCTAGCATGGTAAGACTAACTATGGAGTGAGCAAGAGAGTTGTACCTCAGATTTTTGCTGTATCTGCTTCACCATATCAATCTCCAGGTCCCGGCTGTTGTGCACTTGACCAATGTAACCAGAAACAATGTCTCCAATGCTCAAGTTAGCATAATCAGTGATCTCCAGTCTAGCCCTGCGGCGCTCCAGCAGTTCTTCTTTGCCAGAGCATCTGGCTAGCACAGTGGGTCTTCCCGGCTCAACATATTCAGTCCGGATAATCACCACATCCGGGTCATCGGCCGGTTGAGCTGAGCTGGGAATCTCCGGGTTGTCAGAACCCGCCATGGTTTGTTCTTCAGTTGAGGCGGCGGTTTCCGGAGCTGGTGCAGATGGCGGCTCAGAGGCAGAGGCATTGGGTTCAGTTAAGTCCGGCTCTTCGACCGGCTTATTTTTCTTGGCCCTCTTGCTGAGCTTGGCTTGGGCACTGAAAGTCAAAAGGTTAGTACAAAAAACATAAGTAAGATAAGCACAAAATGAGGTGGTTATCATTACCCGGGTGCGGTCTTGAAAGCCGGCAAATTGGATTGCATGGAGTCACCGGACGAAGGTGAAGTTTCCTGATAGTTTGAATCAGACGAATTGAGTGGTTGACGAGTGACGCCCGCTAAAGGATGAAAAGGGTATAAGTTGGTGATAACCTCAGTCCGGCGCTTTCTGGATGCTTCAGGTAAGCCGGAGGAGAGGTCTGCATCCTTGCTGGCCCGGGTTTGCCTCCGGCTCTCATGAATCTGTTGCTTCAAAAGAAATTGAGGATCTTGATAAGCTAAAGGATGCGAAAATCTTACTTTCCGGGTTACTCTTCGGACTTTCAGCCTTGGCAAGGGGTCCGAGTCGGAGGAAAGTATAGTTACCTCTTCAGTCACCGGGTTACTCGCTCCGGTATCATCCTGCGGATAAACAAGTCAATAAGGTGGTTAAAAAACAGACGAAAAACAAAAGAAGAGCCTAGCGAATCAAGGGCTACCTCTGACTCGGAGCTATCATCCAACTGAAGCAGCTCTGAGGCGCTAGGCCTACTTCCCTTCTTGCGGGGAGCGGCTCTCTTGGCGGCTTTCTTAGCCTTTCTGGCCTTTTTAGCAGCCTCATGGTCATACTTGACCTTCCAGAACTTGTCATTAGCCTGGAAAATGCAACAAAGGTTTCCTTGAGGTTAAAACGAAAACTGTTAGAATGGAAAGTAAAGTGCTCAGATTGGTAGCTTACCGCCGGAGCCGGGTTAGCTTGGCAGAAGGGGCTTAAGCCAGTCCTCCCGCAGTCTGCTAAGCTCTCGTTCAAGAGGGACTTGGTTATGTCGTCCACGACGTCCTCAGGTTGATCGTTGGGGCTGTGCCGCAGAGGGTCATCCTTCCGGCCCGTGTAATCACACATTAAGCCGGGGCGGCAGCTCAAGGGAATCACCCGCCAAGAAATCCAGACCCGGACCAGATCGACGCCGTTAAGGCCATTTCCCAAAAGAGCTTTAGTCTTGTTGATGGTGGGGATCAGTGGTTGACGTTCAGATTGAGATAGTTTATCTGGCAGGGGGTGATTTGGCTCCAGACGCAGAGCACGAAAGCCGGGCAGAGGGCTCTCATCAGCCGGAGAAGTATCCTGGCAGTAGAACCATGTCTGGTTCCAGTCCTTTGGGTGGCTTGGCGGCTCAGCGTAAGGAAAGAGGCAATCTCTCCGTCGTTGAATGGAGATTCCGCCAAGTTCCAAGCTAGGCCCGTTGGCGCACTCATTCTGGCGGTTCAGATAAAATAGCTCCCTAAAGAGCAGTAGGCTGGGCTCTTCTCCAAGATATACTTCGCAGAATACTTGAAAGTTGCAAATATTTGACACGGAATTGGGTCCTATGTCTTGCGGCCGAAGATCGAAGAAGTTCAGAACATCTCTAAAGAATTTTGAGCCGGGAGGTGCGAAGCCCCGGCTCATGTGATCAGCAAATATCACAACCTCTCCATCTCTTGGTTGAGGTCTTTCTTCCGACGGGTCAGGGGCACGATAGGACATGACCTCCTTTTTTGGCAGGTAACCCGTCTTCACGAAATCAGCTAAAGTATCGCCAGTAACATTGGATCTCATCCAGTTGCACATGATGGGTGCCTTGGGAGCCTTGGGCGGCATTTTGAAAGACGAAGGCCTATGACAAAAGGAAATGTCCGGTTCAACTATAAGCCGGAGCAAGTTTACAGTTCAGTATGCAAGATGGCGGCTTATGTTGGGGCCTAATGACATATGGCTAATTGTGTCGGGTTATCTAAGCCTCTGTGGGCATCGTGAGTTATTCAAGTCGTTTAAAACTCTATCATAAATGAGCCGGAAATTTCACAGCGCATGGCCTCTTTTAAGCCGGAGATATGAGCCGCCATAGCTAACAGATGCAATTTTTGACTAAGTGTGGCACAAACAAGTTTCACAGATCGCAGTAATTATTTGGGATCAAACGATCGACTAGAAAGAAAAAATTTCTAGACCTAGAAGCTGATACAGAGAAGTTCATGAGCTCTAGGGAGATCTCTTTGCAAGTCAAGGGGACATGCTACTATTAAAAATGGGTGCGAAACCACAGCCGCACGGGCTCTATATGGTTTCTGGGTCCATGGGGGCCGTGTGGGAAGAACCGTGAAGAAATGGCGACGAACTGCGAAGAACAGGGAAGAACGGCAAGAACCCTGATGCGGATCTATTCTATGGAGTGGCAAGGACTTACGGGTGCTGATGAGTCGCGGAGGTCGCCGTCGTTTCTCTGGACCAGTTCAGGGTGATGCAGCGGCCGAGGTTGACAAAGACCAGGGGCGCGGCGGCGGCGGTGGAGCTCGAGCTCTCGGGTGTCAGAGGAGGAAGACGACGGAGGAGATAAGTGAATGAAGGCTTATGGGCCGGGCCTATTTATCAGGTGCGGCTAATAAGTGGGCGCGAGAAACGAGGAGGCCAAGGCGTGATTATCTCGCCACAAAAGCGCCTCGATTTTCGGGATGGCCATTAAAGATAAGATCCGTTGGGATATGACAGAATAAAAAATGAACTTAATGGAAGATGACGTCATGGCGGGTTATCAGGAATCCAGAAGACGACGTCACGGCGGGTTATCACCTTCGCACAAATATAAGCCGGAAGATTTTCTCTCAAAGGGATTGAAGATTGACATTTACCGGTTCAAATCAATCTGGGGCCTAATGTTGAGGATATAACCATTAGAGTCACCCTCCCAGGAGGGGCCGGGTTACGTCATAATGGTCATCACGCGAAGCCCAGTACCAGACTTGAAGACGACGGGTCAATAATGGGCTTAAGACCCGGAGATGGCTTAAAGCCCGTAGTGATAACCGCCGTTATGGTGAAACTTGTAGTGTAAGGCAAGAATAGTTAAGAGTCTGAGCCGGACGCTGTTATGAGCCGGCCGGGACTCTGAGAGCCGCTGGGCGTCAACCTCTCTATATAAAGGGACGACCCGGCGGCGGTTTAAGGACAAGTAAGACAAAATCGATAGCCAGGCAGGACCTTCTAGCTCCTGGTTGTCGAAACCCTAATCAATACCACCTCAACTGGACGTAGGCTTTTACCTTCGCCGTAAGGGGCCGAACCAGTATAACCCTCGTGTTCCTTGTCCCGTTTAACCCCTTTAAGCTTCCTAGCTGCGATGGCTCCACGACTAAGTCCTTGCACGAGGACATCTGCCGTGACAATTCCACGACAACACCGGTATAACGAGATAGCCAAGGAACAAGAATGACATAATTTTGACAGCACTCCGGTTGAAAAAGAGAAGGAAAACTTGATAAGATGAAAAGAAATTGAAGAGATGACACCACACTCCGGTTAAATGGATAAGCAAGGAAAGAAGATGATCTTGACAAAACGAGAAGATGGGTCGAAGAGAGCGATATCACAATGCCTCCGGTAGAAATGAAAGAATGCAATGAAAAGAACGGAGAAGAACGAAGAAATGCAAAACTCCACTTCAAACGAATACGGAGAATTAATTGCACTTCGAAAAGCAAGAAGGAAAGATACTAGAACTCCTTTCAACAAGAATCTTGATGAACACTTGAAGAATGAATTAAATCCTTACGAACCACCATGATGAACTCCGGTAACAAAAGAATGACGAGATAAAATTGAAGGATGAATAGAATAAGATTTGAGCCTTGCGATGATTCCGATGGAGGTTCCGACGAGATGGCCGAGGAAGCTTGGAACTTCGGAAAAGAAAAGATGAAAACACTTTGAACCGAGAATGTGATAAGATGAACAATCTCCGAAAAGAAGAGATAAAACCACTTGAAGAAAGAAAATAAGGATTATGTTATGCTTATCCTCCACCAATTAAATTGATGAGAAACAATGGATTTGTATACTACTTATTCTCGTTGGAAAGATTAAGGGGGGATATAGCGCAAAATTTGAGAAAGGTCTTGATGGAACCACCGGTAGGATCTGGAAACAACGAATGAATTGATATGATAATGAAGGAATATAAATCTTGAACGAACCACCGTAAGAATTGAAAATGAACGAAGAAAAGATAAAGAACCATCGGGAAGAATTAGAAAATGAACGAAGATACTTGAGAGAATTTAGATACAAGTGAACGCAGAGATCCCAAGCTGACTAGATAATACTTGAATGATGCACTGGAAGAATTCGAGAACGAGAGCTGAAAGCTGAGAATGAATAATTCTGAGATGATGAGTTCCAGAGAATCAAACTGAAAAGACTCCTGAATTGCTCCGAATGGGTGAAAAGAATTCTCACACTCAAAACAATTATGAGAGGACGGCAACAAGTTAGAACCACGCATCTTTGAGAGAACGGATTAGATTGAAGAGGAACTCTACTCCGGTCTTCAAATGTTGAGAATGATGACGAGAAACACCACCATGAATTGTTGAGATACTCCGGGATGAAAATAAGAAAGGTTGAACCAACAATGAAAAGAATTTGGAAGATCTTGGAAAAAGACATCTGACTGATGATAACTCATTCTTACGTCAAACTTTGAAATGAATTTGGGAATAGCTTCGGGAAAATTAGAAGAGTCAGGTAAGATCCTGGGAAAAGACCTGTGGGTTAGGGCCCACTCAAAAGATACACCGTTGAACGATTTAAAAGAGAGATTGCGTCGGTTCAATTAAATGGCTTGAATAAGGCAAGACCTCGAAATAGCTAGAAAGGATTAAGAATAGAAACATGAACCCTCTGGGATACCTTCAGCACTCCAGATAAACATGAATAGCAAGAGGTGGAAGATTAAGAGGTGCACCGGCATGAGAAAACATTTGAAACGAGGAAAGGATATGATCGACAAAGCTTGAATTGAATCCACCGGAGAAGAAAAATAACGAAGAATAATAAACTTGAAGCTCCGTTAGTATCTTCATGGGAAATCACCGGATAAGAACATTGACGGAAAAGAATGGAGAGACTTCCCATCAATAAAAAGGATACTTGGTTAAGAAATCTTAGTCCTTGCAGAAAAAGGGTGGGAGGGCGGGAAAACAAAGACAATTTGGGACGGATGAAACAAACAACGTTGGGAAAAAACTGAGAGGTGATCTTGTGAATGTTGAAATGATCGGATCCACTTGAAGAGAAGCACACCGGTTGAAAAAAATTAATATGACAACCTCGATGATCGAAAGGATTAGCAACCACATAGAAATATGAGAACACCACTTAGGAAAGGTAGGGAATCAACACCTGACAATGAAGCAACTCGAATACCACAACTTAAAACAAAATAAAGGATTGGCTCGCAGAATAAGCCGGAACAAACATATGATAGAGATTTCGTCCGAAGTTTTCGTGGTGGGGCTCACACGGGCTCGGTCATACAGCACCATCATGTACAAGGCAGTGCACATGACATACGAAGCGTCCCCGAGTCGGCATAGCCAAGGACTCTTTAAGACACTATGAGACCACTGTAAAACCAACCGTGGAAAGGCGGACCACTAGACGTCGAACCCCAATCTCATATCATGCATCTGTCGGAAAGACATCCTAAGAGCTACTTGAATTCCCAATTATAAACTCCCGAAACTTTCTGGTTATGCAATCAGGTGCTGGGGATACAGGGACACAATATATATCACCCAAACTAGCAATCCCTAGATCCAGCTGTATCCATCCGTCAACACATAACCAAGAAACCTTCGGAAATCGTGTACCTCAACCTTCGAAAAGCATCCGTTATATGAGTTATGGAAATACTCCCGAACTCCCGCCCCAGTACTGGGTGGCGTCGAGGTGATCTCACCAACAACTGCATAAAAGAGATTTTTGATGTCGGCGAAACTCAGGCATTCCAGAACTGCAACGATAAAATTGTGACGACAACACCTCGGAGCTCAACTCCCCGGGACACTGCCACAACCCCCAAATGTCAGGAGGCACCAAGAACAATGTTCTCGTCACAAATCCATCGAAACGATTCCAAGATACCCGCGTGATCCTAAAAAAAAAATTAGTGAAATTTTAGGAGAGAAGAGTCAAAACTTCTACGTCAGGAGGCCTCACCAGAGCGACGAAGGGACTGAGGAGTAAAAAGAATCCTACTCTCCGATATATATAATCCTAAGACACAAAACATTTTTGTTCTAGACTCAACAACGCCAGCGATTCGATCAAGCAGGGGCTCCTAAGTCGGGGATGGCTCTGATACCAACTTGTAACGCCCATGATGCGGCTATATCTCCCACGTGTCGAGGCACGACTTAGAGGCATAACCGCATTGTGGTTTTGTCGCAAGAAGGGTCATCTTCACACAATCCCATGTAGTGAACAAGAATGGGATAACGAGAGTTGGCTTACAATCGCCACTTCACACAATACATAAATATAGTTCATACATCATCCAAAATCCACACATAGACCGACTACGGTCAAATCCAAATGAAAATAAGATAACCCCAAATGCTAGATCCCCGATCGTCCCAACTGGGCTCCACTACTGATCATCAGGAAAAGAAACATAGTATCGACCACGTTCCTCGTCGAACTCTCACTTGAGCTCGGTTGCGTCATCTGCACTGGCATCGTCGGCACCTGCAACTGTTTTGGTAGAATCTGTGAGTCACGAGGACTCAGCAATCTCACACCCGCGAGATCAAGACTATTTAAGCTTATAGGACCGGATGGTGTAATGAGGTGGAACTGCAGCAGGCACTAAGCATATATGGTGGCTAACATACGCAAATGAGAGCGAGAAGAGAAGCAACGCAACGGTCGCGAAGCTAGAAATGATCAAGAAGTGATCCTGAAACTACTTACGTTCATGCATAACTCAAACCGTGTTCACTTCCCGGACTCCGTCGAGAAGAGACCAGCACGGCTACACACACGGTTGATGTATTTTAATTAAGTCAAGTGACAAGTTCTCTACAACCGGACATTAACAAATTCCCATCTGCCTCATAACCGCGAGCACGGCTTTCGAAAGATAATACCCTGCAGGGGTGTCCCAACTTAGCCCATTATAAGCTCTCACGGTCAACAAAGGATAAACCTTCTCCCAGGAAGACCCGATCAGTCTCGGAATCCCGGTTTACAGGACATTTCGACAATGGTAAAACAAGACCAGCAAAGCCGCCCGATGTGCCGACAAATCCCGATAGGAGCTGCACATAACTCGTTCTCAGGGCACACCGGATGAACACTACGTACAACTAGAACCAGCCCTCGAGTTTCCCCAAGGTGGCGCTGCAGGTGGCTCTAGTTTGGACCAGCACTCAGAGGAACACTGGCCCGGGGGTTTAAATAAAGATGACCCTGGGGCTCGCGAAAACCCAAGGGAAAAAGGCTTAGGTGGCAAATGGTAAAACCAAGGTTGGGCCTTACTGGAGGAGTTTTATTCAAGGCTAACTGTCAAGGGGGTCCCATAAATCACCCAACCGCGTAAGGAACGCAAACTCAAGGAACATAATACCGGTATGACGGAAACTAGGGCGGCAAGAGTGGAACAAAACACCAGGCATAAGGCCGAGCCTTCCACCCTTTACCAAATATATAGATGCATTAATTAAATAAGAGATATTATGATATTCCAAAAAATATCCATTTTCCAACATGGAACCAACTTCAACTTCACTTGCAACTAGCAACGCTATAAGAAGGGCTGAGCAAAAGCGGTAACTTAGCCAAACAACGGTTTGCTAGGTAAAGATGGTTAGAGGCTTGACATGGCAATATAGGAGGCATGATATAGCAAGTGGTAGGTAGCGCAGCATAGCAATAGAACGAACAACTAGCAAAGCAAAGATAGAAGTGATTTCGAGGGTATGGTCATCTTGCCTGCAAGGTTCTCAGAGTTGTCGAAAGCTTGATCCTCGTAAGCGTACTTAACAGGTTCCTCGTTCACAAACTCATCTCCCGGCTCTACCCACAGAAAGAACACAAGGAATGGAACCACAATCAATCACGGGAAATGCACAAGCAACAGGATGCAAAACATGTATGATATGCGAGATGTGGTATGCGATGCATATGCGTGCTCCGGAAGAAAAAGAATGAACAAGGCAGTAACTTGGCAAATCAAGTATGCCAATGGAAAGATGAGAAGATTTCGGTCGAAATCGATATAAAGATCACCGTAAACGGATGCACGGTTTGCAAATGGCAAGCAAAACAAGAATGACACGATTCTGCGATTAACAACATGATAGCACTTAGAATGCAACAAGTAACAATGCTACAGCACCCCAACATAGCAACAAAGCATATGGAAGTAATCTATAGGAGATGCTTGACAAAAGATGAACAATGAGCTACGGCTAGATCACAACATAACAGGTTCAAACAAGCATGGCAAAAGTGCAAAAGATATCAGGTTCACAGACTTGGTGAAATTACTGGACATGGCATAAACAGCATCAGGTAGTAATGTTCAGAGCAAGAAATCAACATGCTACAGGAACTTAAAATAACAAAACAACGCATGGCATTAATCTACTAAATGCATAGAACAAAAGTCCCTTACTGACCATAAGCCAAAAAGGATCAGAAGATATGATGGCAACCATGTAAACATAGCAAGTTTCGTTAATAGATTTCAGACTTAGCAGAAAACAGAGCATGGCAGAAACAGCATTATGAAGGCATCTTGGTTAGCTTGATGCACTCATCACAAAGCAATGCATGACAAAACAAGCATAACTACAGCAATATGGCATGTTTATGAAGCTATCCATGGCAAGAGAAAATACATAGCATATATGGATCAACTACAACAACCTTGGCAAAATTGAATATCATGTTAACATTCTGCTAGAAATATTTTATAGCAAAAGTAGAGCAAGATTGAGTCATGCTAGGGCACTCCATAATTTCAAACAAGGGCATGGATGGATAGAGCACAACTATATCTACAAAACATCCTTACTGAACATCACCAAAAGGAGCATGGATCTCTCTGTAGACACATGGATACATAGCAAGAAAATAACAGCAGTAACAGACTTAGTGAATTTACTTAAGTCCCTGAAATCAGAAACAATACGAAGCCTAGTTTGCATGCTTGTGCTAGTCACCACATAGATCACAAAAAATACATGCCATACACCTCTGTAAAGATGGCATGGTATACATCAAAACACATGTAGAGCTCATACTCATAAGATGCACACATCAAATGCAACAAAAATAACAAATCACCAAGTTCTGATAAGTAACAGCAGTTAACAGCATATAGCACTCTTGCACCAGAGATTTGGGTATCAAGATGGACTCAAATGAACATGGAACAATGGAACAAAATGAAGAGCATCTCGAGACGAACATTTCGATATATTACACGCACAAAATGATGCTATATGCAGGGAGTTATGATGCAATGAACAGAGCCACATGTTGCAAAAGTTCGGGGAGTTGGAGAAAAACGGGGAGAGGGGAAAGTCAACCTCCTCGCGGATCTGGATCGGGGCTCGGGCTAGGGTTCGCCGGAGCAGTGGCGGTGGCCGGCGTGGAGAGGAGGGAGATGGCGGCCGGAGTTGAAGGGCTCGGGGGGAGGCGCGGTCGCCGGCGGCGGAGCGCGGGGCGCGGTCGCCGGCGTGGGCGGCTGCGGGTGCGGGCGGCGTCGGCGGGCGAAGAGGAGGCGGCGGCGCGGGTCGACGGCGGGGTCCCGCGCGGGGTAGCGCGCTCGGGCGTGGAGGAGCGGCGACCGGGCTGCGGGGCGACGGCGTACAGGCCGCGGGGGCCTCGCCCGGGCCTCGCGGGCCGGCGGCGGGGGCGCGGTGGCTGGGCCACGTGGCAGCGCGGGAGAGGCCGCCGGCGGCGGCGGGTTCGTCCGGCGGCGGCGGACGCGTCCGGTGGCGGCGGAGGGCGATTTTGCTAGGGTTAGGGGTGGTTTTTGCCCGAAATTTCGGAGGGGGAGGTGTATTTATAGGTAGAGGGAGCTAGGAGACTCCAAATGGAGTGCGGTTTTCGCCCACACGATCGTGATCGAACGACCGAGAGCATGGAGGTGACTTAGAGGGGTTTTGGGCTGTTTGGAGGGGTTTTTTGCTGCAACACGCAAAAGGACTTTGCGGTTACCCGGTTAACCGTTGGAGCATCAAACGACCTCCAAATGGAACGAAACTTGACAGGTGGTCTACCGGTGGTATACCAAGGCCACTTGACAAGACTCGGTCCATTCCGAGAACATTCAACACCCGCTCACGAAAAGAAACGAAAAGGGATGCGCCGGTGCATGTGGGAGTGTCGGATTGCAAAACGGACAACGGGGAAAATGATCGGACGCATGAGACGACCACGTTTGCAAATGAGATGCACATGACGACATGATATGAGATGCATGAAATGAACAAAATGCAAAACGAAAAACAAAACCCGACCACGAAGGGAGTGTCATAACACATAGCCGAAAATGGCAAGAGTTGGAGTTACAAATATGGAAAGTTACATCCGGGGTGTTACAAGTGATCATGGATCTTTGCATATCACCGCCGCCGGCTCTTGAACATGGATCTTTGCATATCACCGTTATTCGCTCCGGTGACCCTGCTCTGTCGTTTCTGTGCAACGACACACAAGGCAGGAGTTGCGGTGAAGTAGCCATCGCTCGATGCAGCGTGAGTGGAATATGTGGCCGCACACGTGCGCCACCCTCACATCGCCACCACCAACTCGTAAGGGTTCGAGGCACATTGGACATTCGCCACCAGAGTTGGAGTCGGAGTTGAAGATGACAGTGCACCGGCATACGGGGCATGATCCCCGTTGGCGTACCCACTGCTTAATGCATCGCGAGTGGAACACATGGCCGCACACGTGTGCCGCCCTGATGTCGCCACTATCAGCATGCAAGGGATCAAGGCACACCGGGCAATTGCCGATGGTATTGGAGGTGGTGGTGGAGATAGGGGTGGAGTTGGAATTAGAGGTAGAGGTGGTGTTGGTGGTGAAGGTGGAGGTGAAGGTTGAGTTGACAGTGCATCGGCACACGGGACATGAACCCTGTTGGTGGAGCCATGGCTCAATGCAGCGCGAGTGAAACACGTGGCCGCACGCATGAGCCGCCCTTACGCCACCACCTACAACGAGCAAGGACTCGAGGCACACCGGACAATCGCCGATTGGGCTCGATGGGGAGTTAGAGCTAGGGGTGGAGGTAGAGCTGGGGTTAGAGCTGGGGGTGGAGGTGGAATCAGAGGTGGGGTTGGCGGTGCACTGGCACACGGGGCAGGACCCTCGGTTGTGGAGCATGGCTCAATGCAAGACGCATGGAACACGTGGGCGCACGCATGCGCCGCCATGACGTTAGTACGCCCATGTAATGGCTCATGGCACACCGGGCAGTTACCAAGGCCGGAGTTGGCGGTGGTGTTGGAGTTGGCTCCTTGTGGGCGGCGGGCCGGCGCTGCTCGAGAAGGCGGTGGCATGTCTAACTTGGAGGGCGATGTTGCTTCAAGGTGAGGCGATGACATGCCTGTGCGGGAGGACGACGATGTGGCTGCTCGAGGAAGCGATGACATGTCTATGCGGGAGTGTGTTGTTGTTACTCGAGGAGGTGGTGGCGCGTTAGCATGAGAGTTGGAGTTGAAGGCGGGGATGGGGGTAGAGGTGGGGTTGGAGTAGGAAGTGGGGACGGGGAGGATGCTAGAGGTGTAGCTGGAGATGAAGGTAGAGTTGACAGTGCACCAACACACCAGACAAGGGCCTCCTTGGCGGAGCCATGGCTCAATGCACGGCGCGTGGTACACGTGGCCACACGCGTAAGCCGCCATGATGTTGCTACCGGCGTGTAATGGCTCGAGGCACACTGGGCAGTTACCCGGCATGGAGTTGGAGGTGGAGTTGGAGTGAGCTTCCTGTGAGCTCGAGGCTGTCTCTGCTGGAGGGGGAGTTGTCGCTACCGGAGGAGCTGGTGGCACGTCAGGCGTGTTGGCCGTTGTCGCTGCAGGAGCCGGCGGCGGCACCGGCATGTGGGCTGGCCGTCCGAATTCGGGGTCCGTGTCGATTTCGCTTATGTGCCTTACGAAGTTGCCGCGGGCGGCGGAGATGGCGCGGCGACGAGCGAGGAAGGAGTAGACGCAGAAGACGACGACGCAGAGCGCAAAGGAGACGAACACGGCGGCACATACCGGCCCCGAGAAGAGGTTGATGCCCGGCCGCCGCCCGGCGCCGACCCCGGAGGACGTGCCGCGTACACCATCAATCGCCGGGGCCGGCCTGTTGGCGCCGCCGCCGTCCATGTGGACGCTCGACCTGCCCATGCGCCGGGGCGGCGCCGCCGCGGCCGCGGCCATGTACGTATGATCCGTGGATCCTTTCGGACAAGCTGAGCTGCAAATGGAAGGGTAGCCAGCAAGTTAGCCTGTATATATAGGTGGGAAGACGAGCGGCCGGAGAACATGCATGTGGAAGAGCCATTATTTCAGCCAAGCCAAAGGCACTCCAGAAGCAGAACCCGTCTTTACAAGTCACCGCCGTGTTGCTACCGTCGGAGTGTAGCTGGCTCGCTTCTTGAGGTGGCTGACGACGTCGTAGCTACCTTTTCTAAGTAAAATAATAATAATTCATTTTGAGGTATATACGACTTTCTTAGTTTGCGCGTTTTGCTGTTGATATTCGTACGCGTATATACGCAAGTCAAATGATATGCTAAATCTGTCCAATGGTGCGATTTATGTTAGCTTGTTGACATAAACATATATGGGTAATTAACATATACTACTCCCTCCGTCCCATAATATAAAAGCATTTTTAACACTACACTAGTGTCAAAAACGCTCTTATATTGTAGGACGGAGGGAGTACTACATATGGATGTTCTGATGGCAATGCTTTGTAAGACTTCATGCAATAAAGAACAGAGATAGTATAAAGAGTCTTGTACCTTTGACTTCAGAAAGAAAAGGCAAGGAGAAAGAGCTTTTGCGTGTGCTGAGTGCTATGTGGCGTAGGATTCCTTCCATGATCGTTTCAGAAAACTCATCAGATGATTAATTAGTTTCTAAAAACAAATTACTAAATCTGATTTGTTTTGGTCTTGATTGTGTGCCTATTAAGAGCCTCGTTGACACATAGGAAAAGTGAAGGGAAAACGTTGGAATCGGATTTTTTTTTCTCTGATGACACTATTCATCTATTTGATTTAAAGGATGTGAAAAATGGAGGAAGTTTTCCTTTGGGTTGAGTTTCATAGAAACAAAGAAAATATAGAATCCCAAGCCCAATGGCCTCTTTGATTCGCAGGATTTATACGAAAAAGGGTTTCCCCCGCTTTATATTATAAAGCAACAACACCAAGCATCCAACAAGTCGGTTCAAAGTACAAGCAAGTCTCAAATCATCGCTGGGGGCACAGCAAGACAAGGCCCAAATAAACAGAAAAAGCAGCTAATCCGGCTCAGGAGGGGGGTGGCGGTGGCGGTGGAGCTAATGCTGCGGCCGAGGAGCGGAGACCCATGATGATGTTGTCGATGACGTCCCGATCGCGCCGCTTGCTAAGCGGTCTCCATAGCTGTAAGAAGCCGCACATTTTGTAGATTGCATCAGTCACACGGCAAGGAATCACGCGTTCGATGACTAGTTTATTGCGGATGCACCAGAGGGTCCATGCTAGGGTACCCATAGCCACCCAGGTGGGGGCACGTCTAGGACTGGGGAGCCTAAGGATCTCCCCGAACAAGTCCGGAAGGTTGTCATGGCACCAAACGCCACCAACAACCTCCTGAAAGCAGCTCCAAAGGAACTGCGCCGCCGGGCACCGGAAGAAGATGTGGTTGCAGTCTTCCGGTACCATGCAAATGGGACAAAGGCCGTCCCCAGGGCATTACGCTTACGCACCTCCGTGCCCGAAGGCAGTCGGCCTCGGACCCATTGCCAGAGGAATATGTGGATTTTCAAGGAGAGTTTGATCTCCCATAACACCGAGAGTTCAATTGGTCCGGGAATGGGCACAATCGCCTGGTACAGGGACCTAGTAGAGAATCAGCCGCTTGGCTCGAGTCGCCAAGTCAGTGAGTCGGGCTCAAGGGAAGGGGTGTGGAAGGCAACACACTCGAGCAGCTCCTCCCATTGAGCGTGCTCCACCGCCCCGAAGGTACGGCGGAAGGCAATTGCGCCCATGTTAGGCAAAGCCACGGCCACCGAGAGTTGTGGGCGGGCACATATCGAGAATAAAGCATAGAACCGCTCCGCAAAAGGTCGAGTCCCGGCCCATCTGTCAAGCCAGAATAGGGTGCCGGACCCAGAGCCCATGCTAATGGAGGTCCCAATACGCAAGACCGGCATCAGTTGGATCATGGATTGCCAGAATTGGGACCCTCCAGCTCTAGAGGCGAACGCCAGAGGCTGCCCTCGGAGGTGCTTGGCGCGAATAATCTCCAGCCACAGCCCACCATCACCGGTCTGGATGTGCCACAGCCATTTGGAGAGGAGGGCAATATTCATCCGCTTGGACGAGATGACCCCGAGGCCGCCCTGGTCCTTGGGCTTGCAAATCTCAGACCACTTAACCATGTGGTACTTCCGTTTATTGTTCTCTCCAGCCCAGAATAATCTGGAGAGAAGCTTGGTGACCTCATGATGAAGGGATTCATGTAAACTATAGAATCCCATAACATACATCAAGAGGCTAACAAGGGAGGAGTTCATCAGAACCACGCGAGCGGCCTTGGAAAGCCATCTCCCCTGCCAAGGTCCAACTTGGAAATTATTGGGCGGAAGTATTTTTCCTGTAGACGGGTGTCACTAATCGGCATGCCGAGGTAAGTAGTCGGGAAGGATCCCAAGCGACAGTTCAAGCGATTGGCGATTCGCTGGGCTTCCTCCACAGAGTACCCAAGAACCATCACTTCACTCTTGGCGAAGTTAATCGTGAGACCCGACATCTCCTGAAAGCAGAGAAGGAGGAACTTGAGGTGCCGAATATCCTCGCCCGAGCCTTCCACCATCATAATGGTGTCGTCCGCATATTGGAGGTGGGTCAGACCTCCATTAGCCACGAGATGGGGGTAAATCCCCCTAATGTGGCCCGCCCGCTTGGCCAAGTCTAGGATCGTAGCTAGAGCGTCGACCACAAGATTGAATAGAAATGGGGAGATAGGGTCGCCTTGCCATACCCCGTGGCCAGTCTGGAAGTATGGCCCGACCTCCCCATTTATGTTGACAGCCGTGCGTCCACTCGTAACCAGCTGCATGACCCGAGCCACCCAATGGTGATCGAAGCCACGCTTCAACATCACCTCCCGAAGAAAGGACCAACATACAGTGTCGTACGCTTTATGGAAGTCAATCTTGAAGAACACCGCGCGAAGACGCTTGCTCTTGACTTCATGGATGACCTCGTGGAGAACAAGGATCCCATCCAAAATATATCGGCCTTTCGTGAAGGCCGTCTGGTTTGGACGATGGATCCGGGCGATTAGGGCCGCCCTAGTGGCGCACCCTCTGGCCAAAATCCGAAACAACACATTGAGGACCGTGATGGATCGGAACTGTGGAATGTCAGCTGCTCCAGGAACCTTTGGCATCGAGGAGATGATCCCGTAGTTCAGTCGGAAAACATCCAATGTTCCTCGAGAAAACTCGAGGAACAGGTCAAGGATGATCTCCTTGACCATCGGCCAGAATGCCTGGAAGAAGCGAACCGGTAGGCCGTCGGGGCCTGGGGCCGTGGCCAAGTTCATTGCTTTGACAAAAGTCTCAACCTCCGCGGCATCAAAGGGAGCGAGGAGAGCAGCATTCTCCTCGGGAGAGATATGCTGGTTAGGCGACCAAATGTGGTCCGCAAGGGTGATCCCACCCCTAGGGCGCCCGGCAAAAAGCGACTTGTAAAAGTCGTCAACCAGCAAACGGATCGCTGGGGGATCCTGAAAAAGCTGACCTCCTTCCCATACTAGGGGAATGGAACAGCGTCCGAGGGCCATTAGCGATGGCCTGGAAGTAGGTAGTGTTGGCATCACCAAACAGCACCCAGTTCATGGAACCTCACTGGCGCCAATACTCCTCTTCTTTGGAGTAGATGTCCATGAGAGAGTCTTCCAGATTATATCTGTGAGCCCATTCTTCTGTGGAGAGACCTGCAATGTCCGCACGAATGTCAAGGGAGCGGATCTCCTCAAGAAGGGATGCTTTCTGGATCCGAAGGTCCCTCCCTATATTGGCTCCCCAACCCTTCATGAATTGCCTGGACCGCTTGAACAGGTGATGCCACTCGTCCAGGATAGACATCTGCCTATGGGGCTCGTTCAGCGCCGAGGCCTAATGAGCCTGGATGGCCGCCACAAAGCCCGGCTACCGGAGCCAGAAAGCTTCGAACCTAAACCTAGGGGGGGGGGGGGTCTCTCATCCCTAGAGGACAAGAGTAGGGGCACATGGTCGGACCCGATGCGCGTAATAGCCTGAAGAGAAGCTAAAGGGAACCGAAGTTCCCAGTCAGGGGTGACGAATACTCGGTCAAGCACACTAAGGGTAGGGGCAACCTGTCTATTAGTCCAGGTGAATCTCGCCCCGACCCTGTCAAGCTCCAGAAGGCCTAAGTCAGCAACCCAATCGTTAAATCGCCGGATCTCAGCAAGATAGACACGCGAGTTACTCTTCTCAGCGACGGAGCGGAGGAGGTTGAAATCCCCCACCATCACTATCGGGAGGGTAGCGGAGGCTATACAGGAATACAAAAAACATACTGATGGAACGAAATGTATCTTCAATATTGCCGGATTAGTATGTGAGTTTGATTGTGCTAAAAAAAGACATATAATTCTTTATATGAGGTTGACGCGGATAAATTTTTTCAATGAAAACTAACGCAAATAATCCTAACCAAAAAAGTTCTATGCTAGACTGTAATCCCTACAGTCAAACAACCTACGTAGGAAAAATCCTTAGGATTAGAATCCTCCAAAATTCCTTAAAAAATCCTTTGAATCAAAGAGGCACAAACCTCTTTTACATTTTTATGCAAATAGAATAAGGTACTGGTAATAGGTACTCCCTCCATTCCATAATGTAGTGCATTTTTTTTTTCAAAAGTCAAACATTGCAAACTTTGACCATGTTTATAGACAAAAATATGTACATTTAAAATATCAAATGCATATCATTGGATATGTCATCAATTATATTTTTCATGTTGTATATGTTTGGAATTGTATATATAAATAGTTTCTCTTTAAACTTGGTTAAATTTTGCTTGGTTTGACTTTTCAAAAAATTCATACGCGCTACATTATGGAACAGCGCAAGTAGCATATAATATTAATTGATCTTACTTTTGGATATGATTTGACCTTAAGTTGATCAATATTTTCTGAATCCTTGTGTTTTCCCTATTCTCGCGGATCAAACAACCAATGCTGCAGATATTTGTGTTTGCACAATCATCTATTTTGAACATGTAATCCTATCATATTTCTCTGTTTTGTTTAATTTCCTGTGTTATTAAATCTTGCGAAAAGAGGCCCTAAATGCACATAACGTGTACATGTTAGAACTACATGTACGTCTTAAGAGATAATTAAATTAAAACTCTATGTTACTAGGATTCTTGCCATCCAAGTTTAGTCATACATACACGGCCAATGAGACTCGATACAATCAACACATGAATTTCCAGGGTATACTATCTCAATACATCATATAATTGGAACTTATCTCGGTTTGTCAAGATTTGTCTACAGATCCAAACTGACTAGGTTTGTCAAGTTCCTAAGTTTCAAAGTTATTGTCCTCGCATGTCGCCAAGTTATCAATGAGATTATTCGCATTGATCCACTAACGTTAGTTGCAGAGACTTGCTCAGATACACAATGTGACATTGGTTCATCTTCTGTTAACGTTTTCATGTGTGGGCACATGTGCACCTGCGCAAAGTGCGCCTGCGAGGCGCTCCACGTGCACCCGAGTCTCCCTTCCCTCTCGCGTCGCCCCCGCGAGGCGACCGAGAGGGCGACCAGATCCGCCGCTCGCGTCTCCCCCTTCCTCCCCTCCCCTGCTTCGCCGCCGCCACAGGGCACGGCCGGGCGAAGCCCGACCGGCGCCGGCGCCGGCGGGGCACCGCGGGCGTGCTCCCCCGAGCCGGAGCGTGGCGCGGCGGTGGGCGCGATGGCGCAGCGATGGGCGGGCGTGGCAGCTGCGCACGGTGCCGGCGGCGCCGCGCTAGCTCCTGCTGCGTGGCGGACACTTTCGGTGGCGGGGCGTGCCTGGGCTGTGGCTGGATCTGGCCGCCGGACGACGAGGGCTGCGGTGGCGCGGGTTGGAGGCCGTCGCGGCTCGGTGGCGTTGGGCGGCGGATCTGTAGCCAGGCGGCGCGGGCTGCGGGCGGCACGGGCGGCGGTTGGGGTCCGGCTTCGGGCTCCCGGCGGCGGCGGTTGGATCTCCCCGTCGCAGGCGTGCGGCGGGTCTGCTCGGGCGATGGTGGTTCCGGCAGCGGCGCGGTTCTTCGAGCGCCGCAGCTTCGGGTGGTGACGGTGTGTTGGCACGACCACTTGGTGGCGGGCTGGCGTGGCGGCTGGCGGCGGTGCCCTCTCGGCCCAGATCTGGGCCCCTTGGGGCCCCATCTGGGTCTGGGCGGGCCGGGCTCGGCCCTCGCCTGTGTTGGCTCCGATGGACGGAGATGCGGCTCGTGCAGGGGGTTGCGGAGACGGTGGCACGCCTACTGCAGCGCGGCGACGGGAGCTTCACGAGCTATTTCAAGCTCGGCCGGGCCTTCGTGTCTGGTGTGCTCCTCTTGCTGCGTCCGGTCGGTGACCGCCGATGGCGGTGGAGGTGGTTCCCTCCCGCGTCGCGGCTGACTCTGCCGCTCCTTGTTCCCGGCTGCTCCCTCTCATCCCGTCGGTCCCGCTTCGTTCCTCATGGAGAGACGCCGATGGCGGCTCCAAGACCGTGGTGGCGCATGTTGGATAGCCGGCGAGTTTGGTGGAGCGTGCCGGATCGATTGGGGTGGTGGGTGTGTGGTGGACGGGAGAAATCCCAGTTGGCTTGGCCGGCATCGACGCAGCGACGCCCGCGGGCGCCGTCCTTCCTTCCTGAAGGGCGTCGGGTATCCCCCTTACCCACCCCCCTCACGCGTACCTGGGGAAACCATAGGACCTCTCCGGGCAGCAACGTCGTCATCGTCGCATTCCTTCTTGAAGGTCTTGCTTGGTATGCGTGGGTTCGAGGCGCTAGTAGTGTGGTGGATTTCTTCGGAGGGCGCAACGGTTGCGGATCATCATTGTTTTCGTTGATCCGACTCTGTTGTCATTCCTTTCTTTTGTATTTTCTCTTCCGTTTCTTTTGGGTGTGACTGTGCTGCTTCCGCCCCAGCACCTGTCGTTGGATGTATCGGTCAGTTGCTTTGAAATACAAAGCGGGGGAACCCTTTTTCGATGAGGTGCTCCACATGGCCAGCAAGTGCCCGCTGTGCCACGCGCCCATCGTCGAGGTCGTCCGGGCTTACAGCATAATCAGACATGTCTTTAGATCGAACAGAAGGAAAACAAACAAACATTAGCTGTCTACTAGAGGGGAGGAGTGGTTAGTCCGACTGGACAGACAGGAGTTGTGTAATGATCGCTAGGGGTTTTGCTAGTTTCTGAAATTAGTGTTGAATTTCTCCATTATTTTTCTGTGCCCTCCATTACCATGTCGATGTGCCATCATAGAAACTTTTAATCCAACAGCATTGTAATGCAATAAATTACCAATGAGATTATTCTCTAGAAACTTTAGTTCTGCCATGTATTTTGTCTCTTGGAATGTTAACGCAGTCTCATGATCTGTACTGAACCAACTGTAAACTTTTGGTTGAACGATGGGTTTGAAGCGTATGCCTCTTAGCAGGGACGCGTGCATGTTATTTATATATGCAACAAATTACATTCAGAGATTACAAGGCTTGAGATACAATAAAAGAATCAAATCGAATTCCAAACCCTTATCTCTATGGTTTGGTTTACATTGTAGCAAACTCTATATAACACCAATAACAAAAGAATTTTCTGTCACTGAACAAATGACAGAACATAAATGAAATATATCTACTATGTCTAAGCAAGCTCATTCCAAAGCAAAAAACAACACTACAATATAATTGTTTACTGGCAAACTGTCACACTCATTGTCATTACCAACATTGTTGCATGTTGTCTTAGACACTGAGTAGTTCAACTCCAGTGATCATGGATCTTTGCATATCACCGTCGTCGGCTCCGGTGCCCCTACTCTCCCGTTTGTTCCGCAATCACCATTACCATGGTCTCTTGGGGGTTGGAAGCACCACCACGGGTAGCAGCAGATGCTACTTAGTTTCACGGGTTGTGACTGCACGTGACAGTGCAACGACACACGGGACAGGAGTTGCGGTGGCGTAGCCACCGCTCGATGCAGCGAGAGTGGAACACGTGGCCGCACACATGAGCTGCCCTCATGTCGCCACCACCAACGCTTAAGGGCTCGAGGCACACTGGACATTCGCCGACCGGGCCGGAATTGGAGGTAGAGTTTGGGGTGGGGGTGGGGGTGGGGTTGTAGGTGGGGTTAGTGTTTGTGGTAGGGTTGAAGGTGGAGATGGAGGCGGGGTTGTAGGTGGAGTTGGGGTTGAAGCGGACAGTGCACCGACACACCGGGCATGAGCCCCGTCGACGTACCCACCGCTCAATGCATCGTGAGTGGAACACATGTCCGCATGCATGTGCCGCCCTGATGTCGCCACTACCAGCACGCAAAGGCTCAAGGCACACCGGGCAGTAGCCGATGGTATCGGAGGTAGGGGTGGAGTTGGTGGTAGAGGTAGTGGTGGGGGTGGGGATGCCAGTGTACTGGCACACGGGGCAGGAGCCCCGGTTGTGGAGCCATGGCTCAACGCAAGACGCGTGGAACACATGGGCGCACTCATGCGCCGCCATGATGTTGGTACGCCCATGTAATGGCTCGAGGCACACCGGGCAGTTACCGAGGCCAGAGTTGGAGGTGTCTCCCCTTGCAGGGCGGGCCGGCGCTGCTCGAAGAGGCTGTGGCATGTCATCGCAAGTGGCCGTTCTCGCTACTGGAGGCGGCGGTGGCACGTCAAAGCCGGGGGGCGTGGTCGCTACTGGAGGAGGTGGTGGCTCGTCAACGCGGTCGGCCGTTGTCACTGATGCTGGAGGTGTCACTGCTGGAGGAGACGGTGGCACTGGCCCGTCGGTTGACCACTCGGAGAGGCGGTTGAAGTTTTCGCGCACGCGGTCGAGGAACCTGCGGCGGGCGTCGGAGATGGCGCGGCGACGAGCGAGGAAGGAGTAGACGCATAAGGCGACGATGCAGAGCGCAAAGGAGACGAACACGGCGGCACATACCGGCCCCGAGAAGAGGTTGATGCCCGGCCGCCGCCCTGCCCTGGCACCAGAGGACGTGCCGCCTACCCCATCAATCGCCGGCGTCGGCCTGTCGGCGCCGCCGCCGTCCATGTGGACGGTCGACCTGCCCATGCGCCGGGGCGGCGCCGCCGCGGCCATGTGCGATCGATCCGTGTGGATTCGTTCGCACAGGCTGAGATGCAAATGGAAGAGTATATGTAGGCGGCCGGAGATGGAAGAGCCAAGCTAAGCTAAAGGCACTGCACTGAATAACTCGTCTCACAAGTCACCGCCGCGTGGCCACCGTGGGATTCTAGCTGGCTCCCATTGCACTGACGTCGTAGCTACTTTTTCTAGCAAGCACTTCTGTTTAAGAATACACGAGACATTTTTACTTTGCGCGTCTTGCTCCAAATATTTGTAGGTCAAATGATATGCCAAATCTATTTTTCATGGAAGAACCAATGGCGCGACTTAGTTGCACCTAATGAATTCAAATAATCTTTTGTTAGCTTGTCGTAGACAGAGATGTATAGGGACGTCATGTGTTATAAAATGGAGATTGTATGCGAGTCTTGTACCTTTGACTTCAAGAAGAAAAGGCAAGGAGAAAGAGCTTTTGCGTGTGCTGGTTGCTTTATGGCGTAGGATTCCATCATTATTCCATGGGATAAATCAGTTTAGTGCTTAGCTTTCGGAAATGTATATACGGCCATCGTCATTCTACAGACATTTTTTTAGGCTTCTTGGCGCCCAAGTTTTGCAATGTATATACGGCCCCATTAGAATCGGTGCAATCAAATACATCAATATCAACCGCATCAGTCTCAAATACATCAAGGGCATGTTTGGTTTGTAGCCTAAAATTGCCTAGTCATACCACAATATTTTAGGCATGTGTTTGGGTCACTGCCACGTTTTTCCATCTACATGATCCATATGGCATAAGCACATTTTTATTGGCAAATCTTGCCACACTTTTTTTTTTGCGGGGGAGATCTTGCCACACTTGTGGTGGCTATTTTGTTTGTCATCCTTTTTGTGGCAGCCAAAATTTGCCTAAGGTTAGCTGTGGCAACCTTAGTCATAAATCAAACATGCTCCAATATTTTTCCCTTACAAAAATTAGCAATAATTTGTGCGTGCAACTGGTTAGGAATCGCCTTATTCGGTAGTGTAATAACAAAATTGTCTCTTTGGGGCATGTCTAGCATAGAAAAACGGCCTTCTCTTGGGCTTATTAATCCAGGAAGAAGCAACAGACACCAATCGAGTAGTTATTAGTATTGATAGTAGATCATCAGTACTATTCAGTGATCACCTTATCATTGATAAAGATAAAGAATACTCCTAGAGACGATAATTAAAACAAAACTAGAAAGCGCCCCGCTTGAAAGAAAGAACTTGCATGGTCGTGTATGACTTGGCATTTGGGTCGATGGAGGTGACTAGTAGCACAAGGCTTTATGTAGACAGTCGCCGGCAGACGGTACGGTCGTGCGTGTAAAGCAGGACATGCCCGGTCGGATCGGAGATGCTCCTACTAGAAAGAAAGAAAGCAAGCAAAAGCTTCTACAGTATTTGCGTGTGCACCAGTGCTATGTGAAGTGGACTTCCAACAACAGCGCCCATTCCTCCCATTTTCTTTTTTAACACAGCAGCGTCCATTCAACAATAGTATACATCACTGATACCACTTTGCATTGCATCCATAATTCGATCAGTCACACCCAAGAAAAAAGAAGACCCGAAAACCGTACTTACACATCCAAAAACATCTGAAAAAAGTACTCGCCCACACACATTTATGATAATATTTGTGCATACATTACTTATACACAAAAACACATATATTAAAATTGGCTTATTGTTTTTCGCTTTTGGGCCGGAAATTTGTCCTCTTGTGCAGCTTACAAATTACCACATCATTTGATGAACATTTACACATATGTAGCAAACACTATAAGTTTTCACATAAAAAAGTTTGAACTTTTTTTAAAAAAATAGAAAATGTTCTAAAAAAATACATGGCTCTGAGGTGTTTGGGAACCAAAATTTCGCACTCACATGCCCCGCCCTTTTAATAAGGATAAGCTAACAAAAAATGAAGAAATTTTGAATCAGCTTGGTATAATATTAAAAAAAGGTGTAAATAGATAAGAAATTATGTGGTATAATATTTATCTACGATTAGGTATATAGTTATTAATTTGAACTAAAGATAACCCCAATATGAATATACAAGGCGTTTTAGGGACAACTCGAATACCAAGCTCATTAATTGTCAACTAGCAATAATCACGATCTCCCTTAACGCGCTCAAACCCACTCGTGCGTCTCTTGTTGCATGCATAGAGGTTCCCGCGCATATATCGTATTAACTGCACTCGTGAACTGTTAGTGAGACTTCAAACATTTATCAGAGACGATGAGATGCACGCCACCTTGCATAATGGAAATACCAGAAGGAGGGAGTGATTCTTCTTCTACAAATTTAAATCAGCTAGCAAATAATAATTACAATTAAAATGTTCTGTATAAATATAGAAGATTATAAGTGAGGTATAATATTTATCTACCATTTGATGTATAGTTATAAAATTGGACTAAAGATGACTCCGACAAGAAGGGTATACAAAAGCATTTTACGAACAACTCGTGTACCAAGCTCATTAATCACCAACTAGCGACAAAGACGATCTCCCTTGATATGCTGAAAACCTGAAACTCACTCATTTGTCTCTTATTGCACTCACATAAGTTCCCACACATATATCATATTAATTTCTCTCATGAACCGTTAGTGAGGCTTGAAACATTTATCTGAGAAGATGAGATGCACGTCGCCTTGTAGAATGGAAATACCGAGATGGGGGAGAGGTATTCTCATGTGTACAAAATTAATTAGCAAGCCAATAATAATTACAATCAAAGCACTATATAAAAATGTAGAAGATAATAAGTGAGGTATAATATTTATCTACTGTGAGATGTACAGTTATAAAATTGGACTAAAGATAACTCAGACAGGAACAAGCTATATAATGCGTTTTATGGACAACTAGTATACCAAGCTCATTAATCATCAAGTAGCGACAATCATGATATCCCTTAAAGCGCTCAATCCCAATTGTGTGTCTCTCCCTTGACGCATACATGTTCCCACATATGTATCATATAACCGCGGTTGCGCACTATGGGTGAAACCTTTGTCACGGGCGATAAGATACACACGCCTTGCATAACGGAAATACCGGAAGGAGGGAATGATTCTCATGTGTACAAATATGAATCAGCCAGTAGATGAAAAATACAATTACAACATTATGTACAAATATAGAAACCGACTAAGTGAGGTACAATACTTCGGTCATAAAAGCGACTTATAATATTTATCTGTGATTATATGTATTGTCTTCAAATTGGACTAAAGATGTATAGTCTTTAATATTTATATATTTTTTTAGTGTTGCTTTATGTTTACCTCTTTCTTGTTTTTATTTTTTGAAAATTATCATTTTATTAAAAATCTAGAAAAAATACAAATATTTATTTTAAATTTCATGAACCTAGTTACATTTGATGGACCATATAACATGTTTTAAACCCATTAAGACATTTTGTAGTCCGTGTATATTTTAAAATTTTGCAAGACTTGCAAAAACGTAAATATTTATTAAAATTTATGAAAAAAAATCATGTTCCTTTTGCTTAAATCGGTGCACATTTTAATACAATGCAATTATTTTTAGAAACCATAAACTGTCTTTTTAACCCGCCAAAAAATATACTACATTTTTTTAGGACAACTAGAAATTGTGATGAAAGCTAAAATTTGGGATCAAAATTAGTTGGACCATGCTCACTTAGCTTTTATCTAGCGTTTGGCCCATTAGTCTCTTTACCCCTAGTAGTAATAATGTCAGTACCCCATGGCCCATGATTGAAGGGGCTCTGCAACTGCTCCTATTGCATGCGATAGGGAACAACTAGTTGGAGGGTGTAATCAGACGGGGCATTTACCTCATGTCGCACGCTGGGCGCTTTATTTTCTTTTCTGGTTTTACTTTTTTATTTCATGGTATTTTTTTAATTTTTCAGTTAATTTTTCTAGGTTTTCTTAGGTTTTTCTCTTTCTCGGTTTTTGGGGGGGGGGGGGGGGGGGGGGATTTTGTCTGTCTTGAGCAGGGAGCACATGTGTGTTTTCATATGAAGCATAGTAGTGCTTCACCTGGCGGGAAGCACATGTATGATTTTGTGTGCTTCTCCTTATAAAGGCTTCCGTGTAAAGCGTAGTAGTGCTTCACCCTACGGGGAACACAAGTGTGCCTCATCGGGAAGCACGTTTTGTTTGAATTGGGGGCACTATTTAGATAACATTGGAAGCACAAGTTACTACTAGCTGAAAGCACAGATGTACCAAAAAAATTCATTGAAACCTACCAACATAGGAATTAGTTTCGAATATCTTGACGCAATAAACGCAAGGTGAAAATGGTTTGTGATTTGGATGCACTGTCCAAGAGATAAATCATTTTGATAAAATGACTACAAAAATTGAACAAATAGTCAACCTTCCATTCTCACGTGCAGGGTGAGAAAACCCCACCAAAGCTCTTGGTTGTGACAAGTGGCACGCATGTGGTGCGCCACTTGTCACTACGAGAGGAGAAGGGATAACCTTTGCATGGGAAACCCCTTAAATAGTGATTTTGAAGCACATACGAATCTGATGGGGTAAGGTCGAAAAGTAACATCTCACATATTGCGAGAAAGAAGAAGTGCTCGCCTCTAGGTGATTCAATGTGGGAAGTAGAGAGCATAAGAGGTGCACCAAGTGTTAGCTGTTCTGGGAAACTTGTGTGTAGTTTAAAAGTTTCGTCCAATTTTTTCTTCTTCTATGTTCTTATTCATTTTTTTCTCATTTTAAAATTTTTAAATACACGGTGACACTTTAGCGTTAGCGGTTCTGGGAAACTTGTGTGTAGTTTAAAGGTTTCGTCATTTTTTTCTTCTTCTATGTTCTTATTCAAAATTTTCTCTTTTTAAAATTTTTAAATGCATGTTGACACTTTACAAATACACTTTAAAAAAAATAAGATACACATCAAAAAAATTCAAGTGCATATTCAGCATTTTAGAATACATGTTGAGCATTTTTATAATGCATGTTCAACATTTTTTAAATACACGTCACACGTTAAACATTTTTCAAATACATGTTGAACATCTTTCTAATACACAGTGAACACGCTATTCAAACATATTAAACATTTTTAAATTCATAGTCAGTATTTTTAAAGCATATTGATTTTTTTTAATATAGAGTGAACATTTGTAAAAATAAAATCCCTCTGTTCCTAAATTTACACTCTTAAATATGCTTATATACATCCGTATGTACTTCATATTGAATTTTCTAAAAGGGCTTATTAGAAACGGAGGGAGTACTTAGCAATTTTTTACAAAGACGGTGATAATTTTTTAAGTACACGGCGAATATTTTTTAATACACAATGATCATATTGTAAACACATGACAAACTAAAAAAATATTAAACATCTTTTAAAAAGATGGTGATCATTTTTAAGTATAAGATGCATGACCAACTTTTTTTAATACATGATGAACATTTTTTAATATACAATGAAGAATTTTCAAATACACGATGAACATGCTTGTATAAAGATGTGAACAGTTATTTAAAATACACAATAAAAATCACCCAATGATCCTTTGCCAAACACATGATCACATGACGAACTTTTTATAAAACATTTTTAGAAATTATAGGAACAGACTTTTAAAATGTTTCAAATATATTAATTAGAGCATTTTCAAAAAGAAAAGAAAAAACAAAAGAGGAGGAAGATGACAAAACAATACATAACGACAGATGCTCGTTCTCAGTCCAAGGTTGATAAAACTAGTACTAAGGTGTAGTGGGCCGGGCCTTGGGGATAGTTGTAGGCAAGTGGCTACTCCAACAAGTGGCACATAATATGCAGTGTGACAGTTGCTCAAAAAAACATGTAGTGTGACACTTGTCACAATCTGAGAGTTGGGAGTAATATTGCAAAGAGTACTCCTTAATTAGTGATTTCGGGGTCGTCCTATTTGACGTGTTTAGCGTCAAATGGCCGTTGTTCCGCACAAGCCCGCTCCGATTGGGCCAGCCCATTGGCGACTCAACTGGCACTACAACGACTTCACCGGGGTACCGCAGCGACTTTACCGATAATTGTGACTAAAATATTTTAGCAACTTGACTGGATACTGTAGCGAGCACATCTTTTCAGTTGGTTTTTTATTAGGTTTAAAAAAAGTGAAATGTCTTTAAAAAATCGAGAACAGTTAAGGTAAAACTTGAAAAATAGTTCACATTTTTTTCAGAAACACTAACATTTTTAAAGTGTTTGCGAACATTTTTTCGAAACACAGACATTTTATGAAACATGATATTTTTCAAAAGCACAAACAGTATTCCAAAAAAGAAAAGACAGACAACCTGCCTGCACCATATCCCTCCGGCTCGGGTGGGCCGGCCGGGATGTCGCGTACCACGGAGCGCTCCAAGAAAACCGCGGCGGCACGCCGCACAGAAACTCCACCGAAAGCGAAAGCTCCCTCCCGCAGATTGTTTGCACGCTAAAATCCATTTTCTTGTTTCCCTTTTGGAACCCACGGTGAGTGATCGCTCTATCCATCTCCCTCCCTCCCATTGTTTTGGCAGCGGCGCCCAACCCGCCCTCCCAAAACCATGGGCCAACCAACCTACAAAACCCTCCCGCCCTTCCCCCCATCTCCTCTCCACCGTCCCACACCACCATCACCGCCACCAGCTCACCGGAGCAACAAGATAAACCTATAGAACCACCTCGACCGACGATGCGGGCGAGCTGCAACGGCTGCCGGGTGCTGCGCAAGGGCTGCGCCGACGACTGCACCATCCGCCCCTGCCTGGCCTGGATCCGGAGCCCCGACGCGCAGGCCAACGCCACCGTCTTCCTCGCCAAGTTCTACGGCCGCGCGGGGCTCATCAACCTCCTCGCCGCCGCCCCGGACGACGCCCACCGCCCGGCGCTCTTCCGCTCGCTGCTCTACGAGGCGTGCGGCCGGGCGGCCAACCCCGTCTACGGCGCCTCCGGGCTCTTCTCCACGGGCAACTGGGAGGCCTGCCAGGCCGCCGTCCAGGCCGTGCTCGAGGGCCGCCGCATCCCCCAGGTCGGCGCCGACCAGGCCGCCCCGCACCCCGGCCTCGTCGCGGCCTACGGCGTCCGCCATATCCCCAAGGACGGCATCGACCGTGCGTCCGCCGCGCTCCGTGTCTCGCCCGCTGGACGCGCCAGCTTCAAACGCGCGGCCTCCTCCTGTTCGGCGGCCAGGTCCAAGCGCGACGGTGGCCACGAGGGGGAGTCCGACGGCAGCCACGACCACGTTGTTGAAGACGACGGCAAGGTGCTGGCAGACAAGCACAAGAGGAGGGAGTCGTCGTCGTCGGAGGCCGAGGCGGGCTCGCACGTGAGCCAGGCAGAGCAGAGCGCGAGCGCCACTGTGCCGCAGGAGGCACAGGAGGACGGCGAAATTGGGCTGGAGCTCACCCTCGGCTTCGGGCCGGCCACGCGCGTGATGAGGTCGCCGGCGGCGCGCTTCGAGGCCCGCACCTTGAGCACCGAGTCCGGCCACATCGGCCTGCTGCTTGGGCTGCCGGTGTGAGACAAGAGACGCGGCGACAGTGCCGTCCTTCGTACTGCTGGCAGGTAGAGAGAGACAAAAATGGCAGTTTTTTTGGGATCATCGTTCGTGTCATACTCGCACCTTTGGGATACAGATATCTCTTGCTAGAAGAGAAGAATATTGTGTACTCCTAAAACCTGTAAAAATTAAATTAAATCAAATCAAGAAACCTTTTGTCTCTGCTGAGGGATTTGTTCAAGGGGATACATCAATTAATTAATTTTCAAAAATAAATGACCATATCTGTCTTGTTTTGGTATTTTGAAGACTATGTGTGAGAGAGTAGTGAATACAATAGCGTGTACCCCTTAGAGGTACATGTACTTTGGGAGGTGGATCGAAATTTCACGAACCTTGACACAGCGGCACCGACTGCACCTGCACATGCCGCATGATTCAACCAAATCCGAGGGAACATAACCTTCACGCATCCTCCATCGGCACTCGACGCGCCACCCAATCCGAGGCAAGCGGGATAGGGCCTTATTCCAACTCTAGGATGTGAGCGCCTCGTCGCCCCAAGCAGACACGAAACGTAAAAACAAATGTATTCCTGCCGAAAAAACCTGGAAAAAAGAAGGCCTGGGAGCCCTCCCGCTGGCGGGGCATCATGATTCGCCGCACCTCTAAGATATGAGAGGGATATTTTCCTATAGGGGGGAAGTCATCCACTAAGTTGCAGCAAAAGTTGTTTTTTTAGCAATTCACCAAGCTTTATTAATGAGAAGAGGTGATCATAGAGATATATAAAGGGTCATGAGGAACACCAAGCCATAGATCGCGACCCTGCAGTGGAGAGAGAACTTGGCAAGGTTATGGGCTTCATAATTCAGCTCGCACCATTTGAAACTAAAATCACAACTGATAAAGTTGTGCGGCAAAAGTTGGTTGTATTTGGAAATTTGGGAATGAGTGAAATATGTTAGGTAGGTCCAACTGAAATGAACCTGGGCCGGAAGTTGGGCCTATGCCGACTCACACAGCCGACCTCAGATCGAGGTATCCCCGTCCCCGTCTAGTGCATGTTGCTACATCTTTCTGACATTGAGAGGATGTAAAACCTTGCCAAGGTTCCATCTATTACCGACCACTAGTTGCAACACTCGCTACCAAGTCACTGTCGCCCCCCATATTTGTCTTCCGTTCCTTGAATTTGCCGGTAGGTACGTCCTCCCCAGCCCCCCTCCACTCCTCTGTCCACTGCCACCAATCTCCATATCATTTGATGCGAGAAATTTCCAATATATTAAGGTCTACCAAAGGAACAACGACTCAAGTAAGCATGAAATTTTCAACCCATCTCGGAATTTTCAACGACACAATGGTGCTAACTACATGAGCGCACGATGCATGACGGAACATAACCTTCACACGCCTTTCACTGCCATTGATCGCACCACTGGAATGGTGATATAGAAGAAATTACCCTATTCCAACTCTAGGATGTGGATGCCTCACTACCACACAAAACCTAAAAAAGAAACGAGGCCCTCTTGCTGGTGGTGGACCGGGATCCGCAGCACTTCCAAGGCTCATCGGAACATCGAAAGTGAGGCGGGCCGTGAGCGACAACGGCGAGAAGCGAGGGCGGCTGGATTTGAGGAGACATGATTTTTTTACAAGATGGGTGAGATTCATATAGGGAAAAATCATCCACTCAAGTTGCAGCAAAAAGTATTTTTTTAGGGGTAGCAAAAGTTGCTTTTTTAGAAAGAAAAAGTTGGCTATGGTTGGAAAATTGAGAATGAAATCAATGTGTTGGGTCCACCCAATTGAAATGAGCCGGAAAGACATGGGAGGAGGACACAAACCTCATAAGTCCTACGATGGAGTTGTATCTCGTTGAGTTTGATCGGACAGAGATGGAACAGAAGAACAAAAACACGATACAATGACATCCCCTTTCTAGGACGTCGCTTTGCACCAGAACGTATGCCCGACGGTTGACACCAACCTACAACTCATTGGAACACCCCCCCCCCCCCCCCCCGAGGAAGGCCATCAACATGGAGAAAGGGAGGAACTATTATTCCCATCACCGCCATTGGCCCAACTTCACAGACACGCAAATGCTCAAGAACCCTGGACCAGACACACAAATGTAGGGTTCCCTTGCCATCCTGTTGACGCATGACCGGTGGAGGGTATATAGAAACCCGCGACAACATTGGTGGGTTCAGGAGAAATGTTGGACTCCTCCTGGTCAACTTGTATCTTCTGAAACCATAAAAAGATTAATTTTTATTTTATCAGAGGAACCATTACTGCTCACGCGATATTTCAATTTTGATTGAATTCTATGTGAGGACTTCGGAAGGCAAGGGCACCAAAGCTGGGACAAAGACGAGTTTGGTTGCACGTTGCAGAAATTGTGGCAACTTAAGATATACAATGGAAACCATATGTAATTGATTGCACCTGTGAGCTATAGATGAGACCAAAGTCATTTATCAGAGGTGATGATATGCCCGTTGCATTGCGTAACTGAAATAATGAACGCAGGAATGTTTCTCACGTGTACAAATATGAATCGGCAATATTAAAAAATTATATGTAAGTATAGAAGAGACTGTGGGGTATAATATTTACGTACGATTAGGTGTATGATTATTAATTTGAACTAAAGATAATCCCAACATGAAGATACAAAGCGTTTGAGGGACAACTCGTATACCAAGCCCATTTATTGTCAACTAGCAGTAGTCAAATCTCCCTTAATGGGTTCAAACCCACTCGTGTGTCTATTGTTGCATGCATATAGGCTCCCACACATATATCATATTAACTGCACTCGCGAACCGTTGGTGAGACTTGAAACATTCATCAGCGGGCGATGAAATGCACGCCGCCTTGCATAGCGGAAATACTAGAAGGCAGGGGTGATTCTTGCGTGCACAAATTTAAATCAGCAAGCAAATAATAACTACAATTAAAGCATTAGGTATAAATATAGAAGATAATAAGTGAGGTATAATATTTATCTATCACTGGTTGTGTAGTTATAGAATTGGGCTGAAGATGACTCTAACAAGAAGGATATACAAAGTGTTTTACAAACTACTTGTTGTAGGGTGAAACCCTAAGATGGATTTTTCACACTTGGAGGGGGAAAAGGAGATGAACACCAATAACACAAGGAGGAAATCACTCCAACAATACCCAATTACACATCCACTAGAGTAGCAACACAAGATCCACAAGTTCACAAACACAATCAAAGAAAAGATACAATGGTAGAGTTCTTCCCACTCCTAGGAGATGAGGTCTTGATGATGGTAGTCTTCTCCAAGATGGATGTCTTGAAATCCACAAGTGGATCCTCTCCTAAGAGGCCTTGATCTCCAATGGAGGTGGTAGAAGGAGAAAAGCTCACAAATATCTCATCTAATACTTTGCTAACCCTAAACATAACCCTAGGTACAAATTATATAGGCTTGGGGAGGTAGGAGACGAAGTCGATGCATAGTGGACGCCCAACAGCAATCTCAGCCGCTCATCCTGTAGGGTCCGTCCGCACGGGGTAAGTTGGGCCCGTGCGCATGGGGTGCTACATCCGTAGCTCCCTGTGTAGTCCGTGGGCACGGGGTCTCGGGGGCCCATGTGCACGGGGTCGCCTGGGACCTTCTGTCCAGATTCTTGGGGACTCCTTCTTCATCCTTGGCGACTTGGGGCGCTTCTCCTTGGACTTGGTGATGCTCCTTAGCTGCTTGGTGGTGTTCCTCTTCATACCTATTGAGGCATAGAGTATCTTGGTGAGGTAGCAACCAAGTTCCATTTGTGTCCATATGCATATCAAGTAGGAAGGAGTTCACCTCGGTTTCCATTGCACGTGCTCTAGCTCTCATCATGGGTCCACGTGGTGCTTGATGTGTTGGTGTAGAGTCCATGGGGATGATGGAAGGATGCTCCACATCATCTCCCCCCTTGGGAGAGATCCGTCCACGAATCGTGATCTTCATCACCATGGTACTTGGCCAAGTCTTTGACGTTGAAGATGTCGCTTACGTTGTACTTGTCGCGTGGGATGTCAATCTTGTAAGCGTTGTCTTTGTAGCGTGCTAGCACCTTGAAGGGTCCGTCGGCTCGTGGTAGTAGCTTTGACTTGCGCTCGTTCGGGAAGCGGTCCTTGCGAAGATGAAGCCATACAAGATCGCCCGGTTGGAACACCATTGGTGTCTTGTTGATGTTGAGCTTGGTGGCGATGCGGTGTACTTGTCGCTCGATTGTTGCCCTTGTATCTTCATTCATCTTCTTGAGAAAACTTGCCCTTGCACTTGCATCCATGTTTGCGCGTTCTTGGAGCGGAAGAGGTAGGATGTCCAATGGGGACAATGGGTTGAAGCCGTAGACAACCTCGAAGGGGGACTTTCCGGTAGTAGTGTGTCGAGCGCGATTGTAGGCTTACTCGGCGATGGGTAAGGACTCCTCCCACTCCTTGATGTTCTTCTTGATCAACACGCATAGGAGAGTACATAGCGTCCGGTTAGTGACTTCCGTTTGGCCATCGGTTTGAGGATGATAGGTGGTTGAGAATAGAAGCTTGATGCCGAGCTTGGCGCAAATGGTCTTCCAAAAGTAGCTTAAAAACTTGACGTCCCGGTCCGAAACAATGGTCCTTGGCACTCCATGCAACCTCAAGATTTCCCTACAAAAAATATTAGCAACATGTGAAGCATCATCTATCTTGTTGCATGGTATGAAATGTGCCATTTTTGAGAATCGGTCCACAACAACACAGACGGAATCCTTTTCATTTTGAGTTCTAGGCAAACCAAGCACGAAATCCATACTAATATCCTCCCATGGTTGATATGGAATTGGAAGTGGCATATGTAAACCATGAGATTGGGCTTTGGACTTAGCTTTGCGGCAAGTAGAGCATTTGTTGGTGAAGCGTGCCACGTCGCGGAACATCTTTGGCCAAAAGTACTTGAAGGAGAGTGTGGCGAAGGTCTTGTCGTGTCCAAAATGTCCCATGAGTCCACCTCCATGAGCCTCTTGCAAAAGTAACTAACGAAGAGAAGACTCGGGTATACAAAGTTTGTTAGCACGCATAAGGTAGCCATCTTTGAGATAAAAGTTCTCCCAACAAGTGTGAGTAAGACATTTGGCATAAGGAAGTTCAAAAGAAGGATCATTTGCATAAAGATCTTTAATATGCTCAAAGCCAATCACATTTAACTCAAGTGTAGTAACAAGCATGCATATGCGGGAAACGGCATCCTCCACAACATTTTCTTTGCCTTTAATGTACTTGATCACATAAGGAAAAGACTCAATAGATTCACCCCATTTAGCATGCTGTTTATTCAACTTAGTTTGACCTTTAAGGTACTTTAGAATCTCATGATCGGTATGTATGACAAATTCATGTGGGTGAAGATAATGTTCCCAAACATGCAATACTCGCACTAAAGCATACAATTCTTTGTCATATATGGGCTAGTTAAGTTGAGCACCGGAAAGTTTTTCACTAAAATATGCAATGGGTCGCTTTTCTTGCATCAAGACTCCACCAATTCCATGACCGCTAGCATGACAATGAACCTCAAAAGTTTTGGTGAAATCGGGTAATGCAAGAATTGGGGCATGTGTAAGCAAAGATTTGAGCTCATCAAATGCGGTAGATTGAGATGGTCCCCAAACAAAAGGTGCATTTTTCTTACTCAAAGCATGCAACGGTGTGGCAATAGTGCTAAAGTCTTTCACAAAGCGGCGATAAAAACCCGCTAGGCCATGGAAACTACACACTTGTTGCAAATTCATGGGTTGGGGCCAAGTTTTAATTGCTTCAATTTTAGATTCATCTACATGAACTCCCTTGGAAGACACAACAAAGCCCAAGAAAACTATTTTGTCAACACCAAAAGTGCATTTCTCCATATTTGCATAGAGACGCTCTTTTCTAAGAGTTTGCAAAACGGCCCTAAGATGATTCACATGCTCTTTGAGAGATTTGATAATCACAAGAATGTCGTCAAAGTAGACCACAACAAACACACCAATGTAAGGACGAAGCACATAATGCATAAGACGCATGAAAGTGTCAGGTGCTTCCGATAATCCCATAGGCATGACTAACCACTCATAAAAACCATACTTTGTTTTGAAAGCGGTTTTCCATTCATCACCTTCTTGTATGCGGATTTGATAGTAACCACTTTTAAGATCAATTTTTGAGAAAATAGTGGCACCGCTAAGCTCATCTAGCATATCATAAAGGCGTGGAATGAGATGCCTATATCTAAAGGTGATAGCATTGATGGGTATACAATCGGAACACACACGAAAGCTACCGTCTCTTTTTGGCACAAGAATGACCGGTACGGCACAAGGACTCAAACTTTCACGCACATGTCCATGGTGTATGAGATGTTGTACTTGCCTTTGTATTTCTTTGGTTTCTTCGGGGTTGACGCAGTATGGTGCCTTGTTAGGAAGGGGTGCGCCGGGGATGAGGTCGATCCGATGTTCGATGCCATGTAGAGGAGGAAGTCCGGGAGGTAGCTCATCGGGAAAGACATCCGCGAATTCCTGCAACAAATTAGACAACACTGGTAGAGGATTATGAGTGTTAGTCTTTGCCACCTCATCTTTGCACACTAGGGCATAGTGGATGACACTCGATGGGTACTCATACACTTCTCTCATCTTTGTTTTTTGTGGCAAGGAGGATTAAGTTTTTCTCTCGTGGCGAAGAGTCGCTCAATTTTGGCTTGTGGCGCTCACTCTCTTTTTGGTGGTTCACTCTCTCACTAGCCTCTCCATGATGTGTGGATGCTTGCTTGTCGGCGATCACTTGGCTTGGAGACATAGGTCGTAGCATGTACTCCGTTCCCTTCATCTTGAAGCTATAGTGGTTTGTTCTCCCGTAGTGGATGACGCCGCGGTCGAATTGCCAAGGTCTTTCCAAGAGAAGATGGCACACGGACATAGGAACCACGTCGCACTCAATGGTGTCCTCGTAGGCACCGATCTTGAAAGAAACGTGCACGTTGTGCTCCACTTGAATTGTGCCGGAGTCGCTTAGCCATTGAACCTTGTAGGGGCAAGGGTGCTTCTTCTTGACCAATTGCAGCTTGCAACATAGATCTTCACTTGCCAAGTTATGGCAACTCCCTCCGTCGATGATGACTTTCACGGAGCGCCCATTGATGCCGACCTTGGTGTGGAGGATGTGACACCTTTGGTCTTCGTCTTCTTGGTGTTGGAGCGTCAGGACCATGGAGACCACGAGAGCAGGACTTGAATCATTGTCACAATAGACTTGAGCATCTTCTTCTTTGTTCACTTGACGGTGCATGGCGACATGCTCGATAGCTTCCATCTCATCTTCACTCATGGAGTCGTACGTGCCATCATCATTGGCGATCATGGTTCGCTCGTTAATGCATATTGGAAAGTCTTGTGTCCACGGCCACCACATGTGAAGCACTTGACAGAACTTGTCTTGGCGGGATCTGTTGGGGAACGTAGTAATTTCAAAAAAAATCCTACGCACATGCAAGATCTATCTAGGTGATGCATAGCAACGAGAGGGGAGAGTGTTGTCTACATACTCTCGTAGACCGAAAGCGGAAGCGTTATGTCAACGCGGTTGATGTAGTCGTACGTCTTCACGATCCGATCAATCCTAGTACCGAAAGTATGGCACCTCCGCGATCTGCACACGTTCAGCTCGGTGACGTCCCATGAACTCTCGATCCAACTGAGTGTCGAGGGAGAGCTTCGTCAGCACGATGGCGTGATGACGATGATGATGAAGTTACCGGCGCAGGGCTTCGCCTAAGCACTGCAACGGTATGACCGAGGTGGATTATGGTGGAGGGGGCACCGCACACGGCTAAGACAATGTTAACTTGTGTGTCTATGGGGTGCCCCCCTCCCCCGTATATAAAGGACTGGAGGAGGGGGAGGGCCGGCCCTCTATGGCGCGCCCTGGAGGAGTCCTACTCCCACCGGGAGTAGGATTCCCCTCTTCCCTAGTTGGACTAGGAGAGGAAGGAAGGGGGAGGAAGGAGGAAGGAAAGGGGGGCCGGCCCCCCACCCAATTCGGATTGGGCTTGGGGGGGGGGGCGCGCCCCCTCCTAGGCTCCCTTCTCCTCTCTCCCACTATGGCCCAATAAGGCCCATATACTTCCCGGGGGGTTCCGGTAACCTCCCGGTACTCCGGTAAATGCCCGAACTCATCCGGAACCATTGCGATGTCCAAACATAGTCATCCAATATATCGATCTTTATGTCTCAACCATTTCGAGACTCCTCGTCATGTCCGTGGTCATATCCGGGACTCCGAACTACCTTCGGTACATAAAAACACATTAACACATAATACCGATCGTCACCGAACGTTAAGCGTGCGGACCCTATGGGTTCGAGAACTATGTAGACATGACCGAGACACGTCTCCGGTCAATAACCAATAGCGGAAACTGGATGTTCATATTGGCTCCCACATATTCTACGAAGATCTTTATCGGTCAAACCGCATAACAACATACGTTGTTCCCTTTGTCATCGGTATGTTACTTGCCCGAGATTCGATCGTCGGTATCTCAATACCTAGTTCAATCTCGTTACCGGCAAGTCTCTTTACTCGTTCCGTAATGCATCATCCTGCAACTAACTCATTAGTCACATTGCTTGCAGGGCTTATAGTGATGTGCATTACCGAGAGAGCCCAGAGATACCTCTCCGACAATCGGAGTGACAAATCCTAATGTCGATCTATGCCAACTCAACAAACACCATCGGAGACACCTGTAGAGCACCTTTATAATCACCCAGTTAAGTTGTGATGTTTGGTAGCACACTAAGTGTTCCTCCGGTATTCAGGAGTTGCATAATCTCATAGTCATAGGAACATGTATAAGTCATGAAGAAAGCAATAGCAAATAAACTAAATGATCAAGTGCTAGGCTAACGGAATGGGTCAAGTCAATCACATCATTCTCTAATGATGTGATCCCGTTAATCAAATGAAAACTCATGTATATGGCTAGGAAACTTAACCATCTTTGATTCAACGAGCTAGTTAAGTAGAGGCATACTAGTGACACTCTGTTTGCCTATGTATTCACACATGTACTAAGTTTCCGGTTAATACAATTCTAGCATGAATAATAAACATTTATGATGATATATGGAAATATAAATAACAACTTTATTATTGCCTCTAGGGCATATTTCCTTCAGTCTCCCACTTGCACTAGAGTCAATAATCTAGTTCACATCGCCATGTGATTTAACACCAATAGTTCACATCACCATGTGATTAACACCCATAGTTCACATCGCCATGTGACCAACACTCAAAGGGTTAGTAGAGTCAGTAATCTAGTTCACATCGCCATGTGATTAACACCCAAAGAGTACTAAGGTGTGATCATGTTTTGCTTGTGCGAGAAGTTTAGTCAACCGGTCTGCCAAATTCAGATACGTATGTGTTTTGCAAATTTCTATGTCTACAATGCTCTGCACGGAGCTACTTTAGCTAATTGCTCCCACTTTCAATATGTATCTGGATTGTGACTTAGAGTCATCCAGATCAGTGTCAAAGCTTGCATCGACATAACTCTTTACGACGAACTCTTTATCACCTCCATAACCGAGAAATTTCCTTAGTCCTCTAAGGATAATTTTGACCGCTGTCCAGTGGTCTACTCCTAGACCAAAAATTGTACTCCCTTGCCAAACTCAAGGCAGGGTATACAATAGGTCTGGTACATAGCATGGCATACTGTATAGAACCTATGGCTGAGGCATAGGGAATGACTTTCATTCTCTCTCTATCTTCTGCCGTGGTCGGGCTTTGAGTCTTACTCAACTTCACACCTTGCAACACAGGCAAGAACTCCTTCTTTGACTGTTCCATTTTGAACTACTTCAAAATCTTGTCAAGGTATGTACTCATTGAAAAAATCTTATCAAGCGTCTTGATCTATCTCTATAGATCTTGATGCTTAATATGTAAGCAGCTTCACCGAGGTCTTTCTTTGAAAAACTCCTTTCAAACACTCCTTTATGCTTTCCAAAAATTCCACATCATTTCCGATCAACAATATGTCATTCACATATACTTATCAGAAAAGTTGTAGCGCTCCCACTCACTTTCTTGTAAATACAGGCTTCACCGCAAGTCTGTATAAAATTATATGCTTTGATCAACTCATCAAAGCGTATATTCCAACTCTGAGATGCTTGCACCAGTCCATAGATGGTGATAACCCACAAGTATAGGGGATCGCAACAGTTTTCAAGGGTAGAGTATTCAACCCAAATTTATTGATTCGACACAAGGGGAGCCAAAGAATATTCTCAAGTATTAGCAGCTGAGTTGTCAATTCAACCACACCTGGATAACTTAATATCTACAGCAAAGTATTTAGTAGCAAAGTAGTATGATAGTAACAGTAACGGTAGCAAAAGTAATATTTTTGGGTTTTGTAGTGATTGTAACAGTAGCAACGGAAAAGTAAATAAGCGAAGAACAATATGTGAAAAGCTCGTAGGCATTGGATCAGTGATGGAGAATTATGCCGGATGCGGTTCATCATGTAACAGTCATAACATAGGGTGACACAGAACTAGCTCCAATTCATCAATGTAATGTAGGCATGTATTCCGAATATAGTCATACGTGCTTATGGAAAAGAACTTGCATGACATCTTTTGTCCTACCCTCCCGTGGCAGTGGGATCCTAGCGGAAACTAAGGGATATTAAGGCCTCCTTTTAATAGAGTACCGAACCAAAGCATTAACACATAGTGAATACATGAACTCCTCAAACTACGGTCATCACCGGGAGTGGTCCTGATTATTGTCACTTCGGGGTTGCCGGATCATAAACCATAGTAGGTGACTATAGATTTGCAAGATAGGATCAAGAACTCACATATATTCATGAAAACATAATAGGTTCAGATCTGAAATCATGGCACTCGGGCCCTAGTGACAAGCATTAAGCATAGCAAAGTCATAGCAACATCAATCTCAGAACATAGTGGATACTAGGGATCAAACCCTAACAAAACTAACTCGATTACATGATAAATCTCATCCAACCCATCGCCGTCCAGCAAGCCTACGATGGAATTACTCACGCACGGCGGTAAGCATCATGAAATTGGTGATGGAGGATGGTTGATGATGACGATGGTGACGGATTCCCCTCCAGAGCCCCGATCGGACTCCAGATCAGCCCTCCCGAGAGAGTTTAGGGCTTGGCGGCGGCTCCGTATCATAAAACGCGATGAATCTTTCTCCCTGATTTTTTTCTCCCCGAACACGAATATATGGAGTTGGAGTTGAGGTCGGTGGAGCTCCAGGGGGCCCACGAGGCAAGGGGCGCGCCCAGGGGAACAGGCGCGCCCCCACCCTCATGGAAAGGGTGTGGGCCCCCTGGCCTTGATTCTTTCGCCAGTATTTTTTATTATTTCCAAAAATAATCTCCATGAAGTTTCAGGTCATTCCGAGAACTTTTGTTTCTGCACAAAGATAACACCATGGCAATTCTGCTGAAAACAGCGTCAGTCCGGGTTAGTTCCATTCAAATCATGCAAGTTAGAGTCCAAAACAAGGGCAAAAGTGTTTGGAAAAGTAGATACGACGGAGACGTATCAACTCCCCCAAGCTTAAACCTTTGCTTGTCCTCAAGCAATTCAGTTGACAAACTGAAAGTGATAAAGAAAAACTTTTACAAACTCTGTTTGGTCTTATTGTTGTAAATATGTAAAGGCAGCATTCAAGTTTTCAGTAAAGATTATGAACTAACCATATTCACAATAACTCTTAGGTGTCATGTTTACTCATATCAATGGCATATTCAACTAGCGAGCAATAATAATAAATCTCGGGTGACAACACTTTCTCAAAACAATCATAATATGATATAACAAGATGGTATCTCGCTAGCCCTTTCTGAGACCGCAAAACATAAATGCAGAGCACCTTTAAAGATCAAGGACTGACTAAACATTGTAATTCATGGTAAAAGAGATCCAGTCATAGTCATACTCAATATAAATTAACAGTAATGGATGCAAATGACAGCGGTGCTCTCCAGCTGGTGCTTTTTAATAAGAGGGTGATGACTCAACATAAAAGTAAATAGATAGGCCCTTCGCAGAGGGAAGCAGGGATTTGTAGAGGTGCCAGAGAGCTCGATTTTGAAATAGAGATAAATAATATTTTGAGCGGCTTACTTTCATTGTCAACATAACAACCAAGAGATGGTGATATCTTCCATGCTACACACATTATAGGTGGTTCCCAAACAGAATGGTAAAGTTTATACCCCCCCCTCCACCAACAAGCATCAATCCATGGCTTGCTCGAAACAACGAGTGCCTCCAACTAACAACAGTCTCGGGGGAGTTTTGTTTGCAATTATTTTGATTTGATTTGCATAAAGCATGGGACTGGGCATCCCGGTGACCAGCCATTTTCTCGTGAGTGAGGAGCGGAGTCCACTCCTCTTGAGAATAACCCGCCTAACATGGAAGATACGGACAGCCCTAGTTGATACATGAGCTATTCGAGCATACAAAACAGAATTTCATTTGAAGGTTTAGAGTTTGGCACATACAAATTTACTTGGAACGGCAGGTAGATACCGCATATATAGGAAGGTATGGTGGACTCATATGGAATAACTTTGGGGTTTAAGGAATTGGGTGCACAAGCAGTATTCCCGCTTAGTACAAGTGAAATCCAGAAAAAGACTGGGAAGCGACCAACTAGAGAGCGACAACAGTCATGAACATGCATTAAAATTAATGAACATTGAATGCAAAAATGAGTAGGATATAATCCACCATGAACATAAATATCATGAAGGCTATGTTGATTAGTTTCAACTACATGTGTGAACATGTGCCAAGTCAAGTCACTTGAATCATTCAAAGGAGGATACCACCCCATCATACCACATCACAACCATTTTAATAGCATGTTGGCATGCAAGGTAAACCATTATAAACTCCTAGCTAATTAAGCATGGCATAAGCAACTATAATATCTAATTGTCATTGCAAACATGTTTATTCATAATAGGCTGAATTTGGAACGATGAACTAATCATATTTACAAAAACAAGAGAGGTCGAGTTCATACCAGCTTCTCTCATCTCAATCAGTCCATCATATATCGTCATAATTGCCTTTCACTTGCACGACCGAACGATGTGAATAATAATAATAGTGCACGTGCATTGGACTAAGCTGGAATCTGCAGGCATTCAATAAACAGGAGAAGACAAGGCAATATGGGCTCTTGGTTAAGTCAATAATAATGCATATAAGAGCCACTTCAACATTTTCATTATGGTCTTCTCCTATCGACCCCCAAAGAAAAGAAAAGAAATAAAAACTATTTACACGGGAAAGCTCCCAACAAGCAAAAGAAGAACGGGAAATCTTTTTGGGTTTTCTTTTTAATTATTACTACAGCAAGAAAGGTAAACTAGCTAAACGCTACAACTAATTTTTTTTGGTTTTCTTAAGATTTTTCAAACACACAAGAAGAAAGCAATAAGAAGAAAATAAACTAGCATGGATATTACAGTGAAAAAGTATGAGCACCGACAACTAGCAATGAGTGTGTGAACATGAATGTAATGTCGATGAGAGATACGTACTCCCCCAAGCTTAGGCTTTTGGCCTAAGTTGGTCTATGGCCACGACTGGCCTGGCGGATATCCAAAGTTATAGCTGGGGTCGTACTGAGATGAAGCCTCGGATTGCCACTGGTTGGCAATCGCCTCCGGATCCCACTGGTAATCAGACTGTCGTGGAGGATCAAATTGTGGTTCCGGCTCTGGCTCTGTAGCTGATGTAGGGTTCCGGTAGGCGTGGATGGCCGTCAACAGAACAAGATACTGGGCTGCAGATAAATCAAACAAGGAAGGAGTAGGCAAGGTAATAGTCTCTTGGTGATTCTTATCAAATAACAGTTTGTATTTAAGCGACGACCTTTCCCTAGTCTTAACAATAAAATCATGTGCTACCATACTCTTGTAATCTAGATAAATAGGAGGCAGCAATTTTTGTTCTTTCTCATAGTGCCTAATAGGTATGTTATAGTATGCAGCGCGGCGCGAGGCGAAGATGCCTCCCAAGATGGGGCCCTTAGTATGGTTAAGATTTAACCGCTTTGCAACAATAGCGCCCATACTAAATGTGTCATCATGAAACAAGGCATGGCACAAAATAATAATATCAGGGGCACTCAGGTTTCCACAGTTTCCGCGACCAATTAAGCACCTACTAGCAAATATAGCAAAGTAACGTAGAACAGGAAAATGTATGCTAGTGATTCGTGCGTCGGAAACCTTCCTCGTTTCCCCTACAACAATTGTATCAATAAACCCCTCCACATCGTTACGATGTGGTTCCTCTATGAAACCCGGAAAAGGCAACTTGCAAACCTCACAGAATTCACGAAGGGTCATCTCCTTATACTCATCATATAAATAAAAATCCACCGTGGGTGGTGACCTCCTAGAATGGAAATGAAAATTTTGCACAAAGGTATTGGTGAGTAAGAGATACTGTTCGCGTTGGTCGCGGAGGAAGTCGGTGAGGCCTGCATTCTCAGCCAACTCATAAAAATCATCATAAATCCCGGCTGATCTCAAGAAATCATCGCAAGGCCATTCACATGGCCAAACCTCCGTGGTGCGAGGCAGATTATATTTGGGCCTCTCTTCTTCTTCACTTTGCTTATCCTTCGACCTTCGGCTCGAAGGCCCCTCAAAAATCTCTTCATCATTTTCTGAAATTTTTTAGTAACTTCAAATAAAAGTGAACCAAGCTCAACAAAATTGATAGCAACTACTCCCGTAAATGCCTAGAGACTATATCATGCATTAGCACTACTTGGAACCATATAAATTTGACATGCAAGCTTAAGAACATGGTCACCTAGGTAGCACAAATTTGCAATGAATAAAGCATTAGAACAAAAAGTAATTGGACCAATGGAGGAGTCACATACCAAGGAACAATCCCCCAAAGAAGTTTTGTGAGAGGTGCTTTGAGCTATGAGATCGAAAATCGCAGCGAAATGAGCTAGAACTCGTGCTTGAGCTGGTTGGTGATTTTTTTGGGAGGAAAAAGGAGTGTGTGGTGGCTGGAATAAGTGGAGGGGAGCCACCATGGGCCCACGAGGCAGGGGGCGCACCCAGGGGGTGGGCGCGCCCTGGACCCTCGTGGCCAGGTGCTTGCTCCCCCTGCTGTGTTCTCAGTGCCAGATGTTCTCAAATATTCCAGAAAAAATCATATTTCAATTTCGGGGCATTTGGAGAACTTTTATTTTCGGGGTATTTTTTTATTGCACGGATAAATCAGAAAACTGACAGAAAATACTATTTTTACTTTATTTCAACTAAATTACAGAAAGTAAAAGGAGGGTACAGAAGGTTGTGTTTTCTAACTTCATCCATCTCATGCTCATCAAAAGGAATCCACTAACAAGGTTGATCAAGTCTTGTTAACAAACTCATTTCGAATAACATGAAACCGGAGAAATTTCGAATAACACTATGTTACCTCAACGGGGATATGCACATCCCCAATAATAAGTATATCATATTTCTTCTTGACAATAGGTAGAGGAAATTCAAAACCTCCAAAAATAATCGATGGAATTTTTCCAATAGAGTTTATACTATGAACTTGAGGTTGTTTCCTCGGAAAGTGTACCGTATGCTCATTACCATTAACATGAAAAGTGACATTCCCTTTGTCGCAATCAATAACAGCCCCTGTAGTATTCAAAAAGGGTCTTCCAAGAATAATAGACATACTATCATCCTCGGGAATATCAAGAATAACAAAGTCCGTTAAAATAGTAACATTTGCAACCACAACAGGCACATCCTCACAAATACTGACAGGTATAGCAGTTGATTTATCAGCCATTTGCAAAGATATTTCAGTAGGTGTTAACTTATTCAAATCAAGTTTACGATATAAACAGAGAGGCATAACACTAACACCGGCTCCAAGATCACATAAAGCAGTTCTAACATAATTTTTTTTAATGGAGCATGGTATAGTTGGTACTCATGGATCTCCTAACTTCTTAGGTAATCCACCCTTGAAAGTGTAATTAGCCAGCATGGTGGAAATTTCAGCTTCCGGTATCTTTGTTTTATTAGTAACAATATCCTTCATATACTTAGCATAAGGATTCATTTTGAGCATATCAGTCAAACACATACGCAAGAAGATAGGTCTAAACAATTCAGCAAAGCGCTCAAAATCCTCATCATCCTTTTTCTTGGATGGTTTGGGAGGAAAAGGCAAGGGTTTCTGAACCCATGGTTCTCTTTCTTTACCATGCTTCCTAGCAACAAAGTCTCTCTTATCATAACGTTGATTCTTTGATTGTGGGTTATCAAGATCAACAGCAGGTTCAATTTCCACATCATTGTCATTAGTAGGTTGAGCATCAACATGAACATCATCATTAACGTTATCACTAGTTTCATGTTCATTACCAGATTGTGTTTCAGCATCAGAAAAGAAATATCATTGGGATTCTCAGGTGTGTCTACAGCAGGTTCACTAGAAGCATGCAAAGTCCTATCATTTTTCTTTTTCTTCTTCTTAGAAGGACTAGGTGAATCAACATTATTTCTCTGAGAATCCTGCTCAATTCTCTTAGGGTGGCCCTCACGATACAGAGGTTCCTGAGTCATTTTACCAGTTCTAGTAGCCACTCTAACAACAAAATCATTATTCTTACTATTTAATTCATTGAGCAAATCATTTTGAGCTTTAAGTACTTGTTCTACTTGAGTGGTGACCATAGAAGCATGTTTACTAATGAGTTTAAGTTCACCTTTAACTCTAGACATATAATCACTCAAGTGTTCAATCATATAAGCATTGTGTTTTAATTGTCTACCAACATAAGCATTGAAATTTTCTTGTTTGACAATAAAATTATCAAACTCATCTAAGCATTGGCTAGCAGACTTATAACGAGGAATATCACCTTCATCAAATCTATAAAGAGAATTTACCTTTACTACCTGTGTCGGGTTATCAAGACCATGTGTTTCTTCAATAGGTGATGAATTAAGACCATATATTTCTTCAACAGGCGGTAAACTAAGACCATGTATTTCTTCAATAGGAGGTAAATTCTTAACATCTTCAGCTTTAATACCCTTTTCTTTCATAAATTTCTTTGCTTCTTGCATATCTTCAGGACTGAGAAATAGAACACCCCTTTTCTTCGCAGTTGGCTTAGGAGTTGGGTTAGGAAGTGTCCAATTATTTTCATTGGTCAACATATTATTCAATAGAATTTCAGCTTCATCTGGTGTTCTTTCCCTGAAAACAGAACCAACACAACTATCCAGGTGGTCTCTGGAAGCATCGGTTAGTCCATTATAAAACATATCAAGTATTTCATTTTTCTTGAGAGGGTGATCAGGCAAAGCATTAAGCAATTGGAGAAGCCTCCCCCAAGCTTGTGGGAGACTCTCTTCTTCAATTTGCACAAAATTATATATTTCCCTTAAAGCAGCTTGTTTCTTATGAGCAGGGAAATATTTAGCAGAGAAGTAATAAATCATATCAGATCAAGAGAATTAAACCATATCTTAGCATCACCCTTTAATGAGAACGGAAATATTTTAAGGATATAGTAATAGCAAGTTTTCTCATCATTAGTGAACAGGGTGGCTATATCATTTAATTTAGTAAGATGTGCCACAACAGTTTCAGATTCATAGCCATAGAAAGGATCAGACTCAACCAAAGTAATTATATCAGGATCAACAGATAATTCATAATCCTTATCAGTAACAAAGATAGGTGAAGTAGCATAAGCAGGATCATATTTCATTCTAGCATTCAGAGTTTTTTGTTTCAGCTTAGCTAATAATTTCTTAAGGTTACTTCTATCATTACAAGCAAGAAAGTCTCTAGCAGTTTCTTCATCCATAACATAGCCCTCAGGCACAACAGGCAATTCATATTTTGGGGGAGAATCTTCATCATCAATTTCATCAGTATTATCATTTTCAATAATTTCATTCTCTCTAGCCCTAGCAAGTTGTTCATCAAGAAATTCACCAAGTGGCACAGTAGTATCAAGCATAGAAGTAGTTTCATCATAAGTATCATGCATAGCAGAAGTGGCATCATCAATAACATGCGACATATCAGAATTAATAGCAGAAGCAGGTTTAGGTGTCGCAAGCTTACTCAAAACATAAGGTGAATCAAGTGCAGAGCTAGATGGCAGTTCCTTACCTCCCCTTGTAGTTGAGGGATAAATTTTTGTTTTCTCGTCTTTCAAGTTCTTCATAGTGACCAGCAGATATAAATCCCAAGTGACTCAATAGAGCTATGCTCCCCGGCAACGGCGCCAGAAAATAGTCTTGATAACCCACAAGTATAGGGGATCACAACAGTTTTCGAGGGTAGAGTATTCAACCCAAATTTATTGATTCGACACAAGGGGAGCCAAAGAATATTCTCAAGTATTAGCAGCTGAGTTGTCAATTCAACCACACCTGGATAAGTTAATATCTGCAGCAAAGTATTTAGTAGCAAAGTAGTATGATAGTAACGGTAACGGTAGCAAAAGTAATATTTTTGGGTTTTGTAGTGATTGTAACAGTAGCAACGGAAAAGTAAATAAGTGAAGAACAATATGTGAAAAGCTCGTAGGCATTGGATCAGTGATGGAGAATTATGCCGGATGCGGTTCATCATGTAACAGTCATAACATAGGGTGACACAGAACTAGCTCCAATTCATCAATATAATGTAGGCATGTATTCCGAATATAGTCATACGTGCTTATGGAAAAGAACTTGCATGACATCTTTTGTCCTACCCTCCCGTGGCAGCGGGGTCCTAGCGGAAACTAAGGGATATTAAGGCCTCCTTTTAATAGAGTACCAGACCAAAGCATTAACACATAGTGAATACATGAACTCCTCAAACTACGGTCATCACCGGGAGTGGTCCCGATTATTGTCACTTCGGGGTTGCCGGATCATAACACATAGTAGGTGACTATAGACTTGCAAGATAGGATCAAGAACTCACATATATTCCTGAAAACATAATAGGTTCAGATCTGAAATCATGGCACTCGGGCCCTAGTGACATGCATTAAGCATAGCAAAGTCATAGCAACATCAATCTCAGAATATAGTGGATACTAGGGATCAAACCCTAACAAAACTAACTCGATTACATGATAAATCTCATCCAACCCATCACCGTCCAGCAAGCCAACGATGGAATTACTCACGCACGGCGGTGAGCATCATGAAATTGGTGATGGAGGATGGTTGATGATGACGATGGCGACGGATTCCCCTCTCCGGAGCCCCGATCGGACTCCAGATCAGCCCTCCCGAGAGAGTTTAGGGCTTGGCGGAGGTTCGTATCGTAAAACGTGATGAATCTTTCTCTCTGATTTGTTTCTCCCCGAACACGAATATATGGAGTTGGAGTTGAGGTCGGTGGAGCTCCAGGGGGCCTACGAGGCAATGGGGCGCGCCCCCCACCCTCGTGGAAAGGGTGTGGGCCCCCTGGCCTTGATTCTTTCGCCAGTATTTTTTATTATTTCCAAAAATAATCTCCATGAAGTTTCAGGTCATTCCAAGAACTTTTGTTTCTGCACAAAGATAACACCATGGCAATTCTGCTGAAAACAGCGTCAGTTCGGGTTAGTTCCATTCAAATCATGCAAGTTAGAGTCCAAAACAAGGGCAAAAGTGTTTGGAAAAGTAGATAAGACGGAGACGTATCAGATGGATCGCTGGAGTTTGCACATTTTGTTAGCACCTTTAGGATTGACAAAACCTTCTTGTTGCATCATATACAACTCTTTTTTAAGAAATCCATTAAGGAATGCATTTTTGACATCCATTTGCCAGATTTCATAAAATGTAGCAATTGCTAACATTATTCGGACAAACTTTTAAGAATTGATACAAGTGAGAAAATCTCATCGTAGTCAACACCTTGAACTTGTCGAAATCATTTTTGCGACAATTCGAGCTTTGTAGATAGTAACACTACTATCTCTTGGGAAACGTAGTAATTTAAAAAAAATTCCTACGCACACACAGGATCATGGTGATGCATAGCAACGAGAGGGGAGAGTGTGTCCACGTACCCTCGTAGACCGAAAGCGGAAGCGTTAGCACAACGCGGTTGATGTAGTCGTACGTCTTCACGATCCGACCGATCCGAGTACCGAACGTACGGCACCTCCGAGTTCAGCACACGTTCAGCTCGATGACATCCCTCGAACAACGGTCCAGCCGAGCTTTGAGGGAGAGTTCCGTCAGCACGACGGCGTGGTGACGGTGATGATGATGCTACCGACGCAGGGCTTCGCCTAAGCACCGCTACGATATTATCGAGGTGGAATATGGTGGAGGGGGGCACCGCACACGGCTAAGAGATCAAGAGATCAATTGTTGTATCTCCAAGGGGTGCCCCCTTCCCCGTATATAAAGGAGTGGAGGAGGGGGAGGGGGCCGGCCACCCTAGGCGCGCCCCATGAGGAGTCCTACTCCCACCGGGAGTAGGACTCCCCCCTTCCAAGTGGGAGTAGGAGAGGAGAGGGAAGGAGAGAGAGGGGGAAAGGAAAGGGGGGCGCCGCCCCCTCCTTGTCCAATTCGGACTAGGGGAAAGGGGGCGCGCGGCATGCCCTTGGCCGCCCCTCCTCTTCTCCACTAGGGCCCAATAGGCCCATTAGTCTCCCCGGGAGGTTCCAGTAACCCCCCGGTACTCCGGTATGTGCCCGAAACTCCCCGAAACCATTCCGGTGTCCGAACATAGTCGTCCAATATATCAATCTTTATGTCTCGACCATTTCGAGACTCCTTGTCATGTCTGTGATCATATCTGGGACTCCGAACTACCTTCGGTACATCAAAACACAAAACTCATAATACCGATCGTCATCTAACTTTAAGCATGCAGGCCCTACGGGTTCGAGAACTATGTAGACATGACCGAGACACGTCTCCGGTCAATAATCAATAGCGGAACCTGGATGCTCATGTTGGCTCCTACATATTCTACGAAGATCTTTATCGGTCAAACCGCATAACAACATACGTTGTTCCCTTTGTCATCGGTATGTTACTTGCTCGAGATTCGATCGTCGGTATCTCATTACCTAGTTCAATCTCGTTACCGGCAAGTCTCTTTACTCATTCCATAATACATCATCTCGCAACTAACTCATTAGTCACAATGCTTGCAAGGCTTATAGTGATGTGCATTACCGAGAGGGCCCAGAGATACCTCTCTGACAATCGGAGTGACAAATCATAATCTCGAAATACGCCAACCCAACAAGTACCTTCGGAGACACCTGTAGAGTACCTTTATAATCACCCAGTTACGTTGTAACGTTTGGTAGCACATAAAGTGTTCCTCTGCTAAATGGGAGTTGCATAATCTCATATTCATAGGAACATGTATAAGTCATGAAGAAAGCAATAGCAACATACTAAACGATCAAGTGCTAAGCTAACGGAATGGGTCAAGTCAATCACATCATACTCCTAATGATGTGATCCCATTAATCAAATGACAATTCATGTCCATGGCTAGGAAACGTAACCATCTTTGATTAACGAGCTAGTCAAGTAGAGGCATACTAGTGACACTATGTTTGTCTATGTATTCACACATATATTATGTTTCCGGTTAATACAATTCTAGCATGAATAATAAACATTTCTCATGATATGAGGAAATAAATAATAACTTTATTATTGCCTCTAGGGCATATTTCCTTCAGTCTCCCACTTGCACTACAGTCAATAATCTAGATTACACAGTAATGATTCTAACACCCATGGAGTTTTGCTGCTGATCATGTTTCGCTCGTGGAAGAGGCTTAGTCAACGGGTCTACAACATTCAGATCCGTATATATCTTGCAAATCTCCATGTCTCCCACCTGGACTTGGTCCCGGATGGAATTGAAGCGTCTCTTGATGTGCTTGGTCCTCTTGTGAAATCTGGATTCCATTGCCAAGGCAATTGCACTGGTATTGTCACAAAACATTTTCATTGGACCCGATGCACTAGGTATGACACCTAGATCGGATATGAACTCCTTCATCCAGACTCCTTCATTTGCTGCTTCTGAAGCAGCTATGTACTCCGCTTCACACGTAGATCCCGCCATGACACTTTGTTTAGAAATGCACCAACTGACAGCTCCACCGTTCAATGTAAACATGTATCCGGTTTGCGATTTAGAATCGTCCGGATCAGTGTCAAAGCTTGCATCGACGTAACCATTTACGACTAGCTCTTTGTAACCTCCATAGATGAGAAACATATCCTTAGTCCTTTTCAGGTATTTCAGGATGTTCTTGACCGCTGTCCAGTGATCCACTCCTGGATTACTTTGGTACCTCCCTGCTATGCTAATAGCAAGACACACATCAGGTCTGGTACACAGCATTGCATACATGATAGAGCCTATGGCTGAAGCATAGGGAACATCTTTCATTTTCTCTCTATCTTCTGCAGTGGTCGGGCATTGAGTCTGACTCAACTTCACACCTTGTAACACAGGCAAGAACCCTTTCTTTGCTTGATCCATTTTGAACTTCTTCAAAACTTTGTCAAGGTATGTGCTTTGTGAAAGTCCTATCAAGCGTCTTGATCTATCTCTATAGATCTTGATGTCTAATATGTAAGCAGCTTCACTGAGGTCTTTCATTGAAAAACTTTTATTCAAGTATCCTTTTATGCTATCCAAAAATTCTATATCATTTCCAATCAGCAATATGTCATCCACATATAATATCAAAAATGCTACAGAGCTCCCACTCACTTTCTTGTAAATACAGGCTTCTCCAAAAGTCTGTATAAAACCATATGCTTTGATCACACTATCAAAATGTTTATTCCAACTCCAAGAGGCTTTCACCAGTCCATAAATGGATCGCTGGATCTTGCACACTTTGTTAGCTCCCTTTGGATCGACAAAACCTTCTGGTTGCATCATATACAACTCTTCTTCCAAAAATCCATTCAGGAATGCAGTTTTGACATCCATTTGCCAAATTTCATAATCATAAAATGCAGCAATTGCTAACATGATTCGGACAGACTTAAGCATCTCTACGGGTGAGAAAGTCTCATCGTAGTCAATCCCTTGAACTTGTCGAAAACCTTTTGCAACAAGTCGAGCTTTATAGACAGTAACATTACCGTCAGCGTGAGTCTTCTTCTTGAAGATCCATTTATTCTCAATGGCTTGCCGATCATCGGGCAAGTCAACCAAAGTCCACACTTTATTCTCATACATGGATCCCATCTCAGGTTTCATGGCCTCAAGCCATTTTTCGGAATCTGGGCTCACCATCGCTTCTTCATAGTTCGTAGGTTCACCTTGGTCAAGTAACATGACCTCCAGAATAGGATTACTGTACCACTCTGGTGCGGATCTTACTCTGCTTGACCTACGAGGTTCAGTAGTAACTTGATCTGAAGTTTCATGATCGATATCATTAGCTTCCTCACTAATTAGTGTAGGTGTCACAGGAACCGGTTTCTGTGGTGAACTACTTTCCAATAAGGGAGCAGGTACAGTTACCTCATCAAGTTCTACTTTCCTCCCACTCACTTCTTTCGAGAGAAACTCCTTCTCTAGAAAGGATCCATTCTTGGCAACGAATGTCTTGCCTTTGGATCTGTGATAGAAGGTGTACCCAACAGTTTCCTTTGGGTATCCTATGAAGACACATTTCTCCGATTTGGGTTCGAGCTTATCAGGTTGAAGCTTTTTCACATAAGCATCGCAGCCCCAAACTTTAAGAAACGACAACTTTGGTTTCTTGCCAAACCACATTTCATAAGGCGTCGTCTCAACGGATTTCGATGGTGCCCTATTTAATGTGAATGCAGCCGTCTCTAAAGCATAACCCCAAAACGATAGCGGTAAATCAGTAAGAGACATCATAGATCGCACCATATCAAGTAAAGTACGATTACGACGTTCGGACAACCCATTACGCTATGGTGTTCCGGGTGGCGTGAGTTGCGAAACTATTCCGCATTGTTTCAAATGTAGACCAAACTCGTAACTCAAATATTCTCCTCCACGATCAGATCGTAGAAACTTTATTTTCTTGTTACGATGATTTTCCACTTCACTCTGAAATTCTTTGAACTTTTCAAATGTTTCAGATTTATGTTTCATTAAGTAGATATACCCATATCTGTTCAAATCATCTGTGAAGGTTAGAAAATAACGATACCTGCCGCGAGCCTCAACATTCATTGGACCACATACATCAGTATGTATAATCTCCAACGAATCAGTTGCTCGCTCCATAGTTCCGGAGAACGGCGTTTTAGTCATCTTGCCCATGAGGCATGGTTCGCAAGTACCAAGTGATTCATAATCAAGTGATTCCAAAAGTCCATCAGTATGGAGTTTCTTCATGCGCTTTACACCAATATGACCCAAACGGCAGTGCCACAAATAAGTTGCACTATCATTATCAACTCTACATCTTTTGGCTTGAACATTATGAATATGTGTACCACTACTTTCGAGATTCAACAAAAATAGACCACTCTTGAAGGGTGCATGACCATAAAAGATATTACTCATATAAATAGAACAACCATTATTCTCAGATTTAAATGAATAACTGTCTCGCATCAAACAAGATCCAGATATAATGTTCATGCTCAACGCTGGCACCAAATAACAATTATTCAGGTCTAAAACTAATCCCGAAGGTAGATGTAGAGGTAGCGTGCCGACGACGATCATATCGACTTTGGAACCATTTCCCACGTGCACCGTCACCTCGTCCTTAGCCAGTTTTCGCTTCATCCGTAGTCCCTGTTTCGAGTTGCAAATATTAGCAACATAACCAATATCAAATACCCAGGTGCTACTGCGAGCTCTAGTAAGGTACACATCAATAACATGTATATCACATATACCTTTGTTCACCTTGCCATCCTTGTTATCCGCCAAATACTTGGGGCAGTTTCGCTTCCAGTGTCCAGTCTGCTTGCAGTAGAAGCACTCAGTCTCAGGCTTAGGTCCAAACTTGGGTTTCTTCTCTTGAACAGCAACTTGTTTGTTGTTCTTCTTGAAGTTCCCCTTCTTCTTCCCTTTGCCCTTTTTCTTGAAACTGGTGGTCTTGTTGACCATCAACACTTGATGCTCCTTTTTGATTTCTACCTCCGCAGCCTTTAGCATTGCGAAGAGCTTGGGAATCGTCTTATCCATCCCTTGCATATGATAGTTCATCATGAAGCTCTTGTAGCTTGGTGGCAGTGATTGAAGAATTCTGTCAATGACACTATCATCCGGAAGATTAACTCCTAATTGAATCAAGTGATTGTTATACCCAGACATTTTGAGTATATGTCCACTAGCAGAACTATTCTCCTCCATCTTGCAGCTGTAGAACTTATTGGAGACTTCATATCTCTCAATCTGGGCATTTGCTTGAAATATTAACTTCAACTCCTGGAACATCTCATATGCTCCATGACGTTAAAACGTCGTTGAAGTCCCGGTTCTAAGCCGTAAAGCATGGCACACTGAACTATTGAGTAGTCATCAGCTTTGCTCTGCCAGACGTTCTTAACGTTGTCAGTTGCATCTGCAGCAGGCCTGGCACCCAACGGTGCTTCCAGGACGTAATTCTTCTGTGCAGCAATGAGGATAATCCTCAAGTTACGGACCCAGTCTGTGTAATTGCTACCATCATCTTTCAACTTTGCTTTCTCAAGGAACGCATTAAAATTCAACGGAACAACAACACGGGCCATCTATCTACAATCAACATAGACAAGCAAAATACTATCAGGTACTAAGTTCATGATAAATTTAAGTTCAATTAATCATATTACTTAAGAACTCCCACTTAGATAGACATCCCTCTAATCATCTAACTGATCACGTGATCCAAATCAACTAAACCATGTCCGATCATCACGTGAGATGGAGTAGTTTTCAATGGTGAACATCACTATGTTGATTATATCTACTATATGATTCACGCTCGACCTTTCGGTCTCAGTGTTCCGAGGCCATATCTGCATATGCTAGGCTCGTCAAGTTTAACCTGGGTATTCTGCGTGTGCAAAACTGGCTTGCACCCGTTGTAGATGAACGTAGAGCTTATCACACCCGATCATCACGTGTTGTCTCGACACGACGAACTTTGGCAACGGTGCATACTCAGGGAGAACACTTTTATCTTGAAATTTAGTGAGAGATCATCTTATAATGCTACCGTCAATCAAAACAAATAAGATGCATAAAGGATAAACATCACATGCAATCAATATAAGTGATATGATATGGCCATCATCATCTTGTGCTTGTGATCTCCATCTCCGAAGCACCGTCATGATCACCATCGGCACCTGCGCGACACCTTGATCTCCATCGTAGCATCGTTGTCGTCTCGCCAACTATTGCTTCTACGACTATCGCTACCGCTTAGTGATAAAGTAAAGAAATTACAGGGCGAGTTCATTGCATACAATAAAGCGACAACCATATGGCTCCTGCCAGTTGCCGATAACTCGGTTACAAAACATGATCATCTCATACAATAAAATATAGAATCATGCCTTGACCATATCACATCACAACATGCCCTGCAAAAACAAGTTAGACGTTGAAAGGATCGATATAGTTGACTAGAGGGGGGGTGAATAGGCAACTAACAATTTTTAGCTTTTCTTTACCAAATTAAACTTTGCATCAAAATAGGTTGTCTAGATATGCAACTAAGTGAGCAACCTATATGATGCAACGACAACAAGCACGCAAGCAAGTAAGAGATATAACACAAGTAAACTAGCGAAAGTAAAGGAATGAGATAACCAAGAGTGGAGCCGGTGGAGACGAGGATGTGTTACCGAAGTTCCTTCCTTTTGAGGGGAAGTACGTCTCCGTTGGAGCGGTGTGGAGGCACAATGCTCCCCAAGAAGCCACAAGGGCCACCGTATTCTCCTCACGCCCTCACACAATGCGAGATGCCGTGATTCCACTATTGGTGCCCTTGAAGGCGGCGACCGGACCTTTACAAACAAGGTTGGGGCAATCTCCACAACTTAATTGGAGGCTCCCAACGACACCACAAAGCTTCACCACAATGGACTATGGCTCCGCGGTGACCTCAACCGTCTAGGGTGCTCAAACACCCAAGAGTAACAAGATCCGCTAGGGATAAGTGGGGGGAATCAAATTTCTCTTGGTGGAAGTGTAGATCGTGGCCTTCTCAACCAATCCCGAGCAAATCAACAAGTTTGATTGGCTAGGGAGAGAGATCGGGCGAAAATGGAGCTTGGAGCAACAATGGAGCTTTTGGGGGAAGAGGTAAGTCAACTTTGGGGAAGAAGACCCCTTTATATAGTGGGGGAACAAACCAACCGTTACCCCCCTTCTGCCCCGAAGAGAGCGGTAGTACCGCTGTGCCAGCAGTACTACCGCTTGCCACTATAAGCGGTACTACCGCCCAAAAGCGCGGTACTACCGCTTGGCCCACAGCGGTACTACCACGGAGGGAGGGCGGTACTACCGCACAGGAGCGGTACTACGGCCCCCCACAGCCGCGGCCAGTACCGTAAAACCCGACACGAAAAAGGAGCCCTCGAATCGAGGCGGTACTAGGACGAGACCACCGCGGTACTACGGCTTGGGGCCACTAGCGGTACTACTACTCTGGAGCAGTACTACCGCACCCAGAGCGGTACTACCGCTTGTGGCACCCAAGCGGTACTATCGCTCCGTCCCGCGGTACTACCGCAGGGACCAGAGATAGTACACACACGGGGCTACTAGCGGTACTACTGCTCTGGGCGGTACTACCGCTCCAGAGCGGTACTACCGCTTGTAGCACCCAAGCGGTACTACCGCTCTGGCCCGCGGTACTACCGCTGGGACCAGAGAGGGCACAAAGAAAGGAGAACCAAGCCCATCATCGAAACGGAAAGGCTCGGAGGGAGGGGCAAAGGAAGTGTACGTGATGATTCCGCCCTAGCCTTTCCAAAACGGACCCCCTCTTGATAGTACGGTGATCCCTATGAAACTAGTCCACCAAACTAATCCGAAAGGACTACACCGTCTTCGCTTTAAGCTCCGAGGGGAGGAAATCGTCTCATGCCCAAAAGAATGAATCTCTGAAAAACACTCAACGCACACGATTAGTCCGCAAAAGCATTGTCATCAATCACCAAAACATCTTAGGGATAAATATGCCCTTACAATCTCCCCCTTTTTGGTGGACTGATGACAATACGGGATTTGCACAACTGGGAAAAACAAAGGACATAAGCAAACCCCAAGTCTCTAAAATATAGACGGTCTCCCCCTAGATGTGTGCCATCAAGATAGGTGCTTTGAGCTACACGACACACATACTAGGATCAACACTCCCCCTGTATTTTAGAGACCAACAACCTAAGCGAGAACCAAGATAGCAGGATATATAACATAATGAAGCATATAACTCAAGAGATATCAAATGACTAGAGACAAAGATAAAGATATGATAATGATAGGGTAGCATATGTCTCACACCATATGACGCGAACTAAAGTCTTACTGAACACAAAACCAAGCAAAGCGCAAGTTCCAAGCAAAGCACAAAGTAGCACATAACGAAAGCACAAAGGCAAAGACACACTCGCAACACAACGACGCAAATCCCTAAAATCTCTCCCCCTTTGGCATCGAGACACCAAAAGGGGCAAAGAGCTAACCTACGGCTCCAGGTGAGAGCATGCTGAGGATCTCGAACATCAGGACTCTGCGTGATCATCTGCACTGCCGTCCTCGCCCGGAAACTGCTCGGCATCTGAGTCGGTCCACGGACAGTGCTGCTGGATCCACTCCTCCTCCTCAGTAATCTGACCCTCTGAGCCGCTGGTGACTGTCGCACCCATCTGACGCATCAGCTCCTTGTGACGTCCTCTTGCCTTCTTCTTAGCCACATGAGTCATGTACTGACCATGAAACTCCATGCAGAACAGCTTCTTCATCTTGCGTTTGAGCTTCTTTGCCCAAGAGGGCTCTGCTGCAGAAGGCTCTGTCCCAGGAGGCACATACTCCTCATCATCATCACCGGCATCAGCCTCGTCCTCGGTCTCCATGGCAGCAGCAGAAGATGGAGCTCCAGATCTACCCCAATTATCCTTCTTCCTCAGACGCTTGATCTCATGAGATACCAACTCTCCAGTTTCCAGCTGCTCCTCAGGATAGGTATGTCTCCAGGCCCTCTCAATAAGCAACATGATGAACGGGCCATAAATTGGGCACTTGCGCTCAGAAACAGCCGCCAGAAGCTCAGACCACATGACATGAGAGATGTCCAGAGACTCGCCCGTGTTTGCGTCCTTCTCACGCTGGCAGAAGAGAAGCATGTCCACAAGGTAAGAGTGTACCATGTCCAGATTCCCAATACGAGGGAAGAGAGTCTCGCGGAAGATGCGGTGAAGGATGTCCAGATAGGTAGACAACTCATAGGTTTCCTTCCTGGTCTCAGGGCGGACCTTCCGAGTACAGTAGGGCCAGAGGGCTTGCTTGTGAGTGGAGGTGACATTTTGGTGAGGACGAAAACCAACTGGAGTCTCGAGCCCTTGATCTTCCACCTCAAGCAGCCCCATGAAGGCCTGCCACTTGACAGCTAGCACCTTCCCATTTGTCATCCAAGTCAGAGTCCTGTCTGCGTTAGTCCTTAGATGAACAGTGGCAAAGAACTGTGCCAGCAAATCTGCATCAAAGTCCTTGTTGAACTGCATGATCCTGAGAATGTTCAACTGAGAGCACATTTGTAGGGCATCACCAAAGTACTCAAGGTCCTTCTTCATAGCATCCGTGTTGATGGAATGAACATTGACAAAGAGATTCTTCTTAGCCTTGATCACATCAAAGTATGTGGCATACTGAAACCGGTTCCAGAACGGGCGGTTGACAAGATTGGGTTCTTGTTCTTCCTCATAGGGGTTGCGCCGACGCCTGTCCCGGAATTCCTTGCTAGACATCTCAGTCACTTTCTTGCCACTTGGCTTCGGTCGGCTGGCAATCTTCTTCTTGCGAGGAGGATTAGCACTTGAGGAAGCACCCCCTGCCGGCTGTGGAGCACTGGAAGAACCACCTGCTGTCTCAGATGAGCGGTACCGCTTCGACGTTGAACGCCCGGGGTTGACACGGCGGACTTGCTGCTCAGGATGTTCATCACCTGGAACCAAACACACGGACACAAGAAACAACCAGAAGAAACGATCAAAACCAACTAAACACAACAAAGATGGATCAACATGTGGTAGGAAACAATGGAACTGGGCATCCAGCGGTAGTACCGTGCCTGCTCAGCGGTAGTACCGCTTATCCACATAAGCGGTAGTACCGCTCCGTGGAGCGGTAGTACCGTGCCATATGGGCGGTAGTACCGCCCGAGATGGGGCACGGCGGATCCCTACTGCCGTGGTCAGATCCGGCACTACCGGGGATGCCAAATTCAAAAATAAACCTACCAAACATCAATCCAAAGAGTCTAGTTGCCTTCTCCAACCTACTCAAGCCTAGATTTGGCCAAAAATCTAGAGATGCAACTACTATTGCCCCTAAAACGCGAGATCTGAAAAGTAGACAAGAAGAGAAGAGGAACGGGGGCAATACCGGCATCCATGGCAAGAGGACGAGGTGGGGATCGACTCCACCGAAGGAAATGGAGAGGAACGGTCCGGAGACGGAGGGCCGCCGGAGCCTTCCCGCGGCGAGATGGCACTGGAGAGAGAGGAAGAGAACCAGGGGACGAAGCAAATGGGTATGGGGTGGAGGAAACCACCCCTGCCCACGACTTAACCCCCTGGCCCCGCCCCTCAGCGGTAGTACCGTGGTGAGGGGCGGTAGTACCGCTTAGCCGTATAAGCGGTAGTACCGCTCCAGCGGTAGTACCGCTCCTGCACAACGGTAGTACCGCCAGCGCAACTCAAACCAGGCTCAACACATATGGTGCAAAACGAAAGACGGGAAACAACGGCAAGAAGACCAACAAGAGCACTAGCAAGAGAACAAGAATCACACGCCTCTATACGAGAGGGCGGTGGTCGAGGCCACCTATGTTTGAGTCACTTGGTATGGCACCGCGAAGAATTATCCTTGGGCCCATGACCAAAGCTCGTCTTTGAAGCACAAGTACCATAAAAAATGGCTAATGTGAAAGAGTGAGATCAATTTATGCATTGTGGGGGGAGGGAAAGTTCATTGAGAGAACAGCACTCCCCCTACGTCCATGCCTACACCTAGACAAGAAATCACAATGAATGTGAGGGGTGTGCAAAGGTTCAAACCACATTGCTCGAATCAATGATATTTAGCTCATGCCTTAACTCGCGAAATCTTGCTTCATCCAATGGCTTCGTGAAAATATCTGCAAGGTTATCATGAGTGCTGACATAGTTGAGCTCGATCTCCCCTCGCCTAATATGATCCCTGATGAAGTGATACCGAATCTCAATATGCTTTATCTTGAAGTGTTGCACCGGGTTGAGAGAAATCTTGATAGCACTTTCATTGTCACACCAAAGAGGCACTTTGTCACAAATGACACCGTAATCCTTTAAAGTTTGCCTCATCCATAAGAGTTGTGCACAACAACTTCCGGCCGCCACATACTCCGCTTCGGTGGACGAGAGAGACACACAACTTTGCTTTTTAGAAGACCAACTTACCAAAGAGCAACCAAGAAATTGGCACCCTCCGGAAGTGGACTTCCTATCCACTTTGTCTCCCGCCCAATTGGAGTCCGAATAACCTACAAGCTTGAAGTTTGCTCCTCTTGGGTACCATAGGCCAAAGTTTGGGGTATGAGCCAAATATCGAAAGATTCGCTTGACCGCCACAAAGTGGCTTTCCTTAGGTGCGGCTTGAAACTGTGCACATATTCCCACACTCAACATGATATCCGGTCTAGATGCACAAAGGTAAAGCAAGGATCCAATCATAGAGCGATATACCTTTTGATCCACCGCTTTACCATTGGGATCAATGTCAAGTTGGCACTTGGTGGGCATTGGAGTGGAAGCCGGCTTGACATCACTTAGCTTGAATCTCTTTAGCATGTCTTGAGTGTATTTGGCTTGGTTGATGAAGGTTCCTTCTCTTCTTTGTTTGATTTCGAATCCGAGAAAGAACTTCAACTCTCCCATCATAGACATCTTGAACTTTGAGGTCATGAGAGCGGCAAATTCTTCATTGAAAGCTTTGTTAGGGGAACCAAAAATAATATCATCAACATATAGTTGGCACACAAACAACTCCCCTTTGACCTTCTTAGTAAAAAGAGTGGGGTCGATTTTCCCGATTTCGAATCCACGATCTTGTAACAACTCCGTAAGATGATCATACCACGCACGTGGGGCTTGTTTAAGGCCATAGAGTGCCTTGTGGAGTTGATACACATGATCGGGGAAATAGGGATCTTCGAACCCGGGGGTTTTTTTGACATATACCAACTCATTTATGGGACCATTAAGAAAAGCACTCTTCACATCCATTTGTTGCAAAGTGAAATTATGATGAGAAGCATAAGCAATCAACAAACGAATAGATTCAAGGCGAGCAACGGGGGCAAAGGTTTCACCGTAGTCGATACACTCGACTTGGGAGTAGCCTTGTGCCACCAAACGAGCCTTGTTGCGAACAATGATTCCATGAGCGTCTTGCTTGTTCTTGAATATCCACTTGGTTCCAATGACATTATGATTCCCGGTTGGCCTTGGCACTAACTTCCACACTTGGTTATGTTCGAAGTTGTTGAGTTCTTCATGCATGGCTTTGAGCCAATCCGGGTCCTCAAGCGCTTCATAAACCTTTTGGGGTTCGACACAAGAAACAAACGCATGATGTTCACAATAGTTTGCTAATTGTCTACGAGTGCTTACCCCCTTTCTTAGGCTTCCAACCACATTCTCCATGAGATGACCTTTGGTGGTGAGCTTGGAAGCGATCTTAGCGGCACGACGCTCCAATTCCTCCTCGGAAGTGAAGTGAGGAGGGGTTACTTGATCATCTTGAGCGTCGTCTTGAGCTTGTTCTTGATCTTGAACTACCTCGAGGGAAGAACTTGACCTTGGGCATCATTTGGTGGATCACCACCATCTTGAGGTTGATCTTGCCCTTGATCTCATGAGGTTGAGGGCCTTCACTTTGTTCTTCGGAAGCGTGTGGGTCTTGGGTTGGTGATGGCTCCACTTGAGTGGAGCATTGTCCTTCTCCTTCGGCCACAAGGGGTTCCACAATGGGTAGGATATATCCAATACCCATTCTTCTTATGGCTTGGGGAGGAATTTCATCACCTACATCACAAGTACCACTTTGCTCCACTTGGGAGCCGTTATTTTCATCAAACTCCACGTTACACGTCTCCTCAATAAGTCTCGTGGACTTATTGAGAACACGGTAAGCATGGGAGTTTGTAGCATAACCAACAAATATGCCCTCATGAGCTCTAGTCTCAAATTTAGACAAACGAACACCTTTCTTGAGAATGAAACACTTACACCCGAACACCCGAAAGTACTTGAGGTTGGGCTTGTTACCGGTGAGGATCTCATATGGAGTCTTGTTCAAGCCTTTGCAAAGATAGAGCCGATTTGAAGCATGACACGCGGTGTTGATGGCTTCGGCCCAAAAGTTGTATGGAGACTTGAACTCCGCCATCATGGTCCTTGCCGCATCCATCAACGTCCGATTCTTCCTCTCCGCAACACCATTTTGTTGAGGGGTGTAAGGTGCGGAATATTGATGCTTGATCCCCTCATCACTGAGAAACTCATCCAAGGTGTAGTTCTTGAACTCGGTGCCGTTGTCACTTCTTATTGTCAAGATCTTTGCATTGTGTTGACGTTGGGCTTCATTTGCAAAGTCAATGACTGTTTGTTGGGTATCACTCTTCCTCTTGAAGAAATACACCCACGTGTATCTAGAATAATCATCCACAATTACCAAGCAGTACTTTCTACCCCCAAGACTATCAAAGGATGGAGGCCCAAAGAGATCCAAATGAAGGAGCTCCAACGGCCTCTTCGAGTAAATAAGAGTCGTGGGAGGGTGAGCCTTCTCATGAAGCTTTCCTTCGATACAAGCACTGCAAGCACGATCTTTGGCAAAACTAACGTTCGTTAGTCCACGGACATGGTCCCCCTTGAGAAGACTTTGCAAAGATCTCATATTGACATGGGCTAAACGGCGATGCCAAAGCCACCCCATGTCAACTTTATCCATTAGGCATGTCGCGGTCTTAGTGGGTTGCTCCGAAAAGTTAATCACATAGAGACCGTTCTCGACATGCCCAACAAAGGCTACTTTAAGAGTCTTGCTCCACAAGAGGGCCACGGTATCAATATCAAAGAAGGTGGCAAAGCCCATGATAGCAAGTTGACGAATGGAAAGTAAATTGTATGCAAGGGACTCAACTAGCATGACCTTCTCGATCGTGAGATCATGAGAAATGACAACTTTGCCGAGTCCCAATACCTTAGAAGACGAGGCATCACCCCACTCGACATTGGTGGGCATAGATGGAATCTTGTGCACGTCCACCACCAAGTCCTTGCTTCCGGTCATATGATTTGTAGCTCCACTATCAAGCAACCATGATCCCCCACCGGAAGCAAACACCTACAAGAGATCAATGCTTGGTTTTAGGTACCCATTTTGTAATGGGTCCTTTGATGTTAGAAACAAGGGTCTTAGGAACCCAAATAGACCATTCAATGTACTCATGAGGAGAACCAACGAATTTGGCATAAACATGCCCATCACTAGCACGGCATAACACATAAGAAGGATTAAAGTCGCCGGCTTTGTTGGAAGGAGTGGCATTGCTCTTCTTGACACCGCCACCCTTCGCATTGTTCTTCTTCTCCTTGGAAGCACCCTCTCCCTCCTTCACAAAAGTTTGCTTGAGAGGAGGAGGTCGCTTGGTCTTGTCATTCTTCTTCTTGTTCTTGGGATTGGGTGCGAACCCAATCCCCTCCTTGGCCACAACTTCCTTTTGATTGCTCAAGAGGTCGTTGAGGTTCTTCTCACCTTGTATGCATGACATAAGGCCTTTCTCAAGTTGCTCCTTCAACTTAGCATTCTCCTCAACAAGATGCACATGCTCACAACACGGGTTAGTAGCATTTGCATTATAAATTAACACCATATGAGGAAAGGTGGCTTTCTCCTTTGTTAGCTTCACTTGGAGTTGATCATGAGACTCCTTGAGGCTAGCATGAACACCCTTCAAGACTTTGTGAGCCTTGTCGAGAATGCCAAACTCCTCTTTGAGTCTAGCAAGATCAACCCCAAGTTTTGCCTTCTCGGAGTTTAGCACATGAGACACAACAAGAGCATGATCAAGATCTTTCTTTAACTTAGCATGATCATCGTTGTATGACTCCTCAAGAGCCAAACGAAGACCACGCTCTTCGTCAAGAGCATTGGAAAGATCCGAAATCTCATCGGCATAGTCACGACTATGCCCTCCATCTTAGAGATGGTATCTTCGTGAGCCTCGATCATGTCATTGGCTTCACCAAGTTGTTCCAAGAGAGCAATGAAGTGCTTCTTGGATTTACCCTTGAGTTTACCCATAAAGATCTCAAACTCATTTTCCTCCACATTTCTCCCCTCATGTTCATCAATGCTATCCGTCGAAGAAGGATGATTAATGATGGTAGTTTTGATGTTGGAGGTTACCTTATTGGTGGCTTTAGCCATGAGGCACTTGGTGGTGATGTTCTCATTGGGTGAGTCGAAGAGAGACACCCGTGGAGTCTTCGCAATGGCAACGGAGGCCATGGCAACCGACTCACTATCTTCATCATCGTCATCATCCTCATTGTACTCTTCTTGAACCACCAACACCTTGGGAGGAGTCTTCTTGGTGAAGTTGCTCTTGTTGGGGAATGACTTGGCCTTGTCTTTTCTAATGAGCTTGCCACCATTGTCTTCCCTCTTCTCGTAAGGGCACTCCGCAACAAAGTGGCTCACATTGCCACAATTGAAGCAAGTCCTCATCCGTTGCTTGCCCTTTGCGCCACTTGAGTTGCTTTTGTTGAAGTTTGGCCTCGTGTTCTTCTTGCTCCAAAATTGCCTTGAAGCAAGAGCCATGTGTTCATGATAGGCATACTTCGTATCTTCGAGGTTGCCCTCCTCTTCTTCCTCTTCATCCTCTTCCTCCATACTAACCTTGGCCTTTAGAGCAAGGTTGGGCTTCTTTACTCTTTGAGAGCGAAGAACCGCATTGTCGGCGGTCTTGTCCAAGATGCTCATAGCAACAAACTCATCCAACACTTCACTTGATGACAAGGTGTGGAAGTCCGGCCTTTGACGAATTACGGAGGACATGGCTTTGTGGTAGGGCATCATTGCCTTGAGGAATTTGCGCTTGATCCAATTGTCATCCGTGTCCTTACTTCCATGATCTCGGAGAGAGACCGCAATTTTGGTTACTCTCCGAAAAAGCTCACGAGGTTCTTCATCTTCTTTCATTGCAAACTCGTCGGCTTCATCTTGCACCACTTCATAGTTGGAGCGTTGAATGCTTGCGCTTCCCCGATAGAGGGAAACAACTTGGAGCCAAGCATCTTTGGCCACGGTGTAAGGCCGGAGATGAGGAAGATCTTCGGGTGGGATTGCTTCTTGGATGATGAAGAGAGCATTCTCATTGAATTGATGATCCACAACTTCTCTAGGAGTGAAGTTACTTCGGTCATGCGGATAAAAGCCTTCTTCAATGATTCTCCAAAGGTTAGTGTTCACATGATTTAAATGACGCTTAAAACGATAGACCCAAGAATCAAAATCTACATTCTTCTCAATCTTAGGGGCCGGGCCGGCATGATTCAAATGAGTGGAAGGGAGCGGTGCACCATAGACGGGTGGAGGTTCCACATGGGCAAAGATGTCGGTCCCATTTTTATCACTAGAACAAGGAGCCTTCTCGCTCGAAGCTTCCCCCTTGTCGGAGGTAGCATCCGTCACCTTGTTAGCGGGATCACGCACTTTCAACGGTGCGGTGGTAAGTTTAAGCCCTTCTAAGAATTTATTCAACATGCTTTCGACCTTGGTCGTCATGGAGGTTTTCAATGTGTCCAACGCCACATTGAATTCCTCACGAGAGACCGCGGTTTCCCCATCTCCCGTAGACGAGACTGGATTCTCACCGGAGTGCTCCTCCGCACCGTCTACGACGTCAACCATACTCTTTGGACGGTAAAGTCCTTAATAAAGAGACGAGGCTCTGATACCAATTGAAAGGATCGATATAGTTGACTAGAGGGGGGGTGAATAGGCAACTAACAATTTTTAGCTTTTCTTTACCAAATTAAACTCTGCATCAAAATAGGTTGTCTAGATATGCAACTAAGTGAGCAACCTATATGATGCAACGACAACAAGCACGCAAGCAAGTAAGAGATATAACACAAGTAAACTAGCGAAAGTAAAGGAACGAGATAACCAAGAGTGGAGCCGGTGGAGACGAGGATGTGTTACCGAAGTTCCTTCCTTTTGAGGGGAAGTACGTCTCCGTTGGAGCGGTGTGGAGGCACAATGCTCCCCAAGAAGCCACAAGGGCCACCGTATTCTCCTCATGCCCTCACACAATGCGAGATGCCGTGATTCCACTATTGGTGCCCTTGAAGGCGGCGACCGGACCTTACAAACAAGGTTGGGGCAATCTCCACAACTTAGTTGGAGGCTCCCAACGACACCACAAAGCTTCACCACAATGGACTATGGCTCCGCGGTGACCTCAACCGTCTAGGGTGCTCAAACACCCAAGAGTAACAAGATCCGCTAGGGATAAGTGGGGGGAATCAAATTTCTCTTGGTGGAAGTGTAGATCGTGGCCTTCTCAACCAATCCCAAGCAAATCAACAAGTTTGATTGGCTAGGGAGAGAGATCGGGCGAAAATGGAGCTTGGAGCAACAATGGAGCTTTTGGGGGAAGAGGTAAGTCAACTTTGGGGAAGAAGACCCCTTTATATAGTGGGGGGAACAAACCAACCGTTACCCCCCTTCTGCCCCGAAGAGAGCGGCAGTACCGCTGTGCCAGCGGTACTACCGCTTGCCACTATAAGCGGTACTACCGCCCAAAAGCGCGGTACTACCGCTTGGCCCGTAGCGGTACTACCGCGGAGGGAGGGCGGTACTACCGCACAGGAGCGGTACTACGGCCCCCCACAGCCGCGGCCAGTACCGTAAAACCCGACACGAAAAAGGAGCCCTCGAATCAAGGCGGTACTAGCACGAGACCACCGCGGTACTACGGCTTGGGGCCACTAGTGGTACTACTGCTCTGGAGCGGTACTACCGCGCCCAGAGCGGTACTACCGCTTGTGGCACCCAAGCGGTACTACCGCTCCGTCCCGCGGTACTACCGCAGGGACCAGAGATAGTACACACACAGGGCTACTAGCGGTACTACTGCTTTGGGCGGTACTACCGCTCTGGCCCGCGGTACTAGCGCTGGGACCAGAGAGGGCACAAAGAAAGGAGAACCAAGCCCATCATCGAAACGGAAAGGCTCGGAGGGAGGGGCAAAGGAAGTGTACGTGATGATTCCGCCCTAGCCTTTCCAAAACGGACCCCCTCTTGATAGTACGGTGATCCCTATGAAACTAGTCCACCAAACTAATCCGAAAGGACTACACCGTCTTCGCTTTAAGCTCCGAGGGGATGAAATCGTCTCGTGCCCAAAAGAATGAATCTCTGAAAAACACTCAACGCACACGATTAGTCCGCAAAAGCATTGTCATCAATCACCAAAACATCTTAGGGATAAATATGCCCTTACAGATGTCCTCTACTTTGTTGTTGCAAGTTTTACGTGGCTGCTACGGGCTGAGCAAGAACCGTTCTTACCTACGCATCAAAACCACAACGATAGTTCGTCAAGTTAGTGTTGTTTTAACCTTCTCAAGGACCGGGCGTAGCCACACTCGGTTCAACTAAAGTTGGAGAAACTAACACCCGCCAGCCACCTGTGTGCAAAGCACGTCGGTAGAACCAGTCTCGCGTAAGCGTACGCGTAATGTCGGTCCAGGCCGCTTCATCCAACAATACCGCCGAACCAAAGTATGACATGCTGGTAAGCAGTATGACTTGTATCACCCACAACTCACTTGTGTTCTACTCGTGCATAAACATCTACGCATAAAACCAGGCTTGGATGCCACTGTTGGGAAACGTAGTAATTGCAAAAAATTCCTACGCACACACAGGATCATGGTGATGCATAGCAACGAGAGGGGAGAGTGTGTCCACGTACCCTCGTAGAACGAAAGCGGAAGCGTTAGCACAACGCGGTTGATGTAGTCGTACGTCTTCACATTCCGACCGATCCGAGTACCAAACGTACGGCACCTCCGAGTTCAGCACACGTTCAGCTCGATGACGTCCCTCGAACTCCAATCCAGCCGAGCTTTGAGGGAGAGTTCCGTCAGCACGATGGCGTGGTGATGGTGATGATGATGCTACCGACGCAGGGCTTCGCCTAAGCACCGCTATGATTATCGAGTGGAATATGGTGGAGGGGGCACCGCACACGGCTAAGAGATCAAGAGATCAATTGTTGTATCTCCAAGGGGTGCCCCCTTCCCCGTATATAAAGGAGTGGAGGAGGGGGACGGGCCGGCCACCCTAGGCGCACCCCATGAGGAGTCCTACTCCCACCGGGAGTAGGACTCCCCCCTTCCAAGTGGGAGTAGGAGAGGAGAGGGAAGGAGAGAGAGGGGGAAAGGAAAGGGGGGCGCCCCCCTCCTTGTCCAATTCGGACTGGGGGGAAGGGGGCGCGCGGCTGCCCATGGCTGCCCCTCCTCTTCTCCACTAGGGCCCAATAGGCCCATTAGTCTCCCCGGGGGGTTCCGGTAACCCCCGGTACTCCGGTATGTGCCCGAAACTCCCCGAAACCTTCGGTACATCAAAACACAAAACTCATAATACCGATCGTCATCTAACTTTAAGTGTGCGGACCCTACGGGTTCGAGAACTATGTAGACATGAACGAGACACGTCTCCAGTGAATAACCAATAGCGGAACCTGGATGCTCATATTGGCTCCTACATATTCTACGAAGATCTTTATCGGTCAAACTGCATAACAACATACGTTGTTCCCTTTGTCATCGGTATGTTACTTGCCCGAGATTCGATCGTCGGTATCTCAATACCTAGTTCAATCTCATTACCAGCAAGTCTCTTTACTCGTTCCGTAATACATCATCTCGCAACTAACTCATTAGTCACAATGCTTGCAAGGCTTATAGTGATGTGCATTACCGAGAGGGCCCAGAGATACCTCTCCGACAATCGGAGTGACAAATCATAATCTCGAAATACGCCAACCCAACAAGTACCTTCGGAGACACCTGTAGAGTACCTTTATAATCACCCAGTTACGTTGTGATGTTTGGTAGCACACAAAGTGTTCCTCCGGTAAACGGGAGTTGCATAATCTCATAGTCATAGGAACATGTATAAGTCATGAAGAAAGCAATAGCAACATACTAAGCGATCAAGTGCTAAGCTAACGGAATGGGTCAAGTCAATCACATCATTCTCCTAATGATGTGATCCCATTAATCAAATGACAACTCATGTCCATGGCTAGGAAACTTAACCATCTTCGATTGACGAGCTAGTCAAGTAGAGGCATACTAGTGACACTATGTTTGTCTATGTATTCACACATGTATTATGTTTCCGGTTAATACAATTCTAGCATGAATAATAAACATTTATCATGATATGAGGAAATAAATAATAACTTTATTATTGCCTCTAGGGCATATTTCCTTCACTATCAACGTCCGTCTTCCTCTTGAAGATCCATTTATTCTCTATTGCTTGCCGATCATCGGGCAGGTCAACCAAAGTCCATACTTTGTTCTCATACATGGATCCCATCTCAGATTTCATGGCCTCAAGCCATTTCGCGGACTCTGGGCTCATCATCGCTTCCTCATAGTTCGTAGGTTCGTCATGGTCAAGTAACATGACCTCCAGAATAGGATTACGGTACCACTCTAGTGCGGATCTTACTCTGGTTGACCTACGAGGTTCGGTAGTAACTTGATCTGAAGTTTCTGATCATCATCATTAGCTTCGTCACTAATTGGTGTAGGAATCACTGGAGCTGATTTCTGTGAATAACTACTTTCCAATTTGGGAGAAGGTACAATTACCTCATCAAGTTCTACTTTCCTCCCACTCACTTCTTTCGAGAGAAACTCCTTCTCTAGAAAGGATCCATTCTTAGCAACGAATGTCTTGCCTTCGGATCTGTGATAGAAGGTGTACCCAACAATCTCCTTTGGGTATCCTATGAAGACACTTTTCTCCGATTTAGGTTCGAGCTTATCAGGTTGAAGCTTTTTCACATAAGCATCGCAACCCCAAACTTTAAGAAACGACAACTTGGGTTTCTTGCCAAACCACAGTTCATAAGGTGTCGTCTCAACGGATTTAGATGGTGCCCTATTTAACGTGAATGCAGCCGTCTCTAAAGTATAACCCCAAAACGATAGCGTTAAATCGGTAAGAGACATCATAGATCGCACCATATCTAATAAAGTGCGGTTACGACGTTCGGACACACCATTACACTGTGGTGTTCCAGGTGGCGTGAGTTGCGAAACTATTCCGCATTGTTTCAAATGAAGACCAAACTCGTAACTCAAATATTCTCCTCCACGATCAGATCACAGAAACCTTATTTTTTTGTTACGATGATTTTCCACTTCACTTTGAAATTCTTTGAACTTTTCAAATGTTTCAGACTTATGTTTCATCAAGTAGATATACCCATATCTGCTCAAACCATCTGTCAAGGTCAGAAAATAACGATACCCGCCGCGAGCCTCAACACTCGTCGGACCGCATACATCAGTATGTATTATTTCCAACAAGTCTGTTGCTCACTCCATTGTTCCGGAGAACGGAGTCTTAGTCATCTTGCCCATGAGGCATGGTTCGCAAGCATCAAATGATTCATAATCAAGTGATTCCAAAAGTCCATCCGCATGGAGTTTCTTCATGCGCTTCACACCAATATGACCTAAACGGCCGTGCCACAAATAAGTTGCACTATCATTATTAACTTTGCATCTTTTGGCTTCATTATTATGAATATGTGTATCACTACGATCAAGATCCAACAAACTATTTTCATTGGGTGTATGACCATCGAAGGTTTTATTCATGTAAACAGAACAACAATTATTCTCTGACTTTAAATGAATAACCATATTGCAATAAACATGATCAAATCATATTCATGCTCAACGCAAACACCAAATAACATTTATTTAGGTTCAACACTAATCCCGAAAGTATAGGGAGTGTGCGATGATGATCATATCAATCTTGGAACCACTTCCAACACACATCGTCACTTCACCCTTAACTAGTCTTTGTTAATTCTGCAACTCCCGTTTCGAGTTACTAATCTTAGCAACTGGACTACTATCAAATACCGAGGGGTTGCTATAAACACTAGTAAAGTACACATCAATAACATATATATCAAATATACCTTTGTTCACTTTTCCATCCTTCTTATCCGCCAAATACTTGGGGCAGTCCCGCTTCAAGTGACCAGTCCCTTTGCAGTAGAAGCACTTAGTCTCAGGCTTAGGTCCAGACTTGGGTTTTTTCACTTCAGCAGCAACTTTCTTGCCGTTCTTCTTGAAATTCCCCTTCTTCCCTTCGCCCTTTTTCTTGAAACTGGTGGTCTTGTCAACCATCAACACTTGATGCTTTTCTTGATTTCTACCTTCGTCGATTTTAGCATCGCGAAGAGCTTGGGAATTGTTTTCTTCACCCCTTGCATATTATAGTTCATCACAAAGTTCTAGTAACTTGGTGATAGTGACTAGAGAACTTTTGTTAATTACTGTCTTATCTGGAAGATTAACTCCCACTTGATTCAAGAAATTGTAGTACCCAGACAATTTGAGCACATGCTCACTGGTTGAGCTATTCTCCTCCATCTTGTAGGCAAAGTACTATCAGAGGTCTCATACCTCTTGACACGGGCATGAGTATGAAATACCAATTTCAACTCTTGGAACGCCTTATATGCTCCGTGGCCTTCAAAACATTTTTGAAGTCCCGGTTCTAAGCCGTAAAGCATGGTGCACTAAACTATCAAGTAGTCATCATACCGAGCTTTGCCAAACGTTCATAACGTCTGCATATGCTCCTACAATAGGTCCGTCACCTAGCAGTGCATCAAGGACATAATTCTTCTGTGCAGCAATGAGGATAATCCTCAGATCACGGATCCAATCCGCATCATTGCTACTAACATCTTTCAACTTATGTTTCTCTAGGAACATATCAAAATAAACAGGGAAGCTATGCGCGAGCTGTTGATCTACAACATAATTTGCAAATACTATCAGGACTAAGTTCATGATAAATTAAAGTTCAATTAATCATATTACTTAAGAACTCCCACTTAGATAGACATCCCTTTAGTCATCTAAATGATCACGTGATCCAAATCAACTAAACCATGTCCGGTCATCACGTGAGATGGAGTAGTTTTCAATGGTGAACATCACTATGTTGATCATATCTACTATATGATTCACGCTCGACCTTTCGGTCTCCAGTGTTCCGAGGCCATATATGCATATGCTAGGCTCGTCAAGTTTAACCCGAGTATTCTGCGTGTGCAAAACAGGCTTGCACCCGTTGTATGTGAACGTAGAGCTTATCACACCCGATCATCACGTGGTGTCTCGGCACGACGAACTGTCGCAACGGTGCATACTCAGGGAGAACACTTAAACCTTGAAATTTAGTGAGACATCATCTTATAATGCTACCGTCAAACTAAGCAAAATAAGATGCATAAAGGATAAACATCATAAGTGATATGATATGGCCATCATAATCTTGTGCCTTTGATCTCCATCTCCAAAGCACCGTCATGATCACCATCGTCACCGGCTTGACACCTTGATCTCCATCGAAGCATCGTTGTCGTCTCGCCAACTATTGCTACTACGACTATCATTACTGCTTAGTGATAAAGTAAAGCAATTACATGGCGATTGCATTGCATACAATAAAGCGACAATCATATGGCTCCTGCCAGTTGCCGATAACTTTGTTACAAAACATGATCTTCTCATACAATAAAATTTAGCATCATGTCTTGACCATATCACATCACAACATGCCCTGCAAAAACAAGTTAGACGCCCTCTACTTTGTTGCTGCAAGTTTTACGTGGCTGCTACGGGCTGAGCAAGAACCGTTCTTACGTACGCATCAAAACAACAATGATTTTTTGTCAAGTGTGTTGTTTTAACCTTCAACAAGGACCGGGCGTAGCCACACTCGATTCAACTAAAGTTGGAGAAATTGACACCCGCCAGCCACCTGTGTGTGAAGCACGTCGGTAGAACCAGTCTCGCGTAAGCGTACACGTAATGTCGGTCTGGGCCGCTTCATCCAACAATACCGCCGAATCAAAGTATGACATGCTGGTAAGCAGTATGACTATTATCGCCCACAACTCTTTGTGTTCTACTCGTGCATATAACATCTACGCATAAACCTGGCTCTGATGCCACTGTTGGGGAACGTAGTAATTTCAAAAAAAATCCTACGCACACGCAAGATCCATCTAGGTGATGCATAGCAACGAGAGAGGAGAGTGTTGTCTACGTACCCTCGTATACCGAAAGCGGAAGCATTATGTCAACGCGGTTGATGTAGTCGTACGTCTTCATGATCTGACTAATCTTAGTACCGAAAGTACGGCACCTTGATACATCTCCGTCGTATCTACTTTTCCAAACACTTTTGCCCTTGTTTTGGACTCTAACTTGCATGATTTCAATGGAACTAACCCGGACAGACACTGTTTTCAGCAGAATTGCCATGGTGTTATTTTTGTGCAGAAATAAAAGTTCTCAGAATGACCTGGAAATCAACGAAGAATTATTTTGGAATTAATAAAAAATACTGGCAAAGGAATCAAGGCCAGGGGCCCACACCCTGTCCACGAGGGTGGGTGGCGCGCCAACCCCCCTGGGCGCGCCCCCTGCCTCGTGGGCCCCCTGGAGCTCCACTGACCTCAACTCCAACTCTATATATTCACGTTCGGGGAGAAAAAATCGGAGAGAAGGATTCATCGCGTTTTACGTACGGAGCCGCTGCCAAGCCCTAATCTCTCTCGGGAGGGCTGATCTGGAGTCCATTCGGGGCTCCGGAGAGGGGAATCCGTCGCCATCGTCATCATCAACCATCCTCCATCACCAATTTCATGATGCTCACCGCCGTGCGTGAGTAATTCCATCGTAGGCTTGCTGGACGGTGATGGGTTGGATGAGATTTATCATGTAATCGAGTTAGTTTTGTTAGGGTTTGATCCCTAGAATCCACTATGTTCTGAGATTGATGTTGTTATGACTTTGCTATGCTTAATGCTTGTCACTAGGGCCCGAGTGCCATGATTTCAGAGCTGAACCTATTATGTTTTCATGAATATATGTGAGTTCTTGATCCTATCTTGCAAGTCATTAGTCACCTCCTGTGTGTTATGATCCGGCAACCCTGAAGTGACAATAATCGGGACCACTCCCAGTGATGACCGTAGTTTGAGGAGTTCATTTATTCACTATGTGTTAATGCTTTGGTCTGGTACTCTATTAAAAGGAGGCCTTAATATCCCTTAGTTTCCAATAGGACCCCGCTGCCACGGGAGGATAGGACAAAAGATGTCATGCAAGTTCTTTTCCATAAGCACGTATGACTATATTCGGAATACATGCCTACATTACATTGATGAATTGGAGCTAGTTCTGTGTCACCCTATGTTATAACTGTTGCATCCGGCATAATTCTCCATCACTGATCCAATGCCTACGAGCTTTTCACATATTGTTCTCCGCTTAGTTACTTTACCATTGCTGTTGTTACAATCACTACAAAACTATTACTGTTACTTTTGCTACCATTACCGTTACTTCCATACTACTTTGCTACTAAATACTTTGCTGCAGATATTAAGTTATCCAGGTGTGGTTGAATTGACAACTCAACTGCTAATACTTGAGAATATTCTTTGGCTCCCCTTGTGTCGAATCAATAAATTTGGGTTGAATACTCTACCCTCAAAAACTGTTGCGATCCCCTATACTTGTGGGTTATCAAGACTATTTTCTGGCGCCGTTGCTGGGGAGCATAGCTCTATTCTTTGAGTCACTTGGGATTTATATCTGCTGGTCACTATGTGGAACTTGAAAGACGAAAAAACCAAAATTTTATCCCTCAACTACGAGGGGAGGTAAGGAACTGCCATCTAGCTCTGCACTTGATTCACCTTCTGTTTTGAGTAAACTTGCGACACCTAAACCTGCTTCTGCTATTAATTCTGATATGTCGCATGTTATTGATGATGCCACTTCTGCTATGCATGATACTTATGATGAAACTACTTCTATGCTTGATACTACTATGCCACTTGGTGAATTTCTTGATGAACAACTTGCTAGGGCTAGAGAGAATGAAATTATTGAAACTGATAATATTGATGAAAGTGATGATGAAGATTCTCCCCCTAGATATGAATTGCCTGTTGTGCATGAGGGTTATGTTATGGATGAAGAAACTGCTAGAGACTTTCTTGCTTGCAATGATAGAAGTGATCTTAAGAAATTATTAGTTAAGCTGAAAGAAAAATCTCTTAATGCTGTAATGAAATATGACCCTGCTTATGCTACTTCACCTATCTTTGTTACTGATAAGGATTATGATTTCTCTGTTGATCCTGATATAATTACTTTTGTTGAATCTGATCCTTTCTATGGCTATGAATCTGAAACTGGTCTGGCACATCTTACTAAATTAAATGATATAGCCACCCTGTTCACTAATGATGAGAAAACTCGCTACTATTATATCCTTAAGATATTTCCGTTCTCATTAAAGGGTGATGCTAAGATATGAGTTAATTCTCTTGATCCTGGTTGTGCGCGTAGTCCCCAGGATATGATTTATTACTTCTCCGCTAAATATTTCCTCGCTCATAAGAAACAAGCTGCTTTAAGGGAAATATATAATTTTGTGCAAATTCAAGAAGAGAGTCTCCCACAAGCTTGGGGGAGGCTTCTCCAATTACTTAATGCTTTGCCTGATCATCCTCTCAAGAAAAATGAAATACTTGATATCTTTTATAATGGACTAACCGATGCTTCCAGAGACCACCTGGATAGTTGTGCTGGTTGTGTTTTCAGGGAAAGAACTGTTGATCAAGCTGAAATTCTATTGAATAATATGTTGACTAATGAAAATAATTGGACACTTCCTGAACCAACTCTTAAGCCAACTCCGAAGAAAAGGGGTATTCTATTTCTCAGTCCTGAAGATATGCAAGAGGCAAAGAAATCTATGAAAGAAAAAGGTATAAAAGCTGAAGGTGTTAAGAATTTACCTCGTGTTGAAGAAATACATTGTCTTAATTTACCGCCTGTTGAAGAAATACATGGTTTTAATCCATCACCTATTGAAGAAACACATGGTCTTGATAACCCGACACAGGTAGTAAAGGTAAATTCTCTCTATAGATATGATAAAGCTGAAATCCCGCCTACTAAATTTGCTAGCCAATGCTTAGATGAGTTTGATAACTTTATGGTTAAGCAAGAAAACTTCAATGCTTTTTTTGGCAGAGAATTAAAATGCAATGCTTATATGATTGAACACTTGAGTGATTATATGTCCAGACTTAAAGGTGAACTTAAACTCATTAGTAAACATGCTTCTATGGTTACCACTCAAGTAGAACAAGTACTTAAAGCTCAGAATGACTTGCTCAATGAATTGAATAATAAGAATAATGACTTTGCTGTTAGAGTTGCAACTAGAGGGGGTAAAGTTACTCAGGAACCTCTGTATCCTGAAGGTCACCCTAAGAGAATTAAGCAGCTTTATCAGAGAACTAATGTAGATGCACCTAGTCCTTCTAAAAAGAAGAAAAAGAAAAATGATAGGACTTTGCATGCTTCTAGTGAACCTGTTGTAGACACACCTGAGAATCCCAATGATATTTCTATTTCTGATGCTGAAACACAATCTGGAAATGAACATGAACCTAGTGATACTATTAATGATGATGTTCATGTTGATGCTGAACCTAGTAATGATAATGATGTAGAAATTGAACCTGTTGTTGATCTTGATAACCCACAATCAAAGAATCAACGTTATGATAAGAGAGACTTTGTTGCTAGGAAGCATGGTAAAGAAAGAGAACCATGGGTTCAGAAACCCATGCCATTTCCTCGTAAACCATCCAAGAAAAAGGACGATGAGGATTTTGAGCGCTTTGCTGAAATGATTAGACCTATCTTTTTGCGTATGCGTTTGACTGATATGCTCAAAATGAATCCTTATGCTAAGTATATGAAAGATATTGTTACAAATAAAAGAAAGATACCGGAAGCTGAAATTTCCACCATGCTTGCTAATTATACTTTTAAGGGTGGAATACCAAACAAGTTAGGAGATCCAGGAGTACCCACTGTACCATGCTCCATTAAAAGAAATTATGTTAGAACTGCTTTATGTGATATTGGAGCCGGTGTTAGTGTTATGCCTCTCTCTTTATATCGTAGACTTGATTTGAATAAGTTGACACCTACTGAAATATCTTTGCAAATGGCTGATAAATCAACTGCTATACCTGTCGGTATTTGTGAGGACGTGCCTATTGTGGTTGCAAACGTCACTATTTTAACGGATTTTGTTATTCTTGATATTCCCGAGGACGATAGTATGTCTATTATTCTTGGAAGACCCTTTTTGAATACTGCAGGGGCTGTTATTGATTGCAACAAAGGCAATGTCACTTTTCATGTTAATGGTAATGAGCATATGGTACACTTTCTGAGGAAACAACCTCAAGTCCACAGTATCAATTCTATTGGAAAAATTCCATCGATTATTATTGGAGGTTTTGAATTTCCTCTTCCTACTGTCAAGAAGAAATATTTTATTCTTATTATTGGGGGCGTGCATATCCCTGTTGAGGTAACATAGTGTTATTCGAAATTTCTCCGGTTTCATGTTATTTGAAATGAGTTTGTTAACAAGACCTGATCAACTGCAGACTAAGGCATAGCCTAGTGGTGGGAAGGGGCTGATGCCTTCCCACCCACCCAGGTTCAAGGCATGGTAATTGCAATTTGGGTTTGTTGCACCAATTATACTGTAGGGGGTTCCCTTACAGTCTTTCTGTCAAAAAAACAAGACCTGATCAACATTGTTAGTGGATTCCTTTTGATGAGCATGAGATGGATGAAGTTAGAAAGCACAACCTTCTGTACCCTTCTTTTACTTTCTATTATTTAGATTAAATAAAGCAAAATTAGTATTTTTTCTGTCAGTTTTCTGAATTATCTGGGCAATAAAAAAATACCCCGAAAATAAAAGTTCTCCAAATGCCCCGAAATTGAAATATGATTTTTTTTCTGGAATATTTGAGAATATTTGGCACTGAGAACACATCAGGGGGAGCAAGCACCTGGCCACGAGGGTCCAGGGCGCGCCCACCCCACATGGGCGTGCCCCCCTGCCTCGTGGGCCCATGGTGGCTCCCTCCACTTATTCCAGCCACCACACGCTCCTTCTTCCTCCCAAAAAAATCACCAACCAGCTCAAGCACGAGTTCTTGCTCATCTTGCTGCCATTTTCGATCTCCTTGCTCAAAGCACCTCTCACAAAACTGCTTTGGGGGATTGTTCTTCGGTATGTGACTCCTCCAATGGTCCAATTAGTTTTTGTTCTAGTGCTTTATTCATTGCAAAATTTTGCTGCCTAGGTGACCATGTTCTTGAGCTTGCATGTCAAATTTATGTGGTTCCAAGTAGTTCTAATGCATGATATAGTCTCTAGGCACTTGTGGGAGTAGTTGCTATCAATTTTGTCGAGTTTGGTTCACTTTTATTTTGAAGTTACTAAAAAATTCAGAAATTTTTCAGAGGAAGAAATATGTTTAGGAAAATGTATCAAGGTGGTCCTTTAAGGAAGCAAGGACCCAGGCTCGCAATATGCGATGCGGATGATGAACCACCGAGGGAAGCTCAAGTGCGGGCTTGTGAATGGCCTTCAGAGGACTGTATGGATCGAGCAGGAATCAAGGAAGAATTTAACGCATATGTGCGTAATGCTGATCTTGAGAGCTTCGAGGCAGATAAGTGCCGTCAGTACCACTATCTCACTGATTCCTTTGTGAGAAGGTTTGAATTTTCATCATCACGCAATTCTCAAACTATCATGTTTGATCTTTATGAAAATTCTTATACTATGGACTTAGAGGATTTTAATACTGCTTGCAAACTTCCACAATGGGGTAGCACTAGTGAGCCTCGCAAATCTGAGTTTAGAGATTTTCTTGCTAGTATAACTATGGGGGAGTCTAGAGATATAACACGAGATACCATAGGGAGCATTCATTTTCCTGCTATACATTATTTTGCTCTCTTCATAGTTAGGTGCATAAATGGTAAGGATGAAGCATGTCACATGTGTGTCCCTGACCTCAGTGTTCTCAGGAGTGCTGTATTAGAGATAAACATTATAATTTGGGAGCCATTTGTTGCACGTAGGTTGCATAATAATAGAGTTAATGGAGATTTCTTTGGTGGAATTTATGCAACCCGTCTAGCTAATTTTCTTGATGTACCCATACGTGAGTATGATGTTGAGTTGCCTCCTGTTTATTGAGATTATGAGGCTATGGTTCGTCATCAGTTTGTTGAGAGGAACGATCAGTTCCTCTAGTACTGACTAATCTTTGACAGACGACGCACCTATCACGTCACTCTCCCTACTCCTACTTTCTTTGACCTTCAGGCAAAGGGGAGATATGTCATAACCAGGGAGGAGGCAAATGAGTACGAAAGGAGGACGAGGGCAGCTCGCCTCCAAGCTGCAGCCCACGATGCAATAGCCGCTGCATCTCAGTACGACCCCAACTACAACTTTGGATATCCGCCAGGCCAGCCGTGGCAGTAGACCAACTTAGGCCAAAAGCCTAAGCTTGGGGGAGTACGTATTTCTCACCGACATTACATTTATGTTCACACACTCATTCTAGTTGTCGGTGTTCATACTTTTTCATTGTACTATCCATGCTAGTTTATTTTTCTTTTTCTTGCCTTCTTCTTGTGTCTTTGATAAACCTTAAGAAAACCAAAAAAATTAGTTGTAGCTTTTAGCTAGCTTACTTTCTTGCTGCAGTAGTATTAAATAAAAGAAAACCCAAAAATATTTCATGTTCTTCTTTTGCTTGTTGGGAGCTTTCCCGTGTAAATAGTTTTATTTCTTTTATTTTCTTTGGGGGTCGAGAGGAGAAGACCATAATGAAAATGTTAAAGTGGCTCTCATATGCATTATTGTTGATTTAACCAAGAGCCCATATTATCTTGTCTTCTCCTATATGACAGATGCCTGCAGATTCCAGCTTAGTCCAATGCACGTGCACCATTATTATTTTTTCACATCGTTCGGTCATGCAAGTGAAAGGCAATAATGACGATATATGATGACTTGATTGAGATGAGAGGAGCTGGTATGAACTCGACCTCTCTTGTTTTTGTAAATATGATTAGTTCATCATTCCTGATTCAGCCTATTATGAATAAACATGTTTGCAATGACAATTAGAGATTATTAGTTGCTTATGCCATGCTTAATTAGCTAGGAGTTTATAATGGTTTACCTTGCGTGCCAACATGCTATTAAAATGGTTGTGGTGTGGTATGATAGGGTGGTATCCTCCTTTGAATGATTCAAGTGACTTGACTTGGCACATGTTCACGCATGTAGTTGAAACAAAATGAACATAGCCTTCACGATATGTATGTTCATGGTGGATTATATCCTACTCATGCTTGCACTCAATGTTTATTAATTTTAATGCATGTTCATGACTGTTGTCGCTCTCTAGTTGGTCGCTTCCCAGTCTCTTTCTAGCCTTCACTTGTACTAAGCGGGAATACTGCTTGTGCATCCAATTCCTTAAACCCCAAAGTTATTCCATATGAGTCCAGCATACCTTCCTATATATGCGGTATCTACCCGCCGTTCCAAGTAAATTTGGATGTGCCAAACTCTAAACCTTCAAATGAAATTCTGTTTTGTATGCTCGAATAGCTCATGTATCAACTAGGGTTGTGTGTATCTTCCATGCTAGGCGGGTTATTCTCAAGAGGAGTGGACTCCGCTCCTCACTCACGAGAAAATGGCTGGTCACCGGGATGCCCAGTCCCGTGCTTTATGCAAATCAAATCAAAATAATTGCAAATAAAACTCCCCCGGGACTCTTGTTAGTTGGAGGCACTCGTTGTTTCGAGCAAGCCATGGCTTGATGCTTGTTGGTGGAGGGGGAGTATAAACTTTACCATTCTGTTTGGGAATCGCCTATAATGTGTGTAGCATGGAAGACATCGCCATCTCTCGGTTGTTATGTTGACAATGAAAGTATGCCGCTCAAAATATTATTTATCTCTATTTCAAAAACCGAGCTTTGGCACCTCTACAAATCCCTGCTTCCCTCTACGAAGGGACTATCTATTTACTTTTATGTTGAGTCATCACCCTCTTATTAAAAAGCACCAGCTCAAGAGCACCGCTGTCATTTGCATCAATTACTATTAATTTATATTGGGTATGACTATGACTGGATCTCTTTTACCATGAATTACAATGTTTAGTCAGTCCGTGATCTTCAGAGGTGCTCTGCATTTATGTTTTGCGGTCTCAGAAAGGGCTAGCGAGATACCATCTTGTTATATCATATCATGATTGTTTTGAGAAAGTGTTGTCATCCGAGATTCATTATTACTGCTCGCTAGTTGATTATGCCATTGATATAAGTAAACATGAGACCTAAATGTTATTGTGAATATGGTTATTTCATAATCTTTGTTGAAACATGAATGTTGGCTTTACATATTTACAACAACAAGAGCAAACAGAGTTTGTAAAAGTTTTTCTTTATCACTTTCAGTTTATCAACTGAATTGCTTGAGGACAAGCAAAGGTTTAAGCTTGGGGGAGTTAATACGTCTCCGTCGTATCTACTTTTCCAAACACTTTTGCCCTTGTTTTGGACTCTAACTTGCATGATTTGAATGGAACTAACCCGGACTGACGCTGTTTTCAGCAGAATTGCCATGGTGTTATTTTTGTGCAGAAATAAAAGTTCTCGGAATGACCTGAAAATCAACGGAGAATTATTTTGGAATTAATAAAAAATACTGGCGAAAGAATCAAGGCCAGGGGGCCCACACCCTGTCCATGAGGGTGGGGGCGCGCCTACCCCCCTGGGCACGCCCCCTGCCTCGTGGGCCCCCTGGAGCTCCACCGACCTCAACTCCAACTCTATATATTCACGTTCGGGGAGAAAAAAATCGGAGAGAAGGATTCATCGCGTTTTACGATACGGAGCCGCTGCCAAGCCCTAATCTCTCTTGGGAGGGCTGATCTGGAGTCCGTTCGGGGCTCCGGAGAGGGGAATCCGTCGCCATCGTCATCATCAACCATCCTCCATCACCAATTTCATGATGCTCACCGCCGTGCGTGAGTAATTCCATCGTAGGCTTGCTGGACGGTGATGGGTTGGATGAGATTTATCACGTAATCGAGTTAGTTTTGTTAGGGTTTGATCCCTAGTATCCACTATGTTCTGAGATTGATGTTGCTATGACTTTGCTATGCTTAATGCTTGTCACTAGGGCCCGAGTGCCATGATTTCAGATCTGAACCTATTATGTTTTCATGAATATATGTGAGTTCTTGATCCTATCTTGCAAGTCATTAGTCACCTACTATGTGTTATGATCCGGCAACCCCGAAGTGACAATAATCGGGACCACTCCCGGTGATGACCGTAGTTTGAGGAGTTCATGTATTCACTATGTGTTAATGCTTTGGTCCGGTACTCTATTAAAAGGAGGCCTTAATATCCCTTAGTTTCCAATAGGACCCCGCTACCACGGGAGGGTAGGACAAAATATGTCATGTAAGTTCTTTTCCATAAGCACGTATGACTATATTCAGAATACATGCCTACATTACATTGATGAATTGGAGCTAGTTCTGTGTCACCCTATGTTATAACTTTTGCATGAATAATCGCATCCGGCATAATTCTCCATCACCGATCCAATGCCTACGAGATTTTCACATATTGTTCTCCGCTTAGTTACTTTACCGTTGTTGTTGTTGCAATCACTACAAAACTATTACTGTTACTTTTGCTACCGTTACCGTTACTTCCATACTACTTTGCTACTAAATACTTTGCTGCAGATATTAAGTTATCCAGGTGTGGTTGAATTGACAACTCAACTGCTAATACTTGAGAATATTCTTTGGCTCCCCTTGTGTCGAATAATTAAATTTTGGTTGAATACTCTACCCTCGAAAACTGTTGCGATCCCCTATACTTGTGGGTTATCACACCTCTGCGATCTGCACACGTTCAGCTCGGTGACGTCCCACGAACTCTCGATCCAGCTGAGTGTCGAGGGAGAGCTTCGTCAGCACGACGGCGTGATGATGGTGATGATGAAGTTACCGGCGCAGGGCTTCGCCTAAGCACTTCAACGGTATGACAGAGGTGGATTATGGTGGAGGGGGCACCGCACACGGCTAAGACAATGTTAACTTGTGTGTCTATGGGGTGCCCCCTCCCCCGTATATAAAGCAGTGGAGGAGGGGGGAGGGCCGGCCCTCTATGGCGCGCCCTGGAGGAGTCCTACTCCCACCGGGAGTAGGATCCCCCCCTTCCCTAGTTGGACTAGGAGAGGAAGGAAGGGGGAGGAAGGAGGAAGAAAAGGGGGGCGGCCCCCCACCCAATTCGGATTGGGCTTGGGGGGCGCGCCCCCTCCTAGGCTCCCTTCTCCTCTCTCCCACTATGGCCCAATAAGGCCCATATACTTCCCGGGGGGTTCCGGTAACCTCCCGGTACTCCGGTAAATGCCCGAACTCACCCGGAACCATTCTGATGTCCAAACATAGTCATCCAATATATCGATCTTTATGTCTCAACCATTTCGAGACTCCTCGTCATGTCCGTGATCATATACGGGACTCTGAACTACCTTTGGTACATGAAAACACATAAACTCATAATACCGATCGTCACCGAACGTTAAGCGTGCGGACCCTACAGGCTCGAGAACTATGTAGACATGACCAAGACACATCTCCGGTCAATAACCAATAGCGGAACCTAGATGTCCATATTGGCTCCCACATATTCTACGAAGATCTTTATCGGTCAAACCGCATAACAACATATGTTGTTCCCTTTGTCATCGGTATGTTACTTGTCCGAGATTCGATCATCGGTATCTCAATACCTAGTTCAATCTCGTTACCAGCAAGTCTCTTTACTCGTTCCGTAATGCATCATCCCGCAACTAACTCATTAGTCACATTGCTTGCAAGGCTTATAGTGATGTGCATTACCAAGAGGGCCCAAAGATACCTCTCCGACAATAGGAGTGACAAATCCTAATCTCGATCTATGCCAACTCAACAAACACCATTGGAGACTGCTACCTCTTGAGCACTGCGTTGGTTTTCCCTTGAAGAGGAAAGGGTGATGCAGCAAAGTAGCGTAAGTATTTCCCTTAGTTTTTGAGAACCAAGGTATCGATCCAGTAGGTGACCACACTCAAGTCCCACGCACCTACACAAACAAATAAGAACCGCAACCAACGCGATAAAGGGCTTGTCAATCCCTTCACGGTCACTTACGAGAGTGAGATCTGATAGATATGATAAGATAATATTTTTGGTATTTTTATGATAAAAAGTAAAAGTAAAGAAAGCAAAATAAACGGTGCCAGAAATAACTTGTTGACAGGAAATTAATATGATGGAAAATAGACCCGGGGGCCATAGGTTTCACTAGTGGCTTCTCTCAAGATAGCATAAGTATTACAGTGGGTGAACAAATTACTGTCGAGCAATTGATAGAATTGAGCATAGTTATGAGAATATCTAGGTATGATTATGTATATAGGCATCACGTCCGTGACAAGTAGACCGAAACGATTCTGCATCTACTACTATTACTCCACACATCGACCGCTATCCAGCATGCATCTAGAGTATTAAGTTCATAAGAACAGAGTAACGCTTTAAGCAAGATGACATGATGTAGAGGTATAAACTCATGCAATATGATATAAACCCCATCTTTTTATCCTCGATGGCAACAATACAATATGTGCCTTGTTGCCCCTGCTGTCACTGGGAAAGGACACCGCAAGATTGAACCCAAAGCTAAGCACTTCTCCCATTGCAAGAAAGATCAATCTAGTAGGCCAAACCAAACTGATAATTCAAAGAGACTTGCAAAGATAACCAATCATACATAAAAGAATTCAGAGGAGATTCAAATATTGTTCATAGATAATCTTGATCATAAACCCACAATTCATCGGTCTTGACAAACACACCGCAAAAGAAGAGTTACATCAAATAGATCGCCAAGAGAATCGAGGAGAACTTTGTATTGAGATCCAAAGAGAGAGAAGAAGCCATCTAGCTAATAACTATGGACCCGAAGGTCTGAGGTAAACTACTCACACATCATCGGAGAGGCTATGGTGTTGATGTAGAAGCCCTCCGTGATCAATGCCCCCTCCGGCAGGACGCCGGAAAAGGCCCCAAGATGGGATCTCACGGGTACAGAAGGTTGTGGCGGTGGAAATAGGGTTTTTGGCTCTCTATATGATGTTCCCAGGGTATATGGGTGTATATAGGAGGAATAAGTACGTCGGTGGAGCAACGAGGGGCCCACGAGGGTGGAGGGCGTGCCCAGGGGGTAGGCGCGCCCCCCTACCTCGTGGCTTCCTCGTCTGTTGCTTGACGTCCACTCCAAGTCCTCTGGATCACATCTGTTCCGAAAATCACGTTCCCGAAGGTTTCATTCCGTTTGGACTCCGTTTGATATTCTTTTTCTGCGAAACATTGAAATAGGCAAAAAAATAGCAATTTGGGCTGGGCCTCCAGTTAATAGGTTAGTCTCAAAAATAATATAAAATGTATAATAAAGCCCAATAAACATCCAAAACAGAATATAATATAGCATGGAACAATAAAAAATTATAGATACGTTGGAGACGTATCAGAGACACCTGTAGAGCACATTTATAATCACCCAGTTACGTTGTGACGTTTGGTAGCACACATAGTGTTCCTCCGGTATTCAGGAGTTGCATAATCGCATAGTCATAGGAACATGTACAAGTCATGAAGAAAGCAATAGACAATAAACTAAACGATCAAGTGCTAGGCTAACGGAATGGGTCAAGTCAATCACATCATTTTCTAATGATGTGATCCCGTTAATCAAATGACAACTCATGTCTATGGCTAGGAAACTTAACCATCTTTGATTCAACGAGCTAGTCAAGTAGAGGCATACTAGTGACACTCTGTTTGTCTATGTATTCACACATGTACTAAGTTTCCGGTTAATACAATTCTAGCATGAATAATAAACATTTATCATGATATAAGGAAATATAAATAACAACTTTATTATTGCCTCTAGGGCATATTTCCTTCAGGATCGTCCGGTGATGCCGAAGAAGAAGTCTTGTTCTTCTAGTTTCTTGCCGGAGGACGAGTCGAGGAAGGCGTCGCTTGCTTGAAACTTGACTTGTCGCCAGTACTTGGTGATGCTCTAGTCGAGGTAGGAGGTGTCGAAGTCGAAGTAGGGGTTGCTTGAGTGTATGAGCCGTAGGTCTTGGATGAGTACTTGGTGTACTCGAAGTCTTCTTGTACTTATCGTTCCGCCTTGGTCGCTTGGTGAACTAGCTCGAGAAGGTTGGAGTAAGGTTGGAAATTGGCAACCTTTCATATTAGGTGGTTGAGGCCGTTCAAGAAGCGTGCCATTGTTTGTGCATCATCTTCTTTGAGATTGGCTCGTATCATGGCAATCTCCATTTCTTGATAGTATTCTTCCACCGTCTTCGTACCTTGCTTGAGGAGTTGCAACTTCTTGAAGAGATCTCGTGTGTAGTATGTAGGCACGAAGCGTGCTCTCATGACATCCTTCATTTGTGTCCAAGTCGTGATAGGTGGCTCATCCTTCTCGCGACGTCGCTCAATCACTTGTTCCCACCAAATGAGGAGGTAGTCTTGGAACTCGAGGGATGCCATGGTGATCTTCTTTTCCTCGTCGTAGTTGTGAAGACGGAATATCTTGTCGACTTTCAATGCCCATTATAGGTACTCCTCGGGATCGTTGCTGCCGGAGAATTTTGGCATGGTGAACTTGAGCTTGCTGTAGCGGAGTTCTTCATCATAGTGACGATGTTGATGTCGCTCTTGTCGAGGAGGAGGATCTTCAAGTACTCGATCCACTTGGTGTCGCTCGAGACGTGGAGGGGGGTCTTGGATACTCGATCCGGTATTCGAGGAGGAGGTCGAGGAATGTGTTCACGGTTTCACCTTTCTTGTTGTTCTTCACGTCGAGCGGCTTCTTCTTGTTGTGCTTGACGAAGAGCTTCCTCTTGGTCACATACTTGATGACTGCGTTGGGCAACGGCTCGAGTGGACTCTCGTAGTGCGTCTTGAGCCGCTTGAGCTTGAGCTTCACGGTATTGTTGCTCTTGCCGAATTGCATCACCGTCTTGAGATTCTGGGCGTGGACGATGTGGCGGTAGTTGCTCTTAATCCATGTCTTCTCGCTCTTGGTGTCGTGCTTGCTCTCGCACTCGAACTCGGTCTCGGAGGCCATTGCCATGGTATGGATTTTCTTGCGCTCGGCGATCTTGAGTGTCGTCGCGTCGAGGAGGACTTGTGTCGGAAGAAGAATAGGACGATGAGTGGCAACTCGAGTGGCGCCGTGAAGAGGTTGAGGAAGATGCGTGGCTCACGAGCATGTTGTGAAATTCATCCATTTGTTTGGAGCGCTTGGCGTCCAAATAGCCCTGTTGTCGTGCTTCCAATTGTCGTAGGTCGGTGGCGAGTTGCTCGATGCGATCACCCAAAGCTTCACTCTCTTGATGTAGAGCTCGTTGCGCGATGAAGAAGTGGTTCTTGGTGACATAGTCGCGTTCACCATCTTGCTCCTCAAAGAGTGGGTTTGCCAAAGAAGAAGGCCTATCCATCATGTGAAAGTGATGAGTAGGAAAATGAGAGAACAAAACCAAATTAAGTTACCTTTTCCGAAGATTGTGGATGTAACAAGTACGATTCCACATGATGCTATAATAGTAGAATTGGTACCGGGTATTGTTTCTTACACCTACAAGTAAAAGGCTTATGGAAGAGCTCGGTTAGGAAGTGGCACAAATAATTCAAGCAAATGTTAGTCAAGATGTTGAAAAAGTTGAGAAGATTCACAAATGGCAAGTAAGACAAATAGATCAAACCCAAGGATAACACGAGGAACACACACACGAAAGATAAATGGGATCCGCACAACCAAGGTGTGAGCTCTAAGATGTTGAACCACAGAAAATTCTCTTGTTGTACGGATACTAGAGAGACGCTAGCTCGATTGCTCCAATGGGCTAGATACGCTAGTGCACCAACCTAATAGAGAAACGGATCGTCTCACTATCCCAAGTATGCTTATGTATGTATGAACCAAGATGATGGACTAGGTAAAGTGGCTCAATGCTATTGCTTACAAGCTCTTGCTTCTCTTCTCTTTTGCTTAAAAGCTTTTCTTCTTATTCTTTTTTACTACGCCACAATGCTTGATGTATGAGCCACAATGCGAGGTTACAAGTGGTATATGCACTGTAGAGACGGAAACTAATGGTGCACTAAAGGCGTGGCCCGACAATACTCAACAAGCTAGTCTCAATGGGTAAGCTACGGAAAAGAAGCTCGCTGGCTATCAAGGTAATGGGAAGGGTAATACAATGGTGTCGTCGAGGCTACCGTCCTTGCTTACGGTTGGTATGAAGATGGAGTGGTCGAAGCCGATGTGGAGTCCGAGTCGATGATCGAGTGGCGGTGATGATGATGTCAAATCGCGCCTAAGTAGCCGAAACACCTTAGGACACGAGAGAAACCGCAACCCAAAACTCAAACACCCACGAGAAATATTACGGAAGAACACAAGTGGTGGTTGGGTGACAAAATGGTGAAAAACATCAAATGTCCGAAGTGCTCTGGATGGTACGTGCGCACGGGGTAAGTGAGGCCCGTGTGCACGGGGTCCTCTGGAAGCGAACGAAAAGCTTAGGATTGGTGGTGATTTTCAACTTTGAGGCTAAATTCAATGGATAGAAGGGTGGGGAAGATGATAGGGGGTAGATCCACTTGCCAAACACCAAATTCGTGGATTAAATCAACCAAATCTCACAAGATCCAACAAATTGCAAGAAGAATTTTGGGACTATTTTTGGTGGGGATTTTTGAATTAGGACGAAAAACAACAAAATCAAGCTAGAAAATGGAGGGTAGGGACTCCAAGATGTGAATCAACCTTGCTCATGATACCAAGATGTTGTAGGGTGAAATCCTAAGATGGATCTTTTCACGCTTGGAGGGGGAAAAGGAGATGAACACCAAGAACACAAAGAGGAAATCACTCCAACAATACCCAATTACACATCCACTAGAGTAGCAACACAAGATCCACAAGTTCACAAACACAACCAAAGGAAAGATACAATGGTAGAGTTCTTCCCACTCCTAGGAGATGAGGTCTTGATGATGGTAGTGTTCTCCAAGATGGAGGTCTTGAAATCCACAAGTGGATCCTCTCCTAAGAGGCCTTGATCTCCAATGGAGGTGGTAGAAGGAGCAAAGCTTGCAAATATCTCATCTAATACTTTGCTAACCCTAGGTACGAATTATATAGGCTTGGGGAGGTAGGAGACGAAGTGGAGGCCCAACAGCAATCTCAGCCGCTCATCCTGTAGGGTCCGAGCGCATGGGGTAAGTTGGGCCCGTGCGCACGGGGTACTACAGCCGTAGCTCCCTGTGTAGTCCATGGGCACGGGGTCGCCTGGGACCTTTTGTCTAGATTCTTGGGAACTCCTTCTTCATCCTTGGCGACTTGGGGCGCTTCTCCTTGGACTTGGTGATGCTCCTTAGCTGCTTGGTGGTGTTCCTCTTCATACCTAATGAGGCATAGAGTATCTTGGTGAGGTAGCAACCAAGTTCCGTTTGTGTCCATATGCATATCAAGTAGGAAGGAGTTCACCTCGGTTTCCATTGCACGTGCTCTAGCTCTTGTCATGGGTCCACGTGGTGCTTGATGTGTTGGTGTAGAGTCCATGGGGATGATGGAAGGATGCTCTAACTCTTGTACCAATATCATTAATCACCAACTAACGACAATCACAATCTCCCTTAACACACTGAAATCCACTTATTTGTCTCTTACTGCACGCACATAAGTTCCCACACATATATCATATTAATTGCATGCACAAACCGTCAGTGAGACTTGAAACATTTATCAGAGGTGATGAGAGGCACACCACCTTTCATAATGTAATTAATGAGATGTGCAGAGGCAGATTTGGGCCTGGGCTGTAGCCCCAGGCGTGGCCCGGCTAACACCTTACGTGTACTAGCAAATATTCTGGAATTTGAGATACAAACAAACCTAGCCCCAGGCTTTTGCCAGCCCATTAGCCCAAGTATAATCCCTCCACGGCTGTGCAGTTGACACTCGACCGTCTCTCGCCCGATCGTTCCTAAAAAATGGGTAATGCCACACTTATGAAGAAGTTTAACGTAATCTTACATGATTAGCCAGATGTCAATTTGTGATTGGGATTAGGGGGAGGGGGCCACCCCAGTTAATATCAAGGGGAGAGAATTATTCAGGGAAAGTGATAACCCACAAGTATAGGCGATCAGTTGTAGACCTTTTCAATAAGTAAGAGTGTCAAACCCAACGAGGGGCTAAAGGTAGAACTAATATTTCCTTCAAGTTCTATCGACCATCGATACAACTCTATGCACGCTTAACGTTTGTTTTACCTAAATAAGAATAAAAATAGAAGTACTTTGTGTAAAGGGATAGGTTTGCAAGATATTGAAGAGCGTAAAAATAAAAGTTAGGTGCTGATTTACTAAAAGAACAATTATGTTAGTATAGCAAGTGTGGAGAAGTGGTGGTACGATTTGCGAAATTGTCCCTAAGCAATTGGCTACGTTACTAGACCGATAACAAGTTTTTATGTGGGAAAGGCCACTGCTAGCATGTCATCCCTTACATGGAATTCTTTGCACTTATGATTGGAACTATTAGCAATCATCCACAACTACTAAAGCTCGTTAAGGTAAAACCCAACCATAGTATTAAGATATATTGGTCCCCCTTCAATCCCGTATGAATCAATTTATATGGTAGGAAGAAGCTTCTGGCACTCTTGCCCTCCAATGCATAGTCCTATCAACATGCAACTAACCATATGGTGTGATCCACATGCGCGCTCATATGATGGGCACCAAAGGACAGCAACATAACCACAAGAAAATTAAACCAATCATAGCAATTCACCAATTACCCCAAAGAACAACAAAAATCTACTCAAATATTATAGGATGCAACACATTATTGGATAATAATATTAAGTATAAAGCACCATGTTCAAGTAGGGGGTACAGCAGGTTGCGGGAGAGTGGACTGCTGAAGATAGATGAGGGAAGGTGATGGAGGTGTTGATGAAGATGACGGAGTTGTTGGAGTAGATCGTCGTCACACGATGATTGCCCCGGCGGCGTTTCGGCGCCACCGGGAAAGAGGGGGAGAGAGCCCCCATCCTTCTTCTTCTTTCTCGACCTCCCCCTAGATGGGAGGAGGGTTTCCCCTCTGGTCCTTGGCCTCCATGGCTCCCGGAGGGCAGGAGCCCCTCCGAGATTGGATCTCTCTCTCTCTCTCTCTTGTTTTGTGTTCCTGTTTTTTGTCCCTTCACCATTTCTTATATTCCCGGAGATTCGTAACTCTGATTGGGCTGAAATTTTGAGGGGATTTTTATCCGGAAATTATCTTTCTTGCGGCAAAAGGAAGGCCCCAACCGCTTTATGGGGTAGCCACAAGCCTGCTAGGCGCGCCCAGGGTAGGGGTGATGGAAATATGCCCTAGAGGCAATAATAAAGTTGTTGTTATTATATTTTCTTATTAATGATAAATGATTATTATTCATGCTAGAATTGTATTGACCGGAAACTTAAATACATGTGTGGATACATAAACAAATACCGTGTCCCTAGTGAGCCTCTACTAGACAAGCTCATTGATCAGAGATGGTTAAGGTTTCCTAACCATAGACATGAGTTGTTATTTGATAACGGGATCACATCATTAGGAGAATGATGTGATGGACAAGACCCAACCGTTAGCATAGCATATGATCGCTCGGTTTATTGCTACTATTTTCTTAATGTCAAATACATGTTTCTTCGACCATGAGATCATGCAACTCCCGGACTCTGGAGGAATGCCTTGTGTGCCATCAAACGTCACAACGTAACTGGGTGATCATAAAGGTGCTCTACAGGTATCTCCGAAGGTGTTTGTTGGGTTGGCATGGATCGAGACTGGGATTTGTCACTCCATGTGACGGAGAGGTATGTCTGGGCCCTCTCGGTAATACAGCATCACAAGAAGCTTACAAGCAAAGTGACTAAGGAGTTAGTTACAGGATGGTGTATTACGGAACGAGTAAAGAGACTTGCCAGTAACAAGATTGAACTAGGTATGGAGATACCGACGATCAAATCTCGGGCAAGTAACATACCGACGGACAAAGGAACTATGTATGTTGTCATAAAGGTTTGACCGATAAAGATCTTCGTTTAATATGTACTCCCTCCATTCCAAAATAGATGACTCAACTTTGTACTAACTTTAGTACGAAGTTAGTATAAAGTTGGGTCATCTATTTTGGAACAGAGGGAGTAGAAACCAATATGGGCATCCAGGTCCTGCTATTGGTTATTGACCGGAGAAGCGTCTCGGTCATGTCTACATCATTTTCGAACCCGTAGGGTCCGCACACTTAAACGTTCATTGACGATATAGTATTATATGAGTTATGTATGTTGGTGAACGAGTGTTGTTCGGAGACCCGGATGACATCACGGACATGACGAGGTGTTGGGAAACGTTGCATGGAAAACAAAAAAATTCTACGCACACGCAAGATCTATCCATGGATATGCATAGCAACAAGGGGGAGAGTGTGTCTACGTACCCTCGTAGACCGTAAGTGGAAGATTTTAACAACGCGGTTGATGTAGTCGAACTTCTTCGCGCTCCAACTGATCAAGTATCGAACGTACGGCACCTCCGCGTTCTGCACACATTCAACTCGGTGAAGTCCTCCGCCTTCTTGATCCAGCAAGACAGCGAGGTAGTAGATGAGTTCCGGCAGCACGACGGCGTGGTGACAGTGATGGTGAAGTGATCTCCGCAAGGCTTCGCCTAAGCACTACGAAAATATGATCGGGGGTGTAAACGGTGGACGGGGGCGCCGCACACGGCTAAGACAATGTTGTGTCCTTGTGTGGCGCCCCCTCCCCATGTATATATAGGTGGGAGGGGATAGGGAGGCTGCCAGGGAAGCCAGGGCGTGCCCCTAGGGGCTAGCCGCTGGCCCTAGGGTTCCTGCCCTCCTGCGCCCCCCTTTCCTTATATGGACAAGTGGGAAAGGAAAGAGGGGGGAGGGAAGGAAGTGGGAGTCCAACTCCACACTTTCCTTTCCTACTCCTCTTTCCTTTCCCTCCCCATAGGGCCGGCCCCATACAGGACGCACCAGCCCCTTGTGAGCTGGTGTGTTCCCTCACTTTGCCCATAAGGCCCATATCTTTGCTGGGGATGGCCGAAACTCTTCCGGTGACCCGATAAGTACCCGGTACCCTCCGAAACACTTCCGATGTCCGAATACCATCGTCCTATATATAAATCTTTACCTCTCGACCATTTCGAGACTCCTCGTCATGTCCGTGATCTCATCCGGGACTCCGAACAACATTCGGTCACCAAATCATACAACTCATATAACATTATATCGTCAACGAACGTTAAGCGTGCGGACCCTACGGGTTCGAGAACTATGTAGACATGACCGAGACACCTCTCCGGTCAATAACCAATAGAGGAACCTGGATGCCCATATTGGCTCCTACATATTCTACGAAGATCTTTATCGGTCGAACCGTTATGACAACATACTTAATTCCCTTTGTCCATCGGTATGTTACTTGCCCGAGATTCGATCATCGGTATCTTCATACCTAGTTCAATCTCGTTACCCGCAAGTCTCTTTACTCATTTGTAATACATCATACTGTAACCAACTCATTAGTCACTTTGCTTACAAGGCTTCTTATGATGTGTATTACCGAGAGGGCCCAGAGATACCTCTCCGATACTCGGAGTGACAAATCCTAATCTCGATCTATGCCAACTCAACAAACACCTTCGGATATACCTGTAGAGCATCTTTATGACCACCCAGTTACGTTGTGACGTTTGATAGCACACAAGGTATTCCTCCGGTATCCGGGAGTTGCATAATCTCATAGTCGGAGGAATATGTATTTGACATGAAGAAAGCAATGGCAATAAAACTTGAACGATCATTATGCTAAGCTAACGGATGGGTCTTGTCCATCACATCATTCTCCTAATGATGTGATCCTATTATCAAATGACAACACATGTCTATGGTTAGGAAACCTTAACCATCTTTGATCAACGAGCTAGTCTAGTAGAGGCTCACTAAGGACACGGTATTTGTTTATTTATCCACACATGTATTTAAGTTTCCCGTCAATACAATTCTAACATGAATAATAAATCTTTATCATGAATAAGAAAATATAATAATAACCATTTTATTATTGCCTCTAGGGCATATTTCCATCACGAGGAGCTCCGGAATGATCCAGAGGTAAAGATTGATATATAGGATGATATGGTTGGGCCAAGGGGTAAGGCCCACGGGGCTTTAGGTCGGTGCAAAAGGGAAGTTTTGCGGAGGTCAGGGACCAGACGCTGAGGACCGTGGCGTTTGGTACTGGAGTCCAAGAATGACTCTTGCCTTGTGGGCAAAACCGACTTTGAGGATGCTCTTTCTCCAAGAAATGACCCCAGGGCTCAACATATAAATAGAGGGGCAGGGCTAGCACCCGGAACACACCATGATTCACCAAGCCGTGTGCCGGTGCCCCCTCTCCCTCTTGTTCTAGTTCCTCCTTCGTCCATGTCCGTTGTGCTTGGAGAAGCCCTACGGAATAGTTTCACCACCACCGTCACCACACCGTCGTGCTGCCGGAACTCATCTACTACTTCGCCTCTCTTACTGGATCGAGAAGGCGAGGACATCATCGAGCTGAACATGTGCTGAACGCGGAGGTGCCGTGCATTCGGTACTTGATCGGGACGGATCGTGAAGGTGTACGACTACATCAACCGCGTTGATAAACGCTTCCGCTTAGCGATCTACAAGGGTATGTAGATGCTTTCCCCCTCTCGTAGCTATACATCTCCATGGATAGATCTTGCGTGTGCGTAGAAATTTTTTGTTTTCCATGCAACGTTCTCCATCAAGGGGGGCACCGTGTGAGCTTGTGGGCCCCTCAAGAATCGTCTCACATTGATTCTTTTTTCCAAAAATCACATATATTCCAAAATAAATCTTCATAGATTTTTATCATGTTTGGACTTCGTTTGATATGGATTTTCTGTGGAACAAAAAACATGCAACAAACAGAAACTGGCACTGGGCACTAGATCAATATATTAGTCCAAGAAAATCATATAAATTGTTGCCAAAAGTATGTAAAAGTTGTAAAATATTGGCATGAAACAATCAAAAATTATAGATACGACGGAGACATATCAAAATGTTACGTAAAACCTTACGCAACTATTCGTAAGTGTAGGATTATCCAAAAGAAAATCTCTCGCCCGATTGAAAGCGGAGGAAACCTCACCTCGATCAGGCACTGCGCCGCCCCCCTAGTCAACCCGCGATGCGCCCCGTTCGCCTCTCATTCTTCCCATTCTTCTGCAAGTCTCCAACTCCTGCTAAATTGCAGTGCGCGCACACCCGGTTAAACAGGTAATTTGTAATTTGTACCATCTAAATTCGTTTTTGCTACTTCTTCCATATCAGTCAAACTCAGTGAGTTGGCTATTTTAAATATATTACTTAGTCAATTTTATTTCATTGTGAATAGTGATTTGGAAATCCAAGGTGAATCGATGAATCACAGTTTGGTGTGTGATGTCTACTACGCAACCTTCTTCTTGTAGACGTTGTTGGGCCTCCAAGTGCAGAGGTTTGTAGGACAGTAGCAAATTTCCCTCAAGTGGATGACCTAAGGTTTATCAATCCGTGGGAGGCGTAGGTTGAAGATGGTCTCTCTCAAGCAACCCTACAACCAAATAACAAAGAGTCTCTTGTGTCCCCAACACACCCAATACAATGGTAAATTGTATAGGTGCACTAGTTCGGCGAAGAGATGGTGATACAAGTGCAATATGGATGGTAGATATAGGTTTTTGTAATCTGAAAATATAAAAAACAGCAAGGTAACTAATGATAAAAGTGAGCGTAAACGGTATTGCAATGCTAGGAAACAAGGCCTAGGGTTCATACTTTCACTAGTGCAAGTTCTCTCAACAATAATAACATAATTGGATCATATAACTATCCCTCAACATGCAACAAAGAGTCACTCCAAAGTCACTAATAGCGGAGAACAAACGAAGAGATTATTGTAGGGTACGAAACCACCTCAAAGGTATTCTTTCGGATCGATCTATTCAAGAGTTTGTACTAGAATAACACCTTAAGACACATATCAACCAAAACCCTAATGTCACCTAGATACTCCAATGTCACCTCAAGTATCCGTGGGTATGATTATACGATATGCATCACACAATCTCAGATTCATCTATTCAAACCAACACAAAGTACTTCAAAGAGTGCCCCAAAGTTTCTACCGGAGAGTCAAGACGAAAACGTGTGCCAACCCCTATGCATAGGTTCATGGGCGGAACCCGCAAGTTGATCACCAAAACATACATCAAGTGGATCACGTGATATCCCATTGTCACCACAGATAAGCACGGCAAGACATACATCAAGTGTTCTCAAATCCTTAAAGACTCAATCCGATAAGATAACTTCAAAGGGAGAACTCAATCCATTACAAGAGAGTAGAGGGGGAGAAACATCATAAGATCCAACTATAATAGCAAAGCTCGCGATACATCAAGATCGTATCACCTCAAGAACACGAGAGAGAGAGAGAGAGAGAGAGAGAGAGAGAGAGAGAGATCAAACACATAGCTACTGGTACATACCCTCAGCCCCGAGGGTGAACTACTCCCTCCTCGTCATGGAGAGCGCCGGGATGATGAAGATGGCCACCGGTGAGGGATCCCCCCTCCGGCAGGGTGCCGGAACAGGGTCCCGATTGGTTTTTGGTGGCTACAGAGGCTTGCGGCGGCGGAACTCACGATCTATTCTGCTCCCTGAAGTTTTTAGGGTATATGGATATATATAAGCGAAAGAAGTCGGTCAGGGGAGCCACGAGGGTGGAGGGCGCGCCCCCATGCCTCGTGCCTTCCTCGTTGCTTTCCTTACGTACACTCCAAGTCTTCTGGATTGCTTCCGTTTTAAAAATAACTCTCCCGAAGATTTCATTCCGTTTGGACTCCGTTTGATATTTCTTTTCTGTGAAACACTGAAACAAGGAGAAAAGCAGAAACTGGCACTGGGCTCTGGGTTAATAAGTTAGTCCCAAAAATAATATAAAAGTGCATAGTAAAGCCCATTAAACATTCAAGATGGATAATATAATAGCATGAATATTTTATAAATTATAGATACGTTGGAGACGTATCAGTGTGCTATATTGAGCTTTATGTATTTGCAAGCATTAATGATATTAAGATCAAACAGTGCTATCATAAATGCGGAAACGCAAGAGGCTACTACCTTGTGCACTTTGTGAGAATGACATATTATGTGTTATTTTTCTGTGTGCAAAATTTCATATGAACAATCGACTTGGTCCATGTCCATTATCTTGTTTCTAAACACTTGATTTTATGTTTGCAGCTGAATGTCCTTCTAACTGCTGGTGAAGGAACGATGACCTAAAGTTGAGCAAGTCTGTGTCAATTTGGTACCAACGCTTGCAATGATGCACTTTGTTAAAACTATATTTTATTGAATTTTTTCTCGTGGTAATAATGTATTCATACTTCATTTTAAATGTGAATTTTTAACATACTTCTAACATGCTTTGATATGTGTGGTATTTGACATTAATTTTTAGTAACTCAACTTAGCCCTAGACTTTGAGAAATCCTGGCTCTGCCTGTGGAGATGAGAGAGTTATTTTGACGTGTAGAAATCTAAATCAGCAAGCCAATAATAATTACAATGAAAGCACTATGTATAAATATAGAAGATAATAAGTGAGGTATAATATTTATCTACTACTAGATGTATAGTTATAAAACTGGACTAAAGATGACTCCAACATGAACTGGTTATACAATGCTTTCTATGGACAACTCGTATATCAAGCTCATTAATCACCAACTAGCAAAAATCATGATCTCCCTTAACGCGCTCAATCCAACTCGTGTGTCTTCCTGCACGCATACATTCCCCACATATGTATCAGATTTACTACGGTTGCGAACTGTGGGTGAGACTGGAAACATTTATTACAGGTGATGAGTGCCGCTTTGCATAACAGAAATACTGGAAGGGGGGAATGATTCTCATGTGAACAAATATGAATCAACGAGTAAATAATAAACACAAATATGAAAAACATAGAAATTGACTAAGTGACCTATACTATTTCGGTCATAAAAAGCGACTTATAATATTTATCTATGATTACATGTATTGTCTTAAACTGGACTAAAAATGTATGGTGTTTAATATTTATCTATTTTTCTTATTTTTTTTGTTTGTCTCTTTCTTGTTTAATTTTTAATATATTAAAATTTTAATAAAATAAGAAAAAAATCAACTATTTCTAGTAAATTTCCTGAACCACTATACATTCGATATAAATTCATGAACATTTTTTTAGACCCTTGAACATGTTTTTAAAACCCATGAACCTTTTTTTACAAATTCACATACATTTTTTAGTCCATATGTATTTAAAAAATGAAACACTTGCAAAAAAAATTAATAGTTTTTCAAGTATATGAAAAATAAAATTTCATGTGCATTTTGCTTAAATCTGTGAACGTTTTTAAACACTGTAATTATTTTTAGAATCCATAAACCCTTTTTGTAATCTGAAAAAAATAGTATGATTACTAGAACAGCTAGAAATTTTGATGAAGGCTAAATATAGAGAGAGAAATAAGTTGCACCGTGCTCGCTCGGCTTTTTTCTAGCGTTCGGCCCATTAGACTCTTTATACCTAGTAGTAATAATGTTAGTATCCCATGGCCCATGATTGTTGGGTACCTTTGCAACTGCTGTAAGTGCATTCGAGTATATAGGGAGCAACTAGTTGGAGGGTGCTATCGCATGGGGAATTTTTCTCGTGTCACGCGCTGGACGCTTCCTTCATTAGGGTGTTTCTTTTCTTTTCTATGATTTTTATTTTTATTTTTTTATGGTGTTATTGTTCTTTCAAGTTTTATGGTTCTTAAGATTTCTGGGTTTTCTTAGGTTTTTTCCATTTCTCGAATTTTTCCAAGTTCTTCTCTGTCACGAGCAAGAAGTACATGTTTGCTTTCGTGTGAAGCATAGTGGTGACTTTATTTTTCCTTTTTACTTCTTTTTTATTATTATTTTCAATTTGTGAACATCTTTCAAAATCATGACCATTTTTTGTAATCGTGAACACTTCTAAGATTCATCGAATTTTTTTACAAATTCATAAACATTCTATTAAATAATGAACATTTTTTGAATTCGTGGGTTTTTTTAAATCATGAACAATGTGAAATATTGTGGTTCGAATATTGTGGAACATTCAGTTTGCAACCCGGGGTACTGCAGTGACTTGACCAAATATTGTGTAGCCTTGACTTGGATAGTATAGCGAGCATATTTTTTCAGTCGGTTCTTTATTTAGTTTTAGAAAAGGTGAATATTTAAAAAAAATTGAGAACATGCTTTCTAAAAGGTGAAACTGTTATTGGATTTTTTTTTCAAAAAACACTAACTTTTAAAGTATTTGTGAACATTATTTAAAACACAATAATTTTATGAAGCACGATAATTTTTTTAAACTCAATTGCAATTATTAAATATTAAAAAAGGATACCACCTTGACATGCTCGGGTAAGTGGTGTGGATTGTTGCCGAAAAGGTAGAGGTTGATGCCCGGTGCCTGCGCTCTTCGTGTCAGACACACAACCTGCCTGTCTTCACCATATCCCTCCCTCCCGGGTCGGCCGGGATGTCCCCTACCATACAATGCGCACACGGCACTCCAAGAAAACCGCGGCGGCACCCCGGAAAGATACTCCACCGAAAGCTCCTTCGCGCCTATTGTTTCTCAGCTAAAATCCATTTCTTTCTGAAAATTCAATTTGGTTGAAAACTGAATGCAGTAACTATGTTTTCCACCCCGCAAAAAAAAACTATGTTTTTCAAATACCCCCTTCCTAACATAGAAGACTGGCACTTTTGGATGAGGTGTGAACTAAGCCCGAACTCACCAAGTGAACAAGAAAAAAAAAGCAGAAATAGAAAAACCTGATTATTTGGTGGTACAGTATGCTCACCGAATTTTGCAGGGACATCACGCACATGAGCATTTTGAACCACAAAAGAAAATAGATTTTTAAAATTTTTAAAACGATTTTACTCTTCACACTTGGGCTCACAGAGATCAGGTGCATAATAGCCGCATCCGTTTCTTTCTTCCTTCCTTTTGTGGAACCCCTGGGTGAGCACAGCACCGGCATGATCGATCTCCCATTGTTTTGGCAGCGGCCCGAACCCACCCTCCCAAAACCATGGGCCAACACACCTATAAAACCCTCCTGCCCTCTCCGCCGTCCCACACCACCACCACTTCACCGGAGCAGGAACATAGAACCACCTCCACCGACCGACGGGAGGAAAGAAACAAGGCCGACCGACGATGCGGGCGAGCTGCAACGGCTGCCGGGCCCTGCGCAAGGGCTGCGCCGACGACTGCACCATCCGCCCCTGCCTCACCTGGATCCGGGGCGCCGACGCGCAGGCCAACGCCACCGTCTTCCTCGCCAAGTTCTACGGCCGCGCGGGGCTGCTCAACCTCCTCGCCGCCGGCACCGACCCCGCCCTCCGCCCGGCGCTCTTCCGCTCGCTGCTCTACGAGGCGTGCGGCCGGGTGGCCAACCCCGTCTACGGCGCCACCGGGCTCTTCACGACGGGCCAGTGGGAGGCGTGCCAGGACGCCGTCCAGGCCGTGTTCGAGGGCCGCCGCATCCCCGTCCCGTCCGGGGCCGTCAGGCATCCCGGCTTCGTGGCGGCGTTCGACGTCCGCCGCCATGTGCCCAGGCCCAATGTCGTCCCTGCGCCTGCACAAGCCCCCGGCCCGCTCGGCGTCTCGCGCGCTGGGCGCACCATGTTCAAGCGCGCGCCCTCCTCTTCGACGGACAAACCCAGGATCTCCTCCGGCGCCAAGCGCGGCGAGCACGACGCTGACCTCGAGCGCGTGCCGAGCCATGGCGAGTCGGCCGGCAGCCACGACCACGTCGAAGACGACGGCGTGGCAGTGGCAGTGGCAGTGGCAGCCAAGCAGGTGATGGGAGAGTCGGGGGACACCGAGGCTGAGGCGGCCTCGCACGTCAGCCAAGCAGAGCAGAACCCCCCAGTGCCGCAGCTGGCCCGGGAAGACGACGACGAAATTGGACTGGAGCTGACGCTCGGGTTTGGGCCGTCAACGCGCGTGCTGAGGTCGCCGCCGGCGCGCTCCGACGCGGCCAGCAGCTCGGGCGCCGAGTGCGGCCACATCGGCCTGCTGCTTGAGCTGCCGGTGTGAGAGAAGAGACGCGGCCACAGGGCCGTCCTTCGTACTGCTAGCTGTGAGAGAGAGAGAGAGAGAGAGAGAGAGAGACAAAAATGGCAGTTTTAGGATCAATGTGAGTATTAGAGAAGAATAATGCAGTATCTGAAACCTGGAAATTTTCAAATTAAATTCAAGAAGTTTTTGTGTATGCTGCGTGCTTTGTTCCAGGGTATACATCAATAAAGTTAATTAATTTTCAGAAAATAAATGACTATATCTGTCTTGTTTTGATATACAAAGACTATGCGTGAGGGGGAGTGAGCGATTGATCGTGCTATTAAATACAACAAATGGCGTGTACACCTTATAGATACATGTACTTTTATGGGTAGATAAAAACTTCACGGGCCTCGACTGCACCTGCACACCCGCAGGATCAAACAAGATTCAATGTAACATAACCTTCACGCGCCCTTCGTCGGAACTAGAGGCACCACCCAAGCGGGGACAAAGCGGGAAAGGACCTTATTCCAACTCTAGGACGCGATCGTCTCTCGCCACCCCGGAACAGACACAAAACGTAAAAAAAGAAGGAAGAAACGGAAGCCCTACTGATGGCGTGAGAGGGGAGTGAGTGATTGATTGTGCTATTAAAATCATAACATGGCGTGTACACCTTAGAGATATATGTACTTTTAGAGGTAGATCGAAACTTCACGAGCCTCGACACAGTGGCATCGGCTGCACCAGCACACACCGCGGGATCCAAACAAACCTGGCGGAACATAACCTTCACGCACCCTTTGCCAGCACTAGAGGCACCACCCGAACGGGGACAAAGCGGGAAAGGGCCTTATTCCAACTCTAGGACGTGATAGTCTCTCGCCGCCCCAAAACAGACACAAAACATAAAAAAGAGGAAGAAACAGAAGCCCTCCTGATGGCGTGAGAGGGGGTGGGGTGAGTGAGTGATTGCGCTATTAAAACCAGAACATGGCGTGTACACCTTAGAGATACATGTACTTTTAGAGGTAGATCGAAACTTCACGAGCCTCGACACAGTGGCACCGGCTGCACCAGCACACACTGCGGGATCCAAACAAACCTGGCGGAACATAACCTTCACTCACCCTTTGCCAGCACTAGAGGCACCACCCGAACGGGGACAAAGCGGGAAAGGGCCTTATTCCAACTCTGGGACGTGATAGTCTCTCGCCGCCCCGAAACAGACACAAAACATAAAAAAGAGGAAGAAACAGAAACCCTACTGATGGCGTGAGAGTGGGTGGGGGTGAGTGATTGATTGCACTATTAAAATCAGAACATGGCGTGTACACCTTAGAGATACATGTACTATTAGAGGTAGATCGGAACTTCACGAGCCTCGACACAGCGGCACCGGCTGCACCAGCACGCACCACAGGTTCCATACAAAACCCGGTGGAACATAATCTTCACGCATACCCCGTCGGCACTGGAAGCACCACCTAAGATGGCACAAAGCGAAAAAAGGACCTTAGGGCATCTTCAAGGTGGACCCGCAAACCGCCTGCATCCGTCTGAACCGCGTTATCCGGACCGTCAAAGCCATCCAACGCGGGCATGTATCGGTCCCGCGGGGCGGTCTGGACGCTTTTTCTCCCACAAACCAGAGACTAAGTAGGGGAAGTTTGCGGGAGTCCGGACACCAGACACGTAGGACTCCAACACCCTCGATCCACCCAAAACCCTTCCCGGACCCCGCGCCTCCATCCTCCCATTTTCTCTTCTTCCTTTTTTCTCTCTTACCTTCGCCGCTGCTCCACCACCCCACCCGCGACGCCACACCCCTGCCAAAACTCTACATCTCCATCACCTCCAGCGCTGCAGCAGGGCTCCACCCCGCTTCTCCTCCATCACCGTTCGACCCCTGTCCTCCGACCGCACCGCCAGGTAGCATCTGCTACTACTATACTCACCATGCCCAGCAACTGTTCGATGACGCCATGGGAACGATTGGCTTCTCTGGTTACCAGAAGTGCACGGCCGCACTCCGGACGCTTGCATAAGACATGGCCACCGATTCATGGGACGAGTACCTACGGATGTCTGAGAGCACATGCGGAGATTCCATGGTCAGGTTTGCAACTGCTGTGGTCGAGGTGTTCGGACCTCAATACCTGAGAGAACCAACTGTGGCAGACACCGAGAGGCTCTTAGCAATCTCAAAAGCAAGAGGGTGGCCAGGTTTGCTTGGATCCCTTGACTACATGCATTGAAAATGGAAGAACTACTTGGAGGCTTTACAAAGGAAATATCAGGGTCATGTTAAGAAGCCCACCATCATTCTTGAAGTAGTTGCAACACAGGATCTTTGGATTTGGCATGCTTTCTTTGGCATGTCTGGGTCTCACAATGACATCAATGTGTTGCAGCGATCGCTGTTGTTTGCGAGGCTGACTGAAGAATAAGTTCCTCCTTGACACTATACTGTCAATGGACATGAGTACAACATGTACTATCTGGTTGACGGTATCTATCCTCCGTGGGTTACCTTTGTCAGCACCATCTCTAACCCAGATGGCTAGAAAAAAGGCTCACTTTGCCCAAAGACAAGAAGCAGCTGGAAAGGATGTCGAGAGGGCATTTGGAGTTCTGCATGCCCGTTTTACAGTTGTTCGTGGACCTGCTAAACAATGGGAGCCGAAGACCTTGTGGGAGGTGATGACATGTAGTTGATCATGCACAACATGATCGTCGAGGATCCACCGCACCTCAAAGATCTGAGAGGGATGTTTTCGCATAGGGGAAGTCATCCACTCAAGTTGCAGCGAAAGTTGGGTTCTTTTTTAGCAATTCATCAAGCTTTAATCAGAAAGACATGGTCATAGGAGTCATGGGGCCACAGATAGCGACCCTAATCAACGAGACAAAACTTGGCAAGGTTATGACTGCGGCGATTCGGTGCCGCATCTGCTCTCTGAAGTAAACTATAAATTCAAATAAGATAGTAAAGAAATTTGAAAGTCTGAAAAAAAATTTACATCAAAGATGCTCGAATGCCCTAGTTGCCTGCAAAAATTCGTGGTGAAATGATATTCGAGGAGCTCAAGAGAAACAAATTGATGGTCTCATAGAAACCTGAAAAATAGCACCATCCAGAGCCTCTTTTTTTTACCGAGAGCTCCTCAAAAGTCATTTCGCTCTGAAAATGTGTACGCACCTAGCGCAGTAAGCATCTTTGATGCCAAAAGAATCTGAATTTTATTATTATTTCTTTTGAATTTATTGTTCACGATGTACAAATTGAGCCTGGGCTCAGACAGTAATTACCAGAAGGGTTATGTGCTTCATAGTTCATCCACACACCTCAAAACCGAAACTAAAATCACGACCAATAAAGTTTTGCAACAAAAGTTGTTCGTTTTATGGAAGCAGCAAAAGTTTTTTTTAGTAACCAGCAGCAAAAGTTGTTTTAAAAAAAAAGAACAGCAAAAGTTGGTTATTCTTGAAAAATTGGGAATCGTAGAAATGTGTTGGTTGGTCCAACTGGAATGAACCTGGGCCGGTAGCTGGGCCTACGCCAACTCACAGGGCCGGCCTCAGATCGAGGTATCCCCTTCCCCGTCCAGTAGGCTGCTACTGAGAGGCTGTGAGACCTCGCCACGGTTCCTCTTACCGGCCGGTCGCCGCAACTGCCGCAGCACTCGTCGGCCGGTCGCCGCCGCCCGCCGTACCGGCCTTCCGTTCCCTTGGGTTTCCAGGTATGTATGCCCTCTCCAGCCCAGCCCCCCTCCACTCCTCCGCCCTCACTGCCCCCATTTCCACATCGTCCGATGCCAGGAATCTCCAACAATTTTAGGATCCACCAGAGGAAGAACGACCCGAGTAGCCCTGCAGTTTTCAATCCATCTCGGAATTGATACAATAGGTTTCACATGATCAGACTATGAATAGTAGCCTTGAAGTAGCAACGCTGTTCTGTTTCTGAATTTATTAGTAGAAAACAGAGCATGAGCAACTAAATCGTTGGGTGGATCAGACTAGCTGTGGCTCGAACCTTCGCCGCTCCTCGGTTCCATTTAGTACTGGCTGGAGTGTATTTGAGCTGACCGATGTGGGGCATATTGGTAATGGAGTATTCTCCTTCATCATGTAGCATAACAGAGCTTGGTTGTACTGTAGCAGCTAACTGGGTGCTCTCAGTCAGCCCTCAAGCTTTTGTTCAGAGATTTATTTAGATGGTAAAATAAAGATCTTGATCTATAGACTATTCGTACTCGTGGGGTTGTTCTGTCACAGTTCAGGGTAGAGTTTAGTTCACGACATTCAATTTCCTCCTGCTCGTATCATCGCCTCCGTGCAACGTGTCAGAATATAACTTCAGCACTAAGCTCAGAACCTAGCTAGCTTGCTTGAGTGTTGGCTCAGGATTTTCTTTTTCTTCCCCATATTGTGCTGCCAAACACTATGTAATATACTTACTATTAGTGATATTCTGAATGGACACAACTTGCTATCAGTGATATTTTGGATGCGCACAACTGTGTTAATAGAGGTTGATAGTTGATGAACTTTGCTATAATTCTTGGCCTGTGCTTGTGTTAATAGAGGTTGATAGTTGATGAACTTTGCTATAATTCTTGGGCTGTGCTTTATAGCACTTTGTTGATTATATGAAAGGCGATGTTAAATTATAAAATGCATCATCTGGAATTCATATGCCGTGCAAATGTTTTTCCCCATTGCAGCTCTAATTAGATTGTTTGTTATAGTCCAGATTAAGGGAGCAGGATTATTCATCTGTTAACTGGCACCTAAAGTGGTTAAATTAGCAGAAAAAATCTAGTAATTCTGTCTAGCATGTTATTTTAGTCCATTACAAGAAGCCAATCATGAGCATCTTATGACATGCCCGTAAGCACGCACAGCCTCACACCACTCTCTGTAGAAACCATGGCATGGGGAGGCCTCTTCTTGAGCCTGAGCCGCCCCACACCGGAGCAGCAGAAGTCGTGCCTCGCAGCTGCCGGCGGCTTCAACTACGACGCTGATCTCCACGGCGCCACCCACCCGAAATCACCAGCCGCATTAACAACCTCTGAAGACACCGACAGGGCGCTGGCGGACCGCGGCTTCTCCGTGAACCGGTCGCGAGTCCTCGTCGGCTCCGGCGCCGATGCCTTTGGCCACGCCAAGTCGGCTCTCCTCTCCTGGAAGTAAGCCTGGCCTGTTCTGAACTCCAGTGTCGTAAATGTTTGCAGCAATGCTGAAAACCGTTGGTTGTTGTTGGTCAGGCACCTGGCGCTGGGCTGGGCGGAGGCGGAGCCGGGCACGCCGGTGAAGATCGGCGCGAGGTTCTGCATCTGCTACAAGGAGGTGGTCCCCTGGGTGATGTTCCCGCTGCAGATCGCGTATGTCACCGACGACAACTACGATGGTGGCAAGCGCGGGAAAGGCGGTGGCGGCGGCGTGTTTGCGTTCGGCAGCGGCACCCTGCAGGGCCATCTGCTGGTACTGCCGCATTCTGTTTCCGGTTGGGATCGAGTTGCAGCAAATTGATGATGGTTTGTGTGACATGGTTGCGTGGATGCAGGCCGGGGAGGAGCGGTTCTCGGTGGAGGTGGACGCGGAGGAGCGGGTGTGGTACGAGGTGGTGTCCTTCTCCAAGCCGGCGCACCCGCTGTCGGCGCTGTGCTACCCCTACGTGCGGCTCCGGCAGAGGCACTTCGCGCGGGAGTCCGGCAAGGCGGTGCTCAGGCACGTCGCCGCCGCCTGCTCGACGACGACGCCGCGGACGCAGTGATCATCGACGGTCGTCCTAGCTGCGGGGCCGGGAGTGAATGGATGGCTTCACTTCCAATTTCTGTAGAGGCAGTGATGATGGAGTAGGTTCATTCTGCTTCCGTTGGACGATGTGTACATGTGGCAGAACAAAACGAAAGATGACAGGTTGCTCTCGTGGTTCCATTCCTTTTTCTGCTCTTGAAATCAATTTTTTTTTTCTTTCGGGTCTGCTAGATATGAGGTGCCTAAATTTTTTGCTCGCGGTCAGTCGATTCTGAACGAGGCCGAAGGGTGACGTGTCGAGCGCGGTGAGGAGAGCTGTGATGTTCCAAACAGAGGCGAGGAAGCGGGTTGATGACTGGTGCAGATCGGAGGGGGGTGCAGGGTCGTCGCCGGAGAACTTAAGATCGGAGGGTTCAGAGGAATGGCCTTGGACGGCGGTGTGCCGTGGCGAGGGGAGGGCGGCGGCGGCGGCAGCGCGAGGAAGAAGAAGATCATTTTTTTCAGAGTAAAATGCACTGGCAGTCACTCAACTTGCGAAGAGCGCTCAGTTTGGTCACTGTACTTAGAAATACGGTCATCATATACGACAAGACGTGTTTGTACGGTCACTGTTGCTCGTATGCCACCCGTCGCCGCTCGGTTTGACCATGTGTTGACCAATCCTGGACGCCAGCTGGCATTAAGCGGGCGGTAGCGCGGTGTTTTTGCAGAATCCCCCTTGGTTCGTTGTGCTTTAGCCGAAAGCGCCTTGCCTGTTCGGTTTCGATCATAACGAGGGGAGGAGGAGGAGAGCGGGGGCAGAGGAGGCGATCGTCGGCGGCAGCACACCATCTCCGGTCATCGAGATCGCGGAAGAGCGGAGTCGCCGCGGAGGTGCGCTGCATCGCGTCGCTGCCGGAGGGGCGCCGCATCCTCCTCAGGATGGGGCCTGTTCGTCGACCAGATGGAGCTCCTCCACCGTACTATGGTAAGCCCCACGTACATCCGCCATGATTGGTGCTTGCAGTCTCTGATTGCGCGATTTAGGGTTTCGCATTGTGCACATGGAGATGTAGGAGGCCAATTTTGCCCGCAAGATTTCACAAGATTTAAGCTAGGGTTTTTGCCTGACAAATTGGGGGTTTTCGGTGTATGGTTTTTGCCTAACAAATTGGGGGCTAAGTGTTTGCTTGGAGGTCATTATGATGCAATTGTAGGCCTTTTAGATGTTTGAACATACGGTTAGGGTTTTAGGTTAGGAAAGGTGGTTCCTTGTAATATATGTTGACAGAATTGTGCTCTGTTTTCATCTTTGTAGGACCACGCAGCAGGAAATTTTCAGTTCAGTTTAACCATGGTGGATATTTCCTTGGCAAAGGTAGCAACCGTTCTTATGTCAATGGGCATGTGCTGTGGTATGATGATCTGGATACAGTGAAATGGTCCCCAATCATGGTTGAGCACCTAGTTGAGGAGATTGGTTGGGAGATGGCAGGAAGGCTCAAGGCTTACTACTGCATTCCAATCCTAACCTTGCAAAAGAATGGCTTGAGAGAAATTAGAGGAGATGGAGACACAGGCCGGATGATAACATTTGTTGATCTTGGCCACCACTCATTCAGTCTCTACTTAGACCATGAAGACAGTCTGAATTCAAACAATGATGATGATGATGTGGTCAATTTCCCAAGAGTGCAGCTACCTCCAGTGTTTAGTCCTTCTAAGACAAGAGTTGATCAGGCAGAAAGTACTGAGGCTGTAAATGCAGGGACAGATGTTCATGTCCCTGAAGGTGCAGGGCATGAAGGTGAAGCAATCCCAATACAAGTTGTGTATCCAGAGAGCTCAGATATTGACGTGGGCAATTATGTGTTTGCAAGGAGGAATTGTTCTTTTGGTAACCAGGATGAAAATTTTATGGCTCCAGATGTAGTGCAGGAAGCAGAACAACAAGGAAGTGATGAAGCTGGATCATCAAGAGTATGCAAAAGGAAAACCAGACAGAAATGCAGTTCTGATTACCTGGAAGATGCTGATACTGACTCAGATGACTCTGACTTTGATCCTAGAGCCATAGTGGACAGTGACTATGACATAATTGATGGTGATGATGATTTGTATGCTGATAATGTAGACATGGATGAGCCTGTGGAGACAAAGAAGAATAAAGAAGAGAAAGGGAAGCAAAAGGTTGAAAAGGGAAAAGAAGCAGTGAAAGGAAATGAGAAAGATGGAGACAAAGCAGCAGCATATGATCATGAAGATGGGTTCTATGAATTAGAGGGTGATGACTTGTGGGCACCAGATTCTGATGATGAAGAGGTATTCATGAAGTTCAAGGCATTCAGACCAGAGGATCTTCATTGTCCCAAGTTTCATGTTGGTCAAGTTTTCCAAACTGTTGAGCTCTTGAGGAAAGCCATCAAGGAGTACTGCTGCAAAAACAGGGTAGATGTGAAGTTGCCAGTCAATGATAAGAAAAGAGTGAAGGCAACATGTGATGAGGACTGTACTTGGTATCTTTGGGCTTCATATGATAGCAGGACCAAGTGTTTCATGGTCAAGAAATATGTGGATGAGCACACTTGTACCAAGAAGTGGAAGATCAAGGCTTTCACAGCACCATTTCTAGCACAGAAGTATCTTGAGAGCTTTAGAGCTGACCAAGACATGAATTTGAGAAACTTTTCTAGAGTTGTTCAAAAGGAGTGGCATATGACCCCAAGCAGGACCAAGTTACAAAGAGCTAGGAGGCTAGCAATGAAAATAATTTATGGCGATGAAGAAGGCCAATACAACATGCTCTGGGACTATGGTAATGAGTTGAGAAGAAGTAACCCTGGGACCTCATTCTTTGTTGCACTAGATAGTCAGGCAAGGTTTAATAAAGCATATATGTGTCTAGATGCATGCAAAAGAGGGTTCTGCAAGGATGTAGGCCTATGATATTCCTTGATGGTTGTCATATCAAGATAAGGTACAGAGGACGGCTACTCACTGCTGTTGGGATAGACCCAAATGATTGTATTTTTCCAATTGCAGTAGCTGTAGTTGAAGTGGAAGACAAGCCTAATTGGTGTTGGTTCCTTGAAAGACTAAAGAATGATGTTGCTATCTTTAATACTGCTCCGTGGACCATTATGTCAGACAAACAAAAGGTAAACAACATCAATTGTAGTATAAGTAGTACTCCAAATTTAGTACTCGCTCCATGCTTATGTTTATCTTTTGTTATTGTAGGGCCTTATCAATGTTGTGGATGAGTTATTTCCAGAGTCAGAACACAGGTTCTATGTCAGACACATGTGGCAGAACTTTCAGCAACAATTCAAAGGGGATGTTCTTAAGAATCAACTTTGGAAGATAGCAAGAAGTACCACTTCTATCAAGTATGAGTAGTACATGGTTGAGATGAAGGACATCAGCTTGGATGCTTACAAGTGGTTGCATGAGTTGGAACCATACACATGGGTTAGAGCATTTCAAAGTGATCTTCCCAAGTGTGATATATTGCTCAACAATAACTGTGAAGTTTTCAACAAGTGAGAAGCCAATTAACTTGCTATGTGCAGTGCTTACTTCCATGTTTGGCACTTAACTCAGTTTTGTTTTATACTTGTAGGTACATACTAGATGCTAGAGAGCTACCTATACTTTCTATGCTAGAAAGGATCAAAGGCCAACTGATCCAGAGGCACTACAGCAAGCAGCTTGAGGCAGAGAAGATGAAAGGAAATATTTGTCCAAAGATCAAGAAAAAGGTGGAGAAGCTAACTGAGTGGGCAAACCTGTGCTATGTGGATGGAGCTGGAGATGGGGTGTTTCAAGTAGGTGACAGGGGTGTGAACTTCCTTGTGGACTGGCACACCAATGAGTGCAGTTGTAAGAGGTGGTAGAAGGGTGGCACACCTTGTGTACATGCCATATCATGTGCTAGACATGAATGAGTTGACCCTCTTTCATTGGTGAACCAATGCTATTCTATGAACATGTTCAAAATGGCATACAAGAACATAATCTATCCATGTAGAGACATGACAGAATGGGAGAAGATGAATGGGCCACCAGTTCTGCCACCATTGTACACCAAGCAAGTAGGCAGACCATGCAAAAGCAGAAGAAAAGCACCAGGTGAAGTAATTTGCAGTAATGGTGGCAAGAAAATGTCTAGGCATGGTGTCATCATGCACTGCAAATACTCTGGAGAGCCAGATCACAACATTGAAGGATGCAAGTACCTCAAGGCAGGAGTACCTCCTCCAAATATTCATGCACCATCAGCACCACAAGCAAATCATGAAGCAACATCACCAGATGAGCAACATGTGCAAGATGAAGATCCTGTCATTACTCAGGTATGTTTTTGCAGAAGATGTTTCAGTTTTGTCATACAGCACCACAAGCAAATCATGGATCACTTAAATGTTGCTTCATTTTGAGCAGGAACACAACCCTGCAGAAAATCCTATCATAGAAGATCTCATGGTTGATCAAATGATAGAAAGGGTAAGTTTTGTCATACATGATCTCATATATTTTGCCAAGCCTACTATTATTGTGTGATCATTTATACAAATTTTATGTCATGCAGAGGCCTATGCCAAGAGTGATTGCACAAGGACCTGTTCCAGAGTCAACATTCCTTTCTGCTGCTCAGTTGTTGGTCAATCAAAACCAAGGGAGCACAAGCACCATTCAGCAAGGAGAGATGGCTAAGAAGTTACTTGCTTTAAAAAAGCAGAGAGACAAAGAGTTAGAAGACAAGAAAAATGCTATACTTGCAGCAAGGAGAGAAGAACAGGAAAAGAAGGCTGAAGAAGCTGCCAGGAAGAGACATCTGCAAGAGGAGAAGAAAACAGCAGAGGCAGAGAGGAAGAGACAGGCAGCTGCTCAGAATAGAGAGAAGAGGAAAGAAGAAGCAGCAATAAAAAGTAGGCTCAAGTAGAGACAAGGCAGATTCTTTCGGAGGTTAAGAAAACTATAGCTGCTGAGAACAAAGCAAAGGAGGCTGAGAAGAAGGCTCAAAAAGAACAAGAAGCTGCGAAGAAGCTAGCAGAGAAAGAGGCTGCTGCAGCAAAAAGAAGAGCAGATAAGAAAGCAGAGAAGGAGGCTGCTGCAGCACAAAGAAAGGAAGAAATGAGGCTGATATCTATTGCAATGGGTAAAAGCCAGGATGATTCACAACACCAAGAAGATGGTCAGCCAAGGAAGGCCAGCAGAACATCCATGTTTGATATCTTCAGGTGATGAGACAGTGGACAGCCAGAACATCCATGTAGTATGCAAGCATCTTATTTTGCTCAATCCATGTAGTATGCAATCAGTGGTAATGTAGGAAAATGTTGCAATTGATCCATAATGATGTAGACACATGAGTATGGATCATTGTTGCTCATTTTGTAACCAGTTCTATAAGATACTTCTTTGCCCTACTTATGACTATGCTTAATGCCCTGGTTATAACATTGCCCAAGATATGACAATGGTCACATTTGTCCTCTTCAACTTGCAGCAGTTGTATAGTTGTTTTGCATGCAAAATGAACTGGAAAATGGTCTACAAGCATCATCAACTACCTTTGCAATGCACACACACAAGGCAAATATGACAATGGTCAAATGTGCCCAAATTGACAGCATCATCAACTAGCTTTGCAATGCACACACACTAACAGTACAAGATTCCTTGCTCATTAACTTCATAAAAATGATATCTTCATAAGACAGCAAGATGATCCATTAACTTCATTTGCAGTACAAGATTGTCACTTGCATTACATATTGCAAAAGCATCAGATACAATGCAAAAGATTGTAGTTGCATTACTAGTACCAGTTCATCTCCTAACAAACTAGGCATCATTCCTAACATACTAACAGTGAAATAGCTACTGCAAACACTGCATCAACTACATATTGCATCACTCTTGCATCCACTCCATCACTTCTTCAGCAGAGAAATAGCTACTAGTAATGCAACTACAATGAGTGCTGCCAACAGTGCCTTCATCATCACCAATATTTCATTGCCTAACCCTACGAGTGTTTCTGCTTGTTGCTTGCTCATTTGACCTGCAACCCTTCCATGATGTCCATCTTCAAAGCCTGGAAGATCAACTGCACCTCCACCTGCATATCTTCGATTCCTTGCTCGAATCAGCTCTTCCCTCTTATCCTCTGCAGCTCCTAATGCATCTACGACTTCATTGCCAACGAGAAACTGATTATCCATCAAGTATGCAACGTATTCCAACTCCCAATGCCAGAAATGGTCCTGAAGATCAAAAGAAAAGAACAAACGCCAGAAATCACCATTACAAGTTCCCAAAATTCGACCAAAATGAAGAACAGGGATGCACTCCACTTACACCAACAAGACACCTGTAGAAGACCCAGCCCTTGTGCTTCTCCGTGTTGGAGAGATAGAACTTCACACGAGTGCGGCAAGAAGGGCACCTGATGAGCGGCACCACCACCGAACGGCCGCCAACCGATGACCAGACCGAGCTTGTCGACATGGCGGAGTCAAGCAACTGGCGGCGGCAAGCGGCAGGGAGAGGCCGCCGGCAAGCAACACGGAAGAGGGCGGCGGCAAACAGCAGGGAGAGGGCGGCGGCGGCAGAGTGGGGAATTTGGGAGAGGGCAGCGGCGTCGGCGGCAAAGTGGGGAATTAGGGATTCCACTACAGAGTGCGGTATTTCAGGGGGGTCGATGGATAATTACATGCGGCGGCCTAATTTACAGAAATAACCCTGAGCGTGCCGACGTGGACGACACTGACCCGTCAAACCGAGCGGCCACGGGTGGCATACGAGCAACAATGACCGTACAAACACGTTTTGTCGTATAGGGTGACCGTATTGACCGTATTTCTAAGTACGGCGACCAAACTGAGCGCTCTTCGCAAGTTGAGTGACTGCCCGTGCATTTTTTTTAGGCACCTATGGCAGCATAGTTCCTCCTAAACAAATCATTTCCGTTGGTTGTTTTGTTCTGTGACACGCACTCGCTCTCAAGACAAGGAAGAAACACATGGCGCCAGCCGCGACTGAGCGACGTGAGTGAGTGAAAGACGTGGTGACAGTCCCCGCAAAAAAAAAAAAAAAGACGTGGTGACAGAGCTCATCCATCCATCCATCCCCTCTTCCCGTAGTTCGGCGCATCCGATGTGGGTCCGCCAGAGTGGGAGTCATACCAATTTGTCTGGTCTGGTCTGGTTGGTCAGGTACACGTCCCCCCTTCCATCCCTATCACTTGGTCGCGCACGCGCGCACGTTGCTGGCCTTCTCGTTTGAATGAAATTTCTGAACGGGAACGGGAATCCGAGGCGAAGAAAGAATCCCAGGGAGACGGAGGGATGGAGGGAGGGAGGGATATCGCAATCGTCGGCGGGACGTACGTGGCGGGTGCGTTGAATCAATTCTCGCTACGGTATCCTATGCTGCTGCTGCTGCTGCTCCTTGATAGTACGATACGCTTTCATCCTTGATCCGTCGGTCCGTCCGTCGGCTATCCATCCGCCAAATCCGGGAACCAACAAATACGATCGACGTATCGGTTGAGGCCAACAGACTAGCGAAAACCCCTTCCAAAATGTAAACAGACTAGCGAAAATTGCCGTGGCGGCTTCACAAGCCAAGAAGCAAAGTTGAATCCCTGTTGTAGATCAGGGGCAGCAAGGCACATGTCAAGCTTATTAGGGGATGTGCCGGCATGGATCCCCTCTGCGGTAGCCAGCACCACCAGAAAGAACATCACCGAAAGCCAGCAAACACTCCTCGCTCGCGCCTGCTGCCCGCACCCTATTGGTGTGTCGCCACTCACAGGAAACGCACCAAACCCCTCTATGGAAACTCCATATCTAACCCTACTATATACAATGGCGCGACAACTCGGGGAAATTCTTGACAGTCAAGTAGCAATGTGATGCCATGGATGTCTTCAAGGCAGAAGCGCTATCTTGGCAATGGCAAGATGGTCGCAATACATCAGGATTGCCAGCTGCTATTTCTGGATGACTGCTTTCATATGGCGCGGGACTTCACCCAGGTTCGGTATGAACGCTGCCATACAGAGAAGCAAAAAAAAAAAGCAACCTTTGGCGCACAATGGATAACCACACACGCATTGTCGAGTCGAGGGGAGAATCGATGCCGAGGAAGCACATCGGGAACAACCTTGTCGCGACGCCGGCCACGCTCATCCCCATTGTCAATCTGCCGAGGACAATCTCTACCGCCCAGCACGTGTCCAATCTCGAAAACTGACAGCAAAGAGGAGGACACGGCACAAGAGCCGCAAACCGTGCGCACCCAAAATGTAGGGTTTATCGCGCAGCATCTATGGTAAGGGAGGAGAGGACTGCAGCGACGGCCGACCCCTTGGGCAAGGCAGCCACAGCCATAGGCGTCGTCATCTCATACTAGGTGGTTGAGGACGGGGCGTCGACCCGTTGGCTGGGCAGCTGGGGTTGCTGCCAGCCCATCCAAGTTCGAGTCCCGACTCGAACGCGCGGTGCTCATGGAGTTTATCCTATAAGAAAATGCCAACGAGGTGGGTTGGTGTCATTTTCGTACTACTGGCAGTGGCACCAGGCGACCTGGAAGTAATGGTGCACGTCGCCGGAAAAAAGGTGGTCGAAGGTTTGCCTGTCATGGGGATCAAAATGGTAACAGAAATGAATGTCGTGCATGAATCTCACGCATCTCGTGTTCACGCGCAATAAGACGGAGATAAAACCGGGGCCCGTTCGATTTCAGACCCGAATAGGCAAGCCACGGCCATAGGCGTCGTCATCTAGTAGGTAGCATTGTTTAAAAAAAAAAATTAGTCGGTGGCAACCTCGGAGTAACGGCGCACGTCGCCGGGAAAAAGGTGTCGTCCCTACCTTGGGGCCGAAGCCTATCGTGCGCGGCAAGATGGACAAGGAAAGGCCGCCCCGATTTCCCAGCTACTTCCTTCGTCCCGGGTCGGGTCGGCCGGTTCCTTCAACGATACGCGTCATCTGCCCACCGGGCCCCATTCCGTTTCACACACACCTCCCATCCCACTCCCGTCTGACCCGTCACGACCCGACCCCCGCTACATATACAGCGCGCTTCCCTCGCCCCCCACACCAGCACCAGCCCTCCTTTTCAAATCGCTTTCAAACAGGAACACATCGCCGCCTCCTCCTCCCCTTCCTCCGCTCCCTCCCCCATCCATCCAGTGATCCATGGCCGCCGCCTCGCCCGAGTTCTTCAACCCGGCGGACGCCTTCTCGCCGCGCATGCACCTCCTCTCCGCCGGCGCTGGAGACGGCGGCTGTGGCGACGGCGACGAATACTACCGCTGCTGCAGGACGCCCACGGGCGCCGGGATCGGCTGCCTGGGCCAGGCGGCCACCTGCCCGCCGGCGCCGCGGAAGCCGCGCGCGCAGCCCGACGCGGCCTGCCGGAAGCGCCTCTTCGACGTCCAGGTCATCAGCCTCCGCTTCGACGACCTCGACGCCATCTTCCGCCCCTCGCCGCCGCCGCCCTGCCACGACCGCAACAACAAGCAGCAGCAGCAGCGGCAGCGGAGCCGCCGCGTGCTCGGCAGGCTCGCCGCTGGCTCCACCGGCCGGAGCAGCCGCGCCAGCTTAAATTAAGTGCCTGCCATTAGCAGTCAGTACCCAGTAGTTGAGTTGAGTTGACACTTGTGTGGATGGATGATTGAGTTATCAGCCATCTTCAGGTAAAAACAGTAGTGGTAGCCACGACCCATACTTCGCTTTGCACACCCATCCTCTGTAATCATCCGTCATAATAATATTATTATTTCTACTGTCCATCTTTGATTCCTTGCGAATTTCCAAGTGTTGAAGTTTAACACCACTGATTACCACGGGTGGCAGAGAAATTGACTGTAGAACAGGGGTGAGAAATTGACTGACAGGCACAGAGAGGGAGCCAGCTAACGGTGGGTACCATATGATAATGAATCAACGGTAAAATCTTTTGAGATGAACGGGAAAAAAAAAAGCAGATTTGGTGTTTTCATCTATAATACAAAGGGGAACAGGATTTTCGAAATCAGATCCAATCAGGGGATGCAGTGGATAAGATTAAAAGGCTTAATTAACTCTGTATATCATATCATGGAAAGAAGAACAAATCGTCATCCACACAAATTCATTACCCTTTTGATTTGACACTTGCCAAATCTAACCTGTTTTGTTTTGATTGATTTTGCAGTAATAACCATGCCATGTATGTGCCCAGTGATTTAGGCTTTTTTCTTTTTTGAAAAGTTCCTATTGCTGCCTACCTAATAATTATCTGCCCAACTCAGCACAGCAAGCAGCCGGCTTTGACTTCAACGGCAAAAGACACCGACGCTGACCATAGATAGAGCCGTCGACTTTGACAGTTGACTTGACTCAGAAAACTTCAAAAAATAAATCCCCCTACCTCTGTTCTGGGGATGACCATGATGAAAAGAGTGTACAGTGTAGTACCAAAACAGGTTCAGAAGATGGATGAAATGGAATGGAACCAACCATTTAGGTCAGATCCAAACATAACATATGAATAGAATCATCTCATCAGCTGATTTTATTCTTCAGTAGTAGTAACATATACATATGTTACACGTTTTGTTTGAAGGTCTCGTGCACAGCCCTTTATTTTACTTTTATACTACAATGGTGGTACTGTCAGGGACACTGATTGCTCGTTTCATGGAGCACGCGTGTGTTTACAGAAGAGAAGATGAGGAAAACTGCTAATAGTGATTAGAACTCGAGCCAAACTATTTCCAGTTAAGAGCTACTTGCTACTCGATCTGAGCACAGCAGCGCTTCGAAGATGCGAACTCTAGTTCCATTTCATCAGTAGGTGTTTCCCAGCTGCATCTCCAGCCGGTCGCACCCCTGGCATTTCCAGCAAGGGAAGTTCTGCAATTTATGGCGAATAATTCGTTAGGCTCTTCTAATCTAATCCAAGCGATTCGTTTGCGCACTACTGTACGGTGTATATGGAAGAAAATGAAAATTAGAAAGTTGCGGCACAAAATTCTGGACGATCTGGGCTAACCTCTTATTGCTCAGTGTACTGTTCCAGGTACTCTTTAATCATCAGCCTTTCCTCTTTTGTTAGATCAGGGTCTGGGCCAGTCAATCGCTCCCTCATTGCCTTCTCTTCATCGCTCGTGCCGTCCCTGGCAACCTGCAGGCAAGATTTGTAAGCTATATATGCTGGGATAAGCAAGACGTCTGAAGATTACTTTCAGGGAAATTATCTATCTCACTTGGATGTAGTTATTCACATGGCCGTCGGCATTGGGCTTGGTCTTCATCTCATGTTCGTTGCACACCCAGTTGCCATCCACTACATATTTGTACTCATACCGTCCTTCCTTCAGGAAACACAAACACCAAAGGTATGTAAGATACAGGTGAGTGTGAAGTTATGCACAATTATCCTCTGCAGTACTGCAGATGACATGTGGGGTCGGGTCCACACGGCAGCGACCGTACTGCACGGTGCGCTACTAAAGAGGATCCCAACGAGAAAGTGACATAACGACTGCCACCAGTATACTTGGATCAATAAGATGACCAAAACTATGGTTCTAATTAATGTTCTCTGGTGGCAAACTATCAGGATATTCAGAGGTCGGAACCTTTGAATTCTATATATGAACACTGTTGAAATGTAAGAATTATGAAGGATTAGGCTTGATATCACACGCTGATGGTATACAGATGTAACATACAAGGCATGTGAGGAATATAACAATGAACAACGAAAAATAAAGGCGGGCGATTGCTCTCGGTATGATAGTTCGGTTGATACTCACAGGTAACTCTCTCTCAAGAAACCATGCTTTTTTCTCCTCATCATATGCCAGGGGAATTTTCTGCATAAATACAAGAAATATAAGATATAAAAAGAAATCAGTTAAGAGTTCTCCTATGTAACAAGGATTTAATACAAACATTCCATACTAGAAAGCAGCTGGGCAGAATCACACCATCTAACTGAAATTCTTCAACACAAGAAATGTATATGACATAATTGAAGAATAAACATACCTGTCCCCACCCAATGTCAAGCCCAGAAATTTCAACAGAAGAACAACTGCTATTTTTCCACTTCAAAGTGATGCAGTTTTTTGACAAGCCCGTGAGCTAACGAATAAGACAGTCATGACTTATTATTAGCAAGACGAGATGCATGACACACAATTATATCAGAAATCTACTTTATCTTCATCATAACTACAAACTGGGAATACAACATAGTTCTTACTTACAATGTCAGCTGTTGCCAATTTGATGGCTTCCAACTTCGGAAAGCTAGGCCTTTTACTCTATACAACATAAAAGAATGGATTCAAAAAACAAGCAAGATAACTAGCCATGTGATAAAAAATAACTTAGAATACAGTGAAAGAGAGATCAGCAAACAAGCATCCGGTTGGTGGATACTGGCATCAACACTGCACACATGTTAACTTACAAAGAACTTTTCAACTTCCTAATACTACCTGTAGTAGTTGATGTCCTTCGTTAAGATTGTAACCAAGAATCCAGAACATATATGCCAGCTGAAATTTTGCAAAATATTCTCAGAATTAGAGAACTGTCAGCACACAAGAATATGGATAACATCAAATCATAGTGGAAAGTTACCAAAGCACTATGCAAACTGTACATTTTACTCACTCCAAATAAGATATGTTATTGTCTAGCTATATTTGTTATCTGGTGGATGGTACTACAAGGAAATGCTTGCATATATGCAGGTCGTTATGTTGCTTCATTTTCTGTGGGAAGAGTCACGACTATGTAACCCAATTGGCACATCCGGACATATTGAGAAACAATAAGAGAAAGACTGTAAACCTACTGCCACAGCAGGAGCTCTTCCAAGTCCAGCAGTACAATGTATATATGTTATTCCACCATTATGGCTGGCAAGCTTGTACAATTTGCTAATCACAGCAGGAAGCCTCAGTCGCAAATCAAAAGCATCGAAATCCCTGGTGTAATTAAACATTAAATTAATTTAATACTTTGGATATTCGCAACACAGACAATGAAAAGAACACACACTGGATGCAAGGAAGAACTACATTGCTATATACTCCCTCCGTCCCATAATATAAGATCGTTTTGCAAGCTAAACAGCTTGCAAAACGATCTTATAATATGGGACGGAGGGAGTACATAGTGCCTGGTGAAAATACGAATCACCTAGCTCCAGCCTCTAAGTATTGAGAAGTGAAATGTTTGTGATTGAACTGGGTACAGAAGCCAAAAAAAAAAACAGAGATTGTTCATCGGAGTAACTTTTCATAAGATTATGCATGTTGAAGACTTCACTTGTGTGAAGATTTTTTTCTTGTATTGAGAAACAGTATTGGACAACTGTACTGAAATGTAATACCATATCATGGATGTACAAGGTCAATAGGACCAGAGAGAATAGAGACAACAAGTTGCTAACTATTTGGTAATCTCTTTGAAACTAAATGGCAGCTGAATGAACACTACAATTTGATCAATTCCGAACCCAGATGAACAATGGCATATTCTCCAATTTAACTACATCACCTTGGAACAAGGAATTGCATAACTCCATTTGGCATAGGTTATGCCAAATTCTTAAGTCCAGTTTAAAATGGACTCATGAAGATTAGAACTTTTAATACCTAACTTCTTCACGGCAGTGCTCAATGTCTTTGCATTCTAGACAATAGTCTTGAATGGCATGGATGTCAACTCCAAAATATCTAAACAAAGTGGTGAAGGATGGAACTCATATAATCATATTAAGAAAACATTGCATAGCAGTGGAAGTAACAAATAACCATTTCGCTAGGATAAAAACTAGATCATGTTAAAAGATGTCTACACACACTGCACAGATAAAATATCTGCAGACAAAAGTGCATGTGTGGGTACAAAGCTATGAGCCGAACTCGACAATATTTCCTTATGCATCAACGTAAGTGTTACGCTTACAGATATGCAAGTTTGGATCTAGCTTAATAGGCAGCACTGAAGATATTTCTTTATTTCTACCAGAAAGATGAAAATACACTTGAATGATAAGGATACTCAAGGTCTGGATCTTGCTGCAAGCAGAATACAGTTTTTACACCAATCTCCCGAAGCTTATCAACATCACTTGGGGTCTACACATGAAAGCAGATAATTAGATGGAGTCACAGGTGTAAAGTTTCTATCTGAATGGTTGAGATGAGAACCTGTAAGCAGGAGCCTACAATCAAGTCTGGGCATATAAAATTGTAATTCATTCCAAGCTCATGCCTGTACGTCAACACTAGAAATGTTTTTTTTGGAATAAAAGGAAATATTTTAGGAATAGTGTAGTAAACAGAACTTAATGAGAAAGGAGCATAAGTTATTGCACAAATTCGTGCTTAATTGGTGATTTGAAGATAAGACAATTTCGACAAATCAGTATCAAAGATTTCTACATGATAAGATTCTGTGCAATGTAATGAACAAAGTTAAACAGAACAACATGATAGCAGCGAACGAGGAAACTTTGAGTCGAGGAACGATACTACATATAGCATTATGGACAAGGCCAGCTGTTGAAATAGTCTCCGAGAAGGGGAGGTTAGATATGCCAAAAAAAAATCAGATGAATGAGCTGTCGCTAAAGCCTAAAAGTCTACTGTATAAAGTTTAATGGAGAAGAACACCATAAAACGATCACACCAGGATAGTGTTTAGTTTTGACTAATTAGTATAAGATATTGCAGGAACCCGCGCTTAATTGGTGATCTGAAGGTAAGCAAATATTGACTAATTAGTATCAGAGCTTTCTATATGGTAAGATTATGTACAACGTAATGAACAGAATTAAACAGAACAGCATGATAGCAGCAAACGAGGAAACTTTGAGTCGAGGAACAATACTAAATATAGCATAATGGACAAGGCCAGCTGTTGAAACACTCTTCTTTTTTTAGAAAAGGAGGATTACCCCCGGCCTCTGATGTTGAAGCACTCATGGTCTCGAAGAAGGGAAGGTTAGACATGCTAAAAAGTCAGATGAATGAGCTGTCGCTAAAGCCTAAAAGTCTATAAAGGTAAGGGAGAAGAAGATGATAAAATGCCCATACTAGGATAGAGAATAATAGTTTGTTCTGAATGGTTCCAATCAGGTAGCTCGAGTCAGCATTCTGATGGTGTCATTTGTATGAATGGGGCAGCAAGGGATTTCATCAAGTCAGAAAGCAATATGAATGAGTGAAATGCAACTAGACACGCAAGTGCAAGCAAAAACTGTGAATCGGTCATGGAGGTTGAATGCTTCTCTTCACCTACCTGCTCCCATGGCTTGTGTCATGTTGGTGCTATACGCATCGGACTTCTCCGCGCCGGGCTCCAACGCGCTGTTCTCCGCGCTGGAAGTGGATGTCCCGGATGCCTGAAATCGCAAGTCCACAAGCATTAAGACGGTCAGTTGATTCCCTGAAACAAAAGTGAAATCGCAGAGGATGTTGAAATGCTTACGGTCTTGACGGTGTTGGAGCGGCGACTCCCTCCGCGAACCATGGCCTGGGCCGACCAAAAGCAGCGGGTCAGATGAGAGACTCGATTCCGTGGCCGGCGAAATGGAAACCAAAATCGAAATAGATGGATGAATGGGATCCGCGGAGGGGAGAGGTGGTTGAAAGAAGAAACTCACGAGGTTGAGCGGCGAGGGCCGCCTCATCGATCTGGATCCCGCTAAGATCGGAGGCTCCCTGGGGGGCGGAGGGGGGCGGCAAAAATCAGCCAAGCTGCGGGGGCGAGAGGCGGCGGCGGCGCAACATGATTCCGGCGAGAAATCGAAAGGGGGGCCCCTGCCTGACTTACTTGAGCAGGTGCTGGAGGCAGTTCATGGCGACGGCGACGGCGACGGCGGAGCGGACGGGAGAGGAGAAATATCTCGCGGCGGAGGAGGGGGAAGAAGGGGACGGGAGGAGGAGCAGCACGGGCGCTGGCTCTGCTCTGCTCGCTGGCTCGCCTGCGTGGACGCGGCGTATCGACCCTCCCTCGTGACAGTGGCCGGGCTGTGTGGGGGTGGAGTGCGCGCGTGGTTTATAGGCTTGGTCCACGGAGACTCTGCGGGATGAGGAGGAGAGGGACCGCGGTGGCCCGTGGCTAAATCGGGCGGGGCGGGGCCCAGTTTTAGTGTCCTTTGACCCGTTCCTCGCCGTCGCGACCGGACGACGTCGTCGGGGCGTACGGCGCCACCGGACGACGGGACAGCTGCCTGGCTGGGGACGGCTGGTTGCCATGCATTCCATCCCCGCTATCCTCTTCTTCTTTTATTATCTTTCGGATTTGCTAGTAGTTAATTTCCATTTATATATGAGAATTAATCTTTTTAAACATATTTTTTTTCGTATTTGGCTTAGTTAATTCTAGTTTTAGCCATATCCTTTTTTTATGCACCTGTTGTTTTCTCCCTAAGATTTTTCATGCCTTTGCCATGCAGTCCATCCCCGCTATCCTCTTCTTCTTTTATTGTTTTTCCGGATTTGCTCATTAATTTCCACCCATATATGAGAATTAAATTTTTTTTAAATAATATTTCTTTTTCGGATTTGGCTTAGTTTTAGCCATATCCTCTTCATTTTTTATGCACCCGCTTGATTTCTCCTTGACGAATCCCTGAGATTTTTCACGCCTTTGCCTTGCACCCGATATATCGGGCTCGTAATGTTATGCTTTAGACATTGCATTACTCTTTTTTAACAGCATGCTAGTAAACATCTCCGACATTTTTGAAGCAAGTCGGTTTCGTTTGCTCACGTCAAAGAGAGATGTCATGGCTCGTAACCATGCATCCGCGCATTAGCAAAGCCCCGCGGAAAACAATTTTTCGTGTAATGCTGCGAGAGAGACGCCTTATGATTGACCATATTCGAACGCTTGTGATTGTGTGACCATCAAGACCACCATCGGTGAGGTTGGAAAGAAGGATAAGCGGCATCAAAGATGGGATGTCATGCTTGAATAAAGGACGTGAACTCATTGGGACTTGAGTTGTGGTTATTACTGGGTTAGGAGTGTGTGGTATTTTTTCTTTTTTTAATGTACCGGCATTTTTTCTTCTTCTAGTGTGTGTAAGGCACCTCGTGAATCACACGAATTCTTTTGATGGAGAAGCAAATCCGTTAACTGTCACTGGCCCGTGGGCCCGGCGGGACATCGGCCGGGAGATCCTAGCCGCTAATCCGCGCTAATCTCCAGCATCAACGAGCGTCAAGCGAACATTCCAGTGCGACTGAGGCGAGACGGCAGGAGGCGGCGACGGGCAGAGATGGCCGGCGGTGGCGCCGCCGCGTCGGCGCTCTCGAGCCCGTGGAGGGCGCTGCTGCAGCGAGCGCTGGACGCCAACGCGCACCTCAAGCACTCCACCTTCTTCCAGCTCGTACGCTCCCCTCCCCCGTTCCCCTCCCCATCCCCTGTTTTTGCGGAAAAAAACTTGGTACCCTAACGGACGGTCCATCGTTTCAGGCCACGGTGGGCGGCGGCGGCAGGCCGGCGAACCGCACCGTCGTGTTCAGGTGCACGCCTGGCTGGGAGTAGCTCCCTGCCCTCCCCCTCCATTTCTTACCGGTTTTGATCTGGAATTTTGGTCTTGCTAGGGGCTTCCAAGAGCACTCTGACAAGATTCAGATTAATACAGATGCGCGGAGCAACAAGGTCGCCGCTACTAATCCCGCGCTTTCTAACCTGGTTATATACATAGCGCTTCTTGCTTCTTGCTGATTCACTTGCTCGTTTCGTTGTGCGAATTGTGAACGAACAGATTGGTGAGATCAAGGAGTGGCCCCTCGGCGAGGTAGGAATAGGATGTGAAGAACTTGCAGAATTGCGTATCACCATTTTAAGCATGACAAGTGCCGAGTTCCGGCAGCGGAATGCCTGATGTTGGGTTTCTTGCAGATATGCTGGTATTTCACCGATTCGTGGGAGCAGTTCCGAATCAGCGGTATCATAGATGTGATGGATGGTTCGAGTCCCGATCCTGCCAAGCTCCAGGTTAGAGCTGAGTACAGTCTGCCTTGTGCTCTGTTCTGCGTGGTGGAGATGCCTTGCAAATGAAAGGATACCTGTACTGGAAGATTTGGTTTTGCACAAAGCTGAACATAACTGTTCTAGTAGCTATACTCCCTCTGTTCCAAAATAAGTATTGTGGTTGAACTAAAACCCGACACTTATTTTGGAACGGAGGGAATGGTTTACTTCTCTATAGTTTCTCACACATGGGGCTTGATCATCTCATGGAGAGATGGCGGCTTAACACTCCCTCTGGAGTATTAATGTCTCCGCAATTTTCACCTTTCAAATCTTTTGGTGATGCTTAGAAGCAGCACACTATTATATTGCATATATAAGTACTTGTGTTTTTTTTTCTTGACGAATGCAGCACAGCTGCTTTCATTGATATTAAGTGCTCTATTATAATCCTTTTGCTCAACATTGGTTGTTTTATCACACAGCAACGAGAGAGAGCCTGGTTCGCCAGTTCAGTAAAGTCAAGATTGCAATGCTTAGGGCCATCTCCAGGGGTCCCCGTCGCAAATGATGACCATGTTAAGGATGTTCATATCGATCCATCAGCGGGCCCAGTTGATGCCTACTGTCTTCTGACTCTTGATCCAGAAAAGGTTAGGTTAAGTTTTCTTGTGCTGCATGCTCACAATCTGCATATCGGCATCTGCCCTTATACTTTGAAATACAGAATCAGTTATACTTATTGCAGATTCATATGCCCCTGTCGTGTTGCTTAATACCATTGGTTTTCAATATTCAGGTTGATTACGTGAACCTGAAAAGTAATCAGAGATTGATGTTCACAAGAACCCAGGAAGGAGATGAGTCCGGTGATTGGATGGCCAGAAAAGTTAGCCCATAACAATCTTTTGTTATAGAGGGTGAACATAAAGGCATTATTAGCTAGTACAACTGATTTTATTTGTGGATTTTCCATTGCAAGGAACTGCCTTCATTCCTCAATATATATTCTAGCCTGTCAGAATGCATGTTTGGCAGAGCACCCATGGATTACTTGTACTGGAGAGTTGAGCTGTGTGCTTTGCGCAGTCCTCTGTGAACATACACCCATGGATTACTTGTACTGGAGAGTTGAGCTGTGTGCTTTACGCAGTCCTCTGTGAACATACAGGATATCTGTAATTAATATTGCAATGTGGAATTTCGTTGGTGAGCCGTATATCGTGGAATGGTTCAAAGGCCAGGAAATACATCGAATCAATCTTCATTTATGGCTGTGATTACAATAATATCACGCACACAAAATAGAAGATCACAAGGAATTGTACAAGTATTGAGGTTTCTCACTGGTGGTTACAGGAGTAGTTTTGTAAATTTAGAACCTGCGATGTACGCTGGAGTAAATCTCACTGTGAGATACGTACGAGGAAGCTATCTTGTACGTGATGTACTTGGGTTACAACAAATTAATGGTGACATTTTTGTTTCAGGGAAGACTAATGGCGAGATTATATATCTCTGTGACTCTACAAACATGTATCCACCATAGCGTCTAAAGATCACATTTCATTTTCTTTCCCTTGGTTCCCATATCGCGTTTTGTGCGTCGTGGCCGGCGAGATGGGCGCCAAAGACGATGCCAATGGTACCTGCTTCCCCTACGACGTGCTCGTCGACATCCGCCGCCGACGCGTCTGCCCCGCAAGTGGCCGAAAGCAGAGAGGAGCTATTTAGTTTGTTGGAACATAGCAACGGTGAGGAAAGTGATATTGTAGATGAGCAAGATGACATTGAACAAGACCATAAGGATGATGAGTTAGATGAACTTGGGAGCATATATGGTTATGAAAATTTGCCCAGATTCACCAATGTTGATGGAAGTGCTGCCACCAACCTAGTTGTTGAAGAACAAGAGGAGGATGAGGATCATGATGATGATACGGAGGAACTAGGGAGCAAGGAGGATTCTGAGTATTCGTGGAACTCGGATGATCACAAATTTCATTGATTTGGATCAAACTTTCGTCACAAACCCAGAATTTTCATGGTGGACATGTAGGATTATCGGATTCCATCCACACAAGGGCGTGCTCCTTGAACCTCATTATGTTTTTTTTTTTTTAACTTTTGAATAAAAAAAACAACTGAAACCGAACTTTGCATGGCTGTTCTGATTTGTATGCAGAGTACAGTAGATGAGAATTTCATATTGAAGAACATGGCCTTGATTTTTGTCAAAATTCCAGATTTGTATGCAAAGCAGATGAAAATTACTAACCATGCGCGTATACTTGCATCAGAAATGATGACAAGAATGAGCGAGCGTCCGGCGAGTTCTTTGTGTCGCGTATACTTACACCACAAATGTATGTGCTTTCCTCGTCCATCATCTTGGCAGTGGCACGGCGACGTTCCAGTCGTACACCGTGACGTCGAGGCCGGCCGCGGAGTCCCGAAGCGCGCGCCGGAGGTCGACGGCGTGGCCTGGGCTCCTGGCGAGCAGGAGGGCGAACCCGCCGCCGCCGGCACCCACGAGCTTGTAGCCGCAGCAGTAGGGGTCGGCGAGCGCGAACAGCTCGTCCACCAGCCTGTTGCTGCAGAAGGGGTCCAGCTCCTGGTGCAGCCCCCAGGCCTCCAGCATGATGCCGCCCAGCTCGTCCACCTCGCCGTTCATCAGGGCCTCCCTCCCCGCCCTGGCCAGCTCCGCCAGCCGCCTGATGCTGGAGATCAGCAGGCTGTCGCGCCGCAGGTACCGCGTCACCACCTTCTCCAGCACCCTGTGCGCCAGCCTCACCTGCCATTCGTTCATTCGTTCGATGAAATGAACAGTTCATTCAGGATGTGCAACCTCAATATCTCAGACAAGATTTTTACAGTGTGTTGTTGCAGAGGCTGGGTATACTTGACATCATCTTGATATGTTATAAGTAACATATTGCCCCTTATATCGATGAAAAGAAAACATACTCTGGCCATGCAAAAACAGAGGGTGCAAACTTACTTGGCCGGTGAACACGACGAGGAGGCGTTGCTCCAGTTCCTGGATCAACTGGGGAGATGCCAACAATGGAACAACCTGCAAGCGCAACGGCTGTCCTGGGAAGCTCTGGGTGCACTTGATCCCGGGATACAGGCCGCCGATTTGGTCCTGCCACCCGCCGCCGGTGCCCATTATCTGCTCTACTACCAGCACAGCCCTGGCGACATTATCATCGCCTCCATCGTCTTCCATGAGTTGGAACAGACACTTGACTACAGCAGCCGCTAGTATGCTCGAAGTTCCGAGTCCGCTTCCCCGAGGAACATTTGCCCAGGTCCTGATCTTCAGGCCTGACGTCGACAGCATTTCATGGCCAAGGATGCCGGTGACGATGAGAGCAGACTTGACTAGACGGAATGGGTCGTCTTCTTTGAATGGACAAGAGATGGATGACAGATCATCAATGTAGACCTTTCTGTCGGCGTCATCTTCGATCAGAACTCCATGGTGGTCTTCTGTTGCCTCTGTCGTAGCCCCGACTGGAAGGCGCCCTTCCAGGCTTATTGCCATGTTCAGAACACAACCTGGACGCTCCAAGCTCCATGGAGGTGTATCACTCCAACCCCCAACAAAGTCCACACGGACCGGTAATTCTACTACAGCCTTCTTAGGACGCAGGTTTCCATTACTTGACGTCGTTGCACTGCTTGATGATTCTATAAGAAAAGGTGCATTTATTGATCAGGGTCATAGCGGTGTTGATAAAATTAAATTCCGTTTTGCTTCCATAAAGAATATATAATTTTAGAAATACAGTGTTCTAGTAATACTACCATTTCCATGGAATGGAACAGAAGCACATTCATAAAAAACAGTACTGTATAAGGCTTAGTGATTTTCATTGTCTGCAGTACGTACCTTTAGATCCATATTTTATAGCTGATGCAGTTTCACTTGCAACAGAAGCCCATACTTTCTCTTCAACCATAGAAGCAGCAGAAACATCTCCAGAAGCTCTAAGTAGATCCATTTTGACCTGATATCCTCTGCTCGGAGGAAGAACACCAGAGTACTGATCCCCATGACTTGGAAAAAACGTAAGTAATTCTTTACAGACTTCTACACTGGAACTATCATTTCCTAACATGTCCTCACACAGCTGAAACAGGTTACGCCCGAGTAAGCCATATGTCATGCAACTTCTGGCTACAGCAGCTGCAAGATCTGCTTGATGCTTGGCTGAATCCACGCAAAGCTGGTGGTAGTCGATTGAGCGATGCAGTTCTTCCAGGCTGACTCTCCGTGATTGTCTCCACATGCGACTAACTTTGCCATCTGGATCACGTCCTGATGATCCCATCAGCCACAGGCCTACACTCAGCATTTCAGGGGGAGACATGATGGGAAAAAGCCTAGCATTCCATAAGCACTTGTCAAGGTTGGATGTGTCCCAAATATCCGTATCCTGGATTTTAAGACCTTCCAAAACATTTTTCCATGGCTTTCCACAGAATGTCCCGTCCCTATTCATAGCAACTTTTGGATTGTCATGAAGACCACAATAGACCATGACTCTTCCCATGGAGTTTACCAGTGGCACTTCCCACAGGCAATGCCGATCAGGTAGCGTGAAACAGGTGCTACTCCTGATAATTTGAGGACTATCCCTGTGTAACTCATGTATATTCACCCCAACAACAATGGACTGTGACCCAATCCTTACTCTGCCTGAAAGTGATGAATCATAAACCAATGAATCCTCTCCAATTGATACCCCGGCAGAAATTTTGCTACACAAAATGACTGTTGTGGCAGCAATATCACAAGCAGTGGTCTCTGGTACCGAACACATGTGCCTTCGGCCTACAAGTCCTGAATATGAACCCGCCAAATGATCAAGAACCTCAGCAGATGTACCAAAATGCAAAAATGAGAAGTCATCTGAAAAGGAAAGTAGTCCCAACTTAGCATTCTATTTGCACAACTGGACCAAGAGAACAGATGAACTATTCATAAATCCACGAAAGCTTAAGCACAAGCTAGAGACAGAAAATCAATATAATACAGTACCACAAAGCAAATAAGCAATCATAACAAGATAAAAAGGATGTATAACCAGGGACATACATGAACAAAAGCTGAACATCTTATGTCTTCCTAAAGCAGCAATTAGTTCCTTGCCAAATGGACGGTCCCTCAACCATTCATGCCTGGTTGGTACCCATGCAGCCACAAGATCTTCATATAAACTCAGCTGCAGTAGATTGACAAGTATGAGCAGACATAATGAAAGCTAAAATAGAGCATCTTTAATTATGTCTTTGAGGATAGCGGTTTCAATTAAACATGGTAAGATAAAAACAGTTGGATTTTGAATATTTGCTTTCTTTTCCCCTTACTTTTGCAAGAAATCTGTTTTCAATATGAGACAAACAGTGAACTTGTCCATCTGTTAAGTGTTTCTTTTTGACAGAAAAGTGATCATTCAGATAGAGATGCATATTCAGTTCTTATAACAGAACATGTTTGGCTGCCGGCGTATCAGGGTTAAGAGCAAAACAGACAGGGTCAACATAAATTGCAATTTCGTATTTTTCAGTGATAACACAAGGTCAACATAAATTGCAATTTCGCATTTTTCAGGGATAACAAAATGTAAACAAATGCATAAGTATTATTTGCGGAATAAACGCACTGACATAATTTCCTGAACCTAGTTTGCATAAACATAAATTGGTTGTTGTGAGGCATGCAAAGGTGTTATGTGGGGGCACAGAGAAGTGATTTAGTAACATATCATCAGAAAGGAAATCATCTATGTTTGTTAAATGTTATAGCTCACATATCAATGCCGGAAACGGTAGCTTGCCTCTTTTCTGCTAGTTATGATCTCCTCAATCATGGTCTGGCTGGATGAGTATGCAAGGGCAACAAGCTCTTGCCATGCTTTACCCCTCACTGCTATTATCCCCGTGTCAAGCAGTGCTCTACCATCATCTAGAATGGCCTGGCCCTCCACAAGCTCGCTCACTGTCGGCTTCTGCAGGAGATTATCAACCAAACAGAGAGAACAATTCTGCCCCTCGGTTCCATCCTTGGACGCCACCACCACTCCATGATTAGAGGCCACATCGAGCGTGGTCGGCGCGGTGACGATGCACGCAGCGTCATCGGGGAGGAGTAGGTTCGAGGCATCGAAGCACGGGAGGACATCCCCGGTCATTATGAAGATCCCACCTGATCAGGCTATATCAATCAAATGGAACCTATTTATTACTCAGAAATTGCTAGTTTTGCCTGCAAAGTCACAAGACAACCTTGGTTCTTGAATGCTTGCCTTGCGCTGGCTGAGACGGCGAGGATGTGGTCGAAGAGCAGCGGGACTGGCCCGTCGGGGTTGTCCCCGGCCAGGTAAGGCACCGGCAGGAAGGCCTTCCCCATGGGGTTCGCCCACGGGACCCTCTTGCTGTCGCCGCCGGCGTGGAGCAGCAGCACGTGCTTCGTGGCCATGAAGCGCACCACGGAGGCCAGAGGGACGCCGGCGGCGGAGGACCCGGTCGCTTCGGGGAGGAACTCGGCGATCTCTTCCTTGGTGGCCTGCAAGAGAAATTCAGTTCAGATGTCAAAATTCAGGTCAAAGGAGCAGAAATCTACTGACTGCCAGTACAGTTCTGTGGCGCGAGCAGGCAAGGGAAAGGGGAAGGCGGGGCGAGGTAGGGCCTCCTGACCTGGGAGACGAGGTGGCGGGCGAGGGAGGCGACGGCGTGGAGCGTGGCGGCGCCGGAGCCGATGCGGGCGGCGTCGGGGTCCGGGACGGCGAGGGCGGCGGTGGAGGGCGGGAAGCGGCCGAGGCGGCGCGCGCGCGCGAGCTGGCGGCCGTAGAGCGCGGCCTGCTCGGGGCTGGCGGCCGTGAGCACGACGGCGTCCCACGGCGGCACCCGCGCCGGGTCGCGCGCAGACAGCCGCAGGCGGCACCAGGCCTTGCGCAGCACCGCCGCCGCCTCGTCCGCCGTGTGCGCCCTCCGCCGGCGCCGACGGGCCGGCTCCATCTGGGGATCGCTCGCTGGCTCGCTGGATTGGTCAGCCTCCGCGTCGCCCTCTCCGGAATTATGTGAGCCGACCGTGGACCCGGAGTGACAGGTAGAGGTAGTGATGGTGCGTGTGCCGCCGGTTCATTGGATTTTTTCTCTCTAGTTTCTCAACTTCTGTTTTCATGTGATGTAAACCTCTCGAAAAAAAACTTATATTTTTTCATGTGATGTAACCAAACAAACTCAAAACCTATAGGCTTTGAAGTTTGAATGAGCATGACATTTCATCCCCATTGTTCTCCTAACCTTGCGTTTATAAAATCATGTGAATCAGAGAGGCCCTAAAGTATCTCGGCAACAAAAAAGAGAGGCCCTAAAGTGTAACGCCATCATTGTTTTTCTTTTGGTATCTTTTTGGGAAACCAACGTGTGATTAGGAGCAATGTGACTATGATCGAAGGAGGTCTAGTAAGGCGAGCACAACAAATATTTAATTAGAGGGTTTGTATGACTTGCCTTATAGAGAGGGTCATCACAAACCGACAAGATTGGCACGTTGGTGTTTTTGGAGTAGGCTCACTCACCACGATGGACCGCGACATAGTCTTGCATTAGGAGGGCGTCGAGGGTGGTCCGATTATAGCCCCGAGTCATTTGAGACTCCTTGGCGCCCTCTCCAATTTTTTCTTCCTCGATTTTGGCCCTAGTCGCACGGGAATCCTCGGACTCGACCTTATAGCTCCCGAACGAGTCATGGAGCACTAGTCCCCTTCCTCAAGTTTATTCCAGTGAGAGTGAACGTGTTACATGCTTACCAGACTTTGTATAAGCTATGAATCCTTAACAGAGAACCAATGCTACCCTTGAGATTGTAGGTGGGAAGAACAAAAGAGATAATCTTTAGTTCATGGGGCCATGGGGACTAGAAGGGGTAATGAGTCCATGGCCCATAGTGGACCAAATATCTCCCATTCATCCATCCATCATGGTGAGCTTCTGGTTTTAGGCTTGATTCTCCACTTGGTCAAAGTTAAATGGCAGGGAGGACAGACACGCTTTTGCTGCTGCATTTTTTATTTCTTTGCAAAAATGATTCAGATTTATTATCAAATTCACTGGAAGTACAAAAGCACCTCAAACAGAATAAAAATTACAACAAGATTCCAAAACCACCGCTAGCGGCTCGTACTAGCGGTAAAAAATGTGTCGCACTCCACCGCCATGTCCTTAGAGCGTGTCGTGTCTGACAAATCGGTGCCAGGCTACTGTGTCATGTCCGGCGACAATATAATCGCATAGCCAAGCATGAATGCAATGGAAGACGTAATACAAGAAATTGGGTTACTGAATCAATCTTTGGATAGAAAGATGTCCTACGCCCGTCATTTTCGAAAGAGCGACATGGGATCAGATCCTGATACTATTTTCAATTGAATTCTCCTAAAAAAACTACTCCCACGTCCCATAATTAAGATGTTTTTTGACACTAGGAAGTACTGCATTTTCGACTGAATGCCATTTGGAGTCTGCCCAATGAAATTTCTTTTTTCCTTTGTGCATAGTACCCGGTTCGTTTACACGTGGTTTTAAGAAACCGGGCATATCCCCTTTCCATTACTTTCATAATGAAAATACAGCAGTCTGCCAACCAGGAAGGAAATTAGAAAGGGAAAAGCGAGTTCAACGCATCAGCCACAAAGCTCCAGAGCTACCATCTGCCTTGGCCTCTGCTGCTACTTGTCGCGTGTGGCCGCGGCTGCAGCCGGTGGCCGTGCGTGGGCACAGGTGCAGCTCGTCCCCATGTGTGCACATGTAGTGTTTGTTGAAATGCCACAGAGAGAGAGGGGAGGAGGAAGAAGAAGGTGATGCTGACGCGTGGGCCCCATCAGTCAACTTGACGATCAAAATAAACGGAGTTGACTTTGCCGCCACGTCAGCCCTGACGAGTGGGCCCCGCCTGTCATAAACACGTTTAAATCGTCTAAACCGGCCTTTTTCAGAAGTGGTAGTTTTTTGTCACGAAATTAGCACTTTGGAGTTTTTGGTCAGTTTTCAAAATTTTGTAGTTCTGTGGGACGGATACGTGAAATATGGTAGTTTTTTGTCAATTACTCCCCTAAATACAAGGCGGCGGCAACATTGGAATTTGAAACGACGCATGCACCGTCGTCTAAATAATCGCATGGGAACTTGTTCAACGCCGCCTAAATGTATTCTCAAGTTTTAATGCCATCTTCACTGAAGACTAAACGTCTTCCAGAGTCATGCATGTCCTGAGTTTATATATGCACGTACCCCCAACTTCTGTTTCATTGCACCCACGCCATGGCCAACTACTCATCTTCTTCCTGAAGTACTCCTCCAGGTTGCAGCCACACTCCCAACCTCCGTTTCATTCCATTCCACGCCATGGCCAACAGCTCGCCTTCTTCTGTCAACAAGCACATATCGGAGACCTCGTCGAGATGCCGGACAGAGTGCGTCACCACCGCCCACAACTTCGAGGTGACTGAGTACTCGCTGCTCGAGGGTATGGGTATCGGCAAGTTCGTTAGCTCCAGCACATTCAGCGTCGGCGGCTATAACTGGAACATCAGGATCTACCCTGATGGGCGGAAGGAGGAGGACAAAGCTGCCTACATGGGTGCCTTCCTGAGCACCTGCAGTAACCCAACAACAGGTGTCCAGATGAAGAACACTTTCAGTTTATTGGAGAAAGATGGAAAAGTTACTTGTCTGTACAGCGACACACGTACCTTTCGGTCCGGTTCATGGGGCTGGCCCAAGTATATTGAGAAGTCCAAGCTGAAGGAACTGCTATCCCGCAATGACGACTGCATCACAATCAGGTGCGTTTTGACCGTGATGAAAGAGCCCCGCACTGAAGATGTAAGCACAGTCATGGTCCAAGTCCCGCAGTCGGACCTCCAAACACACTTCACAAACATGTTGAATCATGGAGAAGGCATGGATGTGACGTTCACTGTCGGCCGCGAACTCTTCAGTGCACACAGGTGCGTGTTAGCCGCACGATCCTTGGTGTTCAAGGCTGAGCTGTTTGGTCAGATGAAGGAGACCACCAAGAGACGGGTCAAGATCAATGACATGGAGCCAGCCATCTTCGAGGCACTTCTTCACTTCATATACACAGATTCATGGCCTAGTAACTGTGATCTGGATCAGAATGTGGAATTGCAGCACTTGTTGGTTGCCGCAGATCGGTATGGACTAGAGAGGCTAAAGATCATTTGTGAAGGGAAGCTATGCCAGAAAATCGATGTGCAAACAGTTGCAACCACCCTTGCTTTAGCGGAGCAGCACCACGCCACGCAACTCAAGAATGCTTGTCTCAGGTACCTTTCTTCACAGGAGCTGCTTCGAGCTGTCAAGGAGACTGATGGATTCAAGCATCTCACAGCAAGCTGCCCATGGATTATGATGGACATTTTAGAGAGGGCCGCGCCACCGTCAGGAGTATGAGCAGAACCTATATTGATTTTCTTTTATCATGTGTCTGGTTTGTTTGTCAGGCAGGGCATGGTTGCATCCTCCGCCTCGAAGCAGTAGCAGTCTTGTAGGCTTTGCGTTTGTCTACTTTGGATATTGCTTTTGGTGGTCCTGCGATAAAACTTGTAATAGACCTGCTCCTAGTCTTCATGTGTGCGGTTGGATGTTGTGGTGACAATTCCCCCCTTGTTGGGTTTTGCGCTTGCGGGATTTGCTGCGTTGCCTGGTGCGGTTCCTAAGTAGCTTTTGGTTTTATCTTTGTAAGATAACTGGTTCTTGTAGTTTGCTGTTGGTTTCTCTTAATGGAAATCGGAGGGGTAAACCCTTCCTTGATAAAAATTAAAGTGTCTGGTTTGTCGATTGCAGAACTGAACTTCTCTTTGAGAATGTGTACTCTGTGCTCTTGACATTTGCGCTTAAAGTTCTGAGAAAATCCACATGGTCTTTCATTTCTGTTGCATTGTTTTGTTTCTCCCTTAGTTTTGGTAGTGAAATTTCCTGTAGAACCAAACGGCGGAAGGTTTACACGCTCTGACATGGATATATACTCGAGAGTAAAATGCAAGCACAGTCCTAATTCTTTTCCAAAAGTGTTGATTGAGTCCCAATTCTTTCAAAATGCACATCTGCATCCTAATTTTTTCTAAGTTGTTCACCTAAGGTCCTATTTTCGTCTGACCGCGCTTTGACCGTCACCACGTCGACACCCGGGCCCAGGCAGGAGATTTCCCGCGGCTCGCAGTTGGTCTTTTTGCAATTCGGCCCCTGGAGCGTCTGGTTTTGTCATTCCCTCATCCCTAGGTCTATTGCTCGCTCTCTCCTCTCCCTCTCTGCCACCGTCGCCGTCACCGCCATGTCCACTGCCACTAGCTCTCCAGCCGTGAAGCTCCGCGGGAAGAAGGTTGTCCAAGCGTCTCTTCCACCTCCCGCATTAGCCCTTTTCTCGCCGCCCCTCTCATCGCCGGCACCAGCAGGTGTGCTGTCGTTGGTCTGGCAAAGTTCTGCAGTGACATCTTCTCATCTGCTCTAAAGGTTTCCATATACATGCCAGCCAAATATCTGGCTGTAAATTGCTTGAGTGCCCACTCTCTTTCACATGTATGTTCACCCACATACTTCTTCACAACTCAAGCTTTGGTCCTGCTGTCAGATGCAGCAAACAGGAACCAGGGATAATCTCCAACACAACCTGCCCTTATCCTCTGCCTATCCTTCTTTATGTACTAAATTTGCATTCTTTGCTTCACAATGTACTCTTGAATTTCTACTCTCAGTTCAATGACGGACAAGAACACGATGCCTATGTGAAAACTAACTTCTTTCATGTTCTCAGGCCTCCACCTATTCAGCTTCACCTCCACCTCCACAGAAAAAGAGGATCGAGGTTTAGGGTTACGGGCACGGCACTGACCGTATCGCGGAGGAGGATCTCCGGGTCGCGGCGACGCCGCCGAGCAAACGCCTGCGATTGCCGGCTCTTCTCGCAGGACCAACGCCACAGCCGTCGATCGCCTCTGTGTCGCCAGAGAGAAGTGGAGAAGAGGAAAGGAGTGCAGTTGGGAAGAAATTAGGGTTGTGGGGTTCTTTTGCAAAAAACTCATGGCCGGTCGTTATCCCGCCTGGGCTCGGGTGTCGACGTGGCAGCGGTCAAAGCGCCAAGCAAGCCGGTCAGCCGAAAATAGGACCTCGGGTGAACAACTTAGAAAGAATTAGGACCTAGATGCGCATTTTGAAAGAATTGGGACACTTTTGAGAAAGAATTAGGACTCTTTTTTTTTTTGCGCATAGAAAGAATTAGGACTCGACTGAAGTTCTGAACCTGACCTTATTTGCTGCACCAAAGTCCCTTCCATTTTCAGATATTCCAAGTTGCCTCTGTCTGGTTTTGTACTTGTGCAATCAGATCAGATCAAAGATTAAAATCGCGGGCAAAACCATTTCGCGGCTGCCTTTCCCAAACGCTACAGCCGCAATAGCGGGCGCTAAGACATTTAGCGGGAATCAGAAACAGAGTGTTTTCAGCAGAGAAACAGGGGATTTTCAGAAGAAACTCAAACAAAACCAGCATATATTCAAGGTCTCAAGGACTATTACAAACAAGTATCACTACTTCACCACGTAAGTTCATCTCATATGCAGAAACGGAGGTCTGCAGTCCATGGACAGCACATTACATGTACAGTACCTGCTAGCGATGGACTGGGAGTTGGAACTGGTTGAGACAAATCGTGGTGCAGAGGCGGAGAGTCCCTCATCGCCGGTCGCAGCTTGTTGCCTGGAGCCCTAGTCGTCACCTTGCCACCTCGCCGCCGCTGCGTCCTGCCCGCACCGCCCAGCCGCCGCAACTTTTCAGACGGGATGGAGAGAAAGGGGAACGAGGCTAGGTTTTCTGGCTTAAAATGGGCTCATATCTGGATGGGCCTCTATTTCGGCCCGTTAAAAATGGAATCGTTGCCGATCCAGCGAAAATGCAGCGACAGCTAACCAATTTAGCGCTGTTTCGCTAAGTTGCCGATCCCCGTCTTGAAGCATGTTGGACAGCGCATCCTCCATCTCCTCTAGCATTCCGGCCTTGCCGTACCCATCAGTTATCTCAGTGTACGACATCTCGTTCGAGAACCGCGGGGATCAGATCGAAGCGGCATGACTTGCAGCAGCCAGCAGTTGATGAGGATGGCAAAGGTGTACTCGAACTGCGCTCGGTAGTCTCTCTTTTTCCGACTGTAGCTCTCGGAAATGTGTCCCATTGCTTCTGTTGTTAAGCTTTTTCTTATCTGATCCCTGCAACTGAAAACAATTACAGTGCAATTTCTGTATATAAATGCAATGTAGAAAATGTTATCATAACAAATGAACATGCATGGGAGCTCCTAGCTCCCTAGAAATTCTTCGAGCGACACATCACACACATAGGCATAATTTAAAGTAGTTCATATAGCTAGACGAATGTTTCATACTAGTACACATCACACACAAGTTCACAAATTCATACATACTACCTCCGTCTTGGTGAATAAGTCATTTGCGTAGTTCTAGGTCATCGATTTGAGGAATTAAATATGTGTTATATGTCATGAAAGTATATCACTAGATTTCTACACGGATGTAGTTTCTAAATATATATTTTTTATCACATATAATACATATTTAGGTAGTTAAATCGTCGATCTAGAACTACGCGAATGACTTATTCACCGAGACGGACGTAGTATGTTAACTTATGAAAGTTCATCACTTGCAAAACACATGCACATCACATAGAAGTTCACATGTTCATACAACATCTTGAGGAGGAGGAGGGGCATCATTTCCATCGGGTTAAGTTTCCGGAGGAGGAGGAGGAGGAGGGGCATCATTTGCACTGCTTTGAGATTGAGCCTATAAGAGTAGAGTCATGTAAGCATTGTTCGTCGCTAGATAATGAATGTTCTACTCTAGTTTAGAAAATGTTCTACCTGTAGTTGATTCTCAAGCAGCTTGAACCTTTCGTTCATTTTTGCTCGTTCCTTATCTCTGCTGTCCAGCTCAGCCTGCCGCCTTTGCTCCTCTTCAGCAGCCCGCTGGTACATTAAATCCTTTAATATGGCATTAGGCTAATATAGGTTGCAAGGATGCTATTTCGAGGCATGGACATAAATGAATGGTTATGACACTAACCTTGAGATGCGCTATCTCACGTGACGCGGCGGTTGGGCGACTCCATATGGACAGAGTTGAGTTTGTGCTCGACGCGCGTATCTCGTCGAGCTTGCGATGCGAGGAGGTGGCGATCATCCTGTTGCAAAGGAGGTGGCGGCCATGGCCCTTCCCTTCGCCAGCAATGATGAGCAGCTCAGGATCAAGGGGCTTGGACGCAGGTTCGGCGTCCTACCCGTGCACCTCCTGGAAGACCTCTTTGAAGGTCCCGTACTTCTCCTGCGCCGACAGGCTGCAGAACTCGGCGCCATCCTTCCCTTCTCCACATATTGTGCCTGGCATTTTGGCGCGACCGTTTCCCTTCTCCACATATTGTGCCTGCCATGCGGGTCACACCACATGTCAACCAAGGCCTTTCAACAATCTTCCTTCATCCAGGGTTCCCTCACCTAGGCAGACATAATCAAATCATTGACTAACAAGAGGCGGACGAATCAAAGTACCAGCAGCCAATGTTGTCACTTACCATCGACAAGTAGTCTTCTCTCTCCATGTTGGTCTGGCAAGCAAACTTCCTCGTCATATTAAGCCCCTTGTCAGCGAACGACCGACACTGCATCACGGCTTTGTACCGCAGCGTGTGCTTGACGTCGGAGAGTATCTTCCGGGCTGATTTCACGATGCCTTTTGTCGCTTTCTCTTTCTCACCATCCACGCAAGAAAATGCTTCCTACAAGAAAGCATATGGCAGTTAATTGCAAGAATTTCGATATGAAAAAATGCAGTGGCAAAGATAGTTACATAAAAAACATCGATGCCACCTATCCCGTGGAAGTTCTCCCTGCCAGCGAGCTGCACGAGGACCCGTGGTAGGGTCCAAAGCCACCTCCTCCCATGGAGCTTCTCCCCGTCCCGAGCTCGAGAGTGACCATGCTGCTGCTACTCGGCCACCTCCCCTATAGATGGTTGCATCGCCGGGAGCATGGGGATGCGACACCTGTGGTGCCCTGCGTCATTAGATCCAGAACCCCAACAGTGCCACCACTGCTTCGCCTCCCTCTCCTTATCTCCTAATTTCTAACAACCAACGTGAATTGAACACCGCCTCCCTCACCTTTTCTCCGGCAAAGAGGTAACTAGAGGAATCACCAGCGCGAACAACGCCGTCAGTTTTCAGTGCATCCTAGTAAACATAGCAGTGTCAGGCGGAAGAAAATGCCCTCCGCACGTATGTCCACTGACTTGTGGCAAGTCCGTATTATTGCCCCCATCCTATCAGCGGCGGGCTCCGTGCGCGCCACAGATGACCTGTTAGCAATGGTGGGAGCCCCTGAGAGACTCGCCCGTCACTGATGGACTTTTAGCTCCCGCCAATACTAGGCATTCCTGCAGTAGTGAGTGTTTTATACAACCAAATTCCATTGAAATAAAAGCAACCGATTCCTGTACGAACGCATGGGGTATCATCTCTAGTATAATTTATTTTGAGACCCAAACATTCAGAGGGTTAATTAGATGGATAACTTGCATGCCTTGTTATCTTATGCAACCGTTTGGCAAAATGGTTTTGTTTTGATGTCAAAACAATGCAAAAGAGCTGTATTTTTAAATACTATCGATTTTTCTTACAAATTGAGAAAAATAAGAAGAACAGTCAAGAACTTGCACGCTACATGAAAAAACCTTGCTGAAAACAAAAACACGGACTCGTGACGATAAACTTGACTATACCAGAAGTTGTTTACAAAATGATGTGATTTGCAAATGCGTCTCTAGCTTATCATGTGCGGCATATTTATATGTGTCATGAATTAGACTAGAGTCAAGCAGAATCCTAGTGTGGTATACCACAAGTTGTTTACAAAAGGATGTGATTTACAAACACGGACTCATGACGATAAACTTGACTATACCCAAGTTGTTTACAAAATGATGTGATTTACAAATCCGTCTCTAGTTTATCATGTGCGGCATATAAGAAGTATTTATATGTGTCATGCATTAGACTCGAGTCAAGCAGAAACCTAGTGTGGTATTTATAAGAACGCCTACCAACTTACATGTGTTCACTACACGGATGCTGCCTCTCTTGTCATAAGAATTCAAATCATATATTACCAAATTTGTCTTAAGTATACCGATAAATGGCCCATCTTTCCATGATATATAATTTTTCCAGAGATATTATTATTACACATAATTTTGGCAGAAATGCCAGTAATCAACTGAACTCTGAAACAAAACTATATATGTTCTACATGATTCTAGCTATATAAGGTTAGTGAAATAATTACAAGTAGGGAGCTTTTTTCTAAGCACACTTTTTGAGGAATTTCGTGTAGATTATTCCCCCCCGTGAAAGATCAAGAAATACTATATGAAAAGGAAAACAAGAGGTGACTTAGCTTTCCATGGCTGCAGTGAAGATGATGCTTTCTTCTGTGGTGCTATATTTGTCATAGAGATAATCAATTAATGACATAAATGTGACTAGTTTTGTTAGCATTATACACCAATAAGAATATTGTGGCTAGTAGAGAATTCCAAGTATCCAAAAATGAACCTCCACTATTCTATCTCGTGCAAATTGTGGGTTTGCTTGTGATTTTAAGTATTTTCATCAACTGCAAGTTAATAATTAAATGTGTATTAGCACAAGTTATACTATTCATCGGAACATGGCATGTGGGATCTTATTTTAAAGGTCTTGCGACCAGAGGTACACCACCGTGAAAAAATATATAATTTAGAAGCACCGTTTATGAATGTTGTGATTTTTAATTCCCGTGACAACTTTTGCATGACATTGACATCCTCTACAGACGGTATATATGTAGATGTAGTACTGCTGGGTGTTTGTGTCCCGCTGATCTTTGTATGTGAGAAATAGACCACGTACAGAGCAACCTTTTTGCCTTTTTGGCATGTCGGAAGACAAGGATGATTATTTTTCATTAATAATGGTGTGTGCGCCTTGGCTGTGGTAGAGCGCACGAGCGCCACCAAGTTGCGTCCAGTAAATAATTTCAACATTTCAAAGGGCAGCGCTTGGCGGCGGTCGGCCGGTCCAAATTTGGGCCGGTCTCACCCTGTCCATTTGATTATTTCGTTCCTAGCCGTTCAGATATGGTATCTCCTTCGTCCCTAACCTTCCGCCCCCACACAACGCACCCAGGCGGAGCTCGTAGTCGCTGCGCACCGCGCCTCTCTATTGGGCTGCTCCTTCGTGAGACGCAGCGGCCGCGTTCGTCGATGTCACCAGCCCTGGCAGCACCAGCACTTCCATCAGCTTGCCGTCCCTCGTGTCACGGCTGCCGAGATTGCAGTAGGGCCGCCGTTGTGTGCCGGCGTCTGCTGTCGATGACAGTAACTCGAAATGTGGCCGATTCCAGCGCACAGTCGCCACGGTTGCAGCAAAATCTCTCACGTCACTGGCTCCGGCTTCCCGGCATCATCGACTAGCACTGCCATGATCCAGCAAAAAATTCAGTAGCAAAAACCAAAATGGTCGATTGAAGCAAAAAAAATTTAGTCGGTTCTAGCTAAAAATAACATCGGTTGCAACAAAAACAACCACTAATGCAGCACAAAAAAATGTCAGCAACAAAACCTCCAAATGTTCAGTTGAAGCAAAACATTTGGTTGGGTACAACTAGATATAACATCAGTTGCAATAAAATAGCCACACCAACAAACTCAAAGAAAAATATTGTGGCAAAAAAAAAAAAACTAGCATGTTCCAGCAACACATAAGGCTAGTCAATAGTCATAGTGGGGAGTACCTTAGAGCAACTATTGCAGACCCCTTAAATTGCCCACCCGTATTGCGCGTTTACAGTTCGCGAAAAACACGTTTTGCGGGCTCGCGCGGGCTGCGGCCGATTCTGTTTTACGGTTCCGCTACGCGGGTTATGTTCAGCCGCAGCCCGCTCGAGCCCGCAAAACGCGTGATTTTTAGAATTTAACACATATCTCAAATAATATAAAATGTGAATATTATGAATCCAAATTACATTATTCAAGTCACCAAATAAAACTAATAATTCGTTACAACAATTGTTCCGAATGTTGGTTTTGATCTGACGGCTTAACATGCCAGTTAGATCTATTAGTCTAATAGAAAAAATAAGGGAATAACGATAAGTGAAGGGGTCCACGTACCAACGTACGTGAGCCTCGATCAGAACTAACGCGCCCTGATCGGGGGCGCCCAAAAACCAACTCAGGTTTTGGGTCCCCTGTCGCCAGCGCCATATTAAAAGGATACGGGAGAGAGCTGGCTGTTGCAAATATGCCCTAGAGGCAATAATAAATGGTTATTATTATATTTCCTTGTTCATGATAATTGTCTATTGTTCATGCTATAATTGTGTTATCCGGAAATCGTAATACATGTGTGAATACATAGACCACAACGCGTCCCTAGTAAGCCTCTAGTTGACTAGCTCGTTGATCAACAGATAGTCATGGTTTCCTGACTATGGACATTGGATGTCATTGATAACGGGATCACATCATTAGGAGAATGATGTGATGGACAAGACCCAATCCTAACCATAGCACAAAAGATCGTGTAGTTCGTTTGCTAGAGCTTTTCCAATGTCAAGTATCATTTCCTTAGACCATGAGATTGTGCAACTCCCGGATACCGTAGGAGTGCTTTGGGTGTACCAAACGTCACAACGTAAATGGGTGACTATAAAGGTGCACTACGGGTATCTCCGAAAGTGTCTGTTGAGTTGGCACGGATCGAGACTGGGATTTGTCACTCCGTATGACGGAGAGGTATCTCTGGGCCCGCTCGGTAATGCATCATCATAATGAGCTCAATGTGACTAAGGAGTTAGCCACGGGATCATGCATTATGGTACGAGTAAAGTGACTTGCCGGTAACGAGATTGAACAAGGTATTGGGATACCGACGATCGAATCTCGAGCAAGTAACGTACCGATTGACAAAGGGAATTGTATACGGGATTGATTGAATCCTCGACATCGTGGTTCATCCGATGAGATCATCGTGGAACATGTGGGAGCCAACATGGGTATCCAGATACCGCTGTTGGTTATTGACCGGAGAGGCGTCTCGGTCATGTCTGCATGTCTCCCGAACCCGTAGGGTCTACACACTTAAGGTTCGGTGACGCTAGGGTTGTAGAGATATTAGTATGCGGAAACCCGAAAGTTGTTCGGAGTCCCGGATGAGATCCCGGACGTCACGAGGAGTTCCGGAATGGTCCGGAGGTGAAGAATTATATATAGGAAGTCCAGTTTCGACCACCGGGAAAGTTTTGGGGGTTATCGGTATTGTACCGGGACCACCGGAAGGGTCCCGGGGGTCCACCGGGTGGGGCCACCTATCCCGGAGGGCCCCATGGGCTGAAGTGGGAGGGGAACCAGCCCCTAGTGGGCTGGTGCGCCCCCCATGGGCCTCCCCCTGCGCCTAGGGTTGGAAACCCTGGGGGTGGGGGGCGCCCCACCTGACTTGGGGGGGAAGTTCCCCCCCTTGGCCGCCGCCCCCCATAGATGGGATCCCAGGGCCGGCGCCCCCCCAGGGGGCCTATATAAGGGGGGGGGGAGGGAGGGCTGTTGTACCCTAGCCCCTGGCGCCTCCCTCTCCCTCCCGTGACACCTCTCTCTCCCGCTTGCGCTTGGCGAAGCCCTGCCGGGATCCCCGCTACTTCCACCACCACGCCGTTGTGCTGCTGGATCTCCATCAACCTCTCCTTCCCCCTTGCTGGATCATGAAGGAGGAGACGTCGCTGCTCCGTACGTGTGTTGAACGCGGAGGTGCCGTCCGTTCGGCGCTCGGTCATCGGTGATTTGGATCACGACGAGTACGACTCCATCAACCCCGTTCACTTGAACGCTTCCGCTCGCGATCTACAAGGGTATGTAGATGCACTCCTTTCCCCTCGTTGCTAGTAAACTCCATAGATGGATCTTGGTGATGCGTAGAAAATTTTAAAATTCTGCAACGATCCCCAACACTGGCCACCTGCGAGATCACAATTCACGTAAGGTTTACTCTCCTCCCGATATTCTCACCCACCCGATCAGGGGGAGCGCTGCAGCAACGGGAAGACCTAAGCCAGCCGCCGCTGCTGTCCCCGGCCAGTGCCGGTGGCGTCATGAAGGAAATAGGACGTCAAGGAGAACCTCTGCTTCGACTACATCACCCCTGCATCACGCCTGCACCGAGCAGGCGATCATGTCCACTCCTGTGACATGTAAAGGATCCCTAAACCCTTCTCTGTTCATGTCAATTAGGTGTTCTAGTTGCAATCAATTCCTACTAATGGCATCCCATAGATGCATAATTAATCCAACAATGGTATCAGTTGCCAATTTTGATTGCAATAGATCCCTTTATTGTTGATCAGTAGATCACTATCATGTTTAGATCAATGTCAGGTTTAGGGTTCATGATCAAGATTGAAAGTTTTAGCCCCTGGTTAGCCCAAATATGCATGCTACTATCTTGATGCCCTCTGTAAATCATCATGTTATATACTAATTTGCAACGGATCTCTACTGCCTATTATGCCTAATCAGTTTTACTTATGCTTCTGAAGAATTCATGCTCATGATTAAGTTCCTGTTAATTGAAATTGATCGTTTTTAAGTGTTGATTCCGTTTGAATTAGCAAGTTAGAAGGTAGAGGGATACACGTACGCCAACAGTAGCAAACCCCTTGTTCAAGAACCCTAGTTTTTTGTTTTCCCCAATTCAGTAGAACCCTAATTCTGAAATTAGGATTGTTTTTCCCCCAAATCAAGCACTAATGTACACGAATTGGAGAAGAAATGAGGAGAATCCTCACCTAATGCGCCGCGTAGCCGCCTTTTCCCTTCGGGGGCCGCACTGCGTCCACCGCAGTGCGAGGGCGGAGACGCCGCGACACCGCCGTCCCTCAGGTCGGCGCACGGAACGCCACGCCGCTCCCTCCCAACGGAGAGATAGTGCGGTAGGACGCCGTGGGCCGCCGTGCCTCGACGTCGCCGTTCAGAAGGCCGCTGGCCCACTGGCGTGCACCATCCCGCCGGGGTGCTCCTCCCCGCCCCGCTCGGACATGACCCGGCCGCCATGCTCGACGGGAGAGCGCGCGGACTTAGTCCTGCGCCCGCTCCTCACTACTAGAAAAGGACTGTTAGTGGCGCACCTATTTTTGCCATTAATGGCGCACTATAGGTGCGCCACTATTACCACGCCACTAGTAACAAATACTAATGGCGCAACTCTGGTGCGCCATTAGTATTGCAGGTAACAGTGGCGCACCTTGTAGTGCGCCATTACTATTGCTACAGGTGCGCCACTGGTAACTTTTTTTTTGAATTTTTTTGATTTTTTTTGAATTTTGAAGGCGGGAAAATAGTAGTGGCGCACCATCTAACCCCCACCGTGCTCCATTGCTATTTTTGAATTTTGAATTTGGATCTAGATCTGGCTCATTTTTTTGGCTTGTTTTTTGCTCGTTTTTTTGCTTGAATTTATTTCAAATTTCGTTCTCAACCTGGATCTGGTACGTTCTTTGTGCCGGGGGAGCTCCACATGTGGCCGGAAGTAGAGGAGGAGGGAGGAGAGACCGTGAGGAGGAGAGGAGGGAGGAGAGACCGTGAGGATCAGGAGAGGAGGGAGGAGGAGGTCGCCGGAGAGGAGGAGGAGGACTGTGAGCAGGAGAGGAAGGAGGAGCACCGTGAGGAGGAGAGGAGGGAGGAGGAGCACCGTGAGGAGGAGAGGAGGGAGGAGGAGGTCGCCGGAGGAGGAGCACCGTGAGGAGGAGGTCACCGGAGGAGGAGCACCGTGAGGAGGAGGAGGTCGCCGGAGAGGAGGAGATGGAGTGGAGGAGAGGAGGAGAGGAGGAGATGGAGTGGAGGAGAGGAGGAGAAGAATGAAGGGGTAAGTGGCTGGCCGGCCCTTTTAAACTTCTGTCCCAACTTAGCAGTGGCGCACCGTGCACTGGTGCGCCATTGCTATTTTTTTGAATTGTGAAGGCGGGAAAATAGTTGTGACGCACTATTCACTGATGCGCCATTGCTAATTTTTTTATTTTTTTGAATTTTTTGAATTGTGAAGGCGGGAAAATAGTAGTGGCGCATTCTTCATAAGGTGCGCCATTGCTAACTTGTTTTTTATTTTTGTAGGCCGCTGAATTTTGTAGGCGGGAAAATAGCAGTGGCGCACCATGCACTAGTGCGCCATTGCTAATTTATTTATTTCTTGCATTTTTTGCCTCCAAATCTTAAAAGCATCGTAACTTTTTTCTGTTAGGTTTTTGAGGATTCTAGAAAATCGATAACGGGCATAGCCAGTTGAATTTGGATGTAACTTTTCGAGTAGATGATTTTTCATATAAAAAACTTTTTCATCGGAGGTCGTATGCAAAAGTTACGGCCATTTTACCGAAACACGGCGACCTTTTGCAAAAGAATTCAAAATTCATGTTGGTTAATTTTCCTAACAACTAGAACACATAACACAAGGGCATCTGTTTTTTTAATATTTTTTTTGAATCTTTTATTTTTTAAAAACCTAAAAGGCGATCCATCGAGTGTGTGTGTGTTTGTGTGTGTGAGACGTTAGTAATGGCGCACCCTCCCTGATGCGCCATTGCTAACCCTAGCAATGGCGCACCAGGGAGGGTGCGCCATTACTAACCTCACACACACGCAGGCACACCCCCACCAGACATAGCAATGGCGCACCACGCCTAGGTGCGCCACTCCTTATGTAGCATAGCAGTGGTGCACCTAGGTGTGGTGCGCCACTGCTATGTCTGGTGGTGGGGGGATGGACCAAAAAAAAAAAGCAATGGCGCACTGCTCATGTGGTGCGCCATTAGTAAAAACATAGCAATGGTGCACCTGATTCATGGTGCGCCACTAGTAGAGATATTGAGGATAAGCCTTTTTCTAGTAGTGCCTCCGGCGAGCACCGCCGCCGCGTCGGTATGGATTGGGGTGGCCGGCGCTTCGTCGCCACCGTCAACCTCGAAATGGAGCCAGCGTGATCGGGAATGAGTGCGGGACAAATTTTTTCCCCATGAATGCTAGGGTTAGCCTGCTCGGGTTATCTCTGGAGCGTCCGTTTCGATCGGACGACTCTCAGCGCACCGAGCAACAAGTTGGGCCGGCCTCTTCTAGGCCACGGGTTTCGGCCCGTTTATGAATTACCAGCAGCAATTGTTTTTTTTACATATTTAGCTGCTGGGCTAGGCTACATTTAGTCTAACCGTGGGTTTTGGGCCCACTTCAAGTTTTAGTTATTTTCTGTTTGACCCGGTGATTTTAAGTTAATATCTTTTATGTTTTGCATTGTTTAAAACAGAAAATGCCTAAAAAAATATAATGAACACATTAGTATTCTGGGTAAAATTGAACCAACGAGATATTTTGTTCAGGATTTATTATGTGTTTGCATGATGAATTTTTAGACATAAAAAAATAATGATATTTTTCTTATGTTGATGTCTAAATTGAGAATGAAATGGCTCTGATTTTAATTCGGACCAATGCTGTTTTATTATTATGAGTCATCACTTATGATATTTTAATTCCATGTTTTTTCTGCCCAACGGTGTTTTGACATGGAGTTGAAATTAAATACATGGCATGTCTATTTTATTTTGCCAACATAAAATTTCATATTCATGTTAATTACTCATAAATTCTTTCATGTCCGTTACAGCTTCCGCTGCGTTTACTGTCGAACCGTTGACATGTAGTAACTTCCCTCATTGGAAGAACTCGATGGAATTATGCCTAGCCGTCCATCAGTTTGATTATGCTTTACGGGAGGATAAACCCGTGGCTCCCACTGCTGGTGTCACGGGGTATGCTGGACTAAAGAAAACTTATGATTCCAAGATGGAGATATGGGAAAAATCAAATCACATTGTTATGCTTGTGATGAGATCATCTATATCACCTGACATAATTGGGGCACTACCCAATAAAGATACTCCTAAGGAATTCATGGCAGCCCTGGAGGAGCAATTCAAAGGCTCCGACAAGGTTTATGTGCAAGAACTTTTTCACAAGCTGCTTGGGAAGTATAATAATGATGGTGATGTCAGGGCTCACATTTTAAAGATGGTGAATGCTTGTAACAAATTGAAGGCATTACAATGTGAGCTCAATGACAATCTCCTTGTCATCATGATCTTGGACTCCCTCCCTGAAGAGTTTGATCAATTTAAGATTAACTATAACTCTCTTAAAGAGAAATGGACAATCGCGGAGATATCTCCAAGAATTGTCGAGGAAGAAGAGAGGATTAAGAGGCAAGGAAAGGACCAAGCCTTTTTGGTTGGTTCCTCCAAGAGAAAACACGATGGAGCAAGCTCTTCTAAGCAGCAGCCACAAAAGAAGTTCTTTAAGACAAATTCATCAAACTCATATAAAGCAAAGGAGAAGGCGGACGATAAGCCTAAAGACAACAAGTGCAACTTCTGCAAGCATGAGGGTCATTATCAGAAAGACTGTCCAGAATTTCTCAAATTGTTGATGAAGAAAGGTACTGATGAAATTACTTTCGTTGATAAAATGTTATATGTTGATTACTCTACTACCTCTTGGTGGATTGATTCAGGTGCAACTTCTCACGTTGCCAATTCTATGCAGGACTCAAATATAATCCAAACCATGGCAAGGGGGGCAAGAAGACTTAAGGTGGCAAATGGAGTTGAAGTTGATGTTGAAGCCATAGGGTCAATCACCTTAGAACTCCACACTGGCTTCCGTCTTCATTTAAATAATGTTCTTTATGTCCCTACCTTAAGTAGGAATTTGATTTCTGTCTCTTGCCTAGATGATAACATGTTTGAGAGCAAGTTTGGGAACAAACAATTTGTTTTGAATTATTGTAATAAGAACGTAGGCCTCGGCGTCAGACGAGGCCAATTATATATGTTATCATTGAATGATTCTATCCTGCATGTGAGTGATATATGTAATAATGAGAAAAAAATGGAAGGGTACGAGTACCTCTTCGAAATTGTGGCACCGTCGTTTAGGCCACATTTCGAGGGGCAGAATTGAAAGACTTATTAAAAATGACGTACTCCTTCCGTTAGACTTCTCTGATGCAGACAAATGCATTGACTGTATAAAAGGTAAATACACAAAAACGATTAAGAAAGGAGCGGTAAGAGCCACAGGTGTCCTTGAACTCATACACACTGACATATGTGGACCCCTTAATGTTAAGTCAATGGATGGTTTTGATTCGTTCATTACCTTCACAGACGACTTTTCTCGATACGGATATATTTATCCTATACGTGATCGATCGGAAGCTTTGGACAAATTCAAAGTGTTCAAAGCCGAAGTTGAGAACCAACTAAACGCTAAAATAAAAGTTGTACGATCAGATTGCGGGGGAGTATTATGGTAGGCATGCCCCTTATGGGCAAATTCCAGGACCTTTTGCTAAGTTTCTCTCTGAGAATGGAATTGTTGCCCAGTATTCAATGCCTGGTGAACCTCAAAAAAATGGCGTGGCTGAACGCCGAAACCGCACACTTATGGACATGGTGTGATGCATGCTCAGTCATTCAAGTTTACCAGTCAGCCTATGGATGTAGGCATTAAAGACGGCCGCACATGTGCTAAATCTCGCTCCTACTAAAGCAGCACCGAACACACCTTACGAGATGTGGACGGGAAAGAAACTGAGCTTGAATTACTTACGTGTATGGGGGCTGTCCTGCTGAGGCTAGAATTTTCAATCCACAACTTAAGAAATTAGATCCAAAGACAGTTAGTTGTTTCTTCATTGGATACTCTCATAGGGGAAAGGGATTGTAGGGTAACGTAGTAATTTCAAAAAAAAATTCCTACGCACACGCAAGATCATGGTGATGCATAGCAACGAGAGGGGAGAGTGTTGTCCACGTACCCTCGTAGACCGACAGCGGAAGCGTTATCACAACGCGGTTGATGTAGTCGAACGTCTTCACGATCCGACCGATCAAGTACCGAACGCACGGCACCTCCGAGTTCTACACACGTTCAGCTCGATGACGTAACTCGAACTCCGATCCAGCCGAGTGTTGAGGGAGAGTTTCGTCAGCACGACGGCGTGGTGACGATGATGATGTTCCACCGACGCAGGGCTTCGCCTAAGCTCCGCAACGGTATTATCAAGGTGTAATCTGGTGGAGGGGGGCACCGCACACGGCTAAAAGATCTCAAGGATCAATTGTTGTGTCTATGGGGTGCCCCCCTGCCCCCGTATATAAAGGAGCAAGGAGGAGGCAGCCGGCCAAGGGAAGAGGCGCGCCAAAGGGGGGAGTCCTACTCCCACCGGGAGTAGGACTCCTCCTTTCCTTGTGGGAGTAGGAGAAGGGAAGGGGGAAGGAGAAAGAAGGAAGGGGGCGCCCCTCCTCCCTAGTCCAATTCGGACTAGCCCATGGGGAGGGGTGCGGCCACCCTTTGGGGTCTTTCTCTCCTTTCCCGTATGGCACATTAAGGCCCAATACGAATTCCCGTAACTCTCCGGTACTCCGAAAAATACCCGAATCACTCGGAACCTTTCCGAAGTCCGAATATAGTCGTCCAATATATCGATCTTTACGTCTCGGCCATTTCGAGACTCCTCGTCATGTCCCCGATCTCATCCGGGACTCCGAACTCCTTCGGTACATCAAAACTCAATAAAACTGTCATCATAACGTTAAGCGTGCGGACCCTTCGGGTTCGAGAACTATGTAGACATGACCGAGACACCTCTCCGGTCAATAACCAATAGCGGGAACTGGATGCCCATATTGGCTCCCACATATTCTACGAAGATCTTTATCGGTCAGACCGCATAACAACATACGTTGTTCCCTTTGTCATCGGTATGTTACTTGCCCGAGATTCGATCGTCGGTATCTCGATACCTAGTTCCATCTCGTTACCGGCAAGTCTCTTTACTCGTTCCGTAATACATCATCCCGTAACTAACTCATTAGTCACAATGCTTGCAAGGCTTATAGTGATGTGCATTACCGAGTGGGCCCAGAGATACCTCTCCGACAATCGGAGTGACAAATCCTAATCTCGAAATACGCCAACCCAACAAGTACCTTTGGAGACACCTGTAGAGCACCTTTATAATCACCCAGTTATGTTGTGACGTTTGGTAGCACACAAAGTGTTCCTCCGGTAAACGGGAGTTGCATAATCTCATAGTCATAGGAACATGTATAAGTCATGAAGAAAGCGTAGCAGCATACAAAACGATCGGGTGCTAAGCTAACGTAATGGGTCATGTCAATCACGTCATTCTCCTAATGAGGTGATCCCGTTAATCAAATGACAACTCATGTCTATGGCTAGGAAACATAACCATCTTTGATTAACGAGCTAGTCAAGTAGAGGCATACTAGTGACACTCTATTTGTCTATGTATTCACACATGTATTATGTTTCCGGTTAATACAATTCTAGCATGAATAATAAACATTTATCATGATATAAGGAAATATATAATACTTTATTATTGCCTCTAGGGCATATTTCCTTCAGGGATATCGTTTCTATTGTCCAAGTCACACCACCAAGTATGTGGAGACTCGACAAGCAGTATTTTTTGAGGATAACGAAGCCACCGAAATAAGGGAGATCAATCTTGAGGAGAAACGGGTGTGTGTTCCATCCCCGACTATTCAAGAGATTGTTTTGCCACTACAAAGTGTAGTGACGTCTCAAGCTAATCCTCAATCTAGTTTCAGGTCCTGAGGCTGATGGTGATCCCGAGACTAATGTCAATCCAGAAGGTGAAGAGGATCAACAGTCGCGTAATGAAGATGACCCTCAGAACTATGATGCTCCTCCACCACCTCCTCCTGTGGGCAGGCCACGTCGTGAGAGAAAGAAAGCCATATCAGATGATTATATCACATACTTGCTTGAGGATATGAATGATCTGGGAAAGGTGGAGGATCCAACCTCTTATAAGGAAGCCATTAAAAGCGAAAATTCGTCCTAGTGGTTGGTTGCCATGGAAGACGAGTTGAAGTCTATGGGCTCAAACGACGTTTGGGACTTAGTAGAAGTTCCCGATGGAGCTAAGAAAGTAGGCTGCAAGTGGGTCTACAAAACCAAGTATGATTCCAAAGGGAATGTCGAACGGTTCAAGGCAAGGCTAGTGGCAAAAGGGTATACACAGAGAAGGCATTGATTATAAGCAAACCTTCTCTCCTGTGTCAACCAAGGATTCTTTTAGAATCACAATGGCATTAGTAGCTCATTACGACCTAGAACTACACCAAATGGATGTTATAACGGCATTTCTGAATGGAGACTTAAAAGAAAACGTTTACATGGCTCAGCCAGAAGGCTTTGTTGTGGAAGGAAAAGAACATTTAGCATGTCGTCTAAAGAAATCAATTTATGGCTTGAAGCAAGCTTCAAGAGAGTGGTACCTCAAGTTTGATAAAATTATCAAAACTTTTGGTTTCACCGAAAATGTTGTGGACAACTGCATATACGTTAAGTTTAAAGACAGTAGGTTCACATTTTTAGTCCTATACGTTGATGACATATTGTTGGCATGTAGCGATAAGGATACGCTGCATGAGACCAAGAATTTTCTGTCATCCAGTTTTGATATGAAAGATCTTGGTGAATCCTCGTATGTCCTCGGCATCCAGAGGAACGTTAGGACTATCTCAAAAGGCATACTTTGAAAGAGTACTGAAAAAATTCAATATGCATAAGTGCTCACCCTCACCTGCTCCTATAGTTAAGGGCGATAAGTTTGGGACATTTCAATGTCCAAGGAACCAGTGTGAAACTGATCAGATGAAGTCTGTTCCTTATGCTGCAGCTGTCGGAAGTATCATGTATGCTCAAGTGTGTACACGCCCAGATTTATGTTTTATAACCGGGATGCTTGGCAGATACCAATCAAATCCAGGATCGGACCACTGGAAGGCCGCAAAGAAAGTCTTGCGTTATATGCAAGGGACTAAGGATTTCATGCTTGCATATAAAAGAACTGATAACCTAGAAATTGTTGGTTATTCAGACTCTGATTTTGCCGGGTGTGTGGATAGTAAGAGATCCATGTCAGGTTATATATTCACACTCGCGGGAGGAGCTATATCGTGGAAAAGCTCCAAACAAACGTTAACTGCTGGATCTACGATGCAAGCATAATTTGTAGCATGTTATGAGGCCACCGGGCAGGCTGTATGGCTAAAGAATTTTATTCCCGGACTTAAAGTGGTTGACAGCATATCTAGACCAATTTTATTGTACTGTGATAATGGACCCGCAGTTTTCTATACGAGTAACAACAGGTCAAGTAGTGCTGCCAGACACATTGACATAAAGTATCGTGTTGTGAAAGATAGAATCCAGGATCAAACAATTGATGTTAAACATATAAGAATGAAGCATATGCTTGCGGATCCGCTAACAAAAGGCTTACCACCCAGTATTTTTCGTGAGCATGTTGCCGGCATGGGACTACTGGAAGCCTTATGATTCTGGAATAAGAGGACCATTAAAATAAACCACTCCCCAATTACCAAAATGTTTTCCATTTCAAAATAGGCGGGTGTGCTATAAGTGTTGAGGTTCTATGGCGTTTCGAGCTGTTGTAACACCTCACTTTTGTACATCATTCCTATGTAGAATGGGCAAATGAAGTTAAGCCTAACGATCAAGGGGGAGAATGTTGGTTTTGATCTGACGGCTTAACAGGCCAGTTAGATCTATTAGTCTAACAGAAAAAATAAGGGGATAACGATAAGTGAAGGGGTCCACGTACCAACGTACGTGAGCCTCGATCAGAACTAACGCGCCCTGATCGGGGGCGCCCAAAAACCAACTCAGGTTTTGGGTCCCCTGTCGCCAGCGCCATATTAAAAGGATATGGGAGAGAGCTGGCCACCAGCGAGATCACAATTCACGTAAGGTTTACTCTCCTCCCGATATTCTCACCCCACCCGATCAGGGGGAGCGCTGCAGCGACGGGAAGACCTAAGCCAGCCGCCACTGCTGTCCCCGGCCAGTGCCGGTGGCGTCCTGAAGGAAACAGAACGTCAAGGAGAACCTCTGCTTCGACTACATCACCCCTGCATCACGCCTGCACCGAGCAGACGATCATGTCCACTCCCGTGACATGTAAAGGATCCCTAAACCCTTCTCTGTTCATGTCAATTAGGTGTTCTAGTTGCAATCAATTCCTACTAATGGCATCCCATAGATGCATAATTAATCCAACACCGAATACAACAATGATACTAATCACACATGAATTAAATGAAATGAATGTAAAATTGGCCGGTGCCTTTGGCAAATGTGCTCAATGCCTTTGGCCATGCCTCTGCCAATGGTGCTCAATGAGATCCTCTTGGAGCCGATGGTGGGTGTCTGCATCTTCAACCTGCCGGTATGTCTGAAGAAATGATTGTATGCGGTCAGGGTCTCTAGCTAGCTTCACACGGCTACCGACATTGTCGTGAAGAACTCCAAGTTCAAGTCCCTCTCATCTTCGATGATCATGTTGTGAAGAATGACACAACATATCAGGATGTTGCTCAGGGTTTTCTTGTCCCAAAAACAAGCAGGACCACGAACAATGGCAAATCTAGTTTGCAAAATCTCGAAGGCTCTTTCTATATCTTTCTGGGTAGCCTCTTGCACCTTTGCAAATTCAGTATGCCATTTGGTTTTGGGCTTTTGATGCTCTTCACTAATGTACAACAAGAGGGTAAATACCATCTGCAAGATAGTACCCCTTTGTGTACTCCTGCCCATTCACCATGAAGTTGCAAACAGGAGCATCATCACTAGCAAGTCTAGCAAACAAATGAGACCGTTGCAACACATTGTTATCATTGAGAGTACCCGGCATACCAAAAAACAATGCCAAATCCATAAATCCTCGGATGCTACAACCTCTAGCACAATTGTTGCCTTACGAGACTTGCCACAAAATTGCCCATGCCATGCCTTCGGGCAGTTTTTCCAAGTCCAATGCATACAACCAATGCTTCCTAGCATGTCGGGCCAAACTCGCTTCTCATTTGCTGCCATCAACTTTATTGTGTCTTCCTTGTTGGGTGCACGAAGATAGACATGACCAAAGACGCGGATCATCACTTTGGCAAACCTACGCACTGACTCAAATGTAGTATCTTCGTCAATGCGAAGATACTCGTCGGCATAGTCAGCCAGAATACCATATGCAATCAAACGCATAGCCGCGGATATTTTTTGATAGGTGCTAAAACCCAACAAGCCCGCGGCGTTTCTCCTTTGATTAAAAAACCGGCAATTGGCATCGCAAGCTTGCACGATTTGTATGAAGAGTGATCGACGCATTCAATACCTTCTCCGGAAGAAGTGCAGCGGATATGTTGGATTGTCAGCGAAGTAGTCTTGCATCAACATCATACTTCTGAGATGGCGGTTGCGAGGGATGCAAAGACGGCCGACAGTCGAACCTCGCCGTCTTTTGAGGTTTTGATCCTCCTCCTCCTTCACGGCTAGGACCACCACGACCATCTGCTGACGATGGCGCTCGAGCATCGATTCCACGTCCGAGTTGTCGGATGAGGATGAATCCTCGAGCAAAAATTGCTCGCACGGGCTCAAATCCATCTAAAAAAACCCGCTTCGAAGATCGCATCAACGAATTTTTTACGGCCGAGCTCAAGGTGAGGGAAAAATGGCTCACCGGGGTGGCGGTTCGGCGAATCCGGGGCGGGCGGCAGCTCGACGCGGTCGATCCGGGGCGGCGGCAACGTCGCAGTGGCTCGGCTCGTCGGATCCGAGGCGGGCGGCGCAATTCCGCTGGCCGGAATGGCCGAAATCATAGGCGGCGGCTAGCGGCGACGGTGGCGGGCGTCTGCGGGAGGGGATGTGGGGGAGCGCGCGAGCTGAAATGTCCCTCCCGCCAACCGCTTCCGCGGGATACATGGCACCGACGGGTTGGGGGGGGGGGGGGGGCTGTGTTTTCGCGGGTCGGAGGGGTATTTTACCGCGCCCCACAATTTTTTTACGGGTCGGACGCTTTTAAGTTTCCTGTTCGAGTCACTTTTTCCGTCCAAAACCGTAAACTGACGATTATTTTGCGGGTCGGGGCAATTTAAGGGGTCTGCTAGAGTTGCTTTGGAGACTCGGGCTCGCGGTGTCTCCAAAGGAGTCAACTCCTCCCATCCCCTTGTGCATCGATGGCCCTTTGAGATGGAGAAGTGCCACGACGGGGTTGGCAGTTCCATGGCAGGAGGTGGAAGTTATAGAAAAGATGGTAGAGAAGAAGACGTGTTGCGCGAGGAGAAAAATGCGTGGACGAGGAGCAACCATTCGTGTGAATAGATAAGGGAGCGTGAGCGGTGCGTTGGCCCGTTGCCGCGTGTCACGTGAGCGAGCGACCGGCGCTGCGCTCGGCCGGACGCCCGACCAGAATCATTTGCCTTTCCCATACGAACGAACGTGGGAGTTGAGTTACAACAAGTGAAGTAACAACCTTCGCATAGGATAGGACCTGGAAGGCAAAAGCATTATTCATGTTCACGATATTATCCAAGGGCACGTTGTAGAAATAATTTCAAAGCTGCCATCTAAAGAAAAACAATTCATCAGATGGCCGGTTCGAAGGAGCATACCCTCGCCTCCGTGTACACCTCCCCGGGTGGCAGTAGTAGCCCTCCTCCAGTGCACAGTGCGAGATGGGTTCGAACGAGCAGACCCTCGCCTCCGTGTACACCTTCCCCGGGCGGCAGTAGTAGCCCTCCTCCGGTGCACAGTGCGAGTCTTCTGAGCAGATGCAAAGCCCCTCGATGGCGCAACGCCTCTCGACAATGACCGGGCTCCCATTGATGCCGAGCACCTGGTCACTCCACTTGCTGGAGAAGATCCCGTCGGGGTCGTACCTGCCCTTCACCTCCAGGAACTCACCTGCCTTGGGGTACATGGCAATGGCGCCCTCAAAGGCAAAGTTGCGGTTCTTGCCCCAGTGTGGGATGGCGTCATACTTGTGCAGTGCCATCTGCTCGAGCTCGTCGAATACATCAGAGTGTGGGTTGGGCTCACCCTTGGTGTAACTCCGATAGTAGGCTATATCAAAGTCGATCGAGTCCTCTGGCTTGCCGAGGTAGGCGGAGGATGCTTTGACGTAGCGGAGGAGCATACCCACACTAGCATCGATTCCGCAGAAGGCCAGCGGGCTGCGGTCACGGAGTTGCTGCATGTCGGCGATGAATGCCGACACCCTAGAGAGCGCAATGCTGTAGCCATTGCTGTAGAAGAAGGTTCCCTCGATGCGCGGGTCCCATGCGCATGAGGTGAGGAGCGCATCTTTTGAGCTGCCGATGCATCCGCTAGAAGCTTGGATCTGGTGTTGAAACCCCACCACAGGGTACCCAGTGAACAAGCTGCCATTGTTGGAGTAGCCGTATGCTGCCATCTCAAACAATGATATTGTCGCCTCAGCGGCCTTGCACCGAGCAATGGCATTGATGTTCTTCTCAAGAGGCTCCATGGCGACTCTGGCGTTGATGAGCACTGCCGTTGGGGTGGAGCGGAAGGCTAGGTAGTCATTGAGGCCGTCGCCCATCAACTCGATGGACATGCGGTCGTCCTCGCGGTAAATAACCTTGCCCTGCTGTGGCAACCATGCCATATCACCGAACTCATGCAGGTCGCTCCACTTGGATGCCTGCTCTGCAATGTCCAAGTCGTCACGCGTCACGAACGTCACCGACCGCTTGAACATCGGTTGTAAGGCCAGTGTAACCTGCACATACACATTGCTATGAAAATTCTATGAGAAAGGATTGATTAATTAATTTATTATATATACCTTAAAACTAATTAATTGAACTTTTAAATGTCTTTAGTACTACTTCAAGAATTAACCCTTGAGCCATAAGGCACGCACATCAACGCCTAAATCCTAATCACTCAAACTGAAATGAGTGAGACTTTGAGAGAAGGCTTACATGAAAAGTTTTCCTCCCTTCTCCCTCCCTCCCGTGGAACCCTAGGAGCTAAACCGGCGTCGTCGATCTACCTCCTCCACGTTAAGATCACGCCCCCTCCCCCTCTATAGAGCAGATGGCACAACTATGTGCCTTGGTCCTCCAGCTCCAGTTCTGACGACGACGAACAAAGGTTTTAACAAGTTTCTCCATTGAGGCAGAGACCCAGAAACGGCAACGAGTTTTGCTCACGACGTGCTGCGAGTGTATGCAGGAGAAAGAAGACTTCAGTTCCTCATGAATTCTGGTGTAATTTTCAATTTCTATAAATATGTATTTTAAGAGCTTGTGATACTTAATATATGGTCGTCAGTTTTTGAAAAAGGAAAAACGAATAGGAAAAAGGAAAAGCATATAACGCGTGTAATTGGCGCGGTTGCGTTCGACAATTTGAAGGTGTGTCAACGGTTAACCTAGTCCCTGATGTCCCTCGCAAAAGGAAAATCCTTGGCTCGCCCGCGCACAAAAATCCGTCGAGAAATTGATGCATGCCTGAATCCTAAGCAACCGCAAAGGGCAAAGGCGTACCTGGGAAACGACGCCAAGGACGCCGAGGGAGACCTTGGCCGCGTTGAGGTCAGGATGGTCGGCGCAGAGCTCCCGTACCACCGCGAACCCTTGGCTCGCCGGCGCCGGCGTGACGATCCTCATCCCAACCACGTACTCGTGAACGGCGCCACCCTTACCCTTGAGCGAACTGCCGTGCGCGCCCGTGGCCAGCAGGCCTCCGATGGTGAGCCCTGACCAGTACGGCGAGTGCGGCAGCGCGAGCCCTGCCTCGGCAGCCGCCTGGATCAGGTCGCGGAGCACCATGCCGCTTTCCACCGTCATAAGCCCCTTGACGGCGTCCACGCTTACCACCCGGTTGAGGCGCTCCGTGCTTATGATCGTGCCATCGCGGCCGCCGGGGCAGGCCAGTTTGGGGAAGCTGTGGGAGTGCTTGGTGGCCACCTTCACCTTGCGCTTGGCCGCCGCCACTGCTGCCACGGCCGCAACTAGCTCCTTCTCGGTGCGCGGGAAGGTGGCGTTGGCGGCGTGGCAGACGGTGCGGTCCGGGAAGGAGCCGTACGCGTTGGAGACAGTGCAATCGGACGTGCCGTGGGCACAGACCACCGGCGCCGGCGGAGGGCTCGAGCCAGCGAGGCTGACCAGCAGGAGCACCAGGAGGGGAACTGTCAGCACCCGGCCACCGTCGTCCATTGCTCAGCCCTTGCTAGTCTCGTCACAACTACTAATAATGTCTTCGACCTTGAATGCTAGCTAGCTATATAGCTAGGTGATGGAAGCTCACGGCACGGTGCGCAGCAGATTATTCCTCACTTGTTAAACTAGCTAGGCACTTTCGCGCCTGGTATGAGCCTAGTGGAGAAGCATCTAAAGTCAATGGATTGGTCACAAACCCACATGTTTAGCTGATGAAGATTACCTGTCTACGGTGGGTGCGTGCTTACCGAGCAAACAGACACCAATTTTTTTACCCAATATTCCCCGTGAAAAAAGTTTTCTTACCCAATGTTGATGGCTTTATATATCGACTTGTACTCCCATCCTTTTTACTCTGCCGTATTAGATTTGTGCCGAGTCAAACTACATTTCATAAAAAGCGTTCTTACCCAATGTTGATGACCAAATTTATATTAAAAAAATATCAACATCTACAATGCCAATATATACATAATATGAAACTACATTTCATAATGAATCTAACAATATTAATTTGGTATTGTAAATGTTGGATACTTTTTCCTATGAGTTTTGGTCAAAGTAGATACATTTTGACTTTGTATAAAACTTATATGCAGACTAAAAAGGACCGAAAGGAGTACTAGATGCGCGCACCGCGCATGTAAGCTCCGTCAACTACTTCGTAACCGACGAACTCAAGGTGGGTCCGAACCCGGAAGACCAACTCAAAAATGAAGTGTCATCATCTGTGACATCACCACAACTGCGGGTACTAAGAGATTCCAAACCTAAACTACTAACCGGACCAAGGCAGCCGAACTCCCCTCCCTACCGCTAGCTGCCGGAGCCCGGAGGCGAGTCCACAGATTTGTCGGAGGAGTTTGGAAGGAACCAACAGGTTCGCCGGAGGCGAGCTTGGAGGGAATGAAGACGGTCATGGGAGGGAAAAGAATAAATCGATTCTTCTGCATGGACGCAGCAGCAGATCCTTAAGCTAGACTCAGTGCATATTAGACAATCACTTGCGAATTTGATAACCTAAATAGGACCAATAGAAGCTAACACCGAAAGCATTCTATGAAAAGTGTGAAGTATGCGAACCCAGGTGGAACACACGGAGTATACATTCGTTCAGTCAGGTTAATTTCAACGGATCCAGGATCAGACATAATCACGAAATATGAAGCAACACCCAAGTGTTAAATCAACTCAAGATAAATAACTACTCCCTCCGTTCCCAAATATTTGTCTTTTTAGACATTTTAAATGAAGTACAACACAAATGTATGTAGACATATTTTACAGTGTAGATTCACTCATTTTGCTTCGTACGTAGTCATTTGTTGAAATCTCTACAAAACAAATATTTAGAAACGGAGGGACTAGAAGTGATAGATAGCTTCCTGTCAAACATTAAATCGGATTATTCTGAAGGAAAACACGACTACTTATTTCCTATTCATTAAGCTAGGCTCATCTCGCGGTTGTTGAAATGTACATGTATCCTCTAATTTATAATCTACTGTAGAAAAACTAGACACAAAAATATGTTTAAAAAAGCGGATCAATCAATCAACCACTAAATATCCAAAAGAAAAGGGCTGAAGGGTCACTCCTCGCCTAGATGGCTTCTTCGACGAGCTGGCCTGTAGTCTTCGCCGGGTGCCAGGGTCACCTATACAGGTTACGCGTCAAGAAGACTACGAGATTAGAAAGCCGTTCATGGGCACGTATAATAACAGCGGCGTAACGACATTATTAGTGGAGTATTCTATAACGAATCATGGCTATGCAATGACTTAGAAAAATAATTCGCCCCCAAGTCAACTTGCAGATGGCTACAACTCATCTTGCTTGGGTGGTTGGGCTGTCATCACCAAGTGTCGATATACATTTTTTTTGTGTTGTCACGGAAACATGGAAAGCTTCCAACTGATTTTTACTGAAAACTTTCAACTGAAGATGCACAACTTTCAACTAAGGCCTCATCCGGTTTGAAAGTTTTTTAGCGAATTCCTACATGATTTTAGTCAGCTATAATGCAGACCCCACACGGGTCCAATAGCTTCTTCCGCTTGCTCGCCTCATTGTGCAGCCTCTGCTTGCGAGTACTCCCTCAGTAAACTTTTATAAGATCTTTTAGATCACTCGCTACTCTATAAAAGCAGCGCATGTTGGCTCAGTGAAAAATTGAGTGACCGATTCCAAAATTTGTTACATTTAATAATATTCATGGATTTTTAAAAGTACTCCCTCCGTTCACTAATTAAAGATATTTTGGATATTTTAATATGGACTACACGTGGACAGAAACAAGTGAACAAACACACAAAAATATGTCTAGATACATCCGATTCAGAAAAAAATTAGAACAGAATAGGAGTTCTAATATGTACTATAATAGTGAACAAGGGAGTACTCATGAATTAAGAAATGTTCACAAAACTTAGAAAATGTTTGGAAATTTTAAAAATCTTCACCAATCTCATAAATGTTCATAAATTTTTAAAACTATGTCACAAATTATGAAAATGTTCATGAATGAAAAATGGAAACAAGAATTAAAAAAAAGAACAAAACAGGACAGAAAAGATGGAAAGAAAAAACACAGAAAAAAAAATAGAAAACGGGTGCAAAACCTTCTATAACCTTGACACTACTGGCTGGAAAACTTTGCCTATATGAGATGGCCCATTACCGAACAATGCTCCCGAGGGGGGTCCATATGAATTATTTACCCCCCCCCCCCCCCAACCGTAGCCACATATGTTCCCCTCATCTACTTCGTATGGCGGCCTTGTCGGTGGCAAGAGGAGTTGGTAATGATAATCCACAAGTGTCGGATATCACAACCTTCTTTGAGGGAAGTATCACAACCAAAATTCATTGGTTTGACACAAGGGGTTCCAAAGAAAATTTACAAGCCTTAGCAGTTGAATTGTAAATTCAACCCCGCCTGTAAACAAATACTTGCTCATAAGAATTTATTGGTAGAAATGGGTTGTATTGGTCTTAGTGGTGATTGCAGAACAGTAACAAAAGCAGTAGTTCGTAGCAATTGCCAAGAACAAAAGTGACTTAGAAAGAAATAATGATCAAAAGTGCAACCACATGCTTGGATAATGGACGTCGTGTGGATATAATAAACTATGTAATAGCGGTAACATAGAGCGATAATAAACTAGCTCCAATTCATCAATCATATGTAGTCATGCATGTATTCCGTATGTACTTGTGCATACTTGCAGTAAAAACTTGCACAACATCTTTTGTCCTACCCCCCCCCCCCCCCCCCCCCCCGTTTCTAGGGATCCTACCTTGGAAATTAAGGGTAGTTAAGGCATTCCTTTCAGAAAGCACTTGATCAAAGCATTTACAATAAACGAACACATGTAATCCTCAAATCATACCCATTTCATTTAATACCCTGATTGTTGTTAGTTCAAGCTCTTCGGTTCAAAACTATAGCATGATCACACAACTTGTACATATGATCCAAAGCACACATATATTAACGAAAACATAAACGGTTCAGATCTGAAATCACGACACTCAAGCCCTCATGCCAATCATTAAGCATAGCAAAGTCATAGCAACATCAATCTCAGAATGTAAAGGGTATTAGGCATCAACCCCTAACAAATACGTCAACTATTACATAAGAGAACTCGTCCAGTTCCATCAACCCAATGTCCCTATAGAAAAATTACTCACACATGAGTTGGCAGATCATGATGGTGAAGACGTTGGTGATGACGATGAGGAAGAATCCCTGAGGCCAGATTACACTAATGGAAAAGGTCTTATAGGTGAACCCCAATAAGTGGCGGGCACGGCGGTCGGCGGGGCACCCGCCACAACTATTTTTGAAAGCAAACGGTGGCGGGTAGCAAAACCAGCCCGCCACAACTACATGAGTAGCAGTGGCGAGCGCGTATTATAGCCCGCCACAGGTGAACCATTCCAAATCTTATCTCGTGATGAAACACGACAACAGCAGGCGACATATGGCGCCCACCACTGCTCCTTCTATCAGTCGTGGCGGGCAAGTCTCTTGCCCCGCCACAGCTAAATCGCGGTAAATTTCGTTTGGGGGGGGGGAGGGTTCCAGGAGGTCATTTTAGCAGTGGCGGTCTCCTGGTACGGACCGCCACTGCTTGTTACCATACGTGTGGTGGGCTTTGTACCACGTCCGCCACTTATAATTCCACTACGCTGGCGGTTCAACTTTCACACAAAAACCGTCCCCCACTTCCCAAAACTTGTCATTTCTCCTTGCTCCGTCTCTTTCCCCCTCAAATATCGCCCGAGACGCCGCCGCACGTGCCCCTCGGTGCTGTCGCTCCTCGTCGCCGTGTCGCCCCTCGCTGCCATGCGCGCCCCTCGTCGCCCCTCGTCCCCACGCTCCTCGTCGCCGCCGCGCCCCTCCTCGCACTGCCGCGACAAGGAGAAAGCCTACTAGTAGCGCTTGAAATACCTCTAGCAGTAGCGTCGGAGGCAGTGCTACTGCTAACACGCTACAACTAAGTTGTAGCAGTAGCGCTGCCCGGACCAACGCTACTGTTAACTATGTGTAGCACTGCACCCAAGCAAGCGCCGCTGCTAATCCAGCGCTGCAACTAGATGCCTACCAGTGCTACTGCTAATATTCCTGCTTTCACAGATTTATTTCCCCTCTACGTATTTGTGATGTATTTGTGCATGCTCCCTATAGTAGTTTCATCAGATCATAATAAACATACACTATTCTCATCATATCATACACATACAATAGTCTCGTCATACCATCATCATCATCATCATCATCATCATCATCATTCAACACAAATATCATCACATCTCGAAAATAGCGATACACAAGTTATGTCATGTCTCGAACAAATGCAACTGCATGGTCATGACACACACACAAGTTTCATCATCTCTATCTAAACCATGATGTAGAAGAGAAGAGCGATCAGTATGAGCAAGACCGCGACTATGTAGTACTTCTTGACGCACCGGTTTCGCCCCCTCTCTTGCCGGAGCGTCCACCTCAAGTAACTATTTTCCGCTTCGGCTCTGCTGTGGAACCCTCTGTGGCTAGCGCCCGGGCACCTGTCCACCTGGGCCTGAGCGTCTGGCCTGTGGTCGTACACTCCTGGAACCCTCCCAACGAATACGGCGTAGCAGTCCTTCGCCATCTATACTCTATGTACCTGCATCACCAGTTGATGAATTCAACGATAATATGCAACATAATGTACTTAAGAAAACAAAGAGGCATAATTAGCAAAATACAAGCAACCTATAGTAAACATAAATAACGAAGTTTCTCATACCCAAACTAATTAACTAGAGCGATCTACGCTAGTTCAGGAGGACGATTTAATTACATCACAAAGTTTCGCCGTGCATAAATTCAAAGTTTTGCCATAGAAAGACAGTAGTGACACATTGTCATTGATAATCAGTCCTCCATGTCGGCGGTCCAATCTTCACAGTCAGGGTGGAAGCACCTGAGCTTGTTGAAAGGCTTCAGGTCCATACGCTGAGCGAGTAGCAGTGCTCGGATATCATCCCGCGTGATTGGCGCATGGTAGAACATCCCTGTTGGTTCGAGGACCTCCTTCATGATCACTTGGGCAAGTTCACACTGTATGTGATAAAACTCAGCTCGGATTCGATGATCCAGTGCCTTTCCTATGCTTGTGGCCCAGTTGACAATCTCGGTATCGTTGGTAGTAGCTGACATGTGAAGGCGTTGATTATCCCTTCTATACCCAATCAGGTGATGCATGAGGTAGAATCCATCAGCCTTACTGGTGTACAGTTGCTTGATGCAGCAGAAGTCAGTCTTATGGCCAAAACACAGCCCGTTCTTCCTGTACTTTTTTCACCTTGATATATCCACCAGACAGGCTGAAGGTTAACATGGCACTATCGAGAACACTCTTTATGTGCGTGTAATCCTTTTTCTCGATGTTCTTCGATGAGTCCAAGTAAATAGCATGGGAGAATTCTGGGTACAGAACGATGAGGACGCCCCCCCCCCCCCCCCCCCCGCTGCGCAAAATAAGTACACCTCAAATTAGCCTCCATGCTTGCAAAGGAATGATTAAACCTTATGAAAGGATATCCGCGGATGACTTACGTGGGATGATAAGGCGGGAGAATCGCTTCCTTGTCCTTATTAGCGTACATGAACTCGCCCATGTACTTGCTCGCATAGTCACGGTGCTCTTTGCAAACTGCCAAGAAGCTCTCGTGCATATAGTACGGGTCCGTGACGCAGATATATTTTATGTTCTCGCACTTGATGAAGTAGTTGACATACATCGCATACATGCGGATGAACTGGAAATCCAACTTGGTCATGTGGAACATGTCATAGATGTAGTCAAATCGCAGGACGAACTTATCCGCGGGTCATCCCTCGACGTACAACTTCCCGCCCGGCACCTGAGCCGCGTAAAGCGGGTATCCTGGGTTTTCCTAGATGAGAAGGTTTTTCTCTCTAACCGGCACATCTTCTTGAAGTCTCCTTATATCATTGTGCAGTATGTGCTCTAGCGCTTTTGGAGGTAGGTTCGGGTGGCCGGCGACATGCAAACGCTCCGCACCTTCGACATGTATTCTGTCTACCTCCCGAGACTTTAGAGGCGGCGAGCTGCTTGAGGCAGCTCTGGCGCCTTTAGGGCCTTTCTTGTCCGGTCTCCTCTTTTGCTTCTTGGCGGGTGGCGGTAGTGAGCCCACCATACCTTCCCTAACCACCACCCCCAGTGTCGTCGGGCTAATCAGTGGATGGCCCTAGGGTTGTTGCTGGGTAGAGGCGGCATCTGGAGGCATCTCCTGCGAGGATCGCATGAAGAGAGACTTTTTGCATTCCGCCTTAGGACGTTCCGGCTCTGGCAAATCAGGTAGCATCAAGTCATCATCTCCACGCTCATAGCCTGAGTCATAGTGCCGAGCCGTCAATCCTCCATCGTCATAGGCGGTATGTTGGGGATCGTAGCAGAAATTTAAAATTTTCTACGCATCACCAAGATCAATCTATGGAGTCATCTAGCAACGAGAGAGAGGAGTGCATCTACATACCCTTGTAGATCGCGAGCGGAAGCGTTCAAGAGAACGGGGTTGATGGAGTCGTACTCGTCGTGATCCAAATCACCGATGATCCTAGCGCCGAACGGACGGCACCTCCGTGTTCAACACACGTACGGTTGGGAGAGACGTCTCATCCTTCTTGATCCAGCAAGGGGAAAGGAGAGGTTGATGGAGATCCAGCAGCACGACGGCGTGGTGGTGGAAGCAGCGGGGATCTCGGCAGGGCTTCGCCAAGCTCAGCGAGAGGGAGAGGTGTTACGGGGAAGAGGGAGGCGCCAGGGGCTTGGGTGCGCAGCCCTCCCTCCCCCCTTTATATAGGGGCCCTGGGGGGGGGGGGGGCGCCGGCCCCTAGAGATCTAATCTCATGGGGGGGGGCAAGGGGGGACTTGCCCCCCAAGTCAGGTGGGGCGCCCCCACCCCCAGGGTTTCCAACCCTAGGCGTAGGGGGAGGCCCATGGGGGGCGCACCAGCCCACCAGGGGCTGGTTCCCTTCCCACTTCAGCCCATGGGGCCCTCCGGGATAGGTGGCCCCACCCGGTGGACCCCCGGGACCCTTCCGGTGGTCCCGGTACAATACCGGTGACCCCCGAAACTTTCCCGGTGGCCGAAACTGGACTTCCTATATACAAATCTTTACCTCCGGACCATTCCGGAACTCCTCGTGATGTCCGGGATCTCATCCGGGACTCCGAACAACTTTCGGGTTACCGCATACTAATATCTCTACAACCCCAGCGTCACCGAACCTTAAGTGTGTAGACCCTACGGGTTCGGGAGACACGCAGACATGACCGAGACGACTCTCCGGTCAATAACTAACAGCGGGATCTGGATACCCATGTTGGCTCCCACATGCTCCTCGATGATCTCATCGGATGAACCACGATGTCGAGGATTCAAGTAATCCCGTATACAATTCCCTTTGTCAATCGGTACGTTACTTGCCCGAGATTCGATCGTCGGTATCCCAATACCTCGTTCAATCTCGTTACCGGCAAGTCACTTTACTCGTTCCGTAATGCATGATCCCGTGACTAACTACTTAGTCACATTGAGCTCATTATGATGATGCAATACCGAGTGGGCCCAGAGATACCTCTCCGTCATACGGAGTGACAAATCCCAGTCTCGATCCGAGCCAACGCAACATACACTTTCGGAGATACCTGTAGTGCACCTTTATAGCCACCCAGTTCCGTTGTGACGTTTGGCACACCCAAAGCATTCCTACGGTATCCGGGAGTTGCACGATCTCATGGTCTAAGGAAATGATACTTGACATTAGAAAAGCCTCAGCAAACGAACTACACGATCTAGTGCTATGCTTAGGATTGGGTCTTGTCCATCACATCATTCTCCTAATGATGTGATCCCGTTATCAATGACAGCCAATGTCCATGGTCAGGAAACCGTAACCATCTATTGATCAACGAGCTACTCAACTAGAGGCTCACTAGGGACATGTTATGGTCTATGTATTCACACATGTATTACGATTTCCGTATAACACAATTATAGCATGAACAATAGACAATTATCATGAACAAGGAAATATAATAATAACCATTTTTATTATTGCCTCTAGGGCATATTTCCAACAGTCTCCCACTTGTACTAGAGTCAATAATCTAGTTACATTGTGATGAATCGTACACCCATAGAGTTCTTGTGTTGATCATGTTTTGCCTGTGGAAGAGGTTTAGTCAACGGATCTGCGACATTCAAATCCGTATGTACTTTACAAATATCTATGTCTCCATTTTGAACATTTTCACGAATGGAGTTGAAGCGACGCTTGATGTGCCTGGTGTTCTTCTGAAACCTGGGCTCCTTGGCAAGGGCAATAGCTCCAGTGTTGTCACATAAGAGAGTCATCGGCCCCGATGCATTGGGAATAACTCCTAGGTCGGCAATGAACTCCTTCATCCAGATTGCTTCATGTGCTGCCTCCGAGGCTGCCATGTACTCCGCTTCACATGTAGATCCCGCCACGACGCTTTGCTTGCAACTGCACCAGCTGACTGCCCCACCATTCAAAATATACACGTATCCGGTTTGTGACTTAGAGTCATCCAGATCTGTGTCGAAGCTAGCATCGACGTAACCGTTTACGACGAGCTCTTCGTCACCTCCATAACGAGAAACATATCCTTAGTCCTTTTCAGGTACTTCAGGATGTTCTTGACCGCTGTCCAGTGTTCCATGCTGGGATTACTTTGGTACCTTCCTACCAAACTCACGGCAAGGTTTACATCAGGTCTGGTACACAGCATGGCATACATAATAGACCCTATGGCCGAGGCATAGGGGACGACACTCATCTTTTCTCTATCTTCTGCCGTGGTCGGGCATTGGGCCGTGCTCAATCTCACACCTTGCAATACAGGCAAGAACCCCTTCTTGGACTGATCCATATTGAACTTCTTCAATATCTTGTCAAGGTATGTGCTTTGTGAAAGACCTATGAGGCGTCTCGATCTATCTCTATAGATCTTGACGCCTAATATGTAAGCAGCTTATCCAAGGTCCTTCATTGAAAAACACTTATTCAAGTAGGCCTTTATACTTTCCAAGAATTCTATATCATTTCCCATCAATAGTATGTCATCCACATATAATATGAGAAATGCTACAGAGCTCACACTCACTTTCTTGTAAACACAGGCTTCTCCATAAGTCTGTGTAAACCCAAACGCTTTGATTATCTCATCAAAGCGAATGTTCCAACTCCGAGATGCCTGCACCAACCCATAGATTGAGCGCTGGAGCTTGCATACTTTGTCAGCATTCTTAGGATCGACAAAACCTTCCGGCTGCATCATATACAATTCTTCCTTAAGGAAGCCGTTAAGGAATGCCGTTTTGACGTCCATTTGCCATATTTCATAATCGTAGAATGCGGCAATTGCTAACATGATTCGGACGGACTTCAGCTTCGCTACGGGTGAGAAGGTCTCATCGTAGTCAACTCCTTGAACTTGTCGATAACCCTTAGCGACAAGTCGAGCTTTATAGATGGTAACATTTCCATCCGCGTCCGTCTTCTTCTTAAAGATCCATTTATTTTCTATCGCTCGCCGATCATCGGGCAAGTCTGTCAAAGTCCACACTTTGTTTTCATACATGGATCCTATCTCGGATTGCATGGCTTCAAGCCATTTGTTGGAATCTGGACCCGCCATTGCTTCTTCATAGTTCGAAGGTTCACCGTTGTCCAACAACATGATTTCCAAGACAGGGTTGCCGTACCACTCTGGTGCGGAACGTGTCCTTGTGGACCTACGAAGTTCAGTGGTAACTTGATCATGATCGTCATCATTAACTTCCTCTCTAGTCGGTGCAGGCACCACAGAAACATTTTCTTGTGCTGCGCTACTTTCCGGTTCGAGAGGGGTCATCTCATCAAGTTCCACTTTCCTCCCACTTACTTCTTTCGAGAGAAACTCTTTCTCCAGAAAGGACCCGTTCTTGGCAACGAAGATCTTGCCTTCGGATCTGAGGTAGAAGGTATACCCTATGGTTTCCTTAGGGTATCCTATGAAGACGCATTTTTCCGACTTGGGTTCGAGCTTTTCAGGTTGAAGTTTCTTGACATAAGCATCGCATCCCCAAACTTTAAGAAACGACAACTTAGGTTTCTTTCCAAACCATAATTCATACGGTGTCGTCTCAACGGAGCCCTATTTAAAGTGAATGCGGCAGTCTCTAAAGCATAACCCCAGAATGATAGCGGTAGATCGGTAAGAGACATCATAGATCGCACCATATCCAATAGAGTGCGATTACGACGTTCAGACACACCATTACGCTGAGGTGTTCCAGGCGGCGTGAGTTGTGAAACAATTCCACATTTCCTTAAGTGTGTGCCAAATTCATGACTCACATATTCCCCTCCACGATCTGATCGTAAGAACTTTATTTTCCTGTCACGTTGATTCTCAACCTCACTCTGAAATTCCTTGAACTTTTCAAAGGTCTCAGACTTGTGTTTCATTAAGTAGACATACCATATCTGCTCAAGTCATCAGTGAGGGTGAGAACATAACGATAGCCACCGCGAGCCTCAACGCTCATTGGACCGCACACATCAGTATGTATGATTTCCAATAAGTTGGTTGCTCGCTCCATTGTTCCGGAGAACGGAGTCTTGGTCATTTTTCCCATGAGGCATGGTTCGCACATGTCAAATGATTCATAATCAAGAGACTCCAAAAGTCCATCTGCATGGAGTTTCTTCATGCGTTTGACACCAATGTGACCAAGGCGGCAGTGCCACAAGTATGTGGGACTATCATTATCAACCTTACATTTCTTGGCATTCACACTATGAATATGTGTAACATCACGTTCGAGATTCATTAAGAATAAACCATTGACCAGCGGGGCATGACCATAAAACATATCTCTCATATAAATAGAACAACCATTATTCTCGGATTTAAATGAGTAGCCATCTCGCATTAAACGAGATCCAGATACAATGTTCATGCTCAAAGCTGGCACTAAATAACAATTATTGAGGTTTAAAACTAATCCCGTAGGTAAATGTAGAGGTAGCGTGCCGACGGCGATCACATCAACCTTGGAACCATTCCCGACGCGCATCGTCACCTCGTCCTTCGCCAGTCTCCGCTTATTCCGCAGCTCCTGCTTTGAGTTACAAATATGAGCAACCGCACCGGTATCAAATACCCAGGAGCTACTACGAGCGCTGGTTAGGTACACATCAATAACATGTATATCACATATACCTTTGGTATTGCCGGCCTTCTTATCCGCTAAGTACTTGGGGCAGTTCCGCTTCGAGTGACCGTTTCCCTTACAATAAAAGCACTCAGTCTCAGGCTTAGGTCCATTCTTTGTCTTCTTCCCGGTAGCTTGCTTACCGGGCGCGGCAACTCCCTTGCCGTCTTTCTTGAAGTTCTTCTTACCCTTGCCTTTCTTGAACTTAGTGGTTTTATTCACCATCAACACTTGATGTTCCTTTTTGATCTCCACCTCCGCTGATTTCAGCATTGAATATACCTCAGGAATGGTCTTTTCCATCCCCTGCATATTGAAGTTCATCACAAAGCTCTTGTAGCTAGGTGGGAGCGACTGAAGGATTCTGTCAACGACCGCGTCATCCGGGAGATTAACTCCCACCTGAGACAAGCGGTTGTGCAACCCAGACATTTTGAGTATGTGTTCGCTGACGGAACTATTCTCCTCCATCTTACAACTGTAGAACTTGTCGGAGACTTCATATCTCTCGACCCGGGCATGAGCTTGGAAAACCATTTTCAGCTCTTGGAACATCTCATATGCTCCGTGCTGCTCAAAACGCTTTTGGAGCCCCGGTTCTAAGCTGTAAAGCATGCCGCACTGAACCAGGGAGTAATCATCACTACGCGACTGCCAGGCGTTCAGAACGTCTTCAGTTGCTGGGAAAACAGGTGCATCACCTAGCGGTGCTTCAAGGACATATGCTTTCTTGGCAGCTATGAGGATAATCCTCAGGTTACGGACCCAGTCCGTGTAGTTGCTACCATCGTCTTTCAGCTTGGTTTTCTCTAGGAACGCGTTGAAGTTGAGGGCAACATTAGCATGGGCCATTTGATCTACAAGACATATTGTAAAGATTTTTAGACTAAGTTCATGATAATTAAGTTCATCTAATCAAATTATTAACGAACTCCCACTCAGACAGACATCCCTCTAGTCATCTAAGTGATACATGATCCGAGTCAACTAGGCCGTGTCCGATCATCACGTGAGACGGACTAGTCATCATCGGTGAACATCTTCATGTTGATCGTATCTGCTATACGACTCATGTTCGACCTTTCGGTCTCTTGTGTTCCGAGGCCATGTCTGTACATGCTAGGCTCGTCAAGTCAACCTAAGTGTATTGCGTGTGTAAATCTGGCTTACACCCGTTGTATGCGAACGTTAGAACCTATCACACCCGATCATCACGTGGTGCTTCGGAACAACGAACTTTCGCAACGGTGCACAGTTAGGGGGAACACTTTCTTGAAATTTTAGCGAGGGATCATCTTATTTATGCTACCGTCGTTCTAAGCAAATAAGATATAAAACATGATAAACATCACATGCAATCAAATAGTGACATGATATGGCCAATATCATCTTGCTTCTTTTGATCTCCATCTTTGGGGTGCCATGTTCATTATCGTCACCGGCATGACACCATGATCTCCATCATCATGATCTCCATCATCGTGTCTTCATGAAGTTGTCTCGCCAACTATTACTTCTACTACTATGGCTAACGGTTAGCAATAAAGTAAAGTAATTACATGACGTTCCAGTTGACACGCAGGTCATAAATAAATTAAGACAACTCCTATGGCTCCTGCCAGTTGTCATACTCATCGACATGCAAGTCGTGATTCCTATTACAAGAACATGATCAATCTCATACATCACATATATCATTCATCACATCCTTCTGGCCATATCACATCACATGACACTTGCTGCAAAAACAAGTTAGACGTCCTCTAATTGTTGTTGCAAACTTTTACGTGGCTACTATAGGTTTCTAGCAAGAACGATTCTTACCTACGCCAAAACCACAACGTGATATGCCAATTTCTATTTACCCTTCATAAGGACCCTTTTCATCGAATCCGATCCGACTAAAGTGGGAGAGACAGACACCCGCTAGCCACCTTATGCAACTAGTGCATGTCAGTCGGTGGAACCTGTCTCACGTAAGCGTACGTGTAAGGTCGGTCCGGGCCGCTTCATCCCACGATGCCGCCGAATCAAGATAAGACTAGTAACGGCAAGTAAATTGACAAAATCGACGCCCACAACAACTTGTGTTCTACTCGTGCATAGAAACTACGCATAGACCTAGCTCATGATGCCACTGTTGGGGATCGTAGCAGAAATTTAAAATTTTCTACGCATCACCAAGATCAATCTATGGAGTCATCTAGCAATGAGAGAGAGGAGTGCATCTACATACCCTTGTAGATCGCGAGCGGAAGCGTTCAAGAGAACGGGGTTGATGGAGTCGTACTCGTCGTGATCCAAATCACCGATGATCCTAGCGCCGAACGGACGGCACCTCCGCATTCAACACACGTACGGTTGGGAGAGACGTCTCCTCCTTCTTGATCCATCAAGGGGAAAGGAGAGGTTGATGGAGATCCAGCAGCACGACGGCATGGTGGTGGAAGCAGCGGGGATCTCGGCAGGGCTTCGCCAAGCTCAGCGAGAGGGAGAGGTGTTACGGGGAAGAGGGAGGCGTCAGGGGCTTGGGTGCGCAGCCCTCCCTCCCCCCTTTATATAGGGGCCCTGGGGGGGGGGCCCTAGAGATCTAATCTCAAGGGGGGGGGGGGCGGCCAAGGGGGGACTTGCCCCCCAAGTCAGGTGGGGCGCCCCCCACCCCCAGGGTTTCCAACCCTAGGCGCAAGGGGAGGCCCATGGGGGGCGCACCAGCCCACCAGGGGCTGGTTCCCTTCCCACTTCAGCCCATGGGGCCCTCCGGGATAGGTGGCCCCACCCGGTGGACCCCCGGGACCCTTCCGGTGGTCCCGGTACAATACCGGTGACCGCCGGAACTTTCCCGGTGGCCGAAACTGGACTTCCTATATACAAATCTTTACCTCCGGACCATTCCGGAACTCCTCGTGATGTCCGGGATCTCATCCGGGACTCCGAACAACTTTCGGGTTACCGCATACTAATATCTCTACAACCCCAGCGTCACCGAACCTTAAGTGTGTAGACCCTACGGGTTCGGGAGACACGCAGACATGACCGAGACGACTCTCCGGTCAATAACCAACAGCGGGATCTGGATACCCATGTTGGCTCCCACATGCTCCTCGATGATCTCATCGGATGAACCACGATGTCGAGGATTCAAGTAATCCCGTATACAATTCCCTTTGTCAATCGGTACGTTACTTGCCTGAGATTCGATCGTCGGTATCCCAATACCTCGTTCAATCTCGTTACCGGCAAGTCACTTTACTCGTTCCGTAATGCATGATCCCGTGACTAACTACTTAGTCACATTGAGCTCATTATGATGATGCAATACCGAGTGGGCCCAGAGATACCTCCCCGTCATACGGAGTGACAAATCCCAGTCTCGATCCGAGCCAACCCAACAGACACTTTCGGAGATACCTGTAGTGCACCTTTATAGCCACCCAGTTACGTTGTGACGTTTGGCACACCCAAAGCATTCCTACGGTATCCGGGAGTTGCACGATCTCATGGTCTAAGGAAATGATAGTTGACATTAGAAAAGCCTCAACAAACGAACTACACGATCTAGTGCTATGCTTAGGATTAGGTCTTGTCCATCACATCATTCTCCTAATGATGTGATCCCATTATCAATGACATCCAATGTCCATGGTCAGGAAACTGTAACCATCTATTGATCAACGAGCTAGTCAACTAGAGGCTCACTAGGGACATGTTATGGTCTATGTGTTCACACATGTATTACGATTTTCGGATAACACAATTATAGCATGAACAATAGACAATTATCGTGAACAAGGAAATATAATAATAACCATTTTTATTATTGCCTCTAGGGCATATTTCCAACACGGTATTGATATACTTGAGAGGGTCATCATCATCCTCCTCCATGAAATCATCAGCATTTGCTTCTTCGATGGGGGCGACGTCATCTGGCACTAATGGAGGCTCTCCCTCTCGTCGTCCGCTATCACCCGCCACGACAGGTGCAGGTAATTTGGTAGGTGGGGTTGTGTTAATACCTTCTTGAGAAGCTATCGTTGGTGTGATACTGGGCTCCTCGACACGAAGAAGAGTCTTCGACCAAGGCAAGAACCAGCTCTTGCATGCGCCAATCCATTTAGGGGTCTCCTCGTCATCGACTGGTACCGGAGGAGGCAAATGCTCGAAGCCCGCTAAGACATTGGCCATGTTAACCTTGAAGACGCCATGGGGCATCTCTCGGTTGTGGAACATGTGGTCCTTCGGCTTCACGATCCTTGCCTTTCCCACGGCCACCTTCTGGCCGTTGATGTCGTACAGTAGGGTGCACGGGGTATCGTCGGTCTACGAAGACATGTCTGCGACGTCAAACATCCGAAAGGCAACTGAAATGGAAGACTATATACATGCTGGTGAAAAGGGTATGATGCGTAATTACCGTGAGGTCGTCAAGCTCAGCCATAGACGAAGCCCCGCCGAGCATGCCAGAGACGGAGGTCGGGCTGCTATGAACAGGAGCGGGACTTTTCACGGTTGCTTGAGCAGGTGCTGGTGGTGTGATGTTCACCGAATTGCTCCCGACGTAGCTGGGAAGGGCAAAGTCCGCTGGCCCTTTATCCGGATTGCTCTTCGACCAATCGATAATTGCCAGAATCAAGCTGGTAATAATTGAAGATTGGAAGTGAGTCGTGATGCCAGCCACTGCCGCCACCCTGCACCCGCAACTGGTGTTCGTCCAGGTAATCGAAATAATGATTTGCTGCCTCGACGGGGTCTTCTTTGAGGCGACCAGAACCCCCGATTTCGGCGTGGCTAGACATGTTTCCTATTCAAAAATTGAAAATAAAAGATATAATGGAGAGAAAAAAGGGGCCTATATTTTGTCAGAATGATGATTCATTCCTCTTTTGGAAAATCCCGGGCACTCCATATGTCCTAGTTTCTAGCACAAATCATGGAAATTTTCGGCATGATCTTTGCTAAAAAGTGGACATATGGAGCGCCTGAAATTTGCCGGAATGGAAATGAATCAACATTCCGGCAAAACATAGGCCACTCGGATATTCTTCGACATTCAACCAACATTGCAAAATCATATAACAACAATGACATATATCATATAACATCAATGACATATGAGCATCACAGGAGCACATATATAAAACAAGAACACATAGGGAAATGACCTCACTAAACATTGCAAAATAGTGGTCTTTTCAAAAACCAAAAACCTTTGCAAAATGACCTCACTAAACCTTTGATACTGTATTTTATTTATAGCTATTATATATACTTACAAAGATTGCTAAAAGCTCTTTCTCTGCTACTGCCCTAACCAACATATGTATAGCTATTTTATATACCCTAAACTAAATTGCCCTAAACAAATTTGCTACTGTTTTTTCCTAAATGATCTCTCTCTCTGCTACTGCCCTAAACAAAAATTTGCTACTGTTTTTTATTTATACGTATTTTATATACCCTAAACTAAACTGCCCTAAACAAATTTGCTAAATTGCCTTAAACTAAATTGCCCTAAACAAATTTGCTACTGTTTTTGTCCTAAATGATCTTTCTCTCTCTCTCTCTCTGCTACTGCCCTAAACAAAAATTTGCTACCGTTTTTTATTTATAGGTATTTTATATATCCTAAACTAAATTTCCCTAAACAAATTTTCTAAATTTCCCTACAATAATTTGCTACCGTTTCTTTTTCATAAATGATCTCTCTACTACTGCCCTAAACAAAAATTTCCTACTGCTTTTTATTTATAGGTATTTTATATACCCTAAACTAAATTGCCCTAAACAAATTTGCTAAATTTCCTTAAACTAAATTGCCCTTAACTAAATTGCTCTCTCTCTCTCTCTCTGCTACATCTCTTTGGGTTCATACATCCAACTCCTAGCTAGGCTAGGGTTCATATTAGAGAGAGAGAGAGAGCAGAGAGCAGATACAACGTAGAGAGAGAGAGAGAGGAGGGCAGGGGAGAGGAGAGGGAGAGGCTTACGAGGCGGCAGCGAGGTCGAGGGCGGGGGAGAGGGCGGCAGCGGCGAGGTCGAGGGCAGGGGATAGGGCAGCGGCAGCGAGGTCGAGGGCGGGCCCGTGCGGCGACGGTAAGGTCGAGGAAGTGCTCGGGCGACAGCTACCATCGAGGTCGATGGCGGGCAGGGGCGACGACCGGCGACAAAGTGGGGGGGGGGGGAGGGGGGAAATGACTTCGTGAAATTTTGAGCCTACGCGGCGGGGGGTTAACTCAAAATAGCAGTAGCCGCTGGATTGGGATCCAACGCTATAGATAACTTAGCTATAGCGCTGGGTCCTAATCCAGCGCTACTGCTAACTATTCCATTATTTCTTTATTTTATTCTAATACACATAGCAGTAGCGCTGGATTAGGATAATTGTTGAATAATTGAGCCCCTCCTTGGGACTTTTCCGGCACCATGGAGTACGATCTTTCTTAGGTAATGTAGTATTGATTCTTCTTTTCACGTATGCTTCATCGTCATCGTCTTCTTCCCTCATCGGGTTGCCGTATTCGTCAGTCTTCCTCGTTGGTGACTCCATCCATTCCGACGATGCTCCTTTTGCCTCTCCTCATCACAACACGGCTGGGATTGGTCAGGTCGGTTATGAAGAAGCATTGTGTCACGTGCTTAGCGTGTACCCATAGCTCAGTTTTGGCGATCACGTTAATGTTCACAGTAGCGCTCTTCGCGTCGGGTATAGACATGGTAGTGAAATACTTGTTTTCTCTTACGACGTACTTAGCCCATCTGACACGGAACATCATCACATCATGCATTCCAGCGTAGTCAAGCTCCCAGATCTCTTCGACCCTTCTATAGAATCTTTCAGTTGTGCCGTTGGCGCCGGTGACACATTCAATCGTCACCCCTGAGTTCTGGTAATCACTGCCCATGTCTTTGGCCTCCGTCTAGAACGTGTACCCATTGATATCATATGCCTGTTAGGTCGCGAGTTTGGGTGCGGGGCCATGTGCTAAGGCATGTATGAGCAATCCGTCCGAACTGCCCTCTTCCGGGGGATTAGCAAGAACTTGCTCTTTGAACCAATGCAAGAAAGTAGCGTTGTGCTCTACAGTAACTTCGTCGTCCGTCTTGCGCTGTTGCGCATCCCCTTATCATGGTACTTCTTTGCGATGGTTTCTTTGTGCTGTGTCACATAATCACCTACCACATCTAGGTTTTGTAGCACTACTAAGTTAGCCCTATCAAAGTTTTCCATCTATCCGAGTAGTCCACGGGCAATTCCCTCCGGCCGTTGTTGTGACCTTCTCCATCGAGCCTCCCATCGTGCTTCTTGACGGGCAAACCAACAACAGGGTCTCTGACACCTACATAATTCTCGCAAAAGGAGATGCACTCATGCGTCAGATACCCCTGGACGATGCTCCCATCGGGACGGGACATGTTACGAACGAATCCTTTGATGACCCCATTCATCCTCTCGAACGACATCATGCTGTGAGGGAATGTCGGCCCGAGGTCGATGATGTCGTCCACGATGTGGACACACAGATGCACCATGACGTCAAAGAACGTGGGAAGGAAGTACATCTCAAGCTCACATAGTATCACAATGATCTCTTCCTGTAGCCTTCGGAGCTGCTTCACACTGATGGACTTTCGAGAGATAACATCAAAGAAGTTGCAGAGACCAGTAAGCGTGTCACGGACGTGCTGGTCCATTATCCCTCTAATGGCAAACGGGAGTATCTGCGTGATCATCACGTGACAGTCATAAGACTTCAACCCGCTGAACCTTTTCTTCTTGGTGTCTAGAAATCTGCTTATCTTCCCACAGTAACTGGAACTGACTTTGAATCCCGTAAGGCACTTGCTGAATTGATCGATCTCCTTCGCACTTAAGGTGAAGCAAGAAGGGGGGCAATAATTCTCCTCCTTCTTGTTGACTTTTCTGCCCCTTTCCCCCTCCTTCGTCTCCGTCTCCGTCTCCTCCGTCGACTTTTTACGGGGCGGCATGTGGAGATCTTTCTCCACATGTCATCCTTCTCGAGCCATCTACGATGCCCCATGTACACGATTTTCCCAGACCCGCCATCTTTCGTTGATGTAAGCTACTAAGACATTGTATCATCCATGCACCTCATGCATCCGCAGTATCCGTGGCACACCTTCCCTGAGGTGTACCCGTAACCGAGATAGTCGTGCATCGTCATCATTAGCATGACTCTCATATAGAAATACTCTCCTTTGCTGGCGTCCCATGTCCATGCCGTTTCTTTCCATAACGTGTCTAGCTCCTCTTTCAGAAGCCCCATATACATGTTAATACTATTTCCCGGTTGTTTCGGTCCTTGAGTCAGCATGCTCATGTGTATGTACTTTGTCTTCATGCACTTCCATGGTGGGAGGTTGTACATCCATACAAAGACGGGCCATGTGCTATGGTTGGTGTTCTGGTTTCAAATGGATTCATGCCATCGGTACTCGCACCAAGCATGATATTCCTTGGATCTTCTGCAGCAAATCCATATACGACATTGAATGCTCTCCACTGGCTAGCATCTGCGAGGTGTCTCAGCTTCAGATCATCTCCATCGTCGGGCTTCTTCCTCTCCGCGTGCTAGTGCATGAGCTTTGCTTCCTTAGGATCTACGAAATACCGCTGCAGATGGGGAGTGATCGGAAAGTACCATACAACTTTCTGAGGAGCTTTCTTTCCTGCCATCTTGTATCGAGAAGCATTGCACATTGGACAACTGGTTTTTTCCGCGTACTCCCCCCGATAAATGATGCTATCGTTGATGCATGCGTGGTATCCAATGTACGGCAAATCAAAAGGGAAAACGATTTTCTTGGCCTCCTCGACACTAGTAGGACACGGGTTCCCCGCGGGAAGAACTTTATTATGTAGATACTTCAAATGCTCATCGAGGCTTTTATCTGTCCATTTGTTTTTGGCCTTCGTCTTTAGAAGTTCGAGCATGAAACTCAAGCGGGTCACCTCGAGATCGCAACCGTCATACAATGGAGTCTTTGAGTCTACTTTAAGTTGCGCCAGCTTGGCCTCCTATCTAGAAGCATCTCTCTTGCTAGTCGTACTCTTGCGAAGGAGGTCTTGAACATGAGGGTCCTGCACAACTGCACTTAGTAGCATCAAAGACTGCGGTGTGACCGCCGCCTCTTGTCCGCCATGCCCGGACTCTTCTTCTCGTGTCTGGAATCTTCTCTGCCGCCGCCATGTCCGAACTCTTCTCCGCCGCCATGTCCGGCGCCATCGTCTTCGTGTCGATCGGTCATCTCTTTGTCTAGCCCCATGCCGTTATTCCCTGCCATGTGGACGTCCTCATCATCATCTTCACTTATCCACCAAGTATATCCATACATGAAACCATTCATTAGCAGGTGCACCTTCAAACTGCCACGATCAAAAGAGTCCAAAAGGACTCCTTCTCTGCATCTTGTACACGGACATCTAATCCTAGTCCGATTATTTGCATACGTGTCCATCACCGCGGATTGCAAGTAACGCTCCACCTTCCATCCACTCACCTTCATGACCGACTGCACGGTATAACAAGCAAAAGGGTTATAAACAAAATGCATGCATGCATCAAAGTCATATAAAAATTTGGCATGACCTTGCCTAAAAATAGGACATATCGAGTTTGCTCAAAATTCACCGAAACGGAAATCGACATTTCGGCAAAACATAAGCAACTCAGGGGCATGTCACTCGCACAAATATCTCCATATCTCAAACACACATATTCCCGTTCTTGAAATGCACAACTTTTTACTCACCTATCTCCCGAGAGAGGTCGAGCACGGTTAGATGAGGCCTTTCGCTACCTATAGGGACGATCGAAAGTGTGGATTGCTAAATAGCTAGCTAGATCTAGTTGTTGGGGAGGAGAGATGACTAGCTAACTAATGGAGAGGGAGAGAGATGAGCTAGCTAGATCTATATGTATGGAATGGAGGGAGAGCCAAATAAATGAGGTAGCTAGATAGAGATGAGAAGGCCATTTATGGAGGAGAGTTATGGTGGAGGGGGCATTAATGGGGAGAGAAGAGAGGTAGGAGGAAGAGAGAAGAAGGGAAATAGTGGTGGAGAACTAACTTAGAGAGGGGAGAGGGGAAAGGAGGGGGAGAGAGGGCAAAGGGGGGAGGATGGGGAGAGGGAGTGAAAAGGTGGCACCAGCCATGGCTAGCAGTAGCGATGTTTTCTAGAAAGCGGTGCTGCTATGCTACTTAGTACTAGCGCTTTCCAGGAAAAGTGCTACTATTAAGTGGGGCCCATTAGCAGTAGCAGTGCTGTCAAATAAAGCGCTACTGCTAAATCTTGGTAGTAGGGCTGTATTCTGGACAGCGCTGCTACTGTGGCTAGCGTCGGTGGGCTCGTTGGGCCCCACTTAGTAGTAGCACTTTTTTCCTTTTCCAGTGCTACTGCTAAAGCGTTACTTGTAGCGCCCCCCAGAACAACGCTACTGCTAATTAGCAGCAACGCTTGCTATTTTTCGGCGCTACTACTGATGTCCTACCTATAAGCATTTCCCTAGTAGTGCGGGCGCGCATGGCTTCCTCCTCGAACACTGGTGGAGGCATCTCATCGCCGCCGCCACCACCGTCGAGCTCCACCCCGATGGCTAGCCGTGCGGCCATGTCCCCCTCCCCCGCCAACATCGAAGATCTCGGGCTGCATTCGAACTCTAAGCATTCCACCTCTCCGGTATGCATTGTCAGATTTGTGCCTAGTGTAAACATTAGTAGTTTAGAAATACATGCCAATGTTTCTTAGTGTTATTTTGTATGATGGTCAGATATGTTTTTAGGGTAAATATTTGGTAAGTTTATGCGTAGGAACCCTTCTAGTGTGGTTGACTGATAGTTGTAAGTTATGACATGAGTGCCAATGTTTTGGCGAAACATCGATTCATTTCCGTTTCGCCAAATTTCTGGCACTCGTTATGTCCTCTTGTTACAAAGGTCATGTTGAATTTTTCTTTTATTTTTTAATTAGGATCCATTGTAGTATCTTTGGCTTATATTTGTAGGTATCGACATGAGTGCCAATGTTTTGGTGAAACGTTGATTCATTTCCGTTTCGCCAAATTTCTGGCACTCGTTATTTTGTATGATGGCCAGATCTGTTTTAGGGTAAATATTTGGTAACTTTATGCATAGGAACCCTTCTAGTGTGGTTGACTTATAGTTGTAAGTTATGACATGAGTGCCAATGTTTTGGCGAAACGTCGATTCATTTCCGTTTCGCTAAATTTCTGGCACTCGTTATGTCCTCTTGTTAGCAAACGTCATGTCGATTTTTTTTCTTCATTTTTTAACTAGGATCCATTGTAGTATCTTTGGCTTATATTTGTAGGTATCAACATGAGTGCCAATGTTTTGGCGAAACGTTGATTCATTTCCGTTTTGCCAAATTTCTGGCACTTGTTATGACCTCTTGTTAGCAAAGGTCATGTCAAATTTTTCTTTCTTTCTTAACTAGGATCCATTGTAGTGTCATTGGCTTATATTTGCAGGTATCGACAAGAGTGCCAGTGTTTAGGCGAAACGTCAATTCATGTCCGTTTCACCGAATTTCTTGCACTCGTTATATCATCTTTTTAGCAAAGGTCATGCCGATTTTTTCTTTCATTTTTTATGAATCATAACTCATAATTGCACAGTAAATTTTAGCAAGCCCAACAAATGCATTCTGGAGAACCATCTTCTATGGACCCCTCAGCTCAGCGTCGTAAAAATGGCAGAAAGCCAAAGAAGAAATCAGCCAATGGACCTACCACCAGTAAGGCACCAGGAGAAGATGTGGTGAATGTTTCTCTGAGTACGTGCTTCATGGAAATGATTAAGCCCGATGAACCGATGTTTCCACAACACAAGTTGAGTTCACTAAGCGTTGAAATTCAACTTCTACGCAAAGACGTAGTAGCTAGGTCAGGAAAGGGTGAGATGTATTATACTGCCAATGTTATAGAGGGCCTTGGATTTGCCGACGAGTACCCTGCTGATAAAATATATCTTGGATTTGAGAGTATGGTCGACGACAATATTTTCTATGTGGACGTAATCAAGCTGTCTTTAATGAGGCTTTTGGTCACTCCGGCATGCTACAAATCCATTACTCCAGAATTAAGAAGTTGGCTTCCTTTATCCGTATCTCATGCATTGGGCCAATGTGGATTCTGATAAAGGCCAATGTCTTATGACGAATTACCTCCACAAGACCATTCTTCATAGTCCTCGGCACAAGCACAACTTTATCGTGCCTTACTTTCAAACGTAAGTTCATTTATTTTTGCTTACACATATACACCTAGGTACTTTGATGTCAATCTCATTAATGTTACATTGTTCAATTGTTTTGCGCAGCAATGAACACTGGACCGTCATCGCATTGATGCCCCGAGACGACCAAGCTTATTTCTTTGATTCCAGGAAAGACCCTAGGAAGCCGTGGACCGATCTGAAGAAAGTTCTCAATGCTGCTCTTCTTATGTGTCATAGGTCCGACCGTAAGAACGTGCCGCATTCGCAGTACAAATTTAACACTAGCTTTTGTTGCCGGCAACAACTGAAAGGCGAAATCATGCACATGTATGTCTACTATGCCATGATATTGATGGATGACTATGTGCGTGCAGGACCACTGTTAAGAAGTGATTCAATGTTGTAGAAATGGTCTGAAGACAATGAGAAAGAAGTTAAGCTAACTCACTTTTGGACAGAGCACGAGCGCCTTCAGAGAGTGCTCACGAATATAATCAATCGCCATGTAGTGAGGGATGAGGGGATGTTCTACTGCGGGGCAGAGAGTCAAGAAGAACGAGATATTAGAATGAAACATCAAAATGGCGATATACATGCTCATTTCTAGTCTAGTAAACCGTGAAAAACATTAAACTATGTCATGACACAATGATTGTTACCTTGTGATCTCTACTTTATATGTATGACTGTCATATTTTTATATATTAACCTTGTGATATTTTCTATATGTATATATTTTGAATGTTATTGTCTGCTAAAAATAACAGATGTGACCGCCAGAAGATTTGTGGGAGGGGGTCTCTGCGGCGGACATGGAGAAGCACTATCTATGGACACGGGAAAAGTATCGGGCAGAGCACCTCAAGGAGGCGATGTTAGCTTGGGTCAAAAGTGTTCCAATGGCCCATTGTTCTCTTGAGAAGATTGCAGACAGGCGGTTCATTGACCTCGTAGAGTGCATCCTTGCGGAGGCGACTCCGGATGAGAGGCTGAGGATCTGGCCAGGTATGAGTCCAACCACCATACCAATGCCCGTTGAGGTTGTGAAGTGGGCCTTTCGAGAGGCCAAATCTCCAATTCTACAGCAAGCGGCCCGGGGACCCGTTGGTCCCCGTTAGTTCCATCAAGCACTAATTCATGTAGTATGTGCGGCTTCTACTAACGATCTGCGTGTTGAACATCGGCCAACACTCATCTCACTACAAAAAAAAACTCGTCAAACCATTAATTATGTGACGAGCGGGACATATATATGCTTATTAATTATTGTAATGCACTTGTTATATTTTATAACTACTACTTTTCATTAATCTGAAATCATAGTAATGTGGTGCGTGTATGTGGATCAAGATTCAAACCAGAATTTATGTATCAAATGCAATTTCATGATATGATCCAGGTGCAATATGCTGTAATTCAATCAAGTTGGCATGCAACAATAGCAGTGGCGAGCGGTAGAAAAGGACCACCACAACAGTGTGAAAATCCTATGGCGGGCAACACAGAGTGCTGTGGCGGGCATGACCTAGAGCCCGCCACTGCTCATGGCCTAACAGTGGCGGGCGGGCGCCCGCCACTGATGGAGTTCTGGCAATGGCGGGAGGTCAGTGTTGGGCGGGCCTGAGAGCCTTGCCTGCCACTGCTGGGCTTTTTCCACCCGCCACTGCTAGGCATTCCTGCAGTAGTGTTAGCCTCCAGACAGCCTTGCGGGACGGAAAACTATTGTGGTGGCGGGTCTATGTCGTAGAAAAATCCCATAAATTGTAATAGTGTTATTGGGACAGAAGAAAAATATACAAATGGTGCCAAAAGGAGTTGCGGGTGGGCCCTGCTACTTGTGAGCTACATTGGGATTTTCTCGAAGAGGGGAGGATGATGCAGTACAGTAGAGATAACTATTTCCCTCAGTTAATAACCAAGGTTATCAATCCAGTAGGAGAACTACGCAACACCTCATTAGCAGTACTACACACAAAATAACAAATACTTGCACCCAACAATGCAAACAAGGGGTTGTCAATCCCTCGACGGTTAATTGCAAAGATTAAAACTAGTAGTGAAAGATAGATAATTAAATCACAAAATAAAATAAAGTAAAGAAAAATTGCAGCAAGGTATTTTTAATTTTAATATATGATAAAAGTAGACCTGGGGGTCATAGTTTTCACTAGAGGCTTCTCTTTTGAAAATATCATATGGTGGGTAAACAAATTGCTGTTGGGCAATTGATAGAAAAGAAAATAATCATGACTATATCCAGGGCAATGATCATGTATATAGGCATCACGTCCGAGACAAGTAGACCAAAATTATTCTGTATCTACTACTATTACTCCACACATCAACCGCTGTCCAGCATGCATCTAGAGTATTAAGTTCATAAAGAATGGAGTAACGCCTTAAGTAAGATGACATGATGTAGAAAAAGTAAACCCATGCATGAATAAACCCATCTTTTTATCCTTAATGGCAATGATACAAATATGTGTAAAGTCCCTTTCTGTCACTGGGATTGAGCACCGCAAGATCGAACCCATCACAAAGCACCTCTCCCATTGCAAGAAAAATCAATCTAGTTGGCCAAATTAATAAATCGGAGAGAAATACAAAGCTATAACAATCATGCATAAAAGGGTTCCGAGAAGACTCAAATAATATTCATGGATAATCTGATCATGAACTCACAATTCATTGGATCCCAACCAACACACCGCAAAAAGTCATTACATCGACTAGATCTCCAAGAACATTGGGGAGAACATTGTAGTGAAGGTCAAAGTGAGAGAAGAAGCCATCTAGCTACTAGCTATGGACCCGTACCTCTGTGATAATCTACTCATGCATCATACGGAGGGTAGAAAGGTTGATGTAGAGCCCCACCGTGATTGATTCCCTCTCCGGAAGAGTATCGGGGAAGGCCTCCAGATGGGATCTCACGAGAACAGAAACTTGCGGCGGCGAAAAAAGTATTTCGGGTGGCTGTCTGATCTCAAGGGAATATATGAGAATTTATAGAAGCGGAATTAGGTCAAGAGGTGCCATGAGGGGCCCACAAGCTTAGGGGCGCGCCTCCCGAGCTTACCGCTCCCTCGTGGCTTCTCACGTCTTCTCCAAATCTTCTAGGGTCTCTTCTGGTGAAGAAAAAAATTAATCCAAACTTTTTTCTCCATTTGGACTCTGTTTGATATTTATTTCCTGAAAAGCCAAAAACAGGCAAAAACATCAACTGGCACTGGGCACTAGGTTAATAGGATAGTCCCAAAAATGATATATAATTGCATATAAAACATCCAAGATTGATACTATAATGGCATGGGACAATAAAAAATTATAGATACATTGGAGACGTATCAAGCATCCCCAAGTTTAATTCCTGCTCGTCCTCGAGTAGGTAAATGATAAAAATAGAATTTTTGATGTGCAATGCTACCTATCATGTTCATCATGTAATTTCTCTTTGTGGCATGAATATAAAGATGTGAATGATTCAAAGCAATATTCTATAGTTTGACATAAAACAATAACAATAAGGCATACCAACAAACAATCATGTCTTTCAAAATATCAATGCTAAAGAATGCTATCCCTAAAAAATATTATAGCCTTGTCATGCTCCATCTTCTTAAGAGAAAGTATTTATCATGCACAACCCCGATGACAAGCCCAACAATTGGTTCATACTTTTTAACGCGCTTCAGCCTTGCCTTGGGGTGCCTCGGGCAACCCCAAGATTAGGCGCTTGCAAACTCATATCATGTGATGAATAAAAGTATAGCTCCAAGTAAAATTACCGATAGTTGGTGAAAGAAAGAGGGGATGCCTTCCAGGGCATCCCCAAGCTTAGATGCTTGGGAGTCCTTGAATATTGCCTTGGGGTGCCCCGGGCAACCCCAAGCTTAGGCTCTTGCCACTCCTTATTCCTTCACCCATCATGATCTCACCCAAAACTTGAAAACTTCAGCACACAAAACTCAATAGAAAACTCGTGAGATCCATTAGTATAACAAAGCAAATCACTACTTTAGGTACTATTGTAAACTCTTTCTTATTTTATTATTGCATTATACCTACTGTATTCTAAGTAGACCATGGTTTATACCCCCCGATACACCCATAGATCCGTCATAACAAACAAACAAACAACAGAACAAAAAACATAATCTATAAAAAAATAGAGCCGTCTGTAATGATTCGAACAATGACCATACTCCTGTAACTCTAATTTTTTTTGAAACATTAGGACAACATGGGCAATTTGTATATCAATCATGTGTAAAAAATTCGTTGTTTTCGTTGCACCAGTGATTCGTAGTTGTATAGGGTCACAAGCTTAAGGTAATTAATCACGATTTGCTGAGTGTTCGTAGGATGGGAGTAACAATCATTTTTTTGTTAAATAGTTTCGTTAATATTCAAAATAGTTTCGAGAGGAACCAGAAGCATTTCGGGGTCACCAGAAGGGTTTCAGAGTTTATCGTGCAATACCGGGTATTACTAATAAATAATATATAGGTAGAAAATGTTTCCGGTGATGTGAAATTAACAATAAAAGGCTCTATTAATATGTAGGAGGTTTTTGTGTTTAATTCAATATCAATGGGCCTTAATATGCCAAGTAGTGGAAGGAGTATTGGGCCACAAGGGCCCAATAATGGTGGGCCCCTCTCCCATGGAATGAAGCGACAGAAGGGCGAACTGGGGAGTGATTCCCCCTCCCCTAGGCCAATGAAGGGTTTGGGAGACTTCCCCCTTGTGTGGCGCCCCCTCCTCTCCCTCCAACCTAGATATACTAGTGGCTTTGACACTTTTTCGAATACACAAGTTTTGGAGCCTCCTCTATCCTCTCTAGTTCTAGTTCTAGTTGGTCCTAGTTGATCTAATTAGAGCTAGACCTAGATCACCTAATCCTAATAATTAGAAGCCAGTGTGGTTCTAATATCCTCCCTTTAATTCTCTGGCGATGATTAGGTGTAGACGATGAAGCGCAGCCGTATAGTCAAGACCGACGCTTGCAACTCGTTGAGAAGTCGCGCTTTCGGTCTTCTGTTTGAGAGACTGTTCGTGTGAAGTTTGCGGGATTATTCATCTATGGTTCGATGGACTCCAAGTATGATCTATATCGATTCGTCTTCTTTCGCTGCAACTCAGAGTCAGTAATGATCTGATCCAGCTTCTTCATAGTGTTCCTGGGTGATCGTAGGGCGTTTTTTGTTTTCTACTATGTTTCCCAATATTGGCATCATGAGCGGTTCTACGAGTAGATCCAGGTTTTGATCTAGATCACCTGTCGATGTGAGGGTTTGATGTTCTTGCTATGCTTCCCTCGAGTATTGCTTCAGTTTAGTTCATTGACGATATGATGTAGCTTTGCACAAAGTTCTCACAGCCAATCGGCTCTGGCTATCGACAACCTGCTAACAGTTCTTTGGGCTTCTTCATAGTAAAGAATAATGAAGTGTTGCAAACACGAGAGGGCTCTGAAGATGAACAATCTTCTAGGGGTCATGCGTGTTGACGAAGTTTAGTGTGAGACTAGAGATTTTTAATTAAGTCTCTTTCCTCACACACCCCAAAAATTAATCTAGGAATTATCTTCTTGATGGTGAACGTAGGTAGCTAGTGTTATTCGAAAACCCTAGAAGCCACATAATTAAAATTTTCCAAACCTATTAGAGGACGTCTAACTTGGTTTTGCAGGTTGTATGTGATGTGGTATAGCCTTCGTCATGATAATAAGTTTATGTTTGAGATGGTTATATGTAGTAATGTTAAGTGGCCTGCGCGTCACAATACGACATGATGGCTAGAGCCAAGGGATTGTGTTTTTAACGACCTGAGTGTAAACCTCATTATTTATTCGATGGACGTTGCACGGAGGACCTCGAAGCTCCACCAGGCGCAGGAGAACAAAATTATTGCCACGACGACAGTTTTCAAAATTGTCGCCATGACAACAAGTTCGGAGAAATTTTGATGAAGACCTCGGAGGACAATGGATATATTCCCGACGCCCAGAGCTATACCACATCATGCTTTTATGAATTGCCAGAGATGTTAATGCCTTTGTTGTTTGCACCCTACGATTGTGCAATAGTCAATTATTAGGGTGATCTGTCACAGTAAATATCAAGTTAAAAGGTGCTATTCCCAATGTCACAACTGTCTATAATATGTAGCTTTCCGGAGTGCATATGTCCACATGGGTACAAATGGATTCTGAGGTGTAAGATGGGTGGATGGTCAGAGCATGTAAGAAGATAACACTCGGCTGCCTTGAAGTTCAGGCATTATTGTTTTGAGCTCGGAGCTCGAAGCATCGAAAGATGAACAAGAGTCATATGGAGATATGATTGGCAAAAAGTTTGCCTACCAGCCAAAATTCACATCATCAGCGATGTCCACATCAATGGCTGGGAATAAGATCAGGGTCTTGACTCACTCACTTTCAATTATGAGAGATTTATTTGAGTGGGAGTGCACTTTATATTAAAATTTGTTTAAACACTAGTGCATATTAATTATGAACAATGTCTAAAATGAATCTTTTGTTTACCGGTGTAGATCAATGTCTTGCAATAATTTCAATTTAGCACCTCTGGTTGAGAAAGATAAGTTAGCTGCAAATGGTGGAAATTATGAGGATCAGAACCACACTCCGAAAAGTGTTCTCAAAAGTGCTAAGAAAGAATATGTGCTAGATCAAAAACTTGGTGAACCTCGGGTGCCAAGAGCGTCTCAGGATGTCATCAACGTGTTTATATCTTGCAACAATGATTTTAGTGTTGTCAAGAGTATTATGCTAATCATTTCCCTCACTCGCTCCTTGTCAAGCATCATAGAGCAATGTGTGCTGCATGTTTATTTGCACTACAAATCGGCGCGGGTATGAAGAAATGGTAGGTCATGGGCCATTGATTTAGGTTGCATCCTAAATAGCGTTTTTTTGGAGGGTAAGTATATTTTTCGTCACAAACTCTATGGTATAGAAATTCTCCCTCAACTCTAAAACCACCGAAACTCAGTCACTCAACTATTTAAACCGGATACTTTTCGTCCCTCGTGGAGCTTAAAGTGGTTTTGGTACGACGTGGACCCAGTTTTGACTAAAACCGACGACATGGACTAGTTTTGACCGCCATGTCACTTAAGTGACTAACTGCACCCCCGGCTATCTCTCTACCCACATTCTCTCGATCCCCTTTCTCACCCATGAACCCTAAACCTAGAGGAGGCGGTGGCAGCAGCAGCAGCAGCGGCTCACTAATGGGCTGCGGCGTCGGCGGCGACTGCGACTGCGGCCAGCAGTGAGGTGGGACTTCGGCGGCGGGCGGCGTGGCCTGTGAGGCGCGGCGTTTGATGGCTGGTTGGGCACGGGTGTGCCGCCCTTGACCGACGACAAGGAGCTCGATTGCCGTTGGTAATTTGTGCTTGCACTGGTTGCAATCTTACATTCAGGAGTAAGGGCACACCTCACGTTCTGTTTGTGTCTCTTGTATGAACATAGGGCAGTCAATGGATCCTAGAGACGTGATGTTCATCATATTTCATTTTGAAGGCCAGTTTCCGAATGATGGGAAATGACTTGAATATAGTGGGGGAAATCAAGTTGGAGGAAATAAAAAGAGCAAAGAAAGTCCCAGCAAAACTACTGGACTAGCGTACTTGTACTCATGTTTGTGGTTATGCCTTGTGGTTATGTCAGAATTCATGTTTGTGGTTATCTGTGGTTATGTCAGAATACATGTTTGTGGTTGCTTGTAAGATTAATCAGTACTATTTCTCATTTACTTTGTCAGGCTTTGAGAATTCCCTTGTGGTTTGCTTGTAAGACTAATCAATACTATGTTTGTGGTTATGTCAGACTATGTTTGTCATGAAATATGATTAGTTCAATACTCTGTCCAATCATCAATGATAAGTCAACAATCTGCCATGCATTCAGTTTACACAATGGTCTAAAATCATGTGAACAATCCGCTATGAATCCCATTCAGTTTATACAATTGTCTGAAACTATAACCATCTAGTTAGCATACAATTTGCTGTTACCAAACTTGACAAGCATGCGACTGAAATGCTCTGAGCAAACCCAATTTTTCGTAAATAACATAGATCAGATTACATGGCGGTCAAAACCAGGCCACATGGACGGTTTTAGTCAAAACCGGGTCCATGTCATACCAAAACCACTTTAAGGGTCACGAGGGACGAAAACTATCCGGTTTAAATAGTTGAGGCACTGAGTTTTAGTGGGTTTCGGAGTTGAGAGACGATTTCTATACTATCGCCAGAGTTCGATGAAAAATATACTTAACCCTTTTTTTAATTGTTAATATATAAAAAACATCATATTCATATTCTACACATTTTTCTAATCAAAATTCATATATAACATGTTAAAATTGAAATTAGGGTCTAAAAATATGATTAATTTGAAAATATTATGTGCTTTATTATTAGGTAGAGATGGATGATTCCATGTGATGGACAAACGATAAAACCTATAGATAATTATATGACTGCTTGGCCCATAGCAGCGACGAAGCCCGCTCGCATTCGCGTAGCCCAATGCTAGCGATGGACGAAAACGGCCCAAGAGCAGCTGATGGTCGAAGCGAACGATTAGTACGGACGGAAACACTGCACGAAATGTTTTTTACATGCGTTGGAACGCTAATAATAACGAGGGACCGGCACAAGCAATAGCCCCTTTATTAGTATATATGTTTCCTACCACCAGTGGTACTTATCACCACTTGCGTTTTGTATGTTGTATGTAGTATCTGTTAAAACCAAGAGTATCTACGTGTAGTATGTAGTATGTAACAATGTTTAGATAATATATATACTATTTTTTATATAGTATGTACCATATTTTGAGCATACTCTTTTTTAGGTATATAGATATGGGGTGAACTATCAACGGTTGGTTCGACGGCTCTCGAAGCTCATGAAACACTTGCGAAAGAACGCTACACGGCCGACATATTCTGGACGATTTTAAGACGACGCAGCGCATCAGGCCCTCCATGCATAGAGCAAAAGTGAACATCAGTAAAGAAGGAAAGAAATCAGGTACCTTGTGGGCTTAAGAATTCGAGCTGGATGATGTGAGCTGCAAGTTGAATCAGTTTATTCCTCAGCAATATAAAATGCTAAGTTTAGGCGCGCTCTTAGTTTGTACTCTGCCCCATGTAACCCGTGTGTAGAAGCTTGTCCATATTTGACTTTGTACATCTGCCTGATGGTACACCTGCCTTGGATACTTAGACACTTGTTATTATAATACAATATGGGGTGAACTATCAACGGTTGGTTCGACGGCTCTCGGAGCTCATGAAACACTTGCGCATTCTGGACGATTTTTAGACGATACAGCGCATCAAGCCATCCATGCATAGAGCAAAAGTTAACATCACCGTTCAATCCTCCCATCATCCAAAGTCCGGCCGGCAACTACCGTTTGTACAGTAATTTCGCTTGCAAAATTGGTCCGTGGATATTGGCCGATGTGCCACTTTTGTCCCTAAAATGTAAAACAAACCAACCTCTAACTTGAACATTCCACATTGGGCTTTCTTAATCCTGTCAACCAATAACCAAAAGGAGTTTAGGAAATTGGAATCGTTTGTTAGTATTCCATTTCAATGAGATGTTGCAACAAATTGGACCCAAATGATAACTTTTTTACTTTTCCCGCCATGTGTTGAAAGCCCAATTAGAAATATGCTCTATTAAAGTTCCATGACGAATTTTCCACTCTAGCCGAAGTTTAGTGATGAAAAGTATGTTTATTATCTTTCAATTTCCAATTCTCTTCAAGACAAAAAAAATCGGCCAAGAGAATATGTTAACATCAAGAAGGTATATTCTCAGCACTTAGGATGCGCTCATGCATGATAGCACTACTATAATTAGCTACCATTCAGTCATTGACTTTACTTTTTATACACCATAGTGTGTACCGTCTTCTTATCATCCTATTATAAGTTCCGTTTGGCTTCGATTCAAAAAATATATTCCGTTTGGCTGATGTACCATCTTCCCTTGTTTTAATGATCACGTCATTTTATGCTGCCCTCAGCTGATCTTTTCTCGGCAGGTAGGAGCAACCCTATATTTGACTTCTATACTATACCTTTTATGTCTTTTTTTCGTTGTTGATTTGGTTGATGTGGTGCTGGAGCCACGGTGGTTTGCTTCCTGGTGCTGACAATGACTGCCGTCCGGTGGTCATTTGCAGAGGGCTCGTTCGTCGCCATCCCTGCATATCTCCCTTGTGAAGCTCGTCGTGAAAGTCAGAACTGTCAGCCATTCGCGCATCTCGCTGTCGGTTGGCCTTGGTGTTTTTGTTCGCGAATAGGCTTCATTAGTGGTGCTCTACGGTGAAGTTGGAGTCTTCTGTTCGGCGACAACTGATGATGACGATGACACTTGCGACTCCTCGATGGATGTTCATTTCTTCGATGTAGCTCCATGAGTCCATGGTCTCCATGTTAGAGGCCACGTCGTCCGTGGTGCCCATGTTTTTGGGTTGGGTTGTATCGATTTTAGTCCAGGTTCCCGTCAATTAACTAGGCAATTTTCACTCTCATTTTAGTCAATGAAAATGACAAGTCTTCTGCTATATATGCCGTATGTAGCTTGTACCATCTTCTCATGCATGATAGAAATGCTATAATTAGCTACCATTCAGTCATTGACTTTATTTTTACTATATATGCCGTATGTAGCTTGTACCATCTTCTCATGCATGATAAAACTGCTATAATTAGCTACCATTCAGTCATTTACTTTACTTTTACTATATATGCCGTATGTAGCTTGTACCTGTTAGATGTGTATAGTCTCTTTTCGGTTTATCCCCATTGTATAAGGGGTTTCCTGCACTTTACCACACATGTATATGTATTGGCCTTTGGCCCTCAGTAAAGGTAGTTGCTCATTATCCAACATGGTATCAGATGTTAGGTTCCCCTCTCTCTCGCACGCTGCAACTCCGTGCTAGCTTCTCCCCCTGATCCGTCCCCTTGCCATCCGGCTGCCGCTGCTCTTACTCGCCGTGGATCCGGTCGTCTCCCCTGCACGGCTCGCCCCCGGCCTCCCCGTCCCGTCCCCTGTTAGGACCGGCCCGGTCGCCGCCGTCTCCTGACCGGCCGACCGCCCCTCCACCTCGCTCCGCTGGCCCTCTTCGTCGCGGATCCGGCTGCCTCTGTTGCGGATCCGGTCTTCCCGACCCGTCCCGTCCGCTGACTCCACTCCCGGGTGGTTGCCGTCGCCGCCCCTTGGATCCAGCAGGGGCCAGCTCCCCTTCGCTCCCTCCGGCTGGCCCTCTTGCTTCGGATTCGGCCGGGGCCAGTTCATCCCGCGCCCCTGCCTGGCTCGCTCCCTCGCCCGTGCGTGAGCGCGTGCACTTCTGCCGTTTCCTCGATCCAAATCGAGTCTTGAGCAGTTGACCTCAAAAAAAAAAGACAGAAAGTTTGTCATGTCCTCTTCGGGCTATGTTGCTGTTCCTCGCTGTTCGGTGATCTTCGATGGCACCAACTATGCTGAGTTTGTGGGCTTCATGCGCATTCATATGCGTGGACTTCTTCTGTGGGGTGTTCTCTCTGGCGAGGTCCCTTGTCCGCCATGCCCTGTTGGGCCAGTGGCCCCAATCCCACCAGTGCCGCCGGTCCTTGCTACTGATGCTTCTCAGGCTGATCGGGATGCCGCCAAGGCTCTCGATGATGCTGCGGTTGACGCTTATGATCAGCAGGTATCCGCATATTCTGATGCTCTTTCTGTCTACCGGGATGATCTGTCTGCTTACACTCAGTGGTGCAATGATGATGCTCGGGCTGCTGCTGTTCTCACTGCGAGTGTCCTTCCTCAGTTTGCTTTGGAGTTTATGGGCCTCGGCACTGTTGCAGCAATGTGGTCCTATCTTTGTCAGCGCTATCAGCCCTCTGGCGATGCTCTATACCTCTCTGTGGTGCGTCAGGAGCATGCTCTTCAGCAGAGTGACTCGTCTGTTGATGAGTTCTATTCACAGTGCTCTGCCATCTGGCGTCAGCTTGACTCACTGAGGACAGTTGTTTGTGGCACTTGCCGTTGCTGTCAGACTACGCGGTCTGACTTGGAGTTTCAGAGGGTTCATGAGTTCTTATCTCGTCTCCGCTCCGAGTTTGGGCCCCGACGGGCTCACTTACTTGCTCGAGGTCATGTTCCTATCTTGGAGGTACTTGCTGAGCTTCGTGCTGAGGAGACCCGTCTTCGCTCTACTGGGTTACTTGTGGTTCCTTCAGTGTTGGCCACCCGGGCTCCTGTGTTATCTGCTCGCCTCACTGCTCCACCACTCTTGCCCACTCCTTCAGGGGGGTGAGCCGTCCTCTTTATGCTGAGAAGATTACGTCGCGCTGTGACACTTTCTGTGGGTACTGCTCCAGGCCAGGTCACCTAGAGTCTGATTGTCGCCAGAAGAAGCGAGACCAGAGACGCTCCCCTTCCAGTGGCCCTCCTGCGTCTTCCTCGACTCAGTCACTCACTGACCAGGACATTGTACGCCTCAAGCGTCTACTTGCCTCCTCTGACTCCTCGTCGACTGGTTCAGCTGCTGCTATTACCGCATCCCCTTCTACATCACCGCAGGCCTCTACACAGTCAGGTACTTCCTCGTGGGTTCTGGATTCTGGAGCCTCCTTTCATATGTCTTCTGATTCTTCTGTGTTGTGTTCTCTCCGACCTCTTGATTCACCCGTTAACGTTCTTACCGCCGATGGCACACCTCTTCCTGTTGCTAGTCGTGGTCTTCTTTCCACTCCATCCTTTTCTGTTCCTAGTGTTTCCCATGTTCCTCGCCTTACCATGAATCTTTTTTCTGCTGCCCAACTCACTGATTCTGGTTGTCGTGTCATTCCTGATACCGACTCTTGCTCCATTCAGGATCGTCGCACCAAGGCTTTGGTTGGTGCTGACCCCCGGCGCCGTGAGTCAGAGGGCCTTTGGGAGGTTGACTGGCTTTGTGTTCCTTCCGCTGCCACCACTTCTGCCAACTCCCATGCTCTTGCTGCCTCTTCGTCTGCGTCATTCCAGCAGTGGCATCATCATCTTGGTCACATCTGTGGCTCTCGCTTGTCTTCGTTAGTTCGTCAGGGCCTCTTAGGGTCTGTATCTGGAGATGTATCCTTACATTGTAATGGTTGCAGACTTGACAAACAGACTCAGTTACCTTATCCTACTAGTGAGTCTGTATCTCGGCGTCCTTTTGACTTAGTTCATTCTGATGTCTGGGGTCCTGCTCCCTTTGATTCGAAAGGTGGTCATCGCTACTATGTTTTATTTATTGATGATTTCTCTCGCTACACTTGGCTCTACTTCATGAAATCTCGTAGCGAGGTTCTGTCTATATACAAACGATTTGCTGCCATGGTTTGTACCCAGTTTTCCACGCCCATTCGTACTTTTCATGCTGATTCTGCTGGAGAGTATATCTCTCAGCTATTGCGTGGTTTTCTCGCGGAACAGGGTACTCTTGCCCAGTTCTCATGTCCTGGTGCTCATGCTCAGAATGGCAGTGCCGAACGTAAGCATCGTCATTTGCTTGAGACGGCTCGTGCGCTGATGATTGCTGCTTCCCTTCCACCCCATTTTTGGGCTGAGGCTGTTTCTGCATCCACCTATCTCATCAACATTCAGCCATCGACTGCTTTGCAGGGTGGTATTCCTCTGGAGTGTCTCACTGGTCGCTCTCCTGACTACTCCGCTCTCCGTATGTTTGGATGTGTGTGCTATGTTCTTCTTGCCCCCCGAGAACGCACCAAACTGACTGCTCTATCGGTTGAGTGTGTTTTCCTTGGTTACAGTGATGAGCACAAGGGCTATCGATGTTGGGATCCTGTGGGTCGTCGCTTGCGCATCTCGCGTGATGTGACTTTTGACGAGTCTCGTTCCTACTACCCACGTCCTTCTTCCTCGTGTTTCTCTATGGACGATCTATCTTTCCTTCTCCTTCCCGATACACCCTGCTATGTGCCTCCTGTGTCATCTCTTTCTCCGGCACCTCTCATTTCTTCTCCTTCACCACCGATCCCATCTTCTCCATCCTCCTCCTCCACCTCTCCACCATCATCTCCAGTCCGTCGCCCTCTCTCACCGTTCCCTCTCCACTATACTCGTCGCCCTCGTCCTGAGGATGTCTCCCCTGACGCACCTTCCACCTTTGGTGCACCTCTCCTCACGCCTCCCCCGCTTCACAACCTCCGGGCTCAGCCTCGCCCCCTGCCTGATCGCTACTCTCCTGATCGGTATGGTCTCTCTGTTATTGCTGAGCCCACTTCCTATCAGACTGCCATGACTCAACCTGAATGGCAGCTTGCGATGGCAGAAGAGCTTGCTGCCCTTGAGCGCTCTGGTACATGGGAGCTGGTTTCCCTTCCTTCCGGTGTTCGCCCCATCACCTGCAAGTGGGTCTACAAGATTAAGACACGCTCCGATGGTTCTCTTGAGCGCTACAAAGCTCGTCTTGTGGCCCGTGGTTTCCAGCAGGAGCAGGGACGCGATTATGATGAGACATTCGCTCCTGTGGCTCATATGATCACTGTCCGCACTCTCCTTGCTGTGGCTTCTGTTCGTCAGTGGTCTATCTCTCAACTTGATGTCCAGAACGCTTTTCTCAATGGCGAGTTGCGTGAGGAGGTTTACATGCAGCCACCACCGGGTACTATGCTCCTGACGGTATGGTCTGTCGACTTCGCCGCTCCCTCTATGGTCTTAAACAGGCCCCTCGCGCCTGGTTTGAGCGCTTCGCCTCTGTGGTGACTGCCGCTGGTTTCTTGCCCAGTGATCATGATCCCGCGTTGTTTGTTCAGACGTCTCCTCGTGGTCGGACTCTTCTCCTTCTTTATGTTGATGACATGATCATCACTGGTGACGACTCTGACTACATTGCCTTTGTTAAGGCCCGCCTTCACGACCAGTTCCTCATGAATGATCTTGGTCCTCTTCGCTATTTTCTTGGGATTGAGATCTCCTCGACCTCTGATGGCTTCTACATCTCTCAAGAGAAATATATTCAGGATCTTCTCGCTCGAGCTGCTCTCAGTGATGACCGCACCGTTGTGACTCCTATGGAGCTCAACGTTCAGTTTCGTGCCTCTCATGGTGACCCTCTTCCTCATCCCACTCGCTATCGTCACCTCGTTGGTAGCCTTGTCTATCTTGCTGTTACGCGTCCTGACATCTCCTATCCTGTTCACATCCTGAGTCAGTTTGTTTCAGCCCCCACCTCTGTCTACTAGTCACCTCCTTCGTGTTCTACGATATCTTCGTGGCACGATCTCTCAGCACCTTTTCTTTCCCCGCTCCAGTTCTCTTGAGCTCCAGGCTTACTCTGATGCTACCTGGGCTAGTGATCCCTCTGATCGACGCTCGCTGTCTGCTTATTGTGTCTTTCTTGGTGGCTCTCTTATTACTTGGAAGACAAAGAAACAGCCTGCAGTTTCTCGCTCGAGTACAGAGGCTGAGTTGCGAGCCATGACTATGCTGACGGCTGAGTGATCTGGTTACAGTGGTTACTTGAGGATTTTGGTGTGTCTGCTGCTACCTCGACTCCCTTACTGTCAGACAGTACTGGTGCTATCAGTATTGCGCGTGACCCGGTGAAGCATGAGCTCACTAAGCACATCGGTGTGGATGCCCACTTCGTGTGTGCTGCTGTGCAGGATCAGACTCTCGCTCTTCACTATGTGCCCTCTGAGTTACAGTTGGCTGACTTCTTCACGAAGGCACAGACTCGAGCGCAGCATGCCTTTTTCCTCTCCAAACTCAGTGTTGTTGATCCACCATGAGTTTGAGGGGGGGGGGGTGTTAGATGTGTATAGTCTCTTTTCGGTTTATCCCCATTGTATAAGGGGTTTCCTGCACTTTACCACACATGTATATGTATTGGCCTTTGGCCCTCAGTAAAGGTAGTTGCTCATTATCCAACAGTACCATCTTCTCATGCATGATAGAACTGCTATAATTAGCTACCATTCAGTCATTGACTTTACTTTTACTATATATGCCGTATGTAGCTTGTACCATCTTCTCATGCATGATAGAACTGCTATAATTAGCTACCATTCAGTCATTGACTTCACTTTTACTATATATGCCGTATGTAGCTTGTACCATCTTCTCATCATGCTATTATAAGTTTTGTTTGGCTGATGTACCATCTTCCCTTTTTTTATGATTACGTTATTTGTGCTGCCCTCAGCACATGACGTCTCTTTTTCGGCAGGTAGGAGCAACCGCATATTTGACTTTTATTTTTTAGTGGCCACACGCTTATAAGTAACGCTGCTACTCGCTTGTAATCCTGCTACCAATGCTCCATTGTGACACATCACGGATGATTTCAGGAAACACAAGTGTGCATAGTATCTGAAAAGAATCCGCCTTTGCTTCTGATTGAGGTATGGATCTACTGCTTGTGCGTTCTTCTTCTAATTTAGTGAATTTTGTGGTCTTCTTAGCCCCTGGGATAGCTCAAACGAAATTGGCACTGCTAGTACTGTCATGTCCTACATTTTACCCATATATCTTGTATTCTCTTACTTAGACTGACTGCTTATTGCAGAACTCCGCGCTATTTCGGTGGCTGGACTTTGTAAGGGCAAACCTGCCCACCCGTACTTGAGCCTAGGCTGCTATTGTTCTACCTGCATCAACTTAATTGATACGTGTAGGAACTACGACACTCGATCGACAATTTTATTTATAACATCAACTTCTAAGAGATCGGCTTCAGCCATATCAACAGTTCTGCTAGGGGACAAACTATGATTTCCTTAATTAGCTTCTTCCCGCAAAATTTTTTTTAAGAAAAGTTTTCTTAGGACTTAGGTATATAATTATTAATTGAACTTTGCTTCGGTACGTCCACCAGGAAAAGTTTACAGATTTTGGTGCCTTCATCAAAAAGGATAGTAATATAGTCTCTAGCTTGTATCCAAATAAATCTATTTAATACGTTTCATCTTCCTTTTAATATGGTGATAGCCATTTTAAGTAACATTAGGATTCGAGTACACTTTAGGGGGGTGGGAGGGGGGGGGGGGGGGGGGTACCGAAGCAGAACTCTTCTTAAGTTTTTGTAGCAAAACTATCAAAACCATGACAAAGCTCTAGCCCTTGACTTTCCCTTATACAACAACAACAACAACAACAACAACAACAACACCACCACCACCACCAACAACAACAACAACAAAGCCTTTAGTCCCAAACAAGTTGAGGTAGGCTAGAGGTGAAACCCATAAGATCTCGCGACCAACTCGTGGCTGCATATGGATAGCAAGCTTCCACGCACCCATGTCCATACCTAATTCCTTGGTGACATTCCAATCCATCAAGTCTCTCTTAATGGACTCCTCTCATGTCAAATTTGGTCTGCCCTGGCCTCTCTTGACATTCTCCGCACGCTTTAGCCGTCCGCTATGCACTGGAGCTTTTGGAGGCCTGCGCTGAATATGCCCAAACCATCTCAGACGATGTTGAACAAACTTCTATTCAATTGGTGCTACCCCAACTCTATCTCGTATATCACCATTCCGGACTCGATCCTTCCTCGTGTGGCCACACATCCATCTCAACATACGCATCTCCACCATACCTAACTGTTGAATATGTCGCCTTTTAGTTTAACCAATGAACTGCATTTTCAATTGATGTAACTGTTGTATCGGGTCACGCAGATGTTTGTGGTGATGGTTGCTTTATATATAAAGCGGTGAAAACCCTTTTTCGGTAATTTATGTAGCTATTGAACATTTAGTTAAACTAAAGAGGACAAAGAATGCCCTAAAGGCTACCCGTTTGCACCCTGCAATGGAAAGTTCCTACTAACCCATGATTATAAACGAAGCAATACTGGCATGGGGGCCCTACTCTCTACCATTTGGGCAATACTATAGGATAGAATTTCTAAATTGGATATTCGGAAACAAGACCAATGTATTGATATTGTGTTGCATGACCGCTTTGTAATAGATAAGCAGAACAAAACAGCATGCCTTGTCGTACGTTTGGTGGCTTTATTAATATAAAGTCGGGTTGGGCCTTTTATCTAAAAAATAAAACAACATCATATACCTACTTTTAAATTTTGCAACGCTTGCCTTTAAAAATTATCTAATTTTGGCAGGGCTAATTTTTTTCCTAATATCGATCATCCACGCACGCGCCCGCGCGCGCCCACACACACACACACTACAAATGTGAAAATGTCCATGAATCACATATGGAATCTCAGTTATGTTAGTATCTGTCTTTGATGTTCAACCAAGAAAACAAAGGGGGGGGGGGGGGGTTCATGGTCTTGTATGGATACACATAAGCTTGGGGTTACTTTTTCATTCTCGCATTGTGCGAACCGAGAAACGAATGAAGTATTAAATGCGAAATCACTTTACTAATCAATCCAACATCAGTTTTTTCGTCTCACCATATTTATAGACATATGCGCATCTGACTTACTACCTCAATATATGTTCATGTTTTTGCAGAGCCGGACAAATAGAGTACCTAGTTGGCTGGCTACATAACTACTAATCACGACATTATGGACATGCTAGCAACTAGAGCGACCTGGTTGGCCATAGCTATCTTCTTCATAACTGTTGTAGCCACGAAGATTTCAAGATGGAAAAGCAATGTCCATCTGTTCCCCACAAGACCACTTCCACCTGTCGTGAATGTCCTTGCTCTCTTACCTTCAATTTTTAACAAGGGTTTTGGGGTTACAATCGCTGATCTGCACACAAGACTTGGCAGTGTGTTTACAATAAATTTGTTTGGGCCAAAGATAACCTTGTTGGTTGGACCTGATATCTCAGCTCATTTCTTCCAAGGGCTGGAGTCGGAGATTAGCTTTGGAAATTTCACGGAGGTTACCGTTCCCATATTTGACCAAGAAGTTTTGTATGGTGTAGATATGGCAACTCGCAGTGAGCAAATACACTTCATCGTTGATGTACTAAAGCCATCCAAGCTGCGGAGCCTCGTTGATCCCATATTGCAAGAAGTAGAGGTACATCTAAAAGATACCTTCACTTTATTTTGACTCCCTATGGCTTTTCTTCGGTTACTAGTTAATGTTTGTGGTTTCATATATTCTCCAATACACCTCTTCCAGAGGCAGTTTGCTTGCATAAATTTCCTTAAATTAAGTATGTGTGCTATAGATGTACTACATGTGATTTCCCAATAAAAAATACATGTGCATATGATGCCATGATGATATGTAGTTTTACTAAATTTCTTCTAAGTGTAGGTAAGTAGAGAAAAATAATAGAGCGTACGCAGTCCACTCAGTCCACAAGACAAGTATAAACTATTTGTAAAACAACACATTGGATTAGCAAGATGAGGCATGTGTTGGACGTTGTTTCAACATTTGTCATTAGATTTGGATAGTAGATGTAGATGACATGGGTACTGATACCATGCGTGTGTGTTGCACTTGACTGATGGCTTTCTTATACTACAATGCAGGCCTACTTTTCAAGCTGGGGACAAGAGGGCATAGTTGATCTTAAACATGAACTCGAGCAGGTGCTCATGTTTATCTCAAGTCGGTTCCTACTCGGATATGAGGTTCGTGAGATGATGCTGGAAGAAGTTTCATCATTGTTTCATGAACTTGAGAATGGCTTAAACTTTTTTAGTTTCTTGTTCCCCTATATTCCAACCCCGACAAACCGCCGACGCGACAAGGCCCACATCAGGCTTAAAGAAATATTCACTACAACTATCAGGTCACGCAGGAGCTCCGGCCGAGTTCAGGAGGATGCACTGCAGAGGTTGATGAATTCCAAATATAAAGACGGTCGCTCTGCATCCGAAGCAGAAATTTGCGGCATGATCATAGCACTCATATTTGCTGGAAAGCACCCAAGCTCCAGCACTAGTATATGGACTGGAGCTTTCATGTTGAGCAACACCAAATTCTTAATAGCTGCCGTGGAGGAGCAAAAGCATATAATTAGCAAGTACAAGAACCAAATAGGCTATGATGCATTTTCAGAGATGGATACCCTGCATAGATGCATCAAGGAGGCACTTCGGATGCATACACCAGCGCAAATGTTAGCTCGCAAGGCACATAAGAAATTCAAGGTGCAGACCAAGGAAGGCAAGGAATATGACATACCTGAAGGGCATAACATTGTAATCCCTACTGCACTCAACAATAAGCTGGCACATGTTTACAATGACCCTCATGCGTACGATCCAGATCGGTTTGGTCCTGGAAGAGAGGAGGACAAAGTTGGCGGCAAGTACTCTTTCACAACATTTGGTGGTGGAAGGCATGTTTGTTCTGGCATGGCCTTGGCTTACCTGCAAATTAAGGTCATATGGAGCCATCTATTAAGAAACTTTGAGCTCAAGCTAATATCTCCATTCCCTAAGGTGGATGTGAGCAAGGTGGGTCAAGAGCCTAAAGGAAAAGTAATGATAAGCTATAACAGACGCCAGCTACAGTGCTACTAGTCGCCATTAGTACTAATATATTTCTACCTATTTTATTGCATGCCAGGATTTGTTCATGTGCAAATAATGTTTAATCCATCACATATATTGTCATGTGGGGGGGAGGGGGGGGGGGGGGGGGCACATACCAGCAACGACGGAGGAGGCCCAATCTAGCCACACTAGGAGTCTATGTCAATGTATTTACAATTATGCCTAGTTAGTACTAGTTTAGAGAGAATTTGGGTATGGAAAGGTTCATCCCGAAGAAGGTTTTCCTGCTGTCTCCAAATTTAGTTAGAGTTGTTTTCTTTTAATCCAAGTTGTAATTGATTTTTATAATCTCTCCCTAGTCAGTCAATACAGAAAATCAATGTGTGTGTATATATATTTCTGTACATTATTTTCTTAGCCCCCACCCCACACCCCGCATAGTTGCTCCCAGGGCGCCTATCCACGAAGGGTTGCAAACCGTAAATTTATAATAGATGAATACAAAAAAAAAGAATGCAAGGAAAACTTCCACACCTTGCAAAAGGTGCATGGAAACTTATAAGACATTTCAAACTGTAAATTATATGAAGAGGTGCATGGAGACATACAAGGTATTTCAGACTGTAAATTACTGGTAGATCTATGCAAGACATACCTCCGCACCTTGTAAGTCAGACCAGAAGATAAAAAACATAGAAAACAATGATTTTATCCCACTCACAAGAAATTACTAAAATGAAAAAGTATCCGAGTTAGGAGTACGACAATAGGCCAATGCTAGGGCACAACATGCCACTACGCCTTGGCAGTAAGAATAATCGTGAGGAACATTACATGCCTCTGGCCAACTTCATGTTTTTATGTTCGCATGCATGGTTTTTTATCCCAGTGTTTGCATGAGCGCTAATGAGACTTTGAGTGCTACATCTAGTTCGCATACATCGAGGCGATTTACACTTATACAGCTAGTCGTGATGACACATGATCTTCAATCCCTAGGAAAAGCTAATTATTTCTATCTGGGCTATGTGGTGGAGGCTTCTTTGTGAATTTTCATCGCAGTGGAGTCGGAGGAATTTTCGCCGCCATCAAGCTATGTCATGGATGAAGGAAATTCAAGAACAGGATCACGTGGACTTCAAAGTCAAGAGGAAGTGGTCTGAGCATAATATTGCCCTTGCTTGAAGGAGATAACTATTGGGAAACATCATAGAAAACAAAAAAAATCGTCCTACGATCACCCATGAACGCTATGAAGATGCAATGAACGGTTTGGATCAGATTGTTACCAACTCCGAGTTGCAACGGAAAAAGACGAGTTGGTGTAGGTCGTACTTGGAGTCCCTCCAACCATAGATGAATAATCCGGTGAACTACCCACAAATAGTCTCTCGAACTGAAGACCAAAATCACGGCCTCTCTACGAGTTGCAAGCATAAGGTCTTCACGATCTGGTAGTGCTTCGCCATTTAGATCTAATCATCATTGGAGGATTAGAGGGAGGAGATTAGAAACACACTGTACTTCTAATTATGAGGATTAGAGGATATAGCTCTAGCACTAATTAGATCAACTAGGATGAACTAGAGCTAGAGCTAAAGAGGACTAGAAGAGGCTCCACAACTTGTGTATTCGAAAAAATGCCAAAGCCTCAAGTACATATAGGTTGGAGGGAGAGGAGGGGCGTCACACAAGGGGGGAAAGTCTCCCCCTTGCACCGGCCTAGGGGAGGGGGAATCCCTCTCCAATTCGTCCTCCCCTCCCTTCTTTCCATGGGAGAGGGCGCGCAACCCCTATTGTGCCCTTGTGGCCCAATACTCCTTCCACTGCTTGGCCTTTTAAGGTATGTTGATATTAAATTTAATAAAAAAATCCTCCTAACAATAACTAGGGCCTTTTATTATTAAGTTAACATCACTGAAACATTTTCCACATATATATTGTTTATCGGTAATATCCGGTATTGCCCGATAAACTTCGAAACCCTTTCGGTGACCCTGAAACGCTTCCAGTTCCTCTCAAAACTATTTCGCATAGAAAAACGTATGTTTTTGGTCCTTCAAGTTCCCAAAAAGTACAAACTTGGTCCCTCAAGATTTTTTGGTATACATTTGGTCCCTCAAGTCTTAAAACCGGATAAGTTTGGACCTAAACAAGATTTTGAGCACGTTGACCAGGTTTGACCGCCACAAAACCGCCAATGAGTAGTAAATCAGATTTTGTGGCGGTCAAACCCGGTCAACGTGCTCAAAATCTTGTTTAGGACCAAACTTATCCAGTTTTGAGACTTGAGGGACCAAATGTATACCAAATTTTTTTGAGGGATCAAGTATATACTTTTTGGGAACTTGAGGGATCAAAAACATACTTTTCTCTTTCGAATATTAACAAAAATATTTGACAAATAAATCCTTGTTACTCATGTCCTAATAACACTCAGTAGATCTTGATTACCTTAAGCTTGTGATCCTGTAGGTTCGGTAAAACATAGACATGAACAAAACCCCTTTGTTCAATGACCGATAGTGGAACTGTGGACATCCATATCGATCCCTATGATTACGCGAATGACATTTGAGTGAATCTTTTCCTTATCATCTGCTATTCCCTTTGCTTTTGACACTTCACAAAACCTCAGGTGAGTTTTACCTGTATCCTTTTGAGTCATACACATGCTCACTATATCATTCTCCATGTTACCTGTTTTGTTCTTATTTCTCGTTGACATGTTCTAGCATCCCGTTGACATAGTCACCTATGTCTGGCCGGACGATGATGGTTGTCATCACACCAAGAGGGCCCTAAGAATATCTCTCCATCGTCGGCGGAACAAATTCCGCTATCGAGCTATATAGTCCCCTGTCAAACTTTCCGATGAACTTGTAAGTTGTTGTTATGATCACCGTCTTACAGATGATGTTTGGAAAACCCAAAAGTCCACCGTACGGAGTGACTAAGATACTCTCATGGTCTGAGGAACTAAAACACATGTTAACACTCCATATTATAACAATTGACTTTTGATGATGTTATCTCAAAGTATAAAACAAGTTTGGGTCGACTCGATATGATCGTTCTTCTAACGTCATACTCTCGGTGTTGCTTTAGGACTATCGTTACACTTAACGATATCCTAAGATCCAGAAAACATGATCAGCAACAACACTTGAGCCAGTCTTAGAGGCAATACTGGGAACCTAATTTTGTCGTTTATCATTCCACACGTGCATATGAGTTTTCCACGGAATCGCATATTCCAGGATCGTAGCAGTTATAACATAAAATATAACTCGTAATTATGAATACATAAATAAAATAATACAATATTATTGCCTATAGGACATATTTCCAAGAGTCTCGCACTTGCACTAGAGTCAATAATCTAGTTACATGGTTTCTCTAACACCAATGGCTATCCAGTGTTGCTCATGCTTCACTCATGGTAGAGCCTTTGTCATCGGGTCTGACACATTCAAACCCGTGTGAACCTTGAGAACTTTAACAAAACCCTTCTCCACATACTGTCGGATAATGTGATACTTGTGATCGATGTGTCTGGTCTTCATGTGGGATCTTGGTTCCTCTGCTTGAGCAATAGCACCACTATTATCACAACAGAGCGCCATCAGGTTCATTGCACTTGGGACCACACCAACTTCTTCAAGAAACTTCTTGATCCAGACCGCCTCCTTCAAAGTTTCTGAAGTCGCAATATACTCTGCTTTTGTCGTAGAATTAGAAACAATGTTTTGTTTGAAACTCTTCCAAACTACCGCATCACCATTAAGGGTATAAACACATCTTGATAGAGATTTATAGTCATTTATATCAGTTATGAAGCTAGCGTCGGTGTAACCATTTACAATGAGTTCTTCATCTCCTACATAGACAAGAAGCCTGTCCTTTGTCCTTTTCAGGTACTTAAGTATATTTTTAACAGCTGTCCAGTGAGCCAATCTAGGATCACTTTGGTAGCTACGGCTAACACTTAGCGCATAAGGAACATCTAATTTAGTACATATCATAGCATACATGATGGATCCAATTCCGGAGGCATATGGAACTCCACTCATCTGCACTCGCTCATCAACTGTCTAGGGACAATGAATTTTTGCTAAGTGTTGTGCCATGTTACATTGGGAGAAATCCTTGATACGTCTCCAATGTATCTATAATTTCTGCTTGTCCCTGTTGTTATATTATCAATCTTGGAAGTTTTATATACATTTTCTAGCAACTTTATATCATTTTCTGGGACTAATCTATTGACATAGTGCCCAGTCTGAGTTGCTGTTTTTTGCTTGTGTTTTACTTTGCAGAATATCAATACCAAACGGAATCCAAATGCCACGAAACTTTTTGGAGATTTTGTTCTTCCCAAAAGACACCCAGGGAGCCAAAGGAGTGCACTAGGGGAGGCCCGTGTGGCCCACTAGGCACCAGGGCATGCCAGGGACCCTAGGCGCGCCCTGGTGTGTAGTGGAGCCCACGGGCACCCCCTGACCTTGCCCCGGCTCTATAAATACTCTAATATTCCAGAAACCCTAGGGAGTCGACGAAATATTCTTTCAGCTACCGCAAGTTCCACAACAATGAGATCCAATCTAGACGCCTTTTCCGACACTTTGCCGGAGGGGTTAACGAACACGGAGGGGTTCGTCATCATCATTGTTGCCCCTCCGATGATGCGTGAGTAGTTTACCACGGACCTACAAGTCCATAGTTAGTAGCTAGATGGCTTCTTCTCTCTTTTTGATCTTCAATACAATGTTCTCCTCGATACTCTTGGAGATCTATTTTATGTAACTCTTTTTTGCGGTGTGTTTGTTAGGATCCGGTGAATTGTGAGTTTATGATCAAATCTATCCATGCGTAATTTTGTTATAGCTTCATATTTCTTCTTCAATATTTTGGTTTGGTTTGGCCAACTAGATTGATTTATCTTGCCATGGGAAGAGGTTCTTTGTAATGGGTTCGATCTTGCGGTGCTCAATCTCAGTGATGGAAAGATACATGGCATGCATGTGTTGTTGCTATTATAAGTGTAACAAGATGGGGCTTGTTCATACGTGAGTTTGCCTTGTCTACATCATATCACCGTTCTTATTGCATTACTCCATTTTTCCATCAACTTAATACAGTAGATGCATGCTGGATAGCGGTCGATGTGTGGAGTAATAGTAGTAGATGCAGAATTGTTTCAGTCTACTAATCTTGGACGTGATGCCCATATTATATGATCATTGTCTTGGATATCGTCATAATTATTTGCTTTTCTATCAATTGCCCAACAGTAATTTGTTTACCCACCGTATGTTATTTTCTCGAGAGAAGCCACTAGTGAAATCTACGGCCCCTGTGTCTATTTTCTATCATATTATTTTCAGATCTACAAAAATACCTTGCAGCATTTTAGTTGGTTTTATTTTATTTGCATCTATCAATCTATCTATTTATCAAATCTCAATACCGTTGAGGGATTGACAAACCCTCTACGCATTGGGTTGCAAGTATTTGTTCTTTGTGCGCAGCTGTTGTTTTACATAGTGTTGCTTGGTTCTCCTACTGGATTGATCATAACTGAGGGAAATACTTACCTCTGTTGTGGTGCATCATCCCCTCCTCTTCGGGGAAATACCAACGCGAGTCACAAGTAGCAGGAAGAATTTCTGGCGCCGTTGCCGGGGGGACATCATCAACATCTATCAGGTTCCTACGCATAAACTTGCATCTCCTTGCAATTACTTTATTTGCCATTTGCCTCTCGTTTTCATCTCCCCACTTCTAAAACGTATTCATAAAAATAACAAAATATTTGTATTTTCATTTGGCTTCTTTCGTTTGCCTTTTGTGTTCGATCTTATGTTTGCTTGTGTTGCCATGTGCCTTCTATTTGCTTGCATCTTCACTTGCTAAAACTCTATTGATATGGATCCTCATCCACTTACTAATCTTTTCAAAAGACCAAATTATGATGAACCAATTGCTAGTGAGTTGAGTGCACTTGATTATCTCTATGAAGTTTTGCTTAAAAACTATGAATCTGAAATTTGTGATGAAGTGTTAGACGAGGAAATTTTTAAAGTGATTCATGATAGCTCATTGAATGAAAAGCATGATTGCAATGATGTTATGATAATTCTATTAATGTCAACTGTGCTAACAATATGCAAAGCTACAAGCTTGTTGATGCTAATTTTGCTATGTCCACTACTTATTGTAATGATCATGATTGGGGTGATGCTTCTTATGATCTTGAAGATTTATTTAAGCCTCGTGATGAATATGATGTTGATCATAATGCTTGCAATAATATTGAAAGTGGGTTTGGAAGAGCGTCCACTTTAAGTAAAAATAATTCCACACATTTGGAGAATGTTCAATCTTATGATTTTTTTTTTGATAAAAGTGGGCTTAGAGAGGTCATGACTTTATTTGATGATAATCCCACTATTTTGGAAGAGTGTCAACTTTGCATGCATGTGGATCATGTAGAGAATATGTTATGTGATAGATATACTGTTGAATTTCAATATTATCCCACATGTAATTATTATGAGAGAGGGAAATATGGTTGTAGAAATTTCCATGTTACTAAATTACCTCTCTTCATGTTGAGCTTGTCAATGTTTTATTCTTCTCCCTTGCATATGCTAGCTTTTGATTGTTTTGATAATTTGTTTGCTTACAAAATGCCTATGCATAGGAAGTATGTTAGACTTAAATGCGATCTCCACATGCTATATGATGCTCTCTTTGTCCTTCAATTATTGTCTTCCATATGAGCATCATTAAAATTATTGATGCCTAGCTAGGGGCGTAAAAAATAGCGTTTGTTGGGAGGCAACCCAATAGTTATCTTTTGATTTTGATTTTTTGTTTTTCTTGTTGTTCTTAAATAAATACATAATTATGTCTCTGTTTTGATTGTGTTTTAGTGTTTTAATTAGTATTTGTGCCAAGAAAATCCTTTGGGATGATTTGGGTGATAGTTGATTTGATCCTGTTGGAAAATAGAAACTTTTGCGCCCAGTATAGAAAATCATAAAAATCACCAGAGCGTGATAAATTCAAGGGATTTTGTAAATTAAAACACATGATTGGTATACAAATTTCCTACCTTGTCCTAATTTTTCAGAATTTTTAGAGTTGCATAAGTATGGTCAAAGTTCAGATTACTACAGACTGTTCTATTTTTGACGGATTCTATTTTCGTCGCATTGTGTGCTTATTTTGATGAATCTATGGATTGTATCGGGGGGTATAAGCCATGGTAAAGTTATAATACAGTAGGTATAATGCAATAATAAAATATGGATGGGTTTGCGATAGTCCTTAAAGTGGTGATTTGCTTTATTATACTAATGGATCTCACGAAGGTTTTGTTAAGTTTTGTGTGATTGAAGTTTTCAAGTTTTGGGTGAGATCACGATGGATGAAGGAAGAAGGAGTAAAAAGAGCCTAAGCTTGGGGATGCCCATAGCACCCCAAAGTAATATTCAAGGAGAATCAAGCAACTAAGCTTGGGGATGCCCCTGAACGCATCCCCTCTTTCTTCTAACGACCATCGGTAATTTTACTTGGAGCTATATTTTTATTCGTCACATATCATGAGTTTTGCTTGGAGCGTCTTGTATTATATGAGTCTTTACTTGTTTTGCTTTTTAGTTTGTCACAACCATCCTTGCTATACATACCTATTTGAGAGACCATAATGATATCTTGATTTGTTAGAATTGCTCTATGTGCTTCACTTAAAAAAATTGAGATATGGAATTCCTATAGTACTTCACTTATATCTTTTTGAGCACTGTGGTGCTAATATTTTAAAAAATATGCTCTCATGCTTCACTTAGATCATTTTGGGAGTTAGTAGAATTTGTGAAGAAATCCTCTCATGCTTCACTTATATTATTTTGAGAGATGAAAATTTTGAAGAAATATTTATGCTCTCGTGCTTCACTTAAACTTGTTTGAGTGCTTGTTATTAGAAATTATAATTTTCTTTAAATATGATCTTGGTCCCAAAGTGATAGATATAAAAGAGGGATATAATAAAAACTATCATGAAGATCTTTGGATATTAAAACTTGATTCCTTACAATAGTTTTGCGATATGAAGATAGTAATATGTGAGTCATGTTGGTGAGTAATTATGCTTTAGTAAGAATATTTGTGTTAAGGTTTGTGATTCCCTATGCATACACATAAAGTCAATAGTTATGCAATGAAGTTATATCCTACTTGTGTTGCATTATTCGGTGTTAGTTATGTTTAATGCTCGTTTATGTCGTTTTTGTTTCTTGGTTGGTCGCTTCTCAATCTATTTGCTAGCCTTAATTTGTACTAAGCGGGAATACTACTTGTGGATCCAACTCCTTAAACCCAAAGTTGTGCCAAATGAGTCCACTATACCTACCTATATGCGGTATTTCTATGATGTTCCAAGTAAATTTGTATGTGCCAACTCTAATTTTCAAAATGAATTTCCTTTTTGTGTGCCCGTACCGCTCATGAAGCGGCAGGGGGTGGCCAATATTTTCCATGCTAGGTATGTTATTCCCAAGATGAGTGTTTATTCACTAGTCATTGCACGAGAGTGTGGCAGGTAATAGGGATGCCCAGTCCCGAAATGCAAAAAATATACTAAATTCCTTGGTATGTGTTGGTATGGAAGGCACCCGTGGATACGGCTAGCCATGGGTTGTGAAAGAATGGTGGAAAAGGAAATAAACTTTATTTTATGTTTGAGAACCACCTATGGTTTATCTAGCATGGAAGATATTGGGAATTCTCAGTCGTTTTCGTTGACAGGAAAAGAATGTCTCTCAAAATAATTTTATCTCTCAATTTAAGCTTTGAGCTCTAGCACCTCTACAAATCTCTGCTTCCCTCTGCAAAGGGCCAATCTATTTACTTCTATGCAATTTTTATTTTTATTGCATATCCATCTTCTTTTATAAGGCACCAATTAGGGAACACTATTATCATACTTGTGCATTAGATGTAGCTAATACTTGAGTGTGTTTGATGAATGGATCAATGATTGAGCATAATGGGCTAGGGATAGCTTTCTTTAGCATTGATATTTTGAAAGACATGGTTGCTTGTTGATATGCTTGAGTATTGATGTCTTCATGTCAATTATAGACTATTGCTTTGAATCATCTAAAGTCCAAATGTCCATGCCACAAAGAAAATAATATATGATAAATATGTTAGGCAGCATTCCACATCAAAAAATCTGTTTCTATCATTTACCTACTCGAGGATCAGCAGGAATTAAGCTTGGGGATGCTGATACGTCTCCAACATAACTATAATTTTTATTGTTCCATGCTGTTATATTATCAATCTTGGATGTTTTATATACATTCTAGCAACTTTATATCATTTTTTGGGACTAACCTATTGACATAGTGCCGAGTGCAAGTTGCTATTTTTTTTGCTTGTTTTTTACTTTGCAGAATATCAATACCAAACGGAGTCCAAATGCCACGAAACTTTTTGGAGATTTTTTCTGCCCAGAATACACAGAGGGAGCCAATGGATTGCACAGGGGGAGGCCTGTGGGGCCCACTAGGCACCAGGGTGTGCTAGGGCCCCCAGGCGCGCCTTGGTGAGTAGTGGAGCCCACAGGCACCCCCTAAGCTACCCCCGGCTCTACAAATACACTAATATTCCAGAAACCCTAGGGGAGTCGACGAAATACTTTTTCAGCCGCCGCAAGTTCCAGAACCACGAGATCCAATCTAGCAGCCTTTTCCGACACTTTGCCGGAGGGGTCAACAATCACGGAGAGGTTCATCATCATCCTTGTTGCCCCTCCGATGATGCATGAGTAGTTTACCAGAGACCTATGGGTCCATAGTTTGTAGCTAGCTGGCTTCTTCCCTCTTTTTAATCTTTAATACAATATTCTCCTCGATGTTCTTGGAGATCTATTTGATGTAACTCTTTTTTGCGGTGTGTTTGTTGGGATCCGATGAATTGTGAGTTTATGATCAGATCTATCCTTGCGTGATTTTTTATAGCTTCGTACTTCTTCTTCGATATTTTGGTTTGGTTTGGCCAACTAGATTGATTTATCTTGCCATGGGAAGATGTGCTTTGTAATGGGTTCGATCTTGCGGTATTCAATCTCAATGACAGAAAGAGACATGACACGCATGTATCGTTGTTATTAAGGGTAACAAGATGGGGTTTGTTCGTATGTGAGTTTGCCTTGTCTACATCATGTCATTGTTCTTATTGCATTACTCCGTTTTTCCATGAACTGAATACACTAGATGCATGCTGGAGAGCGGTCGACGTGTGGAGTAATAGTAGTAGATGTAGAATCATTTCGGTCTACTAATCTTGGACGTGATGCCTATATATATGATCATTGTCTTGGATATCATCATAATTATTTGCTTTCCTATCAATTGCCCAATAGTAATTTGTTTACCCACCATCTGTTATTTTATCGAGAGAAGCCAGTTGTAAAATCGATAGCCCTGGGTCTATTTCCTATCATATTATTTTCAGATCTACAAAAATACCTTGCTGTGTTTTATTTGCTTTTATTTTATTTGCATCCATCAGTCTATCTATTTATCAAATCTCAATACCGTTGAGGGATTGACAACCGCTCTACGCGTTGGGTTGCAAGTATTTGTTGTTTGTGTGCAGTTGTTGTTTACATAGTGTTGCTTGGTTCTCCTACTGGATTGATAACCTTGCTTTCATAACTGAGGGAAATACTTACCTCTGTTTTGCTGCATCATCCCCTCCTCTTCGGGGAAATACCAACGCGGATCACAAGTAGCAATCCTTTCTTTCTATTGTCCATTTTAAACATGTTTAAAACCTTCTCAATGTACATGCTCTGGCTTAGCGCAGTTAGAAGTCTTGATCTATCTCTATAGATCTTTATGTCCAATATATATGCAACTTTGCCTAAGTCTTTCATTGAAAACACACTCTTTAAATAGTCTTTTATCGTGCAAAGAAACTTTATATCATTTACAATCAATAATATGCCATCCACATATAAGAATAGCAACGCTATAGAGCTCCGACTAAACTTCTTGTATACACAAGCTTCTTCATCATTTTTAATGAAGCCAAACTCTTTTACCACTTCATGAAAACACTGATTCTAGCTCCTAGATGCTTGCTTCAAACCATAGATCAACCTTTCAAGCTTGCACACCTTTCCAGCATCCTTAGGATCGACAAAACCTTCTGGTTGTATCATATATGCATCCTCTTTCAGATATCCATTTAGGAAAGAAGTTTTGACATCCATCTACCATATCTCATAATCGAAATATGCAGCATAATCCACACAGACTTTAGAATAGCTACTGGTGAGAAAGTCTCATCATAATCAGCTCCCTCAACCTACGAAAACCCTTTTGCAACTAGCCTTCCTTTATAGATAAGGATTACCATCTGCGTTAATTTTTCTCTTGAATATATATTTACGTTGTATGGGTATCACACCCTCTGGAGGATCAACCAAGTTCCAGACTTGATTCTCGTACATGGACTCCATTTCGGATTGCATGAGTTTGAGCCATTCTTTTCAGCTGGGCACCGCCATCGCTTCTTTATAGTGCATAGGTTCATCTTCCTCTAAGATGGATATTTTATTGTGAAACCATTTAGAAGGTTCGATAACTCTTCCTGGCCTAAGCGGTTCAGTTACCATCTTAATTGGAGTTTCTACATCTAGTGTAGTAACTTTTGGTTTAGTTGTGCGAATTATTTTCGGAACATATTATGTTTCATTAGTCCTGATGACTTCTGAAGGTTCAATAATCTTGTCAAGCTATATTGTCCTCCCACTTTCTTCTTTAGCGAGAAACTCCTTCTTGAGAAAGTGTCCATTCTTTGCAACAACCACTTTGTCTTCGGACTTTTTGTAGAAGGAATACCCAATTGTTGGATAACCTACAAAGTAGCATTTGTCCGCTTTGGGATCGAGCTTATTTGGTTGTAAAAGCTTTACATAAGTTTGACAACCCCATATATTGAGATGCGACAAATTGGATTTCTTCCCATTCCATAACTCATATGGTGTCGTCTTAACAGACTTAGATGGTGCTCTGTTTAGTGTATATGGTGATGTTTGAAGTGCATATCCCCAAAATGATAAAGGTAGTTCAGCAAATGGCATCATTGACCTCACCATGTCTAACAAGGTTCGGTTATGCCTTTCAGACACTCTGTTCCTCTGCGGAGTTCCCGGAGGAGTAAGTTGTGAAACAATTCAACAATCAATTAGATGTTTGCTAAACCGATAACTTAGCTATCCTCCACCACAATCTGATAGTAGAAATTTTATCTTTTTGCCATGATGATTCTCAACTTCATTCTTAAATTATTTGAACTTTTCAAATGTTTCAGACTTATGTTTCATCAACTAAATATAACCAGATCTACTCAAATCATCAGTGAAGGTCATGAAGTATAAGTATCCACCATGCGCAGGAATACTCATTAGGCCACATACATCACTATGTATTATATCCAACAATTCATGCGCCCTTTAAGGATGACCAATGAACGGTGCTTTAGTCATTTTACCCATCAGACGGGCTTCACATGTCTCAAATGATTTTCATACTCCATCTTATGAAGTTTTTGCATGCCACATGTAAGTGGTATCATCAGTCTTGTCAAGACGTTTACCATTAATGTTATAGTCATCTTTTTCACGTTCAAAATTCAATATGAATAACCCACCAACTATGGGTGCAAATCCATAAAACACATTCTCATAATATATTGAAAAACCATCATTCTCTAATTTATAAGAATAACCAACATTTATCAAACATGATCAAGAGATAATGTTGTTACATAATTTTGGAACAAAATAACAATTACTTAGTTCTAAGATAAATCTTGAAGGTAAACTTAATGACATGACACCAACGGCTTGAGCAGCAATCTCATCACCATTCCCGACACACATCATGACTATATTTCTTCTCAGCTTGCAAATCTTCTGTAGTCCATGCATCGTTGGTAGATGTGAGTGATACATCTCCAATATATCAATAGTTTTTTATTGTTTCATGCTATTATATTATCACATGTATGCTTTATATGCAATTTTATATCCTTTCTGGGAACTAACCTATGAACCTAGTGCACAGTGCCAGTTTTTTGCCTATTTTATTGTTTCGCGGGAAAACCATACCAAAGAAAGTACAAACCGATGAAACTTTACGGTGATTTTGTTTGGACCAGAAGGGACCCTAGAATCTTTGGGGGAGACTAGACAATGCACGAGAGGACCACAAGCTCAGGGGGTGTGCCACCCAGGCTTGTGGGCCCCTTGTAACTCCGTTTGACCTAATTCCAAGCCTATGAATTCCCTATAATCAAGAAACCACCAGAGGGAGCCACAAACCAATTCTTCTTCTGCCACAACACGAGTAGAAAAAGGGCCTAATGTGAAGCTCATTAGTCCCAGTTTGTAATTGAACCGGCACTAATGTGACCATTAGTGCCGGTTCCAATGGCTAGGCGGGAGCTGGTCATTAGTCCCGGTTTGTGGCGAACCTCTCGTACCGGTTCGTGCCACAAACCAGGACTAAAGAGGTGGTGGCAGGCTGGTGTCAGGCTGCATCCCCACCAACACCTTTAGTCCCGGTTCGTGGCACGAACCCGGACTAGAGGCTCACCTTTAGTCCCGTTTTGTGCCATGAATCGGGACTAAAGGTATTCCTATATAAACCCTTCATCCACCCACGATCGAGCTCGCTCTTTTCTTCCCCATTCCCCTCTCCTCTCTATTCTTCCCCTCTTCCTCGAGCTCATCGTTTTGCCCAAATGTTGTCAAGATTTGAAGGCCGCCATCCATTCAAGTGATCACAAAGGTTAGCAACTTTGTCCTTTCATCTTTCATTGCCAGATTAGCTCTTGCAATGCTCTATATAGTGATTAATTTGTGGGTTTTATTAATTTGGGAGGAATTATATGTGGTAGTTAATTTGATTTATATGCAATTTGAGCTCAAAATAACTCTTAGTTTGCATATGTAGGTGTGCTTTACTCAGTGCCTTCCCGTCTCCGTCCAAACCACCGTCGATCGCCCACACCGTCCCATCACCGGCACCACCTTGTGGTGAGCCTCCTGTTCTTATCTTTTTTTATATAAAAAAATCATGTTTTTGTGTGATTTAGATATATAGACTTGTATAATTATCTTACCCGTACGTTGTTTTTTATACATGGTGCCATGGTTTTGATGTCCGTCCCCGTCGGCCGTCGTCCGGTTTATGATTCGGATGTGGTATATTCTCTTTTATAACTATTTGTTGCATTTCGTGTTTATGAAAAATTATCCCCATCAAGTTGACATAGATATTTTTATCTAGGAGGCATGTGAACCGGAAATTCCAACCGACCCTATTGTCGAGAAGTTAAATTTAGTTGAAAATGAAAACGAGTATTTGAAAGAAAAATTGAAAAGAATTGAGGACGAGAAGATGTAATTGGAGTTGCATTTTGCCGATGTCGTCGATGATCACAAGATCAAGATGGAGAAAATGCTCTTGAAGATTAGAAAGATTAGAAAATATGCCATTGATAGTGAGGCTTGGTATCATTATGCTGTTGGATCAATTGTTACCTTAGTTGCCATCTTGATCGCATTTGTTGTTTTATGAGAATAAGTGTGTATGGAACTTTATGTATGAACTTGTATTGATTTGGTCTTTTCGTTGCTGTATAATGAAGATGAGCCGGCAATGGATGTACGATGACCGATGCTCTCCCAAGTTCGTTAATGGCGTGCGTACTTTTCTGCTTGCGGCTGAGGCAAACAAGCGGGCGAATGGTTTTATGTCTTGTCCATGTGCTGGCTGTAAGAATGATCGGAATTACTCTAAGTCAAAAACCATTCACGTCCACCTGTTTGAGTCTGGTTTCATGCCCCACTATAATGTTTGGACCAAGCACAGAGAAAGAGGGGTTATGATGGAAGACAATGAAGAATAAGAGGACGACGACATCTATCCTGGCCATGGGTTCCCTGAATACGATGGTACAACAATGGGGGAAGAAGCTGAGCCAGCAATGCGGGAAGAAGCTGAAGAAGAGGCATCAGATGAGCCCACTGACGATCTAGGTCGGGCCATTGCCGATGCAAAGAGAAATTGCGCAAGTGAGAAGGAGAGGCTGAAGTTGTAGCGCATGTTAGAGGACCACAAGAAATTGTTGTACCCAAATTGCGAAGCTGACAAGAAAAAGCTAGGCACCACACTGGAATTGCTGCAATGGAAGGCAGAGAATGGTGTATCTGACATGGGATTTGGAAAGTTGCTGATAATCTTAAAGAAGATGCTTCCAAAGGACAACGAATTGCCCGAGAGTACGTACAAAGCAAAGAAGGTTGTCTGCCCTCTAGGATTAGAGGTGCAGAAGATACATGCATGCCCTAATGACTGCATCCTCTACCGCGGTGAGTACGAGGATTTGAACGCGTGCCCGGTATGCGGTGCATTGCGCTATAAGATCAGTCGCGATGACCTTGGTGATGTCGAGGGCGAGCGCCCCAGGAAGAAGATTCCTGCCAAGGTGGTGTGGTATGCTCCTATAATACCACGGTTGAAACTTTTGTTCCAAAACAAAGAGCATGCCAAGTTGATGCGATGGCACAGACAAGACCGTAAGAAAGAGGGAAGTTGAGGGTACCCGCTGACGGGTCGCAGTGGAGAAAAATCCAGAGAAAGTACTGGGAGGACTTCACAGGTGACGCAAGGAATGTATGGTTTGGTCTAAGCGCAGATGGCATTATTCCTTTTGGGGAGCAGAGCAGCAATCATAGCACCTGGCCTGTGACTCTATGTATGTATAACCTTTCTCCTTGGTTGTGCATGAAGCAGAAGTTCATTATGATGCCAGTGCTCATCCAAGGCCCTAAGCAACCCGGCAACAACATTGATGTGTACCTAAGGCCATTAGTTGAAGAACTCTTACAGTTGTGGAATGAAAAAGGTGTATGTGCGTCGGATGAGCACGGACAGGAGGAATTTGACCTACATGCGTTGCTGTTTGTGACCATCAATGATTGTGCTGCTCTCAGTAACCTTTCAGGACAGACAAACAAGGGATACCGCGCATGCATGCACTGTTTGGATGATACCGACAGTATATATTTGGGTAATTGTAAGAAGAATGTGTACCTGGGACATCGTCGATTTCTTCCGAGCAGGCATCCCGTAAGAAAGAAAGGAAAGCATTTCAAAGGTGAGGCAGATCACCGGACGAAGCCTCGCCACCGTACTGGTGATGATGTACATGATATAGTCAAGGATTTGAAGGTAATCTTTGGAAAGGCTCCTTGCGGACAATCTGTTCCGAATGACGATAACGGACGCGCACCCATGTGGAAGAAGAAATCTATATTTTGGGACCTCCCCTATTGGAAAGATCTAGAGGTCCGCTCTGCTATCAACGTGATGCACGTGACGAAGAATCTTTGCGTGACCCTGCTTGGCTTCTTGGGCATGTATGGGAAGACAAAGATACACCGGAGGCACGGGAGGACCAGCAACGTATGCACGGAGTGGACGGCCATGCGTGTATGGGAAGACAAAGATACATCAGGGCCATGCCAGCTACGCTCTTACCAAAGAAGAGAAAGAAATCTTCTTTGAATGCCTGTTCAGTATGAAGGTCCCGTCTGGCTTCTCGTCGAATAAAGGGAATAATAAATATGGCAGAGAAAAAGTTCCAGAACCTAAAGTCTCATGACTGACACATTATTATGACGCATCTGCTTCCGGTTGCATTGAGGGGGCTTCTACCGGAAAACGTTCGATTAGCCATTGTGAAGCTGTGTGCATTCCTCAATGCAATCTCTCAGAAGGTAATCGATCTAGAAATCATACCAAGGTTGGAGAATGATTTGGTGCAATGTCTTGTCAGATTCGAGTTGGTGTTCCCACCATCCTTCTTAAATATCATGACGCACGTCCTAGTTCACCTATGCGAAGAGATTGCCGTTTTGGGTCCTGTATTTCTACACAATATGTTCCCCTTTGAGAGGTTCATGGGAGTCTTAAAGAAATATGTTCATAACCGTGCTAGGACAGAAGGAAGAACCTCCAAGGGCCATGAAAATGAGGAGGTCATTGAGTTTTGTGTTGACTTTATTCCTAACCTTAAGCCGATTGGTGTTCCTGAATCGCGGCATAAGGGCAGACTGGGTGGAAATGGCACGCTAGGACGGAATCAAATAATATGTATGGACGGGCATTCTCTCACGGAAGCACACTACACAGTTTGACAAAATTCCGCCTTGGTAGCTCCGTATATGGAGGAACACAAGAATATTCTAAAATCCAAATACCCGGAGCAGTCTGAAGACTGGATTACACGTGAACAAATGAGGACTTTCGCCGGTTGGTTGCAGGCACGTGCCATGCATGACGACGTTGTTGAAGATGACATGTACTTGTTGTCCCAGTTACCATCTTCGAATATAATGACTTTCAAAGGGTACGAGATAAATAGGAATACATTTTACATGATCGCCCAAGATAAAAAGAGCACCAACCAAAACAGTGGTGTCCGCTTTGATGCAGCAACCAGTAGGGGAAAGGACACATATTATGGTTACATAGAGGAGATATGGGAACTTGACTATGGAAGTGATTTGAAGGTCCCTTTGTTTCGGTGGAAACGGGTCAATATGACAGGAGGCGGCATAAAGGACGACCCGCGGTACGGAATGACAACAGTGGATCTCAACAATCTTGCATAGGCAGGCAAACCATTCGTCCTAGCCAATGATGTGGCGCAGGTTTTCTATGTGAAGGACATGTCTATCCAGCCGAGAAAAAAAGATAAGGAAGCGAATACATCATACGATGAGCCAAAGCGCCACATAGTTCTTTCAGGGAAAAGAAACATCGTGGGAGTGGATGACAAGACAGACATGACAGAAGATTGTGAAAGTTTCATCAAATTGCTCCCTTCATAGTGAATGTTGATCCGAGCATCCAGTTAAATGATGAAGATTGTCCATGGTTACGGTGCAAAGGGACACACGCGAAGAAAAAGTTTCACACCCAAAGATCCCACTCTGGGATGTGACCGGCTTTACTATCATCACTTTCTTCTCTAGTGAGTTTCCGGACTTATATATCTGGAAAGTCCCACTTTGGACAAACCGTAGGGAATCTTTGTAATAGTTAGGGTGCTTATGTGTTTTGGTCTTCATTTGGTACATGCATTTACTGATTTTTTGAGCTAAATGGCCCTGAAATTGAAAAAGCACTACAAATGAACTCTAAAAAGGTTGCAAGTTAGTATGGTATCATCATTTCACCCACATAGCTGGTGCTAAAAAGTTGAGAGGGTTACGGTAAAAACTGGATGCACTTCGTGTACAAAATGGACAATCTCTTTCGAAGTATCACGGTTTCGGACGAAAACTCATCTGTTACAAAGGCATTTCATTTTTTAAACTTATTTCAACTCTAAACTTTTTGTGCGTTCAGTATGCACCATTCAAAGCCACGTCATCAATTTCCAACCCTTTTCGACTTCATTTGGTATTTTTCATGCATTTACTGATTTTTTTGAGCTAGATGACCCTGAAATTGAAAAGCACTACAAATGAACTCTGAAAAGGTTGAAAGTTGGCATGGTATCATCATTTCACCCACATAGCATGTGCTAAAAAGTTGAGAGGGTTACGATAAAAACTGGATGCACTTCGTGTACAAAATGGACAATCTCTTTCGATGTATCAGGGTTTCGGACGAAAACTCATCTGTTACAAAGGCATTTCATTTTCTTAAATAACCTAAGTATTACCAATTTGAATATAAGGATAAAACACACTAATATTGAACATAAGAAAAAAGAATCATTGAAAAATTTATTTTTAAAGTAAAGTTACTCACAAACTAGTGATTCACACAAATTCCAAATAATTCAAATTTAAACTATTCAAATTTGAAAACTACTGGCACTAACAGAAAGTTTGTAATTTTTTATACCTAAAGCAAAAATATTCACAAAGAAACTCTAAATACAGCAAAAAACAACTCAGAAATAAATAAAAGGAAAAAAATAAAGCAGAAAAGAAAAAAAGGAAAAAAACTAAATAAAAAAGCCCGCCTACTGGGCCACAGCGGCCTGCATATGACTAGAAACCCAACCTGTAGTTGGGCCAGGATGCAGGCCCGCTAGCCCAGTAGGCCCAATAGGGCATCGCAGCAGAGGTAGGCCCAGAAGGCCTGCATTAGAGAAGAGCTCGAGACAGCAGCCGCGGCGGGGCTTATAAGTTGGTGCGGGCGCCCCTCGGCTAGCGAGGTGGGACTAACCAGCGCACACATTTAGTCCCGGTTGGTGGCTCCAGCCGCGACTACAGGGGGGCCTTTAGGCCTGGTTGGAGCCACCAACCGGGACTAAAGGTAGTCCCGGTTGGTGGCTCCAACCAGGGCTAAAGGTCCCAGCTATATAAACAACACTTATGAAAATTTCATTTCCCTCTGTTTCTCCATCGACGATGCATCACCGCCCCCGTCCCGCGTCGTGCCCATCGCCGCCCGCGTCGCTTGTCGCTGCTGTCGGCGCCCCCGTCCCCGTCGCCGCGCCCGTCTCCGTCGCCGCCCCGGCCCGTCCCCGTCGCGTCGTCCTCGCCTCGCCGCCCCCGTCGCCTCGCCTCGCCTCGCCGTCGCCGTCGCCCCGCTGTGAGCTCTCCCCCCTCTCCCTCGCCCCCGGCCGCCATGACCGCCCCCTCCCCGAGCCCACACACACACACATGCATGATGAACACGCACACACACATTTTTGTATGTTTAAGTTAATTAGTATATATGTATTTTTGTATGTTTAATTAGTTTAGATGTTTTAGATTATTTGTTAGACGAAGGACTAGGAAAAGTATAGAAGGACTAGGAAAAAGTTGCATATAAAAAAGTTGTATATCATAGTATATAAAAGTATAGAAGTTAGATTATTTTTGTATGTTTAATTAGTTTAGATGTTTTAGATTATTTTTGTATGTTTAAGTTAATTAGTCTTTTTATGTTTTTTAATTTTATATAATGTTGTATATCATAGTATAGAAAAAAATTGCATATAAAAAAGTTGCATAGGAAAAGGTTGACCATATATATATATATATTTGTTAGACGAAGGACTAGGAAAAGTTGCATAGGAAAAAGTTGCTCAAAATTTCCTAATAAAATGACATTGCATATATAGGAAAAAAAATTCATAAGAATTTGTTATCGACGTCAACGATGCCGGCCCGCATCCTCTCCATCAACCCGTTCGCGACGACGTCCTGCTTCAGAGGCGCCATGTCCGAGACTGGGCTCCGCCGGGCTGGCATTGGGAGGTGCTACCTTCAGGGGCGCACATCTTGGTGAGGAACCCGGATCCCGTCGTCGACCCGGAGCTTCTTTGGTGGCGGGCACGTGGGCCACATTCGGTGCGGAGGCTGGCGTTCCCCGAGGAGGTGGTACGTCACCGTGTCAGGGAGGAGGACGAGCACATCCGTCGCTACATGGTTGCGTTGGACGTCAGGTTCTCCAATACCTGGCAGGTTCTTCAGGTATCTCACTGGAGCTATGATCATGTGATGGTTCTTTCTCTTTGGGTGTCCACCGCGACTCAACTAGATTATTCAATAGTATTCGATCTGCATTAGCTAGAGTGATGTATTTGAGATCTTTGAGACGATGTATTCGAGATTATATTATTCGATAATATTCGAGACGATGTATTCGAGATTATATTCGATGATGCATATTATCTACTATGATTCAGTTTTATCTTTCGAGATGCATATCTATTATCTATTATTATTCGAGATGCATATCAATTATCTAGTATTATTCGAGATGCATACTAAATTGTTTTATATTTCTTCTGGATTAGTTAAATAAAAGCTATGGCGGACAACACCGGCAGAGAAGGAGAAGAGGTTATGTTCGAGATCATACGCTCCCCGAGACGGCCAGATGAGAATGAAGAAGATGACAGCTCACGAAATCTGACCAATACCGGGGAGGGTGATGATATGATATTCGATGAAGACGACCGAATGGATGAAGTCCAGAACTATGGTGATCTTCAAATAGCAAACACCGGCGAGGTATATTTATATAAGCAGGCATATGGTGATCCATCACATGTTTTAATTGATTTGTATATATATTAACGAGTCGATCTTTCTTCTTTCAGCCCTCCGGATCGAGCAAATCAGGAGAAGGCAGCAGGACAGTGTGAGGCCCGGCCAAAAAGTTGAAGGAAGGCGTAAAGTACAACATCGATGCCATCAAATCTAATGGCGACCCGATCCAGACTAAGAAGCGCGGGCAAGTTCGTTCGTCACTTTGGAATTCTTGTGAAGGACCAAATCCCGATCTCCATTCAAGAATGGAAGAAGCCAGCAAAGAACCGTCCAGATCTTACTTTTGTGGACAAAAGAGCAAAAGATCGGCTTTGGGAATCTCTCATGTCACAGTTCACGCTACCAGATCATTTCACAGCTGAAGATGCGGAGAAAGTCAAGAACGCTGCTCTTAGGAAGATGGCGATAGCGTTCAACAACCACAAGAAAACTGTATGGAACAAGTACCTCGAAGGAGGAAAGAAGACTCCGGAATTCATGGGAACACTGGAGAAGCAAAGAGATCACTGGGACGCTTTCGTGAAATTGAAGGAATCAGAATTAGCACAGAAACGGTCTAGAATAAACAAGATCAATGCCTCGAAGAAGATATGGCACCATAAGCTAGGGCCAGGTGGCTACGAGGTGGCCCGGCCTAAGTGGGATCTCGCTGAGCAACAGATGAGGGATGCAGGGGTCACTCCAGTTACATTGAGATGGCCCCCAGGGTCAGGACTTGGTTCTATGCACATGGGGGTCGTTGGACCCAAAGACATGCGAGGTTTTGGAGCGGGCAAGTCTTAAAGACGCCACTAACAGTTTACTTGTTGCAATCGAAGAGGCACGCACGGGGATGTTCACGCCCAACAGAGAGAACGACGAGCTTACGCGCGCCCTGAAGAACCCTGAACACCCGGGAAGAACATGAGGCATGGGCGTTGTTCCGTGGTTTGAGGGGTTTAAGGACTGGAACGCCGACTACAGAAGTTGTGCGAGAAGGAAGATGGCGGAGGAGAAGAAGAGGAAGCTGGAGGAGGAGCAGAGGAAGCAGGAAGCAGACCGCTTTTAAGGCCTAGAATCAGCGCACGCGGAGTTGGCACTCGCTTTCCAGCGGCAGCAGCAGCAGCAGATCGAGGAAATTAGCCAGGGAAGGGGGTCTCAGCAGCGGCAGGAGCTAGCGGATCCAGCATTGAATAGCACCGTCCCATCCATGCTGAGAAGCAGCGTGGGTTCCGCCCCGGGCGATGAGGCACTGCTGGATAGATACCCTGTGGATGACATCATGGATAACACTAATTGTGAGCTACACTTCAAAATGAAGAACATATCCATCAAGGTGGCGGACGGCGTTGCTTATACAAATCCCCCTGAAGCAACCTTCCATTGCAATCCGATTCCAGCTGCCTATGCTCATGTCGCAGTTGATGAAGTGGTCGCAAAATATTCGGGGCTACAACTTGACATTCCTGGAGGTGACGACGAGCGCACACTGGGACAGGCCATTCATCGTATCATTCTATGGAGAAAGGATTGCATCGTCTTTCCAAGGCCACCGACACCGCGTCCGCCAGTTCCTCCTCCAAGTCCGCCACCGCGTCAGCAGTCGGCCCTAGCTCCTCCAAGTCAGCCACCGCCTCTGCAGACTCTTGCTCCTCCAAGTACGCCAACAAGTGAGCCCACTCCTGCTCCTCCAAGTCCGGCACCACCGCGTGAGCCCACTCCTCCTCCAAGTCCGGCACCGCCGCGTGAGCCCACTCCTTCTCCTCCAAGTACGGCACCGCGTCAGCCTAGTCCTCCTCCTCCAAGTCGTCAGGCACCGCGTCAGTCGTCTCCGCCGCCTAAGCAACAGCGGAAGAGAGCCGCCGCAGCTCTGGCGGCTAGCGGTACAAGTACAGGAGGCAAGAGATTCCAATATGGTCCAAGCCTCAAGCCTCTTCCTCGTCGGCCTTACGACCTGACTGATGAGGAAAACGAAGCCGAAGCGCGAGCCCAAGTGGAGGCCCATTTTGGACCGAAACTGCCACCGCCGCCAAAGGAGATTGTACCTGACCATATCGTTGACCACTTCATTCGTATGGCTAGAGCACCAGCTCCCCCGCATGTTGACTCTGACTATGAGCGCCAAATCAAGAAGTCATTTCAAGCACGGAAAAAGGAGTCGAGCTCGAGCTCAAGCCAAGGAGCTGCGAAAAAAGCGGGAAAAATGTTCCCCAGCTGGGAGAATAGGCGGTGCAATCGACCCCCCGGCACTGATCTGCCGGTAATACCGACGCTCATATAAGGATTGCTGAAGAGGCCGGTGTCACTGTGGAACAACTCCTAGAGCTCGAGCCCATACTAGGGATTACAGAGGAGGAAGTAAAACGAAAATATGCCCGCCGCCAACCTATGGTCAAGCCTGAGGAAGTCAAGAAGCTCTCAACCAAAAAGTATCAATTGCATCAATGGTACATGAATGAAACCAAGACTACCGATCGAGAGTCCCTCATGGTGAAAACCAAGGAAGAGTATTAATATAATGAAATGGCTTTGTATGTCGAGTTTACAGAACTGTTTCAGTTATTCAATCAAGACGCACTCGACAAATCTATCGTCAGTTGCTATTGTATGTATGTGATTTCTTTCTGTAATTTAATAATTAAGTCTCTAGCTAGCTCTAGTGCTCGTTGATCATTACCTGTAATTATCCTCACTATATTCTTTTCTGTGGTATTATGCAGAATGAAGATGTATGAAATGAAAAAAGCTGGACGCTATGGCATTGGGTTCATTGACCCAAATACCATTAATCAAGAGACATGGACGAAAGAATGGTCGAGAGTAGACACAGAGAAAAGCTTGCTAGAGTTCTTGAAGAGCCTAAATACCTGTCCAGATATACTACTTCCTTACAACTTCGGGTGGGTCACACTGTCTTGTACCACAAATTCTGTTTTTGTTTACTAGCTAGATAGATGTTAATAAGTGTATAGGGTTTAGGGTAGTTGATGAGTTATGCACATGCCTGCTTAATTATACATGCAAACATGTGCGCATGCAGTTTCCACTGATCTTGTTAAAATTAAAGTTGATGAGGGAACAGTTGAAGTACTCGACTCACTACTCAAAGAAGTTACTGACTACGCAATCCTGAAGGGGATGGTCAACAGGAAATTTCAATCATTATCGAACTATATGTCGGCCTCTTTAAGTTCGTCCTTTCCTGATATCAACTAATTAATAACTATTTTATTCATTTTCTTTGTTGGCGGGCAGGGCTTGGGAAAAGTACATCAAACATGTTGAAGGCCCGTGGAAACAAAAGTTGAAATGGTATCGACCCAAGGTAATTAATTAAGTAGTACTAACTAGCTAGTTAACATATCTTTAATTCTAGTTTCAATACCATTAGCATGCTTGATTAATTATTATCTGATTAAAGGCCCTGAAGCAGGCGTCGGGGAATGATTTATGTGCATACTACGTTTGCGAGAACATTCGCATGATGATGTGCGAAAGGAGCATAACTGACAGAAACCAATTGGCACATTTGCCAGAACACTATTTACAATTTTTACATCATTATCTAATATATACACACACAACTAATACATGCATATTGATCTCCTTTTTTAAAAATGAAGGACATGCGGGATCAGCTCCTAACAGAGTATCGCGTATGAGCGATTCAAGAGGAAATAGCGTGATTTTTGCTCGACCAGGTCATAGACCCCAAAGGAGAATTCCATTATCCGCTACCGAAGTAATGCCTCCATGTAATGATCTACATGCAAATTGTAGAAGAAATTGTATATACCAACTTTTATATATATATATATATATATATATATATATATATATATATATATATATATATATATAGCATAAAATATGGTCGTGCGAGAAAGTCGATGATATATATATGGTCGGTTCTATGAGAAATTCTATTTATATGTATGCATAACGTGTAAAATATGTAGCATAAAATATGTTTTAAATGAAAAAGAATTAAATGGAAAACACAAAATTAAAGGAAAAATAAATCATAAAACCAAAAACCCCTAAACCTTTTAGTCCCGGTTCATGTTACCAATCGGGACTAAAGGTCTCCCAGCCCCCGGCGCGGGTTCGTGCCAAGTGGACAGCCATTAGTGCCGGTTCGTGTTGAACCGGGACTAAAGGACCTTTAGTCCCCACCCTTTAGTGCCAGTTCCAGAACCGGCACTAAAAGGGCCTCAGAAACCAGGACTATATCCCTTTACTGCATTAGTGCAAGCCTCTATTCTTCTACGATCCCATCTAGCCGGTTATAGCAATCCCAAACTTTGAATATGCAATTGTAGCCGGATCCTATTCGGCGCCTTAAACGCCGAACACAGGCAAATCGGCTAACCGGCGCATACCCCCTCTGCGCCTTGGGCCGGCCCACTTTCAATGTTTTTTTCTGTTAAACGTAAAGAAAATAGTGTGCCCGCCTGTTTGAAACTCAAGACCTCTCGAGGTCAAAGCTACGGCTGCAACCACTAGGTTATCTCGATCGCATGTGCCTACGTGCTTCCTTTTCCCCTTTATTCTCTTGGGTAGACGGGACTAATTCTTTTTCTTGTTCTTTTTTTTCCTTTACTTCAATGTACGAACTTTTTAAAAATTGATGATTTTTTCAAGTTCGATGAACTTTTTTCAAATCTGATGAACTATTTTCAAATTTGATGAACTTTTTTCAAATTGATGAACAATTTTTTTCAAATTCGGTGAACATTTTTCAAAACCGATGAACTTTTTTTCAAAATTCATGAACTATTTTCAAATTTGATGTTTTTTTCAAAACGATGAACTTTTTTTCGAATTCAATTACCTTTTTTCAAAATCGGTGAACTTTTTTTAAAATTAGATGAACTTTTCTTGAAATCAATGAACTTTTAGTTTTCAAATTTGATGATTTTTTTAGAACCTATTTACTTTTTTCCAATACGTGAACTTTTTTCGAAGTTTGATGAACCTTTTTTCATAAAAAAAATCAAAAATCTAGTTATATTTGCGTAATACACAGCGTAGCTAAGTTATTAAAGAGTTCGCGTTGCTTTCAACAACAGTCGTTCATAATCTGTGGTGGTTAGCTGAACCATTCTTTGCTTTTGCGCCAGAAACAGACACCTCGCAATTATATTCCATATATAGATCTTAATTACTACCCGGAAAGATGGGTGCCCAACGTGGTGGCCCAGAAAAGCCCAAAACAACAAGCCCCACCAACCACGAGAATTAGTAGTAGGATGATGTAGACTCGAAAAAAAAAAGGTAGTAGGATGATGTATTGGCGCATTGACCTAGCTAGAGCGCCTCTTGCGTCCGCTCCTTTTCGTCTCGAACAACTCGTCCATCGCTACCGCCGCTAGGGCTTCTTCTTCTTCCAGCCGTCGCTTGCAGTTGCAGTCATCGCCGGCCCCCTGCTCAACATCTCCTCCGACTTCACAGCGCCACGAACCTGACCCCTAAAAGGTACAGTACTCAATACTATATGGTTCCCTTAACATTGTAGCTAGAGTAAGAATTTGTGTTAGATCAACTGCAGTTTTACGTGCTTATTTCGTATAACATGGGATTGCATAAGGCCGGAGATCAATCGAAAGTAATGAATGTACTCTTCAGTTCTGCTAGGCATTAAGATGAGAAATACACCGCCAGCAAGTAACATGTAGATGGGAAAAAAAAACTGTAGGCTGCTTTAAAATTGCAAAACAGCATACTGTTAAAGTTTGGTACAGTACAGACTTTGTATATGCTCTTTTGTTATATTGTTTGTACGATCATTAATTCATTATTGCCTTCTTCACCCCCGGGCTCAAATTTTGTCTCCGCCTCTTCTAGTCATGCTCAATACATTAATTATGATGCAAATTGCTGAATTATGTGATGCATATCAATTTATGCACACATACCATTTGATCTCCCTTGATTACATGATGTGAATCCCTTCATTGCGTGATGCAGATCATCTTTTCCATATACCCCCTGATCCCACTTCATTGCCAGTCACAGGATACAGCCACATCCTGAAAGTTTCCGTTTGATTCCTTTCCAGCTTCCGCAACATGGGTAACATTTTAACTTCTGCAATTAACAAGCCCATACCAGAGACCTCCTCGAGATGCTTGACCGAGTGTGTCACCGCCGCCCACAACTTTGAGGTGATTAAGTACTCTCTGCTCGAGGGTACGGGTATCGGCAAGTTCGTTAGCTCCAGCAAGTTCAACGTCAGCGGCTACGACTGGAACATCAGGATCTATCCTGATGGGGCCATGAAGGAAGACAAAGCTGCCTACATGTCGGTCTACTTGTGTTTCTGCGGTGGAGCAACAAGGGATGCCAAGGTGAAGTACACTTTTAGTTTGTTAGAGAAAGATGGAAAAGTCAGTAATTTAACGGACGGCGCATATACCTTTTCATCGGCAAGTACCGGTCGGGGCTGGACCAACTTTATCGACAAGTCCAAGCTCAAGGAACTGCTGTCCCGCAATGACGACTGCCTCACAATCAGGTGTGTTTTGACTGTCATAAAAGACCATCACACGGAACAAGTTGGCACAGTCCCGGTCCAGGTCCCGCAGTCAGACCTGCACACGCACTTTGCAAATATGTTGAAGGACGGCGAAGGCGCGGACGTGACATTCAGTGTCGGCGACCAACTCTTCAGTGCACATAGATACGTGTTAGCCGCACGATCCTCGGTCTTCAAAGCCGAGCTCTTTGGTGAAATGAAGGAGACCACCACAGAACACGTCAAGATCGATGACATGGAGCCTGCCATCCTCGATGCACTTCTTTACTTCATGTACACAGATTCTCTGCCAAGCGATTTCGATGTTGATCAAAATGTGGCATTGCAGCACTTGTTGGTCGCTGCAGATCGGTATGGACTGGACAGGCTAAAGGCTATTTGTGAAGAGAAGCTATGCCAGAAATTTGATGTGCAAACAGTTGCAACCACACTTGCTTTAGCAGAGCAGCACCACTCGTTGCAGCTTAAAAGAGCTTGCCTTGGGTACCTGTCTTTGCAGGACGTGCTTCGAGCTGTCAAGAAGACGGATGGATTCAAGCACCTCACAACCAGCTGTCCATCGATTATGATGGAGATATTAGACAAGGTCGCCCCATCGTCACAAGTATGAGTAGTCCAGCTCAGAATTTAGATTGTAGATTGAAGTATGCAGTCCTAGTCGTATCCATGGATTTCTATCATCTGCCTGGATAGAGTGTGTCCATTGGAAGACTGAACTTCTCTTCAAGAATGTGTGCTCTGTGCTCTGAACTTATTGGTGTTCAAAATTCTAAGAAAATTCACATGGTTCTTTGTTTCTTTCTTCTGTGGTGTTCTGTTTCTCCCTTTAGTTTTGTGGCAGTGAATTTTCCGATATGAATATATACTAGACTGGAGCTTTGAATTTAACCTTCTTTGCTGTACCCTACTCTCTTCCACTTTCAGATATTCCAAGCTACCTGTCTGAGTTTGTGCTCCTGCAATTAGATTTAAGCTACATGAAACGAGACGATGGCACAACAGGCCGGGCCGTCCGCTATAATAACCGTTGTTAGAATAAATCCGAGGCAATCGTCGATCATCCGAGGACCAAACAATCAACAAGCACGACACCGAGATTTGTTACGAGGTTCACCGATATGGCTACATCTCCGGGCCTGACTATGGGCGCTCCTCCCCATGACACCACTACAATACCGCACACGGTCGCCCTGGACACCGGCACATGCCGCTTACTTCCCCTGCGTTCCAGTGCTATTATGTTGGCATAGGTTACATCGTGTGTCTACCCCCGCTATATATGAGAGGCCTAGGATACAAGTGTCCTACCAGGACACGACTCCATATCCTATATAAACACAATACAACTCAGAGTCCAACTGTAACCTAACTTGTACATAATATTCGACACAACTTTAACAACCGCCAATATAGCGGACGGGGCCTATTTTCCGCACCGAGCTGATCCTGTAAAATCTACCGGATCCCTTCATTTTCTGCCGGGGTCTGCAAAACAGAAAACGGTTGGCTGGAGGGAACTTTCAGCTCCCCCCATGATCTTTCAGCCGCCGCCCGTGAGTTGTCGCCGCCACCTCCCGCGGCCTGCTGCCATCGCTTGTTGACGTACGCGCCAGTCACGGACGAGCTCATCGATGTGTAGCAGCAACGCGCTAGCTAGCTAGCCGCGTACGTGATTTGCTAGCTAACGCGCGCGAGGCAACAGTGAGGGCTCGGCCACAGGCGCGAGCAGGAGCTTGGCCGCGTCCGTCTTGGTGTGCGCCAACCCTGGTGGAGCACCCTCAAACCGAGCGCCGGCCACCGCCTCGCCGGAGGGCAAGCGCCGGCGACCAGAGACAAGGCATGCGGCGGCGAGCAGGGACCCAATTTTAATCTAGATTCCAATTTGAGAGTGTTTTGTGAAAAAAACATATGGGGTCTATTGTGCCGAGACACATGTCATATATTGTGAAAAGTCTAAAAGCATTTTGCGGGGAGCTGCATACCGATTTTGCGGTACGAGATTATAAGGGATCTGCTAGAAATGTTCTTAGAGCGCGACGTGTGCCTATCACAATCGTGCAGTTGCACTTGCGACGGGAGCTGGGTCCACGTGGAAAGACGGTGTGAGGTGAGCCAGCTGCACCATATAGCTAGGGCAACTCAGAAAAAGAGGGGGAAATAGTACTTAAAAAGAGAGAGGGAAATAGTGCAACTCAGGCCCCTTTTGGAATCTCTCCACTCCTCCACTCCGCAGAGTTGGTGGAGCTCGGTTTTGGCAACTCCGTTAGACTAGTCACAATGGAAGTAACTTGACTAGTAACATCACACATTTCAATACAAGATTGCTTATGTGGCAGCTAATTAATGAGGAGAGAGAGGTTTGTGATAACTTAGCTAGTTACCATAACACCACACATTTCAAGACATAATGAGTCTATAGCCTAATAAATGAACTATTTCATGATACTACTCATATGTTACTACCCACTATAGAGGTAGTAACATAGACTAATAACATCAGCAAGTTACTACTCTATGTTACTCCCCACTGTGAGCAGTCTTAAAGTGAGTTAAAGTCTAGTCCGCTCCAGAAGCGGAGTTAAAAGGAGCGGAGAGAAACCGAACGCTTCCTCAATTACTGATACAACTCTGGCCAACATCCACATGAGTAGTACGTCGGCGGAGGATCTTGAAACAAACGATGATCTTGTGCATTCCTTCTGCGTAGTGCTCCGCGTGTGCTCACGCATCTGAGATGGATGATTTTGACCGTCAGGCGACAAACAAATTTTTGGTTGCATTTTGAATTGCTGAAACACCGTCTCATACTACCCATAGTAGAAGTAACATAGGTAGTAACATCACTCGGTACTACTCACGCATCTAAATAAAATAGATAATGTGGCAAGCAATAAATGAAGAAATCGAGGAAAGTGATAACATATCTAGTTATTAGTAGTATCAGTAACATCACACATATCAAAGCAAAATGAGTCTATAACCTAATAACTGAAGTGTTGCATGTTACCATACATATGTTACTCCCCACTATAGAGATAGTAACATAGACTAGTAATATGTGCATATTACTGGTCTATGTTATTACCCATTGTGGCTAGACGGCGGCAGCATTGGAATTTGAAACAGATGCGCATGCACCGCCGTTTAACAATCGCATGGGAACTTGTTCAACGCCGCCGTCTTCCTGAGCAATGTAGTACGTACCGAGTATAAATATGCACACCCACGCCATGGCCAACTACTCACCTTCTTCCTCAAGTACAAGAGCATTCCTCAGTTTTACTATTCCATACTCTTCCCCGCCATGGCCAACACCTCATCTTCTTCAGTTAACAAGCCCACATCCGAGACCTCGTCGAGATGCCTGACAGAGTGCGTCACCACCGCCCACAACTTCGAGGTGATTAAGTAGTCGCTGCTCGAGGGTATGGGCATCGGCAAGTTCGTCAGCTCGAGCACATTCAGCGTCAGCGGCTACGACTGGAACATGAGGATCTACCCTGACGGGTGGAAGGAGGAGGACAAAGCTGCCTACATGGCCGTCAGCTTGGGTTTCTGTAGTAAGCCAACAACCGGTGGTGTCAAGGTGAAGTTCACTTTCAGCTTACTAGAGAAAGATGCAAGGGTTAATTGTGCATGGAGCGCGGCATATACCTTCCAGTCGGTAGGTAAATACTGTGGGTCTGTGGCTGGGACAAGTTCATTCACAAGTCCAAGCTGAAGGAACTGCTACCCCTCAATGACGACCGCATCACGATCAGGTGCATTTTGATCGCGATGAAATAGCCTCGCACTGAAAATTTAAGCACAGACATAGTCTCAGTCCCACAGTCAGACCTGCACACACACTTTATGAGCATGCTGAAGGATGGAGAAGGCATGGATGTGACGTTCAGTGTTGCCGGCCAACAGTTCAGTGCAAAATCGATGCGTGTTAGCCGCAACTGAAGAATGCTTTAGCGGAGCAGCACCATGCGGCGCAACGGAAGAATGCTTGTCTCAGATACCTTTCCTCACAGGAGGTGCTTCGAGCTGTCAAGGAGACTGATGGATTTAAGCACCTCACAGCAAGCTGCCCATGGATTATGATGGACATTTTAGAGAAGGCCGCACCACCGCCAGCAGTATGATGAGCAGTCTGGCTCTGGGTTTTTGTTTGAAGTTTGGAGGTCAAGCTGTACTGTATCGATTAGCATCATGTGTAAAGCTGAACTCCTTCGAGAATGTGTACTTTGTGCTCTGACAGTGGCGCTAAAAATTCTAGGGAAATTCAAATGGTTGTTTCTTTCTTTTCGATTTGTTCTCTATATCCCTTATTTTGGTAGTGAATTTTCATGCAGAACCAAAGGGGACTAGATTTACATACTGATATGGATATATAATGAGCTGGAGCTCTGAACCCGACCTTATCTGCTGTACCACAGTCCCTTCCACTTCTAGATATCCCAAGTTAGCTCTGTCTGGGTTTGTACTTGTGCATTCAGTCAGATCAGATGAATGTTTAAATGGCTTTGCACAATGAGGCCGTGTCGGACTCCTGTTTCGGACACAACAGGCCACAGCTGGTTTTCCATTCCACATTGTTCATTATTGCTGGGATGGAAAGAACAAAAGTTAGATCATCTACTTCAGCTCAGCTAAATATGGTACAGCCGAAGACACAATTTAATAGAAAAACCTGGACTTTCTAGTTACCCTGTCATTGGCATCGAACTGGGAACGCTTAGTCTGGTGTCGATGGAACTAATGGTCATTATGGCCAAGCTCTGGATTTATAACCATATTCTCTGAAGGCCCCCTCATACATGCTCTTTTTCCCCAATCTCGTATTACACAAATCTTACTGCTCTGTCCCCTAAAAAATGATGGCCGCAGTTTACTTGTAATCAACCTCAGGAACTGGTCCCTGGTTCAAAAAACAAAGATAACCAGTGAATACCATGGATAATTGGTAGCTTAATGCAGGCATAAATCAACAACAACAACAACAAAAAAACTCCCTAAGGTATAGCAAAGCACTTACCAGTAATTTCTTGTCAAATCTTTCCATTTCTGTTTCTAACAACTTAGCGGCTTCATCCATCCCATGCGCAATATATGCCTGAATCATGGTGGTATAAATTACCTTGTCTGGCTTACATTTCTTTTCATTCATTAGCACTAGCATTTCCTCCATTATTTTGGTATCTCCAGACTTGAAGTATGCACTGATAACACAGTTGAAAAATGGAGTATCTAAGACGACATCGGTGTTCTCCGTCTGTCGAATAATTGCAGGAATCATATCAAGGAGCCCAGCTTTACTGTATCCATTAACCAGCGAGCAGTATGTAATGGGGTTGGGTTTGACACCCTGAATTTTCATCAGCCTGAAATAGTACTCCATCTTCTCAATGTTGCCAGCCCTTCCAAAACAATCTATGATTATGTTGAACGTAGCAGCAGAGGGTGAGAAGAAACGCCGCTTCATGTATTTCAGGATGGACAGCATTTTGTCAGGCATGTTAGCCTTGCCGTAAGACTTCATCATGATATTGAACGTCCACGTATCTGGCTCAACGCCCATCAACTGAAACTCACCGTACCACCTCTCCATGTCATCCACCCTGCCACGGTTGCCGTAGGCCCATATGATGGAGTTCATCGTGTATATGTCCGGCACATTGTCCCCGTCTTGAAGCATGTTGGACAGCGCATCCTCCATCTCCTCTAGCATGCCGGCCTTGCCGTACCCATCAATTATCCCATTGTGGATGACAACGTTGCATCCAACCCCCAGATATGACATCTCGTCGAGGACGGTGGGGATCAGGTCGAAGCGGCGCGACTTACAGCAGCAGTTGATGAGGACGGAGAAGGTGTACTCGTCCGGCTTGCAGTCTGCGTCAGCGCCTTTCATCAGATCGACCGTGGCCAATGCCTCGTCCAGCAGGCCGCTGTAGCCGTAGGCGCCAACGAGCGCCGTGTACACGTCCACCGTCGGCGCGAGCCGCTCCTCCGAGAGCATCACCTTGAATAGGGCGGTGGCCGGGCCGGGCTGCCGGCACCTGCCGAGCATCATCAGCAGCCTGGCGTAGGTCTGCGTCCTCGGCTCGTACCACCGCTGCTTCCGCAGCAGCTCGAAGATCTGAGAAACAGCAATCCTCACGTGATGAGCATCAGTCGAACAGGTAGCGTGCAACGGCAGGACCATCGGAGAGAAAGGGGTTGAGGGGGGAGCGGACCTCGAGGGCGGACTCCCAGCGGGAGGAGGCGACGGCGGAGTCGAGGGCCTCGAGGACGGCGCGGGGCCAGAGGCGGGTGGAGTGCTGGCTGGAGCCCGCCGCGGCCTTGCGGGGGACGCCGGAGACGGCGGCCTCCGTGCGGAGGATGCGTGCGAGCGCCTCGTCCGGCTGCTCGGCCTCGGGGGGCGCGGACGAGGGCGGCCTGCGGCCGCGCTGGGCCATGGCGACGAACGGCGCGCGCAGAGGCGGGGACGCGGTGGCGGTGGCGGCGGGGCAGCGCGCCGGCGAGTGCATGGTGCCGTGGAGTGGCGCGAGACGGAGGAGATAAGGTGCCGAGCGGCAGGCGGCAGAGCAACTGAGCGAAACTGCTCCCGTCCCATCCCATTACCGTTGGATGGCTTCAACTGTTTGGAACCCGATTTTGCTCCCCAGATTTTTATGTAGATAGAAACTCGACTTTTCCCTGAAATTTCCAGCAATATTACATGGACCGACTATATGTCAGGTACCTGAATTTTTTTTATCCATCAGTCACAACCACTTGATCTTAGTCCAATGGTCCAAAACGTATCCATTGTTCATCTTCAACCTCCCTCCTCTCTTCTTCCTCCCGCAGCCCCAGCCTACCCCGCCCAAACCGCCGGCCTCCACCACCCGTGGACGGCGGACGCTACCGCCCACTGCCTTCTCGCCCCATCTTCCCCCAACGCCGTTGCTGGCCGCCGCCCCGACCATCCCTCTATGCCCCGCCACACCAGGGGACACTTCCGGCGATCCCATGACTCCCCACCCCTAAGATTGATAATGGGGCAATGAATTCATCCTAAGATAGATAGCGAGGCTCTCTTCTCCGGCAAGGTCCGACGTGCCAAAAGGAAGGAAGGAAGAAGAAGGTGACTGGCGTTAGTGAAATTTTCACGTACCTGAGAAATAGCAAAACCAAATTATATAAATCTGTAATTTGGACTGACCACGCCCCCACGGAGCTAAAAGCTTTTCGTGGCAGACCACCGACATAACTTGTACTAGCAAACAAAAACCATAATCACTTAACCATATTTTGTGTATAACTAACATTGTATTATCAACTGGCATATACGGATCATCACAACAAAGAAACTCCATCTCTAAAGTCACACGTTTGTCAGGTGGGAAATATATGGATTCAGCGTCATAGTTCGCCAAGAGGCGTAACCTCGCGAGACATCTGTGTCGGTTCGATCCATGGATGAAGAACTAACTATATTCGTTTCAAATACAGAATGTGTTGACATGAAAAGGCGTGACTATACCATCTGACGTTGTGCTTCCCTCTCTCTTCTATCACACGACCGAAAAAGGTAAAGTGTACTTATCCTTCTCCCTAGGATTCCTTTGAGATCCTTCGAAATCGGTCCAGCCTGAAAGGTTTTTCACGTGAGGTCAATGCACAATCCAACCTAGGAAAATCAATGGGACAGATAATCAATGTAGCAGAGCTAAATCGAACTAGCGGTGAAATTGCGCGTAGTCGGTCTACTTATGATTTGCCCGGCTATTGGTTTTGTGTGAGAGATCAAGTAAAAATGGCGTTGCGGTTTTCTTCTACTAGAATGTTGTTCCTTTCTTCCATTGTTTAGGATTCTTTCTTCTATTACAATGTCCTTCCTTTTTTCTTTCGTTGTTTAGGATGCAAGAGGGGGAGGGATATCGTGAAAGGTAGGAGTTGTACTTTTTGGTATGTTTAACTATGGTCGCCATTAAATGTTGTAACGTGAGGCTTCCGAAAGCGATGATGGGGCTTAATGTGTTTATATGTGGACCTTGGTTACAAATAGTGCCAAAAAGATTACAAATGGCATTAGACATGTTGCGCGAAGGTGTGAACTACTTGGTTTAAATAGAGATAGACGCATGCTATCAATCTTTCAATAATAAAGCTCCTTTCTCCTTCAAGCACCCTTCACCCAACCTAGAGATTATTAGCCGTGTTCTGTTGCATAATCATACACATTGCTTCGTATACTCCTTGATACAATATCACAACAGAGAGATGTTATAAAACAATACTCTATGATATAGTACCAATTTATCACAGCCGACAGATGTTTTGGAACAACTGATCACACGATTATAAATGACTTCATTGATATCATCTACCTTTTAGTACTTGCCTATGGATATGGCTATGCGGATGGCTATGGAGATGGACATGGCGATTGTAGATTCGAATGGCGGCCATTTACTTGTGGCTTCCTAGATGAATAGATGAGCTACTCTCCTCTCTGAAAATATTTCCTTCTCCTTATATGGTCCTGGTGTTTGGAATAGTGTTTGTGGCTGACGCATCGCGAGTTGACCTTGGGTGCCTTCACGGAATATGTCAATGTTGATGTCATGAAGGTGATGGTAGGTGGTACGACCACTAGCAATTTGACAATATTTTTATAACTGAGAGGATATGGAGCTATTAGAAAACCATAAACCTCTTCTTCTTCATCAATGTACCTGGGAATGTTAGTATCTAAATTTGTAAATTCAATATTAAGGCTATTATCATCTATAAGACTTCGCAATTTACTCTCCAAAGGAGGTCTATGGAGAGCCTGCAGAAAATCAGCTCATATATCATCAAGATCAATCTTAGAATATGCAATTTGGGGTTTGTCCAATATTGACAAATTCACAGGTAAAGAGGGGTAATCACTACTAGGAAAAGGGCTATACCTAATATGGACATTAATGGTGCTATATGGACATTAATGGCGCACCATGTATGTGGTGCACCACTGCTATATAGCAGTGGCGCACCAGATACAGGTGCGTCATTATTGACATATTACTAATGGCGCACCTGATGTGTGGTGCGCCATTACTAGTTTAGAAAAAAAAATAAAAAAATTTGTTAGTAATGGCGCACCAGGGGATAGTGCGCCATTACTAGTTGACATAGTAATGGCGCACCTTCACAAACTTAGTAATGGCGCACTTTGCATAGGTGCGCCATTATTGCATAGGTGCGCCATTACTATGTCAAACTTAGTAATGGCGCACCTACACAAAGTGCGCCATTACTAAGTTTGACCAAGTCATACACATAGTAATGGCGCACTTTGTGAAGGTGCGCCATTACTATGTCAACTAGTAATGGCACACTATCCCCTGGTGCGCCATTACTAACTTTCTTTGCACACACACACACACACACCCCCGTGGACCGCCTTTTCAGTTTTTTAAAAAATAAAAGAAAATGATGGAAATGTCAAAAAATAAAAGAAAATAAGTTTCCCATGTGATATGTGGTCTAGTTGTTGGGGAAATTTACAAATATGAATTTCGACTTTATTTGCAATATCTCTCTGGAATTTAGTAAAATGGGCATAACTTTTGCATACGAACTCGGATTAAAAAGTTTTTATATGAAAAATCATCTACTCGAAAAGTTACATCCGAATTGAACCAGGGGAACCTCATTCAAGATTTTCAGAATCCCCAAAAACCTAATAGAACGAAAGATACGAGACTTTTAAGATCTAGAGAGGGGAAAATGGAAAAAGTTTCAAACTTACTAGTGGCGCACCATTTGCTAGGTGCGCCACTAGTAACAGAAAAAAAATTGGTTTTGAATTTTTTTTTCAAAATATGATACGTAATATGACAGGGAAGTTTGAAATATTTTTTCAAAATTTCATCACACTCATGAACATGAACAAAGTCCTAGACATCAACAAGGTTTAATATGATTGATATGATAGATATATCAACAAGTGCCAGTTAAAGGGGTTATCTGGTGCGCCTATCTGGTGCGCCATTACTATTTGTTACTAATGGTGCACTATAGGTGCGCCATTAATGGCCAAAACAGGTGCGCCACTAATTAGCCTTTTCCTAGTAGTGAATTAGGCATCATGGTGGTTGCATCACTCTCTGATAACTCTCTTAACTAGTAAAAATGCTCGTGCGTTGCAACGGGAGAAAGTTTATGTCACCCCTAGCCCAATAGGCATGGTTTAAAAGACATATGACAATTGTGCTTTTAGCCATACCATCTTTGCAAAACGGTTAACAAATATAAGCACTGTCCAGTTTGTAGCTTTTCTAGTTTATTCTCACCTCCATTGTTTCAGGTGTTGCACCCCGCGCGTTGCTGCGGAAATATATGATTAAAAATTAACACTAATGATTTAAGGGCTGTAAAATGACAATTTTGATGATTAATGCTACCTCTTGACCACTGCATTGGTTTTTCCTTGAAGAGGAAAGGGTGATGCAGCAAAGTAGCGTAAGTATTTCCCTTAGTTTTTGAGAACCAAGGTATCAATCCAGTAGGAGGCCACGCACGGGTCCCTCGCACCTACACAAACAAATAAATCCTCGCAACCAACGCAATAAAGGGGTTGTCAATCCCTTCACGGTCACTTACGAGAGTGAGATCTGATAGATATGATAAGATAATATTTTTGGTATTTTTATGATAAAGATGCAAAGTAAAGAAAACAAAATAAAAACGGCGCCAGAAATAGCTTGTTGTCGGGACATTAATATGATGGAAAATAGACCCGGGGGCCATAGGTTTCACTATAGTGGCTTCTCTCAAGAGCATAAGTATTACGGTGGGTGAACAAATTACTGTTGAGCAATTGACAGAATTGAGCATAGTTATGAGAATATCTAGGTATGATCATGTATATAGGCATCACGTCAGAGACAAGTAGACCGACTCCTGCCTGCATTTACTACTATTACTCCACACATCGACCGCTATCCAGCATGCATTTAGAGTATTAAGTTCATAAGAACAGAGTAACGCTTTAAGTAAGATGACATGATGTAGAAGGATAAACTCATGCAATATGATATAAACCCCATCTTGTTATCCTCGATGGCAACAATACAATACGTGCGTTGCTGCCCCTACTGTCACTGGGAAAGGACACCGCAAGATTGAACCCAAAGCTAAGCACTTCTTCCATTGCAATAAAGATCAATCTAGTAGGCCAAACCAAACTGATAATTCGAAGAGACTTGCAAAGATAACCTATCATACGTAAAAGAATTCAGAGAAGATTCAAATATTGTTCATAGATAATCTTGATCATAAACCCACAATTCATCGGTCTCAACAAACACACCGCAAAAGAAGATTGCGTCGTATAGATCTCCATGAGAGAGGGTGAGAACATTGTATTGAGATTAAAAAGAGAGAAGAAGCCATCTAGCTAATAACTATGGACCTGTCGTGGAATTGTCACGGCAGATGTCCTCGAGCTAGGACTTAGTCGTGGAGCCATCGCAGCTAGGAAGCTTGAAGGGGTTAAACGGGACAAGGAACACGAGGGTTATACTGTTTCGGCCCCTTACGGTGAAGGTAAAAGCCTACGTCCAGTTGAGGTGGTATTGATTAGGGTTTCGATGACCAGGGAGCTTAACTGCTATGCCTGGCTCTCGACGAGATCTTACTTGTCCTGAACCGCCGCCGGATCGTCCCTTTATATAGAGAGGTTGACGCCCAGCGGCTCTCAGAGTCCCGACCGGCTCATAACAGTGTCCGGCTCGGACTCTTATCTATTCTTGCCTTACACTACAAGTTTTACCCCAACGGCGGCTAATGCTACGGGCCTTAAGCCATCTCCGGGTCTTGGGCCCGTTATTGACCCGCCGTCTTCATCTTTGGTACTGGGCTTCGCGTAGTAACCATCATGGGTAACCCGGCCCCTCCTGGGCGGGTGACTCCAACGGTTATATCCTCAACATTAGGCCCCAGATTGATTTGAGCCGGCTCATGTCAATCTTCAATCCTTTCGACAGAAAATCTCCGGCTTACAATTGTGTGAAGGCTATAACCCGTTGTGACGTCATCTTCTAGATTTCGGGTAACCCGCCGTGACGTCATCTTCCATTAAGTTCATTTCTTTATTCCTTTAAATCCCAACGGATCTTATCTTTAATGGTCATCCCGAGAATCGAGGCGCCTCGGGGGCGAGATAATCATGTCGTGACCCCCTCATTCCTCGCGCCCACTTATGAGCTTCACCTTATAAGTAGCCCGGCCCATGAGCCTCGTGCCACTCGTCGCCTCCATCTTCTTCCTCCTCTCGCCTACTGTGCTGTCGCCCGAGCTCCGCCGCCGCCGCCGCGGATCTCCTCGTCCTCACCAACTCCGGCCGCTGCATCAACCTGTCGTGTCCAGAGAAAACGGCGGCGACCTCCGCGACTCACCAGCACCCGTAAGCCCTCGCCACTCCATAGAGTAGATCCACATTAGGTTCTTTGCTGTTCTTCCCGTGTTCTTTGCCGTTCCTCGCGAGTTCTTGGTAGATTTCAGTATTACCACCCTTTCTGATCTGTAGACTGTATAAAACTTGTTGCGGTAGTTGTTTCACACCTGTTCCCAATGTATATAGATCCCTTTTCATTGCATAAAGGCTCCGTTCGAACCTATGAACTCCTTCTGCGTCTGTTTTAGGTCTAGAAACTTTCCTCTTTAGCCGACCGTTTTGATCCAAAATAATTACTGCGATCTGTGAAACTTGTTTTCACCACACTTAGTAAAAAACTGCATCTGCTGAGCTATGGCGGCTTACATTTCCGGCTCAAAAGAAGCCACGAGCCGTAAAACTTTCCGGCTCAAAAGAAGCCACGCGCCGTAAATTTTTTTGGCTCATTTATGATAAGGCTGTAGACAATTTGAATTACTCTCGATACCTTCAGCGGCTTAGATAACCCGATGCACTTAGCCATATGTCATTAGGCCCCTTCATAAGCCGCCATTTTAAACATTGAACTGTAAACTTCCTCCGGCTTATAATTGAACCGGACATTTCCTTTTATCATAGGCTTCCGACTTTCACCATGCCTCCCAAAGCTCCCAAAGCACCCATCACGTGCAACTGGATGAGGTCCAACGTCACTGATGAAACCTTAGCGGACTTTGTGAAGACGGGCTACCTGCCCAAAAAGGATGTCATGTCTTACCGTGCCCCTGACCCGTCAGAGGAGAGACCGCAACCAAAGGAGGGTGAGGTAGTGATTTTTGCTGATTACATGAGCCGGGGCTTCGCACCGCCCGGCTCAAAGTTCTTTAGAGATGTGCTGAGTTTCTTTGATCTGCGGCCACAAGACATAGGACCCAATTCCGTGTCAAACATATGCAACTTCCAAGTATTCTGCGAAGTCTACCTTGGAGAAGAGCCCAGCCTTCTGCTTTTTACAGAGCTATTCTATTTGAACCGCCAGAATGAGTGCGCTAACGGACCGAGCCTGGAACATGGTGGAATCTCCATTCAACGCCGGAGAGACTGCCTCTTTCCTTACGCTAAGCCGCCCAGCCATCCAAAGGACTGGAACCAGACGTGGTTTTACTGCCAGGACACGTCTCCGGCTGACGAGAGCCCTCTACCCGGCTTTCGTGCCGTGCGTCTGGAACCAAACCACCCTCTGCCCGACAAACTATCTCAGGCGGAGCGTCAACCTCTGATCCCCACCATCAACAAAATCAAGGCTCTCCTGGGCAACGGCATTGATCTGGTCCGGGTTTGGATCTCGTGGCGGGTGATCCCCTTGAGCCGCCGCCCCGGCTTAATGTGTGATTACACGGGCCGGAAAGATGACCCCCTGCGACATAGCCGCAACGATCTTCCTGAAGACGTTCTTGAAGATATGACCAAGGCCCTCTTGAATGAGAGCTTGGCAGACTGCGGGAGGACCGGCTTAAGCCCCTTCTGCAAGACCAACCCGGCCCTAGCGGTAAGCCGCTGATCTGAACATCTTATTTTCTCCTTTAGATAGTTTTCATCTGAACCTTAAGAAATCTTCATTGTATTTTTCAGGCTGATGATAAATTCTGGAAGGTCAAGTATGACCATGAGGCGGCCAAGAAGGCCAGGAAGGCTAAGAAAGCCGCCAGGAGAGCCGCTCCCCGCAAGAAGGGAAGCAGGCCTACTGCCTCAGAGCTGCTTCAACTAAGTGACAGCTCCGAGTCAGAGGTAACCCCTGAACCTGTAAGCTCTTGTTGTATTTCTTGTTTATTCCTGTCCACCTTATTGATACGGATCATCAGCAGGATGACACCGGAGCAAGTAACCCGGTGACCGAAGAGGTAATGACACTTTCCTCCGACTCGGAGCCCTTGCCAAGGCTGAAAGTCCGAAGAGTAACCCGGAAAGTAAGATTTTCACATCCTTTAGCTTATCAAGATCCTCAATTTCTTTTGAAGCAACAGATTCATGAGAGCCGGCGGCACACCCGGACCAACAAGGATGCTGACCTCTCCTCCGGTTTACCTGAGGCGTCAAGGAAGCGTCGGACCGAGGTTATCTCCAACTTATATCCTTTTCATCCTTTGGCGGGTGTTATACGTCAACCGCTCAATTCTTCCGATTCAAATTATCAGGAAACTTCACCCTCCTCTGGCGACTCTATGCAATCGAATCTGCCGGCTTTCAAGACCATACCCGGGTAATGATAATCATCTCTTGTTGTGCTTATCTTTACTCATACTTTTGTACTAACCTTGTGTCCTTTCAGTGCTCAAGCAAAGCTCAGTAAAAGAGCAAAGAAGAATAAGTCGGTCGAAGAGCCGGTCTTGCCTGAGCCGGAGGTTTCAGCTCAAGAGCCGCCAGCTGCCTCTGCTCCTGAAGCCACCACTCCAACTGATGAGCCAGCCATGGAGACTTCCACCAACCCGGATATCTCCAGCCCGGCTCAGCCGGCCGATGACCCAGACGTGGTAATCACCCGGACGGAGTTTGTCGAGCCGGGGAGACCCACTGCGCTGGCTAAGTGCTCTGCGAAGGAAGAGTTGCTAGAGCGCCACCGGGCCAAGCTGGACATCACCAACTACGCCAACCTGAGCATTGGAGAGATCATCTCCGACTATGTCAATCAAGTGCACAGCAGCTGGGACTTGGAGATTGACATGGCGAAGCAGATACAGCAGAAGTCTGAGGTACCACTCTATCGCTTACTGCATAATCATCTTTACTATACTAGCCCCCAAGTTTACGACTTATGATAGAATATGTTGTAGACTTAGTTTCCGGCTTACTTCCATGAACCGGTAATTTGTAGATACAAACTTTCGACATGCATTAGCCCCCAAGTGCCAAGTGTCTTTGCTTGGAAAGTGCTTGGGACTTTAAAATTGCATAATAACTGTTCATACTATAACCCGGAAATTGTGCAGGCTGCTTGCAAGAAGTTTGAAGCTGATATCTCTGAGCTGAAGAACCGCCTGAGGACGCAGGAAACTGAGACCCGGAAGGCCAACGCCAAATTTGAATCCAGCATTGCTGCTCAAGAAAAACCGAAGAAGAACTTTGAAGCTGAAAGGAAGACTTGGGCCGAAGAGAAGGCTGCTCTGGTGAGCCGGGCCAAACAGGCGGAGAACACTCTGACGGAGAGAACCGCCGAACTCTCCGGCTTAAAGCGCCACGTGTCACAGATGGTCGCCGCCATCTTCGGTAAGTCATTCCGCCGGCTTTCGACAAGTTCATAGTCTTATGTCTCATAACTCCCATCATTGCCAGCGGCTTATCTTACTTTGTTAAACAGGTCCCAGAAGCGCCAACCTCAATCAGAACGTGCTGACCAAACTGAAGGCCGTGTACACCCTGGTGGAGCAACTCTACACCGGGTCACAGCGCGCTTTGGCCGTGGTGGCCCTATCCAATGAGGTTCCAACTCACCTGGCGGAAGTACTTCGCCGGCTGGCCGTTCTTCCTCAGCGTGTCCAAGAGCTGCGACGGGCCTCTGCAAGAGCCGGAGCCATAGCTGCTCTGAGCCGGGCCAAGGCTTTCCTTCCAGAACTAGACCCGGCGGACATCGCACTTGGTTACCCCAGCTTGAAGGAAGACGGCACCCCTTTCGACCAAAAGGACTTTGCTGCCTGTGTGAAGATCGTGCGCCCGGTGGCCACCCTGATTGGGAATGACACTGATCTGACCAAGTACCAGCCGAGCTACGATGCAGAGAATCAGAGGATCCCCACTCCGCGTTATGAAGCCATCAGCTTAGTCCCGCCGACTCTTAAGCACACCTTTGCCCCGGAAAATTGACCCGGCCGGGTTAATTGACGAGGAAGCTCAATTTGAAGCTTTGAGCGGCATTGACTGGAAATCGTCAACCTTCCAGGTCTTGGGAACAGCCGGAGGAGCGGAGAGGGATGAGCCGGAAGCTTCGACCCAGCAAGCATCTTGACTCTTTAGGCGGCTTGTTAAACAATGCTTCACCCTTTTGGACTCGGGGAGTCTTGTAATAGAATAGGACCAACATTTTAACTTTGTCGTGCCATCGTGCACGTGCTGAATGCTTAATTCCATTGAAGTTGCTTCCTTATATTCCTCCGGGTCATAAGCGATCATTCATTTTCCTTAAGCTCAAATAGTTGTCTTTAACTATCCTGCATAGAAAAACAAAGCACAAGTCTCTAGGCGGCTTACCGCACTGAGAATCATAGTCTCATACATATAACCCGGAATATAAATCTAAGTCACGAAAGACTGGTCCTCAATTATGTCCTTGATATAACCGTAATAACACACTTACAGGCCTTCAAGTACACTTCCGGTTTATATAACCCGGATAATAAGGTTGGTAACTCAACTCCGGTTTACCAGTCTTGATAATGCTGATTGTGTGCGACTAGCACTGTGAATCGAAGTTAAGCCGGCGGAACAAGAACCGCCGTGTACACTGTTGATACAACCAGAAGAACTTGTTGTAAATCAGAAAATCAAAACTCAGGGGCTTCCGGTTCGAATACGACCAGAGACCCGTCCCAAAGGGGTTAAGCTAAGATTCGAATGCGATCATATAGCCCCCAGTGGGTTTGGCGATGCCGATCAAGAGGGTACCGACAGCTATGTTCTCTTTGGTTCGAATACGACCCATGTTTGAACAGGAAGCCCCCAAATGACCTTAAGAGTTGTTTAACGACGCTGATTCGAATACGATCCACGTCGGCTCCCAAAGGGGGTTGAGCTATGATTCAAATATGATCAAAGAAAACTCCCCAATGGGCTCGGCACTTTGCCAATCAAATGGGTATCGACAGCTATGTTCTCTTTGGTTCGAATACGACCTATGTTTGAACAGGAAGCCCCCAAGTGACTATATTGCGTACGGCTAGATTCGAATACGATCATAAGCCGGATCCACCTCTAAGTTACCATGTGATCTTGTAATGGAAACAACACATTTACCTTTGGAGGAGAAAAAAGGACAGAGGTCCTGCTTTATTGCTTATCATAATATATACATGGCTTATAGAAATATGTACATTATGAGAGCCGGTGGCTCAAGTGTAATAAGGCCGAAGCTGAGCTATGTTCCACGGCCGACGGGTCTCTTCCTCCGACTTACATGAATCTTTATGCTCGCGAACGTCAATAAGGTAGTATGACCCGTTGTGCAAGTTCTTGCTGACCACAAAGGGCCCTTCCCAAGGCGGGGATAACTTGTGCGCATCTGTTTGATCTTGGATGAGCCGGAGCACCAGATCACCTTCCTGGAAGACCCGGGACTTAACCCGGCGACTGTGATAACGACGCAGATCTTGTTGGTAAATCGCTAAGCGAGCTGCTGCCACATCACGCTGTTCGTCCAACAAGTCAAGAGCATCTTGGCGCGCCTGTTCATTATCCGCCTCAACATAAGCCGCCACTCGAGGCGAGTCATGACGGATGTCACTGGGGAGGACTGCTTCCGCTCCATAAACCATGAAGAAAGGCGTGTAACCCGTAGACCTGTTAGGAGTAGTATTGATGCTCCATAACACGGAGGGTAACTCCTCCACCCAACAACCCGGCGTCCGTTGCAAAGGGACCAAAAGCCGGGGCTTGATGCCTTTCAGAATCTCCTGATTAGCTCTCTCAGCTTGACCATTGGATTGAGGGTGAGCCACTGATGAAACATCAAGTCGAATATGCTCTCGTTGACAAAACTCCTCCATGGCGCCTTTGGACAGATTGGTACCATTGTCACTTATAATGCTGTGTGGAAAGCCAAAGCGAAAGATCACCCTTTTCATGAACTGAACCGCCGTGGCTGCGTCACACTTGCTAACTAGCTCTGCTTCAACCCACTTTGTGAATTTGTCAACTGCCACCAAGAGGTGGGTCTTCTTATCCTTGGACCTTTTAAAAGGCCCAACCATATCAAGCCCCCAGACTGCAAACGGCCAAGTGATTGGTATCATCCTCAGCTCCTGAGCCGGCACATGAGCCCGTCGCGAGAACCGCTGGCAACCATCACATTTGCTGACCAAGTCCTCCGCATCAGCATGAGCCGTCAGCCAATAAAAACCATGACGAAAAGCCTTGGCCACAAGGGATTTTGAGCCGGCATGATGGCCACAATCCCCTTCGTGAATCTCACGCAAGATCTCTTGACCTTCCTCAGGGGAGACACAACGCTGGAACGCTCCCGTAACACTGCGGCGATGCAGCTCACCATTGATAACAACCATTGACTTAGACCGCCGGGTTATTTGTCTGGCCAAAGTTTCATCCTCAGGCAAATCTCCCCGGGTCATGTAAGCCAGATAGGGCACTGTCCAGTCCGGGATGATGTGGAGAGCCGCCACCAATTGTGCCTCCGGGTCAGGGACAGCCAAGTCTTCCTCTGTAGGAAACTTAACAGAAGGGTTATGCAAGACGTCCAGGAAAGTATTAGGCGGCACCGGTTTTCGCTGAGAGCCCAGCCGGCTTAAAGCATCAGCCGCCTTGTTCTTCCTGCGATCGATGTGCTCTACTTGGTAACCATGAAAGTGTCCGGCAATGGCATCAACTTCCCGGCGATAAGCCGCCATGAGAGGGTCCTTGGAATCCCACTTGCCTTATACTTGTTGAGCCACTAAGTCTGAGTCGCCGAAGCACCTTACCCGGCTCAAGCTCATCTCCTTAGCCATCCGAAGACCATGGAGCAAGGCCTCGTACTCAGCCGCATTGTTAGTGCAAGGAAACATCAACCGTAGCAAATAATGAAACTTGTCACCCTTAGGGGAAGCCAATACAACTCCAGCCCCCAAGCCCTCCAATTGCCTGGACCCATCGAAATGAATAGTCCAATATGTATTATCCGGCTTTTCCTCGGGCACTTGTAGCTCTGTCCAATCATTGATGAAATCCACCAAAGCTTGAGATTTAACAGCAGTGCGTGGCACGTATTTTAGACCATGAGGCCCGAGCTGTATAGCCCACTTAGCTACTCTCCCTGTGGCTTCTCTGTTTTGGATGATATCTCCAAGGGGAGCAGAACTAACCACAGTGATAGGGTGACCCTGGAAATAACGCTTAAGCTTCCGGCTTGCCATGAATACACCATAAACAAGCTTCTGCCAATGTGGATACCGCTGTTTGGACTCGATAAGCACTTCACTGACGTAGTAAACCGGCCGCTGAACCGGATGCTCCTTGTAGGGGAACGTAGTAATTTCAAAAAATTCCTACGCACACGCAAGATCATGGTGATGCATAGCAACGAGAGGGGAGAGTGTTGTCTACGTACCCTCGTAGACCGACAGCGGAAGCGTTATAACAACGCGGTTGATGTAGCCGAACGTCTTCACGATCCGACCGATCAAGTACCGAACGTACGGCACCTCCGAAGTTCTACACACGTTCAGCTCGATGACGTCCCTCGAACTCCGATCCAGCCGAGTGTTGAGGGAGAGTTTCGTCAGCACGACGGCGTGGTGACGATGATGATGTTCCACCGACGCAGGGCTTCGCCTAAGCTTCGCGACGGTATTATCGAGGTGTAATCTGGTGGAGGGGGGCACCGCACACGGCTAAAATATCGTATATCAAGTGTGTTCTTAGGTGCCCCCCTGCCCCCGTATATAAAGGAGCAAGGGGGAGGCCGGCTGCCTATGGGGCGCGCCAAGGAGAGGGGGGGAGTCCTCCTCCTAGTAGGAGTAGGACTCCCCTTTCCTAGTCCTACTAGGAAAAGAAGGGGGGAAGGAAAGAGAGGGGGAGGGAGAGGGAAAGGGGGCTGCGCCCCCCTCTCCTAGTCCAACTAGGACTCCTCTGGGAGGGGGCGCACCACCTCCTGGCTGCTGCCCTCTCTCTCCCCTCAAGGCCCACTAAGGCCCAATACTTCCCCGGGGGGTTCCGGTAACCCTCCGGCACTCCGGTTTAATCCGAAACTTCTCCGGAACACTTCCGGTGTCCGAATATAGTCGTCCAATATATCAATCTTTACGTCTCGACCATTTCGAGACTCCTCGTCATGTCCGTGATCACATCCGGGACTCCGAACAACCTTCGGTACATCAAATCACATAAACTCATAATATAACTGTCATCGTAACTTTAAGCGTGCGGACCCTTTGGGTTCGAGAACTATGTAGACATGACCGAGACACCTCTCCGGTCAATAACCAATAGCGGGACCTGGATGCCCATATTGGCTCCCACATATTCTACGAAGATCTTTATCGGTCAGACCGCATAACAACATACGTTGTTCCCTTTGTCATCGGTATGTTACTTGCCCGAGATTCGATCGTCGGTATCTCGATACCTAGTTCAATCTCGTTACCGGCAAGTCTCTTTACTCGTTCCGTAATACATCATCCCGCAACTAACTCATTAGTCACAATGCTTGCAAGGCTTATAGTGATGTGCATTACCGAGTGGGCCCTGAGATACCTCTCCGACAATCGGAGTGACAAATCCTATTCTCGAAATACGCCAACCCAACAAGTACCTTTGGAGACACCTGTAGAGCACCTTTATAATCACCCAGTTACGTTGTGACGTTTGGTAGCACACAAAGTGTTCCTCCGGTAAACGGGAGTTGCATAATCTCATAGTCATGGGAACATGTATAAGTCATGAAGAAAGCAATAGCAACATACTAAACGATCGGGTGCTAAGCTAACGTAATGGGTCATGTCAATCACGTCATTCTCCTAATGAGGTGATCCCGTTAATCAAATAACAACTCATGTCTATGGCTAGGAAACATAACCATCTTTGATTAACGAGCTAGTCAAGTAGAGGCATACTAGTGACACTTTGTTTGTCTATGTATTCACACATGTATTATGTTTCCGGTTAATACAATTCTAGCATGAATAATAAACATTTATCATGATACAAGGAAATATATAATACTTTATTATTGCCTCTAGGTTATATTTCCTTCAGTCTCCCACTTGCACTAGAGTCAATAATCTAGATTACATAGTAATGATTCTTACACCCATGGAGTCTTGGTGCTGATCATGTTTTGCTCGTGGAAGAGGCTTAGTCAACGGATCTGCTACATTCAGATCCGTATGTATCTTGCAAATTTCTATGTCTCCCACCTGGACTAAATCCCGGATGGAATTGAAGCGTCTTCTGATGTGCTTGGTTCTCTTGTGAAATCTGGATTCCTTTGCTAAGGCAATTGCACCAGTATTATCACAAAAGATTTTCATTGGTCCCGATGTACTAGGTATGACACCTAGATCGGTTATGAACTCCTTCATCCAGACTCCTTCATTCGCTGCTTCCGAAGCAGCTATGTATTCCGCTTCACACGTAGATCCCGCCACGACACTTTGCTTGGAACTGCACCAACTGACAGCTCCACCGTTCAATGTAAATACGTATCCGGTTTGCGATTTCGAATCGTCCGGATCAGTGTCAAAGCTTGCATCAACGTAACCATTTACGATGAGCTCTTTGTCACCTCCATATACGAGAAACATATCCTTAGTCCTTTTCAGGTATTTCAGGATATTCTTGACCGCTGTCCAGTGATCCACTCCTGGATTACTTTGGTACCTCCCTGCTAAACTTATAGCCAGGGACACATCAGGTCTGGTACACAGCATTGCATACATGATAGAGCCTATGGCTGAAGCATAGGGAACATCTTTCATCTTCTCTCTATCTTCTGCAGTGGTCGGGCATTGAGTCTTACTCAATCTCACACCTTGTAGTACAGGCAAGAACCCTTTCTTTGCTTGATCCATTTTGAACTTCTTCAAAATTTTGTCAAGGTATGTGCTTTGTGAAAGTCCAATTAAGCGCCTTGATCTATCTCTATAGATCTTAATGCCTAATATATATGCAGCTTCACCGAGGTCTTTCATTGAAAAACTTTTATTCAAGTATCCCTTTATGCTATCCAGAAATTCAATATCATTTCCAATCAGTAATATGTCATCCACATATAATATCAGAAATGCTATCGAGCTCCCACTCACTTTCTTGTAAATACAGGCTTCTCCAAAAGTCTGTATAAAACCAAATGCTTTGATCACACTATCAAAGCGTTTATTCCAACTCCGAGAGGCTTGCACCAGTCCATAAATGGATCGCTGGAGCTTGCACACTTTGTTAGTTCCCTTTGGATCGACAAAACCTTCCGGTTGCATCATATACAACTCTTCTTCCAGAAATCCATTCAGGAACGCAGTTTTGACATCCATTTGCCAAATTTCATAATCATAAAATGCGGCAATTGCTAACATGATTCGGACAGACTTAAGCATCGCTACGGGTGAGAAGGTCTCATCGTAGTCAATCCCTTGAACTTGTCGAAAACCTTTCGCAACAAGTCGAGCTTTATAGATAGTAACATTACCATCAGCGTCAGTCTTCTTCTTGAAGATCCATTTATTTTCAATGGCTTGCCGACCATCGGGCAAGTCAACCAAAGTCCATACTTTGTTCTCATACATGGATCCTATCTCGGATTTCATGGCTTCAAGCCATTTTGCGGAATCTGGGCTCACCATTGCTTCTTCATAGTTCGTAGGTTCGCCATGGTCTAGTAACATGACCTCCAGAACAGGATTACCGTACCACTCTGGTGCGGATCTTGATCTAGTTGACCTACGAAGTTCAGTAATAACTTGATCTGAAGTTTCATGATCATTATCATTAACTTCCTCACTACTTGGTGTAGGTGTCGCAGAAACTGATCTCTGCGATGATCTACTTTCCAATAAGGGAGCAGGTACGGTTACCTCATCAAGTTCTACTTTCCTCCCACTCACATCTTTCGAGAGAAACTCCTTCTCCAGAAAGGATCCATTTCTAGCAACAAATATCTTGCCTTCGGATCTGTGATAGAAGGTGTACCCAACGGTCTCCTTTGGGTATCCTATGAAGACACATTTCTCCGATTTAGGTTCGAGCTTATCAGGTTGAAGTTTCTTCACATAAGCATCGCAACCCCAAACTTTAAGATACGACAACTTTGGTTTCTTGCCAAACCATAGTTCATAAGGCGTCGTCTCAACGGATTTCGATGGTGTCCTATTTAGAGTGAATGCAGCCGTCTCTAAAGCATAACCCCAAAACGATAGCGGTAAATCAGTAAGAGACATCATAGATCGCACCATATCTAGTAAAGTGCGATTACGACGTTCAGACACACCATTACGCTGTGGTGTTCCGGGTGGCGTGAGTTGCGAAACTATTCCGCATTGTTTCAAATGTAGACCAAACTCGTAACTCAAATATTCTCCTCCACGATCAGATCGTAGGAATTTTATTTTCTTGTTACGATGATTTTCAACTTCACTCTGAAATTCTTTGAACTTTTCAAATGTTTCAGACTTATGTTTCATTAAGTAGATATACCCATATCTGCTCAAATCATCTGTGAAGGTGAGAAAATAACGATATCCGCCACGAGCTTCAATATTCATCGGACCACATACATCTGTATGTATGATTTCCAACAAATCTTTTGCTCTCTCCATAGTTCCGGAGAACGGTGTTTTTGTCATCTTGCCCATAAGGCACGGTTCGCAAGTACCAAGTGATTCAAAATCAAGTGTTTCCAAAATTCCATCAGTATGGAGTTTCTTCATGCGCTTTACACCGATATGACCCAAACGGCAGTGCCACAAATAAGTTGCACTGTCATTATTAACTCTGCATCTTTTGGTTTCAACATTATGAATATGTGTATCACTACTATCGAGATTCATTAAAAATAGACCACTCTTCAAGGGTGCATGACCATAAAAGATATTATTCATATAAATAGAACAACCATTATTCTCTGATTTAAATGAATAACCGTCTCGCATTAAACAAGATCCAGATATAATGTTCATGCTCAACGCTGGCACCAAATAACAATTATTTAGGTCTAAAACTAATCCCGAAGGTAGATGTAGAGGTAGCGTGCCGACGGCGATCACATCGACTTTGGAACCATTTCCCACGCGCATCGTCACCTCGTCCTTAGCTAAACTTCGCTTAATCCGTAGCCCCTGTTTTGAGTTGCAAATATTAGCAACAGAACCAGTATCAAATACCCAGGTGCTACTGCGAGTATTAGTAAGGTACACATCAATAACATGTATATCACATATACCTTTGTTAACCTTGCCATCCTTCTTATCCGCCAAATACTTGGGGCAGTTCCGCTTCCAGTGGCCAGTCTGCTTACAGTAGAAGCACTCAGTTTCAGGCTTAGGTCCAGACTTGGATTTCTTCTCCTGAACAGCAACTTGCTTGCTATTCTTCTTGAAGTTCCCTTTCTTCTTCCCTTTGCCCTTTTTCTTGAAACTAGTGGTTTTACTGACCATCAACACTTGATGCTCCTTTTTGATTTCTACCTCCGCTGCCTTTAGCATTGCGAAGAGCTCGGGAATCGTCTTATCCATCCCTTGCATGTTATAGTTCATCACGAAGCTCTTGTAGCTTGGTGGCAGTGATTGAAGAATTCTGTCAATGACGCAATCATCCGGAAGTTGAACTCCCAGTTGAATCAAGTGATTATTATACCCAGACATTCTGAGTATATGCTCACTGACAGAACTATTCTCTTCCATCTTGCAGCTATAGAACTTATTGGAGACTTCATATCTCTCAATCCGGGCATTTGCTTGAAATATTAACTTCAACTCCTGGAACATCTCATATGCTCCATGACGTTCAAAACGTCGTTGAAGTCCCGGTTCTAAGCCGTAAAGCATGGCACACTGAACTATTGAGTAGTCATCAGCTTTGCTTTGCCAGACGTTCATAACTTCTGGTGTAGCTCTTGCAGGAGGCCTGGCACCTAGCGGTGCTTCCAGGACGTAATTCTTCTGTGCAGCAATGAGGATAATCCTCAAGTTACGGACCCAGTCCGTGTAATTGCTACCATCATCTTTCAACTTAGCTTTCTCAAGGAACGCATTAAAATTCAACGGAACAACAGCACGGGCCATATATCTACAATTAACATAGACAAGCAAGATACTATCAGGTACTAAGTTCATGATAAATTTAAGTTAAATTAATCATATTACTTAAGAACTCCCACTTAGATAGACATCTCTCTAATCATCTAAGTGATTACGTGATCCAAAGCAACTAAACCATGACCGATTAACACGTGAGATGGAGTAGTTTCAATGGTGAACATCACTATGTTGATCATATCTACTATATGATTCACGCTCGACCTTTCGGTCTCTGTGTTCCGAGGCCATATCTGTATATGCTAGGCTCGTCAAGTTTAACCCGAGTATTCCGCGTGTGCAACTGTTTTGCACCCGTTGTATTTGAACGTAGAGCCTATCACACCCGATTAACACGTGGTGTCTCAGCACGAAGAACTTTTGCAACGGTGCATACTCAGGGAGAACACTTTTATCTTGAAATTTTAGTGAGAGATCATCTTATAATGCTACCGTCAATCAAAGCAAGATAAGATGCATAAAGGATTAACATCACATGCAATCAATATAAGTGATATGATATGGCCATCATCATCTTGTGCTTGTGATCTCCATCTCCGAAGCACCATCATGATCACCATCGTCACCGGCTCGACACCTTGATCTCCATCGTAGTATCGTTGTCGTCTCGCCAACTTATTACTTTTACGACTATCGCTACCGCTTAGTGATAAAGTAAAACTATTACATGGCGATTGCATCTCATACAATAAAGCGACAACCATATGGCTCCTGCCAGTTGCCGATAACTCGGTTACAAAACATGATCATCTCATACAACACATTATATCACATCATGTCTTGACCATATCACATCACAACATGCCCTGCAAAAACAAGTTAGACGTCCTCTACTTTGTTGTTGCAAGTTTTACGTGGCTGCTACGGGCTTAGCAAGAACCGTTCTTACCTACGCATCAAAACCACAACGATAGTTTGTCAAGTTGGTGCTGTTTTAACCTTCGCAAGGACCGGGCGTAGCCACACTCGGTTCAACTAAAGTGAGAGAGACAGACACCCGCCAGTCACCTTTAAGCAACGAGTGCTCCGAACGGTGAAACCAGTCTCGCGTAAGCGTACGCGTAATGTCGGTCCGGGCCGCTTCATCTCACAATACCGCTGAACCAAAGTATGACATGCTGGTAAGCAGTATGACTTATATCGCCCACAACTCACTTGTGTTCTACTCGTGCAAAGCATCAACGCATAAAACCAGGCTCGGATGCCACTGTAGGGGAACGTAGTAATTTCAAAAAATTCCTACGCACACGCAAGATCATGGTGATGCATAGCAACGAGAGGGGAGAGTGTTGTCTACGTACCCTCGTAGACCGACAGCGGAAGCGTTATAACAACGCGGTTGATGTAGCCGAACGTCTTCACGATCCGACCGATCAAGTACCGAACGTACGGCACCTCCGAAGTTCTACACACGTTCAGCTCGATGACGTCCCTCGAACTCCGATCCAGCCGAGTGTTGAGGGAGAGTTTCGTCAGCACGACGGCGTGGTGACGATGATGATGTTCCACCGACGCAGGGCTTCGCCTAAGCTTCGCGACGGTATTATCGAGGTGTAATCTGGTGGAGGGGGGCACCGCACACGGCTAAAATATCGTATATCAAGTGTGTTCTTAGGTGCCCCCCTGCCCCCGTATATAAAGGAGCAAGGGGGAGGCCGGCTGCCTATGGGGCGCGCCAAGGAGAGGGGGGGAGTCCTCCTCCTAGTAGGAGTAGGACTCCCCTTTCCTAGTCCTACTAGGAAAAGAAGGGGGGAAGGAAAGAGAGGGGGAGGGAGAGGGAAAGGGGGCTGCGCCCCCCTCTCCTAGTCCAACTAGGACTCCTCTGGGAGGGGGCGCACCACCTCCTGGCTGCTGCCCTCTCTCTCCCCTCAAGGCCCACTAAGGCCCAATACTTCCCCGGGGGGTTCCGGTAACCCTCCGGCACTCCGGTTTAATCCGAAACTTCTCCGGAACACTTCCGGTGTCCGAATATAGTCGTCCAATATATCAATCTTTACGTCTCGACCATTTCGAGACTCCTCGTCATGTCCGTGATCACATCCGGGACTCCGAACAACCTTCGGTACATCAAATCACATAAACTCATAATATAACTGTCATCGTAACTTTAAGCGTGCGGACCCTTTGGGTTCGAGAACTATGTAGACATGACCGAGACACCTCTCCGGTCAATAACCAATAGCGGGACCTGGATGCCCATATTGGCTCCCACATATTCTACGAAGATCTTTATCGGTCAGACCGCATAACAACATACGTTGTTCCCTTTGTCATCGGTATGTTACTTGCCCGAGATTCGATCGTCGGTATCTCGATACCTAGTTCAATCTCGTTACCGGCAAGTCTCTTTACTCGTTCCGTAATACATCATCCCGCAACTAACTCATTAGTCACAATGCTTGCAAGGCTTATAGTGATGTGCATTACCGAGTGGGCCCTGAGATACCTCTCCGACAATCGGAGTGACAAATCCTATTCTCGAAATACGCCAACCCAACAAGTACCTTTGGAGACACCTGTAGAGCACCTTTATAATCACCCAGTTACGTTGTGACGTTTGGTAGCACACAAAGTGTTCCTCCGGTAAACGGGAGTTGCATAATCTCATAGTCATGGGAACATGTATAAGTCATGAAGAAAGCAATAGCAACATACTAAACGATCGGGTGCTAAGCTAACGTAATGGGTCATGTCAATCACGTCATTCTCCTAATGAGGTGATCCCGTTAATCAAATAACAACTCATGTCTATGGCTAGGAAACATAACCATCTTTGATTAACGAGCTAGTCAAGTAGAGGCATACTAGTGACACTTTGTTTGTCTATGTATTCACACATGTATTATGTTTCCGGTTAATACAATTCTAGCATGAATAATAAACATTTATCATGATACAAGGAAATATATAATACTTTATTATTGCCTCTAGGTTATATTTCCTTCAGTCTCCCACTTGCACTAGAGTCAATAATCTAGATTACATAGTAATGATTCTTACACCCATGGAGTCTTGGTGCTGATCATGTTTTGCTCGTGGAAGAGGCTTAGTCAACGGATCTGCTACATTCAGATCCGTATGTATCTTGCAAATTTCTATGTCTCCCACCTGGACTAAATCCCGGATGGAATTGAAGCGTCTTCTGATGTGCTTGGTTCTCTTGTGAAATCTGGATTCCTTTGCTAAGGCAATTGCACCAGTATTATCACAAAAGATTTTCATTGGTCCCGATGTACTAGGTATGACACCTAGATCGGTTATGAACTCCTTCATCCAGACTCCTTCATTCGCTGCTTCCGAAGCAGCTATGTATTCCGCTTCACACATAGATCCCGCCACGACACTTTGCTTGGAACTGCACCAACTGACAGCTCCACCGTTCAATGTAAATACGTATCCGGTTTGCGATTTCGAATCGTCCGGATCAGTGTCAAAGCTTGCATCAACGTAACCATTTACGATGAGCTCTTTGTCACCTCCATATACGAGAAACATATCCTTAGTCCTTTTCAGGTATTTCAGGATATTCTTGACCGCTGTCCAGTGATCCACTCCTGGATTACTTTGGTACCTCCCTGCTAAACTTATAGCCAGGGACACATCAGGTCTGGTACACAGCATTGCATACATGATAGAGCCTATGGCTGAAGCATAGGGAACATCTTTCATCTTCTCTCTATCTTCTGCAGTGGTCGGGCATTGAGTCTTACTCAATCTCACACCTTGTAGTACAGGCAAGAACCCTTTCTTTGCTTGATCCATTTTGAACTTCTTCAAAATTTTGTCAAGGTATGTGCTTTGTGAAAGTCCAATTAAGCGCCTTGATCTATCTCTATAGATCTTAATGCCTAATATATATGCAGCTTCACCGAGGTCTTTCATTGAAAAACTTTTATTCAAGTATCCCTTTATGCTATCCAGAAATTCAATATCATTTCCAATCAGTAATATGTCATCCACATATAATATCAGAAATGCTATCGAGCTCCCACTCACTTTCTTGTAAATACAGGCTTCTCCAAAAGTCTGTATAAAACCAAATGCTTTGATCACACTATCAAAGCGTTTATTCCAACTCCGAGAGGCTTGCACCAGTCCATAAATGGATCGCTGGAGCTTGCACACTTTGTTAGCTCCCTTTGGATCGACAAAACCTTCCGGTTGCATCATATACAACTCTTCTTCCAGAAATCCATTCAGGAACGCAGTTTTGACATCCATTTGCCAAATTTCATAATCATAAAATGCGGCAATTGCTAACATGATTCGGACAGACTTAAGCATCGCTACGGGTGAGAAGGTCTCATCGTAGTCAATCCCTTGAACTTGTCGAAAACCTTTCGCAACAAGTCGAGCTTTATAGATAGTAACATTACCATCAGCGTCAGTCTTCTTCTTGAAGATCCATTTATTTTCAATGGCTTGCCGACCATCGGGCAAGTCAACCAAAGTCCATACTTTGTTCTCATACATGGATCCTATCTCGGATTTCATGGCTTCAAGCCATTTTGCGGAATCTGGGCTCACCATTGCTTCTTCATAGTTGGTCTAGTAACATGACCTCCAGAACAGGATTACCGTACCACTCTGGTGCGGATCTTGATCTAGTTGACCTACGAAGTTCAGTAATAACTTGATCTGAAGTTTCATGATCATTATCATTAACTTCCTCACTACTTGGTGTAGGTGTCGCAGAAACTGATCTCTGCGATGATCTACTTTCCAATAAGGGAGCAGGTACGGTTACCTCATCAAGTTCTACTTTCCTCCCACTCACATCTTTCGAGAGAAACTCCTTCTCCAGAAAGGATCCATTTCTAGCAACAAATATCTTGCCTTCGGATCTGTGATAGAAGGTGTACCCAACGGTCTCCTTTGGGTATCCTATGAAGACACATTTCTCCGATTTAGGTTCGAGCTTATCAGGTTGAAGTTTCTTCACATAAGCATCGCAACCCCAAACTTTAAGATACGACAACTTTGGTTTCTTGCCAAACCATAGTTCATAAGGCGTCGTCTCAACGGATTTCGATGGTGTCCTATTTAGAGTGAATGCAGCCGTCTCTAAAGCATAACCCCAAAACGATAGCGGTAAATCAGTAAGAGACATCATAGATCGCACCATATCTAGTAAAGTGCGATTACGATGTTCAGACACACCATTACGCTGTGGTGTTCCGGGTGGCGTGAGTTGCGAAACTATTCCGCATTGTTTCAAATGTAGACCAAACTCGTAACTCAAATATTCTCCTCCACGATCAGATCGTAGGAATTTTATTTTCTTGTTACGATGATTTTCAACTTCACTCTGAAATTCTTTGAACTTTTCAAATGTTTCAGACTTATGTTTCATTAAGTAGATATACCCATATCTGCTCAAATCATCTGTGAAGGTGAGAAAATAACGATATCCGCCACGAGCTTCAATATTCATCGGACCACATACATCTGTATGTATGATTTCCAACAAATCTTTTGCTCTCTCCATAGTTCCGGAGAACGGTGTTTTTGTCATCTTGCCCATAAGGCACGGTTCGCAAGTACCAAGTGATTCAAAATCAAGTGTTTCCAAAATTCCATCAGTATGGAGTTTCTTCATGCGCTTTACACCGATATGACCCAAACGGCAGTGCCACAAATAAGTTGCACTGTCATTATTAACTCTGCATCTTTTGGTTTCAACATTATGAATATGTGTATCACTACTATCGAGATTCATTAAAAATAGACCACTCTTCAAGGGTGCATGACCATAAAAGATATTATTCATATAAATAGAACAACCATTATTCTCTGATTTAAATGAATAACCGTCTCGCATTAAACAAGATCCAGATATAATGTTCATGCTCAACGCTGGCACCAAATAACAATTATTTAGGTCTAAAACTAATCCCGAAGGTAGATGTAGAGGTAGCGTGCCGACGGCGATCACATCGACTTTGGAACCATTTCCCACGCGCATCGTCACCTCGTCCTTAGCTAAACTTCGCTTAATCCGTAGCCCCTGTTTTGAGTTGCAAATATTAGCAACAGAACCAGTATCAAATACCCAGGTGCTACTGCGAGTATTAGTAAGGTACACATCAATAACATGTATATCACATATACCTTTGTTAACCTTGCCATCCTTCTTATCCGCCAAATACTTGGGGCAGTTCCGCTTCCAGTGGCCAGTCTGCTTACAGTAGAAGCACTCAGTTTCAGGCTTAGGTCCAGACTTGGATTTCTTCTCCTGAACAGCAACTTGCTTGCTATTCTTCTTGAAGTTCCCTTTCTTCTTCCCTTTGCCCTTTTTCTTGAAACTAGTGGTTTTACTGACCATCAACACTTGATGCTCCTTTTTGATTTCTACCTCCGCTGCCTTTAGCATTGCGAAGAGCTCGGGAATCGTCTTATCCATCCCTTGCATGTTATAGTTCATCACGAAGCTCTTGTAGCTTGGTGGCAGTGATTGAAGAATTCTGTCAATGACGCAATCATCGGGAAGTTGAACTCCCAGTTGAATCAAGTGATTACTATACCCAGACATTCTGAGTATATGCTCACTGACAGAACTATTCTCTTCCATCTTGCAGCTATAGAACTTATTGGAGACTTCATATCTCTCAATCCGGGCATTTGCTTGAAATATTAACTTCAACTCCTGGAACATCTCATATGCTCCATGACGTTCAAAACGTCGTTGAAGTCCCGGTTCTAAGCCGTAAAGCATGGCACACTGAACTATTGAGTAGTCATCAACTTTGCTTTGCCAGACGTTCATAACTTCTGGTGTAGCTCTTGCAGGAGGCCTGGCACCTAGCGGTGCTTCCAGGATGTAATTCTTCTGTGCAGCAATGAGGATAATCCTCAAGTTACGGACCCAGTCCGTGTAATTGCTACCATCATCTTTCAACTTAGCTTTCTCAAGGAACGCATTAAAATTCAACGGAACAACAGCACGGGCCATATATCTACAATTAACATAGACAAGCAAGATACTATCAGGTACTAAGTTCATGATAAATTTAAGTTAAATTAATCATATTACTTAAGAACTCCCACTTAGATAGACATCTCTCTAATCATCTAAGTGATTACGTGATCCAAAGCAACTAAACCATGACCGATTAACACGTGAGATGGAGTAGTTTCAATGGTGAACATCACTATGTTGATCATATCTACTATATGATTCACGCTCGACCTTTCGGTCTCTGTGTTCCGAGGCCATATCTGTATATGCTAGGCTCGTCAAGTTTAACCCGAGTATTCCGCGTGTGCAACTGTTTTGCACCCGTTGTATTTGAACGTAGAGCCTATCACACCCGATTAACACGTGGTGTCTCAGCACGAAGAACTTTTGCAACGGTGCATACTCAGGGAGAACACTTTTATCTTGAAATTTTAGTGAGAGATCATCTTATAATGCTACCGTCAATCAAAGCAAGATAAGATGCATAAAGGATTAACATCACATGCAATCAATATAAGTGATATGATATGGCCATCATCATCTTGTGCTTGTGATCTCCATCTCCGAAGCACCATCATGATCACCATCGTCACCGGCTCGACACCTTGATCTCCATCGTAGTATCGTTGTCGTCTCGCCAACTTATTACTTTTACGACTATCGCTACCGCTTAGTGATAAAGTAAAACTATTACATGGCGATTGCATCTCATACAATAAAGCGACAACCATATGGCTCCTGCCAGTTGCCGATAACTCGGTTACAAAACATGATCATCTCATACAACACATTATATCACATCATGTCTTGACCATATCACATCACAACATGCCCTGCAAAAACAAGTTAGACGTCCTCTACTTTGTTATTGCAGGTTTTACGTGGCTGCTACGGGCTTAGCAAGAACCGTTCTTACCTACGCATCAAAACCACAACGATAGTTTGTCAAGTTGGTGCTGTTTTAACCTTCGCAAGGACCGGGCGTAGCCACACTCGGTTCAACTAAAGTGAGAGAGACAGAAACCCGCCAGTCACCTTTAAGCAACGAGTGCTCCGAACGGTGAAACCAGTCTCGCGTTAAGTTTAACCCGAGTATTCCGCGTGTGCAACTGTTTTGCACCCGTTGTATTTGAACGTAGAGCCTATCACACCCGATTAACACGTGGTGTCTCAGCACGAAGAACTTTTGCAACGGTGCATACTCAGGGAGAACACTTTTATCTTGAAATTTTAGTGAGAGATCATCTTATAATGCTACCGTCAATCAAAGCAAGATAAGATGCATAAAGGATTAACATCACATGCAATCAATATAAGTGATATGATATGGCCATCATCATCTTGTAATGCTACCGTCAATCACGTCATTCTCCTAATGAGGTGATCCCGTTAATCAAATAACAACTCATGTCTATGGCTAGGAAACATAACCATCTTTGATTAACGAGCTAGTCAAGTAGAGGCATACTAGTGACACTTTGTTTGTCTATGTATTCACACATGTATTATGTTTCCGGTTAATACAATTCTAGCATGAATAATAAACATTTATCATGATACAAGGAAATATATAATAGTTTATTATTGCCTCTAGGGCATATTTCCTTCACTCCTTACCCTCTTCCTTGCGCTCCACCACCACAGCTACACTGACGGCCCGTGTGTTAGCAGCTACATACAGCAATAAAGGCTCCTTGTCAACCGGAGCAGCAAGGACTGGGGGCTCTGCCAGCTGTCTCTTCAAATCCTCAAAAGCAGTATTAGCAGCATCATTCCAGACAAAGTCATCAGTTCTCTTCATCAACTGGTACAATGGCATGGCCTTCTCACCCAAACGGCTTATAAACCGGCTTAAAGCAGCAATACAACCCGCCAGGCGCTGGACGTCGTTTATACACGCCGGCTTAGCCAGAGAGGTGATTGCCTTGATCTTCTCCGGGTTAGCTTCAATGCCTCTGTTAGAAACCAAGAAACCCAAGAGCTTGCCTGCAGGAACACCAAAAACACACTTGGCCGGGTTAAGCATCATCTTGTAGATCCGGAGATTATCAAAGGTTTCCCTCAGATCATCTATCAAAGTTTTCTTCTCCCTGGACTTAACCACAATATCATCCACATAGGCATGAACATTGCGCCCAATCTGGTTATGAAGACAGTTCTGCACGCAACGCTGATAAGTCGCCTGTGCACTCTTGAGTCCAAAAGGCATAGACACATAGCAGAAGGCTCCAAAGGGAGTGATGAACGCCGTCTTCTCCTGGTCCTTAACTGCCATTTTAATCTGATGGTATCCAGAATAAGCATCCAAAAAACTTAAGCGCTCGCAACCCGCCGTAGCATCAATGATTTGATCAATACGGGGAAGGGCAAAAGGATCAGCCGGACATGCCTTGTTTAAGTCCGTGTAGTCCACACACATCCGCCAGGTGCCATTCTTCTTGAGCACGAGCACCGGGTTAGCTAACCACTCTGGGTGAAAGACTTCAACAATAAACCCGGCCGCCAAGAGCCGGGCCACCTCTTCACCAATGGCTTTCCGCCTCTCTTCATTAAACCGCCGAAGGAATTGCCTGACCGACTTAAATTTCGGATCAACATTGAGAGTGTGCTCAGCGAGTTCTCTAGGTACACCTGGCATGTCAGAAGGTTTCCATGCAAAGATGTCCCTGTTCTCACGGATGAACTCGATGAGCGCGCTTTCCTATTTCGGATCCAAATTGGCACTGATGCTAAACTGCTGAGATGAGTCACCTGGAACAAAATCAACAAGTTTAGTCTCATCAGCTGACTTAAATTTCATTGCCGGCTCATGCTCCGTAGTTGGCTTTTTCAGAGAGGTCATATCTGTTGGGTCAACATTGTCCTTGTAAAATTTGAACTCCTCTGTTGCACAAACAGATTCCGCATAAGCCGCATCGCCTTCTTCACATTCCAAGGCCACCTTCCGGCTGCCATGAACCATGATGGTCCCATTGTGACCCGGCATCTTAAGCTGCAAATACACATAACACGGCCGTGCCATAAACTTTGGCGTAAGCCGGCCGCCCAAATATGGCATGATACGGACTCCTTATCTTGACCACCTCAAAGGTCAATTTTTCCACCCTGTAGTTGTACTCGTCTCCAAAGGCCACTTCCAACTCGATCTTACCAACTGGATAAGCCGACTTACCGGGCACCACACCATGGAAAATAGTATTGGACTGGCTGAGGTTCTTATCAATCAACCCCATACGACGGAAAGTCTCATAATAGAGGATGTTGATGCTGCTGCCTCCATCCATGAGCACCTTAGTAAACTTATATCCTCCCACCTGAGGAGCCACCACCAGGGCCAAGTGACCCGGATTATCAACCCCGGGAGGGTGATCCTCCCTACTCCACACAGTAGGCTGCTCAGACCATCTTAAATAGCGTGGAACCACCGGCTCAACAGCATTCACAGCCCTCTTATGAAGCTTCTGATCTCGCTTACACAGACTGGTGGTAAATACATGGTACTGTCCGCCGTTAAGCTGCTTTGGATTGGTCTGATAACCCCCCTGCTGCTGTTGATGACCTTGGCCAGACTGCTGATTAAAGCCCCCTTGACCGTTCTGAGGATTAGAATTTGAGCCGCCGCCCGGGCCATGAAAGCCGCCGGCGCCTGAGCCGCCTCTCGGGCCATTGTTGCCATTAAAGGCGTTGGAATTCTTAAAGGCCTTCATGATTGCACACTCCTTCCATAGATGAGTAGTTGGCTTCTCCCTAGAGCCATGCCTTGGACAAGGCTCATTCAACAGCTGCTCCAGCGTCGGGCCCGACCCGCCGGCTCGGGGAGGTGGCCTCCCCTTGCGTCACTGGTTATTACCCTGTGAGCTGGCGTTGGCCACGAACTCTAGGCTGCCGTCGGCCTTACGCTTACCACCTCCTTGGTTCCCTGGGTTATGCTGAGGACCCTTGCCATTGCCGTTCTTCTTTCCCTTCCCTGTCCTTTCATCATCTGAAGCGGGGTCCTTGGTACTATCAGAGTCGGCGTACCCATATCATTGCAGTCGCACTTAAGCCGTCCGAGTTTCATCTTCAGGGGCAGGAAACGACAATTCTGCTCCAACATTAAGACTGCAGAGCCGGCATCCATCTTATCAGATGAATGTATTATCTCTTTGACCCGGCGAACCCAATGTGTCGTAGACTCACCCTCCTGCTGTTTACAGTTAGTCAAATCCACAATTGACATAGACTGCCTACAGGTATCTTTGAAGTTTTGGATGAACCGGGCTTTCAGCTCAGCCCAAGACCCGATGGAATTCGGTGGCCGCCCTTTCAACCAAGTGCAGGCAGTCCCATCTAACATCATGGTGAAGTACTTGGCCATCGCCGCTTCACTGACCTCCAGCAATTCCATGGCCATCTCGTAACTCTCGATCCAGGCTCCGGGTTGTAAATCAGCCGTGTAATTAGGCACCTTCCTAGGCCCTTTGAAATCCTTGGGTAGACGCTCATTGCGGAGAGCCGGCACTAAACAAGGGACACCTCCAGTCCTCGTAGGGATACCCACATCAACGGAAGTCGTCGGATAAGCCGGGGGTGTCTGGTAAGCCGTCAACTGAGGCACCTGCTCGGCCTCTTGCCGCGCTCTGTCTTTGTCTGTTGCGTGAAAGGCTCCGTTATGAGCCGGGCCATGGCCAGGGGGCAAGTCATGGCGTCGGACATTACTTGAGCCGGTCGCTGAAACCATGTGTCTGCTATAACTCGGGCTCCGGCCTGGATGAGGGGTTGAATGGATCCTGTCCCGGCTGTAAGAGTACGCCTCTTGTTGCGCCCGCGCTGTCTGAAGGAGTTCTCTGACCCGGCGGGTTTCAACAGCCGTTGGAGAGTCGCCGTCAATTGGGAGAGCCGCCAGCCGTGCTGCTGCGGCGACCATGTTTTCCAGCGGGTTAGCATAATGACCCAGTGGTATTGGCACATACTGAGGCGGGGCAGGGTTCACCCGGGGAGGCCCCATCACTTGTGGCTGAATAGGAGTCCCAGCCCCGGGCGCTATGATCTCCGGCGGGTTACTAGACCCTGCACCTGGCGTGTTGAAGAGGTTTCGAGGATCGTAGACCGGAGGGAGTCGAGATCGGGCCTTTTGATGCCTCCTTCTCATGACCTCATTAGACGCGTTCTGATCCATCGTGAGCCGGAAGGACTGCGCCTGAATCAACTGGGTCTGGGCGTCGAGAGCCGCCCTCTCCGCAGCCATCCTGATCCCTTCCGCAGCCAGATCCTCTTTGGCTTTCACTAGATCTAACTTTAACTGCGCCACCTCCGCGTCATGCTGAGCTTGATCCGCCGGGTCAACCGTGGCGGTCAACAGGGCCGTCATCTTGTCCATGAGATCCATCAGCACCTGAGCCGGCGAGGGTACCGGGTTTCCTGACCCAGCGGCCGGATTTTGGACAGGCTGTGCACCGGCCATGAAGATCCCAACCCGGCTCGGCGGCTCAAAAGGATCCGGAATACTGTCACCATCGGAACAACCCCTGAGCCTACCATCTTGAAGTTGATACAACGAGTTGGACTCATCTGTGGATGACTCGCCGTCAGAGCCGGCGGCCGTCTCATTACGAGATCCAGATCCATCAGAGAGTCCTCTGTGAACACATCCCACAAAAGCGTGCTTCAAGGCAGGTAGAGCCCGGGAAGGTCGTGCACGTTGAGCCGTCTCGATGAGATCGGCGCAAAGATCCGGCTCAGGGCCCGGCTCGCCAATCTTGCCAATGAAGACATGAATTCCGCCGAAGGGGACCCGGTACCCGTACTCAATTGAGCCGGCGTCGGGGCCCCAGTTTGCATCGTCGATATAGAGCTTGCCACGACGACTCTTGGTCATCCGGCCCACAGCGTATCCCTTGAGCCCTTCGAAGCTGCCCTTCAAGAACCCAAATCCACCGTGCGCTGGCCCCACGGTGGGCGCCAACTGTCGTGGAATTGTCACGGCAGATGTCCTCGAGCTAGGACTTAGTCGTGGAGCCATCGCAGCTAGGAAGCTTGAAGGGGTTAAACGGGACAAGGAACACGAGGGTTATACTGGTTCGGCCCCTTACGGTGAAGATAAAAGCCTACGTCCAGTTGAGGTGGTATTGATTAGGGTTTCGATGACCAGGGAGCTTAACTGCTATGCCTAGCTCTCGACGAGATCTTACTTGTCCTGAACCGCCGTCGGGTCGTCCCTTTATATAGAGAGGTTGACGCCCAGCGGCTCTCAGAGTCCCGGCCGGCTCATAACAGTGTCCGGCTCGGACTCTTATCTATTCTTGCCTTACACTACAAGTTTTACCCCAACGGCGGCTAATGCTACGGGCCTTAAGCCATCTCCGGGTCTTGGGCCCGTTATTGACCCGCCGTCTTCATCTTTGGTACTGGGCTTCGCGTAGTAACCATCATGGGTAACCCGACCCCTCCTGGGTGGGTGACTCCAACAGTTATATCCTCAACAGGACCCGAAGGTCTGAGGTAAACTACTCACACATCATCAGAGAGGCTATGGTGTTGATGTAGAAGCCCTCCATGATCGATGCCCCCCTCCGGCGGAGCTCCAGAACAGGCCCCAAGATGGGATCTCACGGGTACAGAAGGTTGCGGCGGTGGAATTAGGTTTTTGGCTCTGTATCTGGTAGTTTGGGGGTACGTAGGTATATATAGGAGGAAGGAGTACGTCGGTGGAGCAACAGGGGGCCCACGAGGGTGGAGGGCGCGCCCTGGGGGGTAGGCGCGCCCCCTACCTCGTGCCCTCCTGGTTGATGTCTTGATGTAGGGTCCAAGTCCTCTGGATCACGTTCGTTCCGAAAATCACGTTCCCGAAGGTTTCATTCTGTTTGGACTCCGTTTGATATTCTTTTTCTGCGAAACTCTGAAATAGGCAAAAAAGAGCAATTCTGGGCTGGGCCTCTGGTTAATAGGTTAGTCCCAAAAATAATATAAAAGTGTATAATAAAGCCCAATAATGTCCAAAATAGAATATAATATAGCATGGAACAATAAAAAATTATAGATACGTTGGAGATGTATCAAGCATCCCCAAGCTTAATTCCTGCTCGTTCTCGAGTAGGTAAATGATAAAAACAGAATTTTTGATGTGGAATGCTACTTGGCATAATTTCAATATAATTCTTCTTATTGTGGCATGAATATTCAGATCCGAAAGATTCAAGACAGAAGTTTAATATTGACATAAAAATAATAATACTTCAAGCATACTAACTAAGCAATTATGTCTTCTCAAAATAACATGGCCAAAGAAAGTTATCCCTACAAAATCATATAGTCTGGCTATGCTCTATCTTCACCACACAAAATATTTAAATCATGCACAACCTCGATGACAAGCCAAGCAATTGTTTCATACTTTTGACGTTCTCAAACTTTTTCAATCTTCACGCAATACATGAGCGTGAGCCATGGACATAGCACTATATGTGGAGTAGAATGGTGGTTGTGGAGAAGACAAAAAGGAGAAGATAGTCTCACATCAACTAGGCGTATCAACGGGCTATGGATATGCCCATCAATAGATATCAATGTGAGTGAGTAGGGATTGCCATGCAACGGATGCACTAGAGCTATAGGTATATGAAAGCTCAACAAAAGAAACTAAGTGGGTGTGCATCCAACTCGCTTGCTCACGAAGACCTAGGGCATTTTGAGGAAGCCCATCATTGGAATATACAAGCCAAGTTCTATAATGAAAAATTCCCACTACTATATGAAAGTGATATCATAGGAGACTCTTTATCATGAAGATCATGGTGCTACTTTGAAGCACAAGTGTGGTAAAGGATAGTAACATTGTCCCTTCTCTCTTTTGTTGGGGAACGTAGTAATTTCAAAAAAAATCCTACGCACACACAGGATCATGGTGATGCATAGCAACGAGAGGGGAGAGTGTTGTCCACGTACCCTCGTAGACCGAAAGCGGAAGCGTTAGCACAACGCGGTTGATGTAGTCGTACGTCTTCACGATCCGACCGATCCAAGTACCGAACGCACGGCACCTCCGAGTTCAGCACACGTTCAGCTCGATGACGTCCCACGAACTCCGATCCAGCAGAGCTTCGAGGGAGAGTTCCGTCAGCACGACGGCGTGATGACGGTGATGATGATGCTACCGACGCAGGGCTTCGCACGGCTAAAAGATCAATGATCAATTGTTGTCTCTATGGGGTCCCCCCTGGCCACGTATATAAAGGAGTGGAGGGGGGGGAGAGGGCCGGCCCCTATGGCGCGCCCTGGAGGAGTCCTACTCCCACCGGGAGTAGGATTCCCCCCCCTTCCATGTAGTAGGAGTAGGAGAGAAGGAAAGGGAAAAGAGAAGAGAAGGAAGGAGGGGGCGCAGCCCCTCCCCCTAGTCCAATTCGGACTAGGCCTTGGGGGGCGCGCAGCCTCTCCTCTCTCTTTCCCCTAAAGCCCAATAAGGCCCATATACTCCCCGGCGAATTCCCGTAACTCTCCGGTACTCCGATAAATACCCGAATCACTCGGAACCTTTTCGATGTCCGAATATAGTCGTCCAATATATCGATCTTTACGTCTCGACCATTTTGAGACTCCTCATCATGTCCCCGGTCTCATCCGGGACTCCGAACTACCTTCAGTACATCAAAACACATAAACTCATAATACCGATCGTCACTGAACTTTAAGCGTGCGGACCCTACGAGTTCGAGAACCATGTAGACATGACCGAGACACGTCTCCGGTCAATAACCAATAACGGAACCTGGATGCTAATATTGGCTCCCACATATTCTACGAAGATCTTTATCGGTCAAACCGCATAACAACATACGTTGTTCCCTTTGTCATCGGTATGTTACTTGCCCGAGATTCGGTCGTCGGTATCTCAATACCTAGTTCAATCTCGTTACCGGCAAGTCTCTTTACTCATTCCGTAATACATCATCCCGCAACTAACTCATTAGTTGCAATGCTTGCAAGGCTTATAGTGATGTGCATTACCGAGTGGGCCCAGAGATACCTCTCCGATAATCGGAGTGACAAATCCTAATCTCGAAATACGCCAACCCAACAAGTACCTTCGGAGACACCTGTAGAGCACCTTTATAATCACCCAGTTACGTTGTGACGTTTGGTAGCACACAAAGTGTTCCTCCGGTAAACGGGAGTTGCATAATCTCATAGTCATAGGAACATGTATAAGTCATGAAGAAAGCAATAGCAACATACTAAACGATCAAGTGCTAAGCTAACTGAATGGGTCAAGTCAATCACATCATTCTCCTAATGATGTGATCCCGTTAATCAAATGACAACTCATGTCTATGGTTAGGAAACTTAACCATCTTTGATTAACGAGCTAGTCAAGTAGAGGCATACTAGTGACACTCTGTTTGTCTATCTATTCACACATGTATTATGTTTCCGGTTAATACAATTCTAGCATGAATAATAAACATTTCTCATGAAATAAGGAAATAGATAATAACTTTATTATTGCCTCTAGGGCATATTTCCTTCATATTTTTCTCTCATTCATTTTTTTGGGCCTTTTTTTATGGCCTCTTTTTTTTCGTCCGGAGTCTCATCCCGACTTGTGGGGGAATCATAGTCTCCATCATCCTTTCCTCACTTGGGACAATGCTCTAAAAATGATGATCATCACACTTTCATTTACTTACAACTCAACAATTACAACTCAATACTTAGAACAAAATATGACTCTATGTGAATGCCTCCGGTGGTGTACCGGGATATGCAATGAATCAAGAGTGACATGTATGAAAGGATTATGAACGGTGGCTTTGCCACAAATACAATGTCAACTACATGATCATGCAAATCAATATGACAATGATGGAGCGTGTCATAGTAAACGGAACGGTGGTAAATTGCATGGCAATATATCTCGGAATGGCTATGGAAATGCCATGATAGGTAGGTATGGTGGCTGTTTTGAGGAAGGTATATGGTGGGTGTATGATACCGGCGAAAAGTGCGCGGTATTAGAGAGGCTAGCAATGGTGGAAGGAAGAAAAGTGCGTATAATCCATGGACTCAACATTAGTCATAAAGAACTCATATACTTATTGCAAAAATCTACAAGTTATCAAAGCAAAGGATTACGCGCATGCTCCTAGGGGGATAGATTGGTAGGAAAAGACCATCGCTCGTCCCCGACCGCCACTCATAAGGAGGACAATCAATAAATAAATCATGCTCCGACTTCATCACATAACGGTTCACCCTACGTGCATGCTACGGGAATCACAAACTTTAACACAAGTATTTCTCAAAATTCAAAACTACTCAACTAGCATGACTCTAATATCACCATCTTCATATCTCAAAACAATTAGCAAGCATCAAACTTCTCATAGTATTCAACACACTCATAAGAATTTTCTTTTTTCTTTACTAATCTTGAATGCCTATTATTGTTAAAGCAAACTACCTTGCTGTTTTGTAGGACTCTCAAAATAATCTAAGTGAAGCATGAGAGAACAATAGTTTCTATAAAACAAATCCACCACCGTGCTCTAAAAGATATAAGTGAAGCACTAGAGCAAAAACTATATAACTCAAAAGATATAAGTGAAGCACATAGAGTATTCTAATAAATTCCGAATCATGTGTGTGTCTCTCAAAAGGTGTGTACAGCAAGGATGATTGTGGTAGACTAACAAATAAAGACTCAAATAATACAAGACGCTCTAAGCAAAACACATATCATGTGGTGAATAAAAATATAGCTCCAAGTAAAGTTACCGATGGAAGTAGACAAAAGAGGGGATGCCTTCCAGGGCATCCCCAAGCTTTGGCTTTTAGGTGTCCTTAGATTATCTTGGGGTGCCATGGGCATCCCCAAGATTAGGCTCTTGCCACTCCTTGTTCCATAATCCATCAAATCTTTTACCCAAAACTTGAAAACTTCACAACACAAAACTCAGCAGAAAATCTCGTAAGCTCCGTTAGCGAAAGAAAACAAAAGACCACTTCAAGGTACTGTAATGAACTCATTATTTATTTATATTGGTGTTAAACCTACTGTATTCCAACTTCTCTATGGTTTATAAACTATTTTACTAGCCATAGATTCATCAAAATAAGCAAAGAACATACGAAAAACAGAATCTGTCAAAAACAGAATATTCTGTAGTAATCTGTAACTAACGCAAACTTCTGGAACTCCAAAAATTCAGCCAAAATAGTACGACCTAGACAATTTGTTTATTGATCAACAGCAATTGGAATCAATATTTTATCACGTTCTGGTGATTTTTAACAATTATTTTCGTGAACAGAAAATTTCTGCAATTTTCAGCAAGATCAAATAACTATCATCCAAGAAGATCCTATAGGTTTAACTTGGCACAAACACTAATTAAAACATAAAAAGACATCTAACCAGAGGCTAGATCAAATATTTATTCCTAAACAGAAGCAAAAAGCAAAAAAAACTAAAAATAAAATTGGGTTGCCTCCCAACAAGCGCTATCGTTTAACGCCCCTAGTAGGCATAAAAGCAAGGATAGATCTAGGTATTGCCATCTTTGGTAGGCAATCCATAAGTGGCTCTCATAATAGATTCATATGGTAATTTTATTTTATTTCTAGGGAAGTGTTCCATGCCTTTCCTTAACGGAAATTGGAATCTAATATTCCCTTCCTTCATATCAATAATTGCACCAATCATTCTAAGGAAAGGTCTACCAAGAATAATAGGACATGAAGGATTGCAATCTATGTCAAGAACAATAAAGTCTACGGGCACATAGTTCCTATTTGCAACAATAAGAACATCATTAATTCTTCCCATAGGTTTCTTAATAGTGGAATCCGCAAGGTGCAAGTTTAGAGAGCAATCATCAAAATCACGGAAACCTAGCAAATCGCACAAAGTCTTTGGAATCGTGGAAACACTAGCACCCAAATCACACAAAGCATAGCATTCATGATCTTTAATTTTAATTTTAATAGTAGGTTCCCACTCATCATAACGTTTTCTAGGGATAGAAACTTCCAACTCAAGTTTTTCTTCATAAGATTGCATCAAAGCATCAACGATATGTTTGGTAAAGGCTTTATTTTGACTATAAGCATGAGGAGAATTTAGCACGGATTGCAACAAGGAAATACAATCTATCAAATAGCAATTATCATAATTAAATTCCTTGAAATCCAAAATAGTGGGTTCATTATTATCTAATGTTTTGATCTCTTCAATCCCACTTTTATCAATTTTAGCACCAAGATCTAAAAACTCCGAATTTCTGGAACGCCTTCTAGGTAAAGGTGGATCATATTCAGTCCCATCATTATCAAGATTCATATTGCAAAACAAATATTTAATAGGGGACACATCAATAACTTTTAGATCTTCATCTTTATTTTCATAGAAATTTGAAGAACACGCTTTCACAAAGCAATCTTTCTTAGCACGCATCCTTGCGGTTCTTTCTTTGCACTCATCAATGGAAATTCTCATGGCTTTGAGAGACTCATTGATATCATGCTTAAGAGGAATAGATCTAAGTTTTAAAGAATCAACATCAAGAGAAATTCTATCAACGTTCCTAGCCAATTCATTAACTTTAAGCAATTTTTCTTCAAGCAAAGCATTGAAATTCTTTTGCGAATTCATAAATTCCTTAACACTAGTCTCAAATTCAGAAGGCATCTTATTAAAGTTTCCATAAGAATTGTTGTAGGAATTACCATAATTATTATAGGAATTACTAGGATAAGGCCTAGGATTAAAGTTTCCTCTATACGCGTTGTTACCAAAATTATTCCTACCAACAAAATTCACATCCATAGGTTCATTATTATTCTCAATCAAAGTAGACAAAGGCATATCATTAGGATCAGAAGAAACACTCTTAGTAGCAAATAATTTCGTAAGTTCATCCATCTTTCCACTCAAAACATTAATTTCTTCTATCGCATGCACTTTTTTATTAGTAGATCTTTCAGTGTGCCATTGAGAATAATTAACCATAATATTATCTAGAAGTTTAGTAGCTTCTCCTAAAGTGATTTCCATAAAAGTGCCTCCCGCAGCCGAATCTAAAAGATTTCTAGAAGCAAAATTCAATCCGGCATAAATTTTTTGTATAATCATCCACAAATTCAAACCATGCGTAGGGCAATTACGTATCATTAATTTCATCCTCTCCCAAGCTTGTGCAACATGTTCGTGATCAAGTTGCTTAAAATTCATAATATCGTTTCTAAGAGAGATGATCTTAGCGGGAGGAAAATACTTAGAGATAAAAGCATCTTTGCACTTATTCCAAGAATCAATACTATTTTTAGGCAAAGATGAAAACCAAGCTTTAGCACGATCTCTAAGCGAAAAAGGAAATAGCTTCAATTTAACAATATCATTGTCCACATCTTTCTTCTTTTGCATATCACACAAATCAACGAAGCTATTTAGATGGGTAGCGGCATCTTCGCTAGGAAGGCCAGCGGATTGATCTTTCATGACAAGATTCAACAAAGCAGCATTGATTTCACAAGATTCATTATCGGTAAGAGGAGCAATCGGAGTGCTAAGGAAATCATTATTGTTGGTATTGGTAAAGTCACACAATTTGGTATTCTCTTGAGCCATCGTGACAAGCAAGCAATCCAACACACGAGCAAACAAGAAGCAAGCGAAAAAAGGCGAACGGAAAAGAGAGAGGGCGAATAAAACGGCAAGGGTGAAGTGGGGGAGAGGAAAATGAGAGGCAAATGGCAAATAATGTAATGCGGGAGATAAGGGTTTGTGATGGGTACTTGGTATGTTGACTTTTGCGTAGACTCCCCGGCAACGGCGCCAGAAATCCTTCTTGCTACCTCTTGAGCACTGCGTTGGTTTTCTCTTGAAGAGGAAAGGGTGATGCAGCAAAGTAGCGTAAATATTTCCCTCAGTTTTTGAGAACCAAGGTATCAATCCAGTAGGAGGCCACGCATGAGTCCCTCGCACCTACACAAACAAATAAATCCTCGCAACCAACGCAATAAATGGGTTGTCAATCCCTTCACGGTCACTTACGAGAGTGAGATCTGATTGATAAGATAATATTTTTGGTATTTTTATGATAAAGATGCAAAGTAAAGAAAACAAAATAAAAACGGCGCCAGAAATAGCTTGTTGTCGGGAGATTAATATGATAGAAAATAGACCCGGGGGCCATAGGTTTCACTAGTGGCTTCTCTCAAGAGCATAAGTATTACGGTGGGTGAACAAATTACTGTTGAGCAATTGACAGAATTGAGCATAGTTATGAGAATATCTAGGTATGATCATGTATATAGGCATCACGTCCGAGACAAGTAGACCGACTCCTTCCTGCATCTACTACTATTACTCCACACATCAACCGCTATCCAGCATGCATCTAGAGTATTAAGTCCATAAGAACAGAGTAACGCTTTAAGTAAGATGACATGATGCATAGGGATAAAATCATGCAATATGATATAAACCCCATCTTGTTATCCTCGATGGCAACAATACAATACGTGCCTTGCTGCCCCTACTGTCACTGGGAAAGGACACCGCAAGATTGAACCCAAAGCTAAGCACTTCTCCCATTGCAAGAAAGATCAATCTAGTAGGCCAAACCAAACTGATAATTCGAAGAGACTTGCAAAGATAACCAACCATACATAAAAGAATTCAGAGAAGATTCAAATATTGTTCATAGATAATCTTGATCATAAACTCACAATTCATCGGTCTCAACAAACACACCGCAAAATAAGATTACATCGAATAGATCTCCACGAGAGAGGGGGAGAACATTGTATTGAGATCCAAAAAGAGAGAAGAAGCCATCTAGCTAATAACTATGGACCCGAAGGTCTGAGGTAAACTACTCACACATCATCGGAGAGGCTATGGTGTTGATGTAGAAGCCCTCCGTGATCGATGCCCCCTCCGGTGGAGCTTCGGAACAGACCCCAAGATGGGATCTCACGGGTACAGAAGGTTGCGTCGGTGGAATTAGGTTTTTGGCTCCGTATCTGGTAGTTTGGGGGTACGTAGGTATATATAGGAGGAAGGAGTACGTCGGTGGAGCAACACGGGGCCCACGAGGGTGGAGGGCGCGCCCTGGGGGGTAGGCGCGCCCCCTACCTCGTGCCCTCCTGGTTGATGTCTTGAAGTAGGGTCCAAGTCCTCTGGATCACGTTCGTTCCGAAAATCACGTTCCCGAAGGTTTTATTCCGTTTGGACTCCGTTTGATATTCTTTTTCTGCGAAACTCTGAAATAGGCAAAAAACATCAATTCTGGGCTGGGCCTCCGGTTAATAGGTTAGTCCCAAAAATAATATAAAAGTGTATAATAAAGCCCAATAATGTCCAAAACAGAATATAATATAGCATGGAACAATCAAAAATTATAGATACGTTGGAGACGTATCAATTAACGTTTCTTCTGGTCACATGGAAATAATTTCTGAGTTCAGAGGAGAGAATACACTACCATAAAAACTAACTATCCAGCAAACACTAGTAAAAAACGGCCTAATGTGAAGCACACTAGTATCGGTTTGTAACTAAACCGACACTAATGTGTCCATTAGTGCCGGTTCGAACGGCTAGGCGGGCGGAGCTAATTAGTACCGGTTCGTCGCGAACCTTTAGTACCGGTTCGTGGCACGAACCGGTACTAAAGAGGCTGTGGCATGCCGTGGTCCAGCTGGGGCCCCACCAGCGCCTTTAGTACAGGTTCATACCACAAACTGGTACTAGAGGTTTTTAGTTGCAGCGGTTTTTTAGTCCCACCTCGCTCGGCTAACAGGGTTTTTACCACCTTAAATATGTTACTTCTCAAACTATGACAAGCACTTGGTCTTCATTGAACTCTATGTGTAGATTTTGTGGCCGCAATATGAGTCTTCACCGGTTTCTAAACCGTTGAGGACTCATATTGACAATTCAGATTGTACACAAAAAGATCATTGATGATCAATGTATTTTTGATGTATATTTTTACATGTTTACACCCTCACTCTGTCCTCTCAAACTCTGAAAACTCCGGACTATTACAACTCCGGACTATTTTTGCATTCAGTAGGCGCCATTCAAAGCCACGTCATCAACTTTCAACCCTTTCTGACAAAATTTGCTATTTTAATGCATTTACTGATTTGTTTTGAGCAAATGGCCCTGAAATTTAAAAGCACTACAAATGAACTCTGAAAAGGTTGAAACTTGGCATGGTATCATCATTTCACCCGCATAGCATGTGCAAAAAAAGTAGAGAGGGTGACGGCAAAAACTGGATGCACTTCGTGTACAAACTGGACAATATCTTTCGAAGTATCAGGGTTTCAGACGAAAACTCATCTGTTACAAAGGCAATTCAAATTTTAATAACTTATTGCAACTCCGGACTTTTTTGCGTTCAGCAGGCGCAATTCAAAGCCACGTCATCAACTTTCAACCCTTTCTGACATAATTTGCTATTTTTAATGCATTTACTGATTTGTTTTGAGCTAAATGGCCCTGAAATTGAAAATCACTACAAATGAACTCTTAAAAGGTTGAAACTTGGCATGGTATCATCATTTCACCCGCATAGCATGTGCAAAAAAGTAGAGAGGGTCACGGCAAAAACTGGATGCACTTTGTGTACAAACTGGACAATCTCTTTCGAAGTATCAGGGTTCGGACGAAAACTCATGTGTTACACCAGCAATTCCAAATTTTAATAACTTATTACAACTCCGGACTTTTTTGCATTCAGCAGGCGCCATTCAAAGCCATGTCATCAACTTTCAACCCTTTCTGACATAATTTGCTATTTTTAATGCATTTACTGATTTGTTTTGAGCTAAATGGCCGTGAAATTGAAAAGCACTACAAATGAACTCTGAAAAGGTTGAAACTTGGCATGGTATCATCATTTCACCCGCATAGCATGTGCAAAAAAGTAGAGAGGGTCACGGAAAAACTGGATGCACTTCGTGTACAAACTGGACAATCTCTTTTGAAGTATCAGGGTTTTGGACGAAAACTCATCTGTTACAAAGGCAATTCAAAAATTTAATAACTTATTACAACTCCGGACTTTTTTTGTGTTCAATAGGCGCCATTCAAAGCCACGTCAACAACTTTCAACCCTTTCTGACATAATTTGCTATTTTTAATGCATTTACTGATTTGTTTTGAGCTAAATGGCCCTGAAATTGAAAAGCACTACAAATGAACTCTGAAAAGGTTGAAACTTGGCATTGTATCATCATTTCACCCGCCTAGCATGTGCAAAAAGTAGAGAGGGTCACGGCAAAAACTGGATGCACTTCGTGTACAAACTGGACAATATCTTTCGAAGTATCAGGGTTTCGGACGAAAACTCATCTGTTATAAAGGCAATTCAAAATTTTAATAACTTATTACAACTCCGGACTTTTTTTGCGTTCAGCAAGCGCCATTCAAAGCCACGTCATCAACTTTCAACCCTTTCTGACATAATTTGCTATTTTTAATGCATTTACTGATTTGTTTTGAGCTAAATGGCCCTGAAATTGAAAAGCACTACAAATGAACTCTGAAAAGGTTGAAACTTGGCATGGTATCATCATTTCACCCGCGTAGCATGTGCAAAAAAGTAGAAAGGGTCACGGCAAAAACTGGATGCACTTCGTGTACAAACTGGACAATCTCTTTCGAAGTACCAGGGTTTCGGACGAAAACTCATGTGTTACACCGGCAATTCCAAAAATTTAATAACTTATTACAACTCCGGACTTTTTTTGCGTTCAGCAAGCGCCATTCAAAGCCACGTCATCAACTTTCAACCCTTTCTGACATAATTTGCTATTTTTAATGCATTTACTGATTTGTTTTGAGCTAAATGACCCTGAAATTGAAAAGCACTACAAATGAACTCTAAAAAGGTTGAAACTTGGCATGGTATCATCATTTCACCTGCGTAGCATGTGCAAAAAAGTAGAAAGGGTCACGGCAAAAACTGGATGCACTTCGTGTACAAACTGGATAATCTCTTTTGAAGTATCAGGGTTTCGGACGAAAACTCATGTGTTACACCGGCAATTCCAAAATTTTAATAACTTATTACAACTCCGGACTTTTTTTGCGTTCAGCAGGCGCCATTCAAAGCCACGTCATCAACTTTCAACCCTTTCTGACATAATTTGCTATTTTTAATGCATTTACTGATTTGTTTTGAGCTAAATGACCCTGAAATTGAAAAGCACTACAAATGAACTCTGAAAAGGTTGAAACTTGGCATGGTATCATCATTTCACCCGCATAGCATGTGCAAAAAAGTAGAGAGGGTCACGGCAGAAACTGGATGCCCTTCGTGTACAAACTGGACAACCTCTTTCGAAGTATAAGGGTTTCAGACGAAAACTCATCTGTTACAAAGGCAATTCAAAATTTTAAAGCAGAAGAAAATAAATAGAAGAAAATAAATAAAGCAAAAAACTATATAAAAACTTACTAAAAAATAAATAGAAGAAAATAAATAAAGCAGAAAAGAAAAAAATATATAAAAAACTACTCAGAAATAAATAGAAGAAAATAAATAAAGCAGAAAAGAAAAAAACTATATAAAAAAGTACTCAAAAATAAATAGAAGAAAATAAATAAAGCAGAAAAGAAAAAAAAACTATATAAAAAAACTCAGAAATAAATATAAGAAAATAAATTATGTAGAAAAGAAAAAAACTATATAAAAGATTGTCCGGGTGCTGGCCAGTGGGCCTGCTAGTCCTCAGACGTGGAAATTCAGGCCCACAAGGGCCGGCAGGCTCACAGGGCAGCGCGCCATAGTTAGGCCCAGAAGCCTGCTTTACAGAGGAGTTCGAAGGAGCAGCCGGGGCTGGGTTTATAAACCAGTGTGGCTGCCCTTCGCCTGGCAAGGTGGGACTAAACTTGCTGCACCGTGGGATGGGAGCGCACCCACTTTAGTACCGGTTCGTGGCTCCAACCGGTACTAAAGGTCGGTATTTAGTACCGGTTGATGCCACGACCCGGTACTAAAGGTTTGCTCTTCCCGCCGCTTGGCCTAGCCAAAATAGGCCTTTAGTACCGGTTGGTGGCTCCAACCGGTACTAATGGCCTCTTCTATATATACTGCACTTACGAAAATTTTGGTTGGTTTCAGTTCATCTGTTCTTCGCCCCCGTTGTGCGCGCCTCGTCGCCGAACCCGTCGCCGCCCGCGTCGCGCCCCAGCCCGTCCCCGTCGCCGTCGTCGCCGCCCCAGCCCGCCCCCGTAGTCGCGCGCCCTCCGCCGTCGCCGCCGGCCGCCCCGCCCCGCCACGCCGCCGTCGTCGCCGCCCTCCGCCGTCGTCGCCGCCCCCGCCCCCGTCACCGCGCCCCAGCCCATCCCCGTCGTCGCCCCGCTATAAGAGATCGACCGCGCCCCGGCATTGCCGCGCGTCGGCGGCCTCACGCGCACACACACACATGATTTTTTCTGTTTTTTGTTAATGATTTTTTCTGTTTTTAGTTTTTTAGTTTTTTATATAAACCTAGTTTATATAAATGTTAGATTAATGTCAAATGTTAGATGAATTAGATAGAAATATATGTTAGATATTAATGTCAAATGTTAGATGAATATTAGAATTAGCTAGATATTAATGTTAGATGAGTTAGTGTTTAATACTTTTATAGTTATAGATGAATTAGATATATTAATGTCAAATGTTAGATATATTAAATTTACTATATATAGAAATAGCTACTTTATTTTTAGTAATAAAATTAATTGAACTAGTTTATTTTTAGTAAGTGATTAGTTGAATTAGTTGAATTGAACTAGTTGAATTAATAGAATTGAACTAGTTTATTTTTAGTAAGTGCTTAGTTGAATTAGTTGAATTGAACTAGTTGAATTAATAGAATTGAACTAGTTTATTTTTAGTAATTAAGTGCTTAGTTGAATTAGTTGAATTGAACTAGTTGAATTAATAGAATTGAACTAGTTGAATTAATTAGTTGAACTAGCAAAAGAGCCCGTGCGTTGCAACGGGAGAGAAAACATAACACACGCTCTTAACTCAACAACCATCACTCAAGACCACAATAGGTCCATCTCCTTTATTTTTGCGAGGCATCATATTTGTGTTGCCGCTTATCCTCCTTCTTACCCTCGCCGGTGATGGCCTCGTTGTTCACACAAAACACTCAAAACAACAAAAAACGTGTGTTAAATATGGTTAATGCTAAGGCGTCTCTCTCTCCCTCTCTCCTCTCTCTCTCTCTCTCACTTTCTCTCACTCTCGCGATGAGAAATATGTTGTTTTCCCTTGTGACATTTTTCAGAGGTATGCACGTGTAGTTATCGATGTTTTCTTTTCCATATATGGTTATAGTGGGGTGTTTATTTTCAATCCGGATCGCCGCCGGTATGAAAAAAAGGATCTTGCGCTATAAATTATAAGTTTTCTTCCATAACAATATTTTAAAAATATTTAACAAGTAAAATTAACATCATATTTAGATTCCACACATTTTTCTAATAAAATTTCATATATAATATGTTAAAATCGAAGTTACGGTTTAAAAGATACAGATAATTTAGAAAATCATTTGGTTTGACTCAAAAATATTTTAAAATACTTAACAGGTAAAAATAATCTCATATTCATATTCTACATATTTTTCTAATCAAATTTCATATATAACATGTTCAAATCGGAGTTATGGTTTAAAAGATATGGATGATTTTAAAAAGCATTTGTTTGACTTAAATATGATCCGCGGATGAATTACCTAAAACATCAGGGGGGGTTTCGAAAAATGTAAAATAATGGTTCGGGTGTGACTTAAATCCGGACGACGGGTTGATTTCAAGAAAAGACAGGCACTTTTCTGAAATATGCCATGACGGACGAAAGAAACCCAAATTGCTTTATTATTAGGTAAAGATTAATATAGAACTAGCTAGCTAGTAATATAAGTGTTTATCAATTAATGTTTCAACTATGAACATAGGAAATGTCATCTGACGACGAAAACGATTTCATTATGTGCGAATACTGCGAAGACCAGCGTGGCATGTGCGACAGAAATTTCCTAGTTGATGATAGACGCTTCAGCATCAAGCTGGATGAGACCTTCGAAGTGCATACAGTAAGTCACAACGACAAGTCTTCTTTCGTAATTAAGCATGACTTATGCTTCATTTGCTTCAACTTATAATTTTAAATTTTCACTATTCTACTAGCGTATCCCCTGCCATGCAAGAATTTTTGTCTTGGATAAAATAGGTTTTAGTCCTAACAAAACTATGGAGGTAAAGAGAGTTTACTTGAAGACCAAACATGGTTATACCTTCAACGTCAATTTATACAATGCAGACACCTACACCTATTTTGAATGCAAAACTTGGCAAGCACTATGCAAGGGTTATGCATTTGAGCCTGATATGTTTATCACCTTTGATATTCATCCCGAAGATGATATTGAAGGTAATAGAGACATTTGGGTCGATGTGCAGACGCCTCCAGTTCTACCATTATGTGAGTTTCTCAACCATATTTATGTCTTCGATATTGTTTATTCAAAAATAGTTGACAACTCAAGCAAACATGTACGGCGCTTGGTAGACATGACCGTCCACTATCCCGGGGTTGAACTAAATTGCGAGGAGATAAGTCTGTTTCATGGCTTGAGGATCTTGATGCTGTCAAGACAAATTATTTTCCTGAATTTGGAAATCTTAGTACTCAGAACGTGCGACCAATAGTGGTCGTATTGAACTACGGTCACATCTATTTAGGAAAGATGGTAGATTTTTACTATTTGTCCTCGGTGCATCTTTTGCATACATTATTTTTCAAGCTAAACTTCATTGCTAAGTAATGTTACTATACGATGTTCTTAAACAGGGATTCCCGATGACAGTTGTGCCTCAGTGGATCGGTACTAAAGGTCGCATGTCAATGATTAGCTTACGGCCAAGACATCCTACAGTGCACATGAGTGCATTCAGGATTTCTAAAAGCGAGGAATGCTTAATAGTGAAAGATTGGAGCAAAATTGTTAACGATCGCAGAGAAGTACTAGGGGGCAGCAAACAGAAGCGTAGCCCACGATTAGGAGACAGGTTCATCTGCATGCTCCAATATGATGAGTCAGGAGAGCTATACATGTTCTATGCTATTTTACCCGGGAGAGAGCAGCAGGAGTGATTATAAGCTAGTTCATGCTCTTAATTAATTAGTACTTGTCCTCTCATGTCTGTGTTCTTCGTCCTGAACTTAATCTCAAATAGTGGTAATGACGACTATGATGATTTTTAGCTAGCTAGTATACTGTTGTTGGTGATGATATGATGCAAGAGTTTCTATATTAATATGATGATGATGATGAGTTATTATATCATTTATTAAAGAAACCGCATATTAGTTTCAACTGGATGGATCCTAGCTAAGTGATGAAGTATATGCCATATCCATATTACTTGACCACTTTAGGTGATCAAGTAATATGGATATGGCATATACTTGATCACTTAGCTAGGATCCATGCATCCAGTCGAAACTAATCTGCGGTACTTTCACCGAATGATTTAACAACTCATTATAATGTAAAAACAATCTCTAAATTAAATTGAAAACACAAAACTAAAGGGAAAATTAAAAATAAAACCAAAACCACCCCAAACATTTAGTACCGGTTGGTGTTACCAACCGGTACTAATGGTCTCCCCGCACCCGGGCCTGGCTCGTGCCACGTGGTGGCACTTTAGTGGCGGTTCGTGCCGAACCAGTACTAAAGGGGGGGGACCTTACTAAAGGCCCTTACGAACCGGTGCTATAGCCCGGTTCTGCACTAGTGAAATTAAATGACCTTCTAGTCCTCTGGATTCCATCAACAACGGTGGTTTCTTAATGCAGTAGGCCCTGACTGGCAATTTCCATGGAAAATAGTTTATTGATCTCTCATTTAACAATTTCCATATCTCCCATTATTAAGATGCCTGTTCTTCATGCAAACCAAAGAAAGTTCCAGCATTGCAAGGCAGTAAACAATCCTATGAAAGGTACAACAATATTGCCTGACATGATCTGGTCCCGACATAAGGCACAATTGTAATCTAGGATAAAGAATTCCAAAGCAAAGAAAAGAGGAATGTTAGAGCACCCACTTCACTGCTCTTTGTGAAAACATTGGGCCATTCCCGCACGCAAATTCAGAAAAAAAAATTGAACAACCCATTAAGTCTGCACCGATAGAAAAATGAAAAAGTCCTAGATTAGATAGAAATTTACATAGTGAGTTGGTATATTGATCCCTTCGCATCTAGTGATGCAAAAAATAAATAACCATAGACAACTGGTTATTATTTTCTATGTTTAAGTGGCAAAGATTGCCATGTAGGTCAGAACAATAAGGAATGAATAGAGAAATTTTAATGTAAAATCAGAAAAGGAGTTGGCCACTAAAATAGAACTCTGCAATACAGAAGGCAATTCAACCTTAAAGTAATACTTACGGGTTAATAGTCTAAATGTCCTTATACTATTATAGACTAAAAAGTGTGAATTATCAGACGATATATGCTTCCTTAAAAAAATCATATAATATATGTATGATCACTTGGGAAACTCAAATGGATGATTAAATGTAGACCAAAGACGTAACAAACCTGATCAAATATTGCAATGGATTATGAATGACCTAGAACAACCACCAAGAAACAACATCGAAATAGGCGTTAATGATATATATTCTAAAAGATGTTCTAATTCAGCAACATGCTGAATAACAAAGCTTAAGAAAGAGATGACCCTAGAGGAAAACAAAACATATTTGTGTCGCAAAATAGATACCCTATCGGTTCATATATCTGTCATGATAGCAGGTAGGTGCCGATACATTGAATAACATCCATGGAGGAGTCAACATATTTATGTAACTTTTTGATGTAGCCAAATGAAGTCAAATAGGTAACGTTGACCTATTCTCGTGTTAGTAGGTGGAACATATCGTTACCTTGCAAATAAAGTCCAGATTCCATAGTGAACAATGAAGTTTACAAATCAAATCAGGAAGCTTTTATAACTGGGTGATGATTGTATCAGATAGATATAAAGCTAGGTGCAGCCTGCAGCGCCTCGGTTACACCTCATCTATAGTGCAGACATGAAGTAGTTTTCCAGCACAAAGCAACCATTTGGAGTCAGTGATATACTTGACGTATTGATAAATTACTAAACGGGAGCATACTTTTAATATGTAATATAGGTCTTGATCTTTTTAGATGGCAATATAGATCAAGAAAGTTTGTTAGTACAATATCAACACATTAGTACATCTTTTCTATTTAATATGTAATCCTTTCTATCTTTGCTATTTAAACCGAAATCTGTGATCCGCTCCTTTCTATCTTTGGTATTTCAAATGAACTTGGCAATCAGACCAATGTCCTTACCCACTTCATATGACAAAGTGAAAGCTCTGCAAGTTTAAAAGAGAGAGAGAGAGACAGAGAGAGACAAAGATCTCGAACATATGGGAAATAATCATATTGGTATGCATCTGTAGTTGTAACCATGATACATCATATGTCCTTTTGGGATCAACAATGCAAGAGAAAACATGATTAACTGTATGTGACCTGGCCAACATGAAATGATCTTAGAGCAAAGGAGGGGATACCAAGTTGTGGTGGGAGACGATGAGAATGATGCAACTCCACAAAGGGAAAGTGTAGCGGGGGCGCCTGAGGTCATTTGAGATCCGGCAGCGTCATCGTGTTGGGAGGTCGTCCTTGAGGAAACGGAGTCATCACACTTGGAGGTGGCCGGGCCGCCGGTGCTGGGCGCGTGTAGGCTGCAAGGGAGGCATCTTGGTCCCGAAGCCGGTGTTGTTCCTCTAATCGATGGACCTGGCCGTCTCACTTGGATTCGTGGGGGGGGGGGGGGGGGCAGGCTACGTGCCTAAGTCTAGCTGGCGAGAGAGAAGCTCTGCCCTTCTCACTTTCTCAGCAGATGGCAGCGGCGGTGATCCCACACTAGATCTGGCTGGGGCTGCCTTGGCGAACTCTACGCATGGTGGAGGCTGCAGCGTATGCGGATTTGTGACACAAACAGCTCTCCCTATGGCGTCTATTAAATGGACTCATCCGTTACTGAAGCCTGGAGGTCACGTAGAAGGGGAAACGATCGGTAGCTTCCTAAATCACACGATTTCTTTGAGGTTCCTTTTATTCTTTTTCTAGAAAGCTGAGGTGGCAAATCTGTTTTCGTGGAACACTGCATGTTGATAATTGTTGACGTGGAAGGATTGCAAGTGGTAGTGGGAACTGAATTGGTGCTCTGGCATGGATGCTGATGTGGACATTGTGCATGTTAAGAGAATTGGAATTAGTGGGGATCAACTTCTTAAGAATGTTAGATGCAAGCAACTCATCCTCTTTTTCTGCTATCTCATTCCTAAGATGAATGCCAATTGATGTTTCATCAAAAGGAGTCATGGGAGGCACATCGGGAACAATGCCAATATCTAGTTCATCTCTAATAATAATAATCTTTGAACATGAGCCCTCACTATATCCTCCGGTGGAGAATATTCAAGCATTGTTTCAATAGGTTCCATGAAAGCTCTAATAGAACATAGATATGATAAATGATCATCGAGCTGGGCATTAATGGTGTCTAGGAATTCACCATGATCGGCAGGAGTTGTTGGAAGGTGGTCGTTCCCATCGCTCGATTATCTCCTCATATTCTTTTATGAGGTTATGTTCCTGCAACATAGAGGCTTGGGAAGCGACAGTCCGTTTATCATAATCTTTAATAAAAGGGGCATTATGGAGGTTGTTAGTAATACACCATTTATGAATACTCTCCAACAAACCATGTGTTTCAAGACCTCTTCATGTTGTAGAGAGAGCTCCTTCACCCGTTCATAAGTTCTAATGTTCTGAATAGAGCATTAGTTCCTCATAAATTTCAACATAATCAAACATGTAGTAGCCACGGTTATATGCTGCTACAACAGGGTTAGGGTGAAATTTGTAGCTGAAGCTCATATGGCAATTGGACTTGCAATGCTCACGAAATGATGGATTATGCAAATATACCTTTAGCGCAATAATCCAATGCCTCCAAATAATTACCCACTTCAATACCTTCAAATGAATATGGGTATTGAGCATATATCATTCCTCTGTCTTCGTTTTGTTTTCTTGCAGCCATTCTAATTCCTGCAAAAGACATCTCAAAGTAAGACATTTTTTTGGTATTTTTTGTTAAGTGGCAACAAACATAAATAAACTATATGCGAGCGGGTAAGTAATAACCCAGCGCTATGCTCCCGGCAATGGCGCTTGAAAATGCTTGATGACCTGGAAATGCACAGGGCTGTTGTAGCACTTTCATGATATGTGAAGTGTCGAACCCACAGGGAGCAAATAGGAAGGAATAACAAACTCCGCAACTACGCTATCACTTATGTAGCTATGTATGCACCCAAACCGTAGTTTGGAAATAGCCTATTACAGTAAGTTGCTAGGAAGATAAATAAAAGGATAGTGTTTACTGAACTACAAACAAGAAATAAAAGACAGAAAAGTAAAGAGACTAAACTACGTGAACGGTGCTTGAGTAGTAAACGTTCTCAAGGGAATTAGAGTCATCACCACAAGTATGATGCCGACAACACATGAAAGACATGACTCTCCATTTGTATCACTAATCCACTTGTATATGATCTCACGTGAGCCGAGCCAATAAAGTACGCATCCACACTCTGGTTACCGCGTACACTCGTGGCACCACCGTGCTTCCCCACTCCGGTTATCACAACGATGATTAAGGGGAGTGAACTCCCCGTGGTCACGGCCTTAAGTTCAGGGGTTCTGCACTAATCACTATTGCAATGACCAGAGACGAAGGGAGAATAGGATTGTCACCACCTAACCTCCACGACTAGCCTGCTCAACAACATAAATCACCTCAAGTCCATAAGTGGCTAATGCTGTGTGGGCGCCCTTCACAACACCATGAGACAATCAAAAGAATACATATAAAGAGAATGATTGGATTGCTTATTTAACAAACTACTAATCATGCAAGGGTTCATCCAATTCCTCAAGAACTAATACAGCTACTCAAACATTTTTTATAAAGGGCGCTTTATTACTTAAATATTTAAGTACTACACCTGGCATGTGTATAACTGAAATGGACACAGCCATGCACACACCCATGCACACACCCGGCCTCTACATAACTACTCAAACATAGGAGAGGGAGAAGACAAGTTACAAGCCGACACGAAGCCGGTGGAGGAGAGGAGCATGGCGGCAGCGATGACGGCAGCGGCACCGGCCTGAAGGCCGGTGCACGTGGTGGTGGCGGTACCGGTGATGAAGACTGCACCGGCCCGAAGGAGGCGCCCCTTCTTCTTCCTCTTGGCTTGGTCCTTCTCTTCTCTATGGAGGTGGTCTTGGAGCAATAATAGAGATGGATGGTAGCTACATTGAATGAATGATGGAGGAGAATGGAGGCGCCTAGGGTTGGAGGTGCTTATATGAAGGCCTCGAGGTGTCTCCTCCGTTTATGTGGTCATCCAAGGGCTCAAGATGAGCCTTATCTTCTCCCAATCCCTTCATTATGAGCCAAGGATCCCATGGGAACAATTGGAGATGAAATCAATGTAGAATCGCTTCTGGAGAGACAACTTTTGGAGCTGCGTGCACGTCATATGACCATCCAAACGACCGGCCACGGTCGCATGAAACGTCGTATTTTGTTCTGACCTTCTCCGGTAAAACGGCCGCCATTTCTTCATACGAACTCAGAATTTGACGTTCTTGTGATCGTTGGATTCATATGAACGACGTTGATCCATTTTGGGCCTTAGATCTTTATTTGGATAACTTTGAAAAATGACTTTTTCCGCCCTCTGAAATGGCTAAGTCTGCCCCTTGGGTGTCTCTGTATTGAACCCATCCTTGATTATGTCATCTTGCTTGGTCCTAGGGTGCTCCAATACACCTATAGACACAAGAAAACAAAGAAAACTAATAAAAACCAAATAAACACACAAATGTACAATGCTCACAATGATAAGTGCAAAGACCGGTAATCATGCATAATAGACACATATTTGGTTCAATGAGACGTAATATAGGGAGAGAACATGCAACAAATGAACTCTAAAAATGCGTAAAATATAGAGCCATCAGCTGATAGTGTTTATTTCTCTCCTAACATGTGGTATCACATGTAAACGCCTAAGTACCAACAAGTGTTTATCCTCCACTAGCGATGCATTCGGTGATCTATTAACTGGTGCTTCAGTGATCATGGCACTCGCAGTGGTGTAATCGTTCTCCAAGATAAGGGGGTTCGAGCTCTATTCAAGTCTGACAGCCACGCCCTCCATGCATGTTGCTAGCTCTGCTTCAGGCACGCTGGAGCACCTCGACAGGTAGCGACAGGATGCAAATACCACAACGCCTTGATGGTTATGAAAGATCGTACCTCCGCCCCTGATCCATCTGTTGCGACAAAAGCTCCATCAAGGTTCAGCTTGCAGCATCCCTCCGGGGGTTTGGTCCAGCTCTCCGGTGGCCTGAGCATGTGGTCATAACTCAAAACCATCTTCCCTTTGGTCACGTCCATGTTGGGGCGTTGGCGGATACACATGGGAGATTCTGGTGTGTTAGCTCATTGTGTACATGCTATGTGTGCCAATATCTCATGAGCTCATCTTCTGGTGTGGCAGGTGCTCATCTTCGCTGCAGCGATCCAACAGGTGAAGTAGCCAGTCCTGCCCCGTGTTAATGACAGTATCCAGACGCGGCATTAGCCAGTTCAAAATTACCTACAAATACAACAAAACAAAGAAACTAATAAAAACTAAAGACTCTCCAATGCTCAGGTTAATACGAGTGCAAACTAAAATCATGCATAATGTACATGCAATTGGCTCAATGGGACATGATATAATGAGTTACTATGCAACAAATGTGCTCTAAAATGGGTCAAAAAGTAGATTGTGAGAGTTTCCTTACGTGGAAATTAGGCAGGGTTCATAGGTTAGCAAGTAAGTATTTCTCATTAAGCGAAGACATAAATATGAGTATAGACATATGTAGTTGATCAGTCAAAAAACATCACGACCAATTATGACATAGATTGAGATCATATTATGTAGACATGTTGTACGTTTTGGAGGCTTAATAGTCGAATTTGCACTAGTATACACACACAACCACAATGAATATAGTACTACCTCTATTCCTTTAAAACGAATGATAACATAGGAGAAATTTCCGTGGGTGGAAATCCTGTCGGAATCCTCTAATATCATCCGCATTGAATGAGCCCTTAGTAAGAAGTTCTAAGGGGGTGTTTGGTTCAGGGACTTTTTAGTCCCAGAGACTAGAAAAAGTCCCTAAAAAGTCCCTAGGAACCAAACGGGAGGGACTTTTTCTACAGGGACTAGAAAAAGACTCTACTAGAGAGTCTTTTTTGATTAGTCCCTGGGACTAGAAAAAGTCCTAGGACTTCTGAACCAAACACCCCCTAAGTCTTCGGTTGAAAGGTTTCAATCAAAAGTAGTTGAATGTGAATCGACGATTGGGGACGACCACCCAAGCTAGATAAGTCGTTAGCAACATGCGAGTTGACTTGTGAGCTGTCATGCCCATATGTGGCACATCTTGCCCGTGATTTCCTAAGGATAATTGGCCTAAAGGTATATATAATCAAGGGGAGAATTAATAATGTCTTGGCCACTTCTATTATACTCGGCCGCGCGCGGCTTGCTTTTGCATTCAAAATCTCATAGTCTTCACAAGTATGACGTCCCATCTGCACTATCTTGGCGGTCCTCGTTGATCGGTGGTAGGATATGATTCGTCCAGGGAATGAGTGTACGTAGTCTACAACAACCTTCTCCTCCGACGGCGTTTTAGGCTAGTTAGTAGTACCAAAAACTAGTCATAACTTGCTGATGATGGATTGATCCTAGCTTTGACCTCTGGAAGGAGAGCAATAATGCACACGTATTTTACACTCCTTGCCTAAAATGTTTTGAATTATGAATAATATCCCCTAAAATGTATTATGTGGCAGCTGCATCAAGATGGTGCATTTGTGGCGAATTTGCACGCGACCTCTGCATAGCGTATGCACACAACTAACACCACATGCATTTCACGCAAAAAAAAAACCTAACACCACATGCATGCATGAAATACAAGACGAAGCATAATTAAAGCCATCAATATTCGGTAAAAACATTTGGGCCGTTTGCTCCGAAAACACGCGCGCACCGACTGGTAGGTTGTTTGCGCCCGCCACTGCTTGCTTGCCTGTTCCGTAGTAGTGACCCACCGGAGGTGGATAATCTTCATCCATCTAATCATATGCTGCATTTGTGATCAATCCTTTTTTTTTTTTTTGCGGGGTTGTGATCAATCCATTGACTTTGTGCAGATGGTTACGTGTTCCGCTACGGGACGATTTAACAAGGGAGGAATGTGCTGCATACCGTGCCGTGAGCTAACTATATAAGTAGTAGCTAGCATCTCAAGACATTGCAGGAGCTGAGCAATGGAGGGTGGCCGGGTGCTTACGGTTCTCCTCCTGGTGCTCCTTCTGGTCGGCCTCGCTGGCTCGAGCCCTCCGCCGGAGCCCGTGGTCTGTGCCCACGGCACGTCGGACTGCACTGTCTCCAACGCGTACGGCTCCTTCCCGGACCGCACCGTCTGCCGCGCGGCCAGCGCCACCTTCCCGCGCACCGAGAAGGAGCTAGTCGCCGCCGTGGCAGCCGCCGCGGCGGCCAAGCGCAAGGTGAAGGTGGCCACCAAGCACTCCCACAGCTTCCCCAAGCTGGCCTGCCCCGGCGGCCGCGACGGCACCATCATAAGCACGGAGCGGCTCAACCGGGTGGTAAGCGTCGACGTCGCCAAAGGGCTTATGACGGTGGAAAGCGGCATGGTGCTCCGCGACCTGATCCAGGCGGCCGCTGAGGCAGGGCTCGCGCTGCCGCACTCGCCCTACTGGTCGGGGCTCACCATCGGAGGCCTGCTGGCCACGGGCGCGCACGGCAGTTCGCTCAAGGGTAAGGGCGGCGCCGTGCACGAGTACGTGGTCGGGATGAGGATCGTCACGCCGGCGCCGAGGAGCCAAGGGTTCGCGGTGGTACGGGAGCTCTGCGCCGACCATCCTGATCTCGACGCGGCCAAGGTCTCCCTCGGTGTCCTGGGCGTCGTTTCCCAGGTACGTGGCTCAAGAGATGTCTTTGCATGCATATATATACTCTTCGTTTTTTTAACACAGTACAGACGCAAGCGCTCATATACACGTGCATACATCACCCCTATAAACGTACATACGAGAATCAGGACTTGAACCCTGGTGGACTGGGAATACCATAGTCCCTCTAATCATCCAACTACAGGTTGGTTTGCACCCTTCGTTTTATTAGGTTGCCCACATATGCCATGACATGTGGTATGGTATGTGTATATCTGCTGCAAAATGTGTACTCTAAGAATAAATGTTTTGTTTAAGAATTATTATTAAAACCAAACCGAATTGTTACTCTCTTTTGTGCACAAGTTAATTAATTGTTTCTCTCCAGATTTTTTAATCGTTTTTTCATGGATATGTGCAGGTTACACTGGCCTTGGAGCCGATGTTCAAGCGGTCGGTGACGTTCGTGATACGCGATGACTCTGACATGGCAGAGCAGGCCGTCGTGTGGGGTGACCTCCACGAATTTGGCGATATGGTGTGGCTGCCACAGCAGCGCAATGTGATTTACCGTAAGGACGATCGCGTGGCCATCACGTCAGCGGGTAACGGCCTCAATGACTACCTGGCCTTCCGCTCCAGTTCGACGGCCGATCTCATCAGCGGTAGAGTCATGCAGGAGCTTCTTGAGAAGAAGAACAACACCGTCGCTCGGTGCAAGGAGGCACCCACGTCAGTATCGCTGTTTGAGAAGGCAGCATATGGCTTCACAAACAACGGCAGCTTGTTCATGGGGTACCCTGTGGTAGGATTCCAGCACCACATCCAAGCGTCCAGTTCGTGTCTCGACAGCCCAGAAGACACACTCCTCACCACATGTCCGTGGGATCCCCGCATCCGGGGAATCTTCTTCTACAACAATGCCTACAGCATCGCGCTCTCTAGGGTATCCGCATTCATCGCCGACATGAAGAAGCTCCGTAACAGCAACCCGAAGGCCTTCTGTGGAATCGATGCCGGTTTGGGTATTCTCCTCCGCTATATCAAGGCATCCTCTGCCTACCTCGGCAAGTCGGAGGACTCGATCGACTTTGATATTACCTACTACCGGAGTTACACCAAGGGCGAGCCCAACCCATACTCTGGTGTGCTCGACGAGCTCCAACAGATGGCGCTACGCAAATATGGCGCCATCCCTCATTGGGGAAAAAACCGCAACTTTGCCTTTGAAGGTGTCATTGCCAAGTACCCCGAGGCCGGCAAGTTCCTAGAGGTGAAGGGAAGGTACGACCCCGATGGGATCTTCTCCAGCGAATGGAGTAACCAGGTGCTCGGCATTAATGGGAGCCCGATAATTGTCGAGAAGGGTTGCGCCATTGAGGGGCTTTGCGTCTGCTCAGAAGACTCGCATTGTGCACCGGAGCAGGGCTACTACTGCCGCCCTGGGAAGGTGTACACGGAGGCAAGGGTCTGCTCGTTCCAACCCATCTGATGTGTCTAGGTGGTTGCGTTGAAATTATTTCTGTTGCATATCCTTGGATACTTTTGTGAACATTATGCTTTTGCTTGTCAGGTTTATGTGTGTCCCGTGGCGATAATAAAAAGTGTCCTATGTGAAGTTGTTCTTTCACCGGTATGATTGTTGGTTGGTTTGATACACTAGTGTTCTTCATTCCAGTTTATATTTTGTTGTAACTCTGTTCTGTTGTCCTTTGACAATGCATTCCAGCTCCCAAGTTAATTAGAATGGTTGCATGGGAAAAAATCTTTAAATTATTTGCTATGTTACATGCTGATATGGTTTTCTTGCACGCAATTTTATGTCGGCCAATCAATTGTTTTGTAGTATTCATTAATATAGAAAGGAGTGCATACCTAAAAAATATCCATGCATCTAAAAAAAGCTCATGCAATGTAAACAATTTGTACGCACATCCAAAAAAAATCTCAATGTATTTATAAAATGTTTAACATGTATTTGAAAAGTATGCATCATATATTTGGAAAATTTTCAATATGTATCAAAAAAATATTCAGTGTGTATATGAAATTTACAAAATGTGTATTCAGAAAATGTTCAACGTGTATATGAAAAATGTTGATCATGTATTTTAATAAATGGTCAAGCTGTATCTGAAAATGTCTCGCGTGTAATTAAAATGCTCAACGTGTACGGAAAAGTGTTTAAAATATATTTGAAAAATGCTTAATAATTATTCCAAAAAAGACATATATTTGAAAAAAAATGGTCATCATGTATTTGAAAAATGTTCGATGTGCGTCGAACACATGTTTAACGTGTATAGGAAAAAATGAAGAAGGTGTCAAAAGTAGACATCTATTTGAAACAAAAAGGAAAATAAGAAATGAACAGAAAAAAACAAAAATAAAGAACCAAAAGAAAAGGTAATGAAAACTGAAAAGAAAAACACAGAAAAGGGAAAAGAACAACTTATGAAACCTTGCCAAAACCGATAGAAGATTCCACAAACCGTTGCAGAACCACTAACTAAACGCATTATATTGGGCCGCCCATCCTAACAATCTCATACAAAAAGATGGTACACAGTCACGCACTAGGTGAGACATAGCTCTCGCGCTATTTCAAGGCGGATATAACACTCACTTATGGCAAGTTTTTTTAGGGACATGGCCAAGTAGTCGACGAGGTGGAGGTATTGATGTCGGTTTAGTGCGGCTTTGGCCAAGGTTCCATTCAGGTGTTTTATTTTCCTTTTATATATTTTTTAGAGGTTTAATCGGGTTCTTTCTGATTTTTATATTTTGGGTTTTATTTTTCATTTTTGAATAACATTTTCTCACATACATGTTGAACATTTTTCAAATACACATTGAACATTTTTCAGATACACGTGAAACATTTTTAAATGTATGTTAAACATTTGTTAAATCAAAAGGAGCAAAAGGGAATATCCGACTAAATGTCTTTCACAATACATCGTGAACATATTTTATATGTTATCGACATTTTTCATTGCACACCCTTTTACATTTAACGAATATTTATAAATATTATCATGAATGTTTTTTTAAAGATGTGAACATTTATTGAATGTCTGTAACATTTCCTTGAATGCTACAAACATTTTTTAAAGTGCAGTTTTTAAAACTTGTGGAAAAAAAGGTTGAATGGTACGAACGTTTTTAAAATATCATGAATATTTTGCCAAATGCCATAAACACTTCACTAAAAATGCGCGAACTTTCTTGGCCGATGTGAACAAAATTGCTGGAGCTACATTCTTATGCCGGTAAGCAAAAAAAAGGCTACATTCTTATGCCAAGGAGAATGACATTTCAGTATGGAAAGAATATGAATACACACAAAACAACTTTTATAATATGTTTCATCTTCCACTATCTACTATTCCCCTTCAGCAATATCATGAGCTACATATTTCAATCAACACCTAAACATGGATCTCACTCCAGACATATGGAAGTTTCGAGGACAACGTACCAAATATTCAAATAGGAGGGTTTATAACACTCTCATTGGCAATCCTCAAAAAGCTACTGCACCTTTTCAGTGGGTCTGAAAATCCTCTGTTCCGCTTAAACAGAGGTTGTTTTTCTAGCTTCTCATGCAATACAGATTAAGCACTAGAGAACTTATGTGGGGGAAAAGCTTTCATATTCACAGTTATGAATGTGTATTATGTGATGAAGCTTGCACTGAGGATCTTATGCAATTGTTCTTTAGATGTGATTTCAGCGAAAACTTCTGGCTATATCTTGGGATGGAATGGAACACTGATCTACTCTAGATATTATTCAGATGTTGATCAATGGCAGAAACAAAATGAATTTCAGTTGCTTCAAAGAGGTGCTCAATGTTGAATTATAGATGGGCCTTGGCCCATATATAAGACAATAATTAATGGTTTATCTCTAAGGCCCATGTAGGTGTATGACAAGTGGTGGGAAGTTCAGTACCACCTCACAAGTTGAGGAGAGTTGAGACCCTTTGTAAGGGTTCCTCTTCCACTAGCCATTGGGATCTTGAGAAGAGGAGTGGTACACGTGTGCTCCTCCTCCGCCGGCCACCTCGCCTCGCCTGCACGTCGTGAGTGAGCTGAGCCGAGTTCAGACCTATGTGTGTGCTCTATTTTTGCTGATCGGGAACATTTAATTAATCCTGGTGTAATTAACAAGACACTAATGGATGTGACATTGTCCAAGACGTTGGACCGTGGGCCGTTTGCTTCCCTACCTGACGGCATATATATTGGAGGCGCTGGCCAGTGCAGCCAACACACTCACTCACTCCTCGTGCAACCCTAGTCGTCATCCACTGTTCCTCTCACCGACGTGCCTCCAGCGATCCCATCTCGTCCGCGTGCACAGCCGAACGGGAGAGCAGGCCTCTGGAGCCACGTCCTTCGAGATCCTGCACCAGGAGAAGGGCGATAAGCTTTTTGGGGAGCATCTCGATGCGACTGCTCCCGGTTCGTGTTCGTCCTCATCCTCTGCTTCCACTACTCCCCCAACACCAACGCCATTGCTAAAGAAGACACCGCCAAAGAAGGTTGCGGAGAAAGCCGAAGCTGCTGCCACCGCGGCGGCCCTAGCCTAGAGGGCATGACTTGTTCATCCCCTGCTTACTTGTTCATGTGCTAGCCGTATATGCTTCGTTCATGGATGATTCGGTTCTATGTTCCTTACGTGCTCATATGTTTAGGTATCGGTATGAGTTGCATACTATGGATGCCATGTTTATTATTTACTTGTGGATTAGATTAATAAAAAGTATGCTAATATATCCAGCACTAATCACAGGATGCTGGAGCAGATGGAATCACAGAAATGTTATCATCATTAACCACGAAGATCTGAATCTGAACCAATGCATATATGCTTTCAAGGAAAGTTTCCAAGTCGTGATAAGAAAGGCCAAACCAAGTCTACAGGATGGCATGCAAGCATGGATAGATACAGTGTGAATTCCTTTGTAATGACACAACCACACATTTGAACATACCCATTTACTAATAAAAAATGAGACACAGTAGGGGTTTTCCCTATTGTATTATGCTAGAAAAGAGAACAAATTTGTTCATACACATCAGAGATTTCCAGTAAAGAAAATCTTAATATCTTTACATAAAATTTCAGAATTTAGCAAAAAAGGGGGGAAGTCAGAAGAAAAACAGAAATTGCTCGTGCGTTTGCAGCTTTGCGTAGACTCGTTGAAAGGCGGGATAGCATGTTCGGCCTGGCCCATTTAGAGGTAATGTGTCCATCCCGCAACAAGGGAGACATACACTCACCTCTCAGTTTGATGTGGGAGCTATATCTCACTTATAGCGAGATGTACACGCTCCCCTCACCTGAGGCGTTTCTCCTCCCGCTACACTACTAGGCCGGCCCGGTACAATAGCATCGTTTTCACCATTTTCCCTTTTTCGTAATGGTTTGCTTTGGTTTTTCTGGATCTCTTCAACTTTCTTTGGTTTCCATTGTTTCGACTGTTTTGCTTTGGTTTTCACTGTTTCCATTGTTTTGTAGTGGTTTTACTTCGGTTTTCTTTGCTTTTTCTTTTTTGTTTTTGTTATTCCTTTCTTTTTTTTTCCTCCAGTTTCTTCGTTCCTTTCTTTTTCTTTGGTTTCTTGGTTGCTTTCTCGGTTTTCACTGTTTTTTTCTTTTCTTGCTTTTTTCTAAGATTCTTCAGTTACTTTGTTACTTTCTTGGTTTTTTCTATGTTTTCTTTGTTTCTTTCTTACTTTTCCACTATTTCCAATCTTTTTCATTGGTTTACTCCGGATTTTTTTGTTTCTTTCCTTGTTTTCATTGGTTTCTTCGTTTCTCTTTGTCTTTAACTGTTTTCATAGGTTACCTTTTGGTTCAACACATGTCTACTTTTTAAGTACACAATATACATTTTTAGAGCACAAGTGAAACATTTTTTTGACACATGAACATTTTTAAAATACGTGATGTGCACTTATTCTCTTCAATGTACCTGTTTTTAAACCTTTTTTAAATGCATGGTCAACACTTTCTCGAATACATGGTGATTTTTTAAATGGAAATAAAAACATTTCCACACAAAATAAACATTTTTCGAATACATTAGGAATATTTTTATATGAATGTTTAATATTTTCTAAATACAGAATTAGTTTTTTCTAAATACATGTTTTTGACATCTACTTGTATTTAATGTATGTTGCACATTTTCTGTATACACCAGGAATAGTTTTTTATACACGCTTATCAGTTTAAAAATACATGATTAACATTTATTTCAAATATATGTTTTGATGTCCACTTTTTTGTCATACATATTTTACATTTTTCATATACAGTAGGAACATTTTTTATACTCATTAAATATATTTCATATACAAGATTAACATTTTTTTAGATATATCTTTTGATGTATACTTTTTTTCATACAGATTGTACATTTTCGGTATACATCAGAAACAATTTTCTTATACACTTTAAAGCTTTTTCAAATATACGTTTAAATATTTTTCAGATTTTTTATGTCAACTTTTTTTTCATACAGATTGTACATTTTTTGTATACATAAGAAGCATTTTTTTATACACTGTTACATTTTTCAAGTACATGATTAAAATTTTCTTTTTCAAATATATGTTTTGATGTCCACGTTTTTTATACATGTCTATATTTTTGTATATCTGTGAAACATTTTTTTTGTACATGTTTAACATTTTTCCATAAACACTATACATTATTTTTATACACCTAAAACATTTGTTAAAAAAAAATATTTGGCAAATACAAGATTAACATTTTTACGAATGGCACGAACATTTTCAAATAGACGATGTACATTTTAGTTAGATATATGTTTTGAACACTTTTTCCAATACATGCTCAAAACAATTCAAATACACTTTTAGTTTTTTTTAAATGTGATTATTTTTTACATTATAACAACATTTTTTTTTTGAAATTTCACTGCCATTTTTTGGAAAAACGTGAATGTTTCTTTAAATGTCACATATATTTTTTTAATGGCAATAAATATTTTATAACTTATACAAGCATTTTTTCCATTGTATAAACCTTTTTTAATGCCAGAAACATATTTCTGAAATGCGGGAATATTTCTTTAAATGACACATATTACTTTTTTAATAGGTTTTGATATTACACAATACATGTTGTATACTCTTTTTTAAAACAAGGGGATTTTTTCTGAAAGCTATCAACATTCTTAAATTGTGCTACACGATTTTAAAATATGAGGTTTAAAAAGTAAATTTATTCTTTTAATAAATGTGTTCAAAATATTATAAAAAATCTGAACAAAAGAAAAACAAACAAACGAAAAAAAACCTATTAGTCACGATTTACCTAAGCACCGGCGGACGAGCCACGAGCGACCAAGCTGCGGAAGTTTTTGGGCTGAGTCCATGTACTGTACGCTTGGAGCGAGCGCTTCTTCCAATTCACATCAAGGTTGGTTCGCAGCAATACACATTGTTGAATGCTCTACATACATGTAAATTCCCCCGACGAAAATACATTCCTAATGCTCTGGGCAAAAAGAAAAATCAACGCTCCAAAAAACTATTTTTGGAAATATTTTGAAGCACTGATTCTGTTTTTTATTCTTGCAACGCCTTATAAAAATTATGCACGAAAATCTGCACGCATTTAAAAAATTCAACAATGTCTGTTGCCAAAAAAACATACTTTTTTGATATTTTTTTGCAACAGACATTGTTGCCAAAAATCCAATAGTCAATTTGATCAGTGCTCGCCTGGTCTTGGGCAGGGGTGGTCCATCAACGTCCACGTCGCCACGAAGTACCCGCTAGCTACCTCGACCATGTGCCGGTATGGAAGCTGCCCAGTGACAGTCATTTTGAGGCCTTGGCTGTCCCTGGATCTGTGTTGTGTTGTTTTGGTGGTAACCCATGGCGCCACCGTCCCTGCTTTCTCATGGCGCAGACTGTACCACGTAGCACCAACGACCACCCGGAGCATGAGCATAGCATCAGCTACTCCTGGTCACACCGGCCCCAACAGGTGCGTCCTACGACGTACGGAGTCTCGTGCCGCTGGCTGCCCTCGCCTCCCGGGTCCGGGCATGGACGGATGGTAAGAGCATCTCCAGCCGCGCCTCCAAGAAGGCTTCCCCAGTGATTTTTTCGCGCCGGCGCTGAAAAAACGGTCCAGTCGCGTCTCCAGGAGCTCGATTTTCGCCGGCCTGGGCCGAAATCAGCGCCGGCGGATCCGGGCCGAACCCGGCGCGCTGGGACGCCCGGGGGCGCTGGGGCGAGTGGTTTTGGCGCGAAAAAGCCGCGGCCCAGCCGCGTCAGCGACACCGCGCCTCGCCTTCCCCCAACGCCTCGGTTCCCGCGGGGAATCAATGGCAAGGCTGCCGCCGCCGGTCAGCCTTGCCATTGATTCCTCACGGGCGGCGCGCCGACGCCTCCCCTCCCTCGCACGCGTACACACGGGCGCGGCGCGCCTATATAAGCCGGTGGCCTCGCTCGCCTGTGGCCATACCAGCCCAGCCCTCGCCGCCGAGCTATACCTCTCCCGAGTGCCGCCGCCGAGCCTTCCCTCTCCCTCTCCCGAGCGCCGCCGCCCAGCCCTTTCCTCTCTCTCCCCTCCCCGATGGCCGAGCGTTTCCCCGGAGACGAGGCGGCGGCCAACGGCTTCGGCCGCCGCACGCTCCGCGAACAGGAGTCCTGACTCCTATTCCAGGCGAACATCCCGGCGCCGCCGGACATGCGCGCCGGGCCGATGGGCTGGAGGCTCAGCAACGGGGGAGTGCCCATTCCCCCGTTGCCCGACGCCGTGGCCAAACCCTCCTACTTCGCCGACGAGGTCGACGTCGTGCGCGCCTCCCTCACCGACGCCCAACTCTCCCTCCCCCAGTACGCCGCCGACAACCACGCGGCTTGGGCGGCGTACTTCGAGCGCCGTCAGCAGCAGCGGATGGCGTCCACCAACGGCGCGCCGGTGGTCGGCGGCCTGAAGAACAGCGAGGGGCGCCACCTGTGGTAGGGCGTCCCAGGCCGCACACTCGAGGGCGTGTTGACGCACCTCGAGGGCGGCAACGACCCGCCGTTGGCGTACCCCCCAGCGAGGGCGGCCGCCCCGGCGCACCACCGACGCGACAGGCCATGGGCGCCAAGGAGGTTCGGCTCCTCCTCTTCTTCCTCCTCCTCGCGCTCTTCCTCGCACTCCTCCGGCACTCCGGCGCTGCTCGGCGGCAAGGAGGCCGGCATCGTCATCAACGAGGGCGGCCGGCGCGCCTCCTCGCCGGCTCCTCCTCCGCGCTTCGTCAAGCCAAAGACGGAGCCGGGGCTCGCCGCCGTGAAGACGGAGCACGGCGAGGTCGAGCGCGACGATGACGCGGCCCTTGAATGGGCACGCCAGGACTCCCTCAAGATGGCGAGGGAGCGCCAGTGCGCCGCCCTGCAGCGCTTCGCGGAGCGCCGCCGGGGCCGCGACGAAGGAGTCGTCGTCGTCATCGACGACAGCGACGACGACGACGCGCCGCCGCCGCCACCAGTCCGCCATGGCGACGCCGGGTCCAGCAGGGGCGCCCGCGTCAAGGAGGAGAAGGCCGACGACGAGGATGGCGGCGACGACGGCGACTACTCGGTGTTCAGCCAGTTTCTTTTAGATTAGCTTATTATATATTTGCTATGTAATGAAAATTGGCGAACTTTTTCGAAATATATGCCCAAGTTGGCCGAAATTTTTCGTGTTTAGCTGAACTTTGCCGAACTGTGCCGAAATTTGCTATACATTTTTTATTTTTAAACGTGCCTGGGGGCGGCCCTGGGGCCGACGGCTGGGGACCAACTCGCCCCAGGCCCTTTTTTGTGCCGGCTCACCCTAGGTTGCGATTTCAGGCGCCCCGGGGCCCAACGGCTGAAGATGCTCTAACACGTCGCGAGGCAAACAGCAACTCCATTGATTCATGCGTGCTCCTAACCATATGAACTTATCACATCCTAATTGTACACACACAGGCACGTACGGCACATTGATTCATGCTCCTGTCGTGCGCTTTCGCCGGCCACGGACGGTAACACGTCGTCGATCGTTAGCCAATCTCTGGTCCTGCTCATGATAGATCATCCTTAATTAGTTGTAAACACGCAACCACGGCACATTCTACTAGCTAGGCATACATATATAGGCAGCCATATACTCTGAGAGAGACGTTTGAGTAGGTGTTCAACTTGTGTATATAGTACAAGATTGATCGCTTTTAAAATGATGGGAGCTCAGGGAGGGACGTTTGAAAATGGAGAGACTCCAACACCAATCACACAGGAAACAAAAGCCCGTTCTCTCTCTCCCTCTCTCTCATGATTATTGTGCTACTAGAATCTAATGGCGCGCGAGATCATGTGCCCGAGCTCTAGGCGCCACAACGCCTGGTTTAAACAATGGAGACACCTGATAAAAGGTGTGTGTATGGACGAACGTGTACCTGCGCTTTAAGCTCCTAGCTATGGCCAACTGTTTAGCTGGCTCTGTATCTCTGCTCCTGGTCGATGATTGGAGAAGAGCGGGTCTTGTGCTAACACCTGGCAAGCATACATACTGGAGTACTACAAAGATGCACCGGCTGTTCGAGTGTGCTTTGTATATGCAAAAGTAACACGTACGTACACATCACTGCACTATTGCGGTGATGATTGATAATATCATGTCATGGTGTCATCCATCCACCTGGCTTAATTAGGTTCTTTGCATACTGGTCGCAGAACATGCGTGCAGTCGGTGGGTAGGCCTTCCTGTCGAGACACCGGCTGGAAACTTGCAAAGATATTCATATTCCAAGTTTTAGATGCCTGACTAATTAACTAGCTTTGGCAGCAATGTACGTAGTTGTTTCCGCAAAAAAAGAAAAAAAAAGCAATGTACGTAGTTGGCTCAATTTGTCAGCTTTAAGGCACGTACATGCATGCACCTTTTGCACGGTTGTCACAACGAATCAACGAAGGTTCATCCACAGACCATGCATGCACAGAGCAGAACGATCAGCACCAATAATTAGTATCTCCCTTGGCTGAACTTGAGCTGAAAAGCGGTGCACACAGGCACGGACGTTTCCCACGGTGGCCATTCACGACGAACCAGCGAATGAAGGTTTATCACACGCCACTATCTCCCTCTGCTGAAATTGATCTGGAAAAACTCTGCATGCATAGCTGATATCTTAACCACTCTAGCTAGGTGTTGTTGGTGATGCTGAATTAACTAGGAGCCGGATGTATACAAGTACAGTACCACTGATCTGTTGTTTAATTAGTGTCTGACACGCGCACATGCATGTTTATGAGCGGAAGCTGGAGAGCTGGACAATGGTAAGTACATGAACAGTGAGGTGAAGTGAAGCCACCACAGTTGAGCTTTGGATGACACCGCATGCATGCAATCAAACAACTTTTTAATCAGGCCCCTTCCCAAGCTAATAGCATGACACGTCGCCGGCCGGAGACATTAACCCCAGGCCCCAGGAACAGCTCGCCGCGGCACCTCACATGCATGCAGCCGTACGAGGCGCGCGGCGATGAATGAAGATTAAATCGCAGGCCACCCCTCCCTAAACTAACCTACCTCTTCCGCCGCGTACGTACGTCCACTCCCAATATTCCGGCCGTCGTACGCAGAATCGAATCGCAGATCCCATCTTAATTAGTACTGTAGTTATAAGCAAGAACCTTTGCTAGTACAATGTAGGCTTAGTTGTTGTGCTTATAGGTACGCAGGTCATGTGCTTAGCGTACTGGGTTGCCTTGCCTTGCTGGTCACAATCACATGTGCGCATCATCGATCCATCAATCACCAGCTGGTTAAGCAACCCATTTGTTTAGTTGCTTGGATGGGAAGAAGGGACCAAAAGGCGCCGGAGCATTACGCACTTGCCAAGCTAGGCACTAGCTAATGGAAAAGCATGCTCGTACGGTGCAATTGCCTTTGATATGGTTGTTGTTCTTGTAATTTTTTTTTTGCAGAATCTAACATCAAATTTCAGATGAAACCATCATTTTTTCTTCTTCTGTAAACACCATCTCATCAACGAAAGAATGCAAATTTAAGTTTCAAGATTCGGAAGGCAATAATGGCTAGACTAATTAATTAACAACCTGATTTGAAGTAGCTACTATTGGAAATATGAGCAATTTACCATATGATTTTATTAACATAAATAGTAAATAAAACATGACTATAATAGTAGAGATGAAACGAGTCATGTAATCTAGCTGAGTGAAGGCAAACAACATCTGCACATGTGAACTAGAACAGAACATAGGTAGAACAGAACATAGGTAGAACAGAGACTAGAACAAGAAAAGCTAGAGCAAGAAACTGAGGCATGAACTTAACCAGAGAGACCACAAAGACGTACGGAACAGCGGCAGAAGCGCTCGTCTTGGGATTGGTGTTGTTGTCAGCCATGTCGTTTAAGTGGTTGTCCACGTCAGGGAAGAAGTCGTCGTTGGAGAAGTGGTTGTCTGTGTCCAGAGCGTCCGTGATGAACCGATCAGTAGTCGCGCAGAGCGCTCCCCAAAAACCTTATCACCCTTCTCCCGTACAGGAGTCAAAGAGGTGGGGTTTTGGAGGCCTACTGTCCCGACCTGCGGTGCACACCGCAAGCCGGGATGGAGAAGATTGTAGCAGCAGCTCAGAGATTGGTACTCGGTGGCGAGAGGGAGATGATCTTCTGGTGTGTCGAAGCGACCTCCCTTTTATAAGCACAGGAGAAGGAGGCGAATAGGCTGGGACGGGAGCTGAAGCAAAGGAGGGATACGAAACGAACAGGCAACATCCGAAAGGATATCCACTACAGCAAAAAAATTCCAGCTCCCGAGTGACCTTTCGTATACCCGTCGTGGCTCGGCTCATTCCCGCAACCCGCGTCGTGGCGGGCGGCACAGGAGGAGTGCGCGTGAATGTCCCTCTTATTCTCATGCTCATACATGTGGGGAAACACCCTTCCTTATAAGGAGGTCCAACTCCCACCAAACTAACAATGTGGGACTAAACTTTGGTTCCACCTCTTATCTTGCACGAATGAGCTGCGTGGGACTCTAAGATTTATTAAAAATTTCTGAAATTATTATTGGGGTGGCCCAAAATAGACCAAATTCCAGCCGCTACTAGCCACCGTGCATCCACCGTCAGTTCTCTCTTGGTTTGCTTCTCGTGTTGAATTTACAGATTTCAATGGGTACATTTTACTGTATTTCACTAGGAGTATTCAACTTTGACCTGAATTTTGGTACTACAAAGCTAGTGGAGACTTCTTCCCCGGGACATGATCGATCTTTGGGATGTGATGGCAAATTAAAATGGGCCTAGGTAGCACAAGGATGACAGGGACGATTGCGATATAGCCATCTCCTTTTAAGATTCTGTTGAAACACAGTTGCTGCCGCCCGTCCCTGCCGATCGGTCGATGGAAAACCAAAGATATCATGCGTCATAGGTCTAGCATGGCGAATCAAGCAACGCTTATCTGTAGGCCCTATGTATAGAGATAAGAGCATCTCCAATAGATAGTTTAAAATTTGGCGGTTCAAAATCGGAGATGTAAATTTGGACCGTCAAAAAATGCGTTTTTGAGCTCCGAAAAAAGCTCAACTCCAACAGATGATCTAAATTGATGGTCCAAAAAAGCAATTCCAATAGATGGTCCAAAATGAAGATGTAAAACGACATACTACTAGTCCATTCAACATAGTTCAAACATCAAATTCAACATAGTTTCATACATCAACTTCAACTACTACTTATTCAAACTACTAGATAAACTACTCCTCATCGGAGCTACGGAACTGCTCCCAGAACTCCTCCTTCGTCGGGTCGTCGCGCCCCTCCTCCTCCTCCTCCAAGAAGTCTTCCCAGTCCTCCTCAGAAGAGGACTCGATGGGGATCACCGTCGAGGGACCGGCCTCATCCTCCTTCTTCGGCCCCTTCTTCTTCTTCTCCGCCTCACGCTTCCAGTAGTACTCCATCTCGGCCTGGACGTACTTCGGATGCTCCCGAGCAAACCTCGCCATCGCCTCCTCATCGGTCTCGCCAGCACTGACGACAACCGACGGCTTCTTCGTCGTCTTCTTCTTCTTCGTCGTGATCTCCTTCATGTTGATGCCCTGCGGCACAAGCATCTCCGCTTCCGCCCGACTCTCGATCTCTGAAAAGTTGAGGTGCGAACGAGGCCTCTCGGCACGCCACACCGCCACGTCGTAGGCACGCGCGGCCTCGTGGGCGGAGGGGTACGTGCCGATCCACCAACGCCTTCCGGCGTCGGAGAAATCCACACCCCAGTTGCCGGAGGGCTTCTGCCTCACGCCGAAGAAGCCCGACTTGCCCTTCGACGTCTTCTTCGTCGCCATCGGAGAGCGGTGGAGCGGCGTGCGGCCGGGGCGGTGGCGGGCGGAGCTGCGGGGCGGCAGTGCCGGGCGGGGCGGTGGCGGACGGAGCCGGGCGGGGCGGATCTGCGGGGCGGCGACGGCGTGCGGGCGGAGCTGTGGGGCGGCGGTGGCGGGCGGGGCGGTGGCGGAGTGTTGGGAATCGTAGCATAATTTTAAAATTTTCCTACGCTCACCAAGATGCATCTATGGAGTCTACTGGCAACGAGGGAAGGGAGTGCATCTACATACCGTTGTAGATCGCGAGCGGAAGCGTTCCAATGAACGTGGATGACGGAGTCGTACTCGCCGTGATCCAAATCACCGATGACCGAGTGCCGAACGTACGGCACCTCCGCGTTCAACACACGTACGGTGCAGCGACGTCTCCTCCTTTCTTGATCTAGCAAGGGGGGAGGAGAGGTTGATGGAGATCCAACAGCACGACGGCGTGGTGGTGGATGTAGCGGCTCTCCGGCAGGGCTTCGCCGAGCTTCTGCGCGAGAGAGAGAGGTGTTGCAGGGGAGGAGGGAGGCGCCAAAGGCTGTAGTGTGCTGCCCTCCCTCCCCACCCCCCTTTATATAGGCCCCCAAGGGGGGTGCGCAGCCCTTGGAGATGGGATCTCCAAGGGGGGGCGGCGGCCAAGGGGGGAAGGGGTTGCCTTGCCCCCCAAGGCAAGGGGGAACTCCCCCCTAGGGTTCCCAACCCTAGGCGCATGGGGGGAGGCCCAAGGTGGCGCCCCAGCCCATTAGGGGCTGGTTCCCCTCCACTTTCAGCCCACGGGGCCCTCCGGGACAGGTGGCCCCACCCGGTGGACCCCCGGGACCCTTCCGGTGGTCCCGGTACAATACCGATAACCCCCGAAACTTTTCCGGTGGCCAAAACTGGACTTCCTATATATAATTCTTCACCTCCAGACCATTCCGGAACCTCTCGTGACGTCCGGGATCTCATCCGGGACTCCGAACAACTTTCGGGTTTCCGCATACATATATCTCTACAACCCTAGCGTCACCGGACCTTAAGTGTGTAGACCCTACGGGTTCGGGAGACATGCAGACATGACCGAGACGCCTCTCCGGTCAATAACCAACAGCGGGATCTGGATACCCATGTTGGCTCCCACATGTTCCACGATGATATCATCGGGTGAACCACGGTGTCGAGGATTCAATCAATCCGTATGCAATTCCCTTTGTCAATCGGTATGTTACTTGCCCGAGATTCGATCGTCGGTATCCCAATACCTTGTTCAATCTCGTTACCGGCAAGTCTCTTTACTCGTACCGCAATGCATGATCCCGTGACTAACGCCTTAGTCACATTGAGCTCATTATGATGATGCATTACCGAGTGGGCCCAGAGTTACCTCTCCGTTTACACGGAGTGACAAATCCCAGTCTTGATCCGTGCCAACCCAACAGACACTTTCGGAGATACCCGTAATGCACCTTTATAGTCACCCAGTTACGTTGTGACGTTTGGCACACCCAAAGCACTCCTACGGTATCCGGGAGTTGCACGATCTCATGGTCTAAGGAAAAGATACTTGACATTGGAAAAGCTCTAGCAAACGAAACTACATGATCTTTTATGCTATGCTTAGGTTGGGTCTTGTCCATCACATCATTCTCCTAATGATGTGATCCCGTTATCAGTGACATCCTATGTCCATAGTCAGGAAACCATGACTATCTGTTGATCAACGAGCTAGTCAACTAGAGGCTTACTAGGGACAGGTTGTGGTCTATGTATTCACACATGTATTACGATTTCCGGACAATACAATTATAGCATGAATAATAGACTATTATCATGAACACAGAAATATAATAATAACCATTTATTATTGCCTCTAGGGCATATTTCCAACACGGAGCTGCGGGGCGGCGGTCGGCGGGCTGCGGGGCGGAGCTGCGGGGCAGGCGGGCGGCGACGCGGCGTGGAAACAGCGGCGGGCGGCGGGGCCGGATCCGCGGCGGGCGGGCGGCGGGGCGGCGTGGAAACAGCGGCGGGGGCCGGGGCGGCAGCGGATCTGATGCAGGCGTCGTGCGGCGGGGCGGCGGCGGACGGGCGGGAGGTAGCGGGCGGGCGGGCGGGAACGGAAATGAAGTGGCGGTTGGGCGTTCATGGGCGGCGGCTGGTTTTGGACCAGATGCATCTCGTGATGTATATTTGCATCGCGAGATGTTGCATTTTACATCACGAGGAGGCAGCGGTCCATTTTTTTATATATGAACCGTCTGTTGGAGCAGCGTTTTTTGCCCCAGACGGTCGAAAAGTTAGTTATTTTTACATTTGAACCATCTATTGAAGATGCTCTAACAATGTGATTTGGTTTGACCCCTAAAGCGTCTCCTTCTAACCTCTGTCATCCAGGCCTTCTCCCAGCCTCAATGCATCCAGGCTAAAGATGGTTTCTTTCTAGATAAAGTGTGACGGTGTCTCGGTCCGACATCACCCTTCATTCTAGGTAAAGCGTGACCGCAGAAAATACTTTGGATCCATGGATCTGATCGGCTAGTCAGTGAACTCTGCACGACAACGACGGCAACTGAGAGTGCCAATTATCCAGACGGAAGAGATGATAATGAGCGGGACGGTAATTGCGACGAGGCAAAGCTGCTTTGCGTGGGTGCGCGCACGGGGCGTGAGGTGATGCATGATCCGCGTCCCGTCGCCGCTGCTTTCCCAGTCTTTGCCGACCGGAATCCACGGGCGCCGGCCGGAGTTTGCATACATAATTGGTGGCCTAACCCAACGCACCGCCCGACCGGACGTGGCTGCTAGGCATGTATATGACCGCCGCTGACCGCCCGCCCACCCGCACGCTGACTCGTCGCCGCCGCCACCCCTTCTCCCGCACGGCACCGCCCCGTTGCCGGACAGAGCGCGCGTGCTGGAAAACAAAAGCGTGCTTGGTTGCCCGTATTAGACCCAGCCTGGCCCGTGCAGAAAGAAAATGGCCTGTTTGATTGCCTGCTTTCATTGTACGGCCCGCATCGCACGAACTTTAAAGCACGTCCAGGCCAGGCCCAGGAAAAAAGCGCGAACCGGCAGTAGCTCGGGAGCCTGGCTCAGAGCCCACAAGGTGGGCCACTTGCACAAGGGGAGATGGGAGGGATACGAGCTGGTATGCAGCGTGTGCATGCTTATCTTCTTCTACCTCCGCTAACCTTTCCTCTAATTCTGTTCTTCCTAGCCCCTTCTGATCTACACAACAGTGCTTCGATTCGAGGTAAGCTCTACACGAAAAAGATGCATCTCGATGTTACGGTTCCGTTCAGGTGATCGGTTCGTAGTTTCGTCGACCGTAAGTTCTTAATTTCGTCTTCCCGTTTGAAGCTGTTCTTGACGAATTTTGTCAGATTCATCGCGCACGATCGATCGTTTGAATTTTCCTTTGACCAGCAGCCTAATCTCGCAGTTCCTCACAACATTCGTGTTATAAGTTTTTGGTTTCGACGATCGTAGCTTCATCTCTCTTTGAGCAGCAGTCTACTGCACTCACGCCGCCATGTCGAGCTCCTCTGTCCTCAGCTCAGAGCCTTCCTATTCGTCCCTCTCGACGCCGAAGCCCTTCCCCTTGATCTCCTTGCCCACATCCTACTACACTAGAGTCGTTTTCGGCGACGCTCATCTCGGCACTGCATTCTCCTCCTCTGTCGACTGTCTTTGCGCGACCACCGCAACTAGTTCGCCGACGGGGTCGCTCGTCCATGACTCCATGCTCGTCATGTCGGACACGGCGCCACGACCACTATCCACAGCAGTCGCCATGGTCCGGCGCACACTGCATTTCTTCTCCCACTTCCTCTGCTATCTCTTAACCCTGTGTGCCAAGTGCAAGTGCTAGCTCTTAATCATACCTCATGCCGAGCAACCAAACAGCGTGTAGTTGTATGCGCCGAGACAATGCAGGCAACCAAACAACATGCCAAAGTTGATCCACTGATGCAGGCAGTCCATACACAGGCAACCAAACAAGTTGCAGATGTCGCATATGAGGCTGTTTTTCGAAAGCCAGGCCGAGTAAAGAAGTGTATGCAATGCGGGTACTGTTGCCGACGGCAACCAAACACGCCCCAAACGTGTCGCTCGCGGGCGCCCAACTTTCCCACCGCGAGGTAGCTAGCTAGCTTCCGTGCCACGGCGCGTACGGAGCCCGGGCCTGGACATATTTCGTTCCCGGCGCTGAAAAGGCCACAGCGTCGCCGTGGCAGGATCGATCGGCTTGACACAAGAACATCGTTGTGATTTCGAGATGATCGAGCAGGCCGACCAGGGGATATGGTTTGGCACTGATCGCCGGCTATATATATGCGTGCAACTTCTGTTGTGCATTTCCGCCTGATTGCTCCAGAAAAGAACCTGCACATATATGTATGAGCGTTGAGCGATAGCAACGTACATCTAGCTATCTATCTGGTCAAAGGAAAAGTACCAGTAGCGGCACACCTAATAGTATCTACAGATAGATAGATAGACATATAGTTGTCCCCCCAAAAAAGAGTATCTGATACATAGATAGTTACCCATTTGAGCAAGAAGGATTAAATCGGTTCAGCGTCACCAACTAACCCTAACCCGGCCACGAACTGTCGATCAGTCCTGCCGATTGCTGTTTCATCGGCGCTCTTGACAGCCCCCAATAATCATCCACGTACACACGCACGCACGCCCTAATTAAGCCACGCCAAACAACTGCTTAGTAATTAAAAAAACTGTTTGCGTAGCGATCGATCATATCTAGCTTCCTCATAAGAAAAGCGCTCACTATCAAGTGTCAACTAACACGAGTTGCTCGATCGGGCACGGAAAGGCATCTGCCCAAGATCTCGTATCACTCGCAACCAGCAAATACGTCTTACGTGGCCACTGCTAGCTTAATCAGTTGGCACTTGCCAGTGCGGTTGGAGCAAATTATAACAACAAAAAATGCCACTGTTATATACTCCCTCCGTTCCTTTATATAAGGAGTAGTAATCTAATGGTTGGTTGCATTATTTGGACCACGGTACGTGCATTGCAACTCATGGCCTGAAAACCATACAAAATCAAGAATTTTATGTCTTATCATTTCGAAAAAGTTGAAACTGTGGCCTCTGTGTCGAGCATCTCTAGCCGGCCCATTATAATTTAACTCCTCGAATGATGGTTCCTAGCCGTCACCTTAAGTCCTTGTATTTGGTCCTAAAAAAAAGGGTTCCTACCCTAACCAATTCTAACGTATAAGGAGGCTGGGCGACCAGCCCTCCCGATTGCTCGCTCGATTTCGCTCCATTTTGGTTGTTGGATAGGTTTTGGTCAGGTCAATGCGACTGCATCGACCGTTTGATTTTTACGATCTCTTTTGACCCAGGTTCTTTCATGGCTTCAGTTTCCCTTTCTATCTCTCCAATATCCATTGTGCTCCTACTACCGCCGTCGGCGCCTGCTACCTCTTCAGCATGCGTTGGTTTTTCCTTGAAGAGAAAAGTGTGATGCAGCAAAGTAGCGTAAGTATTTCCCTCAGTTTTTAAGAACCAAGGTATCAATCCAGTAGGAGACTACACGCAAATCCCTCGTACCTGCACAAACAATCAAGAACCTTGCAACCAACGCGATAAAGGGGTTGTCAATCCCTTCACGGCCACTTGCAAAACTGAGATCTGATAAAGATAATAAAATAAATATTTTTGGTATTTTTGTTGTATAGATTGTAAAGTAAAGATTGCAAAATAAACGGCAACAGAAATAGCTAGTTGACGGAAGATTAATATGATGGAAGATAGACCCGGGGGCCATAGTTTCACTAGTGGCTTCTCTCAAGATAGCATAATCTACGGTGGGTGAACAAATTACTATCGAGCAATTGACAGAAAAGCGCATAGTTATGAGAATATCTAGGCATGATCATGTATATAGGCATCACGTCCGTGACAAGTAGACCGAAACGATTCTGCATCTACTACTATTACTCCACACATCGACCGCTATCCAGCATGCATCTAGAGTATTAAGTTCATAAAAACAGAATAACGCATTAGGCAAGATGACATGATGTAGAGGGATAAACTCAAGCAATATGATATAAACCCCATCTTTTTATCCTCGATGGCAACAATACAATACGTGCCTTGCTGCCCCTGCTGTCACTGGAAAAGGACACCGCAAGATTGAACCCAAAGCTAAGCACTTCTCTCATCGCAAGAAAGATCAATGTAGTAGGCCAAACCAAACTGATAATTCGAAGAGACTTGCAAAGATATTTAAATCATGCATATAAGAATTCAGAGAAAATCAAATAATATTCATAGATAATCTTGATCATAAATCCACAATTCATTGGATCTCGACAAACACGCCGCAAAAAAGAATTACATCGAATAGATCTCCAAGAGAATCGAGGAGAACTTTGTATTGAGATCCAAAGAGAGAGAAGAAGCCATCTAGCTAATAACGATGGACCCGAAGGTCTGTGGTAAACTACTCACACATCATCGAAGAGGCTATGGTGTTGATGTAGAAGCCCTCCGTGATCGATTCCCCCTCCGGTTAATAGGTTAGTCCCAAAAATAATATAAAAGTGCATAATAAAGCCCATTAAACATCCAAAATAGATAATATAATAGCATGGAACAATCAAAAAATATAGATACATTGGAGACGTATCAAGCATCCCCAAGCTTAATTCCTGCTCGTCCTCGAGTAGGTAAATGATAAAAACAGAATTTTTGATGTGGAAAGCTACCTAGCATAATTCTCAATGTAATTTTCTTTATTGTGGCATGAATGTTCTGATCTGAAAGATTCAAGACAAAAGTTTAATTTTGACATAAAAATAATAATACTTCAAGCATACTAACAAAGCAATCATGTCTTCTCAAAATAACATGGCCAAAGAAAGTTATCCCTACAAAATCATATAGTCTGGCTATGCTCTATCTTCAACACACAAAATATTTAAATCATGCACAACCCAAATGACAAGCCAAGCAATTGTTTCATACTTTTGATGTTTTCAAACTTTTTCAATTTTCACGCAATACATGAGCGTGAGCCATGGACATAGCACTATATGTGGAATAGAATGGTGGTTGTGGAGAAGACAAAAAAGGAGAAGATAGTCTCACATCAACTAGGCGTATCAACGGGCTATGGAGATGCACTACAAGAAATATGTCAACTAGTGACCTTCGGTCAGTGAACCTGGAAGAATTGGTCATGGATCTACGACCATTTGGGACCAATTGGTCAAAAGCTGTTCGGGGGGCTCCAAACCCTCAACTATATCGACTATTTTGGTCAGAAAGGTCGTAATTTCCTTACACGTAATGGTCATAAAGTAGACAGCACTGGTCCGCTGCCTTATTTCTAGCTGATCACGACCAATATAGATGGTCATAACCTTGTAAATTATGGTGGATTGCTATGACTAGGCGCCATCGCATCAGTTTTGCCTATGTGTCATGTCCATGTGTCAATTTTTGCCCTAGGTTGTGAAGCAACCTATATTTCTGTCATTCCCAAAATTCCCAAAAAAATCTCATAAATTCTTTGGGTCATATCTTCTTCAAATATGTAAAAATCCTTCCTTGCCTAGTTCAAAAATAATTCAACGATATTCATTTTTCCTATTTTGTTCACAACAACACTTTATGAAGGAAGTGCTATTTATATATTCTTGATCGCCCTCGAAATTTTTGGGCACTCTGTCCTATCCAAATCATTGCCTCATGACAAAATTCAGCTTCATTTGCCTAGCAAATCTTCCTCGGCAAATTTCCAAAGTTTTTGTCCACCTAGAAGCATTGTGAAGGAAGTACCATTTTTATATACCCAAATGACATTAAACTTGTACACTTCCTTCATATGCCCAAATTATCACCCTCCTACAAATTGCAGCTCAGTCAAATCATCTATGTGAGCCCAGATTCAATTTATATTTTATGGCCAGATTGGCACGTTGCAAAGCAAGTGTTATCTAGACCCCTCCTATTACCCTCAAACTTTTTGGGCACTCTTCCATACCCAAATCATTGCCACATGATAATATTCAGCTCCATTTTCTTGGTAAATTTTTCTCAAAAAAATTCCAAAGTTTCTATCTCGAGAGAAGCTTTGTGAAGTAAGTACTAGCTAGGCTTACCCAAACGATGTGAAAATTTACGAGGGCATGACCAGACCTATGTAACTTGCCTACACCAAATTTGAGCTCATTTCATTTATCCAATTTCTCTCGCTAATTTTCCCAAGTTTCTGTCCAGAGAAGAGCATTGTGAAGGAAGTACCACTTTGGCATGTCCAAATAGTATCAATTTTCTATAGTGCTTTCCAATGCCCAAATAACCATCCTCCACCAAATTTCAGCTCAATCTATTCATTATTTTGAGCCCAGCTTCAACATTCATATTTTTGTCCAATGTGGTACTTTGCAAAGCAAGTACCACTTAGGCTCCTCCTTTTGAGCTGAAAATTTGTGAAGACAGTCTTCTTAGTAGGTGATCATCCTCAACCAAAACTCATGCCCATTGGCCATGTGCATTTCCCGTACCGCTAATCAAACACTTGGCTGCTAATTCATGTTTGAGCATAGTTCGGTCTCCTCATGAGAATCTTATGTTGTAATTTTATTCCTAGCACCTACCTGGGGAGTGCCCAACCCACTAGACATGCCTAGGCCACCCTGAACGTATGGCAATGCCACAGTCACGCAGTGACCACGCGGCGGGCATGCGAGTTTATGCGCTCTAGAGTTGGGGCCCTCGGCCACCGTCCAAACCTTGATGTATCGCCACAAAACCATGTATTTCTGATTAAATAGATACTTATGTAACTAGAAATGATTTTTGGAAAAAATAAAGAGCAAACTATAAAGCAGCTGCAGTTCAAATTTGACCCATTTCCAATTGAATCGGCGGAAATTTGTCTTTTTAACGAGAGGTGGATCAAAACTTTTGAAACCCAACCATTTTGTCAATTGTGCATTAAATATGGCCTAGTATTTTATAAAATTGATTTGGTCCAAATTTGCAACAAATATATAGTAGGTCCTTCACAAAAAAACTCATTTTGGGCACTCAAAAAATGGAAAATTGATTTTTCATTCAAGGAAAATGAAAACTCCCTTAGGCAACATTGTTGGCCATTCCAATATGCACCCTTGTGCACAATATGAGATCGTTTGAGCAAACTATGCCATGAATGTGGCCATAAGGTTGATCATTTGGCTTGAAAGCCATGAATCTTCACACATGATAGCTCATTTCTGAGAACACTTTTTTAAAAGAATTGCCGTATTACAAGTTTATTATTATTTTCTGATAACATGGTCACATATAATGACACAATGCGAAGGTTTTCCAATTTTTTAATTTTTTTAATTTTTTATGCCCGTTTCAAAATGCGGTCAAAACGGCGGTAATGACCGTTCCTAGCTAGTGCTTGAATCTTGAAAAACTTTTGTTGTTTCTATGATTAAATAGATACTTTTGTACCTAAAAATGATTTTTGAGAAAAATAAATAGCAAACTATGAGGCAGCCGCAGTTCAAATTTGACCCGCTACCAACTGAATCGGCAGAAATCTGTCTTTTTCATGAGAGATGGATAAAAGCTTTTGACACCCAACCATTTGGTCAATTATGCATTAAATATGGCATAATATTTTAGAAAATTGATTTGGTCCAATTTTGCAACAATTATTTGGTAGGTTCTTCACAAAAAAACTCATTTTGGGCACTCGAAAAATGAAAAATAATTTTTTCGTGCAAAGAAAATGAAAACTTCCTTAGGCAACATTGTTTGCCATTCTAATATGCACCCTTGTGCATAATATGAGATCATTTGAACAAACTATGCCATGAATGTGGCCATAAGATTGATCGTGTGGCTTGAAAGCCATTGATCTCCACACATGATAGCTTGTTTCTGAGAACACTTTTTAAAAATAATTATAGTATTATAAGTTTATTACTTTTTCTGGTAACTTGGCCACATATAATGACACAATGCGAAGGTTTTCCCATTATTTGATTTTTTTTTGAATTTTCTATGCTCGTTTCAAAATGCGGTCAAAACGGCGGGCATGACTGTTCCTAGATAGTGGTTGAATCTTGGAAAACTTTTGGTGTTTCTCTGATTAAATATATACTTTTGTACCTAAAAATGATTTTTGGGAAAAATAAAGAGCAAACTATGAGGCAACTGCAGTTCAAATTTGACCCGCTTCCAACTGAATCGGCAGAAATTTGTCTTTTTCATGAGAGGTGGATCAAAGCTTTTGACACCCAACCATTTGGTCCATTGTGCATTAAATATGACCTAGTTTTAGAAAATTGATTTGGTCCAATTTTGCAACAATTATTTAGTAGGTCCTTCCCAAAAAAACTCATTTTGGGCACTCGGAAAATGGAAAATGATTTTTTCGTCCAAAGAAAATGGAACTCTCTTAGGCAACATTGTCTGCCATTCCATGTTAGTTATTTCCTGAAAGCTAGTTCACAATTGGTGACACAATGAGAAGGTTTTTTATTTTTTTGAATTTCTGAGATCATAAAATAGCTTACATGATTTTAACATCTTATTTTTAAATCTATCATGACCAATTTAGTTAGTCATAATGTTGTATTGCGTTCTGATTGGTCCGTGAACAAGACACGCAGATCATGCACGAAAAACCATTGGATCCTCCTGGATCCAATGATAGCCCTCACCCCTCGCCTCCCCCACCAACCCCACGTGAGGCGAAACCCTAGCTCTGTTCTCCCCCGTTTTCCATCCACCCCCCGCCTCCTTTCCTTCTTTCTCGCCTCCCTGATTCCCTCCCCGTCAACTCCACCACCCCCCTGCTCCTCTCCGATGACCACCGACCCCTTTGCTCCCTGACGCCGCCGCCGTGCTCCGGGGCGGTTCCCGCCGCATCCTCGCCTACCCCACGTTGCCCCCTTCTCTCCAACCCTAACCCTCTCCCTCCCTCAGATCTCAATCCGCCACCGTAGCCCAACCCAATCCGCCGCCGTCCTTTGCCCAGATCCCTCCCAGCTCCGGCGAGCCCGCCATGAACCGTCTGCGGGCAGGGAGCCTGGTCTACGGGTGGCAGCACAGCGGGAGCAGCACGGGCTCCACCTCCCCAGGCAGCGTCTCCCCCTCCCACCACCGCTCCTCCTCCACCTCCTCCGCGGCCTCCTTCCCGGGAGCCGCCGCCGGCGTCGGGGGCATCTCCAACGTTGTCGCGCACGCCGCGGCCGCCAGGCTCGCGCAGGTCATGGCCTCCCAGAGCGCCGCCGCGGCCTACAGATCCGCTCGTCCTCGACAACAGCAAGTACTATAGAACCAACTTCGCGGTGGCCGATCCTCTCCCCGTCGCCACCACTGCCCGCGAGGATCCAGGCCGCCCACGCCGGTTACCGGCTATCGCCGCTCTGGATCCGCGCCGCCCGCGCTCCTCGACCTCGAGCTCTGCCCCCCGCCCGCCCCTGCTTCTCCCCTCTCCCCTGCTCTCTCCTACTGCCTTGCTGGATTGCTCTTAGCAGGATTGCTTGGCTTAGTTGCTTTCATTGCTTGCTTGCTTGCACACGCATCAATGCACCCACTGATTTTTTTTCACTTGATACCTGTGCTGCTCTTTTTCTATCTATGTATGTATCTATTCCTACCAAGCAAATGGAAACAAACAGTGGAACACTACCTAATCTAGTCTAGTGTATAAATTACAGACAGACTTGTATAGTTTCAGGTATCCCCTCTTCATTCATTTCCTAATCTAGTGCATACAGACTTGTGTAGCTTGTATACTCTATTCTTTGCCAATACTCTATTTTTTCAGTGGAACATCATCTCTTGCTTGCTTGCTTGCTTGCACACCCTCTTATTTTTACTACCTGTATAGTTTGATTGATATATGCTTTCTATGTCTGTATGGAACCTAAACAAACATGCTATACAAGGGAATGGAAGGCTTGTGTAGTTTCAGTTGTTCGTTGCCAATGATTAATCATCTTGTTTGTTTTTTGGCTGCATCTTACATACATTCTTATGCCTGTTTACTCCAGGTCAGGCTCACGTTTCCCCTCCTGACCGCCGACGCAGTGTTCGCAAACAGAAATGAAGTGTCAATGATATGAACCGCAACAACAATTGACAGAGCGCCATGGACCCCAGAAGGGACGCAGCCGCTGGCTCTGCGCCCCAGAGAGCCATGCATGCACCATTGGTTTCTTCGTCCACCGCTCCTCCCCGTGTTCCAGAGTACCTTGCTTGTTGTTTCGTTGAATTGCTTGGCTGGTGCTTGCAATTGGGTGGTTTGGTTTCGTTTGACTTAGCGCTGAATCCTTCAATTTACCGTTCAGTGAACAATCCTCTCATGGTATGTGTCTACACTAGATTACTCCTACTGTGATGCTGATGTGTCTCATGATAGACACCTTGCAACTAGCCACACATGTACTGATAGTTTATTGTGATTATTACTGTACCACGAGTCATTCAACACTTGAAGGCACTGAACTACTATTCTGTATTTTATAATATGTTCCTGTTATGCATGACATAGGCTTGATGAAATCTTACTCTTTTAATCACAATAGAATAGCAGTAACATGTTATCACGCTGGATGAAGAAAAGCATATGTAATAAGTTCTTTAATGTTTAATTACCTCAATTGTCAAGCAGTGTTTGGTGTTGTATACATTTACTGCTATCAATCGACTACAGTAGTCATCTGGATGCTTGGGACTTGCATATATTCTGCTGCACTTCAGACATCAACAAGTATTTTTCCTTGTTTTTTTGAACAATTGGTGAACTTCATATTCCTGAATATATGCATTACTATTCGGTATAGGTCTAGGCGGCTCTTCGTATTTTACAGCTCCTTATCAAGTCCCTCTAATATTTCTGTAGGTGGCCATGAACTCAGTAAATCATCAGGAAATGCCTTTGCTGCAGCTCACCTATGGCCTTGTTTGTCCTGCAGGTTAGTGAGCAGCATTAGGAGGAGGAGCTCAAGCAGGCCACCACGACGCACCACCGCAACAGCAGGTAGCACGTCCATCTCCATCTCCCTCTCCCTATGCTGCCAATCCTTTTTGTTTCTTTAAAACTAGGTCCAATCGGCACACAAATTGACTGTCTATTCTCTCAAAAATCAGTTTACAACTTTACAGAATTGTGTTGATGGTCATCAGTAGAGAGAGGGAGAGAACGTTTCTTGCAAATGAGTGAGAGAGAGGCATAGTCTAATTGCGAATCCATGTGTGTGCATTTCTGTCTTATTGGAATATGTTGAGTACATATTGGAATATGCTAATGCTGTTGCCAGATATAATATAAGTATGAGCTACAGCTGTTTGCATATTTGTTTTGTATTTTTTTATTAATGATGATAGTTTGTGCAAGATGTTCACAAGTTAATTTTTGTTGACTAAAATCTCTTATACCCTTGACTTAGCTTGACCCAGAATAGCAGCATCCTTGATGCGTACTGACCTTCACCTTGTTCTTTCTCTCGCAGACTCGAAGGAGACCGTATGCAATGCACCTCCTCTTCGGTTGTGAGAGTGTCTAGGGGTCGTGGGTGCGGCTAATGCCTATGTCTGTGGCCGCACTTGACACTGCCCTCTCTTTAAGGGCACATATCATTTTTTCTAACTCTGTTATCTTTTCCCAAGTCTTTATTATGTTGCCTAGCCTTGTACTGATATGTATTGTTTGATGCTAATTACCCAAGTTAGTGCATGACGTTAAGGATAACCTGAGAACACTTGCCTAAGTTTATAAGATATGACATGTGAAAGTCCAAGCCTGCTGCTCTTTCAATGCTTTTGATGTTGTACTGTGCTTCTCTAGTTGTTTGAATGCTTCTGCTGCTAGCCTGCTAGGCTGCACTAGCTTGAATAGGTGTGCACTTGTGCTGGTGGTGGTGCTGCTGCTGATTTATTGCTTATGCTCACGCTGCTGTTGATTAAATGCTTATGTTGTTGCTGCATACTTATGCTACTGATTCAATGCTTTGGAAATTGATTGAATTGAACCTGTTGTAATCCTTCCTGTTATACTCGTATTTAATTTTTGGGTTTCTATTTGATTTTTTAGTCTGTTATATACGGTTCATCTTCAGTTTCTTCTGTAACCTGCTTGGAGCTTAGAATACACAACCCAACTAGTCTCATATACAACTAAGACCAATGATTCATGCTCAATTCTGTATATGTATGTATGACCAGTAAAGTTGGAAGGCCCAAATCTTAAAGTTAATATGCTCAATTCTGTACCATGTTCATGCTCATGCATCACCAGTTACTATTTTTTTTTGCTTGGTCTATTTCAGCTCATAACCTAAGTATACCAAACTGATTAAATGATTTCTCCAACTTGCCAAAATTGTCATAATTGTCTCCTCCCTTGTGATGTTAGTCTCTGTGCACTTACTAGTATTGTTAGTTGAATGGATGGATGGTCGTGGTAGTAGAATAGGAATTTTCTTTAGGTGAGTGTTATAGTCATGTTCATTTCATTACCTAAACTTTGTACCAATGTACCATGCAGGTATGTATAGATTACTATTGTAGAACAACATCAGGTTAACCTGTTGCATTCAAGTTGTTGGAAGTTTTGTTATGCCATGCTTAGTGTTTATTGAACTGGAGCATTTGGTCTCTTGAAAGATTATTATTTACTTCCAGTGTATTTCACTAATAGTTTATCTACATCAGGATCTGATGTCGTCGGGGCTGCTGCTGCTGTGACAGAAGATTAAGAAGCTTGGAGATGTGCGCCACAGTTTTAGTTGACGTATCTCTACTGATGTACCTGTTTAATTGTATGTGCACTTGTTTAAGTTGCTTGAAGATGAACAACATCAATAGTGCTTGTGTATCTCAGTTTTTAATTGTATGCGCATTTGTTGGACGTGTAGACGTGTATGTTCTCTTGTGAGAATTTGGCTGGATGATTTCTGGATTTAATCAGTTAATTGAGATATTTATTGATTTTTTGCTGTTCAAATGTGTAAATTTAAATCTGTGAATGAAATAGACCAAATGTTCTACTTGACAAAATAACATTTGGGCTCTAAAAAGGATGCGGCCCAAACTATAGTGGATCAGAATATTGTGCATTTTTGAAAACCATAAAAATAGGCTTATTGAAATGATTTGCAAAAGGCCATGCCTTAGAAAATAAAAAGGCCAAATTGTTGGCCCAGGCCCATGTTGCTAGAGAAAATTAACAGAAAAAATATACGTTAAAAAAGGCTGAATTGTTGGGCTCGGTCCATGTAAAGTGTCGAATTGGACCGGGCTGAGTCTTATCAACGACCTTTTCAATTGGTCGCAATTTTGCCACGTCAGATTGCCGCGTCGAATCCGACATGGCCTGGGCAGACAGCCAGTGACCAAAACAAAAGGTCATGGGTTCCACGACCTTTTGTTTTGGTCGTAAACATCTACGATCTTATCCCGAAGAAGGTCGTTAATTTCAGTTTACGACTGCCAGCTTTTGACCATCTGTTTTTGGTCACAAAAAGGTCGCAAATAAAAAACAATGACCTTTCGGTGACCAATAGTGATAGTTGCAAGTTGACATATTTCTTGTAGTGATGCCCATCAATAGATATCAATGTGAGTGAGTAGGGATTGCCATGCAACGGATGCACTAGAGCTATAAGTGTATGAAAGCTCAACAAAAGAAACTAAGTGGGTGTGCATCCAACTTGCTTGCTCACGAAGACCTAGGGCATTTTGAGGAAGCCCATCATTGGAATATACAAGCCAAGTTCTATAATGAAAAATTCTCACTAGTATATGAAAGTGATAACATAGGAGACTCTCTACCATGAAGATCATGGTACTACTTTGAAGCACAAGTGTGGTAAAAGGATAGTATCATTGTCCCTTCTCTCTTTTTCTCTCTTTTTTTGGGCATTTTCTCTTCTTTTTTATGGCCTCTTTTCTTTTTTTTCGTCCGGAGTCTCATCCCGACTTGTGGGGGAATCATAATCTCCATCTTCCTTTCCTCACTTGGGACAATGCTCTAATAATACGTCACACTTCTATTTTGTTTACAACTCAAGAATTACAACTCAAAACTTAGGACAAAATATGACTCTATGTGAATGCCTCCGGCGGTGTACCGGGATATGCAATGAATCAAGAGTGACATGTATGAAAGAATTATAAAGGTGGCTTTTCCACAAATACGATGTCAACTACATGATCATGCAAAGCAATATGACAATGATGGAGCGTCTCATAATAAACGGAACGGTGGAAAGTTGCATGGCAATATATCTCGGAATGGCTATGGAAATGCCATAATAGGTAGGTATGGTGGCTGTTTTGAGGAAGGTATATGGCAAAAGGTGCGCGGTATTAAAGAAAGCTAGCAATGGTGGAAGGATGAGAGTGCGTATAATCCATGGACTCAACATTAGTCATAAAGAACTCACATACTTATTGCAAAAATCTATTAGTTATCGAAACGAAGTACTACGCGCATGCTGCTAGGGGGATAGATTGTTAGGAAAAGACCATCGCTCGTCCCCGACTGCCACTCATAAGGAAGACAATCAATAAATAAATCATGCTCCGACTTCATCACATAACGGTTCACCATACGTGCATGCTACGGGAATCACAAACTTTAGAACAAGTATTTCTCAAATTCACAACTAATCAACTAGCATGACTCTAATATCATCATCTTCATATCTGCAAACAATCATAAAGAATCAAACTTCTCATAGTATTCAATGCACTTTTTATGAAAGTTTTTATTATACCCATCTTGGATGCTCATCATATTAGGACTAATTTTATAGCCAAAGCAAATTACCATGCTGTTCTAATAGACTCTCAAAATAATATAAGTGAAGCATGAGAGATCAATAATTTCTATAAAATAAAACCACCACCGTGCTCTAAAAAGATATAAGTGAAGCACTAGAGCAAAATTTATCTAGCTCAAAAGATATAAGTGAAGCACATAGAGTATTCTAATAAATTCCGATTCATGTGTGTCTCTCCCAAAAGGTGTGTATAGCAAGGATGATTGTGGTAAAATAAAAAGCAAAGACTCAAATCATACAAGACGCTCCAAGCAAAACACATATCATGTGGTGAATAAAAATATAGCCTCAAGTAAAGTTACCGATAGACAAAGACGAAAGAGGGCATGCCTTCCGGGGCATCCCCAAGCTTAGGCTTTTGGTTGTACTTGAATTTTACCTTGGGGTGCCTTGGGAATCCCCAAGCTTAGGCTCTTGCCACTCCTTATTCCGAAAACCATCAAATCTTTACCCAAAACTTGAAAACTTCACAACACAAAACTCAATAGAAAATCTCATGAGCTCCGTTAGTATAAGAAAACAAATCACCACCTTAAATTACTGTAATGAACTCATTATTTATTTATATTGGTGTTAAATCTACTGTATTCCAACTTCTCTATGGTTCATACCCCCGATACTAGCCATAGATTCATTAAAATAAACAAACAACACACGAAAAATAGAATCTGTCAAAAACAGAACAGTCTTTAGCAATCTGTATCAAACGTATACTTATGTAACTCCAAAAATTCTTAAATAAATTGGTGGACATGAGGAATTTGTCTATTAATCATCTGCAAAAAGAATCAACCTAAAAGCACTCTCCAGTAAAAAAATGGCAGCCAATCTCGTTAGTGCTAAAGTTTCTGTTTTTTACAGCAAGATCATAAAGACTTCATCCAAGTCTTCCCAAAGATTCTACTTGGCACAAACACTATTTTAAAACATAAAACCACATCTAAACAGAAGCTAGATGAATTATTTATTACTAATCAGAAACAAAAAGCAAGAAACAAAAATAAAATTGGGTTGCCTCCCAACAAGCGCTATCGTTTAACGCCCCTAGCTAGGCATAAAAACAAGAATAGATCTAGGTATTGTCATCTTTGGTATGCAATCCATAAGTGGCTCTCATAATGGATTCATAAGGTAATTTAATTTTCTTACTAGGAAAGTGTTCCATGCCTTTCCTTAACGGAAATTGGAATCTAATATTTCCTTCTTTCATATCAAAAGTTGCACCAATCGTTCTAAGGAAAGGTCTACCAAGAATAATAGGACATGTAGGGTTGCAATCTATATCAAGAACAATAAAATCTACGGGCACATAATTCCGATTTGCAACAATAAGAACATCATTAACGCTAGTCTCAAAATCAGAGGGCATCTTATTAAAATTTCCATAAGAGTTGTTGTAGGAATTACCATAATTGTTAGAGGAGTTACTAGGGAACGGCCTAGAATTAAAGTTTCCTCTATACGCGTTGTTACCAAAATTGTTTCTACCAAAAAAATTCACATCCATAGATTCATTATTATTCTCAATCAAAGTAGACAAAGGCATATCATTAGGATCAGAAGAAACACTCTTATTAGCAAAAAATTCCATAAGTTTATCCATCTTTCCACTCAAAACATTAATCTCTTCTATCGCATGAACCTTTTTACTAGTAGATCTTCCAGTGTGCCATTGAGAATAATTAACCATAATATTATCTAGGAGTTTAGTAGCTTCTCCTAAAGTGATTTCCATAAAAGTGCCTCCCGCGGTCGAATCTAAAAGATTTCTAGAAGCAAAATTCAATCCAGCATAAAAAAATTGTATAATCATCCATAAATTCAAACCATGTGTAGGGCAATTACGTATCATTAATTTCATCCTCTCCCTATATTGTGCAACATGCTCATGATCAAGTTGCTTAAAATTTATAATATCGTTTCTAAGAGAGATGATCTTAGTGGGAGGAAAATACTTAGAGATAAAAGCATCTTTGCACTTATTCCATGAATCAATACTATTTTTAGGCAAAGAAGAAAACCAAGTTTTAGCACGATCTCTAAGAGAAAACATGAATAGCATCAATTTAACAATATCATTGTCCACATCTTTCTTCTTTTGCATATCACACAAATCAACAAACTTGTTTAGATGGGTAGCGGCATCTTCACTAGGAAGGCCAGAAAATTGATCTTTTATGACAAGATTCAACAAAGCAGCATTAATTTCACAAGATTCAGCATCGGTAATAGGAGCAATCCAAGTGCTAATAAAATCATTGTTGTTGGTATTGGAAAAGTCACACAATTTAGTATTGTCTTGAGCCATCGTGACAAACAATCCAACACACAAGCACACAAAGAAGCAAGCGAAAAAAGACGAACGGAAAAAGAGGGCGAATAAAACGGCAAGGGTGAAATGCGGGACAGGAAAACGAGAGTCAAATGGAAAATAATGTAATGCAAGGGAGAAGAGTTTGTGATTGGTACTTGGTATGTCTTGACTTGTGCGTAGATCTCTCCGGCAACGGCGCCAGAAATCGGCACATTGACGGGAGATCAAATCTTGACTTGACTTGGCGTAAACCTCCCCGGCAACGGCGCCAGAAATCCTTCTTGCTACCTCTTGAGCATGCGTTGGTTTTCCCTTGGAGAGGAAAGGGTGATGCTTTAAAGTAGCGTAAGTATTTCCCTCAGTTTTTGAGAACCAAGGTATCAATCCAGTAGGAGACTACACGCAAATCCCTCGTACCTGCACAAACAATCAAGAACCTTGCAACCAACGCAATAAAGGGGTTGTCAATCCCTTCACAGCCACTTGCAAAAGTGAGATCTGATAAAGATAATAAAATAAATATTTTTGGTATTTTTGTTGTATAGATTGTACAGTAAAGATTGGAAAATAAACGGCGACAGAAATGGCTAGTTGACGGAAGATTAATATGATGGAAGATAGACCCAGGGGCCATAGGTTTCACTGGTGGCTTCTCTCAAGATAGCATAATCTACGGTGGGTGAACAAATTACTGTCAAGCAATTGATAGAAAAGCGCATAGTTATGAGAATATCTAGGCATGATCATGTATATAGGCATCATGTCCGTGACAAGTAGACCGAAACGATTCTGCATCTACTACTATTACTCCACACATCGACCGCTATCCAGCATGCATCTAGAGTATTAAGTTCATAAGAACAGAGTAACGCATTAGGCCAGATGGCATGATGTAGAGGGATAAACTCAAGCAATATGATATAAACCCCATCTTTTTATCCTCGATGGCAACAATACAATACGTGCTTTGCTGCCCCTGCTTTCACAGGGAAAGGACACAGCAAGATTGAACCCAAAGCTAAGCACTTCTCCCATTGCAAGAAAGATCAATCTAGTAGGCCAAACCAAACTGATAATTCGAAGAGACTTGCAAAGATATTTAAATCATGCATATAAGAATTCATAGAAGAATCAAATAATATTAATAGATAATCTTGATCATAAACCCACAATTCATCGGATCTCGACAAACATACCCGAATAGATCTCCAAGAGAATCGAGGAGAACTTTGTATTGAGATCCAAAGAGAGAGAAGAAGCCATCTAGATAATAACTATGGACCCGAAGGTTTGTGGTAAACTACTCACACATCATCGGAGAGGCTATGGTGTTGATGTAGAAGCCCTCCGTGATCGGTTCCCCTCCGGCGGAGCACCGGAAAAGGCCCCAAGATGGGATCTCACGGGCACATAAGGTTGCGGCGGTGGAAATAGGGTTTCATGGTGCTCTCGGATGTTTTCAGGGTATATGAGTATATATAGGAGAAAGAGTAGGTCGGTGGATCCAAGAGGGGCCCACGAGGGTGGGGGGCGCGCCTACCCCTCCTGGGCGCGCTTCTCTATCTCATGGCCGTCTCGTTGCTTCCTTGACGTCCACTCCAAGTCTCCTGGATTCCGTTTGTTCCAAAAACGATCCTCGCGTAGGTTTCATTCCGTTTGGATTCCGTTTGATATTCCTTTTCTGTGAAATACTGAAATAGGCACAAAGAAATAGCAATTTGCACTGGGCTTTCGGTTAATAGGTTAGTCCCAAAAATAATACAAAAGTGCATAATAAAGCCCATTAAACATCCAAAACAGATAATATAATAGCATGGAACAATAAAAATTTATAGGTACGTTGGAGACGTATCAGCGCCGCCTCCGCCTCGTCGTCTCGGTTTCTGATGCTGCCGCTCCGACGAAGGTCGCCGCGCCGCTGGTGCTTAGATTCATGGAGGGGAACAGCAGCCGCGCCACGCGGCATGCCTCGATGTGCCGCATGGTGGCCTAGAGGCGGCCACCCCATGCTCTGCGTGCGCCGTCTCATCGTCTTCATCGACAGGAGGCATCTCTGCCGGCCTCACCCCATCACCATCGCCTCCCTTCCCTACGAGAGCGACGGATCCAATAGCTTGAGTTCGGATCGCTTCCAGGTGCTTGCGGCCGCCGCCCAGCACGCGCTCGCTTGCCGACCTTGAACTCTAGCCGCAGCAGATCGTCCATGAGGTATCTTGCTCTCTTATCGTTCTCAATTTACATCTTGTTTATCACATGTACCCAGGCCAAAGCTAATGCACATTATTTGCCTGATGAAATGGCCAAATAAATGTAATACAGTTTCACGTTCTCAATCAACACATAATAAACTTATAAAAAGTTATTTCAATAAAGTTTGTTTTGTACGAAAAATTGATAACTATGTTTACTTGTTTCATTGAGCAATATGTTCATCGGTGAACTTTTGGATCAGAATTTTAGTGCAGCTTTTGTTCAATATAGTATGTGCATGCATGATAGTCCTGACCGTTCCTTTGTAGTCCAGCTTCTACTCCTGGCGTCCAAGAGGGTGGTTACGATTGCTTCTTCTAGACACACTACCAGGTATATATGATCCTGTTTTTCATTTCCCCCTTTGCTTTCTTTGTTAAGTTTTGTAATAAAAAAAGCTCATGTAGGAATCTGGCTTGAATATGCAGTCTCTCACAATGGAAGAGATCCTGTTATGCAGTCTCGCATAATGGAAAAGAGAAGATGATTTTATGTCAACTGGACTCTACATGGATGGAAATGAAAACACCAGAGTGAACTCTTTTTCCTTGCTTAAGACATTAATTCATACAACATGTCGTCGTGTTATTCTGATTTCATACCCTTATGCTCTTAACAATAGTTTCTTAGCTTTCCAAAACTCATAAGTAATTTACCTTCCCCTCATATTTTAATTGATTTTGTGCAGACTAATATAATACCAAGGCTCAAACCAGAGTTGGACGACCTCTTATCTCTAAACATTAGAAATGTAGAGCAGTCCATGAAAGCTTCCCTACGCTACTACCGCACCGCTTGATATACTGAACTTGATTCCTCGGTGCATATAAAATGATACAACTGTATTTACATTGGAGTAGGCAAGGTAAAACTAGGCTCCATCTCTGCTAATCTGTTTTGCCAATTGGATTCGCACCCTCCGGAGAGAATGTTTATTTACTCATTTTTGTTTTACCTGGCATATGTGAAATGATACAATTTGTATTTACATTGCCACCATCTTGCTAATATATGTTTGCTGCAGTAATGGGTTCTAGAAGATAGACAAGATCAAGGACTCCAACAGGCACACTGGTGGCTCGAAGAACTCACTGGGAAGATGAGCGAGTGCAAGCGGTAAGTCTTGTTGAACGCTGTCGTTGTTGTTCCTACTTGAGCCTGCAATTTCATATCTTCTGCATGTGGCATGATGAATTTTAGCAATTTCTTTACCTGGAGAATGTATCACCGCCGAGTTCTTGTTTATGTAGATATATGACATGGCTTCTTGCAGCTTAATCAAAGAATTTGATCCTGTACTCAAAGATGAAGAGAAAAGGAATACTTATGAGGCCAACAAACAACTAAATGTCAGGAAGAAATTTATGGTTGGTAGTTTCCTTCATTGACATCTTTGTTGTGTCATGTTCCACAATGTATAATTTCTATCTTTGTGTGTTATGGTAGCTCATCAAGATTTTGATATACCTAAATTTGTCCTGAAATTATTTGCTTAGCAAAGCTTTCTTTTAGTATCAATGTATTTTGCATAGTATTTCAATGCACACAATCCTTTTTACTTCAATATGAGCAAGGACAGAGCCAAAACTACAATTCGATCTCTATTTACTTGGCATATGTGAAATGATACAATGTTTATTTACTCATTTTTGTTTTACTTGGCATATGTTCCCTTCACTGATAAATCTCAATTTCTTAAATTTCATTTTTCATACCATTGTAACTCTCTTGGTGCTAATAGATGTGTTATTCGGTCGCCATGATGTTGCAGGTACCAAAGTAGCCTTGCAATAAGAGGATTGAACTATTCGATATTGGTAATGACCAGGTAGATAACATTGAAATGGCATCATGTAAAATTAAGTACTCCCTCGGATTCATATTAGTTGTCGTCGGTTTAGTACAACTTTAGTACAAAGTTGTACCAAACCAGCAACAATTAATATGGATTAGAGGGAGTATCATAATTTTTTGTTCCTATTTATTAATCTTCCCATGAAAGGTTAACATTCTCATCCAACTACCTCATTAGTTTTTGCAGAAATGTCAAATCAACAACTCATTCATTTTGGAATGAAACAAATGGACCAAACAGAACAAGCTATTGAGCATTCGAAAACAGCGCACTGCAAACTTACACTCTCTTTTGTTGTTCATTCTTTCATAAGGTATTTAGATAGAGGAAATTAGGTGCTCCTCTACCTCTCTCTCACTTGCATTTTGATTGCCGAATATGCCAATTTTCTAAAGGTGATGTGTGCAGCTCCCTCCTGGTTTTAGTTTGAGCATGCTTCTCTCCATGGGACTCTCTATTTAGGATTTGTGTGGATCTTGATTCATAGAAGCACAAACTTGGATATGCTTCTTTTCTCCATGGGATCTTTCAAAAATGAAAAAACAAACCTAGGAGCAAGACTTGGGCAGCAGTTTAAATAATGGTTCCCTGCACATCAGTTTATTTCCTGGCATTGGTTCTTTGTGTTATAAGTCACACTTTCCTATTTTGTCAAAGAAAGAGTGGACTCATTCATGGACTTCTACCATATATATAACACTGGCATGCTGATCAACCCAGTGATCCTCTGATCCTAAATCATTTTTCGAGAAACTCTATGATTTTCTCTATATCAAGGTAGTACTGTGTCAAAGTGATGCTTCTTTGTGCTACGTTCATCTGTTTATTTGGAAGTTCAAACTAATTTTGTGTTCATATCTATTTATTGCATGATTCATCTGTGTAAAACCAAGAAGATGCCTCTTAAATTTTGTGTATTTCTGAAATATGTTCTTTTTATCATCATCAGATACAAAAAAATCCATTTCATGCTTATTCCTAATTTATTATTTTCTCTAGCTGCAAAATTGTAGTAGGACAATGATTCTCACTTTTTGCGTATGGATATGCAGATTGAAATTCAAGTTGCTCCAGGATTCCTTGCTAATGAACAGACATGCGCATAAAGTGACAAATACCCAATCTGATTGATAAGCTGGCTGTCCATGTACACACAATATTCAATTTTTTATAGTCTATAAGTGGTGCGGAAGTGAAAGCATCAGTGAGTGCATGTAGATATATTTTGTCAACCTTTTTTTGGTTACCAAACTCCGGTGTGTAAGGTATGAGAGGACCATGTAAAATTTCTTTTAAAAACGATTTTCGTTATGTGCACCTCTGCCCAGATTGAGTATGGTGGTACTAAAAAGTGATGCTCTAATGTTCGTCTATGTTATGGAGTTGGTTCTTTTGAAGTTAAAGTAGCATGTGTTTGTACGGTAATCTTCTCAGTTTTTAAGCTTCGTCTACAAACATATATGCCACCCACTTTCAGATTTCAGTGTAGGCTTATAGGGGGTGGATCATTGGGCTGTGTTCAGAATTAGGGCTTGAGAGAAAGAAAATAATTAAATACTAGGTTGTATAGAGTTGCTATCATTTTGAATAATAATGATGCTCTTAATGACCCTTATTGCTTATATTGTTTGTGCTCCTCTGAAGAAAAATTAGGACTAAATTAAAAGATGGGCCTAAATGCCACACAACTGATGATTAAAATATAAAAACACTATCGCTTCCATGTTACCCAAATAACACAACAAATTGTGCATGCTCAAGTATAAAAAGGGTTACAATTCATGCCATTTGTGCTTACTCAAACCTGAAGCTAATAACAAATGCAAATATTTTCATCGCGGGCATGGCTTTAGCGTGCCTCTGCGCCATTCGGCGCAACGGGTCCACTAGTAAAACTTATAACTCCCTAAAAGAACTCTTCCTCGAGTCTTCTAAGTTTTTGTGTACTTATTATATATCAACTACAAATTTGCACTTATATTAAATTTAAACTTAATGATCAATGTTCACACAATTCAGGAATATTACAAATTTAAAGTTCCCAATTCAAGTTATTCAGATTCAAACACATTAAAGAGTCCAAATGAAGTAAAGAGCATGATATAAGGACCAGTGGCGGATCTAGGGTGGGGGGGGGGGGGGCTGGGCTGGGCCTGGGGCGTGTAGAAGATTTACTTCGTGTAGTATAGCAATTTGCGCACTGTAGCAGCCTGGGGCCCGGGGCTCGGCATGAGCTTCATGGTTCTCGATGCTTCGATGCGCTGCGAGAAATATTTGTATTCCGTTTGCATCGTGTTCCGGCTCAACAGGACCCCACTAGTGATGTACCGAAAGTCCACGGCGGTAGATGCTCTAATTATTTTTTATCAGCGTCAAGCGATTGGGGTGGATGGGGAGGGGATGGCACGCTCCATGGTGTCATTGGCATTGTCGCCGAATTGCAGTTTGTTCGTGAACCGTCTTTGTTTCCTCGACTCCAAGATGTCCAGGTTCAGCGTGTGGAGCAACCGGTGTTGATCAAATTGGTTGAAGTAACTTAAACTACCTTTTTAACAAACAAACAAAAAACCTATAAGTAGTCGTTTTTTACCAATGATCACCTGATCTTGGGCAGGGGCTCCATCTCCATCCTATGCTGCCAGTACATGGAAGCTGCCCATTGCCGGTCCTTTTCTGGCCTTTGTTGTCCCTGGATCTGTGTTTGTCTGACGAGCAGAGCAGCCTGGTTCCTCCTCTTGGTCCATTAATATCGCACCATGCTTTCTCATGGTGCAATACCACGTAGCACAAAGCCACGAACTACTACCCCAGCTACTAGCTAGTATTCCTTTTCTTTACCCAAAAAGGCTTTCGCCCCGCTTTATATATAAAGCAAAGATCAACATCATCCGAAACAAACGCACGTCCACACCACACACACCCAAGGCAGGATACAAAAGCGCTGAGCGCAGCAACACCACCCCTAGCACACTACCATGAAGAGATGAAGCCGCATACAGCGAACCGTGGACTCCAAGGCGGCGCCTTCAGAAAGGATACGACACCGGAGCCCCGCCACCGCCAGATCCAAGGATCAGAGTTTCCCCCGGAGCCGCACGACGGGCGGTGAGAGCCGCGACGACGCCTTCAAGAAGGGAGCGAGCTTCGCCGTCGCCGGTCCGTCCGAAGATAGAGCAGGTTTTCACCCCGACCTACACTCACCGCCACCGAACGCTACACCCCGGCAACCACGCCGCCCACACGGCCATGGTCACCGGGCAGCGCCTAGACACGGGCTCTGCCCAAGAGCACCGTGCACCGCCACCAGGGCCGCCACCCCGGCATCCAAGACCTTGATACCACCACACCCGAGACCCGCCGCTACCCCAACCAAAGAGACGAGCAGAAAAGGAGCCGCCTTTGCACCCCTGGCCCACCCCAGCGTCGAGACCCAATAGGTCGGCCAACACTGGCATCCATCGACCCATCCTGCAGCCCGGAGCGCGAGACGAGATCGGTCCTGCAGCACTGTGCGCGAGACGACCTCGGTCCTGCTGCACCGGGCGCGAGACGAGCGATGGACCGCAGCTAGGAAAGGGCCAGCCCTTCGAAGGGAGTAGCGACCGAGCGCCGAGGAGATGGAGTGAAGACCGAAACGGTCCGATCGCAGACAAGCCGACGCCGGAGAAGCCGGCCGCCGCCGCAAGCAGATCCGCCAAGCCACCATGGAGCCGCCACGACACCGGGAGTCCACCACCGCCGGACCTCCACATCGCCGCCCACGGCCGAAGCAACGGCCACGCCCGGCCGCTGCCCTACCCGCGTCGCCCGGCGCGCTCATAGCGCCGGAGCCGCCGGGCACGCACCACCGCCGCCACGCGCCGCCGACCGACCCCCACCACCAGATCCGGCTGGATCCAGCAAGGGGCCGACCGCACGCCACCTCCCGAGACGGGAGCGCCGCAGCCGCCCTGCCACGCACGAGCCCCAGGGCGCCGGCGCACCGCCACTAGCCGGCCGCCCTGCGAGCCCGCCGCCGAGCCGCTGGACCCCGCGAAGACCAGCGCCGCAGCTCGAGGAAACCGCCCCGCGCCGGTGTCCCGCGAACAGGGGGGAGAAGGGCCCCGCCGCCGCCGCGCCCCCCGGGCTTTACCCGACGGAGCTTGCCGGCGACGGCAGGGGGGAGGGGAGGAAGGAGGGTTCGAGGCTGCAGAGGAACGGATCCCCCCCCACCCCCCCCCCCCCCCCCCCGGCGCGCCGCGGGGGGTTGGTGGGGGAGGGGGGAGGGGGAGCGGGGCAAGCCTGGAGGCGCTCGCCCGGCGGCCGGCGGCGGCGGAAGCAGGCGAGGAGGCCAGCGGCGGCGGGGGAGGAACCCTAGCGGGGCGGCCTCAAGCTTCTGAATACCACCTATTCCTTTTCTTTTCACGAAACCTATTCAGACCGCAGCGTGCTCCTGTGATTTTATGAAGACGAAGAGAATCGCCCAGTTTATAAGGAAAACAGAGACGAAAAATCATACAACAACATGGTAGATTAGAGGACAACCGTGCAAAAAAAAAAAAAACCAACGACGAACACAAGCACTTCCTAAAGGAAACTAGACTCTGCCACCAAACGCAAGCCGACGTCCGAGGGTCAAAGAGACCCGGGATGGGTAGAGGAAGCTCTTCTACAATGCCTTCAAGAAGTAAATGACGTCCGCGCACGGCAACGTCACCGGCACCGGTCCCTTCGAGACAAAACTTCCGCCCAGAGCTCCACACTCCACCACCCCACCGAAACCCATGGGAGGGGATCCGATCCAGCCGCGCCATCAGCGATCGAAACCTAGCTTCATGCAACAGTGATGCAGCGTCAAGGTGAACTCTTCGGTGCGGCAGCTGCTGCTCTCGTCTCCGGGGTCCCGGCATGGAAGGTGACACGTCGCGAGGCAAACAGCAACTCCATCGAATCCTGGTCCTAATAATCATCGCGGCTCAACACATGTACGTACTCCTGTACCATCCTTGTACAGACAGCACAGGCACGTACGGCACATTGATTCTAGGCGTATTGCCGTTCTAAATAAATTGATCGCCTGTTTGTATGTCGGCATATCGCTTTCAAATTTAGTGCCGTTTCTCACAAGGCTGGAGCGGAGCCTATACTCATCCTGGCTTCCTTATCCTGGGCAGCGGCTCCGTATTATTCCACGTAGACGGAAGCTGCGCGAATAGTATCCATCCTTTTCAGGCATTCGATGCCCTTTTGTTGTTTTGCTGTACAGATCCAACGAACGAACGCAACAGCATCTCACTAGTATAATAACACCGGTACGTACGTCCGCAGATATGCGTCCACGTTCCATGGAGGCAGCCACCACCCACTAGTTAGTCGACGATGATCGATCGTACGTCCATGCATGCAGATTCTTTCGCTTGCTCGCCAGCCCGTTGATGATTGATCTTCTGATGTGCTAGTATATATCTAATGAAAAGATCATGTGCCCGAGCTCTAAGCCAAACAACGCCTGTTTTAAACAATTGTGACACCTGAGAAAAGGTGTGTGCATGGACGAAAGTGTACGTTCTGTACAGTGGTGGAGCTTCATGGGACCAAAGAGGCCATTGCCCCTCTCCTTTAGAAAAATTCTTAAGTGTATTCCTAATTATTAGACTTCAATATCAAAGATTTCTCATAGTTCATGCATAACTTATCTTCTTTGTCCCCCCAACTCTGATTAGCCTGCTCAACAATCTTCATCAAGCTCCGCCACTGGTACTGTAGCCTGCGCTTTAGTTCCTACCTTTGGCCACTGTTTAGCTGCCTCGCTATCTGCTCCTTGCCGATAATTGGAGAAGAAGGGGTGTTTGCTACCACCTGGCATGCATACAACAAAGATGCACCGGCCGTGTCTGCTTCGCACTATATCCAAAAGTAACACGTACACTGCACTACTACGGTGATGCTTGCATGATTGATATCCTATCATCCGTCCACCTGGCTTAATTAGGTTCTTTGCGTACTGGTCGCAGAACATGCGTGCAGTCGGTGGGTAGGCCTTTGCTTGGTCGACCCAGGCGAGACACCGGCCGGAAACTTGCAAAGATATTTGATGCCTGCATATATAAGCTAGTTTTAGCAGGGTTTGACAGCAATGTACGTACGTAGTTGACTCAATTCGTCAGCTTTAAGGTACCTATATGCATGCACTTTTTTGCACGGTGGTTACAACCAATCAACGAAGGTTTATCCACAGACCATGCACCGAGCAGACCGATCAGCACAATCAATATGTCCCTTTTTTTCGCATCAAAAGGGAGTTTTATTCATGAATCACAGGGTTACAATCGAGTGACCATAAGTCCTCACAACATGAAGGACGTCTACTCATCCACACTGCAGTACACGACTCAGTGCGGCTAGAATTAGTCAAACACTTTGCTACCCTATTCTGAGATCTCTTAATTTTCTGTGGAATAAACTCCCTATCACCTATCAATAACTTAATCTCAGCTACCAAGTGTCCATAGGCCGATCGAGACAAGTTGTCACCTGTAAGGATTGAAATAGCCTCCGAGGAATCTGATTGGACGAACACTGGTCGATCCGTATGTTGAATAGCGAGAGCCGTGCCTAAATCAATATGTCCCTTGGCTAAACTTGAGCTGAAAAACTGTGCATATACAACACTAATCAAAGGATTTTCACCGTTGCCACGACGAACAAGCAAAGGTTTATCATAGACCAATATCTCCCTCCGCTCAACTTGATCTGAAAATTTTGTGCATACATAGCTGATATCATTATCACTCTAGCTGGGTGTTGTTGGTGATGAACCCGGCAAGGCCTGTGATCTGTTGTTTAATTAGTGTCTGACACGCTCACATGCATGTTTATGAACGGAAGCTAGAGAGGTGGACATGTACAAGTGAACAGCACACACAGAGTTGGCATTGGGGCAAAGGGAAGTGAAGCTGCCACAATTAAGCTTTGGATGACACCGCATGCATGCACTCAAACTTTTTTAATCAGAACATGACACGTCGCCGGCCGGCCGGAGATATTAGCCCCAGCAACATGATCGATCACGGCACCTCACATGCATGCAGATGCGGCGGCTCGCAGCGACGAAGATTAAACAGCGGGCCACCTCTCTAAGAGCGATGCTACACTCACGGAGGGATTAATTACGGGATTGGAGAAAGGAGGAGGATGGGCCCCACCCCAGCTGAAAATCGGGGGGGGGGGGGGGGGGGGGGGGGGAGGGGGGAGATAAGTTTAGAGGGAAAATCCGTAAAATCTTAGTCCGTTGATCCCGTAATTAATCCCTCCGTGAGTGTAGCATCGCTCCTCTCTAATTAACCGCGTATGTCTGTCCAGTTATGCATCGGCCACTATTCCGGCGTACGTAGAATCGAATCGCAGACCCCATCCAAGTTTAAGAACCTCAGCTAGTAGAGTATAGATAGGTTTAGTTGTCGTGATTAGCGTCGTGAGGGTAGCCTTGCTGGTCACAATCACATGTGCGCATGATCCATCACCACCTGGTTAGGCAACATTTGTTAGTTGTTTAGGTGGGGAGAAGAGACCGAAAGGTGCTGAAGCATTAGGGCATCTCCAATACCCTAAACCAGACACCGTATCTGTCCACGGATCAATGGGGATCAGTCCGCGGACACTGATACAGGAGCCGGCCATCCAACCATATTTTAACTATACTATTGCGGACTAGCCCATGCTATTCTAACCTAGTCTATCACCGGCCGCGGCATAGCCTCATTCTCACGACAAGTCTTCCCTATATCCGAAAGCAAGCGCACTTCAGTGGAAGGGGAAGAGTAGGCTCTGCTTCCATCAAGCACGGATCAAGATTGGTTTTTGGGGCGGGGGAAGACGGTCATGGTGGCCTACGCCCCAGCAAAGCGAGCAAGTCACTGAATGTGTAGACCGGCGAAGCGGTGGCGTTGGCCTTCATGGGACCTAAGCGGCGGAGGCCTTCCATGATCTACTTTTCTTCGGTGTTAGCGGCGACAGCGAGCGTGGCCGACCCGGAGTTGATGACATCGTTTTCGGTGCCCCGGTCAAAAATCTCCGCCGCGGCGCCAACCTATGTGAACATGGTTGCCGCCATCGCTCGCAGCAGATTTGCCAGGAGACGCCGTTGGGCAGCCTGGACGGGCGAGGACAGCCTAGTGATGGCGATGAGCCGATGACGCCGGCTTTGAAGAGCTTGTCGGCAAGTCAACCTGTATCCGGTTGGCTCGTCAAGCCACCTAGCCGACTGCAATACCAGAGAGCTCCTTCTTCTGCTCGCCGGAGAGGTTGTACCACAGGGCTTTGGAGCCGGAGGCCGGTGTGGTGTGGTTCTTGCCCGGCACATGACCACGTTTAAATAGCAAGCGGATGTGAGGGGCCAACCGGAGAGGTGTTTAATGTCGGCCGGCACAAGGACGTACGTGTGACGCTCGGGGCGCCAGAGTAGGTTTCTCGGCACACGTGCTAGCTTAATGAAGGTAGGCAGGTAGAAGGATGCCAGATCAATGTGGAGAGAAGGTGTTCACAACGGGCGTGCTGCGGGCGGCACTCTCGGCCGGCGCAACGCTTCAATGCCGGCTATAGTGAGTGGTCACATTTTCACTCTAGGCCGGCATGAATGCGGCGCTGACGCTCTGAGGGAAAAGAGCGCAACTTGAATTTGAAAGGAGGTGTTCTCCTGGCTAACGACGACCTGGCATAGCTTCCACACACTAAAGGCTTGGTGGGAAGGAGTCATCAACAATTCGCATCAAGAAAAGGCTCGCTCATCATTGATTCGCCTTCTTGGATGGAGGATTTTAAAAAAAAGAACGCACGTCTTGAGAAATAAAGTGGCGCTGTTGACGGTGATAGTTATCGTTATTAAGGAGGAAGCATCGCTTGGGGTTTTTACAGGTGTCGCGCACTTGAGTAATGTATTTCTGCGAGAGTAGTTTGTTAGCTTTGAGTCGCTTTGACTGTGTTTACTTTCAACTCCTTTATTTTCTTGGTCAGTGAAAATGGAAAGTATTTTACCTTGTTTCGAAAACAAGATCAAAACAGCACGGTGAGGTCTCCTTTACTTGTTTCTTAGGCTGATGGTCGGCTTCAATTTTGTGACAGTTTTGCGTGCAACGTGGTGTTCAAACGGGTGCAGGGTTAGTAACTTTCTAGCAAGTCGCAACAACGGCAAATTAAAATGGAGCTAGCGCATAGGAACCGAAGAAGATGACAAGGGTGTTCCCACCAAGCACGGCTTTGTCTTTGTGCTCAATGTTTTTTCTTTTATCTTGCACCGATGGTGGAAGGTGCCATGTTCCATCACACACACGATATTGTTTGGTCGTCTAATTGATAGTTAGTTAGTCTTCCATCGCACTCTGCTAGTTATTAGTGCACCTAGCTAGCTTGGTTAGAGCGCGGCCGACACACACTTAGACCACAGTGATTAGAATAGTCTTGTGTAGCACTAGTATAGTAGAAGTGTCATCGGGTGGATGGACGCATGATTGCTGGCTCGATCGATCTTGGGGAATGAATGAATTTCGTGGAACAGGGCACCATGAAAACGTGCCGGCCTGTCGGTGACACCCAGGGACCGCTTGCTTGCTTCCTTTTTACCAGATCGTGATCAGTTGATTATTAATCTACTAGTACTAAGAGTACTCCTGCCACACAAGCGCGGAGACTAAAGCACGTACGGTATATACAATTGCCCTGTACTAGTATTAGTGGAACCATTAGATTAGCTTTAGGTAAAAATGTTTAAAAAAAGCATTATTAGTTAGAAGAACATGCATGATTGCAGTACGGCCGTGTGCGGTGCAGAAGCTAGCTCGCACAAAAGAAGCTGCGCTGATTACCTAAGTCGTTGGCCGGTTACATCGTCGATCGATCGCTAACTACCCATACTGAAGCATCCGATCGAGTAAAAGCTGAATCATGTCATTCCTGAAGCAGTCGTTGTTCCTGCTGCTGCTGCTGGAGGGAAGGACGACGAGTCGACGCAGGGACAGCAGGCGGAGCCGCGGTCAACCTAATTAAGAGCCACCCACCATGCGTAAGTTATAATCCTTCCTGGATTTCCGAAGCCAACCCCTACATGCATCCTCTCTGTTAATTTTGCAGTGAGTCCATGCTAATTGAGCATAACTAATTGGCCTAGCTTTTCAGGACCGACCTCCTAGCTAGTGTAGCTAGCCCAGTGGTTTCACACACACACACACAGTGACGTTAATTAAGTTAACAAGCAGCGCCCCATGAACGAACCACCGACCACGCAGCTGTAACTTTGGCTTTCTAAAAAAAACTTTCCTCCTGTTGATACACAGTTGCTGCCGTTCGTCCGGTCGATCGGTCGACCGAAAAGCCAAAGATATCGTGCGTCGTAGGTCTAGCTAGACCCAGGCGAATCACGCAAAGCGGATCTCTAGTCTAGGCTCTATGTAGTATAGAGAGAGAGATAACAGTGTGATTTCGTTTGACTCCTAAATCGTCTCCTTCTACTTTGTGTGACCCCCAGCGCGTGCATGCATTTGCATCCGAACACAGCAGCCGAAGTGTCTCGGTCCGGCATCACCCACCCTCCAGTCTAGTCTAGGTAAAGCGTAACGAAAAGCAAGCGGGATCGATCGACCGACCGACCGATCAGGATCGGTGCGCGCTTCCCCTTTTTGTCCAAGCATGCATGCATGCATCTCGCTCTATGTGTGTGTGTGTAACGTACGTGAAAAGCTAATAACAGAGCCCTCAAAGGCTGATCGCGATCCTGCTAGCTAGTCAAAAACGCGAGAAATTCACGGACTAACCGATTGGAAGAGAAGAGATGGTGGTAATTGCGATGGATGATGCGACGAGGCCAAGCTGCTTTGTGTGAGTGCGCGTGCTGCGCCCACGGGGCGTCGTCAAGTGATGCATGATCCGCGTCCCGTCGTCGTCAGCGTCGCCGCTGCTTTCTGAGCCTTTGCCGGCCGCAATCCACCGGCGCCGGCCGGAGTTTACCAACATAATTGGTTGGTGCTAAAAATTGGGCCAATGTTTGGCATTGCGTCAAATATTGGCTACTACTTGATTGGTTACCGAGCTATCTTGCCTATCTCACACAAAGTTGCCAATGGTTGACAAGTACTGGTATTGCCAACATTTGGCAATGCCAAACATTGACAGCAAACTAATCGTGCTCTACATACGTAATTGGTGGCCTAGGTAAGTAGGTAGCCTAACACTGCCGAACCGGACAAGGTAGATGCTAGCCATGCATACTACGAGCGCTGAGAGCGCGCGGCTGACCGCCCGCCCGCCCAACTCTTGGACCTGCACGCGCGCTGACTCGTCGCCGCCGCGCACGGGGGTGCGCTCGTTGAGCCGGTCGACGCGCACGCGGCACGGATAGAGCATGCCCCGCGCGTGCGCGCGCATCCGGATCGGCGATCGGTTGCGCGCGCCCACCACACGTTGTTCCGCACGGCACCGCCGTTTCTTCCGGGACAGAACAAAACAAACGTCTCGCTCGCGGCGCTCTGTTTGTGGCTGTGTCTGATCGATCAGTGATGAAGAGCCGCACAAGCACATCCTTGGAAAGCAGAGCGATATGGTTTGGCACTGGTCGCCGGCTAATATACACGTCCAAGTTTCTGTTGTGCTTCTGCGCCCGTCTGCTCCGGAAAACAACTCACAGCTACAAGCACGAGCGACAGTAACAGATAGCTACCTGGTCAAGGAAAAGTAATGGTGGCCGCACATCTATCTAGCTGACCATCTCGATCGTTATCCGTTTGAGTTACGGATTCGGCCTAAGATAGCATCACATGCGCTAATACGTCTTCCCTGGCCACTGCTAGCGCTTAATCAGTTGACACTTGCCGGTGCAATTGGAGAAAATTATAACAACACAAATCACCACCCTTATTATAGTAATCTAAAGGTTGGTTGCATTATTTGGAACTCGGTACGTGCACTGGAACTCAAGGCCCGAAAGCCATAAAAAAAGAAAAGAATTATGTGCATTATCAGTTTCAAGAAATTTAAATGGGGGTCATTCTGTCCTAAGTTTCTTTTGAAGTCCATGTTGCAACACTATACTTACCACTAGGTTTAAGATACAACCTCGAACTTCAAAGCCGGATGTTCTGCACCCCGAACTAACTACTCGATTTTGGGATCAACCCCATATATCCGGTTTCGACTCAGTTTAGTGGTTTTGACCACGTTGACTACTGATGTGGCGAGGTGGATAAACATGGTCCCATGTGTCATGTTCACACTTTTGTCGCCTATATATCACTTTAATCTCTCCTTTCTCCCTCTTGTCTTCTCATTAAAAGGGGAATGACCAGGAGACCGACGCCACCAGTAGCAACATTGGTGGCACCAGCCTCTTCGTCCGCCGTCTTTCGCCTGCATCTGCCAGTGCAACATTAACTAGCTCTCATATGCATGTCTCCCTGTTTGCTGCAGATAATATGGTGACAGTAAACCCCTGTTTGCTGCAGATAATATGGCGGCAACATTCATGGCTGCGATGAAGCGGGCGCAGGAGCTCTAGGGGCATAGGGGCGTCGTTGTTGGCGACAAGGTCGAACTAGAGCAGCGGGTTGTCTCCGCCCTACCCCTTGATCTTGGAAATGAACAATTTGCCATGAAAGAAATGATGGCAAACTGTCAGTAAAATTCTCATGATGCATACTACAAACTACCTTGCAACAACCAAATTTGCCAGGACGCATAAAAAAAGCATGGGAAAATTTATGTGTTAGCGTGATGAATACACACTACTTGACATGCGGCAATTTGTGTGTAAATATTGCCATGTTGCAAACACGCTAATTGATAACTGGACAAGTCTTGGCATGGCAATTTCTGGGAAGCAACCATGAGTATCGCCAAAAACACATCACATTATGGTAGTAGGAGATGCAAAAACAAACAATCTAGGATCATCGATCATCACAGATTGTTTAGCACTGATGTCAGTTCATTAGCACTTAGAAGAAGAAAAGAAAACGGAAAGGTTGGAGCTTCTTCACCTTCCTTGCTTCCTAATCCTTTTCAGGCGGCTCCATCTTCTTCCACGTAGCCACGCACCCGCCATTACGTGCGGGTACACCGAATCTGCCCCGGTGTCCGTCCTTTTCAGGTGTTCGCTGTCCTTTTGGACATGGATCTCTGTTGTTTTGCTGTACAGATCCAACGAACGCAACAGCTAGCTACTCCTAATCGCGTACTCCGGCCGGCCCGGGGTCCGGCCACGGACGGTAACACGTCGTCGGCCGTGAGCCAAACACTGTACGGGAGGCCGTCCAGCTCCTGCTCCTGCTCCTGATCGACCATCACGACTGTGCGGCCGTCCTGCTAGTACATACGTACGTACGTACACATGCATGGCCACGCGCATTCTTCTTGCTCAGAAAGGGGTGTTTGAAAATTGAGAGATCGAAGGGTGTGGAAACGGCCAGGTCCGTCTTGTGGGGTGGGATGGGGATGCGATCGTGCATGGCGCTCACTCGCGCCGGCCCCTAGCTACTAGCTAGCTGGCCACCCTTGGCTCACTCGTCATGGCTCCAAATTCCCAGTATCGACCTTCACACACGCGTCCATGGAGACGCCCACTGATTACTCCAACTAAACAATACTACATGCAAAATATATAAGCCAGCCAGCTACTAGTCCATGCACGTTCTCTATCCGTTGATTGATCATGTGATTTGTACTAGTATCTAATCTAGCGGCCGGTGCATGTGCCCGAGCTCCAGATCACCCAACGCCTGGTTTAAACAATGTATGGCATGGCCGGAGCCACCGTGTGACACCTGAGAAAAGGTGTTGGTATGTGGACGAAATTGTACTACGTGTTGTACACAGTTGGTGTGTGCGCTTTAACGCTTTAGTTTCCTCGTTGTGGCCACTGTATATATATCTGCTCCTGGCCGATGATTGGAGAAGGAGTAGTCTTTGTGCTAACACCTGGCATGCATACTCCGGCCGTACGCGTGTATGTTGTAGTATATCCAAAAGTAACACGTACATATCCAAAAGTAACACGTACATTGCACTACTCACATACTCCGATGATTTGATGATTCGTGTCGTGTCATCCACCTGGCTCGCATACTAGTGGTAGAACATGCGTGCATGGTTGGTAGTAGGTCAGTCGAATCGAGAGTCGAGACACCGGCCAGAAACCTGCAAAGATCGATGTTCCAAGTTTTAGATGCTTGCCTAGGTTTAGCCGGCTTTGACAGCATTCTAATTAGCTCGTACTGCCAGGCCATCCAGCTTTAAGGTACGTACATGCGTGCACCTTTTGCACGGTTGTCACAACGTACGAATCAACGAATGTTCATCCACAGACTAGCTAGAGGGCAGACCAGCAGCACTGGTCAATATATGCTTTCCTCGGCTGAACTTGAGCTGCAAAACATTGCATAGTTGATGTAGTAGTTGCCACACTAGCTAGAGGTGGTACGGTGATTCTGGATTAATTACTAGGTGTAAGGGCTACGTACCGCCATACATGCATGCATCGACATTTTGCACGGTTGATCTGAAAAAAACTATGGGTACGTTGTTGATAGTACAGTTTATTGCCTCACAAGGTGACGCTGAATTAACTAGCAGCCAGGTGTATACTCAATCACTGATCTGTTTCCAATCAATCAGTGTCTGACACGCTCACATGCCTGTTTATGAGCGGAAGCTGGAGAGCTGGACAACAGTGAGTAGATGAACAGTGAGGTTGGGGCCAAGTGAAGTGAAGCGTGGGGAAATTCGGTGACCGTTCAAAAAAAGAAGATGAAATGAAGCTGCCACTGTTGAGCTTAATTTGGATGACACCGCATGCATGCAAATGCAATCAAACAACTTTTAAATCAGGCCCCTCCCAAGCTGATGGGATGACACGTCGCCGGCCGGAGATATTAGCCCCAGGCCCCAGCTCCATCGGGCACCTCACATGCATGCATGCAGATGCGGCCCTACGAGGCGCGCGGCGATGAAGAAGATTAAACTCCAAGCCACCTCCCTAATCAACCTCTTCCGCGGCGTACGTACTACGTCCACGCATGCACGTACGCAGAATCGAATCGCGTCGCAGATCCCATCTTATATGGCTAAACAAGAACCTTAGCTAGGCATAGTTCGCCTTAGTGCTCACATGTGCGCATGATCAATCACCACCTGGTTAAGCAACCTTTGTTTACTGGTTTGTTAAGAGGGGATAAGCGACCGAAAGGTGCTGGAGCATTACGCACTTGCCAAGATAGGCGTTACTGGGAAAACATTATGCGCGTACGGTGCAATTGCCCTTGATCGGTTGCTCTTCCAACTTTCTAACAAAATCATCCAAGATTCAACTTTGACTCCTCAATAGAAATAGTTTTCCGCAAAAGAAAAAGACTCCTCAATAGAATTGTGTATTTCTCTAAAACACGTGTATCTGCATCATTTCATTCTTGCTCACTGACAGGTGTGACCTACCTCGAGGGCAAATAAAGAAAAACTAATCAGGTTCAGTGCACTCGACCGGTTCACTCTTGAAAAAAACCATAATCAAACCAGTGAAATGCAAAAAAAAAAAAAAAAAAAAACCGCCTACGTCGCATGCCAACTCACCACCAAATTGGGCAAAAAATACATTAAGGGTAAATTATGTCACAAGGTGGTAAAATGCGGCACAAGGGTAAATTATCATTAATGAATCCTCTCGCACTCGAACTACATAGTTAAAGCGCGACACGCAGTTACACCACTGTGATTATAATAGTATCATGGGATGGATGGATGGATGATTGCTGGATCGATCTTGGGAAATGAATTTTGTCGATCAGAACACAACAGGGCAGCATGAAAACGTGCCTGCCTGTCGGTGACACTCAGGGCCACTTGCTTCGCTTGCTTTTACCCGATCTTCATCAGTTAATTATATATTAATCTACTAGTACTAGTAGTACTCTCTTGCCATGCAAGCGCGAAGGTAACATTAGTACGTTAGTGGAACCATTAGCTTATGTAGAAGCTTAGAAAAGCATTAGTTAGAACTCGGAACATGCATGATTGCAGTACGGCCGTGTGCGGTGCAAAAGGTAACACAAAGAAGTTGTGCTGAATAAAAGTAAGTTGTTGGCCGGTTACATCGATCGACGGTCGATCGATAACAGCCGACACTACTGAAAGCATGCGATGGAGTTAAAACAAGAGATTAATGAACAAGCTAGTGGCGGCAAGGATTTAAGCCAAAAAAAAAGAGGAATTGAAGAGACGCAGCTAGCTGAATCATTTCGTTACGGAAAGCAGTCGTTGTTCCTGCAAGGAAGGAAGGCCGGGTAGACGACGACAGCGAACGAACGGTCAACTTAATTAAGAGCCGCCATGACATGACACGTCAAGTCAAATCCTTCCTGGATTTCCGACGAAGCGATGTTCCGATCGGTCAAAGCTAACCCGTGGCTACCTCTCTGTTTGGTACAACTAACTGGCCTTAGCCTTTCACAAGACCGACCTCGATCGTACTCGCTTAGTTATAGCCAGCGGTTTCACACCGTTTGAACGGACGGCCGGTCGACCAAGCAGCCGTGACTCTGGCTTTTTAAAAATGTCGTCCTGTTGAAACACAGTCGCTGCCAGCCAAAGATATCTTCGGTCTATCACTAGGCGAATCAAGCCTCCCTCTAGGCTCGCTAATTTTTTTTGAATAATACATTTTTTTTATTAATTTGCACAAGTATTACGCTGAAAAAATAATTTTTAAAAATAATACACCGTCGGCCCGCTGCAGGCCGACTGGGCCTAGTCAGCCCACAGCAGGCCGACTGGGCGTACTCGGCCAGTAGCAGGCCGACAGCTGGCCCGCCTGCCACTTGTCGCACGCGCATTGGGCAGGCCACGTCGCGGGGTGGGGAGAGGGAGCTGTCGGCGCGGCGGTCACGGGGTGAGCCCCTGTCAGCCTACTGCGGGCCGATCGGCCAGCTGCGGGCCGACAGGGTGCGGCCCCACCTGCAGCACGCTCGGCTCCCTGCGGCTCGAGCATATCTGTTCGCTATCCCACTCGAGCATATCTGTTCTTCCTCTGTTCTTTCCTTCTCCCTTCTGTACACGAAAATGCCTTCAATTTCTACACCTAAATGAGCCAGTTTTTTGCGGATTTGGCACCGTGAATGGATTCAACTTAGTTAGGGCAGCCAAAAGAGTCCTCGATCTACTGATGGGGTAGCTCGTGGTGGTCGTGGTGAGCATTTTGGTAGCTCGTGGAGGTGAAGGTGGTGGTGGTGAAGTTGGGGCGGTGTGGTGGAGGTGAAGCTCGTCGTTCGTCGTTCTTCGTTGGAGGCGGAGCACCGGCAGTTTGGTGGCCGCCGTTCGTCGTTCTTCGTTCGCACGCACGCTTCAAGGGTATATTTTAGCAAACATTTTATTTTTCGTAGGTGCTCCGGTAGTATTTGTTAATATGTTTGGATGTGAAATAAATTAGGTGTGCGATTATTGTTATTTGCCCCGGTAGTATACGTAAATATATTTAGATGTCAACTAATTATTTATGTAAAAATGTGTAGTTGCTCCGGTAATATTCCGTACTATATGTGGATGTGAAGTATTTAGGAGTGTCAGTATTTGGAGTAGCTCCGGTCAAATCCGTAACATAGGTAGTCAAATATTAAAATCTGTAAATATTTGTAGTTGCTCCGGCAAATATTTGTAATATACTTGTAGGTGTGTGAATTGTATTAGTTGCTCCGTTAATATTCTGTAATATATATATAGACATGTCTAATATTTTTTAGTGAATTGTATTTCGTTGTTGAAAAAAATAGGTAGAGAGTGAATTGTAGGTGTGTGAATTGTATTAGTTGCTCCGTTAATATTACGTACCTCCTCATAGGTCCTTTCAGGCCAAGGCCGGCAGTGACGGCGCTGTTATGCGGCATTCCCTTCTTGAAGGCATCGCCGAGGAGAAGTTCAAGGCCACCATCTGCTATCTCCGGGGGAAACCCTAGATCAGTAGATCGGATGACGGCGGCGCTATTTTGTGTCGTTTCCTCTCGGGGGCGTCAGTCTTGGAGGTGTTCACGGGATCGAGGGACCAGTGGGCGGCTTCTTTGGTGGAGCGGTGCTTCATCTTAATCATTGATGGCAGCAGGTCTCGGCGGCGTGGTGCAGGGGAGACTTGGCGCCCGATGCGCGGAGATGGACTCGCGCAGGAGGAGGTAGCTGTCTGGCGTCATGGTGACGTCGATGGCGGAGTGGCCTTCACAAGGTAGAAGACTCAATATATTCTGAAGACGGACCTGTGGAAGATGGCTGCGACGACACAAGAGTGTGTCTGACCGGATTGTGCCCCAGACCCGGTATGTGGCTCGGCTGGGGCTGCCGGCTTTTGATGTTAGGTTTAGGTGAGTGGTTTGGGTAGTGGCCCAACTAGCATCCCTTCATCATATGGATAAGAGTAGCGGCATATGTTGCCGAGATGGTGGATTCAGGAATATTGTCTGTAATACTTTGTAAGGTCCTCAAGAATAATTAATAAAGTGGCCGTATGCATCTCCCAGATGCAGAGGCCGGGGGTCATCCTCCATTTCTAAAAAAAAAAATTGACATCACAGATTTAAAATGACATCACAAACATCTGATCCTGACACCGCCACTGGACGACGGATGTGTGGAAGTGGAGGCAGACTGTGCGAATACGGTTTGCGCGGAGGGCAATGGATGGTTAAAGCCGTAGTAGGATTCTTGGTCGCCGTGTCACTGTGAATGCGGGTAAGCGGCTGGCCGGTCTGCCAGTGTGAATGGGCGAAGATTTTAGAGCTAGAACGTCGGAGAGGGTTTTGGATAGGTCAGAGTCTGACACAACGAACGTCGGGCTCTCCCATGGCTTCCCTGATTTGGGGCTGCTTTGTGGGATTTCACTTATGGTCGAAGCCTAAAAATATCTCAACGGTCTTGCCTGGATATTTATGGACATTTTGATGATCAGCGTTGGGGATGCCTAATCTTGGACAGGCGGATCTTCCACATAGCCACGAACCAACCATTACGTGCAGGTACACAGAAGTTGCCCGGTGTCCATACTTTTTAGGCATTCGCTGTCCTTTTTGTATGTTGGACACGGATAGCTGTTGTTTTGATGTATAGATACAACGAACAAAACAACTACGACTAATCAGATACTTCCTCCGTCCGAAAATACTTGTCTCCGAAATATATGTATTTAGAATTATTTTAGTTATAGATACATTCATTTTATTCAATTCTAGGATAAGTATTTCGGGACAGAAGGAGTACATGCGTATGCAAACTGTTGTGCGCTTTCCCTTCCCGTCCCGGGGTGCGGCCACGGACGGTAACACGTCGTCTATCGCGAGCCAATCGCTATCCCGTAGTCCTGCTAGCTCGGTAGCTCCTGATCAACCATCAGGATCGACGGTGCCATCCTTTTGTGCGTACACATGCGTGGCCAAGCGCATTCTTCTCCCTAGCTAGCTACTTTAGGTGCAATAGGTGCTGAACTCAAGTTGCAGTATATATGTATATCGCTTTCGAATTACTGGTGAGGGTTGAGAGAGGGATGTTTGAAAATTGAGAGATGGAAGAGTGAGGAAATGACCACGTACCGTGGGATGCGATCGTGCATGGCGCTCACTCGAGCCGCCGGCCCCTACTAGCCACCTATGGTTCACTCGGGCGAGATGGCTCCAAGTTCCCAGCATCGACCTTCATTCGATGAACACTAGATTCCAACACCAATCACAGCTTGTAGTATAACACCAGTACGTCGGTACGGACACATATGCGTCCATGGTCCATGGAGGCATCCAGCCACTACCCACTAGTTAGTCGACGATCGTCCATGCATTGCATGCACGTTCTCTCGCTCGCCGACGATTGATCATCTGATGTACTCTCGTAGTATCTAATGCCTACTGGCCAGTGTCCTGCTTGATCATGCATGTGCCCGAGCTCCAGGCCACACAACGCCTGGTTTAAACAATGGTGACACCTGAGAAAAGGTGTATGGATGGATGGACGAATGTGTACGTGCTGTACACAGTCGATGTGTGCGCTTTAGCGCTTTAGTTTCATAGCTGTTGGAGGCCGCTGTTTAGCTGGCTCTATATCTGCTCCTGGCCGATGATTGCAGAAGGAGGAGTCTTGTTCCAACACCTGGCATATAACACGTACATCCGAGAGTAGAAAATCCAGTCTCATCAATCTATTATCGATCCACCTGGATTAATCAGGTTCTTTGCATACTAGTCGCAGAACATGCGTGCAGTCGGTAGGTAGGCCTTTCTTTGTCGACCGAGTCGAGAAACCGGCCGGAAACTTGCAACGATATATATATATTCCAAGGTTTGGATGCATGCCTGCATAAGCTAGTTTAGCAGGCTTTGACAGCAGTGGTGGTGTTGCAAAGATAGCTGATATATATGATTACCACTCTAGCTAGGTGTTGGTGGTGATTCTGAATTAACTAGGAGCCAGTTGTGTGCGTATACCACTGACTTGTAGTGGTTGTTTAATCAGTGTCTGACACGCTCACATGCATGTTCATGAGCGGAGGCTGGAGAGCTGGACAATAGTAAGTACGTGAACAGTGAGGTTGGGGCCTAGGGGAGTGAAGCTGCCACGGTTGAGCTTTTGATGACACCACACGCATGCAATCAAACTTTTTAATCAGGCCCGTCCCAAGCTAATACGATGACACGTCGCCGGTCGGAGATACTAACCCCAGGCACCTCACATGCATGCAGATGCGGCCGTACGAGGCGCGCGGCGATGAAGATTAAACAGCGAGCGGGCGACCTCCCTGATTAACCTCTTCCGCCGCCGCGTACGTACCACGTCCACGCATGCACGCACCTGCAAATATTCCGGCCGTCGTACGCAGAATCGCATCGCAGATCCCATCTTATATACTGTATAGTTATTGAACAAGAACCTTAGCTAGCTTGCTAGGCTTAGTTGTTGAGTTTATAGCAGGTACACAGGTCATGTGCTTAGCGTCCGTCATGTGCGCATCATGGATCCATCCGTCACCACCTGGTTAAGCAACCAATTTGTTTGTTTAGTCGTTTGGAGGGGGAGAAGGGGCCGAAAGGTGCTGGAGCATTACGCGCTTGCCAAGCTAGGCTCTCTCTACTGCGAAAGTTGCCCTTCGTAACTTTCTAACAAAATCATCTAAAATTCAACTTTGACTCAATGCAGTTGCCTATTATGTTCTGAAACACATGTATTCCTATCTGCTTACCATTTCAGAAGAAGAAGAAAACTACTTTACACGGACGCACAAGGCTTTAAATGAAAAAAAAGGAAAACAAAAATCAAAATACTGACGGTGGAAATGGCAAATTAAAATGGACCTAACTAGCACTAGGATGACAGGGACGATGCATGCATGGGAGCCAAAGCAAAGCAAGATGACAAGGGTGTACGTACCTACTTGTGCTCCCACTAAGCACGGCTTTGGCTTTTGTGCTTAGTTTTTTTAGTTTGCACCGATCGAGGAAGGTGCCATGTTCCATCACACACGCTTCTATGCTTTCGTCGTCTAATTATTGTTGTTAATTAACTAACCTCTTTTCGCGCTCTAGCTGCATAGTTATTAGTGCGCCTAGCTTTCGTTAGAGTATCATAGGATGGATGGATGCATGATTGATGGCTCGATCTCGGGGAATGAATTTTGTGGAACAGGACACCATCAAAACGTGCCTGTCGGTGACACTCAGTACAGGTTCTTGTTTCCTTGCTTTTACCTGATCTTCGTCAGCTATTAATCTTGTCATGCGAGCGCCAAGACTAAATGTACCGTGCTCTAAAGTCTCTACTACTACTCAGTATTACTTGAACCATTAGATTAGATTAATCATTATTCTACTTCAAATAATCTTGACATGCAAGCGCGAAAGACTACAGTTGCCCTCTACGTAGGGGTAATGCTGCTAGTATTAGTGGAACCATTAGATTAGCTTGGTTACAACTTAGAACATGCATGATTGCAGTACGGCCGTGTGTGGTGCAAAAGCGCAAGAAATTAGTTCCGCTGATTAAGTAAGTTGTTGGCCGGTTACATCGACGATCGATCGCTAACTACCCACACTGAAGCATCCGATCGAGTAAAAAACATGAGGTGAAATTTAATTAAGAGCGGACAGGATACGTCAAGTCAAATCCTTCCTGGATTTCCGAAGAAGCCATAGTCTGGTCAAAGCTAACCCCTACCCCTTTCTCTGTTTGGTGTGATTGTGGTGTTCAGTATTGTGATGTCATCACACAAGTGAAAAGAATGTGGCCACTGGGTTTGCAAGCCATGCAGATAGTAATTTTTTCGGAAGTACTCTGCAGACGACAATTACATGGATGATTCCAGCACGATTCAATATCCAGCGGACTCCCTTGACTGTGCCTGATGCATGCAAGGCTCAGATGCAACGTCGGGCAAACGTCGTGCAATATATGTCGTCTGCATAGCAAGGCTCTAAATTTTTCTTCTTATTGCTTTAAATGTTGGTCAGCTCGTTGATTCAGAAATTATTGCAATTTGATAATCATCATGTTCGGTAGTCCAATGCGCCACCGTGCAGTACTACCAAACCGAGGGCAGACCATTTACGTTCATATATTGTTGGATAAAGATCAAGGGAAACAGTGTGTGGGAGACAAGTGTCGATTCTAGCTCGAGTATCATTGAATTTGAATCGACGAATTCAAGGAACTTGTTGAACATCTTGTTATCTCGGATGTAATATTTATATTTGAATTATTGTTGTACTAGAGATATTTGCATGTTATTAATGGTCTATGATTATTTTAGATGTTGCGCACTTCGAAAAAACAGGCGGAGAACTTTAGGGGACAAGGTTAGATGGCCGGCTCCGGCATCTGTGTCTGCATATTCGTCCGGACTATTCCATTTTTCTTTGAGCGGGAGTCCGGACTATTCGAGGGTGCATTTTGAGTGTCGACATTGGAGATGCGCTTAGGCTGCCCGTATTGTGAGTATCCTAGTTAGCATCATGCATGCCAACTAGATAATTTTGTTGAGGTAGCATAATAAAATTGAATAAAAAAGAAAGAAGATTGAATATCATATCATGATAACAAATTATAAAAAATATTGTACTACTATTGCATGACGAAAATAAGGTAATCTATGATACTGTCCATTTGGGAAGCAGTATTATGATACTACCCAGCAGCCTTTTAGTCTTTTTTCCCAAAACAAAGAACCTAGATTTTGAATAATTCGGTGGATATGCACATCAAAGGCTTGTCTCGATCCTGCTTTGCTTTTATCAAAACATGCGCCTCATGATGTGCGCCTCATGATGTCCGTAGAGATTAGTAGAAAATACTAAGATCGTCCTTCGATCGATAGATCTGATCAGCCAGTTAGCTTGTCGAAAGCGACAGAAAGAAACTCACGGACAAACCAATTGGAAGTGATGGTGAACGGGACGGTAAGGCCGAGCTGACTTTGCGTGAGTGCGCGTGTTGCGCGCATTGGGCGTGAGGTGATGCGTGATCCGCGTCCCGTCGTCGGCGGCGTCGCCGCTGCTTTTCGAGTCTTTGCCGGCCGGAATCCACGGACCACGGGCGCCGGCGGAGTTTGCTGGCCTAGGTAGGTAGCCTAACGCTGCCCAACCCGATATGGTAGATGCTAGGCATGCATAGTACTCTACGTACGAGAGCCGACCGCCCGCCCAACTCTTGAACCCCGAACGCCGACTCGTCGCCGCCGCGCGCGGGCTGGAAAACCAAACGTCTCGCCCAAGTTTCTCCCGCCGCGAGCTAGCCAGCTTCCGTGCCACGGCTGGTACGGAGCCCGGACCGGCCGATCTTCCCTTCCCGGCGCAGAAAAAGCTACGGCGTCGCCGTACGTCGCAGGCACAAGAGCATCGTGGGGATTTCGAGATGATCCATCCAATAGGCCGACCCCGGCCAGCAGATCGATATGGTTTGGCGCTGATCGCCGGTTACATACATACGGACGTGCAAAATTTTGTTCTGCTTTTACGTTTGTCCACTCCACAAAATAACCTACTCCTACAACTAAATGTATGACTGTCGCAGATTGCCCGACAAGGTATAGTCACTCTGAGCGAGCTATGATCGTATGACTCACAGAGAACCGCATGTATTAAGGATCTCTTGCCAAGGATTGTAACACTATTTTAATGAAATAAACTAGTCACTCTGTAAACAAATATAAGATCTCTTGCCGAAGGATTGTAACACCATCTTAATAGCATTATTGATCTAGCAAAAAATAAACTACATGTGTGAGCGACAGTGACGGATAGCTGGCTGGGGTCATGGAAAAGTACTGGTAACGGCACATCTAACTATCTGATAATCTATCTATTTATCTTGATCGTTATCCGGTTGAGAGAGATAGGGATTCGGTTCGCCGTCACCAGCTAACCCAAAGCATTGGCGATTAGCGCGATTGCTCGTTTCGTCGGTGCTCTTGGTTGATCGACCCCAATAATCACCCACGTACGCACATACGCACGCCCTAAACAAGGCACGCCTAACTGCTTAATCAACGGAAAACAATAGTCAGAACTCACTTGTGCCAACAATATATATAGTACGTACGGCTGAGCAGCTGATCAACAACCGTATCGCATAATGATACTCCTACTAGCGCTAGACCTAGGCTGTTAGCTTGCTAGTTAAAACCCTTGTTGATTAACGAAAAGCTCACTGCTTGCTAGTGATCGATATCTAGCTTCCTCTTATAAGAAAATTAAAGCGCTCCCTGCCAACTAACACGAGTTGCTCGCACACGGAAAGGCATCTACCCAAGATCTCGTATCACTCGCAAGTCGCAACTTGCAAATACGTCTTCCCTGCCCACTGCTAGCTTAATCAGTTGACACTTGCCTGTGCAGTTGGAGAAAATTATTAGTTTATATGAGGGTTGCATTATTTGGTCCAGGGTACCTGCACTGCAACTCATGGCCGGAACACCAGACAAAAACCAAGAATGTTGTGTATTATCAGTTTCAAGAACTTGAAAATTGGGACCCTTTCTGTCCCCATGTTCAAAATAAAATAAAATACAAAATTAACATTTTGACCAAGTATTCGTTCAACAATTATGGATTTTTAAGATTTCAGTTCGACTAATATTGGTGCCATTCAATTTGTATTCCAAAGCACTTTTTTGGACAAATATTTATGCAAACTATTTTGAAACCAAATATGGAGTAATCTGCTTCCTTATCTGTAGTAAGTGCAAACTCTATATTATCCCTACAAAAATCATTACCAACAGACCAGAGCAAACTAATGAATCGTTCCAACAAAGTAGCGCCTTAAATTGGATCAACAAATGACCATCCAAAGTAGTGGCCATCTGGCTCACCACTTAACGCAGCAATCTCTTTTTTCAAAAATAACTTATGCTAGGAGACCTACATCTCGTGGTCTTGGTGTGCTTGTTGGGGTGTATCTCTAGATTTCCGCAAAGATTCGTCAATGATGGTTGTGTATCCGGTGTGATGTTTCTCCATGGCCGAGGTTGAAGTCTTTCCGTCGGTCATGGCTGTCAACACAGGGGTGTTGGCTCCGGGAGGAGCGGCAGCGACGGTGGTGCACCCTCAACCCGCTCTGGCATGTGTGGTCTTCATAGGGTGGTCTGTGGACGGCGTTGTAAGTTTATTTACTTTCGAGTGCTTTGTCTACATATGAGTTTTGAATATAATCCTGAGGTCCAATTTTTTTTATGGTACTAGGGCCAATTGTTTGGCCGAGCATTTAGATGGAACTAAATAAACAGAGATGGAATATAGTTAACATTATCTTATTTGGTCTAAAAAAACATTATCTTATTTCATAATAAATGTGCGATATGGGAACGGACTGTTGCAGAGCGTCAGGTATCATACCGCAGCGGGTGCAAAACTATACCTCAAATGATATGATGCCATGCCTTTGCCATACAAGAATAGGAAAATGATGCTACGGAGGTTGCGCATGTCTGCTGCCAATATCGAGTCCCATACTAGCAGCCCATTGACTCGGACCGGGTGCGACCCGGCCAGGATGCACGCGAGACTAGGCGACTCACACAGGCAAACCTCTCCAAATCAATCAAAATCATTTCGACCTCTGTATGTAAATAGAAAACTTTTTTAACACGATAATGTCAAAAGACGTTTTATATTTTGATATGGATTTTCGTGTGCATTTCTTCTTTCTCAGAGAGAAATATAGCGCTGGTCTGGGATGGACCAACTTTCCATGAATCACGGGATCTGTGTTCGTTAGTTTATCGAGTAGAACAAGAAAACATCCATTGCTTCCAATGCACCATTTGTGGACTATTAATATTAAAAACAGACACTTCTGATTATGTTGTTCCTACATGTATCTAAAGGACATATACTAGTACAAATATGTGGAGGAAGAAGTTTTTTTTTTGGCCAAAACCCAATCCACCTTCGCGTCGCCTGGTCCCTTAGAGGGCCCGCCTCTAGCTACCCCTGCTTCCATTCGCCACCACAGCCGGGAGGCCTCACCGCATTGGCGGCGCCGCCAGCTTAGCCACCTATGCTTCACTCGTCGAGATGGCTCCAACTTCCCAGCTATCGTCGACCTTGGGAGCTCTAAGATCACTCGATGAACGCTACTACTACGGAGTAGATAAGATTCCAACACCGATCACACAGAAAAGCATCTCACTAGTATAATAACACCGGCATGTACGTACGCACACATGCGTCCACGGTCCATGGAGACAGCCACCACCCACCAGCCACTAGTTAGTCGACGATGATCGATCGTCCATGCATGCACGTTCTCTCGCTCGCTCACCAGCCCGTTCATATGATTGATCGTCTGATGTGCTAGTATATATCTAATGGCCACACAACGCCTGGCTTAAACAATGGTGGACACCTGAGAAAAGGTGTGTGTATGGACGAATGTGTACGTGCTGTACACGGTTGATGCATGCGCTTTAGTTCCTAGCTTTGGCCACTGTTTAGCTGGCTCTTTTTTTTGCGAAATGTTTAGCTGGCTCTACATCTGCTCCTGGCCGATGATTGGGGAAGGAGTCCTGTGCTAACACCTGGCATGCATACATTCAACAAAGATGCACCGTACCGGCCGTTCGTGTGTGCTTTGTACTACAATATCCAAAAGTAACACGTACACTGCACTACTACGGTGATGCATGATTGGTATCTTATCATCCGTCCATCCACCTGGCTTAATTAGGCTCTTTGAATACCTCCATCTCCATGCAGTCGCGCGCAGAACATGCAAGCAGTCGGTGGGTAGGGCTTCGGTCCATCGAGACACCGGCCGGAAACTTGCAAAGATATTCCAAGTTTAGCTAGCTTCGACGACCAAATAATGGAGGGTTAGCACAGGAAAATGTCTCCCTCCGCTGAACTTGATCGGAAATTAGTGTCTGACACGCTCACACATTTTCAGGTTTTGTAACGCCGACCACATTGCCGGTCTATTTTCCACTTTGGGTTCTCCATACACGCAAGTTACTCTCCATTGCTCAGCATCCGGATGAATTCGCACCAAGGCATCAATGTATCTTTCCTTCTTGTCTAGAATCTGGACGTCATAAGATTCATGCCAATATAGAGCCAGACCACCGCTCATACCATTACTATCCACGCCGCAAAAACCCTTCAAGCCCAACCTCGTTCGGATTCTTTTCAACTTGTCCGCCTTCTGCCTTGTATCACACAAAAACAACAAAGTGGGGGAATGCGACTGACAAAGAGTCGCCAGCTCTCGAACTGTCCGGGTATTCCCCCCTCCCCGGCAGTTCCAACTTAGGAGATTCATTGGGCTCGGCGGTCCTCCGAGCCGGAGGCCGCCACATTTGTCATTTGATCTTCACCCTCTTCCTCCCCTACTCCTTGCTTCCTCCTCTTGATGACAGGGTGTTTCCCCGAAGTACTATTTGAAGGGCCCGGTACCACTGTCTCCACGGTTTCTCCTCCACTCTCAATCATAAGAACTGTATTATTGACCTTCCCGACCAGATTTGGCACCGGTTGACCCCTCACTATGATGGTGCCATCTTCACTAACTAACCTCTTGCGGGCTCCCCTGCCATCCTCCCCCGGCAACAATTGATTCCCAACTGATATGTCCATGTCAACTGAACCAAGGTTCCCCTCACCCGCCTACAACTCCTGCTTCTCCCCCTCTGACCCCTCTACCTCCATCTCCACTTCTTCCCCCTCTTGGGGGGGGGGGGGGGGGGGGATTAAAGGGACCACCCCCTCTCCCAACGCCTGTTCTTCCACCACCACCTCCCATTCCACCTCTAGCACCACCTCCAGCCGGTTCATTTGCCCAATGTAGCCAATCACCCCACTCACAAGAGGCCAAATCATGAGTACCATCCCCGCACTCCTCAAGCACATGGCCCATACAGCCGCAATAGAAGCATAAGTCCGCCAGTTTTTCATAGCTGACCGGGTACTTCTTCCTCTCTTTGAGCGTGATTGGGACAAACCTAACCAGAGGTTGATTGACATTAACAAACACTTTGACTCGTAGATGATTCGAGGGATTTATCCTACCCTCATTAACGATAACCGTGAACGGTGGATTGCCTACTTTCTTCGCCACCTTCTCTGCTAACTCCTTCTTCCTCGTTAAACCATCCGGTAACCCTTTAACTCTCGCCCATAATGGATACATGTCTAGGGCATACTCGTCCACGTTTGTAAATCCATCATACTCCACCAGGATCATCGGATCTCTTCTGAATTGTCTCCAATACTGGACCATGTGGAGGTCAAAGTAACTGAGGATGATAATGCCAGGCTGGTTGCTCCTTTTTCTGATAAGGAGATATCAGATGCTCTTTTCCAAATTGGCCCTTTGAAGGCCCCGAGACCGGATGGTTTTCCGGCTCGTTTTTTCCAGAGAAATTGGAGTACACTCAAGGATGATGTTATTGCTTCGGTTAAGGATTTCTTTCGGACAGGCATTATGCCAAAAGGGGTAAACTCAACTTCTATTGTTCTTATCCCTAAAATTGCTAATCCATCAAAGTTGTCTGATTACAGGCCTATCAGCTTGTGTAATGTTATTTATAAGGTCATCTCTAAGTGTTTGGTTAACCGGTTGAGGCCTTTATTGGATGACCTTATTTCTCCGGAACAAAGTGCTTTCATCCCAGGAAGGATGATTATAGATAATGCCTTGATAGCCTTTGAGTGTATTCATTACATCAAGCAAGAAAAGGACCCCACAAAAAGCTTCTGTGCTTATAAACTAGATTTGTCAAAAGCATATGATCGAGTGGATTGGGTCTACTTGAGGCAGGTGATGCAAAAGTTGGGTTTCTCTCATCGATGGATTGATTGGGTAATGACGTGTGTTACATCGGTGAGGTATTCAGTCAAGTTTAATGGAACCCTCTTGGATTCATTTGCACCGTCGTGTGGCCTTCGGCAAGGCGACCCACTCTCACCATTTTTATTTCTGTTTGTGGCGGATGGACTTTCAACTATTTTGAAAAATAAGGTGAATAGGGGAGAGCTCTCACCGGTGAAAGTGTGTAGAAGAGCCCCGGGTATTTCCCACCTTTTGTTCGCTGACAATACGTTGCTGTTTTTCGAGGCTTCTAGGAGGCAAGCAGAGTGTGTGAGGGCAGCACTACAAGAGTATGGTGCAGCTACTGGGCAAAAGCTAAACTATGATAAATGCTCAATATTCTTTGGTAATTCATGCCCAACCACAAGCCAAGAGCAGGTCCGAAATGCCCTGCAGGTCACTAGTGCAGCTTTTGATGAAAGGTATCTTGGCCTCCCGACCCCAGATGGCCGAATGTCGAAAGGCAGATTTCAGAACCTTCAGGCCAGCCTAACAAAACGTCTGATGCAATGGGGGGATGGCCTATTGGCTCAGCCAGGTAGAGAGGTGTTGATTAAATCAGTGGCCCAAGCATTACCTACTTATATTATGGGTGTATTCAAACTTCCGTTTTCGGTGTGTGATGATTTGACGAGAATGGTGCGGAATTTTTATTGGGGATCTGCAAAAGGGAAGCGGAAGGTTCATTGGAAAAAATGGGACTATCTTCTCCAACCAAAAGACAGGGGAGGTGTGGGCTTTCGAGACTTCTGGTTATTTAACCAAGCATTGCTAGCTCGGCAGGCTTGGCGGCTTTTGTCCAATCCGGATAGTCTATGTGCCCAGGTTCTTAAGGCAAAGTACATATCCATATGGCAAGCTAGAGGATACGGTCTTCACAGGGAACGCATCGTCGTCGTGGCAAGCTATTAGTCATGGCCTTGACCTGTTGAAGAGAGGATTGATTTGGAGGGTGGGAAACGGGAGAAATATCAGAGTGTGGAGGGACAACTGGATCCCGAGGCCGTTCTCCTTAAAGCCGGTCTCGTTGCAGGGCAGATGCCGAATTCGCTTCGTGTCAGATTTGCTTAATGCAAGTGGGTCTTGGAAAGTGGAGCTATTACAACAGTATTTTCTGCCGGCTGATGTGATTGAGATTTTGAAGATTCGAGCTTCACCAAGGTTGGATGAGGATGTGATTGCATGGGCCCCTGGGAAACATGGAGTTTTTTCTGTAAAGTCGGCATATCAGTTTGCGTTTCAGGAATTGTACGGAGCGAGCACAGCCTCGTCCAGTAACTCGGCTTCAGGAGGAAGGAGTTGTTGGAAGCTTATTTGGAATAGTGCAGTTCCTCCAACGATCCGTAACTTTGCATGGCGTCCGGCAACGGACGCTCTTCCTACGTGGAAGAACAAGAACAAACGAGGGCTTGAGCTTGTGAGCGGTTGTCCGATTTGCGGTACAGAGATTGAGGACAATTTCCACCCTTTTCTGAGATGTCAGCGGGGGAGGGATCTGTATAAGGAGATGGCGAAGGTATGGAGGTTGCCGGTGATCGAATCCTTTGTGCCCAATGGGAGGGAATGGCTTCTCCATGCGCTGGACTCCCTAAGTGAGCTTGATCGGTGCAAGGTTTTGCTCATTTTCTGGAGAAGTTGGTACGTGCGGAATGAAATCATACATCATAAACCGGCCCCGGACATGGATGTATCCGTGAATTTCCTGAGAAGATATTTGGATGAATTAGTGGGGATCAAAATGAACCATGGTATGGATGTGGCTAAAGGTAAGGGATACCTGACTTTTGATCACACTAGAGAAGTGAGGGAGATTCAGAGTGCTGGCCCAGTGTGTAAGTGGCAACCCCCCGCCGAGGGCTGGGTAAAACTAAACACGGACGGGTCCTTTGTTGATAGTGATCTTGCGGGCACTGGTATGATTCTCCGAAACTCCAGTGGAGGGATTATTTTTTCGGCATGCAGATCGCTATTTTCTTGCAGAGATGTGGTTGAAGCAGAACTAGGTGCAATCATGGAAGGTTTATCGGTGGCTATACAACGCTCCGATTTGCCTATTGTTATCGAATCGGATTCCAGCTTGGCAGTGTCTATGGTATCCTCTGGTGAAGTTGATCGTTCAATTTATGCTGTTTTGGTTAATGAAATAAGGCTGCTGATGCGTCTTAGACAAACTTGTGTTACTCATATTATGAGAGTACAAAATAAAGCTAGTGATAGTTTGGCTAGGTTTGCTCGATTTGAGGGACGAACTATGACTTGGCTGGGATCTGAGCCAAAGGAGGTCTTGGGTATATCCCTGGATGATTGTAAAGACATTGATATTTGAGTAATACAAGTGTTCTCGCAAAAAAAAAAAGACACGCTCACACATTTTAATCAGGCCCCTCCCAACGTAATAGGATGACACGTCACCCTAACCCGAGGCCCCAGCTCGATCGGTGATGAAGATTAAACAGCTCACCCGCAAAAAAAAAGATCAAACAGCTAGCGGGACACCTCCCTAATTAACCTCTTCCACCGCGTACGCAGGATCGGCTTTGTAAAAAGCTACCTTACTATTTTGTATTTTGTATCGTTTGGTCGTATGCTTCTTCGTTCACTGTTTTATCTATAAAGCTGGACGAAAATCTATTTCTAGAGATATACTCCTTCCGTTTTTATTTACTCTGTATATTAGCTTTGACTGAAATCAAACTCCGTAAAGTTTGACAAGTTTATAAAAATAAATATAAACATTTACCATAATAAATTTATATGGTGTGAAAGTTTACAAAGCTTGATTTTGACCAAAGTTAATAGGTGGACTAAATAAAAACGGAGGGAGTAGTTAAGTCCACGCATGCACCTGCCAATATTCCGGCCAGCATACGCAGAATCGAATCGCATCGCAGATCCCATCCTAGTTAAAGAAGCTCAGCTAGTAGAGTATAGGCTTAGTTGTTGGGATTAGTGTCCTGGGGGTAGCTTTGCTGGTCAAAATCACATGTGCGCATGATCGATCACCACCTGGTTAAGCAACCAATTTGTTTAGTCGTTTGTTAAGAGGGGAGGATGCACCGAAAGGTGCTGAAGCATTACGCACTTGCCAAGCTAGGCACTCAGCTGGCACTAGCTACTGGGAAAGAGCACTCGCCATTACCGCGGTCGCTCTTCTTAACATTTTAGCAGGATCTAAAATCGAATTTCAACTCGGTGGAACTGTCTATTTTTCTGTAAACATGTATAAATGTCATTTCTGAAACGAGAGAATGCAGATTCAAGACATCGGCGGCGATAATGGCAAGACTAATTGATAGCCTGATTTGAGGTAGCTCTAGCCACCACCATACATCTCGTGTGTTGAATTTACAGATTTTATTGGGTGCATTTTATTTTAGTACCCGGATTTTATTACAAAGCTGGTGGACTTTCCAATCAAACGACCTCTTCCCTGGGACACGATTGATCTTTGGGATGACAAATCAAAATCGGCCGAACTAGCACAAGGACGACGTGCACATAGATTTTTTTAAAAAAAAAATCAAGCCTCATAAACTCTCTATACCCACTACATTATGAAACAAAGTCAGCATAGGAACCAAAACAAGATGACAAGGATGTACTTGTGTTCCCACCAAGCACAGCTTTGTCCTTGTGCTCGACTTGAAACTTCCACTGAGGAAGGTGCCATGTTCCATCACACACGCTATGCTGCGTCGTCTAATTATGATTAATTAATCCTCTCTCACTCCAGCTACATAGTTAAGAGTGCGACACACACTTACACCACAGTGATTATAATAGTCTTGTCTATAGTGGCGTCATAGGATGGATGCATGATTGCTGGCTCGATCTTGGGGAATGGATTTTGTGGAACAGAAGAGAACAGGCCACCGTGAAAACGTGCCTGCCTGTCGGTGGCACTCAGGACCGCTTGCTTACTTCCTTGCTTTTACCTGATCTTGATCAGTTAATTATTAATCTACTAGTACTCCTGTCATGTAAGCGCGCAGACTAAAGCACGGTACTCCTGCTGCTAGCATTAGTGGAACCATCAGATTAGCTTAGATACAAGGTTAAAAAAAGCATTGGTTAGTTAGAACATGCATGACTGCTGTACGGCCGTGTCCAATGCCAGTTACGCGACTCGAAACAGGTTCTCACTCTGCTTTTATAGATAAAGTACTCATCAAAGTTCACGGTCCTCCTGCTACTAGCATTAGTGGAACCATTAGATTAGCTTAGGTAGCGAGAAAAACTTCTTACAGAGCAGATTTTGGGATAGCCGGACAGCATAAAAGCACGTGACTGTGTTGTCGAAAAATAACTTAGGCAGGCTTGAATACAGCATCAGGCCACGCCCTATAAAAGTTAAGCTCCACAACAACACCTTCAAGAAGGGAAACGGCGCTAAGCGTGACGCTGTTGAGATCCAGAGAGGTAAGGGTGTTTGTCTGGAACCCTCACACGAAGAGAAGAACCACGACGACGTCCTAGTTGTGACAAGGCATCGGCGCTAAAGTACGGAGCTTTCGCCTGGCACATCACCGCTACCATCACAAGGCATCCTAGTTGTGACAAGCACAAGCCTCCATATCCGGATATGGGCGTCGCTACTGCCAAGAAACGATGTGTGCCCGAGCCACCCTCCTCTACACCCCTTGCTCCGCACATGACTAAGAGGCATCGCCGCCACCATCGACATGGTGCATGTGGTAAAGCCACCCATGCAGACCACCATCGGAGACCGCCTCCCCGGCATCCAAGACCCAAGACACCGCCAACCACTCACTTCATGGCTCATCAACCACACTTGGAAGACGAGAGGCACTCCATCCACACCTAGCCCGGCATCAGCCACCGAGCCTGGGGCAGCGCCACCACAGTAGGAAGTGCCTATGAGTGCGTCCCCGGCCAGTCCCGATGGACCAGGAAGGAGTGGGCACTACGCGGTGACTGTCGATGACTGTCGTCGAGCCAGCAATGACCATAGCCCTCTGGCCTTGGCCCATGCGAGCTCGCACGACGCCATGTTCATAGCCTACGGTGCCGATCCCTCCCTCGATGCAGCGATATCATGACCACCACCACCGCCCACCATGCCCGCGAGGGGAGGAACCTCGCCGCCCGCGGGCTCGACCCGAACCAACCCAACCTCATCTACCTGGAGCTACCGTTCCAACCCATCTCAGGCCTATGCTTGAGTGCAAGCCCTAGGTCCAAGCCACCACCTCTGGCACAGACCCGAGAAAAGATAGGTCGCCACCACCACCTACATCACACGGCAGATCGCCAACCGCCGCGGCCAAGGACACACTGACCACCACTAGTAGGAAAAGGGGCTTTTACCCCGGTTCATAAGGGCCTTTAGTCCCGGTTCAGGAACCGGGACTAAAGGGTCGTTACTAATGCCCTAGCCCTTTAGTCCCGGTTCTTACACGAACCGGGACTAAAGGCCGTCCACGTGGCCGGTGCGGGGAGCCCAGGCAGGAGGGCCTTTGGTCCCGGTTGGTGCCACCAACCGGGACCAATAGGCATCCACGCGTCAGCACCTGGCAGGAGCTGAGGTTTTTGTTTTTTTTTGAAAGGGGGGGGGGGGGTTGGGGGGTTAATTTAGGTTGTTATTAGGTAGCTATTAGAGAGAAGTGTCCTCTCTTATATCTCCGTGCTTGGTTTACCAACGCTACGTACTACTATGCCTAAACATGGCTTAGATTGAAGTGAAGGCAACATGTGGTGCATGTCGAAAGTAATACTAATCCGGACTTGATCAAGTTTGGATTGTACTACTTTCGACACGCACCACATGCATGTTGCCTTCACTTCAATCCAATCCATGTTCATTTCACCCGCTGATATATAATAACTCTTCATGCACGCAACATGCATCATCATATATAATAACAAGTCCTACTAATCATCATCATACAACTTCTACTCGTTATTAATAACAAGTCATACGATCATCATCCTCACAGTCATCGAACCAACCCTACTTAATTGTTCTTAGCACATGATCATCAGTATTAGGTAGGACCGAAATACCCTCTTTAAGGTAAAATAGCATAAAACAATATAGACCCTGACTCTCCATTATGGAGAATGGAGATCATCCTGTCTCCAATTCTTGCAACTCGCTTCCTTTTGCTTCCAAGAAGCTCCTTGCGATTGTCCATACATTTTTTCCATTCTTTGATTTGCATGTCTCCACTTCTTTTAGAAATCCGGTATGGACAGTTGAGATTCGTAGGATGACCTGGTTGTATATTCAAAACATCAAGCCTGCCATTCTGATACATCAAATGAGGCACACAATCCTCTGGGATTATCTGTTGAAAAACATAGTAATAACTTCATAGTTAGCAATGATAATGCACTAGTTTTAGAACTATGCAAAATATGCACGGATGTCGTAATAGTAAGAAATCTTACCAGGGTATCTCCATAGTAGTTACCGTAGTTCACCACGTGCACTAGTGGCACGTATGGAGGACCATAATGATGAGGAGTTTGATTGTAGATATTGTAATTCTCAATATCAGTACAAAATCCGACCAGATGAGTTTTCTCCTTATAAGTTAACTCAGAGCCATCGGTGTAGTAGGTTCTGTCTACCATGTTCCGCACATTGTTTGAACAATCAAAATAAGCTGTCAATGAAAATAAGCTGTCAACTATTTTGAAATGAACAATATAAATTAGCTAATAACTATGTTTGAGAAACTCACATAGCGGTAGAATTGGAGGCGTATCAACAAGGACCCAAATGTCCATATTGTCTTGCTCGATGTCAGGATCACCAAGATCCATGGTGACAAGCATACCCTCATCAAAACCATACATCTTGCAAAATGCTTCCCAATTTTTGCAACCAAAATGGGTTACGCTCTCAGAATTATACAGCTTTACTTCAAAATCTATATCATGATGGGTCCTTAGGTGAATTTTCTTTGTTTCCATACTTTCATGGTCTTCAAAACCCATCCTCTCCAAGACGTAGCGTCTTGCATGGCATGGGATAAGCTAGCCGAATTGTAAAAGATGAAAAGTACACGTTGAAATAGTTGAAGTCGTGCTTAATTACGAAAAAAATAACACTTGTCGTCGTTGCGTACCGTTTCAACATCGAACGTCTCCTCCAGCTTAATACTGAAGCGCCGATCTTCGTCCAGGTGAGGCCTGTCGCACTGACCTCGGTCGTCGTGGCACCAGTCACACTCCCCCGGGAGACTTTCGTCGTCCGAGTACGACATTTCCTATGTTCATATATAATTCAAATATTAAACATCTACAATTAAATATATGTACTAAAAAACCTAAGTTAGATCATTATTATTCATCACGGGTTGACTATCGGTTTGTCGAGTCTTTTCTTGAAAACTCTCAGCTCACGTGGTGTATACATTCGACCGTTGGTGATGGTCGCTCCTCCCTTTGTCCCCGTGTGCATTACACCAAAATGTCTAGCTAGCACACGGGAACAAAGGAGAAGCGACCCCCACGACAACAGTCGGGATTCTTCGTCCTCTCATATATATATGGTGGAACTCTCCCTCACTGATTCCTCTCTGACATTTGCGACCGTCGGTGATGGTAGCTCCTCCTTTCGTTCTCGAGTGCATTACACCAAATTGTCTAGCACACGGGAACGAAGGAGAAGCTACCCCCACGACAACAGTCGGGATTCTTCGTCCTCTCATATATGGTGGAGACTCGACAGACTTACAGTTAACCCCAAATATCGTTTAATTATCTTTCTAAAAGAGGATTTGGCTGGTCTCACCTCGATGTCGGAGGGGGCGGTGACGGGGACGACGGCGGGGATGATGGAGGGGCCGGGGGGGCTCCTAGATTTCTGCAAAAACAAAAACCCTATAAGCTATCAACTAATCATAGTGCTCTTCAATTTTAGCATTCAAAGTAGGATCGGAGTAGTTTTCCACTTTTAGCATTCAATAAGCAAAATCAAATCACAAAATAAAGTATTATTCAAATTAGGATGCATTCAATTATAAGCAAAACTACATCATCTCCATGCGTCCGTACATCGCCGAATATTATCACTAATTCATACACCTCGAATACTATCATACATATAGCATCGCTAGTACAGCTAGAACAGTAGCACCCGACGGACATCGGCGCGGGCGGTGGACACCCAAAGGGACGGAACCATCACAGGATCATAGCTCCAGTGAGATCCCTGAAGAACCTGCCAGGTATTGTCGAACCTGCCCTCCAACGCAACCATGTAGCGACGGACGTGCTGGTCCTCCTCGCTGACACGGTGACGTACCTCCTCCGCGGTGTCCGGAAGCCTCGGCACCGTCACTGGCCCACGCGAGCGCCACCAAACAAGGATCGGGTCAACGACGGGCTGGTTCCTCACCAACCTACGCCCACCGGAAGGTAGCACCTCCCAAAACCAGCCCGGCGGAGCCCAGTCCCGGACATGGCCCCTCTGATCAAGCCGGCCTCCTCCGCCGAGTCGACGACGAGGATGCGGGATAGGCATCGTCGACGTCGATGCGGGAATAATTGCTTTAACTAAAAAAACAAACTAGTTCTATTAATTTCCTTACTATAAATAGAATAAAGTAGTACTTACTACAAATAAACTAGCTAGTTTAACTAATTCTATTATTTTTCTAACTAATTCTATTAAACACTTTCTAAGTAGTACTTACTAAAAGTTATCGGGGAGGGGGGTACATATATCGACAACGACATACCCGATAAAAAATAAGAAGAGGAAGAAGACGAAAAAAAAGAGGAGAAGAAGAAAGGAATAGAGGAGGAGATCGAAGAAAAAAAAAAGAAAAAAAGGAGAAGAAGAAGGAATAGAGGAGAAGAAGAAAAAATAGAATAATATATTATTCTATTTCTCCTTCTTCTTCTCCTCTATTTCTTCTTCTTCTACTCTTTTTTTCTTCTTTTTCATCTTCTTATTTATTTCTCCTCTACTTCCTCTCCTCTTCTTCTTATTCTTCTTCTTCTTCTCCTTCTTCCTCTTCTTATTTTCCTTTTTTCTCTCCTTCTTTTTCTTCTAAATATGAACATACATAAATGACTTCTAAATATGAAAAATCTAAACTACACATCTAAATTAATACATCTAAATTACAACAACTAAATTAACTACACATCTAACTACACTTCTAAATATGAAAAATCTAAACTACACATCTAAATTAACTAAATCTAAACTAAATTAACTACACATCTAAATTACAACAGCTAGGGGGCGCGGCGGCAGCGGCGGCGGCCATTACAGGGAGGAGGAGGAGGGGATCGGGGCGGCGCTCACAGGGTGGCGGAGGGCGACGGCGACCGCGGCTGGCCGGGGGCGCGGAGGGCGGCGACGGTGACGTATACGGGGCGACGGCTCGGGGGCGCGCGGCGGAGGCCGACGGCGGCGGGGGGGCGGAGGACGACGGCGACGGGCGATGGCGTGGGCTCGGGGGCACGGGCGACGGCGACGACGACGGGGCAGCCTGGCGGCGTAGATCGATATCGAGCTCGCGGCGTCGTCGGGCGGGGGGACACTGGCGATGGAAATCAGAAAATTTCCAAAGTGCTACTTATATAGCAAAGGCTTTGGTCCCGGTTCGTGGCTCCAACTGGAACCAATACCCACCCTTTGGTCCCGGTTGGTGCCACCAACCGGGACTAAAGGCCTCTTTTCACCAGCGCAAAGGGCGGGAAGCAGAGGGCTTTGGTCCCGGTTGGTGGCACCAACCGGGACCAAAGGGGAGCGTTGGTTCCGGTTGGAGCCACCAACCGGGACTAATGTGCTGGCGCGGTGCGGTGGGAAATTTAGTCCCACCTCGCTAGCTGAGAGAGCTCAGCACCTGTTTATAAGATGCGCTGCAGCTCAGGTGCTGAGCTCCTCTCAAATATGCAGGCATTATACATGCCTACCTTTGTCATTGCCATGTTGGGCCTATTGGGCCTGCGGGCCTGCATCCTGGCCCATGTGCAGATGGGTTTCTAGTCGTATGCAGGCTTTATTTTTTCCAGTATTTTTTTGTTTTTTGAATTATTTATTTTCTTTTGATTTTTGCTTTATTTTTTTATTCTTTTTGCTTTTAGCTCAGAATAATTATAAACTTTCTGTTAATCCATTAGTTTCTAAATTTGAATAGTTTAAATTTCATACGGAAACTCGTCTGTTACAAAGGGATTTCATTTTTTAAAACTTATTTGAACTCCTGACTTTTTGTGTGTTCAAAATGCACCATTCAAAGCCACATCATCATTTTTCAATCCTTTCTGACTTCATTTGTTATTTCTCATGCATTTACTAATTATTTTGAACTATAAGACCCTAAAATTGAAAAGCATTTCAAATAAACTCTGAAAAGGTTGAAAGTTGGCATGATATCATCATTTCATCCACATAGCATGTGCAAGAAAGTTGAGAGGGTTACGGCAAAAACTGGATGCACTTCGTGTACAAAACGGACAATCTCTTTCAAAGTATCAGGATTTCATCCGGAAACTCGTCTGTTACAAAGGGATTTCATTTTTTAAAACTTAATTGAACTCCTGAATTTTTATGTGTTCAAAATGCACCATTCAAAGCCACATCATCATTTTTCAATCCTTTCTGACTTCATTTGTTATTTTTCATGCATTTACTAATTATTTTGAGCTATAAGACCCTAAAATTGAAAAGCATTTCAAATGAACTCTGAAAAGGTTGAAAGTTGGCATGATGTCATAATGTCATCCACATAGCATGTGCAAGAAAGTTGAGAGGGTTACGGCAAAAACTGGATGCACTTCGTATACAAAACGGATAATCTCTTTCAAAGTATCAGGATTTCATACGGAAACTCGTCTGTTACAAAGGGATTTCATTTTTTAAAACTTATTTGAACTCCTGACTTTTTGTGTTCAAAATGCACCATTCATAGCCATATCATCATTTTTCAATCCTTTTTGACTTCATTTGTTATTTCTCATGCATTTACTAATTATTTTGAGCTATAAGACCCTAAAATTGAAAAGCATTTCAAATGAACTCTGAAAAGGTTGAAAGTTGGCATGATATCATCATTTCATCCACATAGCATGTGCAAGAAAGTTGAGAGGGTTACGGCAAAAACTGGATGCACTTCGTGTACAAAACGGACAAGCTCTTTCAAAGTATCAGGATTTCATCCGGAAACTCGTCTGTTACAAAGGGATTTCATTTTTTAAAACTTATTTGAACTCCTGACTTTTTGTGTGTTCAAAATGCACCATTCAAAGCCACATCATCATTTGTCAATCCTTTCTGACTTCATTTGTTATTTTTCATGCATTTACTAATTATTTTGAGCTATAAGACCCTAAAATTGAAAAGCATTTCAAATGAACTCTGAAAAGGTTTTCTTTCTACTTACAACAAAAAACTTATTTATTTTATTTCTAATTACTTATGTCTTTTACTTTAATTATTTTATTTTTATTTATTTTACTGCTGCTATTTTTATTTATTTTACTTGCTGCTATTTTTACTTAATTAATTCAGGTTTATTTATTGTAGTTACTATAATTTATTTTATTAAGGTTTATTTAGTTTTATTTAGTTTTATTAAGGTTTATTTATTTTATAAATATAAAAAATGAACATAGATGCACTTATAGAGAAAATTCAACCTAAATTCATACTAAATTTCTATGAAATTTACTACGAATTTAAGTCAAATTTCCTGTATAAGGGCATCTATTTTCACTTTAATAGAAGCTCAACAAAGCATAGAGGGACGGGCTTATAAACTGGTGTGAGCGCCCTTCGGTTGGCGAGGTGGGACTAAACACTGGCCGCAACTAGGACCAGCCCTTTAGTCCCGGTTTGTGGTATGAACCGGGACTAAAGGGTGGTGGGCCAGGAGCGTGGCCCATTGGTCCCGGTTTGTACCACCAACCGGTACCAAAGGGTCCATACGAACCGGGACCAATGCCCACGAGGCCCCGGCCGGCCCTCTGGGCTCACGAACCGGGACCAATTCTCACATTAGTCCCGGTTCGTGACTGAACCGGGGCTAATGTGAAAACTGCCCTGTGACCAATGCCCTGTTTTCTACTAGTGCACGCAAAGGACGCACGCAACCACCTCCACCCCATCACCGACACCCCAATGCCATCCCCTGGCCTGCCTCAGTGCAGATCCCGACGGTCGAACACATGCTTCCAAACCAAGCCAGCGAGCATCCAGTAAGGTCAACGCGCACGACACAACATGACTGGCTAGTCCCTTGGGGATCACGTCACCAACAATACCAGCGCTGCTCAGATCCAGCGAGTCAGGCGCCCGCCATCACCAGCACGCGGCCCGCCCCTGTGCCAATGTGCCCCAGCCTGATCAGAATGACCTGTGTCGATCACGCCACGCGAGAGGGCCGCCGCCACGTCGGGCGGACTTCGCCCGTCGGCACTCCGGGAGGTTTGCGGGCTGGCAGCGGCTAGGGTTGATTCCCCTACCAAACGCGAGAGCACCAGAGGAAGGGAAAGGGAAACCGTTTTCATCTTTGTACAGTTCCGGTGATTAAGTAAGTTGTTGTTGCGCAATGACGACGGCGCGTCTTCGGCTCGCTTTAATGCTTGTAGTCATCGCTAGATGGTCTACGGGTCTGGATGTAATTTTTATTATTTCTGATGATCGTTGTACTGTCATAATTGAAGATGAATAGATCTAAAGTTATGTCAGGAAAAAAAGTAAGTTGCTGTCGAGTTACATCGATGATCGATCGCTAACTGCCACGCTGGAGCATCCGAGTAAAAGCAAGAGATGAAAATATTAGTGATGCGCCGCAAGGAATTGAACATGCAGCCGAATCGATCACGTCGTTTCTGTGAAGCATGTCATTCCTGAAGCAGTCGTTGTGTCCTGCTGCAGGGAGGGACGACGAATCGACGACCACAGCGACACCAGGTCCATGACCTATCGGCTAGCGGAGGCACCGTTAACTTAATTAAGAGCCTGCCACGATTAACATCAAGTCAAATATCCTTCTTTGCCTTAAAAAAGGTCAAATAATCCTTCCTGGTTTTCCGATCGAGGAAGCGATGGTCCGGTCAAAGCTAACCCCTCCTACCCCTCTCTGTTTGATAATTAATTTCCAAGTGAGTCCATGCTAAGAGCATACTGCCTCCGGTCCATGCCAGGAAAAAAATATCAATTTTCACAGCACAAAATCAACATCATTATATGTGTCATGATTTTAATTTTTATATTATATAACTTTAGTATTCTAGATATCGGTATTTTTTCATGTAAATGCGATTAAATTTTACGAAGCGTGTCTTCAAACAAATCTCTTATGGGGAGTAAGAAAGACAACTAACTAATTGGCCAAGCCTTTCACATGCCCGACCTGATCCTAGGCTCCTAGCTATTGCTAGCTTGCTAGCCCGGTGGTTTCACACACACGGTAATTAAGTTAACAGCGGCGCCCTTTGAATGAAGAATGATCGAGCGACCAAGCAGGTGTGACTTTTGCTTTTTATAAAATATAAAATTTCCTCCTGTTGAAACACAGTTGCTGCCGTCCGTCCTGCCGATCGGTCGATTGAAAAGTATGAAAAAGCCAAAGATATCGTGCGTCATCATAGGTGTAGCTACTCCTACTAGGCGAATCAAGCAAAGCATATATCTAGGCTCCATGTAGTATACAGAGAGATAACAGTGTGATTTCGTTTGACCCCTAAATCGTCTCCTTGCACTAGTAGCTAGCTTGTGTTAATCCAGGCCTTGTTCCAGCGTTCATGCATGTGCATCCAAACACACAAGTGTGTCGGTCCGACATCACTAGTGATCTAAACTCTCTTATAGTATTTTTTTAACAGGCAGAGTAGAAGTCTAGGTAAAACGTAAAGGAAAGCGGGACCGACTGGCCGATCAAAGATCTGTGGGCGCTTTCTTTTTTCGTCCAAGCATGCATGCATGCATGCATGCATCACGCTGAGTACGTACGATCCATGCAGGGATGTGATCGGCTAGCTGGTGATCTCGTGAACGCGAACAAGAACGACGGCAATTCAGTGCCGGTTAAACCAGATGGAAGAGGCGACGACGAACGGAACGGGGCGGCAACTGCGACGAGGCTGCTCTGCTGTGCGTGGCGTGACTCGTGAGGTGATGCTTGATCCGCGTCCCTTCGCCGCTGCATGCTTCCCCAGTCATTGCCGGCCGGAATCCACGGGCGCCGGCCGGAGTTTACATGCGTGCATGCATAATCGGTGCCCTAGGTAGCTAGGCACGTACGAGCGCCGCCGACCGCCCGCCCAACTCGTCGCCGCCGCGCAGGCGGCACGGGTACAGCATGGCATGCTGCATGCGCCTGACGCTTACGTGCACCGGCCATCGGTTGCGCGCGCCCACAACCCCCACCTTGTCATCTCCCGTACGGCCGGCACCGCCCCGTTCCGCTCGCGTGCTGGAAAACGAACGTCTCGCTCGCGGACGCCCAACTTTTCACCCGCCGGGAGCTTCCGGGCCATGCATATTTCCGTCCCCGACGTCGGCAGAAAAGGCTGCGGCGTCGCCGTCCTAGGTAGTGCCCCGATCCTCCATCGCGCGCTCCGTCCGTTTACTGTGTGTGTGGTCGACGAAAAGCCCTGACAAGAACATCGTCGGGGTTTCGAGATGGTCCAGCAGATCGATATGCATGGTTTGGCACGGATCACCTGCTATATACAGTACATACGTGCACAATTCTCTTGTGCTTTTGCGCCTGTCTGCTCCAGAAAACAACTTACTACAACTACATCTACATGTATGAGCGACAGTGACACATAGCTAGCTGGTCAGCGGCGGCACACATCTACTAGCATCTATCTGAATATCTAGATGGTTATCCCGTCTTTCACCAACTAACCAACCCCCGATTGCTTCTTTCATCAGCGCTCTTGGTTGATCGACCTCAATAATCATCCACGTACGCACACACGCACGGCCTAACTGCTTAATCTACGGAAAACAATACTAGTCAGAAGCCACTTGCGCCAACAATATATATACAGTACGTACGTCTGAACAGCTGACCAACAACCGTATCACATAATACTAGCGCTACACTGCTGGTGGCCTCCTAGGTATACCTAGTTAAACCCCTGGTTGATTAACCAAAAGCTCACTGTTTGCAAGTAGCGATCCATCATATCTAGCTTCCTCATAAGAAAATAAAAGCGCTCCCTGTGCTGCCAACTAACACGAGTTGCTCGGGCTCGGAAAGGCATCTACCCAAGATCTCGTATCACTCGCAACTTGCAAATACGTCTTCCCTAGCCACTGCTGCTTAATCAGTTGACACTTGCCGGTGCAGTTGGAGAAAATTATAACCAGGAAAATTACCACCGATAGTTTTTTGAGTAACTTTTTTTTAGTAACAATTGCCACCGCTAGTAATCTATAAAGGCTGGTCGTTTTATTTGGACCACGGTACCTGCACTGCAACTCATGGCCCGAAAACCATACGAAAACAAGAATTCTTCTGTGCATCATCAGTTTCAAGGAATTGAAGTCGTATTCGAAAAGAAAAAAAGAAATTGAAATTGGGTCCTTTCTGTCCGTAAGTTATAAAAAACAAAAATATATTTTCCACCAAGTTTTTCTTTCAACAATTACTCTAGTAGAATATTCATTTATGACATAAGAGTAAGTCTACCAGGGTTGCCATATCTGCCTGACCGGCATAATAACCGATGATATGATGATTTTGATAAAAACTGTCATTCTACCAGAGTCGTCATCTGGTCCTGGGTTGTCATGATTTACGTTGGGCGCTCCATATCGAGCCGGCAAGCCTCAACATTTGGAGATCGTGGGTGTTGGTTTGAAGGGCGCACCATCTGCCAACCGCTAATACGGGTTGCTCGCACACGGAAAGGTATCTACCCAAGATCTCGTATCATTCGCATGACTTGCAAATACATCCTCCCTATACCGTATGCCTAGCTACTAGCAGACTAGCTTAATCAGTTGACACTTGCCAGTGCAGTTGGAGAAATTTAACAACAAAAATTGCCGTCGTTATTACTCTATTAATTACAGGTTGCATTGTTTGGACCACGGTACCTGCACTGCAACTCATGGCTCAAAGTTAAACCATACGAAAATGAGTTTTTCAATATAATAAATTCGGATATGCCAAATAGATTTAGTGTCCTCTCGTCCCTCCCGAGTCGCCCCCGTGCGGCGGCTGGGACGCCCCAGATCCCGTCGCCCCCGACCCCCCCCCCCCCCCCTCATCCTCCTCCTCCCTCGTCGCTGCCCGAGGGCACGGCCAGGCAAAGCCTTGCCGACGCCGGCGGCGGCGGGGACTAGGTGCCCTCCCGCTCGTGAGGAGCTGGCGCGGGCCGGCGCCCCCGGGCCGGAGCGTGGCGTGCGGCCAGACGTCATGATGGGGGCTGGCGGCGCTCCGGCGATCCCATTCCCCATGGCAGGCGGCTTCAAGATCTGGGGCGCCACGGTCGCCAGGAACGGCGGCGGCGTGACCAGATCGGCGGCGGCGCGGCCGGATCTGGGCTCAGGCGTGAGCTTGGTCTCCGGGTCACAATCGCGCGATGGCGAGTGCGACACGTCGGCAGCAGGACGGATCTGCGGGATTCCATCTGTGTCTGGTCCTTGACAACTCAGACAACTCCGGGGGAAACCCTAGATCTCCATGGGATCGAGCGATGGCGGTGCTCTTGAGCCGTAGTCCCTCTTTAGGGCATCGTTTTGGAGTTTGCTACGGTCAAAGGAACCAGCGAGGCTGGCGGCGTACGCCCGGTGGCGCAACTGCCGATGAAAATCGCGCCGAGTACGGTCATGGCGGACGATGGCGACGTCTCTGATGTCGTTTCCTTGTCGAGGCATCGTTGTTCCAGTTGGCGTCATCAGGCTCGGGATGCTCCGGGGGAAACCCTAGATTTGGGTCTCCCGCATCGGACGATGATGGCGTTCTTAGTAGCGCTTTCCCTCATGGGGGCATCGTTTTGGAGCAAGTGATGGCTAGAGGAGCACTAGTAGAAAACAGGGCTTAGGTCACAGCCCGGTTCGTATGGAACCATTTGTCCCGGTTCGAGCCACGAACCGGGACTAATGGTCCTCGCTCCTGGCCCACAACCATTTGTCCCGGTTCTTGGCATGAACCGGGACAGAAGGCCCGGATTTAGTACCGGTTCATGCCACGAACCGGGACCAATGAGGTGCCTATATATACCCCTCGCCCGCGAGCAGAGCACTCCAGTGCTCTGTTTTTCTCTGGCCGGCGAGGGAAGGGCTTTGTGGTGCTCTAGCTCACCTCCTATGCACATGAGGTGTTCGATGAAATGCCCGAGCCACACTAGTTAAGCTTTGTCCTCTCGAAGCTCGACCTCAAAGCTCCATTTTCCTTGAGATTTGTCTAGGTTTAGCGGCCCGTCACGTCCCATTCCCGTCTTCACCGTCGTCGACCGCCCGCGCCGATCTCGTCGCCGGCACCACCGTGGTGAGCCTCTTGTTCTTATCTTCTTTTTGAAAGAAAAAAAATTCTTACTTTAGATAGATACTTGTCTAATTTTCTTACTATTTTATTCCTTCTTATTACATAGTGCGATGGTTTTGGTATCCGCCCCCGTCGGCCCTCGTCCTGTCTATGATTCGGATGTGGTATATATTATCTTTTTATAACTATTTGATTCATTTATTGTTTATGACAAATATACCGACCAGCGTGACATAGATTTTATTCATCTAGGAGGTGGTTGAACTGGAAATTCTAACCGACCCTATTGTCGAGAGGTTAAATTTAGTTGAAGAAAAAAAACAATTACTTGAAGGAAAAAATAAAAAAAATTGAGGAGGAGAAGCTGATATTGGAGTTGCATGTTGCGGATGTCGTCGATGATCACAAGATCAAGATGGATGCAATGCGCTTGAAGATTAGAAAGATTAGAAAATATGCCATTCATACCGAGGCTTGGTATCATTATGCCGTTGGATCAATTGTTACCTTGGTTGCGATTATGATCGCATTTGTTTTCGCATTGAAATGTTTTACATAGTTTCAATGTATGGTTTAATTAATTAGATGCTCTGGAGAGCTATATATATGTTGTTAGATGAGAACTATGTATGTACTTTGGTTCTAATGTGATGATGAACTTCTATTAATTTGGTCACTTAATTATCTATTCATGATGTTCTGTAATGGTTTTTGACACACTTAATTATATATAATGCACGCAGATGAACCGGCAATGGATGTACGGTGACTGACACACCTCCGAGTACATTAAGGGCGTGCATGATTTTCTCGAAGTGGCTGAGGCAAACAAGCAGAATGGTTTTATGTGTTGTCCATGCCCTATATGTGGGAATACGAAGTCTTACTCTGACCGAAAAATCCTTCACGCCCACCTGCTTTACAAGGGTTTCATGCCACACTATAATATTTGGACGAGGCACGGAGAAATGGGGGTTATGATGAAAGACGGCGAAGAAGAAGAGGACGATGAAAACTATGTGCCCACTGAATACGGTGATGCTGCAACGGGGGAAGCTGCTAAAGATCAAGAGGAACCAGACGATGTGCCCAATGATGCTGCAAGGGGGGAAGCTGCTGAAGATCAAGAGGAACCAGTGCCCGATGATGATGATCTCCGCCGGGTCATAGTCGATGCAAGGACGCAATGCGAAAGTCAAAAGGAGAAGCTGAAGTTCGATCGCATGTTAGAGGATCACAAAAAAGGGTTGTACCCCAATTGCGAAGATGGCAACACAAAGCTCGGTACCGTACTGGAATTGCTGCAGTGGAAGGCAGAGAAGGCTGTGCCTGACAAAGGATTTGAGAAGCTATTGAAAATATTGAATAAGAAGCTTCCAAAGGATAACGAATTGCCCGACAGTACATACGCAGCAAAGAAGGTCGTATGCCCTCTAGGATTGGAGGTGCAGAAGATACATGCATGCCCTAATGACTGCATCCTCTACCGCGGTGGGTACAAGGATCTGAACGCATGCCCGGTATGCGGTGCATTGCGGTATAAGATCAGACGAGATGACCCTGGTGATGTTGACGGCGAGCCCCCCAGGAAGAGGGTTCCTGCGAAGGTGATGTGGTATGCTCCTATAATACCACGGTTGAAACGTCTGTTCAGAAACGAAGAGCATGCCAAGTTGATGCGATGGCACAGTGAGGACCGTAAGAAAGACGGGAAGTTGAGAGCACCCGCTGACGGGTCGCAGTGGAGAAAAATCGAGAGAAAGTACTGGGCTGAGTTTGCAGCTGACCCAAGGAACGTATGGTTTGGTTTAAGCGCGGATGGCATTAATCCTTTCGGGGAGCAGAGCAGCAATCACAGCACCTAGCCAGTGCTCGTCCAAGGCCCTAAGCAACCCGGCAACGACATTGATGTGTACCTAAGGCCATTAGTTGAAGAACTTTTACAGCTGTGGAATGGAAACGATGTACGTACGTGGGATGAGCACAAACAAGAGGAATTTAACCTGCACGCGTTGCTGTTTGTAACCATCAACGATTGGCCCGCTCTTAGTAACCTTTCAGGACAGACAAACAAGGGATACCATGCATGCACGCACTGTTTAGATGACACTGAAAGTATATACCTGGACAAAAGCAGGAAGAATGTGTACCTGGACCATCGTCGATTTCTTCCGACCAACCATCAATGTCGAAAGAAAGGCAAGCATTTCAAAGGCGAGGCAGATCACCGGAAGAAGCCCGCCATGCGTACCGGTGATCACGTACTTGCTATGGTCAATGATTTACACGTAATCTTTGGAAAGGGTCCCGGCGGACTAGCTGTTCCGAATGACGCTGAGGGACACGCACACATGTGGAAGAAGAAATCTATATTTTGGGACCTACCCTACTGGAAAGAGCTAGAGGTCCGCTCTTCAATCGACGTGATGCACGTGACGAAGAACCTTTGTGTGAACCTGCTAGGCTTCTTGGGCGTGTATGGGAAGACAAAAGATACACCTGAGGCACGGGAGGACCTGCAACGTTTGCACGAAAAAGATGGCATGCCTCCGAAGCAGTATGAAGGTCCTGCCAGCTACGCTCTTACGAAAGAAGAGAAAGAAATCTTCTTTGAATGCCTGCTCAGTATGAAGGTCCCGACTGGCTTCTCGTCGAATATAAAGGGAATAATAAATATGCCAGAGAAAAAGTTCCAGAACCTAAAGTCTCATGACTGCCACGTGATTATGACGCAACTGCTTCCGGTTGCATTGAGGGGGCTTCTACCGGAAAACGTCCGATTAGCCATTGTGAAGCTATGTGCATTCCTCAATGCAATCTCTCAGAAGGTGATCGATCCAGAAATCATACCAAGGCTAAGGAGTGATGTGGCGCAATGTCTTGTCAGTTTCGAGCTGGTGTTCCCACCATCCTTCTTCAATATCATGACGCACGTCCTAGTTCATCTAGTCGACGAGATTGTCATTCTGGTGCCCGTATTTCTACACAATATGTTCCCCTTTGAGAGGTTCATGGGAGTCCTAAAGAAATATGTCCGTAACCGCGCTAGGCCAGAAGGAAGCATCTCCATGGGCCATCAAACAGAGGATGTCATTGGGTTTTGTGTTGACTTCATTCCTGGCCTTAAGAAGATAGGTCTCCCTAAATCGCGGTATGAGGGGAGACTGACTGGAAAAGGCACGCTTGGAGGGGGGAACTCAATAATATGCAGGGACGGATATTTTTGGTCTGAAGCACACTACACAGTTCTACAGAACTCTACCTTGGTGACCCCGTATGTCGATGAACACAAAAACAGTATGCGCTCCAAACACCCGGAGCAGTGTGACGACTGGATTACATGTTAACACATCAGGACTTTCAGCAGTTGGTTGGAAACACGTCTCAGAGGTGACACCACTGTTTGTGATGAGTTGTACTCGTTGTCCAGGGGACCATCTTCGACTGTATTGACTTACAAAGGATACGAGATAAATGGGAATATATTTTACACGATCGCCCAAGATCAAAAGAGCACCAACCAAAACAGCGGTGTCCGCTTTGATGCAGCAACCGAGAGGGGAAAGGACACATATTATGGTTACATAATGGACATATGGGAACTTGACGACGGACATGATTTTAAGGTCCCTTTGTTTAAGTGCAAATGGGTCAATCTGTCAGGAGGCGGGGTACAGGTAGACCCACAGTACGGAATGACAACAGTGGATCTGAACAATCTTGGGTACACTGACGAACCGTTCGTCCTAGCCAATGATGTGGCACAGGTTATCTATGTGAAGGACATGTCTACCAGACCGAGGAAAAGAAAAGATAAGGAAGCGAATACATCATACGATGAGCCAAAGCGGCACATAGTTCTTTCAGGAAAAAGGGACATTGTGGGAGTGGAGGGCAAGACAGACATGTCTGAAGATTATGAAAAGTTTCATGAAATTCCTCCCTTCAAAGTCAAGGCTGACCCAAGCATCCTGATAAACGATGAAGATTATCCATGGTTACGGCGCAATAAGCAAATGACACAAGCGAAGAAAAAGTGAAGACTTTCTCCCGCAACTATTATGATGATACCATGCCAACTTTGTAATAGACGAGTATGATACCATTGTCCGTTTTGTACAAGAAGTGCATCTAGTTTTTGCCGTAACCCTCTCAAATTTCTTGCACATGCTATGTGGATGAAATGATGATACCATGCCAACTTTCAACCTTTTCAGAGTTCATTTGAAATGCTTTATAAGCCCTGAGTGCAGAGAGGTTAGGCCCGTAAGCCTGCTTTAGAGAGGAGCTCGACAGCTCAGGCGCACCGCACCTTATAAACAGGTGCGGCTCTCTCTTAGCTAGCAAGGTGGGACTAAACTCACCACCACACCGCTGTGCAAGGCCATTGGTCCCGGTTGGTGGCACGAACCGGGACCAATTCCACCCTTTGGTCCCTGTTGGTGCCACGAACCGGTACTAATGAGGCTGTGGTCCCACAAGCACCTTTAGTACCTGTTCGTGGCACGAACCGGTACTAGAGTTTCTTACTAGCTAAGCAGTTTTTTAGTCCCACCTCGCTAGCTGAGAGGCACTAGGAGCGGTTTATAAGCCCTGAGTGCAGAGACGATGAAGAAGAGGCGCAATGCTCACGTTGCTTAGCTTCAAGCCTTGAGGAATAAGGTAGACTGCATCGAGCTATGTGCAGTGCAGTCTACACTATTCCGAAAGGCTTGAAGCAAATCAACGCGCATTGCGCCTCTTTTTTATTTTTAATCATTAAAAGCAAAAAGAATTTTAATAAAGAACTTTTTTGATAGAAACTTTAATAGCAGAAAGAATTATCATAAAGTAAAATAAATAAGTAATTAGAAACAAAATAAAATAAAATAAATAAGTTTTTTGTTGTAAGTTGAAACAAAACAAAATAAATATAGCAAAAAAGAAAACGAAAAAACTAAATACAGCAAAAAGAATTTTCATAAAGAACTAATGGCACTAATAGAAAGTTTATATGTTTTCTAAAACTAATGGCACTAACAGACAGTTTATAATTTTGCTGACCAAGCAAAAGAATTAAAAAATAAAGCAAAAAACAAAAAAAAATAATGCAAAAAACAGAACCAAAAAACTGGAATTTTTTTAAAAAAAACTGCCACCTATTGGGCCACCACGGCCTGAATACGACTAGAAACCCAACCTGGGCCAGGATTCAGGTCCGCCGAAGGCCCAATAGGCCAACAGACAGCACAGTGTGACATTAGGCCCGTAAGCCTGCATTTGAGAGGAGCTCGAGAGGGCAGCCGCAGTGAGGCTTATAAACCACTCCGAGCCCCTCTCAACTAGCGAGGTGGGACTAAACTTTTGGCCGCGGGCAGCGCAAGGCCTTTGGTCCCGATTGGTGCCACCAACCGGGACCAATGCCCACCCTTTAGTCCCGGTTGGTGCCACCAACAGGGACCAAAGGCCGCCGCTTCCCGCCCTTTGGTCTGCTGAAAAGGGGCCTTTGGTCCCGGTTGGTGGCACCAACCGGGACTAATGTCCACCTTTAGTCCCGGTTGGTGCCACGAACCGGGACTAAAGGCTTTGCTATATAAGTCCACACTTAGGAAATTTTCGAGATACCTCGCCAGTTGCCCCCGACGCCGCCAGGCTGCCCGTGCTCGCCGTGGCCGCCCGCTCCTCGTCGCCGTCGCCCCGCGCCCTTGCCTCGACGGGTCGCCGCCCGTTGCTCGTCGCCGTCGCCCTGCCCCCACGCGCCGCCCCGCCTCGTGCTCCCCTGCTCGCGCGCGCCGCCTCGGCGCCCCGAGCCCCCCTGCCCGGCCCGCGTGTGCTCGCCGGCGCCCTCGCCGCCCCCGCCCCGTCCTCGCCGCCCCCCGCCGTCGCCATCGTCCTAGCCGCCCCCGCTGTGAGAGCCGCCGCCCCGGCTCTGTTTTTTTATTAGTTAATTGTTCTTTGATCATATATATATAATGTATATATATGTGTATGTATGTGGCTATATGTTTTTGTTCATATGTGGCTATATGTTTTTTTATTTTTATTAGTTTAATTTTTGTGTTCATATGTGATGTATATGTGTATGTGGCTATAATGTATATGTGAACAAAAAAAATTGTATGTATGTAGATGTTCAAAATGTATGAATATATATGTCAAAAATGTTTTTTTGTTCATAGAAAGTTTTTTGTTCATATATAGAAAGTTTTTATATACGACAATGGATATATATTCGATATATATGAGAAATGATGATCCACATGGAAAAGTTTTATATATGCAAAAGTTACAATTTTAGAAAAGTTTTATATATCTAGCTAGGAAGGGAAGAAGAAGAAAAAGAAGGATAGGAAAGAAGAAAATAAGAAGAGGAAAGAAAGAAGAAGAGGAGAGGAAGAAGAGGAGAAATAAATAAGAAGAGGAAAAAAGAAGAAAAAGAAGAGGAGAAGAAGAAAGGAATAGAGGAGAAGAAGAAAAAATAGAATATTTTCTATTTTTTCTTCTTCTCCTCTATTCCTTTCTTCTTCTCCTCTTTTTTTTCTTCTTTTTTTTTTCTTCAATCCTCTCCTCTATTCCTTTCTTCTTCTCTCCTCTTTTTATTTCTTCTTCGTTTTCTTATGTTTTATCGGGTCTGTCGTCGTCGATATATACCCCTCCCGATAACTTCAACACGAGGGGGGATAACTTCAACACGAGGGGGGGGGGTCGATATACCCCCTCCCCGATAACATTATTTTCCCGTGTATATATGTCGTCGTTGTCGATATAACCCCCTCCTGATAACTTCAACACATGGGGGGGGTCGATATACCCCCTCCCCGATAACATTATTTTCCCGTGTATGTATGTTGTCATTGTCGATATTACCCCCTCCCGATAACTTCAACACGAGGGGGGATAACTTCAACACGAGGGGGGGTCGATATACCCCCTCCTCGATAACACTATTTTCCCGTGTATGTATGTCGTCGTTGTCGATATAAAACCCCCTCCCGATAACTTCAACACGTGGGGGGGGGGGTCGATATATACCCCCTCCCCGATAACATTATTTTCCCGTGTATGTATGTCGTCATTGTCGATATATATAACTCCCTCTCAGATAACTTCCACATGATGGACGGTCGATATGTATACCCCCTCTCGACCGTGATAACTTATACCACGGGAGCACCCCCCCCCCCCCCCGGCCCTCTCGCTCGACCAAAACTCTCGAGGACACCCAAACCCTAGAAAAAAATGATGTCGGTCTCCTACCCCCTCCCGCCGCGCCCCTACCCTTGAAGCGTTGCCTAGGCCACCCCAAACCCGGAATAAGCTAGGTCTACGTTTGTACTAATATATCCACCTGCTGTCATGTTTGTGTAATAATTGCCATGTTGTAATATTTGCAGAAACAATGGAGCACAGACGAGATGAGCAAGCAGAAGAGGTGTTGGGGGACATAATCTTAGCCGGAGGTGATATCTTGTCGTATCTTAACGACAATGATGGTCTGGAAGAACAGGGTAAAGAAGCAGGCTGCGGTGATCGAAGAGTGGAGGAGGAAAGACATGATTATGATGGCTCCGGTGACCCAATGCTGGTGCAAGAAGGAGCCCGTGGTGACGGCTCCGGTGACCGAACAAAGTCCGACCAGGTAAATATATTAGTTAAGCCTGTGCTGACTAGCTAATTGATGCATTCATTGTTTTGGTATGTACACATATTAATTAACACTCGTCTTTCTTCTTTTTTCTAGCCCTCCGGATCGAGCACAACTGCGGTAAAGAGACGAGGCCCGAAGAGAAAGTTGCGCTCGGATGAAAGGTTTGAGATCACAGCAATCGCGCGCGACGGCCAACCGATTGAACCCCTCCGGACAAAGGATGCTTTTGCTGCTCAGTGCGGGGTTCTAGTTAGGGACAAGATCCCGATCAGCGTCCACCAATGGTATAAGCCTAAGAAGGAAGACCCTGAGGTGTCTTATGTCAATGATATGCAGAAAGATGATGTTTGGACTGAGCTGAAGGCAAATTTCACCCTACCACCAGAGGAGGATCCGGAGAAGCCAGTTATAGAGCAATTAATCAAGTCTCATGCTCTTAAGAAGATGGCAGACCTATTCAGGAGGTGGAAGAATGAGCTGAAAACGTTTGTCGACAAAGAAGAGACACCAGAATTCATCGGCCGGTATGAGAAGATCAGAGATCACTGGCCCGCATTTGTGGCCCACAAGTCATCGGAAAAGAGTAAGAAGATGTCAGCGACAAACAAGAAGAAGCTTCACCATCGCACGGGGTCAGGTGGCTACCTCAAAGCCCGGCCTAAGTGGGCCAAGTCTGAGAGGGATCTGCTTGATAAAGGGATCGAACCAGAGACAATGAACTGGCCAGACCGTTGCCGGACTTGGTTCTTCGGGGCTGGCGGAACCTTGGACCCTGTATCAGGGAGGTGTCGTTGGACGGACGAGCAACTTGCAATACCCGTCAAGAAGCTTAAGCACTATATTGATGCAGCGCAGCAAGGGACGTTCGTTCCAGACAAAGAGAACGACGAGCTCATAATGGCCCTCGGGAATCCTGAGCACCCTGGACGGACACGAGGCACGCCAGGCTCCGTTCCGTGGAAGGCTGGTTTTTCGGACGCGGGCGGTTACAAAACCCAGGAGAGGAGGAAAAAAGTGGAGCAGATCCATATTCAGCGTCTGCACGAAAGGGTTCAAGTGCTAGAGGAACGAGACGGCAATAGAGATGCCGAAACTGCCCCCGAAGCTACACCACCATCTTAGCGTAGAAGCAGCGTGGCTTCCACCGAGCTGCCTCAGCTGGAGCATGCGGCTACTCCTAGCTACCCCGTGGATGCTATCACGGAGTCTCAACATTGCCACCTTATGGCGGAATGGCAGAACTTGAAAGTCAAGGCGGCTGTTGGCTCTGTTTTACCTACTGAACCAGGCGCAACCTACCACTGCCGGCCGATTCCAGAAGGATATGCTAGGGTGATGGTGGATGAAATAACGGAGGGATTTGAGGACCTCCAGCTTGACCACCCTACCGGTGAAGGGGAGACTCGGCTGGGTTTAGCTCTGAAGACTCCATGCCTATGGCGAAAGGAACTCATCAAGCTTCCGAACTGGACGGCTCCGGCGAGTAAGGGCACTCCGCCTCCTCCTCCGCCTCCTCCTCCGGCGAGTGATCAGGGCACTCAGCCTCCTTCTCCGGCGCGTGGCGGCACTCCGCCTCCTTCTCCGCCAGCGCCGGCGCGCCAGGGCAGCCAACCTCCTCCTTCTTCGCCTCGTCAGCAAGGGCGGAAGAGACCCGCCGCCGCTGCGGCTGCTCCGGCGCGTCGCAGTCCTTCTCCTCCGCCTCGTAAGCAAGGAAAGAAGACAGCCGCAGCCGCTCCGTCTGCTCTGCCGACGTCTAGCAGTACAGCTGCCAGAGGCGGGAGGCAATACAGATTTGGTCCTTCTCTGAAGACTCCAGAGAAGTTACCATATGAGAGGACCGAGGAGGAGAACGCGAAGATCGTGCGAGCCGAAGTGAAGAACTTCTTTGAAGGGGTCAAAGCAAAGAAACATCCACCTCCGGAGGAGAAGGTAGATCCGGTGAAAGCAAAGCGCACTCTGGCTGCCCTGACAAAACCACCAAAGTCTCCGCCGAGAGGCAACTATGAGCGCGTTCTTGGAAAGGCATATGCTGAAGCGGAGCGGTCGGGAAGTACTGTCAGTGATAAAAGGATGAAAGAACGACGAGCTGGGAAAAAATTGCCCAGCTCGGCGAACAAGCGAACCAATCGTGCCCCCCACTCAAGGTGTCAAAAGACATCGTCGCTAATGATCCGGGTATGGTGCCCGGTTATAGCAATCTTGGAGATTACCTGCCCGACGATGTACATTATGAAATCATGGAGGTGGACGAACACAAATACCATTACGGGAAGCCTCTCGTCAAAGATGTCAGATCTCTAAGCACGATGATGCGAAGACTACATGATTGGTACATGAAAACCTGCAGAGAATCTGATGGGATGAGTACTTTGACGCTGAGAGTTAAACCGGAGCATGACCTCGTTGGAATTGATCTGCTGAATGTTCCATTTGAGGATTTCTTCCAGTTTTACAATCAAAAGTTCCTCGATAAAACAACGATCACTTGCTACTGTCTGTAAGTAGTACTACTTCTGTCATTAAGTCTCTCTATATAGGTCAGCTCTTTCATTGCATGTATTTATACTTATCCTCACTATATTATGCAGATTGAAGATCGCCGAATTGAAGAAAAGACAAATCGGTGATATTGGGTTCATTAACACAAATCTCATAGATGCATATACGGTTGAAAAACATCCCAAAGAAGCCGAGGCCAACTTGCTACAATCGTTGGTATTAAATCAAAACAAAGATATAATACTCTTTCCTTACAACTTCAAGTGAGTGTTACTGTCTTCTGCATATTCGGTTTCCCTTATTAGTCCAGGTTATGGTAATGTAATTGATGACTTATGCATGCATGCGCAGCTTCCACTATATTCTCCTAGAGATTAAGTTTGAGCCTGGAGTAGTAACCGTCTTAGGCTCGAGACGAAAAGATCCCCAGGACTATGCGAACATGACTCAAATGCTCCAGAAGTAAGTTAAATCGATCATTATCCACCATATCAGCAACTTTGTTCATTTCCTGATATCAAGTAATTGTTTTCTTTGTCTGGCAGGGTTTGGAGAAAATTCACCTCAAAAGCCCCGGGAGTGCCGAACCAGCTGCAATTTAGACACCCGAAAGTAAGTACTATAGTAGCATGTTCCGCACATCTCCTAGTGATTCAAGCGCTAGTTTGATCAATACCATTTAGCATGCTTGCTTATCAGTTTGATTGACCTCTATTTCTTGTAAAGTGGTTGTGGCAGCAACCCGGAAATAATTACTGTGGATACTACGTTTGCGAGTCCATCCGCTACCATACCTGTGAGCGGGGCTACACTGAAGAACAATATGAAGTGCGTAAGCAATAATATTCACAATTTTATTTTATTACCATCATTTGTGTTGAGTTTCATTTATTCATATATATGTATTGACCCCCTTCTTCAAATTAGATTTTTCGGAAGCGGGATCAACTCCTAGCAGAAGATCGTATGCGAGGAATTCAAGAGGAATTGGCGGCATTCTTCCTTGACCACGTGATCGCTGAAAACGGAGAATACTATGTGGACCCTGTGTTCCTACAATATAATTAGGAGATTGTATTGTAAGAGATAATTATTGTATATATGTAGCCGGTAGTGTCGGATAGATATGCGAGAACTTGTTGTTCGACCAATATCTCGGAGAAGGAGAGGTGGTCGATATCACTTCTCTCTGTATGCATATGTTCATGACGATCTTCTGTTTCCTTCATTTGATTACTAGGTAGCGTGTCTACTCCTCTCCATACGTATATAGTACGTAGCGTCGACCAAGCACGAAGATAAGAGAGGACACTTCTCTCTATTAATTAGCTAGCTAACACAATATATGGAACACCTAAATTAACCCCCAAAACCCCTAAACCACCCCCTTTCAAAAAAACAAAAACCTCAGCTCCTGCCAGGTGCTGACGCGTGGATGCCTATTGGTCCCGGTTGGTGGCACCAACCGGGACCAAAGGCCCTCCTGCCTGGGCTCCCCGCACCGGCCACGTGGACAACCTTTAGTCCCGGTTCGTGTAAGAACCGGGACTAAAGGGCTAGGGCATTAGTAACGACCCTTTAGTCCCGGTTCCAGAACCGGGACTAAAGGCCCTTATGAACCGGGGTAAAAGCCCCTCTTCCTACTAGTGGAGACAAGAGGAGGAGCGGTGCTTCATCACACACATTGATGGTGTCGGATCTCGATGGCATGGCGCTCTGGAGATTAGGCGTCTGATGTGTGATGATGGACTCGCGCAGGAGGTCGACGCTGTCTGGCATCGTGGTGGCGTCGGCGGCAGCTAGACCGGGCAACGTTCATGAAGCAGTACAACTCTGAAGATGGATTTGTGGCAGGTGGCTGCGGCGGCCTCATACCCGGCAGGCATCCTGGTTGAGGAGCACGCCGGACTGGTGGGTGCACATACCCGGCAGGCGTCCTGGTTGGGACCTCAGGTCTTAGATGTTAGGTTTGGCTGCGAATTCTGTTTGGTATTAGGCCCAGACTATCAGCATCCCTTCATCAATTGGATAGGAGTAGCGACACTTTTGTTGCCTAGACTGTGGCTTCAGTCTTACTGTTGTATGACTTTGTAAGGTCTTGTGTGAATAATTAATAAAATGGCTGCATGCATCGTTCAGATGCAGAGGCCGGGGGTCCTCCTCCATTTCTAAAAAAAAGAATTTAACAACGACAAAAATTGTCACCGTCGGTAATGTTAGGGTTGGGTTATTTTGACAGCGATAACCTGCACTACAATTCATGAGATAAAAAGCCACGCAAAAAAAGAAGAGAAATTATTCCCGGACATCGAGTGATCAAAGAAAAATTCGGATATGCAATATTTTTAGTGTTCTATCTTGTTTATTGCAGAGACTTGTGTGATATTCTATGCGTGATCATTCAAATTATAATTTGCCCCCGCTTTTGTATGCTAGATATGCTGAATTTGATTCTCATAGTGTGGCATTGATATCACACGAACACGCAATTAAATATTAAAGAATCAATTACACATGATGTAAATTGGCACCTAAATGTCTAAAATTGCTTAAGTACTTATATATCTTTGTACTCGTGCATATAGATGATATCTACCTTATATGTGTATTTCTAACAAATGATATATTTTGGCCAAAGTAAATAATTAATACCCCCTCCGATACTATATTAATTGTCATTGATTTAGTATAACTTTGTACTAAATCAACGACAATTAATATGGATCGGAGGTAGTATCCTATTTGAGCAGTGTGCATGACTCAACTATTAGACAATAAAAGAAGAGATAACAACTTTTAACACATTTGTAGAGTCTTTTTCCTTGTTTATATTCGTGATTTGGTAAAACCATTCCCTTGCTTGTATTTATCTATCATTAATATCATATCACATTGAATTAATGGCTCATATTCATCTGGGCGTGTCATAAAACATATCTAAAAAATTGTACAGTGCCATCTTTGTGTGTGTATCACAGAGCAATTAACCGTTCAGAGCTGTCAGTACATAGTTTGCAAGTTTACACAGTACTCCCTCTGTAAACTAATATAAGAGCGTTTAGAATACTATAGTAGTGATCTATACGCTCTTATATTAGTTTACAGAGGGAGGGAGTACAAATTAAGTCAGAATATGTACATGTAAGACCTGAAAATTGACCTGATACCTTATCAATTGCTTGGCTGGGTATTTATATATATGGGACCAGATAAACAAAGAGGGAACCTACTCAATGTTATCTTTTCAAGTAACTGCACGATATGGGAGCGCACTGTTGCAGAGCGGCAGGTGCCATACCACACACAGCGGATGCAAAAATGACACTACTACGATAGCCATCCATCCATGCCTTTGCCACAAAAGGAAGAGGCAAATGATGCCATGTTGCTACGGAGGTTTCGCATGTGCTAATCCAGTTTTTAAAACGGAAAATGCCGCTGTCTGCTGCCAATATGGACTCCCATTCTACAGCTACCACTAGCCAATTGACTCGGACCGGGTGCGACCCGGCCAGGGCGAGGACGCACGCGAGACCGCGAGAGGCGACGCGGACAGACAAACCGCTCCGGACCAAATCAAAATCATTTCGGCGTGGATTTCCGGAGAGTTGGTCCTTAAAATATAGTGCAGGGAAAAAACAAAACATCCGTTGCACCATTTGTGGGTTCTTTTTTTTTTCTTTTCCTTTCTTTTCCAGTTGGATGGATTGCCATCTCTGATTATGCTGTCCCTACATGTCTTTAACAAGTTTTGTGCAGTAGATTACGGGATCTGTCCTTCAGAAGTTTTGTGGAGTACTGATAAAGTTATCTTGTCCCTGTCCCAAGTTCTAGCGCCTCTTTTTTTCTCGTTTTCTTTTTTCTTTTTTTTGAATTTTCTTTCGGTTTTCCTTGATTAGCCGAGAATGTTAGGCTTTCGGGTCCGGTTTTCCTTATAAACTGGACCAACTCTCTTCTTAATGAAATGCAGGAACCCCTGCCCCTCTCAAGGTGTTCTCGAAAAATATGTGGAGCAAGACGTTTTGGCAGATAGGAGCATAATTCTTTTATGTCTATATCAATTTGTCGTCCGGATTTATTCCAGAAATAATTCTTTTACTACTTACTTTCCCCCACATTAATTTCTCATTTTGACGTGTACACCGTTTATATTTACTCCGTATATAAAATTGGGTCCTCATTTCTATCCATTAGCATTAATTCATAGTCTCGTCGATAATTTTTATCCCAAAACAGTTTGGGTAGGCTAGATATAAAACCCTTTCACGAGGACTTCCCAGAAGGTCACCCATCCTAGTACTACTCTCGCCCAAATGGGTTTCATACCAAAAAGACTGGCTAGTTTTTATGTTGGCTCGCCAAGCCTATCACAACCCTTAGATATGATACCCTTTCACGAGGACTTCCCATGAGGTCACCCATCCTAGTGCTACTCTCGCTCAAATGGGTTTCATACCTATGGGACTGGCTAGTTTTTACGTTGTCTCGCCAAGCCTATCACAACCCTCCTCCTTTACCCGGGCTTGGGACCGGCTATGCCTAGAAGACATAGGCGGAGTTATAGTCTCGTCGATAATAAACTAGACAAATTAACTTCATTGATACGAACCGACGAATCAAGTAGAGAGATTCACAAAAATAAATAAAAGAATCAGGTAGAGAGATGATATAAGATACTACCTCCGATTCGAATTAAATGATGCAACCTTTATACATTACGCATTGTATGGATACCGCGTCATTTACTTCGGATCGGAGGGAGTATAAGAGATCCATAATATCGTTTTGCACATCTCATGATTAATTTAAGGCAATTAAATGTCATGAACTTGACCACAAAAAAGAACAGATATTCCATGCCCATTAATTGTCACAAAGTGTACTGTGTGCCAAATGGAGTAACATAGGATTAAAGTTGTACTGTGTGCCAAATGTCACAAAGTGTACTATGTGCATCTCATAGGCGAGATAGGTTAAAGTTTGCTTGGTACAACATGATTTACATAAGATTGGCTGGAATATTTTTTATGATGGCTGGAGATTAGTTGTGTAACTGTTTTTTTTTCTTGTGTGCGTACCTCTAAACATGTCACAAGTCTTGCAAATATTATAGCTATATTTTATGTTCATATTATTGAAAGTGCATTTTCCTGTTGGTCTATATAAAGAATAATCTTCTGTCAAAGCCTTTTTATGCAAAGTTGTGAGAAATCCAGGGCAAAGTACTTACTTCTGTCAGAATATTAATTTGTCATCATGTGCCCTTTGTATAGTATACATTATATCAGGGTCTCATTTCTATCACTAATACTAACTCAAGGTTGCCATTTGCGTCTCCAGTTATAAATTAGGCAAATTAACATAATCAATATGAGCAACGAATCATATATATATATATATATATATATATATATATATATATATATATATATATATATATATATATATATATACCAGTCGCAAAAAATGGATATATATAGACACACACTATAAAATATCAAAAGATGGAAATGGACACTCGTAATTTTGGAAACTTAACCTTTATTGTTGTTGTTGCCATTCTCCGGGTTTTCGACGGTCCACGCCACCCTTTCTATCCTTAGTACCTATTTGTTGCAGTCACTTCCATCTCCAATATTTATTATGTACATACAAGTATACAAAATGAATACGTTGAGTTGACTGGCGATACAGAAGAAGCCATATAATATAAAACAATACATTAACACACGCTTGTGGTCTTGCAACCATTAGCCACTAGTCTCTGGGTCTTCGATAGTCCATGCCACGCTTAAAACCATTACTACCAAACGTCGTTTTGCGCGCATCATCATGATGGGATCAACGAAAACAACGTGCATCTTATAACCGTCATAGCTTAGAGGAACAAACACGGGACTTGGCCTCTATAACCTCTTGAAAAGTCAAGAGACGAGTCACCTAACCATCTTGCAATCCCAAATAAAAACGAATTGGACGACTATTCTCAGGCAAAAGAAAGAAAAGAATTCAGCGACTATTCATCACTGAAATGCCCATAAACGTTGAAATGAAATGCTCCATGGAGCAAGAAAAGGTGAATGGGGAGGCGTCAAGCTCAGCCCTCGGTTCTGTTGCGGGTTGCGGGCACATTAACCTTTAGTGTTATTGCCATTCTCCGAGTTTTCGACGGCCCACACCACCCTCTATATACATGGCATTAATTTGGGATTTTACTTCTATCCGTAGTATCGATTCATGGCCATCAATTCCGCCTCCACTATACAATCAGGAGAAATGAATGTACATAGTCAATTCGATGGATGACCGGTCAGACATAAGGCGACACATAATATAAATGACACACCAACGCACGCTCCTAGTCTTGGAAGCGTTAGACTCTCCATCGTTGCCGCTATTCCCCGGGTCTTCCACGGTCCACGCCACACTAAAAATACCATTACTACAAAACGTCATTCCGCACACATCATCGTCACGGGATGGCCGAAAACGACGCGGAACTTCTAACCCGTCATGGCTTAGCAGAAGAGAAACAAACAAACAAACACGAGACTTGGCCTCTGAAACCTCCTCTTGAATTGAAAAGTCAAGAGACAGGCCACCTAACCATCCTCAAAATCCCAAAAAAAAAAACTGAATTAGACAATTATTCACCATCATAGAAATATTGCTTGTAGAATATAGAAACATAAAAATAGTAACATGGAGGAAGAAAAGGTGAAAGGGAGGAGAGGGGAAGGAGGCAGGAGGGGAAGCGGCCAGCCGTCGGTCCCGTTGTGGTGGGTGCGGCTTTTACCGGGCCGGCTGGGATGGATGGATCCCGTCCCCGACCCCAACCGATTGAGATGAAGGTCCCCTCCCCTACCTCCGTCGCTCGCTCCTGTGCTAGCTATCGTGGCCTTTTATTGCCGCTCCCCTCCTCCGTCCGCCCACTCTAGTTTACTGCTCGCTCTGCTTGCTTTGGGTGCCGTGGCGTGGTGGATGCTTGGTTGGTTCCCTTCCGCTCCTTGTTGACACCCGACCCCGAGCCGCCCCACGAGAGGTAGCACAGCGAGCCAGCGGCGGGGTAGTACCACTGCCACTGCATCATCCGTCCGTGCCCAACGCCACAGGAGAGAGAGAAAGGGGGCGGTGGCAGGCAGAGGCTGCCACGCAGTGGGCGCGCCATAAAGGAGCGGGCTGCGGGCGGACGGACGGACGGAGTCCACCGAGATCCGGGAGCCAGCGCCGCGAGATCCGCTGCCGGATTCGCCGCCCGGCCGCCGCGCCTCCGCTCCGCTAAAGCTCGGTCCTTTTGGGGAACGGCGTGGTGGTGGTGGTGAGCTGGTGGTGGCGCCGAGGCTTGGTCGTGTGGGCGTGCCCATGGCGCGGGCGCGCTCGCTGGACGCGGACGCGGGCGAGGAGGAGTTCTTCGACTCCAGGGAGGCCATCTCGCCGCCCTCCGTCGCCTCGCCGGCGAGCTCCGGCCGCCACAGCAGCGCCGGCGACGGCGACGGCGTTTTGCTCTGCGGCGGGGCCCTGCTCGAGGTCTGGGCCGCGGGCCCCTTCAGCGTCGAGGAGCGCCGCGAGCGGTTCGTCCGCTCCCTGGGCCTCCTGGATCCGGGAGAATCGGGGCCGCGCTCGAGGCCCCGCGCCGGCGAGGAGATCGTCGTCCTGGGCAGCCCCGGCGCGGAGCCGGCCTCGCCCGCCCCTCGTCTCGCGCGCGGGGCTGCGGGGGAGGAGGAGGCGGGGGCGCCCGGCCTAAGCGGCGGCGGCGGCGAGGACGGCCTGGAGTGCGTGTTCAAGAACCTGGACGACGGCACGGTCTTCGTCGTCCACGAGCTGGGCAAGGATGGCAGCTTCCGGAGCCTCAGGGAGCGCCGCTCCAACCGGACCGTCACCGCCGCGGAATTCGAGAGGATCTCCGGCTCCTCCCCGTTCATCCGCGAGATGATGCGCCGGGTGGACGACTCCTCGGACGAGCCCTCCACCCCTGAGAAGTCCGCCGCGGGGAGGGCGAGGCGCCGGAGGAGGCGCCGGTTCGGGTGGCTCCGGAGGCTGGGCATCGGCGCCTGCGTCGTCGACGCCGAGGACGACGACGAGGCGAATTCCACCTCATCCAGCTCCTGCCGGAGCTGCGCCGGGAAGCCCGGGAAGGCCGTTGACAGGGTCAAGGTCAGGCCATACAAGAAGCGGTCAAAGGAATTGTCAGCGGTGTACAAGGGCCAGGAGATCAGGGCGCACAAGGGCGCCATTGTGGCCATGAAGTTCAGCTCCGACGGGCAGTACCTGGCCACCGGTGGCGAGGACGGCGTGGTGCGGGTGTGGCGCGTGGTGGAGGGCGAGAGGCCCGACGAGCTCGACTTCGCCGAGGACGATCCGTCATGCGTCTTCTTCACTGTCAATGAGAACTCTGAACTGGCTCCTGTCAACTCCAGCGAAGGGACCAAGAGCAAACAGGACAAGAGTTCAAAGGGGCAAGCAGATCCGGCCTGTGTTGTGATCCCTCACCGGACCTTTGCGCTGTCTCAGGTCCCTGTGCATGAATTCTATGGGCATGATGATGCCATCTTGGATCTCTCATGGTCCAAAAATGGGGTGAGTTGCAGTCCAGACAGTGTGTTTCCATGTACCTGAAGGATCTACTACAGATGTTGTTATGCTCATCTACTAAAACATCTGCCTTCGCTTGGTTTTGTGCAGGACTTGATCTCTGCATCTATGGATAAAACTGCTCGACTGTGGCGGGTCGGGTGCAATAGTTGTCTCAAGGTTTTCTACCACAATAACTACGGTAAACCCTTCTCCCCTGAACTAATGTTTCCGCAGCCTGCCGCTCCTCACCATATGATGCTGACATCAAGTTTGTTGTCTATTATGCAGTGACATGCGTTCAGTTTCACCCTACGAGTGACAATTATTTTATCAGCGGTTGCATCGATGGATTGGTTCGCATTTGGGATGTCCGTAAATGCCTAGTCGTAGACTGGGCTAATAGCAAAGAGATAATAACCGCAGTCTGTTACCGGCCTGATGGAAAGGTTCGCTTGAATATCCTTGTACTAGCCTGTTTTTACCAAGCGGCTATTTGTTGATTCACTGAGATGCTTATATTTCTGCTGGTTTCATTCAGGGGGTAGTGGTTGGGACCATAACAGGAAATTGCCGCTACTACGATGCATCAGGTAATCATGAGTTGGTTTGTTTGTGAGATTTGAGTTGTACTTCCTGATGATTGGCGAACTAATGATTTTGGAAATAGTAGCTTCAGTCGACATCCTCATTTGTTTGTTAATATGTCAATATCGCTTGCTTTCACGAGGACATCCAAGATGTATATGCACATTAGTAATGATAGGGATACCTCATTTTGTCCTCGCTATAAAAATAGCGAAAGCAGGATTGTTGCTATCCTCTAGTTGCTACGCAGGTCATCCTGTTTGAGCTTATGGATGTAGTTTCCTTGGGTTTTATTAGAAAGAAGATAGCGCTCAGAGATTTTCATCTACGCTAATCGAACAGTTGTTCCCTTGATTTTCCCTGTCTACGCTCCTTTTTGTCCTGATGAATAAACAAGAATGTGCCGTTAACGGATATTAAATATAGGCATCCAACAGTTGGAAAATTATGGAAACAAAAGAAATACTCTGTATATTTGGCGTTGAATAGGTGGCATGTGCTGTCGACAATATATTACTTAATAGGATCATTGCCATTTTGATGTAATACAACAGTGGCTTCTGTTTTGGCGGGAGTGGAATTCCAACTTCTAAGATTGAAATGGAAAAAAATAATGAAAATTCTAGTTAAAACTCTATATTTCTGAATGTGGGTATTCCTGTACTGTCAATGAGTGAACAGTACGCAAAGTATTATTTGGTAAAATAGAATCACAGAATTTATAATGCTCCTTTGGTGTAATTATGTTGTCCTGCTTATATAAAGATCTTGGAGAACACATGACACCTTACATTTATCATCGTTGTGTTAGGAGTTCATTTTTAGTACTTAAATTGTGATACCATCAACTCAGTGTTTAGGATACCTGGAAAAGGCAGTATAGTGAAAATAATTGTACTTGCTAGTAAGGCAGCAAATGGTTAACTGTTAACCCGATCGATTTTGTGGAACACAAAGAATCTTAATTTCTTATCTGATGTTCCTTTTTAAATATGCTGAAGTGTTCAATGTTTGCAAAATCATATCAGTATCTTAATTCTAATGTATTTTCCTTTTTTACACAGAAAATCGTCTAGAACTGGAATCTCAGGTCTCTCTGAATGGCAGAAAGAAGTCTCCGCTTAAAAGAATAGTTGGTTTCCAGGTACTGTCTTAAGATCTGTTGGCTGCACAAGATTTTTTTTTTTTTTGGTGATACAGACTTGGGATCTACTCATTGTTACAAGTGATTCTTACATTGCCTTCTTCTTCAAAACTTGTGTTGACAGTACTGCCCATCTGATCCAAAGAAGTTGATGGTAACATCTGGTGACTCACAAGTTCGCATTCTTGACGGGGTTCATGTAATTTCCAACTACAAAGGTACTGACACCATCTTCTTGTCTTGGGTTAATTCATATTATTCGTGGCCCTGAAGTTCACATTTCTATCTCCTCTTCTCAGGATTACAAAGTTCAAGCCAGGTTGCCGCATCATTTACCCCAGACGGAGATCACATAATCTCTGCTAGTGACGACTCCCGTATCTACATGTGGAATCATGCGAACCAACTTGCCCCAGTCACAAGCCGCGTGAAGACAGTGTGGTCATACGAGCGTTTTTTCAGCAACGATGTCTCCATCGCCATACCATGGAACGCCTCACAGTCAAGGAACTCTATTTCACTGGCCTGCAACATCCCTTCTTTGCGGCAGGAAGTCTCGGGCGACCTCTGCGACATACAGGACAGCAGCACATCACGCTGCCAGACTGAAGATTGCCTTGAAGACGACAACATGTTCCGGTTACCATCGGGCAACTTCACTCTTAGCAGGGCGTTCCTTGCAGAGTCTGCGCCAAGGGGGTCAGCCACATGGCCGGAGGAGCACTTGGCATCCAACTCCGCGACGGCGTCTATGTTGCGTAAATCTCAGTACAAGTTCCTGAAGGCGTCTTGCCAGAATGCAGCCACACATGCCTGGGGCCAGGTCATAGTCACCGCAAGCTGGGACGGCCACATCAGGTCATTCCAGAACTATGGCCTGCCGGTGCAGGTTTGACATCGCGTCTTCTCGGCATTGCTTCATCAGTGGGTTTCCCAGAAGCGCGGCGCGTCTCGACTTCACGGCGAATGCTTTGATGCCCCGCCTCGGGAAGCCTGGCTGGCCCGAGCTTGACGCTCGTCCAGATATACTGTTGCGGTACAAAGCGTCACATGGCTGGTTTCTTGTGCTAACATGCTTGTGGACCATAAGTTGTATGTAGCCCGGGTGGTCCTCCAAGATCCCGCCAGCGTCGACGCCCTTGTAGCAGCAGGCCCCCTTGGGAAGAAGGCGGACCGCCTTCCTTCGCTGAATTATGCAACCTTGTGGCGGGGTCTGGGCAACCGAGACCTCTTGATGCTGTTTCTTTGCGTTGTTCTGGAGCCCTCCGTAAATATATAGGAGACGGTGAACATATGTTTTGGCCAGTTTCGACTCCCCTCGCCCCGGTCGACCAGTCGATCGACGCGGGCGAGCGGGGAGCTAGCTAGGGTTGGATCTTGAGGATGGAGTGCACATATTGGATTCATTTCATTTGTTGTTACATGTTGTTGTGTGAGTGAGTTTAATGGTGTTGTACTGTGCACATTGACGCCTCCATTTCAGTGTGCTGGTGAGGTGTGGTGGACATGGTCAGGTGGGTGTGGGGGGGACCTCTCTCACCCTCCTCCTCTAGATGATGATGATGGATGGATAGGGATGGTGCAGTTGCAGTTGGGTCTCCTCTGATGGGATCCCTAACTCCAGGGACCAGCCTGAGCCTGGGTATGGTTATGGTATGGTATGGGGCTCATCTATCTCTCACTCACTCATGCTTGCCTGTCTCCTTCTCAATACCTTTGATTGATTAAAGCTGGCTGGGTGAGTGAGTGCTCAGATCTTGACCTTTTTACCTCCTGCATTGCCTTGCCATGCCCCTCTCTCACTTATTATTTGGCAGTGATGATATCCTGACTTCAGCAAGGTGAAACTGGCCTTTCCAGTTACCACTAGTACTTTCTTGCCCGTGCAGTTTGCACCTCGGAAAACTTCAGACCTTTACCTCCAGCTCTGAACCAAGAGCAAGTCTCTCTGGGTGTGTGCGTGTGTCATCGCCAAGTGGTTTTCAGATAGGCCAACTATGCGAAAACTCATTTTTTCGGTTTGGGTCGGCGTGGACAACCAACAAGGCGACACTAACGGACATATGTCTGTTCTTTTTTATTCCCGCGACGCATTTTTGGCCTAAATTTGAGCCAGTTTAGTGTTGGCGCGAACGACCGCGAGTCCGTGACGCCCCCACTTGTCCTCCACTTGACCCGTTCATCGGTGGCACAACCACCCCATTTCCCTCCTCTCTACCAAAACTCTTCCGCCCTCGCGCCATGCTCGACGCGCCAAACCCCGCTGTCACCTCCTTAGGCCGTGTGTGTGTGTGTGATTGCCAAGTGGTTTCAATGTTTGCTAGTAGTACTTCCCTTAGGCCAACTTCAATGCGACAACCTATTTCATCCGCCCTCGTCTGTTTGGGTGCGCGAACAAAAAACGTGGCCGAATGCGGACAACCTATTTCATCCACCCTCGTCTGTTTGGGTGCGCGAACAAAAAACGTGGCCCAATGCGGCGACGTAAACAAACATGTGTCCATTTTTTGTCCGCCATGATGCTTTTAGGTCCAAATTATGCCGGGATTAAGTTGGTGTGACTCCCGCGATGCCTTCACTTGTCCTCACCCCGTCCCACTCATTGGTGGACAACCACCTCATTTTCCCCTTCTCTCTTCCTAAACCCTCCCGCCCTCGCGCCATAGTCGACGCGTCAAACCCCGCGGCCACCTCCTTCACGACCGCCACGGGAACGACGTGGCCACCCGCGCCATGCACCCAAAGAAGAAGCCGGAGAAGGTGCGCACTCCGGAGGAGACAACGGCTGAGTCGGCAAAGAGGGCTGGCTAGTGGAAGGTCGCGGCAGACAAAAAAGAGGCCGTTGCGACAGTCGTCGTAGCCGAAGCTGTGCGGCGACATTCGCTGTAGCCGAAGCCGTGCGGCACCATGCCACCATTACGGAGAACGATGCCATCATTGCCAAGGCCACGCAGCAGGTCCTCCTCATGTTGGGTTCTGTGGTGAGCCGACCATTCTCGCCATTGTCGATGCGGCCGCGGCCAGCATGCGCTCGTCGGCTGCCCACCCGCAGTCGTCGTGCACGTCGAGAACGCCGCCGACGTACGTGTTCCTTCCTCAACACGACCCGGGCGCGTCCCGCTTCTCCGAGTCACCTTGGGGCGGCTCGCCGGAAGTGAGTGAACTCGCACAAACATTCCCCCTGGTGGCGGCCCTCGACCTCAATGCCACACCTGTGGCCGGCCAGTCCACCGGGATGCAAAGCAAGCGTCCGCGGGAGATCCCTATTGAAAGAACATGCAGTGCCCCCATGTTTGGTTTTGGTAATTGATGACAATCTCTATGGACTAATGGTTGCCTTGAGTTATATTTGAAGGATTTGTCCATAGGCTTTTCTTGAAGTCCATGTGTTGGTTTCAAGGAGTTTATGTGGTGACCAAGGTGTTATTAAGGAATTATCCAAAGATTGGTCATGTGAGAGTAGAGCTTATTGCAAGCATGTCTTGAAGAAGAAGATTGTGTGATCATTCATGTTTACCTTCAAGACATCATCCAAATGAAGAGAGTTGGAAAGAGTCAAGGTTGATCAAGACTAAATCAAGAGTGAATCAAGTTGATCAACACACAAAGCGCACAAGATGTACCGAGAGGGATCAAGCGATCCCATGGTGTGGTAAGCATTGTCGATCACGCTTTGTGTACTAACCCATGATCTTCGTGAGAGTTCTTTGTGAGGTTAGGTTGCGGTGCGCAAGTTCAAGTGAAGCATCATGACGAGATCAAATGCTTGAAGCTTGCCGTCCATTGTGGTGACAATGGACTGGTGAAGATGTGCGGAAGAGTGGCTCACCCATAGTGGAGTATGGGGGAGCAATCAACTAGTCTTCATCGAGCCAACACAACCAAGAAAGGTGGTCCAACTTGAGGGAGTCAAGATCGTCATCATCTAGCTCAAGTGGACCATGTGCAAGGCAAATGTTTGCTCTTGATAGGTTTTCTATTTTACCGGTCTCATGATGGTAGTTGGGAGACCGGGTTATAGGATCGATTGCCGTACTATCAAGGGGGGCTCTCAATGAGTAGCTTGATCGTATCGTTCATAGAGAGCTCAAACCATTGCATCCTTGCATCATCTTTGTTGGTTCTTGTTTGGTTCTTCTCTTTGTGAGTTTTGGAGCTTATGGTCATCTTGATGACAAGCTCGAGTTCATCGAAAACGGAGTTCACTCGCATCTTCTATGATGTTTTCGATGTTGGAGGTTATGCCGGTTCTTCTCGGTTGGAGGTTTCACTCCTCTATTTTTGGCATACCTCCCCTGCCTCTTCTTACTATAACCAGTTGCTGTTTTGATGCTACTCGTCTTTCTCAATCCAACAAGCTTGAGTTTGCTCAATTCGGAGCTCATATGCAGAAGTTAGGGCAGTTTTGGTTTCCTAGCGGTAGTACCGTGGCCAGAGCGGCAGTACCGCTTGTCACCCCAAGCGGTAGTACCGCTGTCCAAAGCGGTAGTACCGCCTATGGCCATAAGCGGTAGTACGGCTACGGTTCCGCGCTGGTACCGCCTCGATTTTGGGTCTTGCATTTTTCGTGTCGAGTTTTGCAGTAGTTGCACGGCAGTAAGGCACGGCAGTTCCACCTATAAGCGGTAGTACCGCCCTGATGGGCGGTAGTACCGCCTATAAGCGGTAGTACCGCTCCGGTCGGGCGGTAGTACCGCTACTGCATTTTTGTCCCGTGTTCTGCTCCTCCAGCGGTAGTACCGCTGGGGTGCGCGGTAGTACCGCTTATAAGCGGTACTACCGCCCCAAGGTTCATGTTTGGTTGCTCCTTTTGCCTGCTTCTTCCGCCAGAGCGGTAGTACCGCTCGTGGAGCGGTAGTACCGCTCGTGTGCGGGCTGAGCACATAACGGTTGGATTTTTCCCCTTCTATAAAAGGGGGTCTTCTTCCCCATTGAACCTTATCCTTTGAGCTCGTGTTCTTCCCCCATTGTTGACCTTCTTCGAGCTTGCTAACTCTCAATCCCTCCATGGATTCTTGCTAGTTTTTGAGGGAAAAGAGAGAGGAGATCTAGATCCACATTTCCACCAATCACTTTCTCCTCTTTGTGAGGGGAACCCCTTGGATCTAGATCTTGGAGTTCTTGGTGTTCTCCTTCTTGTTCTTCCTCTCATTTTCTTCCCTAGCATTAGTTGCTTCGGTGGGATTTGAGAGAGAAGGACTTGGGCACTCCGTGTGCCCTTGCCATTGCATTTGGTGCATCGGTTTGAGTTCTCCACGGTGATACGTGGAAGTTACAAGTTGAGAAGCTTATTACTCTTGGGTGCTTGGTGCCCTTGAGCTTGTTCCTCTTGGGTGCTTGGGCGCCCTAGACGGTTGGTGGTGTTCGGAGCTCAATCATTGTGGTGTAAAGCTCCGGGCAAGCGTCGGGGTCTCCAATTAGGTTGTGGAGATCGCCCCGAGCAATTTGACGGGTACCGGTGACCGCCCCCAAGGGTTGCCAAAGTGTACGGGTTCGGTGACCGCCCCCAAGGGTTGCCATTTGTACGGGTTCGGTGACCGCCCTCAAGGGTCCCTTAGTGGAATCACGGCATCTTGCATTGTGCGAGGGCGTGAGGAGATTACGGTGGCCCTAGTGGCTTCTTGGGGAGCATTGTGCCTCCACACCGCTCCAAACGGAGATTAGCATCCGCAAGGGTGTGAACTTCGGGATACATCGTCGTCTCCGCGTGCCTCGGGTATCTCTTACCCGAACCCTTTACTTACGCACTTTACTTTGTGATAGCCATATTGTTTCTTGTCATATATCTTGCTATCACTTAGTTGTTTATCTTTCTTAGCATAAGTTGTTGGTGCACATAGGTGAGCCTAGTTGTTGTAGGTTTTGTGCTTGTCAAATTAACCGCTAGGTTTATTCCGCATTTGTTCAAGCCTAAACCGTAATTATTTTAAAGCGCCTATTCACCCCCCCCTCTAGGCGACATCCACGATCTTTCACCTATGGGCAACTTTCCAATGCCCACAACTTGTTCGATGAACCACCGACCCCGACGGCGGCTCATGAAGACCCGGCCTACTACAATGAATTCATGGAGGACATGATCTGAGGGTGGCCAAGTGTATGATGGCAACGAGACCCAAAACCAAGACGGGAACGCCGAGTACGCCGAAGGGCAAGAAGACACAGACGTCCACGGGCAAGAAGACACCAACGGCCGGAGCAACAAAGGGAAAGAAGATGGTGTGGACATCGACGAGGAGCCATTGTTCCATGAGGAGCTCTCTCACCAAGTAAATGCACAAAGGAGGCGGCAGCAAAGCATCCAAACGGGAGGATACACACAAGATGAGGACAAGTTGATTTTTCAAAGCATGGATGGAAATTGGACAAGATCCCAAGACGGGCGTCGAGAAAAGGCACAATGTTTTGGAGGAGGGTTCATACATACTTCCATGAACGTAGGAAGTTTGAGCCCTACAAGTTTAAGAGTAACCGTGGAGACATGTCGATCGCAAAGAGACGGGCTTTCATCCAATTGGAGTGCAACAAGTTTGGTGCTTCCCTTAAGAACATCCCAGCCGCCCCGTGAGTGGCCTAGGCGTCAAAGACATGATATACAATTCCTTCCCTTGTCCATATGTGTGCGGGGTTTTTGATTTTTCACCACCACTTACTTTGCACTTTGATAATTTGCCACTCTTTACATTGTAATTGATCTATTGCCACTCTTTACATTGGACCTTGATATTTTGCCACTTTTTCACACAAAAACAATACCTGTAAATGATTAACATAATTTATACATAAAACAGTGGACGAAACTACCCTTTTGTGCTAGTTTGACCGGTGCATCCAGCCCATTCACTGATTGAAATCAAATGGGGATGGGAGGGGATGAACTCGTTCACCGCCGCCGCCCCCTCTGCTGATGGCCGCCGCCGGAGTATCACATGCCGTCAGTTGCACAGCCATGCTGCTCCCCGCCTCCCTTGCTGCTCGTGCTGCTCCCCGCCGCCCTGACACGGAGGATGGCCAAACCCGTGCCACCAAGGAGGCCGGCGCGTCCCCAGGTGGTAGAAGAGGTGTCGCCCTCCCCTTTGCCCAGAATGAGCTGGCTCCCAGTCGCACACGAGCACACGGGAGAATGTGATAGGAGGTTGCTGGGAGAAGCGCACACGAGCGTGGCCACCGGGGCTGTGCTGCACCTAGTGCTGTAGACGACCAACAGCGGCAAGCAGCAAAAGCGAAAGGAGCGGCAGCGGCTAGGAAAGGGAGCAGCGGCGAGGGAACAATGTAAGTAATTGATCAATCATTGTCCAAATTGATGTGCTAAACTAGATGTTCAAAATGATGAATCCGTCCATGCAAGGAAGAGATGGAAGATGCAGGCTCTGAGAACGTCAAAAAAAGAAAAGCAAAGAAAGTTGCAGGATGCGTGATGCTGTCAATCCGTGGTACTTGTACATCTGGACGACCCGTCGCGGAGCAGCAGCCGTACGAGGCCGGCGGCCCTTGCTACTGGAGACCTACACAGAGGCAGCGGCCATGCGGCTCGGGGACGACCTGTACGGAGGCGGCGGCTGTGCGGATCGAGGACCGCGCAGGATGACCTGCACAAGCAGGTGGACGGAGTAGAGCACGGCGTCGGCTTCCACACCATGGACGAGTTGCTGATGTGCGAGGCGGCAAAAGGAAGGGTCAACCCGTCCGCTCCGTGGTGTAAGGCGCCGGCTGCGGAGCAGAAGCAGCAGCGGCAGCGCACATCACGGCAACGCGGTGGCCGGCAGCAGAGCACACGCCGGGATGTAGTCGCCTCGGGAGGGGGAGCGGGACAGAGAGGACTCACGTCGCCGGGATGTAGCCGCCGGGGACAACCAAGGGCGTCGGCCGTCGAGAGTAGCCTTAGCCGTCTCATGGCGTTGCTACCGGCGAGAGGAAGGGGATAAGGCGAGCGACCGAGAGCTCCTCTCCCGTTCCTGGTCAATCTCGGAGCATGGGTGTTTTGGTCATTACATGCGGGACCCGTCTCACAAAGGGCAAAAAATCAAAGTCTAGTGTAAAGAGTGGCAACAGATCAATTACAATGTAAAAAGTGGCAAATTGTCAAAGTGCAAAGTAATTGGTGGCAAAAAAATTAAAAACCCCCCAATCTTTGGAGACTTTCAAGACCCAACATGGGTACAAGTCATTCACCATGACCCATTGTTGGACGATGATTTGTGAGTGCCCGAAGTTTAAGGAGCAATATGCCGCACAAAAGAAAGGTGGGGGGCCGGCGGCGGTTGTTAAACCAAGTGAAGGTGAGAAGCGGCCGAAGGGGAAGACCAACTCCAAGTTTGACGACAAGCATCATGCTTCAACACTCGCGTTGCAGGAAACTTTGAAGGGGTTCATGACCCAAAAGGAAACGAGGGAGGAGAGGAAGCGCCAAGAGAAAGAGGAGCAAATGAAGACCTTCTTTGGCATTCAAAAGAAGAAGCTCGAGATCGGAGTAGAGCTACGCCCGGACGAAAGAAAACGAGGTGAAGCTCACGCGGATCTCGAAGGAAATGAAGATCATGATGGCTGACCTGAGTAAGGTGTCCCTAAGAAAAAGGGTTTGGTTCAAGAAGCAAAACGAGATGCTCGAGATAGATGAATGAATGAGCTATGGCCGAGACGCAATCATTTTGTATGCCGGCATGAATTACGGCCGAGATGCATCAACTATGGCCGAGAGAGGCGATTTTTTTATGTACTGGCATGTATGCCGACCGTTATGAAGACGGACCATATGGATCGGCCCATTGGGCGCACCGGCCTGATTTGTCCGGGCAAGGCCGGACGAAGCACCTCAAGCCAAGCCAAACAGGAAAAAAGGGAGACTAAATCCGCACCTGTTTACGTGGGCCGGTAGATCTGTGCAGTAAAAGCTACTAGCAACGGCGGGCGGCGACAAAGCATGGGCACGGCTGTGCCGCCATGAAGCACACACTCTTCCCCGTTTATGCCGGCCGGTCAGGTCATCCACTGTCCAGTCCACGGCCGCAGTGCTAAAAAATCTCTCTGCCATGGCACGACGGGTTCTCTGACAGACAGGATCACTTGCACTTACCCATCTGCTCAAGAGCATGATGGCGCCCATGCCACGGCCATGCGGCCGATCGGTCGATGAGAGTGAAGTTGAATCAGACAGACAGACAGACAGAGAGTCATCGATCTCGATGCGGCCGGCAGGCATTGCCACTTCTCCCTCTCGTCCAACAGTCGACTTGGATGGATGGACGGATGGCGTTGTGCTGTACGTGCCGTGTCAGTCTGGGGAAAGGACGGACGGATTCTGATTATGAGTTTCTGACCGACGAGTGTGTGGGCGAGCGTGAATATCCTCAACTTCCCCATGGCTCCTGTCGGGCAAAGGTAAGTAAGGTCGTCGAGGCAACAGCACAGCAGCCACTGTAAAATCTTCAGAGATGCAGAGTACTACTTGCCGTGCAGCCCATGAGATGAGATGAGATGTGCAGTGAAAGCGAGCAACGGCGCCAAAGCACGGCCATATGGCCATGGCCGTGGGCAGCCATGGAGTGGGCACGTACGTGTACTCTCCGGTTTATTATGTCAGCCGGCCGGCTCATCACCGGCGCCCATGCGGCCGGCCCTGGATGGCGTGCTTAATAACGACCTCTCCATGCATGCGCGCGGTGGTTCGATCTGACAGGCAGGATTGGGCGACCATGAAGTTGCCCATGCCATTGCCATGCTGCAGAAGTGTGAGTGGATGTGAAATGATACTAGATTGCATCGTCGATCTCGACTCGATGCGGCCGGCCGGCATTGCCTCTTTTCGTCCAACAGTGGACTTGCATGGATGGATGGATGGATGGAGGGATGCCCCGTCGTTTCTGAACGTGCCGTGCCAGCCTGAGTTGAGTCTGGGGGAAAGGACGGACGGACGGAGGGAGGGATTCTGATTCTGACGGCAAGTGTGAGCGAGCGTGAATATCCTGGCCTGCCCGATGGCTCCTGTCGGCCGGGCCGGAGGAAAGCTTGTCTGTCCTGTCCAGCCAATCTTCACAAGTGCAGCGAGCGACGCCTCGGGGTGGCAGGCAGGCGCCACCTGGGGGCTGCTGGCTCCTGTCGTCGCCTCTCGGCCTCGGGTACGCCGCCGCTTGCTGCCCGTGGTCGCCGGCGTCGCTGCCGGCCGGGATGGACGGACGGACGGTGATGGGTCGGTGCAACGCGCTCGCGCTATATATATGGAAGAGGTTCCCGTTGTTGCTTTGGTCCAGGCATTGCCGGCGACGTGAAGTGTCATGAGCCCATGCATGAGCCATGACGTGAAGGGCCTTTCAACCCCATGCAGCTCTACTCTTTTCTACTCTGGTGCTATTACACTTCACTTCACTGTGGAAAAATAAAAATAAATACGCGTGCGTGTCCAAGTAAGAATACGGACGTGTGGAAGGGAAGAAGAACAGGAAAACCGTGCACAAACATGCATGTCCACTCGTTGCCGCCTGAGCCTGCCTCACGGGTGACACAAGCAAGCCCAATGGCCGTGCCAGCGATATCTCGAGGCGTAGCACGTGTTAGATCGCTGTCGTGTGCCATGACGTTCTCATGGAAAGAACTTACAGCGGTCAGGCACATGGTAACGTAAAAAGTGAGGCAGGATGTCTGCAATCGGCCGGCATTGGCGAGGAGAGAAAAGCTGCGTTGCGGATAACAACAGTTGAGGTGTGGCACTATGTGTCATCCTGCCTTTTTGCACGACTCCAACACTAGTACAGTGGAGGTCCTGTCTGATCGTCGCCGTCGGGCTATAAACTGCCACGCAGACATGACACAACCGTGAAATGAACCCACGATTTGACGGCCGAATCTGGACCTCGTTTACTTTTTCTTTTCAAGGAATGGAGCGCCGCTCCCAGTTCCATTTCTGAAATTGATAAATACACCCTCTATAAACTAATGTAAGACGTTTTTACAACTGTAAAAACATCTTATATTTAGGTACAGTAGGAGGTAACAACCTCATACACAGAGGGGGGGAAACTAGAGCAAAAAACAAAGCGGAGATGAAGAACATACAAGCATCGGTGCTCAAAGACCCAGAAACGGCTTCAAAACAAGATGAGCATGATCAGCAACTAAAAATGTCATAGTACTCTCTATTATGAGGATAAGAGCATCTCCACTAGGCCTACCCCCCCCCCCCCCCCCCCCCCCCCCCCCACCAACAGCCCTCCCCAGGACCACCTTTTTGCGCCGGTTGTAAAAATCGCCCCAGCCATGCACCCAACACCTCCTTTTTCGCCAGATTTGACGAAAGGTTCGGCCGGCGCTCCCATGGGAAACCCAACGCGCTGGGCCCGAGCTAGGGGCACTGGCGCTACCTTTTCACGTGCAAACCCCTCTCTCTCCTCTCTTTCCACCTACCCCACCCCGTCGCCCACCTTCTCCTCCTACTCCTCCTCTGTCCCGGCCTCCCCCGCACGCCATGGCGGCCAACCACCACCTCCGCCGCCTCGCCTCCGCGTCCGCCCCCGCTCTTTCCCGCCTCTCCAAGCCCCCTGCCTCGCCGCTCCTCCGCCCCGCGTTCTCCAGCTTCGCCTCCCCCGCGGATCAGCCTGCGAGGCCCGGGGCGCTGTGAAGGAGGAAGACGAGCCGCAGGCCGGTGATGCTAGTGCGACCGCGACGAAGGCGGGGGAGGAGGAGGATGACGGCGGCCTGGACCTCCTCCTCTGCCCCGGTCTCCCGTCACAGTCGGCCGCACAACCAGGCCGCATAGGTGCAGCAACAGATGGCCCGCGCCGTCCCGAGCGCTACCATGCGTGCGCTGTCGTGCATCGGTATGACCCGCCTCGGCTGCCTCTTCTCCGTCGAGGTGGCGGCGGCACAGGGCCTCCCGTCGTCCATGGACGGGCTCCGCCTCGCCGTGGCCGTGCGCAAGAAGGAGTCGCGCGAGGGCGCCGTGCAGACCATGCCGTCCCGCGTGCAGCAGGGCGCGGCGGACTTCGAGGAGACGCTATTCGTCCGGTGCCACGTCTACTGCAGCGGCGGGGGCGCCGGCAAGCCGCCGACGAAGTTTGAGCCCCGCCCGTTCCTGTTGTCCGTGGTCGCCGTGGACGCGCCGGAGCTGGACCTTGGCCAGAGCACGGTGGACTTGAGCGCCCTCGTGAAGGAGTCCACGGAGAAGAGCCAACAAGGGGAGCGCGTCCGGCAGTGGCAGATGGCGTTCCTGCTCGCCGGCAAGGCCAAGGGCGGGGAGCTCGTCGTCACGCTCGCTTTCCAGATCTTGGAGGACGGCGGCGTCGGGCTCTACAGCCAGCCGGCCACCAAGACCGCTGCCCTGGTGCGGTGTCCAGTGACGAGAATCTGAAGGAGCCCCTTCTTGTCCCTCGCCTTGGCCGCCAGCCTGAGCTCCCGCAGCGCGGCGGAGAGCCTGGACCTCTTGCTCCTCTTCTTCTTCATGTTCTTCATGGCGTCGCTCCGGCACAAGGACGGCGGCCTGGACCTCCTCCTCTGCCCTGGGGCCTCCTCGACATCGTCACCGGCCCGTCCGCTTCCTCGCTACGCGCCACGCGCTCGTGGACCTCCGAGCTATCGCCACGCGTCCTCCTCGTCGAGGTGCCGAGATGCTTGGGGGTGGAGACGGCCGGAAAAATCCCCCCTCCAAGCCCATTCTCCTATGGAACACCTTAGTGCCGGTCAAAGTAGAAGCCCTCCGCCGCATCACTGCATTTCTGAAGATTTGCTCTCTAAAAATTAACTAAAAAATACATGTAATGAGAACTAGCAAAAACTGAGCTAGTAGGATTGGATGGGTGAATATTCCTAAAACATGCATCATTATGAGTTTTCCCATACAGTCCAAATCATAGCAGCTACACCAATGAAAACTAAAATTCCTAATTCGAAACTGCTCCACACACGACAGTAATTATTGCACCAGCTAGGAAGCTCGTCAAAGCTACGATGAACCAAAGTTAACTGATCAACATTTTCATTTGCACTACAATAAACATTTCACATTACCTACCCTGCTACCCTTCTCCTATGAAGCGGCACATCTCTAGTTAATACACTTTTTTCTTCTTCTAAGAACCAACCACATAAATACTTCAACTTTTATAGCCACTCTACTCTTCCATACATCCTCCTTAAGGGCAAACAACTTGTCTAGTTCGATCGAATCTCAATAATTTCATATATGAAGTAGCTCGGATCAATACTGGCTTCTGGATATCCGAGTTGGGTTCATGTAGTATTTAGAAGAAAAAAACTTGTTGTCCGTACAAAAAACCCAAGAAGATAATTTAAATGTAGTATTTCATAGCTGAGGTATGTTCAAATCGTAGCTTTGTTTATGGGAAAGCCATATTTTTAATGGTTTTTGTCCTAAATGGGCCGTTTACATGTCAACACTACATAGTCATTCTTTAAGAGCAACTCTAGCAGAGTTGTCATATTGACAGCCTCCATCTCCATATTCATATGGAGCGTACTTCATATTGAATTATGGGGGCCGCTAACGCAAGTGCAAAGTCAGAATCACTATATTGGCAGCCTTCATTATTGTGTGAGTCACTCGTCAATAAAATATACTTTTTCCCAACCTTACTGCCATCTCACCTGAGATGGGAGATGTAAAGTTTCTTTCGCCTCACACGTAAGTGCAATATGGAGCGCACTCCAAAAGGCAGTCCTGAGATGTCATATATGACGACCGAGAGGCCAGATATAAATGGCACTCGATAAATTATGGCAATCCTGACAAGATGACGACTGAGAGGCCAGATATGGATGGCACTCGATAAATTATGGCGATCCCTGACAAGATGACGACTCTGCTAGTGTATTGTTTTTTTTGTCAATGATGACTCTGCTAGAGTTGCTCTAAACACTACGATTTATGAATGTACAAAATGATTTAAAACATAAATCTAGGGCTATGAGTATCAACAGGCAAATATCTTTATCTAATTTGACTTCTTAATTTCCATAAAAAAAGAGTTGAACTCTTAGTTAATTATTACCCCTGTTCCAAAATAATTGAAATTCTGGCTTTGTTCTAAGTCAAATTTGTTTAAGTTTGACCATGTTTATAGAAAAATATATTAACATCTACTCTCTTCATCCCATAATATAAGATCGTTTTCCTAGCTTTATGATGTGTATTTGGTGCCGTAAATTATACTAGCAACTTTGGTTTAAGACGAACCTAAAACTTTTTTTTTGAAACAGACGCGGTAATTTGTAACCTGACGATGATTCGTCACTTTATTGATCGCACACAGAATTTCTTATGGCTCGTTCCCTGTCACTGACCTGCCGGGCCCACGGGACATATCTCAGGCGATGCGATCCTAACCGTTAATCCGTGCCCATCTCCCCGCACAGCATCAGGAAGCGACATCCCCGGCCCAGCGAAGTGAACACAGCGCGGCTGCGGCGGCGACCGGCAGAGATGGCCGGCGGTGGCGCCGCCGCGTCGGCGCTATCGAGCCCATGGAGGGCGCTGCTGCAGCGAGCGCTGGACGCCAACGCGCACCTCAAGCACTCCACCTTCTTCCAGCTCGTAAGCTCCCATACCATATCCCCCGTTCCCCTCCCCTTGGATACCCTAACGGACGGTCGATCGTTCCAGGCCACGGTGGGCGCCGCCGGCAGGCCGGCGAATCGCACCGTCGTGTTCAGGTGCCCGCCTGCTCTGGTCTAGTACCCCGCCTTTCCCCTCCACTTCTTACCGGTTTTGATCTGGAATTTTGGCCTTGCTAGGGGGTTCCAAGAGCAGTGCGACAAGATTCAGATCAATACGGATGCGCGGAGCAACAAGGTCGCTGCTGCTATTCCCCCCGTGCTTTCTAACCTTGTTGTTATACATACATAGTTCTTTCTCGCTGCTCGCTGATTCCCTTGCTGGTTTGGATGTGCGATTTGCGAACCAACAGATTGGGGAGATCAGGGAATGGCCCCTCGGCGAGGTAGGATGTGAAGAGCTTGCAGAATTGCGTGTCATAATTTTAAGCAGCATCAACACAAGTGCCAATTTGTTGTTGAGAAATGCCTGATCTTGAAATTCTTGCAGATATGCTGGTATTTCACTGATTCGTGGGAGCAATTCCGTATCAGCGGTATCATAGATGTGATCGATGGTTCCAGTCTGGATCCTGCCAAGCTCCAGGTTAGAGCTGAGTAGATTCTTCCCTGTGCTCTGTTCTGTGTAGTGGAGGTTTGTTTTAAATGAAGGATAGCTGTAGTGAAAGATTTGGTTATGCACAAACATAACTGTTCTAGTAGTTTACTTTTGTATAGTTTTTGCACACATGGAGTTTGCTTGTCTCATCAAGAGCAAATGCTTGACCTTGTATTAATGTCTCCACAACTTTCACCTTTCAAAGCTTTTGGCGATGTTCAGAAGTAGTTTTTTCTTTTCTTGACGACATGTAGCAGCGCTGCTTTCATTGATATCAGGTGCTCCTTTATAATCTTTTGGCTCAACATTGGTTGTTTTACCAAACAGCAACGAGAGAAAGCTTGGTTCGCCAGTTCAGTGAAGTCAAGATCACAATACTTAGGACAAAGTCCAGGGGTTCCTGTCGCAAATGATGACCACATTAAGGATGTTCATATTGATCCATCAGCTGGCCCAGTTGATGCCTATTGTCTTCTGACTCTTGATCCAGAAAAGGTTAGGTTAAGCTTTCTTGTGCCGGATGCTCACGCTTCTGTATCGGTATCTGCACCTACTTTAAAATACAGAATCAGTTATACTTAAATTGGTTAAATGTATTGCAGATTCATATGCCCCTATTGTGTTGCTCAATACTCTTGGTTTTCATATTCAGGTTGATTATGTGAACCTGAAAAGTAATCAGAGATTGATGTTCACAAGAACCCAGGAAGGAGATGAGTTCAATGACTGGATGGCCGAAAAAGTTAGCCCATAATGACTCTTTTTTGGAAAGGAAGAACAGAAAGGTGTTATTGGCTGCCACTATTTTTATTTGGTGATTTTCCATGTCACGGAACAGTCTTCATTCTACAATATCTTTTCTAGCATGTCAAAATGTATTTTTGGCAGAGCATCCATGGATTACTCGGTCTGAACAGCTGAGCTATGTGCTTTATCTGCATAACAGTCATTTGTTAACATACATTATGGCTCTAGTTAATATTAGCGTTCACTGTTAAAGGTTTTTCTTTTCTTTCTGGGATTCTTACTTAGTGTCTTTCTTGTAAAACTCAGAATATATATTTGGGCAGGTACCATTCAGGATTTCTACTGGAGATGTTAAAAATATGTGCTTGATCTGAATTACAGTCATTTGTACAAATTTAGCATCTTTCTTGTAAAACTCAGAATATTTGGGCAGGAGCCATTAAGAGATGTTAATAATATGTGCTGAATCTGATTTACAGTCATTTGTAAACATTTTATTTGAAAAAGAATGGTCGAGCCCTGCGATTTCCGATAACCACTTATAAACATGGCACCAATTAATGTTAATATTCACCGTTGTAGGGTTTTTCTGAGATGCTCGCTTGGCCAGTCAGTTCTTATGGAAAGCTTCAACGGCCTTGGTAGACACCTTGATCTGGTATGCAATAATTGGACGATGAATCAATCTAAATTATTCCTGTAGCTACAATAATATCACGCACACAAAAATCCATGATTGCAAGGAATTCTGCAATTACTATGTTTTTTTCAGTAGGGGTTAAATGAGTATTACTTTCCTAATTTTGGACCCAGCTAGTTGGCCTCTGATCAAGATCGGAATTATGCGTGCTCTCCACAAATTTCAACCCATCGGCTGTAATTACAATGATATTTACAGAGTTAGTTGGCCTCTGATGAAGACCAATATTATGCGTTATTGCCAAAAATTTCATTCTATAAACTCTCAGAGCCTCCAATGCCATCAAATCAGCCATGGTGATCCTGCTCCTAAGTCTGAAGCTGCCCGCCACACTGCCGACTTCAGGCCTATTTGCCTTGTTCACAGCTTCGGCAAGCTTGTTGCCGAGCTTCTTGCCAATAGAGTGCAACCTCTGATGCCCCAGCTAATTGAGAACTACCAGAATGTTGTCATCAAGGGAAGATGCATCTATGGTTACCTCGGCTGTGTGCAAGGAATTGCAAAATCTCTGCATGAGGGCAATATCCTGAGCCTCCTTGTTAAGCCTCACATATCAAAGGCATTCAATTTCATCTCCTGGGAGTTCCTTCTCCAACTTCTTGAAATTCGATGAAGCTCGTAGAAGTGGCGGCCTAGCCCCATTGGGATCTCTAAACATTCTGCATAGATCTTCTCTCTAAACCGATGAAGTTGCCGACTTCATCAAGCCGACACCTGCAGATACAAACCTAAGTTCTCCAATCTCTCGCATCTTCGGTCAATCTACTGGTCTTTGCACCAACCTCTCCAAGACCAGAATCATCCCAATCCAGTGCAATGAGATCGACCTGACAGCCACCCTGGACAATCTGCCGCGCACCATGTCCTCATTTCCCTGTACCTACCTTGGCATGTCCCCTGTCCGTTCACCACCACAGAAATAAGAGGTCTCCAGAAATAATGACTATCAAGCTATCCTCTACAACTTTGCCAAGTTATCAAGGTATCATGGGCAATTCATCTCAAATGCAAGCAAAGTGGTGTTGGTTCGGCATGTTTTCTCTGCAATCCCCTCTTTTCAGGTGATGGCCACCAACCAATCCAAGTGAGTTGATGCTCAGATGAACAAGCTTTGTAGATCTTCTCTTTGGGCTAGCTCTGATAAAGTGTCAGGTGGTAAATGTCTTGTCAATTAGAACAAAGTTTGCTCCCCGATTGAATTTGGAGGCCTTAGTATCCCTAATCCTGAAGCTTTCAGTAGAGCCTTGAGGGTTACACGGCTTTGGTTTAAGATGGGTGGACGAGCATAAACCTTGGACTAACCTGCAAATTACCATGGATAGTTTTTGCAAAAGCAGGTTCAACTCAGTCCATATAAAAGTAAATCTGTTTTATCTGTGCTCATGAGCAAAATAAACAGGTTTGACAAAACTATTAACCATCATCGGTTTACAATATTCTCGACAGAGTATCGTAATTCTGTTCTGAACATAACAAATTGTTTTCCACTCACCAAACAAAGACGCGCCACATGGAAAAAATAGTAACTGGTAAAATAATGGACAATATTAACACGAGTTCTACTAAACCCATACCCATCACTAATCATGCAATGGGGACTTATGAACTCAGCTGTTGCGATTCTAACTGAAACATAGTAGAGACCGTACTCTTATGCAAACATTAGGAAATAGCTGCAATTGAAGCGCAAAATTGGTTGTACTTCCATGTTAACTGTTTGAAGTACCAATGCAGGAATCAATTCCAAACAAAAATATGCCCAACAATATCGATGCACATATCATTCTCACATAAAACATTCCAGTTAGCATTAGCATGGTTTCTGTCTTCATATTCACTACTCCCTCGAGAGAGATTCTTTCATGGCATGAAGTTCCTTGACGATATCTCCGGTTGGCATTCTACTTGACGGCAATTCCTGAGAGCAGGAAATTCCGAGTTTAAGTAGCGAAACAAGGCAATCAATCGTTCTCTTGTATGCAGAAGCATTCACAGTTTGAAGCCCATACTCAAGATCCAACGATAGCCGCATGTCCACAACCTCCATCATACTATCACATAGACCAAGCTCAACATACTCACGAAGGCTCAATCCTTGTCTGAATTTGCTATCGGTGGGCCTCTTTCCAGTGGCTGTTTCCAACACAAGAATGCCATAACTGTAAATATCTCCATGCTTGGACACGGGGTTTCCAACACCATACTCTGTGACAATAACAAGTTCGAATAAGTAGAGTTTTTATGATGCACAGAGTTCTATATTTACATTCGTTTTAAAAACTTTATATAACTAGGCACGGAATAAGTAGAGTAAATATAGAAGAGGTGGGCTAACCTGGGGCAGCATAACCAATTGTCCCTCGAAATCCCATTGAGCTCATGGACTGCTCGAGAAATGAGCTTCCCTCGTTAAGAATCTTAGCAAGACCAAAATCTCCAACATGGGCTACCATATTATCATCTAGGAGCACATTACTTGGCTTCACATCGCAATGTACAACAGGTGCAGGACCATGGCAGTGAAGATAGTCCAAGGCATAAGCCACATCAAGTAGTATTGTCACTCTTTGATGCAGATTCAAATACTTTTGCTCTGCTTGGTCACTTGTGTCAAGATGTAGCCAACCTTCTAGACTACCATTAGGCATGAAATCATACACAATTGCTTTGAATTCATTCCCTCTGGTATCAATGCTTGAGCAAACTGTAACTATCTTGAGAAGATTGCGGTGTCGCATATTTCCTAATGCTTTGCATTCGGCAGTGAAACTCTTCGGCGCCTTTGGAGTTTGAAGTTTTAATACCTTGACAGCAACAAGGTTTGAATTTTCTCCAGCATGACCATCCAACTCTCCTTTGTACACAGACCCAAATGATCCAGAACCCAGCAAATTCCCTGCCGAGAAACCATATGTTGCCCTCGCCAACTGACTATAAGAAATCAGTTGGTAACCTTGCATGGACGTTGTCGACAGGATTGTTGCTTGTCTTTTATTTTGCCAGGTAAGAAGAAGCTTGTAGAGGAAGGCAAGAACAACCAGTGTTGCAATGATAGAAATAGGCATACACGCAACCGGGAATTTATGTTTCTTCTTTGCTAATTGCAAGGAACAAGGGGCCAAATGTAAATTAGGTACACCGCCACAAAGGTTTCCATTTCCTTGGATTGATATTGCTGAAGAATTTGCAAAAACACCAGTGATTGGCACTTCCCCAGCAAGGCTATTGAATGAAAGGTTGAGATAATAGAGTGTGGTAAGGTCTGCAAAGGATTTAGGTATCTGGCCTGACAAATTGTTGCTCGAAATGTCTAGAGTTTGTAGACCTTTCATTTGACTAAGGACTGATGGGATGGTACCTTCAAATTTGTTGTTTTGGAGGTAGAGTTGCTGGAGAAGTTGACATCCACCGATGGTGCTCGGGATTTCACCTGATAAAATGTTTGACTCTGCATGGAATTCTACTAGATTTAGATTCCCTATTTCATGAGGTAGCGATCCCTCCAAGTTATTACTTGATAGAGAAAGATATTCTGAGAGTGTTGGGATGTTGAATAATCCGCTGGGTATTGGTCCTGTAAAGTTATTACTTGAAAGATCTAGTGTCAACAAGTTTGTTAGGTTTCCAAGTGTGCGTGGTAACCTACCACCAAAGGCATTCATGCTGAGGTCCAAAGAAATTAGTTCAGTAAGATTTCCTATATTCTGTGGAATAGACCCACTTATTTTATTTTCGTATACTTGGAGTAGGGAAAGGAATTTGAGGCTACTCAAGGAAGAGGGGAGAGTTTGGGTGAAAGAGTTAGTATAGAGAATGATAAATTGCAAGTTAATGAGGTTACCTATATCTTTAGGGAGGCTTCCTGATATTTTGTTCTCTTGAAGGCCGAGTTGCACCAAGGAGGTGGAAAGGTTGGAAAGTGAATCAGGGAGGACTCCCTCAAACTTATTGGTTCCCAACCCCAAAACTTGTAACTGTGTGCAATTTGTTAACGTGGTTATGAATTCCCAATCTTTGGGCTCTTTTGCGCGAAGCAAATTTTGTTGGAGATTTATCCGGAAGAGATTCGGAAAGCTTCCAACCTCGGGAGGAACGATGCCACTGAAAAAGTTCTCTGACATCTGAAGTAATGCGATATTAGAAGCATTAGCTATTGCAGCTGGGATGGGGCCATGGAAGTGGTTAGCATCCAACGATATGTCTTGGAGAAGGTGAAGATTACTGAATGCGTTTGGAGGTATTGTTCCACTAAGCATATTTTCCTGGACAGAAAGCAGTGTTAGAGAGGAAATGTTCCAAATGGAATTGGGGATCACTCCACTCAAGTTGTTAAAGCCGATGCTGAGCCGAGATAGTTTGGGCAACATGCCCAAAGACGGCGGGATAGGTCCGGACAGGGCGTTGTGATCGACCTGAAGATATTTGAGGTTGGAGAGGTTGCCCAAAACAGGTGGTATCCTACCAGATAATCTGTTGAGAAACATAGACAAGGTTTGGATGGATGGTGATTGCACCAGCGAGCCAGGGATATGTCCTGACAAATCATTTCTGGAAAGGTTCAAAGTGACAAGATTCTTCAAGCTGGAACCTATCTCGCCCGGGATCTCACCTTGGAGATGGTTTCTACTTAGGTCAAGCGTGGTGAGGTTGGTGCATCCTCCAAGAGCCACAGGAATGCTTCCCTGGAGAGAATTCACCCTGAGGCTTAGGAGCCGAAGCCTGGCAAGATGGCCGAGCTCCGGGGGTATCTGACCGGCGAGGTGGTTGTCGCCGAGGTCAAGCTCCCTGAGAAAGGAGAGGTTGCCCAAGAATGGCGAGATGCGTCCCGACAGGTTGAAGGAGGCCATGCGTAGGGAGACGACCCTATCGGGGTGCCGCCGCCCGCAAGCAACGCCTGGCCAGCTGCAGTGGTGGGTGGAGGTGTTCCATGAAGCCAGCAACCCTCTCGGGGGCGCAATGGTGGACTTGAAGGAGAGGAGCGCGAGTTGGTCGCTACCCCTCCCCGGAGCGGGGGACACAGCAAGAGCGTGGGAGCAGAGGATCAAGAAGAAGCTGAGCAATGTCATTGCTCCTGCTGTGAGGACTAGCCAGCTAGGTGGTGAGCGTGTCTGTGCATACACTAGAGGGTTTATATAGCTGGTGCTGGTGCTGGTGCTGGTGCCTCGTCGCTAAATCAGCAAGCAAGTCGTCTTGCCGGTCTTTGGTCATTGGTCGTTGGTGCTATCTCCATCTTCCCCAGTGGCGTGGCGTGCGCGTTGGGCGTGGTAGCCGTGGACGGTCTTCCCAGCCTGCCTGCCTCTGCGCCATGGTTGTGGGACCCTAGCTGGTACGCGTGGATATATCTGGCGTCGTCGCGCTCGCGCTGCGCACCTGCGGCTCGTCTTCGTCTCCCGTCCCGGTGGAAGGTGGGCACGGCGGGTGGCGCGGAGGCGTTCCTGGTGCAAGGGTCGCCGTGTGCTCTACTGTGACCCAACACCAGACCAGACACGAGACTGACCGAGGACTCGGCTTCAACATGGTATACACCAGCACAACTCTCGTCCCCTGATGGCACTACTGGATTTTTCCTCTTTGCCGAGTGCATTATGTCGGACACTCGGCAATAGTATCTTTGCCGAGTGCTTAACTCGGCAAAAACGCAAAACTCGGCAAATAGGCACTTTGCCGAGTGTCGTGGACAAAACACTTGGTAAAATAACAAAACTCGGCAAACAGGGCTCTGCCGAGTGCTACACTCGGCAAAAAGGGGTCTTTACCGAGTGTCACACTTGGCAAAAGGATGTCTTCACTAAACTGCACGGTTTTGGTTGTAGAGGTTGCATACGATCTCGGATGAAGATGGTCCAAAAATCAAAGTTGTTCATTTTGACGAGACGGACAATTTCCGTGTTGAAAACCCTTTCATTTCAGGCCATATTAATTACACCTTTTGGCTTGCCAAGTATTTATATAGTCTCAAATGACCAAGGTTATGGCCATATTAATTGGATAGTTTATTATAATGTTCCCAAATTAGACACATAGGTGCATCTTAACTTTACAAAAAATGTTGCCAAATAGAGTTTCCTACTTTTTTATAAAAAAATCAATTTCCATTTTCTAAGTGTCAAAAATGGGTGTTTTTTGTGAAGCAAGTACAAAAATCGGGGTGCAAAATGGCATCACTCCAATTATCACAGTAAGTCGACCATATTTTATGCACAATTCCCATGTTTCGTGGATTTTCTAGTTTTCTAGCTACTTTCGCACATTTAAATGACTTTATGTCAATTTCCCGAAAGTAATTCAAATTTGAACTGCAAGTATGTGATAGCTTAGTCATAAAAATTAGCAAAAAATGTTTTTAGGTACACAAATAGTCACTATATGGGAGAACCACTTGATTTTTGAGAGATTCAACCCCTTGTGATGAATAGCCATGTCGACCATTTTAACCCCGTTTTGGGAAAATGAAAGAAAAAGAATACAACTTCAAAAAATGCTATCCTTTCACATGGAGTGCTTTTATGTGTATTAGTTGCGAGGAAAAATACCAAACTTTCAATATAAAAAATTTGAAAAAAAAATCCTTCACAAAACGGACTATCATGTATGAACATTAATGGCTTTCAACTTAAAGGACCATGGTGATGGTCATATTCATTGCATAGATTATTATAATCTTCCCAAATTAGACACATAGGCTCATATTGACATTACAAACAATGTTGCCAAATAGAGTTTCCTACTTTTTTGTATAAAAAATTAATTTTCATTTTCTAAGTGTCAAAAAATGGGTGTTTTTTGTGAAGCAAGTACAAAAATCAGGGTGCAAAATGGCACCACTCCAATTATCACAGTAAATAGACCATATTTTATGGTCAATTCCCAAGTTTCATATCTTTTCTAGTTTTCTAGCTACTTTTGCACGTTTAAATGACTTTATGGCAATTTCCCGAAAGTAATTCAAATTTGAACTACAAGTGTGTGATAGCTCTGTCATAAAAATTAGCAAAAAATATTTTTAGATACATAAATAGTCATTATATGGGAGAACCACTTAGAGTTTTGAAAGATTCAACCCCTTGTGATGAATAGGCATGCCGACCATTTTGACCCCGTTTTGGAAAAACTGAAACAAAAAGAATACAAGTTTAAAAAATGCAATCCTTTCGCACAGAGTCCTTTTATGTGTACTAGTTGCGAGGAAAAATACCAAAATTTCAATATAACTAATTTGAAAAAAAATCCTTCACAAAACGGGCTATCGTGTATGAACATTCATGGATTTCCTCATCACAGACGTATTCATTGCATTGTTTAGTATAGTGTGCCCAAATTAGACACATAGGTGCGTCTTGACATTACAAACAATGTTGCCGAATAGATTTTTCAGCTTTTTTGTACAAAAAAGTCAATTTTCATTTTCGAAGTGTCAAAAATGGGTGTCTTTTGTGAAGCAAGTACAAAAAACACGGTGCAAAATGGCACCACTCCAATTATCACAGTAAGAAGACCATATTTTATGCACAATTCCAAAGTTTCATAGATTTTCTAGTTTTCTAGCTATTTTCGCACGTTTTAATGGCTTTATGCCAATTTTCCAAAAGTAATTCAAATTTGAACTGCAAGTACATGAAAAGATTAAAGATTTTATTTTGAAAAATCATATTTGTGTTATTGAGTCCATACTTGGACCCTATCCAAGAAAATAAAATGGATTTCAGACATGAAGATGCGGAGATACTTGGACCCTCAAATTACGCAGAGGCTAAATTACAGGGACCTCTTTTTTATCATGACGTCTATCCGGCTAAAGCATACGATACGGCTAGGAATGCTTTTGCTCATTATGGATGTCGGTGTAATTCTAGATAAGATCTACTCCAGCCGATCGAGCGTCCGTGGGTGCCGTTTCACCTCCTTGGAGGCGCCCGTCATGGAGGCCTGAACCTCTCCCATCCTCGGATCATTTTCTTTGGGTGAATGCCTAAAGCCTAGTGTTGGGTTTGGCAATGGCATCGGCATTGACGCTCCTGCCTTTGGTATGTCATCTTAAGACCATCAATCCTGGTCGCACTTCCGGGGGCTGGATGCTCACGACATTGGGGAAGGGCGGGTATCCATCCGACGATGTGGGGATGCTAGGGAGGTGGCCTCGGGTCCATTTAGCGTGCTCTCCTGTTTGGCAATGATGGCGGCTTCGTGCAGAGCTGGGGCGCGGCCGTGTTTTCTTAGTTGGTGTCTCTCGGCGTGTTCGAGCGGTCTCCGTGCCTTGCCTTGTCTTTGTGGATTTGGAGTTGCGTAGCAGGGTCCAAGCTCTCCCCTTCTCTTCAGCAAGGTTCGTCACTTGAATCGGAGTTGTCTGGTCTCCAGCACGGGTGGTCGTCTATTTGGCATGTGCCGACATGACCTCCGACATCTGTTGCGGCAAGGGCTTCGTTGGTGGGAGTCGATGGTGAAGTCAGAATTGCTGGCTCGTGGAGGGGTGACTACGATGACGCCTGGTGTCAACCTCGACAACGTTTTCTTCTCGGCGGCATGTAGGTCTTCGTGTTGGTGGCCAGTTTGAGTGGTGTTACCTTGTGTGGGCTATTGTGACGGTTTTAGTCCGATTTTTCATATGTTAACCTGAAAAGTATTTTCTCTTTGTAATGATTCGAGATTCTTACTTTCAAAATCCAGTACAACCATAGCTTTCAACAAACAACTTCGCAACAAGACGACCATGATCAGCAGCTAAGTTTCATATTGTACTTTTTTCTGTCAGTTTTCTATTATGAGGATAAGAGGCCCCCATTCTCCCATGGAACTCTCCCCTATGAACTTCTAAATAAAACTATTTATAACTTCCAAAGAAAACTATTTACAGCCTGAAGATGATATGACACTTTATTGAAGCATGTACAGCCGGACTCGGTAAATCAAGGCCCCTATACGTCCGCAGGCCCGCGGATGGTGCCGGACAATCTCTCATATACCGTGTCCGGCAGCCAGCATGTACCTCAAATTTGAACTCTCAAATTCATGTAAATCCATGCACATCCAAATGCACGTGAATGTCGCACTTAAATAACAAATGTTGATAGCGAGATACATAGTTAAAGCATAAAATTTATTCTAAGTGCACAATCCAAACATTAGCTATTTGATTTTCATTGTAGGACCACATGTGCTCCACAGGATCACTGAGTATCTGTGCGTGCACCTGATGATCTCGAAGATTCTGATGCATCTGTAGAAAATTCATAACTGATCTGCATCTTGTTGCTCTGTAATACGGACTTGTTCTCCGACGTCTCAAAATCATTGGTTTCGGTCAACCCGTCACCCTCGTCCTTAACAATCATATTGTGTAAAATGACACAACATGTCATAAGCTGCCACAAAAATTATGATTTCCACATCATTGAAGCTCTACGAACAATTTCTCAACGAGCTTGGAGTACTCCGAATGCCCTCCCCACATCCTTCCCGGCAGCCTCTTGCATTGTTGCAAACTGGCTTTGTTTGTTGCCTTGGGGTTCGGATATGGTCTTCACAAATGTCACCCACTGAGGATAGATGCCATCGGCAAGATAGTACCCTATGTTGTAGTCACCACCGTTGATGGTGTAGTTCCACGGCGGCGATTCCCCATTACAAAGTCTTCTGAACATGGGAGATTGTTGAAGCACATTGATGTCGTCCGCGGTGGCGTCTGGGTCGGCAACGATGTCCACGGTGGTGAGAATGGATGGGCGGACTGTTGGGGCGGTATAGGCGGCGCTGAGGGTTCACTACGACGGCGGAGCAAGGGTGGTGACAGAGCTAGGGGTGGCCGGTGCAGCGGAGGGAGAATAGAGGAGAGGAAAATTGGAATCAATGGTGATGGTGGTGGCGGAGGGGGGGGGGGGGGGGTTGGTGCAATTTTAGGTAGGATTCCGCCTATCCGCTCGACGTCATGGACGCGCCCGGGCATGCTCCGGCCTCCCCATATCTGCCCCAGATTTGACTGGATATGAGGGGTGCCGGTCAGCCCGGGCATTTAGGACCGATATGAGGAGCCTATCTCGGTCGCATTTTTTTGACCGGTCAGTGACCGGGCCGTCCGCCCGGAATGGTACACATGATTTCTTATGGCTCATGCAGCGGGGAGAGTAAACTTGTTCCCTGTCACTGACCTGCCAGGCCCACGGAAGGCGATGCGATCGTAGCCGTTAATCCACGCCCATCTCCCTGCAAAGCATCAGGAAGCGACATCCGGCTTGTGCTAAAAAAAGAAGCGACATCCGGCCCAGCGAAGTGAAACAAGTAGAGATGGCCGGCGGTGGCGCCTCCGCGTCGGCACTCTCAAGCCCATGGAGGGCGCTGCTGCAGCGAGCGTGCACCTACTTTGAAATACAGAATCAGTTATACATAAATTGGTTAAAATATTGCAGATTCATATGCGTCTATTGTGTTGCTTAATACTCTTGGCTTTCATATTCAGGTTGATTACGTGAACCTGAAAAGTAATCAGAGATTGATGTTCACAAGAACCCGAGAAGGAGATGAGTCCAGTGATTGGATGGCCGAAAATGTTAGCCCATAACGACCTTTTTGTTATAAAGGGTGAGCATAAAAGTGTTATTAGCTACCACTAATTTTGTTTGGGGATTTTCCATTGCAAGGAACTGTCTTCATTCCTCAACATCTTTTCTAGCTTGTCAGAATGCATCTTTGGCAGAGCATCCTTGTACTAGAGAGTTGAGCTGTGTGCTTTACCTGCACTACAGTCCTTTGTGATACATGATGCACCTAATTAATATCGTGGAATGGTTGAAAGGCCAGGAAATACATCGAATCAATCTACATTTATGGCTGTAATCACAATAATATCACGCACACAAAATAGAAGATCACAAGGAATTGTACAAGTATTAAGGTTTCACACTGCTGGTTACAGGAGTAGTTTTCTAAATTTAGATCCTGCGATATACGCTGGAGTAAATCTGGTTATTTTGTTGGGCAACCTTGGGATACAAGGAAGCTATCTGGTAGGTGATACAACTTTGATTACAACAAATTAATGGTGATATTTTTCTTTCAGGTATGATTAATGGCGAGATTATATATCTCTATGACTATACAAACATGTCTCCACTGTAATGTCTAAAGATCGTGTTTCGTTTTCTTTCCCTTGATTCCCATATCGCATTTTGTGTGCGATGGCCGGCGAGATGGACACCAATGACGATGCCAATGGTTTCTGCTTCCCCTATGATGTGCTCGTTGACATCCTCCATCGCCTCCCAGCTCGCGTCCTCGCCGACTCTCGGCGCGTCTGCCACACGTGGCGCACCATCATCGACGCCCACAGCCTCCTCCTTCCCCACGCCTTCCCGCGTGAGTTCCCTGGTATCTACACCCACTACTATGGATACACATCTGATTCCGCCTTGTTCGCCCGGCCGATGCCGCGCTCGGATGAGCCTGGCTACCAACGCCCGTTCAGCTGGGGCGATTGGGACATGTGCATACAACAACACTGCAATGGCCTCCTCCTTGTGCGGGATAGTTACCAACTGGAACGTGCCAATGAAATCTACGTGTGCAACCCAACGACAGTACGGTGTGCCTGCCTACCAAGGCCTCCGACACCATGGCCGTGCAATGTTGAGGGAATGTTTCTCGCCTTCGACCCAGCCATGTCGCGGTATCACAAGGTATTCCTCCTTCCTTCAAAGAAAACACCCAGCCGTTGGTTCACCGAAAAAGAGCAGTGGGAGTTAGAAGAGGAAGAATCCTATGGTTTTGCTAGCCAGTTTGGTGAGCTCGATGGCAAGGTAATAAAGATGCTGCCTTTGCTGGTGTTCTCGTCACAAACTGGGCAATGGGAGAATAAGAAGTTTGCACCTGGGCGTTGCGCCCCAGGGCACATCTATGACATGGTGACCACACCATGTGGTTTCAAAAGGTTGGCATGGTCAGCTGAGTACTGGCATGGATCACTCTATGTGCATTGTCATAGTGGTGTCCTCTTGATCTTGCGTTGCTCAGAAGGGGTGTACGACATGATCCAACTGCCAGGGGATTTGGCTCCATACGATGACGAAGAGGGTATGGAGACATGGGACCTTCCCAAGAGATCTGTTTTAGCAAACTATGAGAGAGGGGTTTGCTATGTGACTCTCAACAAGTACCATCTCCTGGTATGGACACTGATAGAATCTACCGACGGTCAACTTGAGTGGACGTTGGCACACGAGGCCGACCTTGGACCGCACAGTCGTGCTATGGAATCTTTGAAGAGAAAAGCAAGACCGAGGATGAAAATGGAATGGGAGTTGATCGAAATGGATGAAAAACTAATTACCTTGTTAGGAGAAAGCAGTAATGAGGAAATTGACGAGGATCATGATATTGGAGAAGAAGAATACAACGAAGTCGAGGTCGAAGAAGTGGAGAGGAATAATGAGGAAGCTGACAAGGATGATGATATTGGAGAAGAAAGTAACGATGACGAGGTTGAAGAACTTGGGAGCAGAGAGGGTTCCGTGTATTCATGGAACTCGGATGAGCACAACTTCATCGACTTAGACGAACGTGATACCACCGACTTAGAGGGATGCTTGTTCAGGATCATTGGTTTACATCCGCACAAGGATGTGCTTCTCCTAAATTTTTGCTCATGTGTGGTGGCGTATCATCTTGGCACCTCGAGAATGCAGTACCTAGGTCACATTTTCCCTAAACAACCAACACAGAATGCTGCAAACATCCGTTGTGCCTTCCCTTATCGCCCTTGCTACTTGGATGCGCTCCCACAAAGGAAGTCCCAACCACTTAGAAACACTGTGATGTAGTTTCAGACTCACCTTATCCTTATTATGTTTTCTAGCATCTAAATGTACTTTTGGCAGCTCACGTGCATGTTGTCGACAATAAATAAATGTGTTCTATAGCATTTCAGGAATCCTTCTAAGGGAGCTGTTGTGCTATGTGCTTTATCTGAATCATAGTCATTTGTAAACATACAAGATGGCTCTAATTTACGTTTATGCTTATTGTTGAAGGTCTACTTTCTTTTCTTAATTTCTTTCTTAGATGCTTACTTAGCCAGCCTTGTCATACGAGATGATTCAGAGCCCGGTATATACCTTGATCTAGACTGGAGAAATGAGAGATACAACAAATAAATAAATCTAGATCGGAACTGCAAGTATATACAGTTATACACTACAATGACAATTTCTATGTATAGTGCATCAACGCAGTGGTTGTTGATTTTCACTGATTCGGTAGCTAATTTCGATGTGTGGTTTAGTTATGATCAAATAGACCAGCGGGATCTAGAATTGGCCCCTCTGACGAGGCGCGGTTGGGAATTAGCACTGTTGTTTAACATTATTTCAAGCATCACAAGTGCCTAATAAGTTCCTGTAAAGGAAGTCCTGATTTTGGATATCCGTGGTGCTACACCGATTCGTGGGAACAGTTTTGTATCAGCGACATTACAGATCTGATACATGGTTAGTGCTTAGTAGAATCTGCCTTGTGCTCTATTCTGCATAGTGGAGATATTTTTTCCTGGAACACGCACGAACTTTGTGCGTTGATTCATTAAGAAGGGGAGAGCAATACAACAAGAGTTAGGTTACCTATAAGATCCGGTTGTCTCGCTCAACTCTACTATTCTACCCGCATAACTCTTACGATCCCAAGCGAGCAGCCAAAGCTTCCAACCTACATAAGTTCTAGCAGAAGCTCACGCGTGCTTCCAAATAGACAAAATAACTAGTGTGAAGGTTGTGTTTGAAATGGAAGGATACTCTTGGTTTACTGCAAAGCAACAAGAGGTAGATGTTTACACGAGGCCAGGAGGGGTATAATTCAGCCCAATGATTAGATTACTGAAAAAGAGAGGTCATACGGGGGAGAAAGGGGGCGGTGGCGGGGGGTTGAATTGACGATCACAACGATTTTTATCTGTGTATTTATCATGCGAAGGAAAACAGTCTTAATTATTGGCCATCTTTTCTAGCCTTTTTTCAGAACGTATTTTTCTCAGAGCAATTCAAGATTATATACCTGTAGTGGAGAAGTTGGACTATGTGTTTTATCTGGATGACAATCAGTTTTCCCCCTTTTACAGGAATGCAATTGACAGTCATGTGTAAACATACAAGATGGCTCTAGTTAATACTTTCTCCGTCCCAAAATATAGTGTGCATTAGATTTGTTTTTCAGAATCAAACCTTGTAAACTTTGACCAAGTTTATAAAAAATTGTCAACATTTGGAATGCAAAATTAATACCATTTGATTCATGATTGAATATATTTTAATATGGGATTTATTTGGTGTTATATATTTTTTAAATAAACATGGTTAAAGTTTGTGAATATTGTCTAATGCAAAAACCAATGCCTATGGGAAACACGCTGTATCTCTTTTTTTCGTAGATGCTTACTTTTACTTTTGAGGGTATTCAGATGCTGACTTTGTTATTTGCAAAAAAAAGAGAGAAAAGATGCTGACTTTGTCGTTTTCTTCTTCTTCTAGGATGATTAAAATCTCAGAATAAGACTAGACTGGATCGAGTAGTTATACAACAAATCAATCTACATCATCACTGGTCGTTATGAGAGTCTTCTAATTTTAGGCCCAAAGATATGTGCGACAGTAAATTTGCCTCACCTTTGGCAAATACTCGTATGATATTGAAGGACTTTGATACAGATTAACGCTGAGATTACATATTTGTACAAACATACCTTCACCATAATAGCTTTAGATCACATTTTCGTCTTTTTATTGCTGGCGAGTCCAGGACAGATACACATTCGAAGCCCACAGACGCCATGGCCGTGCGATGTCGAGGGAATGTTTCTGGCCTTTGACCTGTCTGTGTCGCGGCATCATGAGGTGTTCTTCCTTCCCGCCAAAAATATGCATGTACTACTTTGGAAGAGCCGAGTGGTTCTGCAAGTGAGTTTGGCGTGCCAGAGGGTGAGACGCTAAAGAAAAAGATGGTTCCTTTGCTTGTGTTTTCGTCACGGACCGGGGAATTGGAGAACCAGGGGTTTGCACTGGGTCGCTCCACTCCGGATCACCTCTACAACGTGGTGACTGCAGCACGCCCTTTGCGAAAGTGGACATGGGCGGCCGAATACTGGCAAAAATCACTCTATGTGCACTGTCACAATGGCGTCCTCATGATCTTGGGCTGCTTAGGGAGGACATATGATATGGTTCAACTCCGAAGGGATCCACCTCCCTACAACGACGAGGAACTTAAAAACAGATGGCTCCTTCCAAAGAGGTGGCTCTGAGAGAGGGATTTGCAATGTGACTCACTCTTAACGACTTCCATCTTTTGGTTTGGGCACTGGCAGAATCGACTTCCACCAACTTGAGTGGATGTTAGCACATGAGGCCGACCTCAAACCGTACAATTATATATGACAAATCCATTGAATAGAAAAGCGGAACCAAGGATGAATATGAAATGGGAAGTGGTCGAAAGCGGAAAGGAACGAACTAGTTTGTTGGAACATAGCAGCGGCGAGGAAACTGACACTCTAGTTTTCATCGTTATGTTTTTCTTTTGAATAAAAAGAGCTGTGCATATATATGATCTATGCACCATGTCGTACGATCTCGTCCATGGCACAATTTTGGCACGAAATTATTGTTTTCCCTTGCAGCACTTCCCAAGATTATTGCAAAAGGGCCGATAAAGTTCACTATGGAGGATGAGCTGTAAATACTTTGAAACCTGGGTAATCATTTCTGTAACATGCTCAGGGAAAAGAAATCCTAGGTCAAAATGTTTGCTGTAGGAGCACTAGCTAGAACTTCACCAGGTGATTCATACTGTTGTAGTAGGCTGCTTGTTGTGATGAGAATGCAAACTCAGTGAGGTAGTCTGTTTCTCCGCTGAGCAGGTTTAGTGTCTGCACTCCACCTCGCCGTCAGGCCTCCAATCCCTCCATACGGGCACGATCTGAATGACAAGGCCACAGGCGGACAATGGTCGCTTGTACGTAGAGCATAACAGTAGTGCTCGTTTGGTGATCTTGAATTTTTAATGTAATTTTTATTATGTTTGAGATGCTTTATATTTTGGGTGAACTTTTATAGGAGTAGTAGATTTTGTACTTTTTGCAAAAAGGAAAGGACATGACAAAGGACAAGAAATATATAAGGAGATAAAAGTATGGGAAACACTTACCATCACCCGGCGGATCACAGCGTCCGCGTCCGTCACCTTCCCTGTGTGACACGCGTCCAAGTGAGGTCCGCGTACCATCCTTCGTTCAACACACTTCTGCAACGAAAACTATGCTTCTGAAACATATACGGTGTTGCAATGCTTTACGACGGGTCTATGTTTTGCAACAAAACTTCCGTTAAGAAATTTTTCTGCAACAAGACCTCAGCTGCAAAAACAAATTACAACAAAACCTTAGTTGCAAAAAAAATTCTGTAACAAGACAATGTATTGCAGAAATAATTCTGCAACAAGACCTGTGTTGCAGTATTGAAAGTGCGTTCGGCCGCTTGATGCGGTATATCTGACGGCAAAAAGATCAGCCGGCGGACCCCTAGCACGCCCATGTATATGCATGACAACAAGAAAGAGGAAATCTTTTGCACGACAATTGTCCCTGCGCGCGGTGATCTCGAGCCGGATTCTGCAAGTTACGGAGACAAAGACAATGAAGGAAGGAGGCAATCTTCCATGTGATGGACTCCAATTGCGCGCTGTTAGCGATAAGCTTCTCATCCATAATGAATACTCGTACCGCACAGATCGATCGCAGCATCTTCGTTTCTCCTTCCCAGAGCGCGTCGTACCGAGCGCACCCGCCACGGCGAGATGGATGTCGCGAACGGGAACGACGGCGCCGCCGCCAACGGCGTCTGCTTCCCCTACGACGTCCTCCTCAACGTCCTCCGCCGCCTCCCGCGCCGCGCCCTCGCTAGATCGCGGCGCGTCTGCCGCGCGTGGCGCGCCATCGTCGACGCCCACGCCCTCCTCGTCCCGCACTCCTTCCCGCGCGGCGAGTTCCCCGGCGTATACGCCAACTACTTCTTGTCCTCGCCACGCTCCGCCTTCTTCGCCCCTCCTCCGCCGCGCTCCGGCGTCGACCCTGCCGCGCGTTTCCGGCGTCCTATCGCCTGGAACGATCTAGTGCTGGACCCCCACGTCTGGAGAGACTGGGGCTACGTGCAGCGGCACTGCAACGGCCTCCTCCTCGTACGGGACAGGTGCAAGTTCGAATACGTCAACCATGTCCACGTGTGCAATCCGGCGACCATGTGGCGTGCTCGTCTGCCGAGCCCGCCGAAGCCATGGCCGCGCGGCGTTCAGGGGATGTTCCTCGCCTTCGACCCGGCCGTGTCGCGGCATCACGAGGTGTTCATGTTTCCTCAAAACAAGGTGCCGTCCGTGGACAATAACATGGCAATTTCTCTGCCAGTGTTCTCCTCGCGGACCGGCCGATGGGAGAATCGACGGTTTGCGCCGGGACGATGCGCCCCGGTGCACCTCTATGACGCGGCGGTGACCGAGCCGTGCAGTTCTGAAAAGTGGATATGGTCAGCCGAGTACTGGCGTGGATCGCTCTACGTGCACGTTCATAGCGGAGTCCTCGTGATCCTGCGTTGCTCGGGGAGCAAGTACGACATGGTTGAGCTCCCAAAAAATGATCCGCCAGCCAATCATGACACAGAGGAGCAGCATGAGGAAACACCGAAGCCACGTAAGGGATCCATCTTAGCCAACCATGAGGGAGGCGTTCGCTACGTGGTGCTCAACAAGTACCGTCTGCTGGTATGGGTGCTGAGCGAATCGACTGACGGCCAACTTGCTTTGGTGTTTGAACACGAGTCTCACGACCTCAGGCCGCACTGTTATGCAATCAAACTTTTGCTTCTTCACAAATCAAGACCGAGGATGTAAATAGAATGGGAGATAGCCGAGACCAGAGAAGAGCGAAATGATAATGGTGACATGACATTGACGACCTGCAGGTCGAAGTAGAACTCGGTAGCAGAGAAGGGTGCTCCGAGTACTCATGGAACCCAGACAAGCACAACTTCATCCAGTTATTAGATGGAAGCAGTGTTGTTGCGGATGACCTCGACAATTCAGAGCTATGGTGCGACATCATTGGTTTCCATCCACACAAAAATGCGCTTCTCCTACATTTCATGTCTGCGGTGGTGGTGTACTATCTTGACAGCTCGACCATGCCATATTTAGGTCAGATTTATCCTTTAGGTGAGACTCATCGTTTCGACGGCGTGTTCCCTTACCGTCCTTGCTACTTCAATATGCTACCTCCTAATTAAGGAGTCTCCACCATCTTAGAATGTCCATGATACAGTTTTCAGACGGTCCTTTTCAGTCTTCGAAACGAAGAACTTATAATGGATGGCATACAATTTTGAGTTTTGTTAATCTATTTTTCGCCGAAGGATCAACATTGCTTCTTTTGGTTAATCAATTTCATTATTAGTGATTCAACTCGTGTACCTGTTATTATACATCCCATGCATCCATGGCATAATGTGGGTCTTGAATCATTATTTTTTTTCCTTGTGTCTCTACCGATGATTGCCCCATTAGATTTTCACCGGAAAAGCACATGATTTTCATTCGACACGACACAAGCCGATAAGAGGACTTGCACTCCGATGGCTGAAACTGAATAGGAGATGCTATTTTCCCTGAGATGACTACAGATTTGAGCTATTTGAGTTTAGTTCCAGAGATGTTTCGGCAGGTTTTATAATGTTGTTTTAGTTATAAATTGTTTGGTGTCTTTGACTTGGTAGTGGCAACGGTAGCATGAAGTCTACGTGTCCCAATCCCACCAACCTACCCATGATTTGTTTTTTTTTTGAAACACATGTACATTTATTCATACTCATAACGATTACAGGTACACTGAGTTGGATTTAAGATCCAAGAAAATACAAAGTAACTCTTATGACCAAGAATTACAATGAAATTTACCGAAAAAGGGTTTCCCCCGCTTTGTATTCAAAAGCACCAACACCGATTACAGAGCATACGCTGGGGCGAGCAGCACAACAAGCCAAAGAAAAAGAAAAAGAAACAATGTCAACACCGGCAACTCGACAGACGCGAATGACCCACAACCGCTGCGCCCTCCGAAATCTACCCACCACGATCCTAGGCTCCGATCCTCCGTGTACCAAGCAGCACCTCCAGGAAGGAAACGACGCCGACGACGCTGCTGCCCGGACGTATCCTAGGGTTTCCCCCGGCACACGGAGGGTAGAGGGGAATGAAGACCACCGACACCCTCCAGGGAGGAATGGTGGCACCCGCAGGCGTCACCGCATCGGAGCCGGAAGATCCGGCAAGGATTTCTCCCAACTCCAAACCCCACCGCCCAACCGGATCGAAGCCAACCAACCAGCTCGCCGCCCACCAGCATGCGCCACCGCGGTCGCAACGCAACCCACGCCGCCTCACTGAGATCGCCACCACGAGGCCAAGAGAACGAGGAGAGGAGGCATTGGACGACGGGAGCAGCAGCGCTGTAGCCGCGCGGGAGGGAACCACCTCCTCCGCCGTTGTGCAGGAGGCTCGAGCCTCCGGCACCGTCGCGGTCGCCGTCCGGACGCAGCAGCAGGGCATACCGGGCCACCCTGGCCCGGCCAGGCCCGAATCGGGCCCGCTAAGCCCCGCCGGCCACGCTGCAGCAGGGCAGCGCCAGCACCCCAACGCCCATCGCCGCTCCCCCGCCTCCTGGGAGCCACGCCGGCGACCCGCCCCGCCGTCGGCCCGCCCAGACCCAGATGGGGCGATCTGGGCCGAGCGGGCGCCGCCTGGCCGCGCCGCCGCGCCACCCCGCCGCCAACGGCGACGCCGCCGTCCAGCCGATCTCCCGCGCCGCGCCAGGAAGCCCCGCCGCCACGCCGGACCGCCGCCGCCTAGGGAACACCCCCCGGCGCCCTCCGCCCCGCGCCGGAGAGCAACCGAGAGGGGAATGGCCGGGGGCCGCCGCCACCAGCGTCGCCCGGGCCAAGCCCGGCGGCGGGGAGGGGGGAATGAGGGGGAGCTGGCGGAGGAGGAGCCGGGGCGCGGCCGGTCGCCTGCGGGGGCGACGCGGTCGCGAGAGCCCGAGATTCAACTTCTCGGCACCACAATGAAATTTTTTGAAAACACCTTCTTCAAGGAATCAATCTATACTAGAAGAAATACTCCAAAAACTTTGGTAAAGAGGTTGCAATTAGGCTGGAGCAACGTTGTCGTCACGATAGCTTCACTACTGAAGCCCCGTTATCGGACATTGCAGGCTTAGGCTAATCCACGAAAAACGATATGAGAAATGCGAAAGAACTGTCACCCCCACGAACATTACAAATAAAGGTTTTTCAAAGTGCCTTGAATTGTCCATCCAAAAAATGGGAAGCCTTGATCGATGAATGTACTTGGGCTGGGGATGATCCCCTAGAAGAGCGGGCCGCCGAATTCTAATATCTTCACCATGGTGTCGATGAAAGATTTCATCCTCACAAAAAGTCAAACCAACAAAAAAAATCTTGACACACTAATATAAAGTCGCCAGATCCGTATAATCGAATCTGCGACGACACAAAACTCTCTAACTTCATGGCACCGTCAAGAACGAGAGTAATTTTATTCTCACAAATCTACGATGATCACTAGACGACGACGAAGAACATCACTAGTAGAAAATAGGGCTTTCGTTCGGGCCAGATAAGCCCATTAGTCCCGATTCTTATACGAACCGGGACTAATGTGAGCATTGGTCCCGGTTCGTGCGGCTAAACGCATTAGTCCCGGTTCAGATGAGCCCTTTAGTCCCGGTTTGAGACACGAACCGGGACTAAAGGGCGCGATGCCCTTTAGTCCCGGTTCGTGTCTCAAACCGGGACTAAAGATTAGACCTTTAGTCCCGGTTTGAGACACGAACCAGGACTACAGGTGCAATGCCCTTTAGTCCCGGTTCGTGTCTCAAACCGGGACTAAAGGTCCCATTTTCAAACTCTACACCACCACCCCCCCTTTGGATCGCCTTTCCAGTTTTGTAAAAAGCAAAAGAAAATGATAAAAACTTCAAAAATTAAAATCCTTCGAGATGTAGTTATGTTACTACATCTACTAGTTAGGAAAATTTAAAAACTTAAATTTGGACATGTTTTGCAAAAAGTGTAGGGAAAATGTAAAACGGCTATAACTTTTGCATACGATGTCAGAAAAAAACGTATAATATATCAAAATGTTCAGCACGAAAATCCGCATCCGATTTTGACGGCCTATGGCCTGTTTGCAAATTTTTAGAATCCTCAAATTCCAAAAGGAAAAAAAGATATGCTCAAATTTCAGTTTTTTTGAATTTTGGTTAAATCTGTTCAAACTATGGTCAAACTACTTATTCAAGAAGTATTAGTGTTACTACATAATTATTCAAGAATATTAGTGTTACTAAATAATTATTTTAATTTTTTTAAATTTTGGTCAAATCTGGTCAAACTGTGATCAAAATGTGGTCAAACTATGGTCAAACTACTTACTCAAGAAATATTAGTGTTACTAAATAATAATTGTTTTTTAGAATAATAGTTTCAAACTCAAACAGTGAAACGTGTGACTTCATGCTAAAGCTAAACTCCTGAGGGTTAATAGGATTGACATCTTACTATTGTCAGGAAAACAACAAGTGCAGACTTGGAAATCAGAGAGAATAGAACCCGAAAGTTAAGCATGCTCAGGTTGGAGTAGTGAGTGTTGGAAATATGCCCTAGAGGCAATAATAAATTGGTTATTATTATATTTCCTTGTTCATGATAATCGTTTATTATCCATGCTAGAATTGTATTGATAGGAAACTCAGATACATGTGTGGATACATAGACAACACCATGTCCCTAGTAAGCCTCTAGTTGACTAGCTCGTTGATCAATAGATGGTTATGGTTTCCTGACCATGGACATTGGTTGTCATTGATAACGGGATCACATCATTAGGAGAATGATGTGATGGACAAGACCCAATCCTAAGCCTAGCACAAGATCGTGTAGTTCGTTTGCTAAGAGCTTTTCTAATGTCAAGTATCATTTCCTTAGACCATGAGATTGTGCAACTCCCGGATACCGTAGGAATGCTTTGGGTGTACCAAACGTCACAACGTAACTGGGTGGCTATAAAGGTGCACTACAGGTATCTCCGAAAGTGTCTGTTGGGTTGGCACGAATCGAGACTGGGATTTGTCACTCCATGTAAACGGAGAGGTATCTCTGGGCCCACTCGGTAGGACATCATCATAATGTGCACAATGTGACCAAGGAGTTGATCATGGGATGATGTGTTACAGAACGAGTAAAGAGACTTGCCGGTAACGAGATTGAACAAGGTATCGAGATACCGACGATCGAATCTCGGGCAAGTAACATACCGATTGACAAAGGGAATTGTATACGGGATTGATTGAATCCTCGACATCGTGGTTCATCCGACGAGATCATCGAGGAGCATGTGGGAGCCAACATGGGTATCCAGATCCCGCTGTTGGTTATTGACCGGAGAGTCGTCTCAATCATGTCTGCGTGTCTCCCGAACCCGTAGGGTCTACACACTTAAGGTTCGGTGATGCTAGGGTTATAGAGATATTAGTATGCGGTAACCTGAAAGTTGTTCGGAGTCCCGGATGAGATCCCGGACGTCACGAGGAGTTCCGGAATGGTCCGGAGGTAAAGATTTATATATGGGAAGTCTTATTTTGGTCGCCGGAAAAGTTTCGCGCATTATCGGTATTGTACCGGGAGTGCCGAAAGGGGTCCGGGGGTCCACCAAGGGGGTCCACCAGCCCCGGGGGGCCACATGGGCTGTAGGGGTGTGCGCCTTGGCCTATATGGGCCAAGGGCACCAGCCCCAAGAGGCCCATGCGCCAAGAGATAAGGGAAAGGGAGAGTCTTAAAGGGGGAAGGCACCTCCGAGGTGCCTTGGGGAGGATGACTCCTCCCTGGCCGCACCCTTCCTTGGAGGAAGGGCCAAGGCTGTGCCCCCCCTCTCCCTTGGCCCTATATATAGTGGGGGGAGGGAGGGCAGCAATACCCCAAGCCCTGGCGCCTCCCTCCCTCCCGTGACACCTCTTCCTCCCCGCTTGCGCTTGGCGAAGCCCTGCCGGGATCCCGCTACTTCCACCACCATGCCGTCGTGCTGCTGGATCTCCATCAACCTCTCCTCCCTCCTTGCTGGATCAAGAAGGAGGAGACGTCGCTGCTCCGTACGTGTGTTGAACGCGGAGGTGCCGTCCGTTCGGCGCTAGGATCATCGGTGATTTGGATCACGACGAGTACGACTCCATCAACCCCGTTCTCTTGAACGCTTCCGCTCACGATCTACAAGGGTATGTAGATGCACTCCTTCCCTCTCGTTGCTAGTAAACTCCATAGATTGATCTTGGTGACGCGTACAAAATTTTGAATTTCTGCTACGTTCCCCAACAGTGAGAGGATGGGTGACCGGCCGGGAAGTTAGTGAATTTGGAATGATGAGAGGTGATTAGGGATTAGAGGTTAAATAGAGCAGTGATGAGGGGTGATTAGATATTAAATTGAAAATAATTCAAAAATTTAAAAATCGGAAAAAAATTCAATTTTTTTTCACAAAAATTCAAAAAAAATATCTCCTTTAGTGTGGAGCTCCAGGCAGCGGCCACGTGGAGTGCCTTAGGGGGGGCCCTTTAGTAACGACCCTTTAGTCCCTGTTCGAGAATCGGGACTAAAGGCCCTTATGAACCGGGACTAATGGCCCTTTTTCTACTAGTGCATGAACTCTTGAAGATCTGAGGTCCCCCCCTCTCTCAGCGCTAAGGATGGTAGCCGTAGGCAAGAGGACCAAATTTCTCTCGTGACCGCGGCAGCGGCAACTGCAGCATTCGAGAAACCCTGCAATTGGCGTATTTCCATAACTACCTACCCTTGAAAAAGGGTCGATCCATGGGCGGACGGGTGTCGGTGTCAAAACCGGTGGATCTCGGATAGGGGATCCCGAACTGTGCGTCTAAGGTTGATGGTAACAGGAGACGGGGGACACAATGTTACCCAAGTTCGGGCCCTCTCTGTGGAGGTAATACCCTACTTCCTGCTTGATTGATCTTGATGAATATGAGTATTACAAGAGTTGATCTACCTCGAGATCGTAATGGCTAAAACCCTAAAAGTCTAGCCTGTATGACTATGATTGTGATTATTATCGCCTCAACGGACTAAGCCCTCCGGTTTATATAGACACCAGAGGGGACTAGGGTTGTACAAAGTCGGTTACAGAGAAGGGAATCTTCATATCAGGGCACCAAGCTTGCCTTCCACGCCACGGAGAGTCCCATCTAGACACGGGAGAGAGTCTTATGTCTTGTATCTTCACGGCCCAACAGTCCGGCCCATGCTACACAGTCCGGACGCCCGGGGACCCCCTAATCCAGGACTCCCTTAGTAACCCCTGAACCAGGCTTCAATGACGAGGTGTCCGGCGCGCTAATTGTCTTCAGCATTGCAAGCCGGGTTCCTTCTCCGAATACTCCAAAATAGTCCTTGAACACAAGAATCGTGTCCGGCTCTGCAAAACAAAATACCACACACCACCGCAGAGAGTATAATATTTCACGAGTCCAATCTGCTGACAACTTTTTGTAGCGTGACATCACGTCCCTGCCTGGTTATTATTTCGAGCCGTTTTTCGGCTCGTCGCTCCACGTTTCGAGACGCGGTTTTATTGGCACATCTTGCCGAAGCAGAGATCGTGTCCCATTATTGCGGGATTCTCATCAATGCGGGCGTGGGTATCCCAACCATTCAGTTGGCATGATTCCTTAGGAGTAGGCAGGTTTTAAGGCTTATGAGGAGGCGTCTGATATTCATCGCTTTTATAAAGGGGCTAAGACCCGTCCTTCTCCTCTGCGCCAACCCTTTCCTCAACCTCTCCAACCTCGAGTTCCATCACCCAAGGTACAATTTGATTGCTTCGAGCTTCCCAGTCATGTTAGGACCCAGCCTTCAAGGCCGGTGGGTGGCTTCCTCTGTCACAGAGGACGATATTGCGAAACTTCGGGCGGCAAGATACCTGACCGCGGAAATCCCCCACAGGCTCCCTGCTCAAGAGCAGGTTATTCCCACTCCCAGATCCGGCGAGAGGGTCGTATTCATCTCCCACTTCCTCCGGGGGCTAGGGTTCGCTCTCCATCCCTTCGTTCGAGGGCTTATGTTCTATTACGGGCTAGATTTTCACGATCTAGCTCCGGACTCCTTTCTTCACGTCTCGGCGTTCATCATCACGTGCGAGGCCTTCCTCCGCATTCCCCCACACTTCGACTTGTGGCTCAAGACTTTTAATGTGAAGCCGAAGGTAGTCGACGGGAAACAAACGGAGTGCGGCGGTGCTACAGTGAGCAAACTCACTAATACTCCTTGGCCAAAAGGCTCCTTCACAGAAACTTCCAACCTATGGCAGCGGGAGTGGTTTTACATCACTGAACCCCATGGTACCAAGTGGGCAGCTACACATGCGTTCCGATCTGGCCCTCCATTATGGCTTGCATCATGGATTAATAAGGGGCTGGACTGGGGATCAATCTATGAAGTGCAGACGCTGCAAAGCCGCCTCCGGAGCCTCATTGAAAAGGACACGACCTTATCAACGTAATCCAAGTAATGCTAGTCCGTCGGGTCCTACCGTGCTAGCGACGGCCTCTCCGCCTGTGGGAGTTTAACCCGAAGGACCACGAACCCTTCAGCACTTCTTCGGCACAACGCACAATGGAATGTGGAAACTATTCTTCGGGACACGAAAACAGTGGCCGGATACCACAGAGGACATTGGTCTTGACTGTAACCATCCGGATACCCCGGTAAGCACTCGACTCTCGAACACAACGTAGTTAAATATCCCACAATAAGATATTGAGAAAACCATCTTCCTCCAGGGTTGGATAAAGAAGGCAGAGCGAATTAGGTGTTCGGCCCCTCTTCCCGAAGACTCAGCTAGTCCCGTGCTAGCAAGGATGCTGGTCCCGGCACCGTACCAGGTGCCGGTGAAAGAGGGCAATGAGGAGAGCAAGAAGGCCAAAGGTGGCCTCCATTCTGAAGGCACCCCACGCTATGTCCAGGGAAGTTAGGGCTCCCTCTTCCGAAGACAAAAAGGAAGGAGAAGTTGACATCCTTTCTCTCCATGGTAAGAAAAGGGCCGCCTCCGAAGGTCGGGAGGTAAAGGCTCCTAAGCGAGGTAAGACGCCCCTGTCCGGCGGTTCAGGCTCGGAGGGCGACGTTGTCGCACAGTTCCCCCGTAAGGACAAGCCTTTGGCCGAATCGTAAGTGAACAAAGGTGTTTTAACATATCCCGTTCCTTTTCCTGTTACAAGGGTAACATCTGGAATATATGTTTTTGCAGTCCGGCATACAGTCTTCCTCAACAATCCTCTTCCTCGGGGGATCTTCTTCCGGAGATGATGGAAAGCGAGACGCCTCCACAAGCTTCCTCGCCCAATAGGGCGGACGACTTCGAGGTGTCGTCCCGGAGGATCTCTCCTGATCAACAGAGGATAACAAAGACAACGCCCCAAGGTGAAACCTCGGCCGCCCAGGGTCCGGGGTGTGCGGACCCTACGGGGACCAACAATAAAGGCCCCGGACTATCCGGTTTACGGCCAGAGACGACTCTAGGGTCGAGCAAATATATCCTTTCAAAGGGAGTCCATCCTCCCATAGCTGCTTCCAAGAATCAGGAGGCGCCGGATACACTGATGGACATGTTGCGATATTCGTCCGTCTCAGAGGAACATCGTACCTTGATGGGTACGGTGGTTGAGAGGATTCTGTCCACGAAAAGCGGATTGAACGAAGCCTTCATGGGCCTGCTAAAAGGCTTCGAGGTACGTAATATTATATTTTCAATTGTGCTATAAACGCAACGCCTGTGTATAGATAGTAGCCCATGAGACTCTGGTTGGCGTCCAAAGGGAGGCAATCAGAGGATCGAAAAAGATATGCCCAGGAAATAACCTAATTAATTGGAACACAGGCTGTTACTTCCATGACGACTGCCCACGCTACAGAGGTTGCAGGTCTGAAGCAAAAACTTGATGTGGCGGATGACGACATCACACTTATTAACAGGCGGCTCGACGAGGCGCAAGGTATATTTTGGAGCGGTCAGTGTATGTGTGTATAATAGCATGAGCACAAAGCTGAAATTATATACTGAGATATGCGCAACTGTAGATGGTGCTGCCACGGTGGAAACCCTTTGGGCTGAGCTTGCCCGGGCCAAGGAGCAAGCCAGGATGAGTAGTGCGGCTGCCGAGAAGGCAGCTGATGAGTTAAAAGCCGACCAGGCTACTCGGCGCCAGTGCGAGGAGAGAATGTCTACTATGGCGCGCGAGCTAAAGGAAGCCACTGTCCGGTGCGAATTCCTCGAGGGGGATAACAAAGCCAAAGCGGCCGATCTCGACAAGGCCTTACAAGAGGCGAGAGAAGCACGATCCGAGTCTAGACCGGCTCGGGAGGAGATCCGGCAAGCTTGGGAGATAGCAGCCGGTAAGCCTTTCTTATTACAGACTAAATTCGGCGATCCGAAGTATGCCCTGCTTAATCAAATGTGGAGCTCTCCAGACGCATTCTTGGACTTGCTGAAGAGCGCCTCCGACGCGGTGCAATTTTACCAAGCGCAGGAAGGGTATGCAATGGAGAAGCCTTTTTGGTCACAATTCGGCACGCCAAAGCGCCCGCTGTTGCTGAACGAACAGATGGCCCAGTGGGCCGAGCTCCACAAGATATCCGGTTGTGCCATGAAGGACATCGTGGTCCGGCTGTGGCCGACTGAGCCAATTCCGAATAGTTATTTCGGTTTGGTGCGGCGACTTGCTGATGCGGTGCCGCGTATCGATGCCGTGAAGCGGTCAACATGCATTGAAGGTGCACGGATGACCTTTGCCCGTGTCAAGACATACTGGGCGAAGATGAAGGCCACCGATATTGCAGCGAAGAGTCCACCCGAGGGCAAGGACCATCACGCGCCAGAGCATTATTTTGAAGATGTCCTAGAGGGTGCCCGCTTAATAGAGGGTCAGTGCTCGAAGGATATGATGTTCGAGTGAATGTATCGAAATTGTAAAAACAATAGTTATGATATATTAAGGCTATGTTTTTTATACTTTTGCCGGAAAGTTTTGGTTCCTCCTGTGCGGCCTTTTTTGTATAATCTGAAAGTTTGCCAGTCGTCGGCTTCAGCCCCCTCGCATATAATACGGGGGTGTTCGGAAAAGTAATTGATCACTCTTTACCCAACGTCTTGGTCCATTAAGGAGGTGTCAATGCGGCGAACCAGGCAATCAGACTATAGGGATTTAACACTTCCACTTAGCCATAGGAGTTTGACGGTGGGTCTACGATACAACCCTTGGTATGTACGCGGTTATCCGAATACGGCGCATTTACATACGTGACCAGAAGAACGGTCCTTCATTTAATACGGAAGGAATCGCGAAGATTCCGGTGAGTCATCGAGTGGTTGACCAGCTCTCGCCGCATCATGACAATCAGTTTTCGGCTTTCTCTACTGAGGTGCTCATCCGGATAAACCAGGACACAATCGCAGTAGTTCTTCCTTTACTACCCTAGCCGATATAGCGGAGCGTAAGGTAGTAAGCACAGGAGCCGGGCAACCCAACTATTGACCAAAGACATGATTCAGAGCTGGTGCATATAAGGCCAAACTCGTGACGCCGAACTGCATATGAAGCTGTTCGGACTTGTCGGCAACTCATTTGTTCCCATATCGAGCCCCTGGCAATTTGTGCCGAGGTGCGTATGTGAAACAACCGGAGAAGCAACATTCAGATTTTTAGAAAAAGAGAATACTGAATACGGATTATGTTCACTTGAACCTAATTGACATGTCAATTGCCATTTTATAGATAATAACGCTACAACCGAGGCTATTTGACATGCCGGTGGTCAAAGGTTGAGGGAGAAGGCATTTTACAGGCTCGAAATAGAGAGTGCGGTCTACAAAACTATTTGGACCTCCTGTCGCACATCTGCGCCGCCTTGCCTCGGTGAAAGGACTCCTTAACGGGAATAGCCTTGGGGTAAGTGTATGAAGCCGAACTCCGAAAAAGTCCATGAGATGACCCGTCTTTGAGCCACCTGTGATAAAAGATAAAAAATAATTAGGAAAGAAAAGGAGGCTATGGGAGTGCTTGCAGGCCTGTCCGTATTGTGCCTCCGCCGATGACCAGGGTATTTTAAGTACATAATTATGTATACGCGGTACAAACTTCGCGGATATATGAGGCGAACGACGGAGGCCGAGCTGCTAATCCAGCTCTGAAATTGATCGGTTCCATTTAATAGAGACCAGCGGCTTAATGGCTGATGAGATATACGGCTTGATAAGCCGCCTTGTACTTTGGCTGTAATAGCCGTAGTATGATCCTCTGTACGGAGGGAGTGCTCCGTATTTCCATTTATTGTTATGACGCCGCATGGACCGGGCATCTAAAGTTTTCCGCGGGCGTAGAGTGGGGCCGCATTAAAACGAGCAAAAGCGGTATGCCCTAGAAGTGCATGGTAGCTACTGCGGGACGGGACAATATCGAAGGTCAAGCCTTCGCTTCGGAAGTTGTTCGGCAAACCGAAAACGACTTCCAATGTGATTGAGCCCGTGCAGTGAGCTTCTACGCCGGGTACTGCTCCCTTGAGGGTAGTTGTGGTGGGCTTGATTCTTGAAGGATCGATGCCCATTTTGCTGACAGTGTCTTGGTAGAGTAGATTAAGGCTACTGCTGCCGTCCATAAGGACTTTCGTGAGATGGAACCCATCGATAATTGAATCGATGATCAGAGCTGCCGAACCCTCGGGACGGATATGGCTAAATTTTGGGGGAACCGGCTCTATGGCGCGTGCGTCCCGCAGTGCGCGCCTGCGCTTCCCTGTAGGGGTGTTCGTCACATATACCATGTTTACGGTTTTCACTTCGGGGGAAATTGCTTCTAAACCCTGGTATTCGGCTGGCGAGTCTCTTCGTCATCGCTGTCACTCGGCGGCTCCTTCCCCTTGTGTTCGGCATTAAGCTTGCCGGCTTGTTTGAAGACCCGGCAGCTTCTGTTGGTGTGAGTAGCTGGTTTATCGAGGGTGCCATGAATCTGGCAGGGTCGATCCATTATCTTGTCCAGGTTGGATGGTCCGTCTCTATTTGCCTTGAATGGCTTTTTCCGTTGACCGGGTTTGGAGCCGCTGAATCCGGCGTTGACCGTTGTGTCTTGCGTTCTTTCGTTATTATTGCGACGCTTGTGTTTATTGCGCCGTGGCCGTCTCGGGCTTCGGAAGTGCCCCGATCGCTGGTGCTGTTGCTTCTACGAGCGAGCCAGCTGTCTTCTCCCGCGAAAAAGCGGGTCATTAGGGCGGTAAGGGCTGCCATGGATTTTGGTTTTTCTTGACCAAGGTGGCGGGCGAGCCAGTCATCCCGGACGCTGTGTTTGAAGGCCGCGAGGGCTTCGACGTCCGGACAATCGACAATTTGGTTCTTTTTAATTAAGAATCTAGTCCAGAGCTTCCTGGCTGACTCTCCGGGCTGCTGGATGATGTGGCTTAAGTCATCGGCATCTGGTGGCTGGACATATGTACCTTGGAAGTTATCGCGAAAGGCGTCTTCCAGGTCTTCCCAGCTGCCAACGGAGTTCTATGGAAGGCTGTTTGGCCAGTGCCGCGCTGGTCCCTTTAGTTTTAGTGGGAGGTATTTGATGGCGTGGAGATCATCACCGCGGGCCATGTGGATATGGAGGAGAAAATCTTCAATCCATACCGCGGGATCTGTTGTTCCATCATATGATTCGATATTCATGGGTTTAAACCCTTTTGGGAATTCGTGCTCCATTACCTCGTCAGTGAAGTGATGACCCACAAGTATAGGGGATCTATCGTAGTCCTTTCGATAAGTAAGAGTGTCGAACCCAACGAGGAGAAGAAGGAAATGATAAGCGGTTTTCAGTAAGGTATTCTCTGCAAGCACTGAAATTATCGGTAACAGATAGTTTTGTGATAAGGTAATTTGTAACGGGTAACAAGTAATGAAAGTATATAAGGTGCAGCAAGATGGCCCAATCCTTTTTGTAGCAAAGGAAAAGCCTGGACAAACTCTTATATAGAGAAAAGCGCTCCCGAGGACACATGGGAATTATCGTCAAGCTAGTTTTCATCACGCTCATATGATTCGCGGTCGTTACTTTGATAATTTGGTATGTGGGTGGACCGGTGCTTGGGTGCTGCCCTTTCTTGGACAAGCATCCCACTTACCATTAACCCCTATTGCAAGCATCCGCAACTACAAAAGAAGTATTAAGGTAAACCTAACCATAGCATGAAAAATATGGATCCAAATCAGCCCCTTACGAAGCAAGTCATAAACTAGGGTTTAAGCTTCTGTCACTCTAGCAACCCATCATCTACTTATTACTTCCCAATGCCTTCCTCTAGGCCCAAACAATGGTGAAGTGTCATGTAGTCGACGTTCACATAACACCACTAGAGGAAAGACAACATACATCTCATCAAAATATCGAACGAATACCAAATTCACATGACTACTTATAGCAAGACTTCTCCCATGTCCTCAGGAACAAATGTAACTACTCACAAATCATATTCATGTTCATAATCAGAGGGGTATTAATATGCATAAAGGATCTGAACATATGATCTTCCACCAAATAAACCAACTAGCATCAACTACAAGGAGTAATCAACACTACTAGCAACCCACAGGTACCAATCTAAGGCTTTGGGACAAAGATTGGATACAAGAGATGAACTAGGGTTTTAGAGGAGATGGTGCTGGTGAAGATGTTGATGGAGATTGACCCCCTCCCGATGAGAGGATCGTTGGTGATGACGATGGCGATGATTTCCCCCTCCCGGAGGGAAGTTTCCCCGGCAGAACAGCTCTGCAGGAGCCCTAGATTGGTTCCGCCTCATGGCGGCGGAGTTTCTTCCCGAAAGCTTGCTTATGATTTTTTCCAGAGTAAAAGACTTCATATAGCAGAAGATGGGCACCGGAGGCCTGCCAGGGGGCCCACGAGATAGGGGGGCGCGCCCAGGGGGGGTGGGGCGCCCCCCCACCCTCATGGCCAGGGTGTGGGCCTCCTCTGGTGGATTCTTTCGCCAATATTTTTTATTAATTCCAAAAATAACTTCCGTGAAGTTTCAGGACTTTTGGAGCTGTGCAGAATAGGTCTCTAATATTTGCTCCTTTTCCAGCCCAGAATTCCAGCTGCCGACATTCTCCCTCTTCATGTAAACCTTGTAAAATAAGAGAGAATATGCATAAGTATTGTGACATAACGTGTAATAACAGCCCATAATGCAATAAATATCGTTATAAAATCATGATGCAAAATGGACGTATCATGAAGCAAAGGGGGTGTGCGGGGCCTCCATGTCGGGCCACGTCGCGACATAGCTCGGATGGAGTCCGTCTGCGGTTCTCGGCCCGGGCGTGACTATGATTGTTGCGTCCGGCTAGATAGCCGTTGTCGCATGTCGGGGCACGCCCGCGTGAGCCATAAATCGATCTGTTCTGCCCTGCTCTACTGTCCAAGTTTTGCCGCAGGTCATATGTATGTCCCCGAGCTGTTTTCTCTATGCCTTTACGGCGAGGTAGGACGGGCTGGTGTTCGGCTTGAGGTGCCGCTTTATCCCGGCCACGTGGTGGTCGCTCAGCCGCATTACGCACTGATGGTACGGGCTCCAACGCCTCGTCATCGAATTGGGGTAACAATTTGCGCTTCGGGTAACTTTTGGTTGGGCGTTCGAGGCCGTATTCCTCGGCTGCCAGGTGATAACCCACAAGTATAGGGGATCAATTGTAGCCTCTTTCGATAAGTAAGAGTGTCGAACCCAACGAGGAGCTAAAGGTAGAACAAATCCCTCAAGTTCTATCGACCACCGATACAACTCTACGCACGCTTTAACATTCGCTTTATCTAGAACAAGTATAAAACTAGAAGTACTTTGTAGGTGTTTTTGGATAGGTTTGCAAGATAATAAAGAGCGAGTAAATAAAAAGTAGGGGCTGTTTAGGTAAAGAAGCAATAAAGTTAGTATAGCGAGTGTGGAAAAGTGGTGGTAGGAGTTGCGAAATTGTCCCTAAGCAATTGACTACTTTACTAGACCGATAGCAAGTTTTATGTGGGAGAGGCCACTGCTAGCATGTCATCCCTGACTTGGAATTCTATGCACTTATGATTGGAACTATTAGCAAGCATCCGCAACTACTAACGTTCATTAAGGTAAAACCCAACCATAGCATTAAGATATATTGGTCCCCCTTCAATCCCGTATGCATCAATTTCTATGCTAGGTTGAAGCTTCTGTCACTCTTGCCCTCCAATACATAGTCCTATCAACATACAACTAACCCTATGGTGTGATCCACGCGCGCGCTCATATGATGGGCACCAAAGGACAGCAACATAACCACAAGAAAATTAAACCAATCATAGCAATTCACCAATTACCGATAGGACAACGAAAATCTACTCAGACATCATAGGATGGCAACACATCATTGGATAATAATATGAAGCATAAAGCACCATGTTCAAGTAGAGGGTACAGCGGGTTGCGGGAGAGTGGACCACTATAGATAGATGGGGGAAGGTGATGGAGATGTTGGTGAAGATCGCGGTGATGATGATGGCCCCGGCGGCGTTCCGGCGCCACCGGGAGAGAGAGGGGGGGGGGGAGAGCCCCCCTTCTTCTTCTTCTTCCTTGACCTTCTCCCTAGATGGGAGAAGGGTTTCCCCTCTGGTCCATGGCCTCCATGGCATGGGAGGGGCGAGAGCCCCTCCGAGATTGGATCTGTCTCTCTCTGTTTCTGTGCTCCAGATTCTGCCCTTTCACCGTTTCTTTTATAACCGGAGATCCGTAACTCCGATTGGGATGAATTTTGGACACGATCTCTATCCGGATATTAGCTTTCTTGCGGCGAAAGAAGGGCACCAACCGCCTTACGGGGTGTCCACGAGGGTCAGGGGCGCCCCCCCTGCCTCGTGGCCCCCTCGGGCATCGTATCGCGTTGATTCTTCTTCCCAAAAATCACATATATTCCAAAAAAATCTCCGTCAGTTTCTATCCCGTTTGGACTCCGTTTGATATGGATTTTCTGCGGAAAAAAACATGCAACAAACAGGAACTGGCACTGGGCACTGGATCAATATGTTAGTACCAAAAGTAGAATAAAAAGTTGCCAAAAGTATATGAAAGTTGTATAATATTGGCATGGAAGAATAAAAAATTATAGATACGACGGAGACGTATCACCAGGACATTAGTCCATCTGTCGTTGAGCAGGTCTTGATCAGCTTGAAGCTGCTGCTGCTTCTTTTTCATGCTCCTTGTAGTGGCTATTAGCCGGCGCTTAAAGCTCTCCTGCTTGAGAGGTTCCTCAGGCATGATGAAATCCTCGTTGCCAAGGCTCACCTCATCCTTGGAGAGTGGAAGATAATTACAGTCCTCCGAGTCTTCGTTTATGGCCTATTCATCAGGGCTGACTCGCCCGTCCTCCCGTTCGTCCTGTTCGGAGGTTGGCTCAACGAGGTGTTCGTTTTCTTCGGCGTCGTCCAGAGTATTGTTTTCTCGCGTGCCGGTATCGCTATCTTTTCCACGGCGTGACTTAGAGCGGCGCCATTGCCGTCGACGTTTTGGCTGCATCTCAGGAGGTTTATCCTCGACTGGATCCTTGTTATCGCCATTATTCTCTTTAGGTTTATCGACCATGTACACGTCATACGAAGAAGTGGCCAGCCAGCGCCCGGTAAACGGCGGGTTTTGGCCTTGCTCCTCTTCGGCATCGTCGTCCATACCGTCGATGTCTTCGGAGCCGTAATCGAGCATGTCGGTTAAGTCTTCGACAATGGCTATGAAGTGGGCGGTGGGTGGGAACTGAAATTCTCCGTCATCAGCCTCCCGTTCGAACCGGATATAATTCGGCTGTGAGTCCCCCGCTAAGGAGAGTGTTTTTAATGAGTTAAGCACATCACCTAAAGGTGAGTGCCGGAAGATGTCCGCGGCGCCGCATTCGACGATCGGCGCCCGATCAGGATCGATGGCCACGGATGCACATGGTTCGGAACCTATGGCCGGATATGGATCCGAGGTTCCGGTGACGCAGATCCCGCTCGAGGTTGGGTCTGTGTGGGGCTCCAACGCCGCTGGGTTTGCGGCTTCCTTGGCGGGGTTGAGCTTCCTGTCCTCGGAGGGCGCAATTTGCTCCGGATCTAGGGCCGGAGCGCTTACAGGTGCTATCTCCTGGGTATGGTCCGATGACAGATTTAGGTCATGCTCATCACGGTGGCAGGGAGCGGCTGCCGTGGGTTCAAATCCATCAAAGATCAAGTCTCCGCGGATGTCAGCGACGCAGTTCAAGCTTCCAAATCTGACCTGATGGCCAGGGGCGTAGCTGTCGATCTGCTCTAGACGGCCAAGCGAGTTGGCCCGCAGTGCGAAGCCGCCGAATACGAAGATCTGTCTGGGGAGGAAGACTTCCTCCTGGACAACGTTGTTGTAGACAATTGACGTCTTGAAGACGACACAACAGAACTCTCAATGAAAGCACCAATGTCGGTGTCAGAACCGGCGGATCTCGGGTAGGGGGTCCCAAACTATGCGTCTAAGGTTGATGGTAACAGGAGACGGGGGGACACAATGTTTAACCAGGTTCGGGCCCTCTCTGTGGAGGTAATACCCTACTTCCTGCTTGATTGATCTTGATGAATATGAGTATTACAAGAGTTGATCTACCTCGAGATCGTAATGGCTAAAACCCTAAAAGTCTAGCCTGTATGACTATGATTGTGATTATTATCGCCTCTACGGACTAAGCCCTCCGGTTTATATAGACACCGGAGGGGACTAGAGTTGTACAAAGTCGGTTACAGAGAAGGGAATCTTCATATCAGGGCACCAAGCTTGCCTTCCACTCCACGGAGAGTCCCATCCGGACACAGGAGAGAGTCTTCTATCTTGTATCTTCACGGCCCAACAGTCCGGCCCATGCTACACAGTCCGGACGCCCGGGGACCCCCTAATCCAGGACTCCCTCAACGGGATTGACCAATAAGGTGAGATCGATCCGTGGTCCCGAAGCTAAACAAACAACAGTCTCGTGAAGCTAAATGTTTGGTTGGACCAACGGTCATGATTGACTTGAGAGAAGATGAATCCATGGGATGTGCCGATCGACCAATGAGGTGCAATGGATCCATGGGAGCAGCGAGCGAAACATCCAATCCAATCCCGTCCACGTCCAGATCATCCTCCTCCCCGAAGCAGATGAACCAACCGGTCCCAAACCCTCCTCCCACATCTCATCGGTGCCGCCACACACCGCCCCGCCCTCCTCGTACGTACCTCCTCTGTGAAGGTGGGATCGGCTTGAGGGGGGCAATTGATCCATGGGAGGATTTTGCGCAATCCCCGCGCGCGCTCTGCTCCCAATCCTCGTCGCGGGGTTGCTGTGCCAAAGCCCACACCCACACCAACCCTAGCCGGCACACCTCTCCTTCCTCCCTCGCTCGACATCATAGCCGTTGTACCCACTTCCTCCTCCCTGCTCATCCGGATAGCTGCCGGCCGCCGCATCCCATCTCCCCCTTCCTCCTCCTTCCCTTTGGCGCCCCTCGCCCTCGTCCTCGGACAGGGGGGCTCCCGCATGGACGGCCGGGTCTTCAAACCGGGGGTAGAGGAGCAGGGAGTATGTAGTTGTTTTGCTATGGTAATTTGCACCAGTGGATGGTATAGTGGTGATGCATTGCTGTCTCTTAAAGAGGCATTTTTGAAAGAGGCATTCCTGCTGCTTAGTTGTTTTGCTGCTGCAGCAATGCTTGGTCTTCTGATGTGAATTCTCCCTGGTGGTTGGTTAATTTGGTCAATATCGTTGTTGTCCTATGAAATGTTAGTCTGCATTTGCTTGGTTAGATCAATCTATGGATTTTTCAGCAAGCACAACACTATGTAAACTATATGACACCATGTGTGTTGCCGCATGAATTGTTTGCAATGTATTTGGATATATAAGATTATTATAGCCTGCAACATAGGATGTAAAAAACAACCTCGTCCGTTAAAATGGTTGACAATATAAAATGAGTGAGAGGTGGTTCCTTGCTTTGCCAGATTTACAAGCAATTTATTGCACTTGACTTATTTTTACACATTTCATTTCGAAATCCAGGATTGTGATGTGTTAAACTGTTGTTTTGATTTGATGCGTGTGTTGTGCTTCATATGCACGGCAGTGCCACTCTAGTGCCATCGAGATTGACGATGAAGATGTTGCCCTCAAAAGTATCAAGGTGTCAGAAATAAAATTTTAAACCAGACCAGAAATATTTGATCTTTGAAATCTACACACAACGAAATCATCTTAGTAATGGGCCTCAACTATAACGAATTATTTGTTGGGCTGATAGGTGTGGAAACCACTAGGACTTGCCCCTGTTGGTTCTTTCTAAGTCTGTAGGTTTTCCTCGGTCGGTCTTATTGCTGTATCATAGTAAGATCATTGTCGATCCAGATGAGTGGGCACAAAGATTTGTGGGTAATTTGTGTTAGGGTCGACTTTATGATATCACACTCTCTTCACCTCGGAGATCTGATGCACCCTTGATAATACTCTTGCATCACGTTCTTTCTTTCTTTCTTTCTGTTTTTCTCTTCCTATTTTTGATTCCTTAGAAGAGGTCGCAGGTATTTTGTTGATTGACTGTATGATGCCCAATGAATCATGTATTAGCTTTTTCCTGATCATATTCCCTACTGAGTTATGTTATTTCATTTCAGACAAGAACCTCTGATTATTTGTTTTCCTTGTTTAATTTGACGTTTCATAACTTTTTTTGTGTGTAAAGGTGTTGTGCAAATGCAGACGAGGCACCACGAGTTTATGGGTAATTTGCATCTGAGGCATTTCTTTGCCATGACTCTTTTTCACCTTGGATCCGATGCATGCCTGCCATAGATGTCTTCTACGTTCGTAGTACCTCTTCCTTTTTCTTTCAAAAATGTTTTGTTTTGGGTTTCCATGTGCTGGAGGTGAGTCCCTATTGGTTTGATTGGCTGATATGGTGGCCTAAATACTAAACCAAACCTGATCATCCTCTCTTGGCTAGACTCATGACGTCGTTATTTCCCTTGCTCTGGTTTTGGTACATTTATTCAATCTGACAGGAGGCTTGCTGACTGGATAATTAGCCACCTTGTTGTTGATATTCTCAGCATGTTGGATAAAACTCAAAGCAATGTAAAGTACATTCGTAGAGAACAAAATGTTGTCGCTAACTATTTTACCTAGGAAGTTGGCCAGTTTGACATAAACCAAAGAGAAAAATAGATTTGTTCTTGTTCCATTTTGCTCGAACAAAGTAATTTACAATTTATAATGATATGGAACTCCTAGGTCAGCCTATGGAACTAAGTGATTTAACAATTTATTTGTCTAAAATGAAAGATTGGCCACTTCCTAGATACCTACCATGGTTCCCTGCCTGAATCCCTGAATTTCACATGGATTGGACTTGAGCAATTTTAATTTAGTCCCTGATTTTCACATTGATTGGATATGATTAAGCGCAGCTCCCAAGCAGATTGTGTTAGTATCTTCGTAAGTTTTCTCTTGTTCAACTCAAAGCTGTCCTTCTGGCTTGCTATTAGACACCCATAGCACATTAATGCCAGTAAGTCATAGCGTGACTTTCACTTGCCATCTTTAAAGTGCACGCTAGGTAACTGTGTTGACCTCGGTGCATCAACAAATCCAGCCATTAAACCAAAGTGCCAACAAAAGGATTTTTGGATTGCTGGATGTAAGAGCACTTTTAGTTTTAATTTAATCTAGAAACAAATCATGCGCAAGAAGAACAGACTGCAAATAAAACTAGACGAGTCCATGTCAGATTTAGACAAGTCTATCAAACCAGAAAACAAAGAACACCAACCATACTCTGCAACTTGCGTACCAGTATAGATAAAAAGTCGACTGATCCTACAGAGCAGAAGTAGTAGACAATGAAGTCGTAGATGTAGGCGGAATGGTTGTTGGCGCAGCCCAGACAGGACGACACAACAGTTGTTGCAGTCTATGATGAGCAGCACCGCTAGAATAGTGGGGAACTCAAGCCGTAATGGAAGAGATAGAGCAGTCATGTAAAGTACTTTCCAAAAACCTTAGTCACCCTCTTCCAGTGCAGGAGCTTAGAGGACGGCGGTTTCGGAGACCTGCTTTCTCGCTCATTGGTGCACACTGGCGACCGGGATGGGGCAGACTACATCGACAACATAGCAGGAGAAGGAGGCAAAACACTATAACTCATAATAAGGTATGTTTAGGGGTGGCGGCCCGTATGTATTTTTATTTATGGAGGAAGAACCGCTACGGTTTAGGCGTCCATGACATTCCATATTAAAAACATATTGGACATGCTACAAAAATAAACTGCACCTGCACAAGGCTTGGGGTTGGATTTTGGCGGACCATTCATGCACGACTACGCCCACGTCATGCCTGGGGCGGAGAGGTGAGTGGGTGCATGCGTTCTTCCTTCTCCCTCTTTACCACATACTAGTATGAGAGATCAGACCATCCGACTTTTTAAGTTGGCCTCCCTCCACCTCCACTAGCAATGTGGTACTAAATTGTTGCACTCCTACAATGCATGAATGGGAGCTCCTATACGGCGCTTTATGCGCCGGAACCGATAACTGGTGCCGACTACCACACCTTGTGGGCTGGCCCAGGAACACTCACGGGATTTCTAGCGCGAAAAACCTCCAAAAAAATTGCTCCGACGAAGATTCAAGCTCACACCGATTAATTATAGACCACAGTGCGTAACCACTCGAGCTACTATGAGCTAGTGAATGATAGCAGCGCAAAAAAATGAAAACATAACCCTGCTATTTCTTGCACACACATTTCAGGAAAAAAACGTGATTTTTTGGAATTTTTTTGAACAAAATTAAAAGAAAATATGAATTAGTAAAAGGTTCATGTATTAAAAAATCACAAAATAGAAAAAAGTTCATCGATTTTTACAGAAATTTCATCATTTTTTGAAAAATTTCATTGATTTAGAAAAAAGTTCATCAATTGTTCATCAAATTGAAAAATGGTTCATCAATTTTCAAAAAAAGTTCATCGATTTTCCAAAATAGTTCATGGATTTTCAAAAAAAGTTCTTAGATTTTATGAAAATTGTCATTGATTTAAAAACAAAGTTCATTGAAAAATGAAAAAAGTTCAAAAGAAATATAAAAAGTTCATCGATTTTAAAAAAGTCATCAATTTGAAAAATCAAGTTCATAAACAAGTTTATCAGATTGAAAAATAAGTTCACAACATTGAATTTTTTTTCATCGATTTGAAAAACAAAGAAGAAGAAAGAAAGAAAAAAGGAAAGAAAACGTAGAAGTAATAAAAGGATGAGAAAGATGGACAATATAAGACGAGGTTGTGTGGCTGTGTGGTTAGTGCGTTGCGCCTCAAAACAGGAAGTCACCGGATCGACTTATCCCGCTCGCATTTTTTTGCATTTTTTGAAACAGAAGAAACAAAACTACAGATAAATGGGACAGCCCAGTTAGCGCGGTTGCAGGCGCTGGTTAGGAAAATTGCCTTTAACCGGCGCTAACCGGCCCTGCAAGCGCCAAATAGGGTCTGCCTGCATGAATGGCTCTTTGAGATCTTTTGCAATCATTAGGAATTTAAAGGGCCAAGCCGAATAATTCCAACAGTGTTTGCAAAATCTATCATAAGAAGTTTTTGGAAACAGAAGAAAAAAGAACTACAGATAAATGGGCCAGCCCAGTTAGCGCGACTGCAGGCACTGGTTAGGAAAAATGCCTTTAACCGGCGCTGCAAGCGCCGAATAGGGTTTGCATGCATGAGTGGCTATTTGAGATTTTTGGCAATTATTATGAATTTAAATGGGCCAAGCCGAATAATTCCAACAGCGTTTGCAAATCTATCATAAAAAAATGCACTTCAGTTTATTCAGATCATTCTTTAGATTTCTCTGCTCGAGCAGCTCTATTTCTGGATTCACATATGATCTGATGCATGCAAGTGTGTAAATTAAGAAATAGGTTCATATGGGATTTTTTTGTAAGTGGGATAAAATTGAAGTGACTACATTTTTGTTCTCTTTTATTTTTTGGGGACTATTGGGTTGAAGAATCAACTTAACATTTGGCTCGAACCGTAGAAACCCATTTTGGAAAATCCACACACAAATCTCCCGATAAAGCTGTGCTTTGTGAGACTCGGCCTACGTTCTTTTAGCTAGAGAGATGAAAATATTTAGTTTTTCTTTCGTAACTACAATCCAAACAAGGATGATTTAGCATAGAAAGTTCTATGAATGGATAACAGAGTACATCCTGCCATACACACGCATTTGCTTCTGGGCAGAGTAGTCTTTCTTTTTCTGCATGGATATCAACCAAATAAGTAATAGGTATTATGTTTAAAAAATATTCACATGGTTACAATTACAACAGTTGTCACACAGAAACTTTAAAACAAATTGGCAAGAAACATGTCCATTTCATAATATCACTCTGATGCCTTTTGCTTAAATCACAGGTGTCGCCATGCATGTTTCTTGCCAGACTATGATTACTATGAGTGGCCAACAAGTAAATAAAATTAATTTAGAGATACTAGATCTTAGTACTGGCAGAATTCCTATTCTAAAACATAACACTAATAAAAGTATAGAAAGTTTCTCAACTAGTGTGGCAGAATAGAGGATTGTTGTTGAAACAATCACCACAATAACCGCAATAAAAGTTATAGCAGCAACTGGTGTAATCATGACATATAGAGCAATTATGAAAGCCACGACCAAGGATCCTAATGCATTCAAAGCCAAAAATATGGATAAATTATACTGTGTGTAGCGCATCAGCAACTCAACTGTAGGTGTTCCAGCAAATGAAAGACTTATGATGGCTACTGTTGAGCACAAAAATGCTAAAGCATTTGCCATCAAGAAGCCTTGAAACTGTTTTGTGCGAGCAAGAGCCGGTGTTCCTTCATCAGCTTTGTAACCCCCAGGCAAGGCAAAAGTAGCACCAAATGCCATCGTTATAACAAGCACTATGCCAAAGCTAAGAAATTGGGTTGAATCTGATACTACTTTAGATCCTTTTTCCTCATTCGCTGCTTGTAATTTGGGATTATGTTCTTCTTCCACATCGTCATCCCGGCGACAAATATCACAAGTAGCATTGGCTGACATTAGTGCTTCTTGTATTAGAATTCGTGAATTCTACAAACAGGATAAAGCATTATTACTTTTCCTATTTTTTGCTCAAAGTCTATGAAATATGTTAGAACAAAGAGGAGGAAATATTACCAGAAAACAATATAGCCCTGTTGGAATTGAGCTAATTGAAACTTCCCGCGGAGTATGCTGCTTGTTGTTTAGTAAATTTAAATCTATGTGTTTGTTCACAAACAAACAAGCAAAAGTCCACAAATTCCCGGTCTCCACAGCTAGGTGTAGAGCAGAGTTGCCTTCATTGTCTTGTGTGTTCAAAATTGACGTGAACATAGGTGTCTGGCAGACGTACCAAACTATATCAAATCTCTTCTTCTTGACGGCAATATGAAGAAAAGTTCTTCCATCAGCATCGCGCAAACTGGCACAACCGGGATACCTTGTGACTAAAATAATGATGGCTGAAAGTCTATTTGACGATGCAGCGATATGTATGGGGAATGACCCTTTTTTATCTGGTTCATATGCTGAAAGTGCATCTGCTTCTAATAGTTGCCTGGTGAGCTCCAACGGAGGTTCTTCTATATTCAGAAGTGTTGTAATATCTTTTCCTTTTATAACTGGCACAGCATATATGGGAAGCATTCCATGTGGGTGACGTTCCAAAACTGATAGCGCAAAATGTAGAGGAGTGTTTCCATATTGATCTCTTTGTTTAGTAAGCTGCGTGTTCCATCCTATTAATAGTTCCACCATATCTGCAAGTTAGCCATGTTTGTGTTAAATAATACTATTGAGAAAATACAAAAACAGCAACAACATAGCCTTTTGTCCCAACATAGTGGAGAAAATGAAAGTACAAAACTACAACCGTTCAATGGATATGTATGGTAAGAGAGATTTCCATTATTGTGCAGTAGTTGGTGAAATTGATTTCTACTATTAATATGGATAACCTTTGTATTTGGTGAAACATGGTTGGATATTTAACGGCCAGATCATCCGTAGCCAAGGATGGATCTGGGACAGATGTAAATTTATCATAAATACTAGATCGGATTCAGAGAATTTGATATTAATTAGATACAAACTCAGGAGTCAGGACCATATATTGGGTGAAACTTCCCATCGTATATTGGCTGTATAAAACTAATACATTTTAGCTTGGAAATGTATAGCAAAAATCTCACAAAATATATGAAGAAATAAGGGACAATTAAAATTTAAGCATTTGAACTAACCAAAGTATTTTTTTTGTCCTTTTAAATACAGAAAATCATAAAAATTCAAGGATCCACCAAGTCGAATTTCTTGTTCTTTTTTATTTTCTATATCAAATACTGGGATAGGGGTGTTTGTATGCCTGTACCTTTTTGATATGCTTATGTATGGATTATATGTGCTATATCATTGTTATGTAATAATATATGAATGGTAGAACTTATGTACACTCATGTCCAATCTAGCTAATATATAATGCTAATAATATATGATGTTCAAACATAAACCATGTACTCTTGCACAACCAATATTCTTGCTATTAATCTATTATGTACGAACATATGTTATGTACTCATTTACAATATTCATTTTTATGTTTGTTGAAATGTGAATTTGTTTTTGTATATGATTCCATCCAAGGAGAAAGTCTTAATTTACTAGATGGGGAACTTATAATGCATCCCTTCTTATAATTCACCCTGTGTACTCCCTATATTATGGCATATCTTTTCTCGAATGCAATAGCTGCGTATTTTGTATTAAGCTGAAAGATATTTTCTGTATGGTTACAGCCGATATAAGGCATATTTTGTTTAGGCATGTAGATTAGGAATGATATGAATCTAAGAGAGAGAAGCTCAAATTACAATCCTATCAATATTTACATTATTGGGGAATGCATTCGAGAAAATGGTTAGTGAGAGTAATAATTATTAATGTAGGTGATAACTTCATGGTTAACATTCTCAAACTGAGATATCCGAAATCAGCACAGAGTCACCCACAATTCGCTCATGTCATTGACCCATATCACGACACAAATCCACGAAATCAGCACCAGTACTGCATCGGTGACACCCCTTGCTTGCATTCCATGACGAGACCAAACCCTAACGGGAACCCTCGGCCTCCAACCTTGCCGCACGCCTCGGATTGCAGCAAAATCTCCTAACTCAACTGCCACTCGAGACGTTAGATTGGCAGGCGGGCAGAGGAGGGAAGCAAGATGGAGCGGGAGTGAGGCGTCCAGCACGGACCTTGACGATGCGGTGGGGATAGGAGCCGAAGAGTTGCTGGGTATAGGGGTGAAAACGGGATGGGAAAATTCTGTCCCGTTCTGGCGCCATTATCATTTTTATCCCGTTTCTTTTCGTATTTACGTCTCCTGTTTTTTACAGTACGAGAATTTAGCTTTCCGCCCAACAATTTACATGGGCTGAAGCCGATCATCATAATGCGTGGCTTGTCCGCATATTTTTTTTTTGAGAATCGTCTATATTTATAAAATGTGTTGGCTTCAACGCACACTAGGTACACGAGGTGGTACTAACCCCCAGACCTTCTGATTGAGCAGTCACGTTAGAGTTGGAGTTATGGGCCGTTTGTTACCTCTTTTCATTTTGTTGCTAATGCTGACGTGGAATATCGCCCAGCAGCCACAGGTTCTCGACCAGCAGCATAGCTTTGGGCATTTCTTTTTTGCTTTTGCAATCTTTTTTTATATACTTGAAGTTTATGACATGTGGTGGGCTATGGTCCGACGAGGCGACAATGAGCATCACACGTCATGACACCGAGTCATCACATAATGAATGTATTAGCGAATCGTTTGAGCAATTTTTGATATCTAATTTATTTGCACCTACCACTCAATTTGTTTCGTAAAAAAATGTTGTACCAGGCGCCAGTCGTGCCATTTATTCATTTGTGAATCAAAGACCATAAACCCTAAAAATTACGCTTAAAACTACATTTCCTTAGTTTGCGACTACTGCTGTGACCGGTGGCCGTGCTCCAGCCATGGTGAATATCATGTTGACGCCCATTGTATATGGAATCAAAATGCGAAGTCCACACACAAAAAAAGAAGATGGATGGATCGAAAATCATACACCTGTGATCGGCGCAGCAGAGGTTTCTAACGACCCGGCTGTCTCAGGGCCATTCAGTTGCAGCAGTAACGGCCCAGAATGCGACCCATTCCGGCCAGATCGGCCGGGCCAGGTTTGAAGTCAGGCCGAGAATGGCCGTTCGGTTTAGCCTGGGCTGGAAGGAAACCTGGCCCATTTCGATCATCCTATTGCCCCTGACCAGCCCGGAACAAAACTTACAAGGCAAAGGCGAGCAAGAGTGCAAGACTATGGTTAATGGGAGCTCCCAACCGGCGCCTTCTGCACCAGTTAGGAGAACGGGTGCTCACGTACCTCCCGTCATGGGCCGGCTCCGACGACGGATCAAGCTTCGACGACGACCCTCCGATGGCCGACGCCTACACCAAAGGCCAAAGAAGCACCGCTGACCCTAAGGGGAAAGGGGCGGCAAGGAAATGGTGATTTCCTCCGCCCTTTCTCCATTTAATTAAATTCTTAATCGTTTGTTTAGTGTATTGTCCGAGTGAAACTGCATCTTTTGGCTGTCCATCAATATTTTATGCTAGAATTACGCTCGAATTAATTAGATTTGGTGCTAGTTCGTTGATCTACTTTAGTTTATTTTCATACGTGCACGTGTTGCATGGATATGAGGAGTCGGATTTAAGATACACGGGTGGCGGACGCACCAAAATGAGGAGTGCCTGCGGACGCGCAAACGCATCCGCGTGTGTTTGAGGGGCCGGATTTGATGTCTTCGACTATAGATGCTCTAACATCTCACACTCAATTATAATTAGATCAAGAGCAAATATGTCACGTGCAATTTAGATCCATACGAGCACTCTGTTATAGTGTGTATGTATGTGTAACAAGCCGCGCAATTTCATATCATGTAGGAGTACGTACCTTTATTCCGAAGAACCGCAGCATGCAAAGCATTTTGTCCCCCAGGTCCAGAATAGGACAGCTGGTTGTCTCTCTCGTACAGCTTCTGCGCCATGCCGTACCGGCACAGCGAGACGGCGAGGAACAGCGGCGAGGCGGCGCTGACAAGATGGTGACGGGCCAGGCACGGGTCCGCCGTCATCAGCACGTCCACCGCGCTGGCGTGGTCTCCGCGGATCGCCTCGTGCAACGCCGTCTCCCCGACCCCGTTCTGCGTCCTCAGGATCGTCTCCACCCTGCTCGTCCCGTCCGCTCTGGCCAGCTCGATGAGGAGGGAGAGCATCTGGGAGTTGCCCGCCCTGGCGGCGCGGTGCAGCGGCGTGCTTCCCCCCGTGTTGCGTGCGCCCAGGAGGTGCCCGGCCTTGCCGTAGATCACCTTGGCGCTCTCCAGGTACCTGTCGCCGTCCCCGGAGGCTGCTACTGCGTGGAGCGCAGAGTCGCCGTCCGGGGTGACGCCTTGCAGGATTGCGGAGCTCACTGTAGAGTGGTGGTCGATGTTGACGACGATGCCGGCGGCGGTGGCGGTGGCTGGAGATGCAACTTGATCTTCCCCGCCAAGAAGGCGCCTCAGGTGCTTGTGATCGCCGTTGTTTACCGCCATGAGAAGCTCGGGATTCATGGCGGTGTATGTATGTACGTAGCTGCGTTTTCAACGGCAGCCAGGCTGCTTATATACACGGACCACCGAAAGCATGTGTGTGTGCACGAGTATTTCGTATCTTGGGTTGCTCCAACTTGAAGTAAGGAATTATTGTAATATATTGATGGTGCAGATAATTTACTGCAGTATCGTCACTGTGATCTTTTGTTTTTTTAGGGTTTTCTTTGGGGTTGCATCGAAGACAAGCAATACTACCTTATTTGCATCACGCAACACGCAAGGAATGGGCAGTTGGAATAATTATGCCGCCGAAAGCATGTGTGCACGAGTTGACTCCTTATTGGTGCATAGAATTTACTGCAGTATCACATTACTATTTTGGGTTGCATATGCAATAGTATACCTTTTATTTGCATCAGGCAACACGCAAGGAACGGGCCATAGCCGTTTCCTATAGGATCTGTCTTTTGAGTCAGGTGATTGGGATTTTTTTCCCGGCAAGGGTGTCTAGGATGGGTTTTGCTAGACGTACGTAGCTTTACATAAGTATACGGGCTGATTCCTGAACTACAGGCGCGTCTTAGTTGGACGAAGGGTGAGGGCGGGCCCCACACGTGTGAAAATCGGGGCGAAGAGAATTTGTGGAAGGGTTTGTAGCAGACCCGTAAAAGACTGTATGTGTAGCATTTTTGGTCTAGGATATGGCAATCTGCAGATATCTGTCTCGGTCACTTTTACTGAACAATCGATCAGAGTCCGACATCCATAATCCAAAAGTACTGTGCTAGCTTTTGTGTTGTGGTGCGCAATCCGCTTGGCGGGGAGGAGGTGTTGTTGGGCAGCAGCCTGGGATTGCAAAATTTCGTGTTTTGACCCTTTTCCGAAAGTTAATCGAGATTTGACTCCAGTTTGCAAATATTTCGAGATCTGACCCTTTTGCTACCGCTGGCGGTAGCCTGTACAACCCTACCGTCAAGGTGCCCGACGGTAGGCGCGAGCGTACACTATGCTTCATACTTAGGAAAAAATTGCGGTAGGGCTGCCAGGGACCTTGGCGGTAGGCTGTTATAACCTACCGCCATGGACCCTAGTGATAAGAAAGGGTCAGATCCCGAAATTTTTGCAAGGCAGGGTCAGATCCCTAGCGATAAGGATTGTCTGCCCCAAGTGGCGAGGAGGAGGTGCCCGTGATTATAGAAAAAAAGGGTATGATTTGGTCGAACGTGTAACACTCGTCCTTGCACATATTCGTGATATAGGCTTACAAAAATGCTTGGAGGGCAAGGAATTCAGTTTCCATTTGAATGAGACATATCTCTACAAGGCTTTCTAGAACTATCCTATTACAAGTCGTGGTTACTTCTAACATCCCCCCTCAAACTAAACTGTTTCTAGACAAAATTCTCCAACCGTGGACCAGTGTGTGGTTTAGTAAAACCATCTGTTGCTTGATATCCAGAAGAAACAAATCTGGTATCAAGCAATTTATGAGCTTCACTTACAAAATGATAGTCTATATGCTTTGTCCCGCCATGGAAAACTGGATTGGCTGACAAATAAGTTGCTCTAATATTGTCACCCACCACAATCTTGCACTTTGAGGAACTTTAACTTGCAGCTCCTTCAAAAGAGATTGAATCCACGTGATTTCAGCAGTTGCATTTGACATCTAGAAACCAGCTGACCAGCAAGGAATTCGATTTGCATATCTTTAATCCAAACTATCCAAACTTGAGAGTATGCTTTACATACTACAAAATCCTTTTAAGAGCCAACCCGTGCAATGTAGTAGGAGCATGCAAGTTTTGACACACTTTGTTAACCAGAAAAAATAAATGCGATCTAGTAAGCATCAAATATTGTAATGCTCCCACTATACTTCAGTATTGTATTGCATATTCTGCTCCCACAGTGTACCACCTTGTGCCAAAAGTCGATAAAGGAGTATTCACCGGTTTACAAGGTAAGATATTAACCTTCTTCAATAAATCAGAAGCACACTTCCACTACTGGAATTTACCAGTTTCCCTAGGGGTACTCATAGCCTTTATATATCCAGATCAGTTCCAGAATATATGTTCTTGCTGGCGGCGGGACGTCAGGGATGGGTGGATGGCGCATGGTGCATTTAGGCGGGTTAGGTAGCAGGTGCGACCCGAGTGGTGCTTAGGAAAGGACAATGGATGCCGGTTGTTAAGTAGGGCTGCATGGGGTGGAGGACTTAGCTTAGCCAAGAAGGAAGCAGATGGGAAGGGGAAACCAGAATAAGGAGGGGATAAGATCAAGAGGACCGTTTAGTAAGGAATTATTTCTACACGCATAGGCTTAGGTGTTCTGAAGATTTCGTCCTACATGTCAAGTATGGCTCTGATACCACGCATAGATACAATACAACTAGATGCAACACATATTAGAGTTTGGAGATTACCCGTTTATTATAAAATTTAATTTAGGTTTGCTTTAATTTTGTTGCAAATAAACAAAAATTACTTAACTAGGGTATGGTTATTAACCCATGCACTGCTCCAGATCCATGGCTTTTCTGGATTTGTACCTCTACCAGACAAGACTCAAGGACCAGATGTAGCAATACGGCATTTTAAAACTTCCTAAAACATGAGAAACTTGCAAAATAGCCGAAAGCAAACTAATGTCAACGAATCAAGTGAAACAACATGCCTCACTAGTAGAAAAAGGATCAAATGTCAAGCACATTAGTGCCGGTTTGATTTTGAGCCGGCACTAATGTGTGCATTAGTGCCGGTTCCAACGGCTAGCCGGCCGCTCTCATTAGTACCGGTTCGTGCCACGGACCGGTACTAAAGTGAGTGGTGGCAGGATGTTGTCAGTCCGGGGCCCCTCCAGCACCTTTAGTACCGGTTCGTGGCATGAACCGGTGCTAAATGTCGTCGTACATAAACCCTTCGTCCACCCGAGCTCGCTCTGTTCTTCCCCTTTCCCCTCTCCTCTCTGTTCTTCCCCTCTTCCTCTCGAGCTCATCACACATTTTGCCCAAAATTTGTCAAGATTTGAAGGCCCCCATCCATTCAAATGATCACAAAGGTTAGCAACTTTGTCCTTTCATCTCTCATTGCTAGATTAGCTCTTGCAATGCTTTGTATAGTGATTAATTTATGAGTTTAGTAATTTGGGAGGAAATATATGTGCTAGTATTTGATTTATATGAAATTTGAGGTCAAAAATAACACTTAGTTTGCATATGTAGGTGTGGTTTACTTAGTGCCTTCTAAATCTCCGTCGTAACCACCGTCGATCGCCCGCACCGTCCCGTCGCCGGCACCACCTTGTGGCGAGCCTCTTGTTCATGAATGTTTTACATTACCAAATTGATGTTTGTGTGATTTGGATATATAGTTACTCGTATAATTATCTTACCCGTACGTTGTTTGTTATACATAGTGCCATGGTTTTGATATCCGTCCACGTCGGCTCTCGTCCTTGTTATGATTCGGATGTGGTATATTCTCTTTTAAAACTAGTTGTTGCACTTCGTGTTTATGACAAATTATTATGCCCATCAAGTTGACATAGATATTTTTATCTAGGAGGTTTGTGAACCGGAAATTCCAACCGACCCTATTGTCGAGAGGTTAAATTTAGTTGAAAGAGAAAACGAGTATTTGAAAGAAAAATTGAAAAGAATTGAGGGGGAGAAGATGGAATTGGAGTTGCATGTTGCCGATGTCGTCGATGATCACAAGATCAAGATGGAGAAAATGCGCTTGAAGATTAGAAAGATTACAAAATATGCCATTGATAGTGAGGCTTGCTATCATTATGTTGTTGGATCAATTGTTACCTTAGTTGCGATCTTGATCGCATTTGTTGTTGCATTTAAATGCTTTAGTTAGAGAGTTATTTGTTTGTTGCATTTAAGTGTTGTATGAACTTTATGTATGAACTATATGTATGAACTATATGTATGAACTTGTATTAATTTGGTCTTTTCGGTGTTGTGTAATGAAGATGAGCTGACAATGGATGTACGATGGCCGATGCTCTCCCGAGTTCATTAATGGCGTGCAAACTTTTCTGCTTGCGGCTGAGGCAAACAAGCGGGCGGATGGTTTTATGCCTTGTCCATGTGCTGTCTGTAAGAATGATCACAATTACTCTACGTCAAGAACCATTCACGTCCACCTGTTTAAGTCCGGTTTCATGCCCCACTATAATGTTTGGACCAAGCATGGAGAAAGAGGGGTTATGATGGAAGACAATGAAGAAGAAGAGGACGACGAGAGCTATCCTGGCCATGGGTTCCCTGAATACGACGATACAACAATGGGGGAAGAAGCTGAGCCGGCAATGCGGGAAGAAGCTGAAGAAGAGGCATCAGATGAGCCCGCTGATGATCTAGGTCGGGCCATTGCCGATGCAAAGAGAAACTGCGCAAGTGATTTGGAGAAAAAGAAGTTGCAGCGCATGTTAGAGGATCACAAGAAATTGTTGTACCCGAATTACGAAGCTGACAAGAAAAAGTTGGGCACCACACTGGAATTGCTGAAATGGAAGGCAGAGAATGGTGTATCTGACAAGGGATTTGGAAAGTTGCTGGTAATGATAAAGAATATGCTTCCAAAGGACAACGAATTGCCCGAGAGTACGTACGAAGCAAAGAAGGCTGTCTGCCCTCTAGGGTTAGAGGTGCAGAAGATACATGCATGCCCTAATGACTGCATCCTCTACCGCGGTGAGTACGAGGATTTGAACGCTTGCCCGGTATGTGGTGCATTGCGCTATAAGATCAGCCGCGATGACCCTGGTGATGTCGAGGGCGAGCGCCCCAGGAAGAAGATTCCTGCCAAGGTGATGTGATATGCTCCTATAATACCACGCTTGAAACGTTTGTTCCAAAACAAAGAGCATGCCAAGGCGATGCGATGGCACAGAGAAGACCGTAAGAAAGACGGAAATTTGAGAGTACCCGCTGACGGGTCGTAGTGGAGAAAAATCGAGATAAAGTACGGGAAGGAGTTTGCAGATGATGCAAGGAACGTATGGTTTGGTCTAAGCGCAGATGGCATTAATCCTTTTGGGGAGCAGAGCAGCAACCATAGCACCTGGCCTGTGACTCTATGTTTGTATAACCTTCCTCCTTGGTTGTGCATGAAGCGGAAGTTCATTATGATGCCAGTGCTCATCCAAGGCCCTAAGAAACCCGACAACGACATTGATGTATACCTAAGGCCATTAGTTGAAGAACTCTTACAGCTGTGGAATGGAACAGGTGTACGTGCATGGGATGAGCACATGGGGGAAGAATTTGACCTAAAGGCGGTGCTATTCGTGACCATCAATGATTGGCCTGCTCTCAGTAACCTTTCAGGACAGACAAACAAGGGATACTGCGCATGCACGCACTGTTTGGATGATACCGACAGTATATATTTGAATAATTGTAAGAAGAATGTGTACCTGGGACATCGTCGATTTCTTCCGAGCAGGCATCCCGTAAGAAAGAAAGGCAAGCATTTCAAAGGCGAGGCGGATCACCGGACGAAGCCTCGCCATCGTACTGGTGCTGATGTACATGATATGGTCAAGGATTTGAAGGTAGTCTTTGGAAAGGGTCCTGGCGGACAACCTGTTCCGAATGACGCTGACGGACGCGCACCCATGTGGAAGAAGAAATCTATATTTTGGGACCTGCCCTATTGGAAAGACCTAGAGGTCCGCTCCGCAATCGACGTGATGCACGTGATGAAGAATCTTTGCGTGACCCTGCTTGGCTTCTTGGGCGTGTATGGGAAGAAAAAAGATACACCTGAGGCACGGGAGGACCAGCAACATATGCACGGAAAAGACGACATACATCAGGGTCATGCCAGCTATGCTCTTAACAAAGAAGAGAAGGAAATCTTCTTTGAATGCCTGCTCAGTATTAAGGTACCGTATGGCTTCTCGTCGAATATAAAGGGAATAATAAACATGGCAGAGAAAAAGTTCCAGAACCTAAAGTCTCATGACTGCCATGTGATTATGACGCAACTGCTTCCGGTTGCATTGAGGGGGTTTCTATCGGATAACGTTCGATTAGCCATTGTGAAGCTATGTGCATTCCTCAATGCAATCTCTCAGAAGGTAATCGATCCAGAAATCATAGCAAGGTTAGAGAATGATTTGGTGCAATGTCTTGTCAGTTTCGAGTTGGTGTTCCCACCATCCTTCTTCAACATCATGACGCACGTCCTAGTTCACCTATGCGAAGAGATTAACGTTTTGGGTCCTGTATTTCTACACAATATGTTCCCCTTTGAGAGGTTCATGGGAGTCTTAAAGAAATATGTTCATAACCATGCTAGGCCAGAAGGAAGCATATCCAAGGGCCATCACAATGAGGAGGTCACTGAGTTTTCTATTGACTTTATTCCCGACCTTAAGCCGATTGGTGTTTCTGAATCGCGGCATAAGGGCAGACTGGATGGAAAAGGCACGCTAGGAGGGAATCAACTAATATGTATGGATGGACATTCTCTCACTGAAGCACACTACACAGTTCTAAAGAATTCCGCCTTGGTGGCTCCGTATATGGTCGAACACAAGAATTTTCTACGCTCCAAACACCCGGAGCGGTCTGATGACTGGATTACACGTGAACAAACCAGGAGTTTCGCCGGCTGGTTGCAGACACGTACCATGCATGACGCCTCTATTGAAGATGACATGTACTCGCTGTCCCAGTTACCATCTTAGAATATAATGACTTTCAAAGGGTACGAGATAAATGGTAATACATTTTACACAATCGCCCAAGATAAGAAGAGCACCAACCAAAACAGTGGTGTCCGCTTTGATGCAAAACCAAGACGGGAAAGGAAACATATTATGGTTACATAGAGGACATATGGGAACTTGACTATGGACGTGGTTTGAAGGTCCCTTTGTTTCGGTGCAAATGGGTCAATATGACACGAGGCGGGGTAACGGAAGACCCATAGTACGGAATGACAACAGTGGATCTCAACAATCTTTGGTATGCAGACGAACCATTCGTCCTAGCCAATGATGTGGCATAGGTTTTCTATGTGAAGGACATGTCTACCAAGCCGAGAAAAAGAAAAGATAAGGAAGCGAATGCATCATACGATGAGCCAAAGCGCCACATAGTTCTTTCTGGGAATAGAAACATCATGGGAGTGGATGACAAGACAGACATGTCAGAAGATTATGAAAAGTTTGATGAAATTGCTCCATTCACAGTGAATATTGACCCGAGCATCCAGTTAAATGATGAAGATTTTCCATGGCTACGGCGCAAAGGGACACACGCGAAGAAAAAGTTTCACACCCAAAGATCTGGGATGTGATCGGCTTCACTATCATCACTTTCTTCTGTGTTTCACACCTAGGAGGGAATCTCTATAATAGTTAGGGTAGTTATGTGTTTTGGCATTTGAAACGCGAAGAAATTTCATGTGCAAACAAATTCTTTCATGCATTTACTGATTTTTCAGCTAAATGACCCTGAAATTGAAAAGCATTTCAAATGAACTCAGAAAAGGTTGAAAGTTGGCATGGTATCATAATTTCACCCACATAGCATGTGCAAAAAAGTAGAGAGGGTTACCGCAAAAACTGGATGCACTTCGTGTACAAAATGGACAATCTCTTTCGAAGTATCAGGGTTTCGGACGAAAACTCATCTGTTACAATGGCATTTCATTTTTTAAATAACCTAAGCATTACCAAATTGAATATAATGATAAAACACACTAATATTAAACATAATAAAAAAGAATCACTGAAAACTCTATTTTCAAAGTTAAGTTATTCACACAAATTTCAAATAATTCCAGATTTAAACTATTCAAATTTGAAAACTACCGGCACTAACATAAAGTTTGTAATTTTTTGTACCTAAAGCAAAAATATTCACAAAGAAACTCTAAATACAGCAAAAAACAACTCAAAAATAAATAAACCAAAAATAAATAAAGCAAAAAAATAAGAAAATAAAAAAGCCCACCTACAGGCCCAGAGCGGCCTGCATACGACTAGAAACCCAACCTGTAGTTGGGCCAGGATGCAGGCCTGCAAGCCCAGTAGGCCCACAGGCAGAGTAGGAGAGGTAGGCCCAGAAGGCCTGCTTTTGAGAGGAGCTCAATGCAGTGCCCGCGCTAGGGCTTATAAACTGGTCTTGGCGCTCCTCAACTAGCGAGGTGGGACTAAACTTCTGCGCCCCTTGCCTGGCAGCGCACACCCTTTAGTACCGGGTCGTGGCTCCAACCGGTACTAAAGGGGTGTCTTTAGTACCGATTGGTGCCACCACCCGGTACTAAAGGGGGTGCGCTTCCCGCCGCTTCGCATGGCCAAAACAGACCTTTAGTACCGGTTTGTGGCTCCAACCGGTACTAAAGGGGTGTTCTATATAAGAAAGCATTTCAAAAAAATCCAGTTTCTCATCTCTCCCTCTGCTTCTTTCTCCTCTGCCCCGTCGCCGCCGCCCCTCGTCGCCGCCCCCGTCGCCGTCCGTCACCGTCCCCGTCGCCTTCCGTCGCCGTCCCCGTCCCCGTCGCCGCGCCGCGCCCCGTCGCTGCGCGCCGCCCCGTCGTCCCGTCGTCCCCGCCCGGCCCGTCCCCGTCCCCGTCATCGCCGCCCCGTCCCCATCCCCGTCGTCACCGCCCGTCTCCGTCCCCGTCGCCGCCCCCCATCGCCGCGCCTCGCCGGTGAGCTCCTGCCCCGGCCGCCATGTCCACACACACACACACATTGTTTTTTAGTTATAAATTTTTGTTATAGAAATTTTTCTGTTTTTTAGTTACAGAAATATCTATAGAAATGTTAGAAATTTTTCTGTTTTTTAGTTATAGAAATATTAGAAATGTTAGTTATATATATAGAAATGTTAGAAATTTTAGAATTAGTTTTAGTTAGATGAGTTAGATTAATGTCAAATTGTTAGAATTTGCATATAGAATTTTAGTCATCACAATCCAATCATTTAAAAAATGTTACTTTTTGCGGGCATATAGTATTTGTTCTCGACGATGCCCGGCCCGCATCCTCGCCGTCGACCCATTCGCGACGACGTCCGGCTGACCCATGTCCGGGACTGGGCTCCACCGGGCTGGCACTGGGAGGTGCTACCTAGAGTGGCGCGCCGCTTGGTGAGGAACCCGGCCTCGGGTCCCGTCGTCGACCCTGATCTCCTTTGGTGGCGTTTGCGTGGGCCACATTCGGTGCGGAGGGAGCCGGCCCCGCCGGAGGTGGTGCGTCGCCGTGTCATGGAGGAGGACGAGCACGTCCATCGCTACATGGCTGCTATGGACGTCAGGTTCTCCAATACCTGGCAGGTTCTTTGGGCAGATGACCGGAGATATGATCCTGTGATGGTTCCTTCTCTTTGGGTGTCCACCGCCCGCGCCCCAGGAACCGCGAGTGGCCTAGATTCTTCTGTAGTATTCGATCTTTATTATATGGTCCAAGCCTCGATCCTCTTCCTCAGAGGCCTTACGACATGACCGAGGAGCAAAACGATGCCATAGTGAGGGCCCAAGTGGACGCCCATTTTTGACCGAAACCGGCACCGCCGCCGAGGGAGAAAGTGCCTGAGGACAAGATTGACCACTTCATTCGTATGGCTAGACCACCAGCTTCCAAGCCTGTTGACTCAGACTATGAGCGCCAAATCAAGAAGGCACATCGAGCACGACTACGGAAAGAAGCGAGCTCGAGCTCGAGCCAACAAGCAGCTGCCAAAAAATGCGGGAAAACCGTTCCCCAGCTGGGAGAACTGTGACACCCAAAATTTTTTATTTGGTTTTATCAAATTCTTTATTTTGATTTGAAAGAGGTTATTTAAAATTTTCTTCTAAATAACCCTCCTTCTCAAAAACTTGCCATTTATGACAAGTATTTTGTTTGGTTTCACCCAAGACTTGATTTTTGATCTTGGAAGTTTTTCATCTTATGTTGGCTCAACACAAGTGTTTTTCCTTGGGAAAGCTTTTGAAAATCTTTTCTTTTTAAAATAGCCCTATGGCTTATGGAGTGATCCTTTCCCCTTTCAAAATCTCCTCTTGCCATGACCTAAGTGGAAATCCCCTCCCAAAGGCCATCTCCCCTCTTTGTGTCAAGATAAACTTCAAATCCAGCAAGTTGAACTCCCCCATGATTTTGTTTCCATTTATTTCTTATCAAAAATACTTTTCTGTCCTCTATTTTGACCCTTGAAGATTTACAAAGGAACTACCATTTCTCCTTTGAGTTTTGCCTCCAAACAAATTTCCCTGGCTAGTCCTTAGAACCCTCAACCAGGATCCATGAAGATCCACTGGTCTCCAGTTCAAATATTTCAAAATGTGCTTGCTGCAAGTTTGGACCATATTTGTCAAATTTGATGAAATTCATTTGTTTTCTCCTCCTAAAAATCTGAGAAAATTCAGGCAGCCTCTGGATGCATCGAGAGGTCACCTCACCAAGTCCCAGCTCCAGAAATTTTTTTCCTCATGCCAAATCATTTCGTCGAACACCTGAAGGGCACTGTTACTGTCGAAGTTCAGAAAGTTCAGAGATACAGTTTCAGAGCCGCTGTCGTTTTCTTCAGAACCTCTCCTCGATCTCGCCAGTAGCCGCGGTGGCGCCTTGCCCCCTGTTCCTTCCTTCTTATCCCTGCGCCGCACGATCGCCTGGAAGCTTGCGGGCGTCGGCGACGAGCTGGCAGAGGTGCGCCTCCCCGTGAGTGACAGCAGTAGCGCCCATTGCGGCTGCCAGAGTGGCGCAGCATTGGACGGCGCCGTCCAGCACCGCCCAAGCCACCAGAGGCCACCGCGTGGCCGTCCACTCACCTGTGCACGCTGTAGGTCCGTCGTCGTGAACTGGGAGGCGCGGAGCGCGCTCCCTGCCGCCGTCGTGCCCGTACGGCCGTTCCGTCGAGGGCCAGTGTATTACGCAAGCCCGACCGAGGTTTGAGCAGAGAAACGGTGCCAGTGATCCACCACGATGATGCCTAGCCACCTAAACCCCCTGCCCAACCTCTGCCTCGCCGTAATTTCTCACCGGCGTTATCCCGTTCACGGCCACCCCCTCGGATCGCCTATAAAAGGAGGCCCCGAGCTAGAACTCGAACCCGCACCATCTCTACACACCACAAGTACCACGCCAAGCCACTGGGCAGACCCCGAGGGAGTCTTCTTCCCCAACTCCGGCCGCCTCGACCCGCTTCGGGATCCAACACGATTCACTCCCGTGCGTGCACCCCTGCCTCTCAGCTCATGCCAGTAGTCTCCTAATGCATCCACATCTCTGACCCGCACACCAATTTGAAGTTTGCAGCACCCACCGGAGAGCTCCACCCTCGCCCGAACCACCGTCCGCCAGAGATAGGGTCGCCGTCGTCGTGGTGCTCTCCGACAGTCAAGTCCAGCACCTACCGACGCGGAAGGACACCCTGAACCCGTAGGTACCCTCCGATCACCCTACCTCGCCGTGGATCGATGCCGGTGACCACCGCAGCCTTCGGGCGCCGGCGAGCTCGGTTGGATTTTGAACCTGACGGGTGGGACCCCCCCCGTCAGCCTCTCTCTCCTTTCCCTTCGAACCGTTTTCTGAAGGCGCCTTCGGGCAAAGTGTGTTTTCTCTCTGGGCTAACGTGTTTCTTACCGAAGCGTTTTCTGTTTTTTTCAAACAAGTCCCTGGATCTTTTCTGTTTCATCACAGATTAGTCCTTGGACTAAAACCCTTATATCTTTTTCACAGAAGATGCTTTTTGGTTGATTCTTTTTTTATCTGTCTTATATTTTTGTCTAGTTTTTTATAGTATTTATTTGGAAAAATTTTGGAACAATTTTTATACACGCAACGGTTTTCATGTTAGTATACGGTTTCGTTATACCGTAGGTTCCGGAGGAGGTGACGGAGCCGCGAACTTTGCCGAGCTAGACTCCGACTTCTCCGAACCAGGCAAGCATGTTTGAACCTTTGATATGATGGGTGTTTTGCATGTTTGCTTGATTAGTTTGTGCATGCAATATGGGCATCGGTAAGTGTTTCGTTGCAAGCAAGGCAACTAACCGTGTGCTTCGAAGTTTACTGTGATCTCTTGATGAGAGATGACCTGTTCATGTGGTGACATGAGAGGTAGTAAGATGGTATTGTTGTAGCATGCCAGTCTTATGTCAACCGTCAAACTCCGACGTTAACGTGGACCGAGCCACGTTACCGTTCGTCCCCTCCCGTGCTGCCACATGTTTTCTGCAAAGAATACGGTTTAGTAAGTTGCAAACCTCTTTCCTTGTACACACCAAATAGAGGGGCCGGTATGAGGGTTCCATGGCCCTGGATTAAAGCCAGTCATCCGGTCAGGGGGCATGGGTGTTTCCGGTTGGGACCGAGAGGGGGGCACCCCTTAGAGCGCGCGGTATAAATTTGATCCCATGCTACGCGAGGTTGTAGCCTCCCCGTCTCAAGGTTTTTCTTGAACGTTGCTTGGGGTGATTCCTAGCAACGGAATGTTGAATGGGTGTGTACTGGTTAGATGTGTTTCTCCTAAAATACCGTAAACGGAACTAGTCCCTTGTGACTACTGAAATCCGTTGGCTGTGGTTAAATAGTACAAGCTCTGCAGAGTCAAATCCTTCCGAGTCATCGCGTCCATGGTCAAGGACCGTGGCCAACATATCCATATTCTTGTCAGTCCCCGTGTCAGTTTCCGTGGGAATCTCGGTGAACAAGCTTGAGTGGTAAACTCTGTTGAATGTTATTCCTGTGGATGGACTAACCAGTTTATTATTTCGTACCTGAATATTCCCTTGAGGTGATTTAAATTCAGGAGTTACTGAATATCAAGTTATGTGATATAAGCCCTTTATGTGATGTCGCCCAGACGTCCGACTGTGGCACTCTCGTCATTTACTTTTGATATAAGCCCTTTATGTGATGTCGCCCAGACGTCCGACTGTGGCACTCTCGTCATTTACTTTTGGTATAAGCCCTTTATGCGATGTCGCTCAGACGTCCGACTGTGGCACTCTTGTTATTTACTTTTGATATAAGCCCTTTATGTGATGTCGCTCAGACGTCCGACTGCGGCATTCTTGTTATTTACTTATAAGCCCTTTACGTGATGTCGCTCAGACGTCCGACTGTGGCACGCACTGTCGTTTGTATTCCATTATAAGCCCTTTATGTGGTGTCGCCCTGACGCCCGACTGTGGCATTGTTAATTTATTCGTACCCTTTTGAGGAGTCATTTCAGACACTCGATTGGCTTTCAGTATTACTTTGGGATTTCGGGAGGAGTACCGCCCGACTTCCTTTTTATTTCCCATGCATTGTTATTTTATTACCTGAGAGCACATTATTAATCTGCTCATGTGCATCATGTTTGCATTTGTTATATCTTATGTCCAAACTGTCTTGCGAGTACTTTCATAGTACTCACCTGGCTTGTTGATTTGGCCAGATGTTGACGAAGGCGATCTCATGGATGATGAGTTTGATAGCGAGTCCGACGCCTAGAGGAGTCCCAGTCAGTCCCGTGCGATCCTGGATTTGGTCACTTGTATTATATACGCTTCCGCTACCCACAATAATAATCATCGAGCCTCACCCGACGCTCGATGTGCTGTAAGATTTAGGAGTCCTGTCACCCACTTCGCTGTGACATATCCACCACCACTTTTATTACGAGTCAGTAGTATGCCACCATACCCCCTTGTGTCATTTCCGCCTTTATGTATATTATCGGCGTGCTTCTAATAAATTGTTGAGCAGTCTCCGCTCAACCTTGTATTATATTTAGTACTCCTGGATATTTCTGTAATCAAGAAATTGTCTACCAGTAAGAAAGATTTTTCTCTACTGGTCCATTAAAGGGATCGGTTTCTCAATAAATATTTTTATTGGAAAACCGGTCGTGACAAGAACAGGCGACGCAATCGACCCCCCCCCCCCCGCTTGTTGTGCCAACAACACATGAGAGTACGCGCGCCCAATATTATTGTGGGCAAACCGTTTACGTTCCCCAGCTCGGCAATGTGGTAATAACCGAGGATCATATAATGCAGGCTGAAATGCTCAAGATCACTGTTGGACAACTCCTCGATATCGAGCCCATGTCTCCGCTTAGAGAGGACGAAATAAAACGGAAATATGTCCATGGCCAACCTTTGGTCAAGCCAGACGAGGTCAAGAACCTCCCAACGAGAATGTATGATTTGCATCAATGGTACATGAACATTACCAAGATTTCCAATCGAGAGTCCCTCATGGTGAAAGTTGAGGAAGATCATTACTTCCATAAGCTAGCTGTGTCCGTTGAGTATTCAGAACTATTTCAGTTATTCAATCAATATGCACTCGATAAATCTCTCGTCAGTTCCTATTGTCTCTAAGTGATTTCTTTCTGTAATTTAAGTATCAAGCTAGTTTTAGTGCTCATTGATCGATCATTACCTGTAATTATCCTCAGTATATTCTTTTCTGTGGTATTATGCAGGATGAAGATCTATGAAATGAAAAAAGCGGGACGCTATGGCATTGGGTTCATTGACCCAAATACCGTTAATGAATACACATGGAAATTGGAATGGTATAGACAAGATGTAGAGAATAAAATGCTAGAGTTCTTGAAGCGCCTCAATAGAAATGAAGATATACTACTTCCTTACAACTTCGAGTGAGTCACACTGTCTTGTACTACAAATTCTGTTTTTGCTTACTAGCTAGATCACTAGTGCAGAACCGGGCTTTAGCGCCGGTTCGTAAGGGCCTTTAGTGCCGGTTCTGCAACCGGCACTAAAGAGTGGAGACTAAAGGCCCCCCTTTACTACCGGTTCGGCACGAACCGGCGCTAAAGTGCCACCACGTGGCACGAGCCAGGCCCGGTTGCTGGTAGACCATTAGTACCGGTTGGTAGCACCAACCGGTACTAAATGTTTGGGGGGGGGGTTGGTTTCAATTTTTATTTTTCCATTAATTTTGTGTTTTCCATTTAATTCTTTTTTGTTTGCTGGTATTTTACGATACTACATATTGTACACGTTATGCATATATATAAATAGATTTTCTCGTAGAACCGATCATATATATATATATAATCGAATGTCTCACAACCACCATTAATTATTCACACATACACATGTATATATATACAATTTCTCGTACATGTTGCCTTGGTGCCTTCGGAGCACAATGACAAGTGGTTCATGGGGGCGGTAGCGGGTAATAGTATTCTCCTTTGGGATCTATGACCTGGTCGAGCAAAAATCCCGGTATTTCCTCTTGAAGTGCTCGTATGCGCTCCTCTCGTAGGAGCTGGTCCCGCACCTCTTTGAACTGTTAAGAAGGAAATCAATATGCATGTGTATTAGTTCTGTGACTAGATATCGACAATCATGTAAGATTTGTGAATAGTGTTCTGGCAAACGTACCCAGTCCTGTCTATCAGATCTGCTCCTTTCGAACGCCATCATGCGAATGTTCTCGCAAACGTAGTATGCACACACTTCAGTCCCCGGCGCCTTCTTCAGGGCCTTTACGAGAATAGAATTTAATCAGATAATTATTAATCAAGCATGTTAATTAATTAATGGTATTGAATCAAGAATTAAAGAGATGGTAGCTGGCTAGCTAGTACTACTTAATTACTTACCTTGGGTCGATACCAACATAGCTTTTGTCGCCATTTTCCTGGAGTCACCTTGATGTACTTTGCCTAAGCCCTGCCCGCCGACAAAGAAAATTAATAAAGGGGTTATTAAAAATAGTTCATATTAGGAAATGACGAACTAAATAGGCCGAGATATAGTTAATAATGATTGAAATAACCTGTCGACTATCCCCTTCACGGTGCTGTAGTCACTATCTTTTTTAAGTAGTGAGTCCAGTACTTCAACTTTTCCTTCGTCAACTCTAATGTCTAACAAGATCCAGTGGAAGCTGCATGCGCATACGTTTGCATGTATAAATTAAGCGGGCATGTGCATAACACCAATCAACTATAACCCTAAACCCTATACACTTATTAACATCTAGCTAGTAAGCAAAAACAGAATTTGTAGTACAAGACAGTGTGACTCACTCGAAGTTGTAAGGAAGTAGTATATCTTCATTGCTATTGAGGCGCTTCAAGAACTCTAGCATGCATTTCTCTACATCTTGTCTACACCATTCCAATTTCCATGTGTATTCATTAACGGTATTTGGCTCAATGAACCCAATGCCATAGCGTCCAGCTTTTTTCATTTCATACATCTTCATCCTGCATAATACCACAGAAAAGAATATATAGTGAGGATATATAATTACAGGTAATTAATGATCAATCAATGAGCACTAGAGCTAGCTTGAGACTTAAATTACAGAAAGAAATCACTTACAGACAATAGCAACTGACGATAGATTTGTCGAGTGCATCTTGATTGAATAACTAAAATAGTTCTGAATACTCAACGGACAGAGCTTTCTTATTGAAGTAATGATCTTCCTTGATTTGCACCATGAGGGACTCTCGATTGGAAATCTTGGTAATTTTCATGTACCAATCATGCATTTCATACATTCTCGTTGGGAGGTTCTTGACCTCCTCGGGCTCGACCAAAGGTTGGCCCCGGACATATTTCCGTTTTATTTCCTCCTCTCTAAGCGGAGACATGGGCTCGATCTCGAGGAGTTGTCCAACAGTGATCTTGAGCATTTCAGCCTGCATTATATGCTCCTCGGTTATTACCACATCGCCCAGCTCGGGAACGTAAACGGTTTGCCCACAATAATATTGGGCGCGCGTACTCTCATTTGTTGTTGGCACAACAACCGGGGGGGGGGGGTCGATTGCGCCGCCTGTTCTCCCAGCTGGGGAACGGTTTTCCTGCATTTTTTGACAGCTGCTTATTGGCTCGAGCTCGAGCTCGCTTCTTTCTGTAGTCGTGCTCGATGTGCCTTCCTGATTTGGCGCTCATAGTCTGAGTCAACAGGCTTGGGAGCTGGTGGTCTAGCCATACGAATGAAGTGGTCAATCTTTTCCTCAGGCACTTTCTCCCTCGGCGGCGTTGCCGGTTTCGGTCGAAAATGAGCGTCCACTTCGGCCCGCACTATTGCATCATTTTGCTCCTCGGTCATGTCGTAAGGCCTCTGAGGAAGAGGAGCGAGGCTGCTTGGACCATATTTATATCGCTTGTCTCCGCCTGTACTTTCTGTACTACCTTGACTCGTACCGCTACGCACCATAGCTGCGGCGTGTCTCTTCTGCGATTGCTTAGGCGGCGGAGACGGCTGACGTGGCTTAGTTGGAGCAGGAGGAGTGGCCTGACGCTGTGCCGGACTTGAAGCAGGAGGTGTGGCCTGACACGGTGTCGGACTTGAAGCAGGAGGTGTGGCCTGACGCTGTGCCGGACTTGAAGCAGGAGGTGTGGCCTGACACGGTGTCAGACTTGAAACAGGAGGAGTGGCCTGACGCTATGCCGGACTTGAAGCAGGAGTCTGCTCACGCGTTCGTGGACTTGGAGGAGCGGGAGTCTGCTTACACGGTGGCGGACTTCGAGGAGGAGTCGGCAGACGCGGTGTCGGTGGACTTCGAAAGATGATGCAATCCTTTCTCCATAGGATGATACGATGTATGGCCTCTCCCAGTGTGTGCTCGTCGTCACCTCCAGGAATGTCAAGATCTAGCCCTGAATATGGGTCCACCACCTCATCAACCAAGACACGAGCAGAGCCCTCTGGAATCGGGGCGCAATGGAAGGTTGCTTCGGGGGTAATTGTAAAAGCAACGGCGTCCGCCACCTTCATGGATATGTTCTACATTTTGAAGTGTAGCTCACAGTTAGTGTTCTCTATGATGTCATCCACAGGGTATGTATCCAGCAGTGCGTCGCCCGGGGCGGAACCAACGCTGCTTCTCGGCATGGATGGGACGGTGCTATCCAATGCTGGATGATCATCCGCTTGTTGGGGATCGTAGCAGAAATTTAAAATTTTCTACGCATCACCAAGATCAATCTATGGAGTTTACTAGCAACAAGAGGGAAGGAGTGCATCTACATACCCTTGTAGATCGCGAGCGGAAGCGTTCAAGTGAACGGGGTTGATGGAGTCGTACTCGTCGTGATCCAAATCACCGATGACCGAGCGCCGAACGGACGGCACCTCCGCGTTCAACACACGTACGGTTGGGAAGACGTCTCCTCCTTCTTGATCCAGCAAGGGGGAAGGAGAGGTTGATGGAGATCCAGCAGCACGACGGCGTGGTGGTGGAAGTAGCGGGGATCTCGGCAGGGCTTCGCCAAGCTCAGCGAAAGGGAGAGGTGTCACGGGAGGGAGAGGGAGGCGCCAGAGGCTTGGGGTGCGGCTGCCCTCGCCCCCTCTATATATAGGGCCCCTGGGGGGGCGCCGGCCCTAGGAGATCCCATCTCCAAGGGGGGCGGCGGCCAAGGGGGGGACTTGCCCCCCAAGTCAAGTGGGGCGCCCCCCCACCCCTAGGGTTTCCAACCCTAGGCGCAGGGGAGGCCCAAGGGGGGCGCACCAGCCCACTAGGGGCTGGTTGCCTTCCCCAATTCAGCCCATGGGGCCCTCCGGGATAGGTGTCCCCACCCGGTGGACCCCTGGGACCCTTCCGGTGGTCCCGGTACAATACCGGTGACCCCCGAAACTTTCCCGGTGGCTGAAACTGGACTTCCTATATATAATTCTTCACCTCCGGACCATTCCGGAACTCCTCGTGACGTCCGGGATCTCATCCGGGACTCCGAACAACTTTCGGGTTACCGCATACTAGTATCTCTACAACCCTAGCGTCACCGAACCTTAAGTGTGTAGACCCTACGGGTTCGGGAGACATGCAGACATGACCGAGACGACTCTCCGGTCAATAACCAACAGCGGGATCTGGATACCCATGTTGGCTCCCACATGTTCCATGATGATCTCATCGGATGAACCACGATGTCGAGGATTCAATCTATCCCGTATACAATTCCCTTTGTCAATCGGTACGTTACTTGCCCGAGATTCGATCGTCGGTATCCTAATACCTTGTTCAATCTCGTTACCGGCAAGTCACTTTACTCGTACCGTAATGCATGATCCCGTGACCAAACACTTGGTCACTTTGAGCTCATTATGATGATGCATTACCGAGTGGGCCCAGAGATACCTCTCCGTCATACGGAGTGACAAATCCCAGTCTCGATTCGTGCCAACCCAACAGACACTTTCGGAGATACCCGTAGTGCACCTTTATAGCCACCCAGTTACGTTGTGACGTTTGGCACACCCAAAGCACTCCTATGGTATCCGGGAGTTGCACAATCTCATGGTCTAAGCAAATGATACTTGACATTTGGAAAATCTCTAGCAAACGAACTACACGATCTTGTGCCATGCTTAGGATTGGGTCTTGTCCATCACATCATTCTCCTAATGATGTGATCCCGTTATCAATGACATCCAATGTCCATAGTCAGGAAACCATGACTATCTGTTGATCAACGAGCTAGTCAACTAGAGGCTCACTAGGGACATGTTGTGGTCTATATATTCACACATGTATTCCGGATAGCACAATTATAGCATGAACAATAGACAATTGAACAATAGACAATTATCATGAACAAGGAAATATAATAATAACCATTTTATTATTGCCTCTAGGGCATATTTCCAACAGTCTCCCACTTGCACTAGAGTCAATAATCTAGTTACATTGTGATGAATCGAACACCCATAGAGTTCTGGTGTTGATCATGTTTTGCTCTAGGGAGAGGTTTAGTCAACGGATCTGCTACATTCAGGTCCGTATGTACTTTACAAATATCTATGTCTCCATTTTGAACACTTTCACGAATGGAGTTGAAGCGACGCTTGATATGCCTGGTCTTCCTGTGAAACCTGGGCTCCTTGGCAAGGGCAATAGCTCCAGTGTTGTCACATAAGAGAGTCATCGGGCCCGACGCATTGGGAATAACTCCTAGGTCGGTAATGAACTCCTTCACCCAGATTGCTTCTTGTGCTGCCTCTGAGGCCGCCATGTATTCCGCTTCACATGTAGATCCCGCCACAACGCTTTGCTTGCAACTGCACCAGCTTACTGCCCCACCATTCAAAATATACACGTATCCGGTTTGTGACTTAGAGTCATCTAGATCTGTGTCGAAGCTAGCATCGACGTAACCCTTTACGACGAGCTCTTCGTCACCTCCATAAACGAGAAACATATCCTTAGTCCTCTTCAGGTACTTCAGGATATTCTTGACCGCTGTCAAGTGTTCCATGCCGGGATTACTTTGGTACCTTCCTACCAAACTTACGGCAAGGTTTACATCAGGTCTGGTACACAACATGGCATACATAATAGACCCTATGGCCGAGGCATAGGGGACGACACTCATCTTTTCTCTATCTTCTGCCGTGGTCGGGCATTGAGCCGTGCTCAATTGCACACCTTGAAATACAGGCAAGAACCCCTTCTTGGACTGATCCATATTGAACTTCTTCAATATCTTGTCAAGGTACGTACTTTGTGAAAGACCAATGAGGCGTCTTGATCTATCTCTATAGATCTTGATGCCTAATATATAAGCAGCTTCTCCAAGGTCCTTCATTGAAAAACACTTATTCAAGTAGGCCTTTATACTTTCCAAGAATTCTATATCATTTCCCATCAATAGTATGTCATCCACATATAATATGAGAAATGCTACAGAGCTCCCACTCACTTTCTTGTAAACACAGGCTTCTCCATAAGTCTGTGTAAACCCAAATGCTTTGATCATTTCATCAAAGCGAATGTTCCAACTCCGAGATGCTTGCACCAGCCCATAGATGGAGCGCTGGAGCTTGCATACCTTGTTAGCATTCTTAGGATCGACAAAACCTTTCGGCTGCATCATATACAATTCTTCCTTAAGAAAGCCGTTAAGGAATGCCGTTTTGACGTCCATTTGCCATATCTCATAATCATAGAATGCGGCAATTGCTAACATGATTCGGACGGACTTCAGCTTCGCTACGGGTGGGAAAGTCTCATCGTAGTCAACCCCTTGAACTTGTCGATAACCCTTAGCGACAAGTCGAGCCTTATAGATGGTCACATTACCATCCGCGTCCGTCTTCTTCTTAAAGATCCATTTATTTTCTATGGCTCGCCGATCATCGGGCAAGTCAGTCAAAGTCCATACTTCATTTTCATGCATGGATCCTATCTCGGATTTCATGGCTTCTAGCCATTTGTCGGAATCTGGGCCCACCATCGCTTCTTCATAGTTTGAAGGTTCACCATTGTCTAACAACATGATTTCCAAGACAGGGTTGCCGTTCCACTCTGGCGCGGAACGTGTCCTTGTGGACCTACGAAGTTCAGTAGTAACTTGATCCGAAGTACCTTGATCATCATCATTAGCTTCCTCTCTAGTCAGTGCAGGCATCACAGGAACATCTTCCTGAGCTGCACTACTTTCCGGTTCAAGAGGTAGTACTTCATCAAGTTCCACTTTCCTCCCACTTACTTCTTTCGAGAGAAACTCTTTCTCCAGAAAGGACCCGTTCTTGGCAACAAAGATCTTGCCTTCGGATCTGAGGTAGAAGGTATACCCAATGGTTTCCTTAGGGTATCCTATGAAGACGCATTTTTCCGACTTGGGTTCGAGCTTTTCAGGTTGAAGTTTCTTGACATAAGCATCGCATCCCCAAACTTTTAGAAACGACAGCTTAGGTTTCTTCCCAAACCATAATTCATACGGTGTCGTCTCAACGGATTTCGACGGAGCATTATTTAAAGTGAATGCGGCAGTCTCTAAAGCATAGCCCCAAAATGAGAGCGGTAGATCGCTAAGAGACATCATAGATCGCACCATATCCAATAGAGTGCGATTACGACGTTCGGACACACCATTTCGCTGAGGTGTTCCAGGCGGCGTGAGTTGTGAAACTATTCCACATTTCCTTAAGTGTGTGCCAAATTCGTGACTCAAATATTCCCCTCCACGATCTGATCGTAAGAACTTTATTTTCCTGTCACGTTGATTCTCAACCTCACTCTGAAATTCCTTGAACTTTTCAAAGGTCTCAGATTTGTGTTTCATTAGGTAGACATACCCATATCTACTCAAGTCATCAGTGAGAGTGAGAACATAATGATAGCCACCTCGAGCCTCAACACTCATTGGACCGCACACATCAGTATGTATGATTTCCAATAAGTTGGTTGCTCGCTCCATTGTTCCGGAGAACGGAGTCTTGGTCATCTTACCCATGAGGCATGGTTCGCACGTGTCAAATGATTCGTAATCAAGAGACTCCAAAAGTCCATCTGCATGGAGCTTCTTCATGCGTTTAACACCAATGTGACCAAGACGGCAGTGCCACAAATATGTGAGACTATCATTATCAACCTTACATCTTTTGGTATTCACACTATGAATATGTGTAACACTACGTTCGAGATTCATTAAGAATAAACCATTAACCAGCGGGGCATGACCATAAAACATATCTCTCATATAAATAGAACAAGCATTATTCTCGGATTTAAATGAGTAGCCATCTCGAATTAAACGAGATCCTGATACAATGTTCATGCTCAAAGCTGGCACTAAATAACAATTATTGAGGTTTAAAACTAACCCCGTAGGTAAATGTAGAGGTAGCGTGCCGACGGCGATCACATCGACCTTGGAACCATTCCCGACGCGCATCGTCACCTCGTCCTTTGCCAGTCTCCGTTTATTCCGCAGCTCCTGCTTTGAGTTACAAATATGAGCAACCGCACCGGTATCAAATACCCAGGAGCTACTACGAGTGCTGGTAAGGTACACATCAATAACATGTATATCACATATACCTTTGGTGTTGCCGGCCTTCTTGTCCGCTAAGTACTTGGGGCAGTTCCGCTTCCAGTGACCACTTCCCTTGCAATAAAAGCACTCAGCCTCAGGCTTGGGTCCATTCTTTGGCTTCTTCCCGGCAACTGGCTTACCGGGCGCGGCAACTCCCTTGCCTTCCTTCTTGAACTTCTTCTTCCCCTTGCCTTTCTTGAACTTAGTCGTTTTATTCACCATCAACACTTGATGTTCCTTTTTGATCTCTACCTCCGCTGATTTCAGCATTGAATATACCTCAGGAATGGTCTTTTCCATCCCCTGCATATTGAAGTTCATCACAAAGCTCTTGTAGCTCGGTGGAAGCGACTGAAGGATTCTGTCAATGACCGCGTCATCCGGGAGATGAACTCCCAGCTGAGTCAAGCGGTTGTGTAACCCAGACATTTTGAGTATGTGCTCACTGACAGAACTATTTTCCTCCATCTTACAACTGAAGAACTTGTCGGAGACTTCATATATCTCGACCCGGGCATGAGCTTGGAAAACCATTTTCAGCTCTTCGAACATCTCATATGCTCCGTGTTGCTCAAAACGCTTTTGGAGCCCCGGTTCTAAGCTGTAAAGCATGCCGCACTGAACGAGGGAGTAATCATCAGCACGCTGCTGCCAAGCGTTCATAACGTCTTGGTTCTCTGGGATGGGTGCTTCACCTAGCGGTGCTTCTAGGACATAATCTTTCTTGGCAGCTATGAGGATGATCCTCAGGTTCCGGACCCAATCCGTATAGTTGCTGCCATCATCATTCAGCTTGGTTTTCTCTAGGAACGCGTTGAAGTTGAGGGCAACATTAGCATGGGCCATTTGATCTACAAGACATATTGTAAAGATTTTAGACTAAGTTCATGATAATTAAGTTCATCTAATCAAATTATTCAATGAACTCCCACTCAGATAGACATCCCTCTAGTCATCTAAGTGAAACATGATCCGAGTTAACTAGGCCGTGTCCGATCATCACGTGAGACGGACTAGTCAACATCGGTGAACATCTTCATGTTGATCGTATCTTCTATACGACTCATGCTCGACCTTTCGGTCTTCCGTGTTCTGAGGCCATGTCTGTACATGCTAGGCTCGTCAAGTCAACCTAAGTGTATTGCGTGTGTAAATCTGGCTTACACCCGTTGTATTCGAACGTTAGAATCTATCACACCTGATCATCACGTGGTGCTTCGAAACAACGAACCTTCGCAACGGTGCACAGTTTGGGGGAACACTTTCTTGAAATTATTGCGAGGGATCATCTTATTTAAGCTACCGTCGTTCTAAGCAAATAAGATGTAAAACATGATAAACATCACATGCAATCAAATAGTGACATGATATGGCCAATATCATTTTGCTCCTTTGATCTCCATCTTCGGGGTGCCATGATCATCCTCATCACCGGCATGACACCATGATCTCCATCATCGTGTCTTCATGAAGTTGTCACGCCAACGATTACTTCTACTTCTATGGCTAACGTGTTTAGCAATAAAGTAAAGTAATTTACATGGCGTTATTCAATGACACGCAGGTCATACAAAAAATAAAGACAACTCCTATGGCTCCTGCCGGTTGTCATACTCATCGACATGCAAGTCGTGATTCCTATTACAAGAACATGATCAATCTTATACATCACTTATATATCATTCATCACATCCTTTTGGCCATATCACATCACAAGGCATATGCTGCAAAAACAAGTTAGACGTCCTCTAATTGTTGTTGCATGTTTTTACGTGGCTTCTATAGGTTTCTAGCAAGAACGTTTCTTACTTACGTAAAACCACAACGTGATATGCCAACTTCTATTTACCCTTCATAAGGACCCTTTTCATCGAATCCGATCCGACTAAAGTGGGAGAGACAGACACCCGCTAGCCACCTTATGCAACTAGTGCATGTCAGTCAGTGGAACCTGTCTCACGTAAGCGTACGTGTAAGGTCGGTCCGGGCCGCTTCATCCCATGATGCCGCCGAAACAAGATAAGACTAGTAGTGGCAAGAAAATTGACAACATCTACGCCCACAACAAGTTTGTGTTCTACTCGTGCATAGAAACTACGCATAGACCTAGCTCATGATGCCACTGTATAGGATCGTAGCAGAAATTTAAAATTTTCTACGCATCACCAAGATCAATCTATGGAGTTTACTAGCAACGAGAGGGAAGGAGTGCATCTACATACCCTTGTAGATCGCGAGCGGAAGCTGTCAAGTGAACGGGGTTGATGGAGTCGTACTCGTCGTGATCCAAATCACCGATGACCGAGCGCCGAACGACGGCACCTCCGCATTCAACACACGTACGGTTGGGAAGACGTCTCCTCCTTCTTGATCAAGCAAGGGGGAAGGAGAGGTTGATGGAGATCTAGCAGCACGACGGCGTGGTGGTGGAAGTAGCGGGGATGTCGGCAGGGCTTCGCCAAGCCCAGCGAGAGGGAGAGGTGTCACGGGAGGGAGAGGGAGGCGCCAGAGGCTTGGGTGGCGGCTGCCCCTGGTGGGCTGGTGCGCCCCCCTTGGGCCTTCCCTGCGCCTAGGGTTGGAAACCCTAGGGGTGGGGGGCGCCCCACTTGACTTGGGGGGCAAGTCCCCCCCCTTGGCCGCCGCCCCCCTTGGAGATGGGATCTCCTAGGGCCGGCGCCCCCCCAGGGGCCCTATATATAGAGGGGGGGAGGGCAGCCGCACCCCAAGCCTCTGGCGCCTCCCTCTCCCTCCCGTGACACCTCTCCCTCTCGCTGAGCTTGGTGAAGCCCTGCCGAGATCCCCGCTACTTCCACCACCATGCCGTCGTGCTGCTGGATCTCCATCAACCTCTCCTTCCCCCTTGCTGGATCAAGAAGGAGGAGACGTCTTCCCAACCATACGTGTGTTGAACGCGGAGGTGCCGTCCGTTCGGCGCTCGGTCATCGGTGATTTGGATCACGACGAGTACGACTCCATCAACACCGTTCACTTGAACGCTTCCGCTCGCGATCTACAAGGGTATGTAGATGCACTCCTTCCCTCTCGTTGCTAGTAAACTCCATAGATGGATCTTGGTGATGCGTAGAATTGGGTCTTGTCCATCACATCATTCTCCTAATGATGTGATCCCGTTATCAATGACATCCAATGTCCATAGTCAGGAAACCATGACTATCTGTTGATCAACGAGCTAGTCAACTAGAGGCTCACTAGGGACATGTTGTGGTCTATGTATTCACACATGTATTACGATTTCCGGATAACACAATTATAGCATGAACAATAGACAAATATCATGAACAAGGAAATATAATAATAACCATTTTATTATTGCCTCTAGGGCATATTTCCAACACCGCTTGCTGCTGCCGCTGCTGAGACCCCCTTTCCTGGCTAAGTGAGTCAATCTGCTGCTGCTGCTGCTGGAATTTGAGTGCCAAGTCCGCGTGCCTTACTTCTAGGCCTCGAAGGCGTTCCGCGTCCTGCTTCCTCTGCTCCTCCTCCAGCTTCCTCTTCTCCTCCTCCTCCATCTTCTTTCTTGCACGGGTCCTGTAGTCGTCGTTCCATTCCGAAAAGCCCTCATACCAGGGAATAACGCCCTTGCCTCGTGTTCTTTCCGGGTGTTCAGGATTTCCCAGGGCGTGCGTAAGCTCGTCGTTCTCTCTGTTGGGTGTGAACACCCCCTTTCGAGCATCTTCTATTGCGTCAAGTAACTTTTGTTCTACTCCTTTTAGACTTGCCTTCTTCGAAACCAGGCCTGTCTTCGGGTCCAACGCCCCCCATGCGCATAGAACCAAGTTCTGCACCTGGGGGGGCAGCTCCTAGTAACCGGAGTGACCCCTGCATCCTCCATCTCTTGCTCAGACTTATCCCACTTAGGCATTGCCACCGCGTAGCCACCTGGACCCAGCCTATGGAACTGCGTCTTTTTTGCGGCATTGGCCTTGTTTTTCTCGACCGTTCCTTAGATAATTCTGATTCCTTGAATTTCACGAAAGCGGGCCAGTGTTCTCTTTGCTTCTCCAGTGTTCCCTTGAATTCTGGAGTCTTCCTTTCTGCAGCGAGGTAGTTGGCCCATACAGTTTTCTTGTGGGTGTTGAATGCAATTGCCATCTTCTTAACAGCAGCGTCCTTGACTTTCTGCACATCTGCATCAGTGAAATAATCTGGTAGGGTGAAATGTTCCATCAGAGATTCCCAAAGCTTTTGTTTTGCTCTGTCGTCGACCCAAGTAACATCTGGGCGTTTAGTTTTTGGCTCTTTCCATTCTTGAATGAAGATCGGGAGTTGGTCCTTCACAAGAACTCCGCACTGACGAACGAACTTGTTCGCAATGTTCTTAGGCGTGAGGGGTTCGCCACTAGCTTTGATGGAATCGATGTTGTACTTTACACCCTCCTTCAACTTTTTGCCCGGGCGACGCTTTGTCCTGCTGTCTGTAGAAGCAGATTTGCTCGATCCGGAGGGCTGAAAGAAGAAAGATCGATTCGTTAATATATCTTCAAATAAAAAACATGTGATGATCACTAGATGCCTGCTTATATAAATATACCTCGCCGGTAGTCTTTGTTATTTCAAGATCAACATTGTATTCGTCATCATAATCATTGTCTGCGTCATCATAATCATAATCATAGTTCATGACTTCATCAGCTCAGTCGTCGAGATCGAATATCTTATCATCACCCTCCCCGGTATTGTTCAGATATTGGGAGCCGTCATTTGCTTCATTCAGATCATCTGGCCTGCTAGGGCTGCGTATGATCTCGAACAGGGCCTCTTCTCCCTCTCTGCCGGTATTGTCCGCCATAGCTTTTATTTAACTAATACAGAAGAAATATAAAACAATTTAGTATTCAAATTATAATGCATGGATGCAATCAATAAGGAAAAACTTAATCATATAGTACATAATATGCATTGTCTCGAATAATATATAATCTCGAATACATCGTCTCGAATAATATATAATCTCGAATACATCACTGGCTAGGTAGCTAATAAAGATCGAATACTATAGAAGAATCTAGGCCACTCGCGGTTCCTGGGGCGTGGGCGGTGGACACCCAAAGACAAGGAACCATCACAGGATCATATCTCCGGTCATCTGCCCAAAGATCCTGCCAGGTATTGGAGAACCTGACGTCCATAACAGCCATGTAGCGATGGACGTGTTCGTCCTCCTCCCTGACACGACGACGCACCACCTCCGGCGGGGCCGGCTCCCTCTGCACCGAATGTGGCCCACGCGAACGCTGAAGGAAATACGCCCTAGAGGCAATAATAAAGTTATTATTTATTTCCTTATATCATGATAAATGTTTATTATTCATGCTAGAATTGTATTAACTGGAAACTTGATACATGTGTGTATACATAGACAAACAGAGTGTCACTAGTATGCCTCTACTTGACTAGCTCGTTGATCAAAGATGGTTATGTTTCCTTGCCATAGACATGAGTTGTCATTTTATTAACGGGATCACATCATTAGGAGAATGATGTGATTGACTTGACCCATTCCGTTAGCTTAGCACTCGATCGTTTTAGTATGTTGCTATTGCTTTCTTCATGACTTATACATGTTCCTATGACTATGAGATTATGCAACTCCCGTTTACCGGAGGAACACTTTGTGTGCTACCAAACGTCACAACGTAACTGGGTGATTATAAAGGTGCTCTACAGGTGTCTCCGAAGGTACTTGTTGGGTTGGCGTATTTCGAGATTAGGATTTGTCGCTCCGATTGTCGGAGAGGTATCTCTGGGCCCACTCGGTAATGCACATCGCTATAAGCCTTGCAAACATTGCAACTAATGAGCTAGTTGCGGGATGATGTATTACGGAACGAGTAAAGAGACTTGCCGGTAACGAGATTGAACTAGGTATCGAGATACCGACGATCGAATCTCGGGCAAGTAACATACCGATGACAAAGGGAACTACGTATGTTGTTATGCGGTCTGACCGATAAAGATCTTCGTAGAATATGTGGGAGCCAATATGAGCATCCAGGTTCCGCTATTGGTTATTGACCGGAGAGGTGTCTCGGTCATGTCTACATAGTTCTCGAACCCGTAGGGTCCGCACGCTTAACGTTACGATGACGGTTATATTATGAGTTTATGTGTTTTGATGTACCGAAGGAGTTCGGAGTCCCGGATGAGATCGGGGACATGACGAGGAGTCTCGAAATGGCCGAGACGTAAAGATCGATATATTGGACGACTATATTCGGACTTCGGAAAGGTTCCGAGTGATTCGGGTATTTTTCGGAGTACCGGAGAGTTACGGGAATTCGTATTGGGCCTTAATGGGCCATACGGGAAAGGAGAGAAAGACCCCAAAGGGTGGCCGCACCCCTCCCCATGGACTAGTCCGAATTGGACTAGGGAGGGGGGGGGGGGCGCCCCCTCCCTTCTTTCTCCTTCTCCCTTCCCTTCTCCTATTCCAACAAGGAAAGGAGGAGTCCTACTCCCACTTCCCCCTTGGCGCGCCCTCCTCCTTGGCCGGCGGCCTCCCCCTTGCTCCTTTATATACGGGGGCAGGGGCACCCCATAGACACACAATTGATCAACGATCTTTTAGCCGTGTGCGGTGCCCCCCTCCACCATATTACACCTCGATAATATCGTAGCGGAGCTTAGGCGAAGCCCTGCGTCGGTAGAACATCATCATCGTCACCACGCCGTCGTGCTGACGAAACTCTCCCTCAACACTCGGCTGGATCGGAGTTCGAGGGACGTCATCGAGCTGAACGTGTGCTGAACTCGGAGGTGCCGTGCGTTCGGTACTTGATCGGTCGGATCGTGAAGACGTACGACTACATCAACCGCGTTGTGTTAACGCTTCCGCTTTTGGTCTACGAGGGTACGTGGACAACACTCTCCCCTCTCGTTGCTATGCATCACCATGATCTTGCATGTGCGTATAAATTTTTTGAAATTACTACGTTCCCCAAAAGTGGCATCCGAGCCTAGTTTTATGCATTGATGTTATGCACGAGTAGAACACAAGTGAGTTGTGGGCGATATAAGTCATACTGCTTACCAGCATGTCATACTTTGGTTCAGCGGTATTGTGAGATGAAGCGGCCCGGACCGACATTACGCGTACGCTTACGCGAGACTGGTTTCACCGTTGCGAGCACTCGTTGCTTGAAGGTGACTGACGGGTGTCTATCTCTCTCACTTTAGTTGACCGAGTATGGCTACGCCCGGTCCTTGCGAAGGTTAAAACAGCACCAACTTGACAAACTATCGTTGTGGTTTTGATGCGTAGGTAAGAACGGTTCTTGCTAGCCCGTAGCAGCCACGTAAAACTTGCAACAACAAATTAGAGGACGTCTAACTTGTTTTTGCAGGGCATGTTGTGATGTGATATGGTCAAGACATGATGCTATATTTTATTGTATGAGATGATCATGTTTTGTAACCGAGTTATCGGCAACTGGCAGGAGCTATATAGTTGTCGCTTTATTGTATGAAATGCAATCGTCATGTAATTGTTTTACTTTATCACTAAGCGGTAGCGATAGTCGTAAAAGCAATAGTTGACGAGACGACAACGATGCTACGATGGAGATCAAGGTGTCACGCCGGTGACGATGGTGATCATGACGGTGCTTCGGAGATGGAGATCACAAGCACAAGATGATGATGGCCATATCATATCACTATATTGATTGCATGTGATGTTTATCTTTTATGCATCTTATCTTGCTTTGATTGACGGTAGCATTATAAGATGATCTCTCACTAAAATTTCAAGATAAAAGTGTTCTCCCTGAGTATGCACCGTTGCGAAAGTTCTTCGTGCTGAGACACCACGTGATGATCGGGTGTGATAGGCTCTACGTTCAAATACAACGGGTGCAAAACAGTTGCACACGCGAAATACTCAGGTTAAACTTGACGAGCCTAGCATATGCAGATATGGCCTCGAAACACGGAGCCTGAAAGGTCGAGCGTGAATCATATAGTAGATATGATCAACATAGTGATGTTCACCATTGAAACTACTCCATCTCACGTGATGATCGGACATGGTTTAGTTGATTTGGATCACGTGATCATTTAGATGATTAGAGGGATGTCTATCTAAGTGGGAGTTCTTAAGTAATATGATTAATTGAACTTAAATTTATCATGAACTTAGTCCTGATAGTATTTTGCAAATTATGTTGTAGATCAATAGCTCGCGTTGTTGCTTCCCTGTGTTTATTTTTGATATGTTCCTAGAGAAAAATTATGTTGAAAGATGTTAGTAGCAAAGATGCGGATTGAATCCGTGATCTGAGGATTATCCTCATTGCTGCACAGAAGAATTATGTCCTTGATGCACCGCTAGGTGACAGACCTATTGCAGGAGCAGATGCAGACGTTATGAACGTTTGACTAGCTCAATATGATGACTACTTGATAGTTTAGTGCACCATGCTTAATGGCTTAGAATCGGGACTTCAAAGACGTTTTGAACGTCATGGACCATATGAGATGTTCCAGGAGTTGAAGTTAATATTTCAAGCAAATACCCGAGTTGAGAGATATGAAGTCTCCAACAAGTTCTATAGCTAAAAGATGGAGGAGAATAGCTCAAGCAGTGAGCATGTGCTCAGATTGTCTGGGTACTACAATCGCTTGAATCAAGTGGGAGTTAATCTTCCAGATAAAATAGTGATTGACAGAATTCTCTAGTCACCATCACCAAGTTAGTAGAACTTCGTGATGAACTATAGTATGTAAGGGATGACGAAAGTAATTCCCGAGCTCTTCGTGATGCTGAAATTGACGAAAGTAGAAATCAAGAAAGAGCATCAAGTGTTGATGGTTAAAAAGACCACTAGTTTCAAGAAAAGGGCAAAGGGATAGAAGGGGAACTTCAAGAAGAACGGCAAGCAAGTTTCTGCTCAAGTGAAGAAGCCCAAGTCTGGACCTAAGCCTGAGACTAAGTGCTTCTACTGCAAAGTGACTGGTCACTGGAAGCAAAACTGCCCCAAGTATTTGGTGGATAAGAAGGATGGCAAAGTGAACAAAGGTATATTGGATATACATGTTATTGATGTGTACTTTACTAGTGTTTGTAGCAACCCCTCAGCATTTGATACTGGTTCAGTTGCTAAGAGTAGCAACTCGAAACGGGAGTTGCAGAATAAACAGAGACTAGTAAAAGGCGAGGTGACGATGTGTGTTGGAAGTAGTTCCAAGATTGATATGATCATCATCTCACACTCCCTATACTTTCAGGATTAGTGTTGAACCTAAATAAGTGTTATTTGGTGTTTGTGTTGAGCATGAATATGATTTGATCATGTTTGTTGCAATACGGTTATTCATTTAAATTAGAGAATAATTGTTGTTCTGTTTACATGAATAAAACCTTCTATGGTCATACACCCAATAAAATGGTTTGTTGGATCTCGATCGTAGTGATACACATATTCATAATAATGAAGCCAAAAGATGCAAAGTTAATAATGATAGTGCAACTTATTTGTGGCACTGCCGTTTAGGTCATATTGGTGTAAAGCGCATGAAGAAACTCCATACTGATGGGATTTTGGAATCACTTGATTATGAATCACTTGATGCTTGCGAACCGTGCCTCATGGGCAAGATGACTAAAACGCCGTTCTCCGGTACTATGGAGAGAGCAACAAATTTGTTGGAAATCATACATACAGATGTATGTGGTCCGATGAATATTGAGGCTCATGGCGGATATCGTTATTTTCTCACCTTCACAGATGATTTGAGCAGATATGGGTATATCTACTTAATGAAACAGAAGTCTGAAACATTTGAAAAGTTCATATAATTTCAGAGTGAAGCGGAAAATCATCGTAACAAGAAAATAAAGTTTCTACGACCTGATCGTGGAGAAGAGTATTTGAGTTACGAGTTTGGCCTTCAGTTAAAACAATGTGAAATAGTTTCACTACTCACGCCACCTGGAATACTACGGTGTAATGGTGTGTCCGAACATCGTAAGCGTACTTTATTAGATATGGTGCGATATATGATGTCTCTTACCAATCTACCACTATCGTTTTGGGGTTATGCATTAGAGACAGTTGCATTCACGTTAAATAGGGTACCATCTAAATCCGTTGAGACGACATCTTATGAACTGTAGTTTGGCAAGAAACCAAAGTTGTCGTTTCTTAAAGTTTGGGGTTGCGATGCTTATGTGAAAAGGTTTCATCCTGATAAGCTCAAACCCAAATCGGAGAAATGTGTCTTCATAGGATACCCAAAGGAGATAGTTGGGTACACCTTCTATCACAGATCCGAAGGCAAGACATTTGTTGCTAAGAATGGATCCTTTCTAGAGAAGGAGTTTCTCTCGAAAGAAGTGAGTGGGAGGAAAGTAGAACTTGATGAGGTAACTGTACCTCATCGCTTATTGGAAAGTAGTTCATCACAGAAACCGGTTCATGTGACACCTACACAAATTAGTGAGGAAGTTAATGATGATGATCATGAAACTTCAGATCAATTTGTTACTGAACCTCGTAGGTCAACCAGAGTAAGATCCGCACCAGAGTGGTACGGTAATCCTGTTCTGGAGGTTATGTTACTAGACCATGACGAACCTACGAACTATGAAGAAGCGATGGTGAGCCTAGATTCCGCAAAATGGCTTGAGGCCATGAAATCTGAGAGGGGATCCATGTATGAGAACAAAGTATGGACTTTGATTGACTTGCCCAATGATCGGCGAGCCATAAAAAATAAATAAATGGATCTTCAAGAGGAAGACGGACGCTGATAGTAGTGTTACTATCTACAAAGCTAGACTTGTCGGAAAAAGGTTTTTGACAAAGTTCAAAGTGTTGAATACGATGAGATTTTCTCACTCGCAGCGATGCTTAAGTCTGTCCGAATCATGTTAGCAATTGCCGCATTTTATGAAATCTGGCAAATGGATAAACAAAACTGCATTCCTTAATGGATTCATTAAAGAAGAGTTGTATATGATGCAACCAGAAGGTATTGTCAATCCTAAAGGTGCTAACAAAATATGCAAACTCAAGCGATCCATCTATGGACTGGTGCAAGCATCTTGGAGTTGGAATATACGCTTTGATAAGTTGATCAAAGCATATAGTTTTATACAGACTTGCGGTGAAGCCTGTATTTACAGAAAGTGAGTGGGAGCACTACAGCATTTCTGATAAGTATATGTGAATGACATATTGTTGATCGAAAATAACGAAGAATTATTCTGCAAAGCATAAAGGAGTGTTTGAAAGGAGTTTTTCAAAGAAAGACCTCGGTGAAGCTGCTTACATATTGAGCATCAAGATCTATAGAGATAGATCAAGACGCTTGATAAGTTTTTTCAATGAGTACATACCTTAACAAGATTTTGAAGTAGTTCAAAATGGAACAGTCAAAGAAAGAGTTTCTTGCCTGTGTTACAAGGTGTGAAATTGAGTAAGACTCAAAGCCCGACCACGGCAGAAGATAGAAAAAGAATGAGAGTCATTCCCTATGCCTCGGCCATAAGTTCTATAAAGTATGCCATGCTGTGTACCAGATCTATTGTATACCCTACACTAATTTTGGCAAGGGAGTACAATAGTGATCTAGGAGTAGATCACTGGACAGCGGTCAAAATTATCCTTACTGGAATAAGGATATGTTTCTCGATTATGGAAGTGACAAAAGGTTCGTCGTAAAGGGTTACGTCGATGCAAGTTTTGACACTAATCTAGATGACTCTAAGTCTCGGTCTAGATACATATTGAAAGAGGGAGCAATTAGCTAGAGTAGCTCCGGGCAGAGCATTGTAGACATAGAAATTTGCAAAATAGTTACGGATCTGAATGTGACAGACCCGTTGACTAAAATTATCTCACAAGCAAAACATGATCACACCTTAGTACTCTTTGGGTGTTAATCACATAAGCGATGTGAACTAGATTACTGACTCTAGTAAACCCTTTGGGTGTTGGTCACATGACGATGTGAACTATGGGTGTTAATCACATGGTGATGTGAACTATTGATGTTAAATCACATGGCGATGTGAACTAGATTATTAACTCTAGTGCAAGTGGGAGACTGAAGGAAATATGCCCTAGAGGCAATAATAAAGTTATTATTTATTTCCTTATATCATGATAAATGTTTATTATTCATGCTAGAATTGTATTAACTGGAAACTTGATACATGTGTGAATACATAGACAAACAGAGTGTCACTAGTATGCCTCTACTTGACTAGCTCGTTGATCAAAGATGGTTATGTTTCCTAGCCATAGACATGAGTTGTCATTTTATTAACGGGATCACATCATTAGGAGAATGATGTGATTGACTTGACCCATTCCGTTAGCTTAACACTCGATCGTTTTAGTATGTTGCTATTGCTTTCTTCATGACTTATACATGTTCCTATGACTATGAGATTATGCAACTCCCGTTTACCGGAGGAACACTTTGTGTGCTACCAAACATCACAACGTAACTGGGTGATTATAAAGGTGCTCTACAGGTGTCTCCGAAGGTACTTGTTGGGTTGGCGTATTTCGAGATTAGGATTTGTCAATCCGATTGTCGGAGAGGTATCTTTGGGCCCACTCGGTAATGCACATCGCTATAAGCCTTGCAAGCATTGCAACTAATGAGCTAGTTGCGGGATGATGTATTACGGAACGAGTAAAGAGACTTTCCAGTAACGAGATTGAACTAGGTATCGAGATACCGACGATCGAATCTCGGGCAAGTAACAATACCGATGACAAAGGGAACAACGCATATTGTTATGCGGTCTAACCGATAAAGATCTTCGTAGAATATGTGGGAGCCAATATGAGCATTCAGGTTCCGCTATTGGTTATTGACCGGAGAGGTGTCTCGGTCATGTCTACATAGTTCTCGAACCCGTAGGGTCCGCACGCTTAACGTTACGATGACGGTTATATTATGAGTTTATGTGTTTTGATGTACCGAAGGAGTTCGGAGTCCCGGATGAGATCGGGGACATGACGAGGAGTCTCGAAATGGCCGAGACGTAAAGATCGATATATTGGACGACTATATTCGGACTTCGGAAAGGTTCCGAGTGATTCGGGTATTTTTCGGAGTACCGGAGAGTTACGGGAATTCGTATTGGGCCTTAATGGGCCATACGGGAAAGGAGAGAAAGACCCCAAAGGGTGGCTGCACCCCTCCCCATGGACTAGTCCGAATTGGACTAGGGAGGGGGGGCGCCCCCTTCCTTCTTTCTCCTTCTCCCTTCCCTTCTCCTATTCCAACAAGGAAAGGAGGAGTCCTACTCCCACTTCCCCCTTGGCGCGCCCTCCTCCTTGGCCGGCGGCCTCCCCCTTGCTCCTTTATATACGGGGGCAGGGGGCACCCCATAGACACACAATTGATCAACGATCTTTTAGCCGTGTGCGGTGCCCCCCTCCACCATATTACACCTCGATAATATCGTAGCGGAGCTTAGGCGAAGCCCTGCGTCGGTAGAACATCATCATCGTCACCACACCGTGCTGACGAAACTCTCCCTCAACACTCGGCTGGATCGGAGTTCGAGGGACGTCATCGAGCTGAACGTGTGCTGAACTCGGAGGTGCCGTGCATTCGGTACTTGATCGGTCGGATCGTGAAGACGTACGACTGCATCAACCGCGTTGTGTTAACGCTTCCGCTTTTGGTCTACGAGGGTACGTGGACAACACTCTCCCCTCTCGTTGCTATGCATCACCATGATCTTGCGTGTGCGTAGAATTTTTTTGAAATTACTACGTTCCCCAACAAACGCCACCAAAGGAGATCAGGGTCGACGACGGGACCCGAGGCCGGGTTCCTCACCAAGCGGCGCGCCCCTCCAGGTAGCACCTCCCAGTGCCAGCCCGGCGGAGCCCAATCCCGGACATGGGTCCGCCGGACGTTGTCGCGAACGGGTCGACGGTGAGGATGCGGGCCGGGCATCGTCGAGAACAAATACTATATGCCCGCAAAAAGTAACATTTTTTAAATGATTGGATTGTGATAACTAAAATTATAAGAAACTGAAAAAAACATCGATCATCGTCTAACAATTTGACATTAATCTAATTCATCTAGCTAAAACTAATTCTAAAATTTCTAACATTTCTATATATATAACTAACATTTCTAATATTTCTATAACCAAAAAACAGAAAAATTGCTAACATTTCTATAACTAAGATTATAAGAAACTAAAAACTACCATTTCTATAACATTTCTAACATTTCTATAACAATTTGAAGTTAATCAAATTCATCTAGATAAAACTAACATTTCTAAAATTTCTAACATTTCTATATACTATTTGACATTAATCTAATTAATTAATTAATTCATCTAAAACATTTGTATAAAAAACAGAAAAAATAGAATCGTGTGTGTGTTTCTGTGTGCCTGTGTGTGCGCGCGCGCGTGTGCACCCTACGGCGCCGGCGGCGCGGTGGCTTCGATTGGAGGGAGGAGAGGGGCCGGGGAGAGGGGCTCACAGCGCGGGCGACGGCGAGGCAGAGGGGACGGCGACGGACGATGACGGGGACGGCAACGACGGCGACGGACGGCGACGGGGGCGGCGACGGGGCAGAGGAGAAGAAGTAGAGGGAGAACGAACTGCCGATTTTTTTTGAAGTGTTTTCTTATATAGAACCCACCTTTAGTACCGGTTGGAGCCACCAACCGGTACTAAAGGTCTGTTTTGGCCAGGCGAAGCGGCGGATAGCGCACACCTTTAGTACCGGGTGGTGGCACCAACCGGTACTAAAGACCCCCCTTTAGAACCGGTTGGAGCCACGACCCGGTACTAAAGGGGTGCGGTGGCGCAGGTGCGGTGCGGGCAAGTTTAGTCCCACCTCGCTAGCCGAAGGGCGCCCGCAGCTGCTTATAAGCCCCGCTGCGGCAGCTGTCTCGAGATCCTCTCTATTGCAGGCCTTCTGGGCCTACCTGTTCTATGCTGCCCTGTGGGCCTATTGGGCCTTTGCGGGCCTGCATCCTGGCCTAACAACAGGTCGGGTTTCTAGTCGTATGCAGGCCGCTATGGCGCAGTAGGCGGGCTTTTTTATTTTCTTATTTTTTTGCTTTATTTATTTTTGTTTTATTCATTTTTGAGTTGTTTTTTGCTATATTTAGAGTTTCTTTGTGAGTATTTTTGCTTTAGGTATAAAAAAATACAAACTTTCTATTAGTGCCGGTAGTTTATAAATTTGAATAGTTTACATTTTGAATTATTTGAAATTTGTGTGAATCACTAGTTTGTGAATAACTTAACTTTGAAAATAGATTTTCAGTGATTCTTTTTTCTTATGTTTAATATTAGTGTGTTTTATCATTATATTCAATTTGGTAATGCTTAGGTTATTTAAAAAATGAAATGCCTTTGTAACGGATGAGTTTTCGTCCGAAACCCTGATACTTTGAAAGAGATTGTCCATTTTATACACGAAGTGCATTCAGTTTTTGCGGTAATCCTCTCTACTTTTTTGCACATGCTATGTGGGTGAAATTATGATACCATGCCAACTTTCAACCTTTTCTTAGTTCATTTGAAATGCTTTTCAATTTCAGGGTCATTTAGCTGAAAAAATCAGTAAATGCATGAAAGAATTTGTTTGCACATAAAATTTCTTCGCGTTTCAAATGCCAAAACACATAACTACCCTAACTATTACAGAGATTCCCTCCTGGGTCTGAAACACAGAAGAAAGTGATGATAGTGAAGCCGATCACATCCCAGATCTTTGGGTGTGAAACTTTTTCTTCGCGTATGTCCCATTGCGCCGTAGCCATGGAAAATCTTCATCATTTAACTGGATGCTCGGGTCAATATTCACTGTGAATGGAGCAATTTCATCAAACTTTTCATAATCTTCTGACATGTCTGTCTTGTCATCCGCTCCCACGATGTTTCTCCTCCCAGAAAGAACTATGTGGCGCTTTGGCTCATCGTATGATGCATTCGCTTCCTTATCTTTTCTTTTTCTCGGTTGGTAGACATATCCTTCAAATAGAAAACCTGTGCCACATCATTAGCTAGGACGAATGGTTCATCTGCATACGCAAGATTGTTGAGATCCACTGTTGTCATTCCATACTGCGGGTCTTCCGTTACCCCATATCGTGTCATATGGACCCATTTGCACCGAAACAAAGGGACCTTCAAACCACGTCCATAGTCAAGTTCCCATATCTCCTCTATGTAACCATAATATGTTTCCTTTCCCGTCTTGGTTGTTGCATCAAAGCGGACACCACTGTTTTGGTTGGTGCTCTTCTTATCTTGGGCGATCGTGTAAAATGTATTACCATTTATCTCGTACCCTTTGAAAGTCATTATATTCGAAGATGGTAACTGGGACAACGAGTACAGCTCATCTTCAATAGAGGCGTCATGCATGGTACGTGTCTGCAACCAGCCGGCGAAACTCCTGGTTTGTTCACGTGTAATCCAGTCATCAGACCGCTCCGGGTGTTTGGAGCGTAGAAAATTCTTGTGTTCGTCCATATACGGAGCCACCAAGGCGGAATTCTGTATAACTGTGTAGTGTGCTTCAGTGAGAGAATGTCCGTCCATACATATTTTTTGATTCCCTCCTAGCGTGCCTTTTCCATCCAGCCTGCCCTTATGCCGCGATTCAGGAACACCAATCGGCTTAAGGTCAGGAATAAAGTCAATACAAAACTCAATGACCTCCTCATTTTCATGGCCCTTGGAGATGCTTCCTTCTGGCCTAGCACGGTTATGAACATATTTCTTTAAGACTCCCGTGAACCTCTCAAAGGGAACATATTGTGTAGAAATACAGGACCCAAAACGTTAATCTCTTCGCATAGGTGAACTAGGACGTGCGTCATGATGTCGAAGAAGGATGGTGGGAACACCAACTCGAAACTGACAAGACATTGCACCAAATCATTCTCCTTGGTATGATTTCTGGATCGATTACCTTCTGAGAGATTGCATTGAGGAATGCACATAGCTTCACAATGGCTAATCGAACGTTATCCGGTAGAAGCCCCCTCAATGCAACCGGAAGCAGTTGCATCATAATCACGTGGCAGTCATGAGACTTTAGGTTCTGGAACTTTTTCTCTGCCATGTTTATTATTCCCTTTATATTCGACGAGAAGCCAGACGGTACCTTAATACTGAGCAGGCATTCAAAGAAGATTACCTTCTCTTCTTTGGTAAGAGCGTAGCTGGCATGACCCTGATGTATGCCGTCTTTTCCATGCATACGTTGCTGGTCCTCCCGTGCCTCAGGTGTATCTTTTGTCTTCCCATACACGCCCAAGAAGCCAAGCAGGGTCACGCAAAGATTCTTCGTCACGTGCATCACGTCGATTGCAGAGCGGACCTCTAGATATTTCCAATAGGGCAGGTCCCAAAACATAGATTTCTTCTTCCACATGGGTGCGCGTCCGTCAGCGTCATTCGGAATAGGTTGTCTGCCAGGACCCTTTCCAAAGACTGCCTTCAAATCCTTGACCATATCATGTACATCAGCACCAGTACGGTGGCGAGGCTTCGTCCGGTGATCCGCCTCACCTTTGAAATGCTTGCATGTCTTTCTTACGGGATGCCTGCTCGAAAGAAATCGACGATGTCCCAGGTACACATTCTTCCTACAATTGTCCAAATATATACTGTCGGTATCATCCAAACAGTGCGTGCATGCGCGGTATCCCTTGTTTGTCTGTCCTGAAAGGTTACTGAGAGCAGGCCAATCATTGATGGTCACGAACAGCAAGGCCTTTAGGTCAAATTCTTCCCCCGTGTGCTCATCCCACGCACGTACACCTGTTCCATTCCACAGCTGTAAGAGTTCTTCAACTAATGGCCTTAGGTACACATCAATGTCGTTGCCGGGTTGCTTAGGGCCTTGGATGAGCACTGGCATCATAATGAACTTCCGCTTCATGCACAACCAAGGAGGAAGGTTATACAAACATAGAGTCACAGGCCAGGTGCTATGGTTGCTGCTTTGCTCCCCAAAAGGATTAATGCCATCTGCGCTTAGACCAAACCATATGTTCCTTGCGTCATCTGCAAACTCCTTCCCGTACTTTCTCTCGATTTTTCTCCACTGCGACCCGTCAGCGGGTACTCTCAACTTTCCGTCTTTGTTACGGTCTTCTCTGTGCCATCGCATCGCCTTGGCATGCTCTTTGTTTTGGAACAAACGTTTCAACCGTGGTATTATAGGAGCATACCACATCACCTTGGCAGGAATCTTCTTCCTGGTGCGCTCGCCCTCGACATCACCAGGGTCATCGCGCCTGATCTTATAGCGCAATGCACCGCATATCGGGCAAGTGTTCAAATCCTTGTACGTACTCTCGGGCAATTCCAGTGTGGCAAATCCGCGGTAGAGGATGCGGTCATTAGGGCATGCATGTATCTTCTGCACCTCTAACCCTAGAGGGCAGACAGCCTTCTTTGCTTCGTACGTACTCTCGGGCAATTCGTTGTCCTTTGGAAGCATATTCTTTATCATTACCAGCAACTTTCCAAATCCCTTGTCAGATACACCATTCGCTGCCTTCCATTGCAGCAATTCCAGTGTGGTGCCCAACTTTTTCTTGTCAGCTTCGCAATTCGGGTACAACAATTTCTTGTGATCCTCTAACATGCGCTGCAACTTCTTCTTCTCCAAATCACTTGCGCAGTTTCTCTTTGCATCGGCAATGGCCCGACCTAGATCATCAGCGGGCTCATCTGATGCCTCTTCTTCAGTTTCTTCCCGCATTGCCGGCTCAGCTTCTTCCCCCATTGTTGTATCATCGTATTCAGGGAACCCATGGCCAGGATAGCTGTCGTCGTCCTCTTCTTCTTCATTGTCTTCCATCATAACCCATCTTTCTCCGTGCTTGGTCCAAACATTATAGTGGGGCATGAAACCGGACTTAAACAGGTGGACGTGAATGGTTCTTGACGTAGAGTAATTGTGATCATTCTTACAGACTAAACATGGACAAGGCATAAAACCATCCGCCCGCTTTTTTGCCTCAGCCGCAAGCAGAAAAGTTTGCACGCCATTAATGAACTCGGGAGAGCATCGGTCATCGTACATCCATTGTCGGCTCATCTTCATTACACAACACCGAATAGACCAAATTAATACAAGTTCATACAAGACTTAAATGCAACAAACAAATAACTCTCTAACTAAAGAATTTAAATGCAATAACAAATGCGATCAAGATTGCAACTAAGGTAACAATTGATCCAACAGCATAATGATACCAAGCCTCACTATCAATGGCATATTTTCTAATCTTTCTAATCTTCAAGCGCATTTTCTCCATCTTGATCTTGTGATCATCGACGACATCGGCAACATGCAACTCCAATTCCATCTTCTCCCCCTCGGTTCTTTTCAATTTTTCTTTCAAATACTCGTTTTCTCTTTCAACTAAATTTAACCTCTCGACAATAGGGTCGGTTGGAATTTCCGGTTCACAAACCTCCTAGACAAAAATATCTATGTCAACTTGATGGGCATAATTTGTCATAAACACGAAATGCAACAACTAGTTTTAAAAGAGAATATACCACATCCGAATCATAACAAGGACGAGGGCCGACGGGGACAGATATCAAAACCATGGCACTATGTATAACAAACAACGTACGGGTAAGATAATTATACGAGTAACTATATATCCAAATCACACAAACATCAATTTGGTAATGTAAAACATTCATGAACAAGAGGCTCACCACAAGGTGGTGCCGGCGATGGAACGGTGCGGGCGATCGACTGTGGTTACGACGGAGATTTAGAAGGCACTAAGTAAACCACACCTACATATGCAAACTAAGTGTTAGTTTTGACCTCAAATTGCATATAAATCAAATACTAGCACATATATTTTCTACCAAATTACTAAACTCATAAATTAATCACTATACAAAGCATTGCAAGAGCTAATCTAGCAATGAGAGATGAAAGGACAAAGTTGCTAACCTTTGTGATCATTTGAATGGATGGGGGCCTTCAAATCTTGACAAATTTTGGGCAAAATGTGTGATGAGCTCGAGAGGAAGAGGGGAAGAACAGAGAGGAGAGGGGAAAGGGAAAGAACAGAGCGAGCTCGGGTGGACGAAGGGTTTATGTAGGATGACCTTTAGTACCGGTTCGTGCCATGAACCGGTACTAAAGGTGCTGGAGGGGCCCCGGACTGACAACATCCTGCCACCACTCACTTTAGTACCGGTCCGTGGCACGAACCGGTGCTAAAGGTCGGCCACGAACCGGTACTAATGAAAGCGGCTGGCTAGCCGTTGGAACCGGCACTAATGCACACATTAGTGCCGGCTCAAAAACAAACCGGCACTAATGTGCTTGACATTTGACCCTTTTTCTACTAGTGGATGTTAATAAGTGTATAGGGTTAGAGTTAGTTGATTAGTGTTATGCACATGCATGCCCGCTTAATTTATACATGCAAACGTATGCGCATGCAGGTACCACTGGATCTTGTTAGACATTAAAGTTGAAGAAGGAAAAGTTAAAGTATTGAACTCACTACTTAAAAAAGAAAGTGACTACATCATCGTGAAGGGGATAGTCAACAGGTAATTTGAATCATTATTAACTATATCTCTGCCTATTTAGTTCGTCATTTCCTGATATGAACTATTTAATAACCCCTTTATTAATTTTCTTTGCCGGCAGGCAGGGCTTAGGCAAAGTTCATCAAGGTAAGTAATTAAGTAGTACTAGCTAGCTAGCTACCATCTTTTTAATTCTTGTTTCAATACCATTAATTAATTATCATGCTTGATTAATTATTACCTGATTAAATTCAATTCTCGTAAAGGCCCTGAAGCAGGCGCTGGGGACTGATCTATGTGCATTCTACGTTTGCGAGAACATTCGCATGATGGCATCCGAAAGGAGCAGATCTCAAAGACAGGACTGGGTACGTTTGTCAGAACACTATTCACAAATGTTTACACCATTATCGATATCTAGTCACACAACTAATACACATGCATATTGATCTCCTTCTTAACAGTTCAGAGAGGTGCGGGAGCAGCTCCTACCAACGGAGCGCATACTAGCACTTCAAGAGGAAATAGCGGGATTTTTGCTCGACCAGGTCATAGATCCCAAAGGAGAATACTATTACCCGCTACCGCCCCCATGAACCACTTGTCATCGTGCTCCGAAGGCACCAAGGCAACATGTAGGAGAAATTGTATATATATATATACACACACACATGTGTATGTGTGAATAATTAATGGTGGTGGTTGTGACACATTCGATGAATATGCAATTCTACGAGAAAATCTATTTATATATATGCATAACGTGTACAATATGTAGTATCGTAAAATACCAGCAAACAAAAAAGAATTAAATGAAAAACACAAAATTAATGGAAAAATAAAAAATAAAAACCAAAACCCCCTCAAACATTTAGTACCGGTTGGTGCTACCAACCGGTACTAATGGTCTACCAGCACCCGGGGCTGGCTCGTGCCACGTGGTGACACTTTAGCGCCGGTTCGTGCCGAACCAGTAGTAAGGGGGGGCTTTAGTCTCCACTCTTTAGTGACGGTTGTAGAACCGGCACTAAAGGCCCTTACGAACCGGCGCTAAAGCCCGGTTCTGCACTAGTGCCATCTTCGCTTACTCAGAATGAGCGGTAGTCGATGGTGGCATCTTCCACCTTGGTGCCATCTTCCGCCTGAGGAAGATGGGGACGCCGAAACGACACAGAGAAGGACACCGGGAGGGCAAACGAGGGAGATTTGGATGTGGCTTCCAAAAGATAATGCGGGATTTTTTGTATGACCTGGTTGGTTTACCGAACTACCCATCCCGGCGTTCTGAAAGACCGCACGAGGACATGCACCAAATTGATATTTCTGAAAGGTGCTTTCCACCCGAAATTTTGAAAGTTGCGAACGCCAAAACAACCAGTTCTGGTCGACGGGGCGGCATTTGAACCCGCTGAAATTTACTATGAGGGAGAATAAGTTACTTTTTCTGAGGAAGGTGGGCCTGATGTGGATAAAAAGTATTTCAAAGAGCCTGATTGGAACGGGCTTGTTGAGCAACACCAGTTGTACCACTCGTGCAATGTTGAGTTGGCCTAGCTTCAAGCCAACACTATTAACCTTGCTCTAACAGTAGATGCAACAAACTTTCGATCATCATCCTTCACTTCTGGCACTGTAGATGTTTGAATTTTTTCCCTCAAAACCAGGAGGATCGTCCGATTCACTCTGTCGGATAAACGTGTGCACAAGGTGGTAGTCATGCCAAATTATCCTAGTGCTAGGCAATATATTTTGGCGATGCACACATCTTTCCAAGCTCCACCTCAACGACTGTGGGTCCGTATGATTTCTGAGACCACAGATCAGTCCCTCTGACTTGGCTTTAATATGTGTACAATGTGGTATTGACACCCGATTATCGTTCTTCATCGCATTTAGCGTTGCACTCGTGTTTCCGAATTTCACCTCAACGACTTGCATGTACATATGATTTCTGGGAGCAAATATCAGTGCAAGCTTATATTTCAATACAACAGGAATCTGGTCTATCCTTACCCTGGTGGTTGTTACGGTATATGTGGATTGCACTAGCCATTTACATCAGTTCGGACTTTTGGTTGCGTTGGCTGGTGCATGAATCTTAACATGGTATCAGGATCCAAGGTCTTGAGTTCAAGTCCTTGGTAGCTCACCTTTGTGTCCACGTATAGGCCTCTTGAGTTATACGTGAGTTTTGCGCGTCGTCGTGTTGACTTTTCGTGTCACACATGAGAAGGTGTGTTGAAGTATGTATGTGAATTGCCTAGCACTTTTCATTAGTTCGGACTTTTGTTTGTATTGACTAGTGCATGAAGCTTAACAGTAGTGAGCTGTCTACTAGTAGTACTAAACAACATATAATATTTATAATTGTAAAAGGAGGACGTGTGGATTAATTTCAATGCTATGGTACCACTCCCACTCTTGTATTTTCATGGACAACTATGGCTCACTTTGCGGCATAACCGGCAGCTCTTCATCCAAATCAACGCTCTTTTGTAGGCAGATGAAAAGTACAATCTAGTAGTTTACACATAAAACAACAAAGCCTAAGGGAACAAGCACTAGCGGAGCTTAATCGGGGCCAGGGTGGGCCATTGCTGCCGCCTCCCCCCAACGTCTTGTGCTCACCACACTCTGCCTTCTTCGCCCCTCCTCCGTCGCGCACCGGCGTCGACCCTGTCGCTCGCTTCCAGCGTCCTCTCACCTGGAAAGATTTGGTGCTGGATCCCCACGACTGGACAGACTGGTGTTAGGTACAGCAGCACTGCAACGACCTCCTCCTCATACATGACAGGTACTTTTTTGAATCTGTCAACGATGTCCACATGTGCAATCTAGCGACGACGTGGCATGCTAGTCTGTGCAACCCGCCGGAACCATGGACGCACGACATGGGGAGGTTGTTTCTCTCCTTCGATCCGTTCGTGTCGTGGCATCACGAGGTGTTCATCTTACATCTGAAATTTTTGTCGTCTGTGGACGAGAAAAGGGCATCACGAGGTGCTCAAGAAAAATGTGTTGTCTCTGCTAGTTTTCTCCTCGCGGACCAGCCGATGGGAGAATCAACAGTTTGGACCGGGACGATGCGCCCCGGGGCACCTCTATGACGTGGTGACCGCACCGTGTGGTTCCTTGTGATTCTGCGTTGCTCGGAGAAGATGTATGACATGGTTAAGCTCCTAGATGATCCACCTGCCGATAACGTAGAGGAGCATAAAGAAACACTGAACTGCCTAAGGGATCTGTCTTAGCCAACTATGAGGGAGGAGTTCGCTACGTGATGCCCGACAACTACAATCTCCTGGTATGGGTACTGAGTGAAATCGACTGACGGCCAGCTTGAGTGGGTGCTAGAACATGAGGCCAACCTCAGGCCGCACTATTATGCAATGAAACTTTTGATGAGAGAATCAAAACCAAGGATGGAAATAGAATGGGAGGTAGCCGATACCAGAGAAGACCTAAATAATTTACCGATACATTACAACGATGATGACACTCTCGGCAGTACAGAGGGCTCTGAGTACTCATGGAACTCAGACAAAGACAACTTCATCCACTTAGACGAAAATGTTGCTGCCGACGACCTAGGCGCTTCAAAGTTATCGTGCAAGATCATTGGTTTTCATCCACACAAAATGCTCTTCTCCTACATTTAAGACCCGCGGTGATGGTGTATCATCTTGACAGCTCAAGCATGCAAGATTTAGGTGAGATTTTTCGTTTCCGTGGTGCTTTTCCCTACCGTCCTTGCTACTTCGATATACTACCTCCTAAGGAGTCCCTGTCATATCAGAAAAGCGAATGTACAGTTTCAGACGGTCCGTTTTAGTCAGAAGGAAGAACTAATGGCGGTTAACATATGCTTTTGAATTTATTTAATCTAATCTATTTTTCGCTGGAACATCAACACAGCTACTTTTGGTTAATCAATTTCATCATTAGTGATTGAACACGTGTACCTTTCACCTTGTACGTGTTATTGTTATAGTAGATCATTGATGGCGCGCGTTATTGCGCCTGTCTATTTTAACTTATATTTGCTATACAAAGTAATTGGTGTACATTTGTTTCAAGTATTGTGTTTCTTGTGGCTTGTGGTTATTTCCCGGCAACCTGGAGTTTTGACTAAATGCCTTGAAATTTTACAAGGCTTTGTGAATTTAACCTTTAGTTTTTTTTTCTAAATAAATTTAACCTTTTTTTTAGAGAAGGCCATCATGGCTAGCTTTATTAACTTAGATAGGAATTATCGTCCACAAGTTTTGAAATTAGACATCCCGGCGGTTCATCCGTCCAGGTACTAGAAGTCTTATTACAAAAACTATAATTGGCTAGCACATGAGCCGCTTGATTTGAACTACGAAAGCAATGCTTAAATTTGACCTTCCCAATCAAAACTGAAACATCCACACATTCAGCAAAAATTGCAGCATCTTCATCCCACCATCTCGATTGCCCCTCACATGCTTCAATTACGATCAATGAATCTGATTCCGCCTCCACTCGCGGGAATCCCAAAGAGTTTGCAAAATTTAGTCCATCCCTCATTGCTTGGGCTTCAGTGGTAACCATGCTAGAAGCATAAGGAATGAAAATACATTGTGCTGCTAGAAAGACCCCTTTATCATCTCTAATCACCGCTGCTGTGGCACCAACACCTTCTGCAGCATAAAATGCAGCGTCTACATTCAGCTCTACAAATTGAGTAAAATTCATTCACCGTACTTAAACTTGTGGAGCAAGGTCACTTTGATCACTGTACATAAGAAGTTGATCAATACGGTCATTATGTACAAGTTTAGGTGATTATACGGTCACTCACTCATCGTATAGCTTCGTATTTATCTGAGTTGACCGGTCAAACACGCTGTGTGGCAACGTTCTCTCTCCTCCATACGTGGGTCCCACCTGTCAGTGAATGGATGAAGGATAAAAATTATGGGCCATTGGAGATTCGAACCGGGGACGTACGCCTGGTAACTCGCCCGCGGTAGCCAACTGAGCCACAGTTTTTATATACAGAAGGACGCAACACATACTATGCACACTCGACTAGCACAGTTTTTTTTTTGTGGGATGCACTAGCACAGTTGCATACAGCACGCACGCATTACAGCCGTCTTCACTCCCAAGTCCCTGCAGTGCCTCACCATGCAGCTCGTGGAGTCTTGCTTCACCAACGCGTCTGCCATTATTTTGGTCCGAGCTCTGGTGCCATGTCTTTCACGTGGTCACCGTGATCATGTATCTCCCGGCCTTCAGCGTCTGGTTTGCATGCAGCCTGCCGCCGGTTGGCACGCTCGTTGAACTTCTCATCATTAAGAGCAACTTTAGTAGACCTCGCAAAACGTGGCCTGCAAAACGCGTATGCAGTTCACGCAAAACAGCTTTTGCGGGCCGGCGCGGGCTGGCACAGATGCAGACCCCCTAAACGGATCCGTAAAAAAGTATATTCGCGGAATATGTTTTTTTACGGGTCGGCTATGCGGGTTCTGCTCTTTGCTCCCCGCAAATCATCAGCCCGCAAATCTCAAATCCAACATAATTCAACAATCGAAAACAAACTGAATTATTCAAATCAAACATAAAACAATAATCATCCGCATTACAAATAATTATTCAAATCACCGTAGCAAACTTAAAATAATGCAATACAAAACTTGTCATGAATACAAATACAAATGAATACAAAAAGTAGTCACTGTCCAGCCCTTTGCCAATGGTGCTCAATGAGATCTTCCTGAAGTTGAAAGTGTGTGTCTGCATTTTCAATCTCCTTGTATGTTTGAAGAAAAGCTCTAATGCGGTTTGGGTCTCTAGCTGGTTTGACACGGCTACCCACATTATCGTAAAAGAATTCTAAGTCCATTCATCTCTCATCTTCAAGAATCATATTGTGCAGGATAACACAGCAAGTCATGATGTTCTTCAGGGTTTTTTTATCCCAAAAACGAGCAGGACCTCGAACAATGGCAAACCTAGATTGCAAAACACTGAATGCACTTTCAATGTCTTTTCGGGCTGCCTCTTGCACCCTTGCAAATTCACATTGTTTTTTTTTGTTTTGGGTTCTTTGATGCTCTTGACAAATGTGCACCAAGGAGGATATATACCATCTGCAAGATAGTACCCCTTTGTGTATTCATGCCCATTGATAGTGTAGTTGCAAGCAGGAGCATCACCACTAGCAAGCCTAGCAAACAAATGAGAGCGTTGCAACACATTGATATCATTAAGTGTGCCGGGCATACCAAAAAAGCAATGCCAAATCCATAAATCCTCGGATGCTACGGCCTCTAGCACAATTGTTGCATCACGAGGCTTGCCACAATACATTCCTTGCCAAGCCTTGGGGCAATTTTTCCAATTCCAATGCATACAATCAATGCTACCTAGCATCGCAGGCCAACCTCTCCTCTCATTAGCTGCCATCAATTTCTTTGTGTCATCTTCATTTGGTGCCCCAAGATACTCGGGACCAAAGACACGGACGATCACTTTCACAAATCTACGCACAGACTCAATTGTGCTATCTTCACCAATGCGAAGATACTCATCGGCATAGTCAGCCGGAACGCCATATGCAATCACCCGCGTAGCTGCTGAGATTTTTTGATATGCACTAAATCCCTTTAAGCCCGCGGCATTCCTTCTCTGAGTGAAATACCGGCAATTTGCCTCGCAAGCTTCAACAATTTTCACAAAAAGGGATCGGCGCATTCGGTACCTTCTGCGGAAGAGGTGTGCAGGATATGTAGGATTCTCCGAAAAATAATCTTGCATCAACATCTCGTTTCCAAGATGGCGATTCCACGGAATGCACAGACGCCCAACAGTAGATCCTCGCCTCCTCTTTCGGTACTCGTCTTCATGCTCCTTCACGGCAAGCGCCATGACCAAAGTTTGCTGCCGAAAGGTCGCAAGCATGGTCTTCACATGCGAGTCGTCCGAATCGGACGAGTCAGATAGCAAGAAATTCTCGCACGGGGTAAACTCCATCTACACGCACGCCGGCGCGTCAATCTACTACACAGCTCGCGAAAATCATAAAAAAGGGGACTAACCGGTGGCGAGTGATCCCGGGCGGCGACGAGGGTGGTGCGCTCGGCGGTGGTCGATCCCAGCGGCGGCGGCGACTGGGGGACGGCTCTTCTCGCCGGATCCGGAGGGGCGGTGCAGCGGCTCGGCGCGGGAGGGTGTGGGGCGGCCCCGCGGAGCGATTCCGCCCGCAGATATGGCCGGAATCGCCAGCGGCGGGCGGGCGGCGGCGGAAGGAAGGGGGAAAAGAGCGCGGGATGAAATGTCCCTCCCGCCAACTGCTTCTCTGTGATGCAGGGCACCGCAGCCGCGAGGGGGAAACCCGCGTTTTCCCGGGTTGGGGCCGGAAATTTGCCGCGCCCCCTAAAATTTTTTGCGGGCTGGAGCGGGATGCGGGGTCTGGTCGGGCAGGCTTTCCGGACCGCACCCTCATTTTGGCGGTTATTTTGCGGGTCGGAGGCGGATGCGGGGTCTGCTAGAGTTGCTCTAACAACATGCACGTACACACACGGCTCGGTACGCATGCACAGCAAGCATCCGCCGTCTGGCATGGCTAGCACGAGTGGACGGTACCAGGGTGTGCGCCGTGCTGTCGGCCATCTGGGACAGGGTCTCACGAGCGGTCGCCACATTGCAATACCGATTGGTGCTGGCGATGCACAGGAGTTGCGAGACGAGGCGACGCGTGACATGGCCACATGGACGACAACAGCGACACCCACACTGGTCGCTCTCCTAGCCGTGCGCGCGCGGCTGTCGGAGCACGACCCGTCTGCCTTCGTTATTTCATGCATGCATGCTGTGCTATGCTACTAGCGAGTGTGTGCATGCGTCCATGTTTGCCGGGCACCGTCCCATTCATGAATGGCGGGTCCGGTGCGTGGCGTTACTGGCGTAAGCGCAACGACGCGGGGCTCTGTGTGCGCTGTGCGTGTGACTGTGGCTGGCTGATGCGCCGTTGCGTGCGTGCCTGTGGTCTTACTGTACAAAAAGGTTCGTATTGATACATTACACGAAGCAGTGTGTGCGGTCAGGTGGCTAGCGCGTGGGCAGAAAATCACATATTTAACCTGAGGGCGAAATCAAATCACAAACAGACCTGATTTCGAAAAAAATTCACTCGGCTGACCCTTTCGTGTGGCGCCCGACAGCTAGGCGCCGCACACTACCATGCAGCGCCTCTGCCTTAGGCGTCGCACCTCCTGCCAGCGTGGCAGCCCTGGTCCAGTTACGGCCCCACCGACAGCACTGCAGCGCCTAAGGCTTAGGCGCCACACTGTATAAAGTGCAATGCCTATCGCTTGGGCGCTGCACATTAACTTAAGCCGCATCGGGCCAGCCCCTCCCAGCAGTTCTTCCCCCTCTGAGGAAGTTGCTCTGTTTACAGAGAGCGGCGGCGGCGGCGCCCCCTTCGGATCCCCCCACACCCCTCTCAGATCTGAAGTTTTGAGGCCCAGATTCGATCTCCAATCCCTCCTACTAGGTAAACTCCTCCGTTCCCTTTCTTTTCCTCCGTAAATGCGTTGCAATTTTAGGGATTTGCCCAAGATTAGGTGGAACCTTTGATTTGCTTGGTTTGGATCTTTGTTTGCCCAAGATTAGGTGGAACCTTTGATCCCCCCCCCCCCCCACTATATGATTCTTGTTAGTGAAACCTAGATTGTAAATTTTTTTAGATATATATGAGATGCCTAGTTTTGTAGATAAGTATGAGATGTTGAGTTTTGTAGCTATATGTGAGCTGTTGAGTTTTTTTTAGATATATATAAAATGTTGAGTTTATTTGAAATATGAGATGTTGATTTACTTGAACACATATGACATACTAGATATATATGATAATTTACAATCATTTATTCATTGTGTGAGAAGGAGATGTTGAGATTCTTGTAGATTAATACATATGAGATGTTTAGATGAACACATATGAAATGTTGAGTGTTTACCAATATTTGAGATGAACTCATATATGTTTATTGTTTGAAATTTGTAAGGATGGTTTGGCTTCTCGACGATGTCTACGACACGAAACACCGGGCCTACATGATGCGCGAGAAGGAGATGGTAATAACGAGTAATCTAAATATTTTGCAAATTTGCCTTAAGTTGAAATTTACATGCCCTAAGATTTGTCATTACTTGCTTTTTGCAGAAGCTTGAACCTTTGAAGATTCGGTATCACGGGGTCTCTGGTCCTGCCATGCCTTACGATGAGCGGTACACACCGTACATCAAGCAGGCAGGACTACTCCCGTGGATTCAGTTGGTCAGCCGGTCCATGCCGAATCTGAACGCTCCACTGGTGTCCGGTCTTGCTGATCGGTGGAGGTCGGAGACGCATAGTTTCCATCTTTGGACTGGGGAGATGACCGTGACGCTCGAGAATGTCTCGTTGATCACCGGTCTTGCTATCGACGGGATGCCTCTCTGTATGAGCATCGATTCTGATGGGTGGCGCGAGCAGATGATTGCTCTTATCGGTATGGCTCCTACTGAGGCTGAGGCTGATGTAGAGGAGGGAGAAGAGAAGAAGAAGAGGGAAAGGAAAGCAGCCGGAGCTGCTTTCACGTGGATTCAAACTCACTTTGCGACGTGCCCTCCGGATGCCACTGATGATGTGATCCAGACACATGCTCGTGTCTACATGCGGTATGTTGTGTCGAGGTCTTTGTTTCCTGACTCCACTGGCAAGAACGCTCCATGGATGTGGCTGAAGGAGTTGACCGTCTTCCATAGCAAATGGAGCTGGGGTTCAGCGACTCTTGCCTACTTGTACCGACAGGTAGTTGGTCTGTTTTGTGATCAACTCATTTCTTCATTAGCAATGCAAGCTTGCTGTCAAGTTAACATTGTTTTTCTTTCATATGCAGCTGGACGATGCGTGTTGCAGGATCACAGATAGTGCAGGCATTGGTGGTAATATGCTTCTACTTTCTGTATGGAGCTGGGAGCGTCTGCTTGTTGGACGCCCGAAGAGCGTCAGGTTTAATCCTTGGTATGAAGATGAAGATGATGAATTACGGCGCCCCACTTGGGCTTACAAGTGGGATGTGGTTTCCGAGATGACGAACGATATCAATCTCATGTACCAGAAGTACGTTGCCGAGTTGGACACGATTTTTTTTGAAGGTTGGACAGTAGGAGCACGTCCTACTGCATGTATATATTAAGGACCCAAAAGGGTGACTATGTTACAAATGTACAAGGAGAGAGGGGGGGTGTCTTAAGCAATTACAAAGGACAGTCAGAGAGCTAGGAGGTTAATATATTTAGGGGATAGAAGCTAGGATAGCAGAGATGAGGTGTCTCTTATCTACAGGGAGTCTATGAACAATGTTGGCAAAATCGTTTCTAAACCTGGCTAGCCAACTGTCAACCGAAGGGGCCACATGCCGAAAGTAATTATTGTTCCTTTCCTTCCACAGACTCCACGCAGCAACTAGGAAGGTGTCCATGAGCATTTTACGTTGATTTCCGGTCTTCAGGTGTTTCAACAAATGTAGCCGATCTCCAGTAGCAGGCCAGGTGATATTGAGCTTGAGCCAGCATCGTGTGCTAAACGTGCAGCGAAAGAAGAGATGCTCAAGGGTTTCTTCCACATGTTCGCCACAAAGGAGACAGTCCAGGTTGGTCCCAATGTTATAGTGTCTTCTGCTGAGCATATTGCGAGTGTTGAGACGATCCACCAGAAGAAACCAACCAAAAACTTTGATCTTGGGGACACTTTTAGCTTTCCAAAGCCAATGAAACGCCTCGTGGACCTAAAGCTCTCGGAAAAAAAAATTGTAGTACGCCTTGGTTTTGAATGTGGACGAGCCCCATGTGCATGTCCAAATATCTCTCTCATCCGATAGTTCAGTGGAGGAGACCATACTTTGGAGCCTTCTAAGTTCATCATGGGCTTGAGTTGAGAGAGGTAGATGAAAGGCTTCACCGATTTCAGATATAGTAAGCATATTGCGGACTGATGCATCTTCTCCTAAGGTATATGAGAAAGCCCTAGGGAATTGCTCCTCGAGGATGTGATTACACCAGACATCTTTCCAAAAGAGGGCCGTCTCCCCACTTCGAATTTGGATCTTGGTCACACCTCGGTACGTGGGCATGAGTTTGATCAACTCCCTCCACCAATGAGAGCCACAGGGGGGGGGGGAAGCATGCGGTATAGTGACCACGTAATAGGTTTTCCAAATCAAACTAACCCAATGGATGTCCAGGTTACGCCTGAGCAGGTAACGAGGTCATTACTTCAGTCATTTCTCATGTTTGCCTGAAAAAAAAGTCACCAATTTTGCATTGTTGCCCTATTTCATAGGTGGAATGGCAGCCATATGGCGCCGATGATAGACTTGGGTACACCCCGGAGTTTAGCATCAACCCGATGTGCTTGCGGGATAGGGATCTCTGGCTTATGCGGTGCCCACTGATATGCAACTGGGCTGTTGAGTTTCATTTGCCACATCGCGTGTTTCGTCAGTTTGGTCTGTTCCAACCTCACCCGCCGGAATGGGTGGATACGGACAAAGCACTTCATAGGTAAGAGAGCGTATTGACTAAGCATCATCAGTCCTTCTTGATTTTGCTAATGTTTGGTATTGTACCATGTAGGTTGGACAGGAGAAGGCAGCGGAAGATAAAGGACTGGGACAAGCATCATGCTTCGTATGTTACCCGCTTCTAGCTTTGCGTGGAGCAAGCTCGTAAAAGTGCACGCGCCCAGCTTCGTGAGCATAACCCACTTGCTTTTGATAACTACATACGATGGCTTCTTGAAAATACTCGAGTTGAGATATGCCCGCCGGCATATAATGAGGATATTCTTGAAGAACCCGTGAACTTTGAGGATCTATCAAAGGGGAAGTACAACAGAGATGTCAGGGTAGGGCAAGGAGTCCCTGCTGTTCCGGTGATTAACTATGTGGTAAAGTGTTCCTTCTTTACTTTCCCGTTGGCCGTATTACACATGTCTGAATGGCTAACGTGTTCATTCTTTCTCATCCGCAGCGCACCGAGATCAAGAAAGCAGCTGATGAGAGCCAGTCTATTCTGGAGAACACACCGGTTGGAAAAGGCAATGATGATGGTTCACTACGAGCATTCCTCAAGGTACATATCACATTCACTATGAGAGCCAGTCTATGTTGCGGAGTTTGATATCTTCCACACTTGTTCATGTTACAGCGTTAGGCCAGGAAGTTAAGGCGGTTATCGAATCTTCTCGGTTGCCGTGATCCCGAATTTGATGAACCATCTGCCTCCAGGTCTGGTACACCATCAGACCCCTCATCTCACCATCAGGGGGACGATGTGAGTTCCTCATATGCTTATCTGGATGATGAGGGTGCGGTCACCCAAGAGGTATGACTAATCCTTTAGATGTGATTCTCACTTGATTACGACGCTGGTCTTCACCATATTGTTTGATTGTGTGATAGGGCCATGACATTGATGATGACATGACTTTGGCGGACGCTCAACTTCGGTCCCCATATGTGTTCAAGCCTAGGCAGCCCAGACGCCGGTACATGCCCAACGACTTTGACAACAGAGGCAACCCAAAGGTGGTCGTAGGGACCTCGCGGATGGCTAGCTTGGATCATGAGGCGGAGGCGGAGGAGGAAGTGCAGGAAGAGGAGGCTCATCCACCCAGGAAGAAGAAGATTGCTTGCAGGCGTGGCACCAGGAACACGCGCGGAAAGTAGTAGTAATGTTGAATTGTCCTAAATGATGTGATGTTCAAGTTATTAGTTGTCTTTGTTCAGTATTTGTGTTTACAGTAATTTTAGTTATGTTGAACAAGTTATGTGAGTGTTGCATGAGCCCAAAATGGCATCTGTTTCTGTAGTTTGGCAGTTAACAGCATTGCAGCGCCCAACAGCCAGGCGCTGCACTGTACTGTGCAGCGCCCCACGCTTAGGCGCCGCACCATACAGTGCAGCGCCCGTCTCATAGGCGCTGCTCAACTGGCCATGGCTATCCAAAGAGCCACAGAAGGCTTGCAGCACTGACCATCCACAAAAATTACCAAGTCAGAGTGCAGCGCCCGAGAGCCAGGCGCTGCACTGTACTGTGTGACGCCTATCCCTTGGGCGCTGCATGGTATAGTGCAGCGCCTGTGTTCTGGGCGCTGCACGGCTGTTTACTGAAAAAACAGAGTTTACAGCACATTCATTTCACCGGAACAACATAAGACTTACAATGACTGCAACATCACAGCAATTTGAACAAACAAAAGTTTTATGCCGATGAGTTCATAACTTAAGACAATTCAAACGGGTTGACTTGGTTGGCTATCATTTGCTTGGCTTGTGCTTGCATCATTTTTCTTTGATCTTTTTCTTGGTTTGGGACAAGTTCTTGTGTTGTGTCCCCGATGACTGCAGTCCCCACAACGGGTTTGCTCACGAGGCTCTTGGAATTGGTCGGTACCGTATTCTCCACCGCCACCACGGCCCCATCCGTCCATGTCACCTCTAAGACGCTTTGTCTTACGTCTTCCCCGTCCAACGACCTTCAATTCCGGGTCCGGCCATAGTGGAACTCCATGATACTCCGGCCATTGTGATTGGTCCAAGTATGGCTGAAACCGGGGAGCCCATGTATTCTTTACCGTCATGATTGAGAACTCGGACTCCCTCACGGTAAGAGGGTGATTGACGTCCACATTCCTAACACGGGATGCATTTAATAAGTGCGAGCATGGGAGATGAAGCAACGATGGCCTCATGCAGCTGCAATCACACCGTGTTAGGGAGACCTTGAAAGCGCGGCCTCCATGTTGGTGGCCATCGTTTGTGGTTCCTCCAGGCTCTTTCACTTCATACTTCCACTCGTTGTCGTCATATAGTACAGCTTCTTGGGAGTCTGCCTTTCATGATTGAAAGTCCAACCATTCTTCAACCTTTGGTGGGAAATAGTACTTGTGCTTATCCTTGTTCTCACCAGCAATCTGCTTATCCGTCTCCATTGAGTACTTTAAAAAGTATCCATTCATCTTGTCAAATGTGTATTGAACTATTGCCGTCACGGGTAATGCACGTACACTCTTGAGCACCTTATTGAAGCGTTCTGCCATATTGCTTGTCATTTGACCGTACCTCCGGCCATCTTCATCGAAAGCACGTGCCCACATATTCCTTTCGACAATGTTCTTATTGAGAAATTCAAGACCACCGGGGTCAAGTTTCTTGTGTCTGAGCAATGCATTGAACAATGTGGCAAACCCCTTGTTGGTGAAAGCGAGACAACAATCTTGAAGATCATCGGCCAACTCCTTGATACCACATGCCCTATATAAGTTTGCACAAAAGTGCCTCATGCACCATCGATGGTGCAACTTTGTATGTCCGAGAATGTCAACCACCACCGCGTTTAGAATTCCTGGATGGCGATCCGATATGACACAAATTTCCCTTTCAGCCGGTAATACCCTTGTTCTCAATTGACGCAAGAACCACTCCCAGTTATCATTGTTCTCCACCTCAACCAAAGCGAAAGCCAAAGGCAACACCCGATTATTGGCATCACTTGCTATTGCAACCAATAAAGTGCCCTTGTATTGTCCGGTCAAGAACGTGCCATCAATGGCGATGACGGGCCGACAATGCTCAAAAGCCCTCACGCATTGCTCAAAGACCCAAAATGCACGGCCAAATACTCGGATGGTCCTCCCGTTATGAATCAATGTTTGGTGCCCATGAGGCTCAACCACGTGAACCATGCCTGGGTTTGTGGCAGCCATAGCTAACAACAACCTAGGGAGTCGGTTGTATGCTTTCTCCCAATTGCCATACAGCATCTTGAATGCGGCTTGCTTCGCCTTCCATGCCTTGCCGTACTTCACCTTGTAATGAAAGATGGCTTTCACAAGGTCAATGACACTCTTGATGCTCATTATTGGAAGTGTGGATATTTGGTTGGATAACCTGTAAGCAATGAACTCGGACGTGAGTTGTCTGTGTTGTTGGTACACAAGCTCGCCATCCGCATTCTTGTGCCGGCACATGTGAGTTGGTAGACAACTCACTATGCGCCAAGTGGGACCTCCTTTCCATGGCCTCGCACGCACAATCCATGGACATCTTGGCACTTCACATTTGACCGTGTAACGCACATTGACGTCCGAGTTGGCCACTTTATGTGGACGATAATGTGTAACCGAATAGTTCTCAAGCCACATCTTCAATTCCAAGAAGGATTCAAACTCACAACCGGGATATATCCCGTTCTTGCCGTCTTCCAAATCACGGTGAGAACTTGGCCTAGCTCCAAGAGATATGCATTTACCACCATCCACAACGGCTTCATCCGCGAGACTAAGATCCTTGAACAATGGTGTCTTGTGATCCTTCCCGAATACCTTCTTGAATGCTTGGGCCTCCTTCGGCGTGAACCCCTCCTCATCAACTTCTTCATCGGGACCATCGTCATCCGAGTCCGATGCATATGCACGGGAAAAATGGATGGATTGGTCCATTGTCTCTTGCACATGATATTGGTCGAGATCACCCACATTGTTGTCATGGAGATCAACTTCGTTGTCATCCTCCTCGTACTCATCATTCTCCTCTTCAAAAGCTTCATTTTGGTTGTTTGGAGTCGGGCTCAATGTTGGTCAATCTTGTTGCATGAAATGAGGTTCACTCATTTGATCTTGGTTAATGGGTGGGGGAGTGCTAGCAACCAACGGGGAGGGGTTCCGGTTCAAGTCCAAATTCAAAGAAGACTCAACCTTCTTGGAGGCAAATAACTCAAGAGCCTTGTCTAGAGATTCGGCAACCGTCTCCTTGTATGCAACCCAACGTTGCTCGGAGTTCACATGCATTGTCTTCCAACGGATGTGCATTCCAAAACCAACAATATGCCTTCCCTCGAACTCAACAACGTCACTTGGGTCCATCCAATTCAAATCCTTCCTCACTTGGTCCAAGAGCTCCGCATAGCTAGGACTACTCTTAAACACCATGTCAAGCTCATCCGGGTCCGGCTCAACGTTGCCTTTCAAAAAGGCCTCTTTATCCACATGATGAACATAAACACATGTTCTCCCCATCCCTACAATAATCAAAAACACACATATATCAAGTAAGTACTTAACAAAAATATTTGCACAAAATACATATGCCATAACATATATATGAATTAATAACCATAACCCCCACTTAACAATAACCACAATCCTAACCATAGGATAACCCTAACACCAACATCAAACACACATAACCCTAACCCTAGCATACTATGAAAGCCTAACCATACCAAATTAGCAAAGAAACATAACATCATTCAACACAAATTTGCAAATCCAAGCCAAAGCTAGGGTTTCCCCAAAGTAGAAAGATTTGAGCAAATGTGACAATTCCTATGAATGAAAACGAGGGGATCGGAGGAGATTACCTTAAGGGAGGGGTTGGCTTCGAAATCCACGGTCAAATACTCCGGATTTGCAAGATTTGAGAAGGATTTGAGAGGGGGGAGAGGGGAAGAGAGGAGGGGCGCAAGTCTAAGGGTTGGGTGGGGTGGGGGTGGGAGGGGAGAGAGGGTGGGGCCAGCCTAAGTGGAACACAGACTGTGCAGCGCCCAAGCGATAGGCGCTGCACTTTACACAGTGTGGCGCCTAAGCCTTAGGCGCTGTAGTGCTGTCTGTGGGGCCGCAACTGGACCAGGGCTGCCACGCTGGCAGGAGGTGCGACGCCTAAGGCAGAGGCGCTGCATGGTAGTGTGCGGCGCCTAGCTGTCGGGCGCCACACGAAAGGGTCAGCCGAGTGAAATTTTTTCGAAAGCAGGTCAGTTTGTGATTTGATTTCGCCCTCAGGTCAAATATGTGATTTCTGCCTAGCGCGTGGGAACTCTTCATTGAGATCTGGATCGAATCCGCGGACTGGCAGAATTTTTATGCTCTTCTTTGTTTCTTTACTCCATCACTGGCAGGTGGGACCCGCATGGGGAGGAGAGAGTTTTTTTATGACGCAGCATCTTTGACAAGTCAACTTATATAAAATACGAAGCTATACCACTGCGAGTGACCGTATAATCACCTCAACTTGTACATAGTGACCGTATTGACCAACTTCTTATGTATAGTGACCAAAGTGAGCTTGCGGCGCAAGTTCAAGTACCGTGAATGACTTTTTTACTCTTACAAATTTGGGGTCAGGTTTCTTCCATCTCTCTTGCACAACTGAACTCTTCTTTACATTAGCCTGCTGAAAATTGTTAGCAATAGCAAGGATAGACATATGCCATTTAAACGGTGGTGGAGGAGAGCCACCATGAGTAAATTGGCGTTGGATCCACCATAGGTACCAGCCCCCGACCAGAACTACTTGCTTGATATTCAGACTTGGTTTCAGCTGGACCATTCTTGTTGGTGCTAGCAGAAGATGTTCTAGGATCACAGATCCTGAGCGATCTAAAATCTTTGCCTCATTAATAACGTCTGAGATACCAAGACGACTCCAAAGCTCGGTCGCATGTACACAATCGAACAAAAGGTGCTTTACATCCTCAGCCCCGTGATGACATGTCGGATATGATCCATCTGTACCCACATGCCTGTTGGCGAGTATAGATTTTAGGGGTAAAATTCCATGCAGAGCTCGCCAGCCAAAAATTTGAATTTTATGTGGTATTTGAAGCTTCCAAAGGATGCTCCATACTAGTGGGGTGCTAGACCTCCCTGGCTGCGATAATATATTCGCTTATGCTCTGTAAGTATGTGTCCACTGTGTATGATAAGCAGAACAAGCTGAGAAAATTCCTTTTCGGTCCGGATGCCAAGCTATGAAGTCATCAAAAGCGCTGTAATTCCGTGATATTTCCATGATCCTGCGTACATATACAGGGTTGAAAAAAGTTCTAAGCAATGCTTCATCCCAGTTACCACTCGTGGGATCAATTAGATCATTGACAGTATTTAGAATGGTATGACCTCGCGGGGATATAACCTTCCTGTCTGCGCTTCCTGGAATCCAAGGGTCACTCCAAATGTTTACATTTTCCCCTGTACCAATACGCCATATATTTTCCCCTGTACCAATACGCCATATATACCTAGCTTGAAAGTTTCCAAACCCTTCATGATACTTTGCCAAGTGAAAGAAGCACCATTTTTCAGAGTGGCTTGCAGTAAGCTTCCATTAGGATAATATTTTGCCTTTAGCACTCTTGCACACAATGATTCTGGGTTAGTAAGGAGTCTCCAACATTGTTTAGAAAGCATTGCCAAATTAAAAGATTATAGGTCTCGAAAGCCCATTCCACCTTCACTTTTAGGATAGCAGAGTTTCCACCAAGTATACCAATGCATTCTTTTATGATCCTCATCACCCCCCCCCCCCACTGGAACTGGGATATTATATCAGTAATATCCTTGCATATCCCCTTTGACAAACTGAATACAGACATAGCGAACACAGGGATAGCTTGAGCCACGGATTTAAGAAGGATCTCCTTTCCTCCTATGGATAACTGCTTTTCCATCCATCCTTTAAGCCTCTCTTTAATTCTTTCAACAAAATGTTTAAAACAATCACTTTTGTTTGCCCCTACCATAGCAGGTAATCCAAGATATTTATCTTATAAGGCTTCTGTGTCAATATGTAACTCTTGGCAAATTTCAGTCCTAGAAACAACAGGGGTGTTAGGACTAAAGAAAACACTGGATTTTGACAAACTCACCATTTGCCCCAAACTCTGACAATAGGTCTCCAGCACATGCTGTAAGGAAGCTGCATTAAGAGTGTTTGCCTTCATGAGAATTAGAGAATCATCAGCAAATAATAGGTGTGATACCGACGGTGCATTTCTGCACACTCTAATCCCTTCTATGCCACCAGCTTCTTCTTCAAACTGCAATAGACTAGAAAGGCCTTCTGCACAGAGAAGGAAGAGGTAGGGGGAGAGAGGATCTCCCTGACGAATACCTCTAGTCGAACTAAAACCATCTGTTTCTGGTGAATTAAACCTCACCTTATATGTAACAGATTTCACATATTCCATGATTAATTCAACCCACTGTTTGTGGAATCCTAATGTGATCATCATATCTTGCTGGAAGGACCATTCCACCCTATCATAAGCCTTGTGCATATCAAGTTTTACTACACACAATCCAGTTTGGCCTGCCCTTTTGTTCTTTATTTTATGCACACACTCATACGCAATCAAGATATTGTCAGTAATCATCCTCCCAGGAACGAAAGCACTTTGAGTGGGGGAAATAATTTCAGGAAGAATATTTTTCAATCGGAAGGCCAACATTTTAGAGATGATCTTGTAAAGAACGTTACACAGACTTATGGGTCTGAATTGCGTTACCAAGTCCGGAAAATCTGTTTTAGGGATCATCAGGATTGTTGTATCGTTCCATTCAGCTAGAATCTTCCTCGAGTTAATAGCCAGCAAGACCTCTTGAGTGATTTCATCTCCGAGTATATGCCAATATTTCTTGAAGAAGACTGCATGTAACCCATCAGGCCCGGGAGCCTTAATATCACCAATGCTGAAGATAGCCTTTTTCACATCATCCGGAGTGTATGGAGCCATCAAAAAGTTGTTCATCTAATCAGTCACCTTGCACTGGACCCGTTGAAGAATAACAGGGTCTGTTTGCTGAACTCCAGATGCAAAAAGCTGATTAAAATAATTCAAAATACGAGAGTTTAACTCAGAACTACCTTCTATCCAATTCCCCCCATCATCTTTCAGTCTCTTAATGAAATTCCTTTTCCGCCTCGCCGATGCAAAAGCCTGGTAGAACGCCGTATTACGGTCACCACTTGTCAGCTATGTTGCTCGGGATCTCTGCATGACTTGAATTTCTCCAAGTTCTAGCAAGTATTCAATCAATTCCGATAGTTCTCTCCTCTTTTCATCACTATCATCATTCATAGGAGCGGCCATTACCTTCTCAAGTTCTCTTTGTGCTTTCCTCAACCGTTTTTTGGCTTCTTAAGAACTCGTTGGTCCCAATCATGGAACCGAGCATGCATTTTATTCAATTTCTCATATATATAGTTGTTGCATTTGGGTCTGATGTCGCATTGATCCACGCCTCTATATATTACTGTTTCATCAAACTTTTCCTCTCTCAACCACCAGGCCTCAAATCTCTTGACTTGTGCATTTGTTGGGGCTGCGGTTGGTTGTACAAAATAATCTGTATCCACAAACAAAGGTCCGTGGTCGGAGTGATTAAACTTCAAATTCTGTAGGGCCGCATGAGGGAACAATCCCGACCATGCATGCCTCATTCACCAGGCCCCTGTCCAATCTTTCCCGTATTCTCCCGCGACGCCATGTGAACGGGTCGCCGATGAAGCCTAGGTAATGCAGCTCGCATTCGTCAATCGCTTCCTGAAAAGCCGATTGGCACGGCACTTATACAGAATGACTCCAAGTATTTCCATCAATAATGCCATTTGTCATTTTGTTATATTTCTATACCTTAGTTTTCTTCATGGTATGATCCTTAGAATTTAGATGTTGATGTCCAACCTTTTCACAAACCAATATCCTCTATGCGCACACGCCTAGAGCTCATTTGATATTAGAGAGGATATCATTTTATTTGTTTTTGGCATTGGAGAGCAAATCTGAACTGAAGGCCTCTACTATCTTGCTGTTCACTTGTTGTACGTAACGTATAGGGCTGAGAGGCATCAGGAAATACGTACAAGTTATGCTACGCTAGCACTACACCATCTAGTGCCAACATGGTCCAGATGGTTATCATTTTCCCTAGGCGGTTGTCATGGGAGAGACATGGACCAATCATCGTTGTGAAGCAGAGCAAGCAAACACTGCTTCTGACTCAGGCTGGAACCGATGGAGGCTGACCGATCGGTCCACACCGAACTGGAGTTGCACGTGCTTCCTAACACAAAGAACGACTGTACTATTAGCAGTTGTGTAAGGGGAACCAAATTTAGGACATTAAATTGGCTATCATTGCAGTGGCCGAAGATCTCTCTATTGGGTGGCCCATCTGTCCTGCCGGTTTGGGTGCTATAAGCGCGGACTAGAAGATCTCTCTATTTGCCTAAAGAAAGGAGGTCTCTTTATTCCACGTTTTTTCAGGGCTTATTCCCGAATCGCATATGCTATATCTCGTTTATAGCAAGTATATCAGCCGTCCCGCCTCAAGGGTGCGTGCATAGGGGTTGGTCCTTTAGCGCAACTCGTTCGTATCGCCATAGTTCATTGTTCGCTTGTGTTGTTGTTTGCCCTGCTCTGGTTTTTAAATATTTTTTTTCTTTTTTTCTTTTTGTTCTTTCATTGGTTTTCTTTGGTTTTTTGTTTTCTTCTGGGGTTTCATCGGGTTTCCTCGTAAATCTTTGTTTCTTTCTCGGTTTCTACTATTTTTTTATTGTTCTGCATTGGCTTTCTGTGACTTCATTTCCCTTTTCTGGGTTTTATTGTGTTTCTTCGTGTTTCTTTGCTTCTTTATTGATTTTTACGGTTTCTTTGTTGTTCAACACATGTCAGTGTTCTTAATTTTTTTTCAATATATTTTTTCAGATGCCTAGTTTTATTTTAATTTACATTGTACATTTTCGTACACCCTAGAAAGATTTTTTTATATATATGATCAACATTTATTCATACACATTTTATTTTTAAATATATATTTTTCATATACTTGACAAACATTTTTATACACATTCAAAAAATTTCAAATACTTGATTAAAGTTTTCAAATAATTGAAACATTTTTTTAATGCTTGATTAACAGTTTTTAATACCTGATCAACTTTCTACATATACATTTTATATTTATCGTATACATTTTTTCATATACGTGAGAAACATTTTCTCTATACACTCAAATCAAAGTTAATACATTCAAAGTTTCTTGTGTCTTGTCGATTTTGTTTTTTGAGAACTCGCATCTTGTCGAAATATATAGGTCGACGAGCGTGTCGGCCTTCTATTCCCCCGTCCACTTAGAATATAGGCCGCTGGGCCGCACCGCAAGCGAAGAACTGCCTACTGTTCTGGGCCAAGTTCGGCGGCCACGACGGGCAGGTCAACATTAAGCCAGTTCCTTCCACTGAAAAAAAAATGAGTCGACTCCTCGCCGCCGGCCACCTCCCCTCCCGCCGCCGCAGTCAGTGGCAGCACCGGCGTCGGGAGAGCGGCGCTGAGGATTTTGCTCCAGACCCGCGCCAAATCCGCCGAGGTATTTATTTGCTTCACTCCGGGGTCCCCAGCCTAGTGCGCCAGTACATTTTTGGTTGGATTATGGTAGATTTTGCATCCGGCTGAAGCCCCAACCTCAAATATGTTGAGTGTTCAAACATTTGAGACTTTAGAGAGAAATATCAGAACAGATTCTCATTGTTCGTTAGTCATGAACAAATACATTGAGTGTTCAAACATTTGAGACTATATAGAGAAAAGTTAGAACAATTTCCGAGGGTTCGTTAGTCCTGGTCAAACCATGAAAGAACAGATGGAACAGTTTCTATTTTCTTGTATTAAGGCGGATATGTGATTTATGTACATACTTATGTATGCCGGCAAGCTTGATTTCATATTATTCATTGCCGCCGCCTGCCTGCCTTATCCCGTAACTCCACCACTGCTGAATTTTCTTTACTTATTCAGCCACTTGGAATGGCGCATACCAAACAGATCTATCTAATAATGTCTTGATTGCCGCCCTCTAATGCTACTTTGTATTTGTAATCGTCTGCCGGCGGTTTCTACCAATTCTGCTCTCCAAACACCGCCCGGTAGATTGATTTAATTCCTCAACAGCGACCTGTAGACTTCCAACCCAAAAGAAATATCTTATGGTCTTTACATGATTGAATTAGACACAAAATATTTGGAAATGCTGCAAGTGCACATACCTATCGTAAGGGATGTCGCAGATCCTGGAAGGCTGTTGTGTATCTTCCTTTGACCTGTGAGGCATCTCTTGCTATCTCTTTTCCAATGAGATGCTGATCCTGTTTTTAGGAATAAATGTCAGGATCCTTAGCAAAAGAACATTGTGTTGATTTTTTTACCAGTTCCGCAATTAGATCGCCACAGGTATGTATCCTCCAAAAGAAAGAAAGTTGGACCATCAATACCTTTCAATATAGCAACTTAATGAGCCCTTCCCAATCAACAACAGTGCCTTTCAACATGGCCTGCAATTTGCGTCAGTGGTTGAAAAAGCTCTATCGATTCAAGGCCTTGCTTGTCTGACCAAGTTTTTGCAATTGGTGGCTAGGTACCCATGACTATTATAATTATCCCTTGCCTTGAGACATACCATGTAAGAACTCTATAAGTAGTAAACCATTTAGCAGTTACCAGCATTCGATGCAGCAGGCCATATAACACTCTACAAATTCCAAGCACTTAGACAGTGTGAGCAGTTACCACTGTCCATGGCCATGGCATTTGCCCTCATGATACTCACACTCCTCTTCTTGCTTCCAGCGACTATGTTAGCTGATCCTTCCCTCCATAGAAATAATGACAGTGACCTAGCTGCACTGCTAGCCTTCAAAGCACAGTGCTCCGATCCTCTTGATATTCTTGGTAGGAACTGGACCACCGGTACGTCCTTCTGCCACTGGGTTGGTGTTTCTTGCAGCCGGCGTCTGCAGCGTGTCACCGCTCTTGTGCTGCCAGGCATACCGCTCCAAGGAACGGTCTCCTCATATCTTGGTAACCTCTCTTTTCTCCATGTCCTAAACCTCACCAACACAAATCTCACAGGCTTCATCCCTCCTGATATAGGTAAATCGAGTCGTCTCGTTGTACTTGATCTTAGCCTTAACGGATTATCAGGCATTATCCCTCATACCATAGGAAATCTCACAAAGCTAAAAGTCCTTGTTCTAAGCCAAAATGATCTCTCTGGGAAAATACCATATGATCTGCAAAACCTGAATAATCTTAGGAATATTGATCTCGGGACAAACCAGTTAAGTGGTCTGATACCACAGCAGTTATTCAACAACACACCTCAGTTAATTGATCTGAATTTGGGAAACAACAGTCTTTCAGGGCCGATACCACCCGGTGTTGCCTCCTGTGCCATGCTTGAAACCCTTTTGTTGCAACGGAATCAGCTATCCGGTCCAGTACCTCCAACCATATTCAACATGTCTAGACTAGAACTTCTGATCCTCGCCAGTAATAGCTACTTAACAGGACCCATCCCTAGCAACAAAAGCTTTAATCTGCCCATGTTGCTCAAGTTCGGTATGGGTAGCAACAGCTTTCGAGGCCGTATTCCATTAGGACTCGCATCATGTAGATATCTTGAAGTAGTTTCCCTGTCAGTAAACTCTTTTGTGGACTTTGTCCCAGCATGGTTTGCTAAACTGTCACAACTCACTTGGATTAGTTTAGGTGGAAATGGCCTTGTTGGTTCAATTCCGGGTGAGCTTAGTAATCTCACTCTGCTAAATGTGCTTGATCTCTCATATTGCAATCTAAGTGGAAGGATCCCAGATGAATTAGGGGAAATAAGTCACCTCACGCATTTACATCTGTCATATAATGACTTAACAGGTTCATTTCCTGCTTTTGTTGGTAACCTATCTCAACTGTCTTTGCTGGCACTAGAGTCGAACTATTTAACTGGATTAGTCCCGGTAACAATTGGGAACCTCAGAACCCTTAATTTTCTGGATATTGGAAGCAATCTGCTCAATGGGACAGTTGATTTCTTGTCCACTCTCTCCAACTGTAGACAACTCCAGTACATCGACATAGGAATGTGTTCTTTCACCGGGAGCATTCCTACTTACATTGGAAACCTCTCTGCAGTATTATATTACTTTTTCGCAAATGACAACTATTTAACTGGCATAATCCCAGCAACAATATCAAATCTTAGTAGACTTAGTATATTATCCTTTGCTGGCAACCAATTGAGTTCCACGAATCTGGATTCTGTTACATTATTAGAGAATCTTGAGGAACTAGACCTAAGTGGGAATAACATTTTTGGCCCAATCCCAACTCATATTGGCGCCCTAACAAGATTGCACGAATTAGGCCTTCGAAACAATCATTTTTCTGGTGTCATACCAAGTGGTGTTGGTAACCTAAGTATGCTAGAGCGTATCACGCTTGCAAATAACCAGCTGTCGTCAACTATACCTGAAAGCTTATTCCATCTTATTCACCTTCGGGAATTAAATCTGTCTCACAACTTCCTTGCTGGCTCATTGCCCACTGATTTCAGTTCCATGGAAGCAATGGACATACTAGATATATCTTCCAACAACTTGGTTGGTAACCTCCCGACTTCATTTGCAAAAAATGGACTGTTAAGCTACCTTGATCTATCACACAACATGCTGCAAGGTTCAATCCCTGCCTCGTTCAAAGTGTTACTCAACCTAGAAGTTTTGAACCTATCCTGTAATAACCTTTCTGGCACTATTCCAAAGTATTTGGCCAACTTTACTTCTCTAACTAGCTTGAACCTTTCTTTTAATAAGTTTCAAGGAGAGATACCAGATGGAGGTATTTTCTCAAAAAATATCAGTTCACAATCTTTGATTGGAAATACCGGGTTATGTGGTGCCCCACGTCTAGGATTTTTGCCATGCCTAGTTGATTCATTCCCATCCAACAAACATTTGGTACGATTTTTGCTTCCAGTTCTCATGATAATACTGGGAGCTATAGCAATTATCCTATACCTAATGAACAGAAAGAAAAATAGAAAGCAACCAGATGTTACGACTTCTATTCACATGGCTGGCATGATCAGCCATAGGCTAGTATCCTACCATGATATTGCTCGAGCCACTGATAATTTCAATGACGACAAGATACTTGGAGCTGGAAGTTTTGGCAAAGTTTACAAGGGCCAACTGGACGATGGTTCAGTTGTTGCAATAAAAGTGCTCAACATGCAAGTCGAGCAGGCCGTGAGGAGCTTTGATGCTGAATGTCAAGTGCTGCGAATGGCTCGACATCGCAACTTGATACGGATATTGAATACTTGTTCCAACTTGGATTTCAGAGCATTGCTGCTTCAGTACATGCCCAATGGTAGCTTGGAGACACACCTGCACACTGAAAATAAGGAGCCACTAGGGTTCATCAAGAGATTAGACATTATGCTTGGCGTATCGGAGGCGATGGAATACCTGCACCACCATCACTGTGAAGTTGTTCTACACTGTGACCTGAAGCCTAGCAATGTGCTCTTCGATGAGGACATGACAGTGCATGTCGCCGACTTTGGCATTGCAAAGTTACTTCTAGGCGATGACAACTCCATGGTCTCAGCGAGTATGCCAGGGACAATTGGTTACATGGCCCCAGGTATGTGTACTTGCTACCATCATGGTCGAGCAAATTATTTGGCAAGACAATTGCTATTACTTTCGTTAGTTAACACTTCTCATTTAAAATTTTGAGTAGAGCTTGCATTCATGGGGAAGGCATCACGGAAGAGCGATGTGTTCAGCTTTGGGATCATGTTTCTCGAAGTCTTCACCGGGAAGAGGCCCACAAATCCGAACTTCATCGGAGAATCCAGTCTTAGGCAGTGGGTTTCACAAGCATTTCCGGCGAGACTTGTCAATGTTGTTGACGAGAAGCTGCTGCAGGGTGAAGAGATAACTAGGTATGGACCATGTGGCTTTCATCACCAAAGGAATACTAGTGAATTGGCATCATCCTCCACAGCCTGGAACATCGACTTTCTCGTGTCGACATTTGAGCTAGGTCTGGAGTGTTCAAGTGATTCTCCTGACCAGAGGATGAGCATGAGTGACGTGGTCGTGAGGTTGAAGAACATGAAGAAGGATTACTCTGCTTCCATTGCAACAACGCAAGGCGCGGATGATCGTTGATCCAAATGGGAATGCATTTGGTTGTCCATGTGAGTAGCATGTATCTGTACATACTTCCGCCTTTTTCCCATAGTAAATCAAGCATGGCACTGGTGCTGCCACATTTAGAGTTAGTATAGCTAGCTAGCAGAGTTGTAAGACGATGGTTTTCCACACCTACAATGTCCTCGTCTATGCCAGTGATGTGTAATAGTAACTGGTCCTTGGGCTAAATCATTACGATGTTCTTGAATGCATTATATGTGTTCCTGAATGCTTGTATTTATTACTTTAGTTTAGCAAACTTCCGAATTTTATGTGTTAATGATATGCTCATAGATATTGCTCAGCTTATTTTGTTTGGAGTTGATTCTTACAAAGGAACTCCCAACAGCTATTTCATAATGTGTGCATCGTACTATGGTTTCTGTTATGTCACTTTTGCTTCGGTACACCCCCCCCTAAACACAAAGACGGCTCAGATTAGCCCATACCTCTTCATAAGTAAGGGCATGATAGGCATTTTTTATAAACTCTTTTTTTTTGAGAATCACGTATACGCTGTACATTAACGGACGTGCACACCCTGCCCTGGTGGGCTGGCCCATTCAGCACATTCATCCTTTCTTTTTTTTGAAACCGCAAAAAAGGTGCTTCCTGCAGGATTCGAACCTAGGTCCTTCAACAATTAGCACAGCCGCAATAACCAGCTAGGGAACCGGACCTCTAGTTTCAAGTAAGTTTTTTTATACTTGAAATACAATACTGGAAAGGGCAACATTTTCTGGTTGTTTTTTTTCATTTCTTTTTTGTCTCTTAAATGCGTGAAGTTCTTATAATTCGTGATTTTTTTAATCGAAAATGACGACAAAATTTCAAATTCTTGAATTTTTCTTTCAAATCAGTGAACTTTCTTTCCCCAAAATTTATCAGTTTTCTTCACAAATTCGTGAACTATCTCGCAAGTTGGCAATTTGTTTTTGAAAATTGTTGGTCTTTTTATAAATTAATGAACTTTGTTTCTAAATCAATGGATCTTTTAAATTTTGTTAATTTTTTTCCAAATCAATGAACTTAATTTGAATTATTGATGAACTTTTTTCGAAATCAATAAAAGAAAAGAAAAACAAAATAATATAGAAATCCATGTAAAAACTGAAGAAAAAACCAGCCCGGTTGAAAAGGAAAACCAGAGTCTTTCTTTTTAGCGTTATATTTGACGCACTACAAAAGATGGAAAAAGGAAACTTAGACCATGATCAACGGAGGTGTTCGAGTAGGCGAGATGGCTCCGTCTAAGAGCACATCGTTTCCCGACATGCTTGAAATGGCCCCAATTTTTTTCATGCCTTGTATGACCAATTCAAGGCACCATGCCAAGTTGTTTTGGTTTTTGACAAATTTTACATTTTTCGTAGTTTTCTCGGTAAAAAATGGTTGATAATGGGCGGCCGTATCGCAACTTGCATACGGTGTCAGAAATCATACAAACCTGGCATGGATGACTACCATGGTCATGCCCACCTGCTTGAAAAGGTTGCGGTCATTTTAAGAATGTCCAAAAATAGCCCATTTTTAATGAAGGGGTGTTCAGGTTGGCTAGAAGGCCTCTACCTGAGGGTGCGTTGTTTCTCAACATCCTTCTAAAGACCTATTTTTTCCACCTCCTTCTATGATCAAATAAAGGCACCATGTCAAGTTGTTTAAGTTTTCTATAATTCTTTCAATTTCTAGAGTTTTCTCGGTGAAAACAAGCTGATAAATGGCCGGACGTGACACAACATGCATACGTTGTGGGAAATTCATTCAAACCTGGCATGGATGCCTCCATGGGCATGCCCGTCTACTGGAAAAGGTTGGGGTCATTTCATGCATGTTCAAAAATAGATCATGTTCAACAGAGGGTGTTCGGGTAGGCGAGAAGGGTCCATTTGAGAGCATGTTTTTGCGGCATCCATTAACTCATCCCAAATCTTTTCATGATCTTATATTACCGATTAAACGCACCATGCCAAGTTGTTTTGGTTTCGACAAATTTGACTTTTCCGGGGTTCTCTCGGTTAAAAACGGTAGATAAATGGTCGGACGTGTCGCAACTTGCATATTTTGTTGAAAATCATTCAAACCTGGCACGGATCCTTACCACAGGCATGCCCCTTGCCTGCAAAAGTTGGGGTCATTTAAAAAATGTTCAAAAACTAGACCATGTTCAATGGAGGATGCACCCGGATGGGAATGACCATGGTAGGCAACCATGATAGGTTAAACAATTTTCGACACCGTATGCAAGTTGCGACATGTTCGACCATTTTATCGATCTTCTTTTACAAAGGAAACTCCAGAAAATGCAGAATTTGTTGAAAACCAAATCAACTTGGCATGGTGTCTTGAATTGCTTGTAAAAGGCCATGAAAAAAAACCGGATCCATTTCTTCATCTTTTTTGGTGGGGAAATTGGGGCCATTTCAAATATGTTGAAAAATAACGTGCTCTCAGATGAACCGTTCTGACCTTACCGGATAATCTCCGTTGAACATGGTGTTTTTTGGACATCCTTGAAATGACCCCAACTAATAAATACAAAGGGATAAAATTGAAAACAGTAAGTGTTTTTTAAAACATTTAATAAATATTTTATATTTGTATTAAATCACTAGTTTAAAAAGTTAGTTACAACTTGTATTTTGGTATTCAAAAAAGAGAAAAATGAATTAACAAAATAAGAAATCAAATGAAAAATGAAATCATGAGGGAGGGCTGTTTGCCGGGTATTGTACGAACCTACAGCGTATATACGTTCTATGTAGGAAAGTGAATACAATTTGTGAAAAGTCCATACTACCCAGGGGGGGGTGTACCGAAGCACTTCTCTATGTTTCAGTTAGAGTCGCAATAACTGAGTCCATAAGTCTCCATTGCATGAATTGAGCAGATCTGATTTTCATGATGGGAAATGTCAGGACAGATCTTCATTTCTCCGAGCATTTTCTTACGAAGATACCGTTTTTCTTTAGGATCCAATCTCCCAGCTTTTGCTGACGCTATGTGTCTGGATGTGTTCTGTTTCTGAAACAATGAGCCTCCTCTTTATGTTAAAGAAACCGCCATTTTTCAGACATAACAGCAGAACAAAATAAAGTGATTACATTACAGACTATGGATGCAAAGAACTGCCACCATGAACGCCACACAGGGCTAGAGCAGCAACCTAACACTCCCAGTACTACTGCACCAATCATGCAGGTAGACACAGCAAAAGGAAAAAAAAAACAGAGGTTTAAACCACTGCATCAGATAGTAACTACAGATTCATACACTTTTTTCTTGGAGATCCGAAGATGTGCAAGCCGGCAGGAGTGGATGCCTTTCCAGGTGAAGATTGAAGAAGATCAGCTTGCTTCTGAGGTGATCCTAGGAATCGTCGTGGCCCGACCGATGTTTCTGGATGTGTGGGCGCATCATTTTTGTCCACGAGAATGAATTTTTGCCTGGCCGATTTTAATATTTGGTAGTTGGCACATTGTCTACGTTGCGGAAATATGTGCCGTAAGATGACACAGCAGTTGAGCCAAGGTTCGGCTCACGCATAATATTTTTCTTGAGAATCTCAAGAAAAAAAAAACTGAATCATGAACTTAGATATGAATGCATTACTGCTGTCTTGTTATGTGTGGTTTGCTGTTGGCGTGGCCAGGTTGAAACAACAGAGCAGGGCAATGACTAAACTGAGGTTCGTTCTGAAAATGATTTAACACATTGTTTTCTTGAAGAGATATAAAATCCATGGCACAGTCCCATCACAAGTCACAGGATCAGTAACCAGAGCAATTTTTCAGGTACGGTCGATCGCGACTAAATAGTAACTGTTCCACCTCACCTGAACTAAATATGAGCTATCAAACAGACAATCTATGTACTAACAAGTGACGAATGCTGCATGCCCGAGCACATTGCAACTGATTTACCCTCCTGACCGACAGTTAGCACAACATGACGGTGCTTATGAGCTCGCGCGTGAGAGAGATCACTAGAAGAAGGAAATCAGTAGCCAGAACCCAGAGAAAGAAGACGCAGCTTGCAACAACCATGTAATGAACGCCAGAGTGACTGAAAGTGTGAACTGACTGCAGTCCAGCCGCGAGTATTCCGCGCAGAAGTTCATATCCTTCATGAAGAAAATCGTCACGCTGGCAGAGGCACAGAATCCCGAGAACATGAGAATCGCCATGGCCTGCAATGCATTCACAAAGTGATGTGATCATTCACATACCGTTAGTCAAACAAAAAGTTATGAAAAGCATATAAGTTGTTCAAATTTCTTGCTCGTATGGACAATTATTCGTCACCAAAGTTCGACCGAGCACTCGTTACATGAAGTCTATTTAAGGCTGTCTTATATTCTCATAAAGGGAGGCAAAACAAGGGCTTGGCCAATAGAGAAGCATGAGTTGCAGTTTTTCTGAATTTCATTTTTCGTAAGAACTAATTAATATTGATAAAAGAAACTGGGTTCAGTTGTTTCAGTGCATGCCTTCAGATAATTCAGGCGTAGCTACATGGAAAATAGAGGTGACAAAGTGCACGACTTACCCAATCAATGATAACAAAGAACAATAGAATATCCGGGGCATGAAGATCCCTGTTATTCCTCATAGAAAATATATCCTGACAAGCCAAGTACAAACTCCACAAAAGCTGCACGATCAACACTAGATTCATGTAGCTGAAACAAGGAGAGACCAAAATATACTCGTTAGTTGATGTCAACAAAATACACTTGAGCTCCTGCCCAAGCAATTCTGAGAGTAATCAAGACATCTAAGACATTAGGCAGTTCATAGTCTCAAATGATATGAAAAAGACACATCATTGGCGCACACCGGCACACGTACAACAGTCAAGAGATGTCACATACTGACACATAGAACCTAACATGCACAATTTTTTTTAATCATGGGAGTAGGTATTGAATGAAAAACATGTGAGTTTCGGATGATAGAGACTGGTCCATGACTAGATCGTGCCAAGTGAATGTTAACTCGGAAAGATTCTAGGGACAGGTCAATTGGTAGGATGGCCTAACCTGCATGTTTCCTGAGCTGTGTAAGTCCTCAATAAGTGCACATGCCTGGTTGCGTGACATATAACTTTGGGAATATTGAACTTGAATATTGGATGGCAACAAGAGATTTGACACTAACAATCAGGATTCACTGGAAAACTAAAATGCTGCAGCGCACATATTAGACAAACACTGTATCTAGTCATTCACTGGAAACATTAATAGAGGATACTCTTGTTAGGGAAAAGAACACTTAAGTTCATGTAAACTCCCCAGATTATCGACGACTAAATATAAATATGTACGGTGTCGAGTTTGTAGTGCTGCAAACGGGCATACACTTTGTAATGGAACGAAATCTACTACTACATAAACACTCTTAGAACCTGAATTAGGAAATCACCTAATGAAGTGCCATTTCCTTTGTTCCGGTGAGGCCATATATTCACTACTAGGTGGGTGACGGACTGGACAAATACCAGTCACTAATTTTGAGGACATTGAAGATAGTAATGTTGATATGTTTCGAAGTTAAACAAACGAGGCCTCCTGATTCTGTCGTATTTCTTATGTGCCAAGTTAAATGCACGTAGGTAGATACTTGTGTATGCATGATGGAAGTCAATCCATGTGTTCCCCAATAAGTTGGGCAGAGATTTGCATGTCATGACGCTGAAGGAAAATATAATAGCATTCAACACGGACTCCATCTAGCCTTTTGTGCATGAAACTTCCTCAAAATTTACTCTTGAAAGAAAGAGAAAAACTCATGCAGCTTAACCAAACCTTGAAAGACCCAAGATGAAACATAGTTATATGCTTGCTACTTGAGTGATTTGCTCACGAATTTGCAAGAAAACACACAATGGGGGAAGAAAGAACAGAGGAAGCATCTGCGGGAGAATGAAATTACAAGTAGGCGCTGTAGTTGGAGAAGCCGAAAGCGGAGCACATGGCAAGGGAAGATGCGGCGGCGAAGAAGCACTGCGACAGGCGCAGCGCCATGCCGCTCCATGTCCCTGGGCTCCCCACTATGCGCTTCATCCCGTGCTTCTCTCTGCCTGGGCTCTGCTCCGCGGAGAGGTGTGAGGTGGAGAAACCGGTCGATGGAGAGGAGTCTGTTGCACTTGTTATATATGTGCACTTGGCTTGTGTGAGATGAGACGGGGCAAACCAGCGAGAGCCGTCCTCTCCTCCGTGGAAGTTGCGCTACACCAACACCATCCTGTGTGTGGGACTGTGGGTACCACGAAATTTCATCCCAATTAATAGTAGTACAAATCACTGCCCAAGTTTCCTTGTATGAGTAACCGGCCGTTGCCAAGAAATCCCCATCTTCTGCCAGTTTTGGCTATGGTGGAGCAGAGCCATGTGAAGTGAACCCAGCTAGTTTTGGCTATGGTGGAGCAGAGCCATGTGAAGTGAACCCAGCTAGCTTTACGCTTTGCCCTTGCATGAGATGGGAAGCTGTCTTCAACGATTCTAAGAGCAACTCTAGCAAGGGTCGTCGTATAGGGTCGATCGGCATATAATAGCCATAAGTATGAAGGTTTTCACTAAAAAAGCAATCATCAACATTCCGCGCTCGATCGGCGTTATTTTTGGAGGCCACTCTAAGTCAAGCCCGCAAGCCTCCATATTTGACGACTGAGCGTGACAATAAAGTGCACCCTCCATCCACCCAAATATTGGTGTCACAAATAGGACGGGCGCCCCGTGCCGCCACCCCCCATATCCCCGCCGTCGCTGTTTGGTGCCACCTCTGCCGCCTGGACCACCGCGATTTGTTTCCAGTCGCCTCTTTGAGTTGTTCCCGGACCTCCCACGTTTCGCCGCAGCCCCGGCCTGCTTCTCGCCGTCTGGCTCCACCACCACTTTAACCATGCGACCTCAAGGTGTTCTACGACTTGCCCGGAGGTACCCCAAGTTTTTTCTTGCACATTTCGTCTAGCGGCTCATAGATTCATATATACGACATAGAATTCACATTTTGTGTAGATGGGTTATCTTTGAATGGCTGTGATTGCCTTCATTTGATTCGGATGTAGATATTATCTTTCTCCCTAGAGACCCTAGGTTATCAAACCCACGGGAAGTTGTGCTTTAGTAGATCTCTGCAAAAACTCGTTATCTCAAGTATTTCCAGTTTCCCGGATCAATTTCGCAGAGGTGATTGAAGACAATAATAAAATAAATAGGCCAGGGCTAAAGGTTTTACCTGCATCCGTATACCTGCGCTCGGGATCTTATCTAGATAGTCAACATGGTTCTGGTACATATATCTTGTCAACATGTTGTTGTGGGAGATGCGTCCAAATAACTCCACGACTGATTACCACCACATCGAGGTTCTATTGTCCAACCGAAGCTCTTCCGACTCGCGGGGTTACCTTAGTTATTAAGGAGTAATCCAGATCAACACATTTGGGCATCTAATGACTACACCATATGTAGCCCCAGAGACTCGCTTCCCGCTATTACCGTACTAATCTTATATTACTGTCACCAACGTTCAACATAGACTTTCACTCCTCTCTGCTCTTAACCTCTAATTGTTCAGTCTTCGGTATCTTGGGTGCAAGCCCTAGGATCGAGGTAGAGACAAGAGACAAAACCATTTGCAACACGTAGAAATAACATTAACATTAAATTAGACCAATTATCCCATACCACATGTATATGGGGCTGCGATACTATGCCTTGACCTTTAGCCCAAGGGGCCTACTCATACATCGTGGATAAACCACATTCATAACAGCAGAACAAAAGTAAAGTGATTACAGACTAATGATGCAAGAATTGGGCACCAGGAACGCCACGCAGGGCTAGAGCAGCAACCTAACACCCCCAGCACACACCATGCAGGTAGACACATCAAAAGGAAAAAAAAAGCAGAAGTTTAAACCACCACATCAGATTGTACCTGCAGAGTCATACAATTTTGTTTAAGAGATCCAAAGATGTGCAAGCCAGCAGAAGTGGAAGCCTTTCCAGGTGAAGAAGATCAGTTTGGTCCTGAGGTGATCCTAGGAATCGTCGTGGCCCAACCGGCTTTTTGGATGTGTTGGTGCATCTTTTTTGTCCAAGAGAACGAAATTTTGCCTGACCGATGTTAATATTTGGTAGTTGGCAGTTGGCACACTGCCTACGTAGCGGAAATATGTACCATAAAATGACACAGCGGTCGAGCTAAGGTTTGGCTCACGCATAATATTTTTCTTGAGAATCTCAAGAAAAATCCTAAATCATGAACTTCAATATGAATGCATTGCGGCTGTCTAATTACTTATTATGCAAGTTATCTTTGTATATATGTCTCATTATATCTAGTTCCTATTTATGATTATGCATGCTGACCGTTGTAATTGTGTGGCTTGCTGTTAGCCTATCCAGGTTGAAGCAAGAGAGCAGAACAAGGACTAAACTGAACTTCCTTCTGAAAATGTATTTAACACTTTTTTTGGAAGAGATATAAAATCCATGGCGCAGTCACATGACAAGTCACAGTATCAATAACCAGATAAATACCAGTAAAATAATAATAACTAGAGCAATTTTTCAGGTACGGTTGATCGTGACTTACACTTCATTGCTGGAAGGGCAAGCTGGTGTCATACGGGGGCGATTAATCCTCATTAATTCAGTTCTCACGAGTATGCCCATGTTTCTATTGTCTTTTTCGAGGTACCAGTTGGAGTTCGGAAAAGACTAGATTTCTATCGATCCCGCTTCTTCTGGCAGAGTGATGATTTGAAGAGAAAATACAGACTCGCTAAATGGGATATTATTTGTCGACCGAAAGACCAAGGGGGTCTAGGTATCAAAAATCTTGAGGTGAAGAACATATGTCTCCTCAGCAAATGGCTGTATAAGCTATCTGTAGAGACGGAGGCCACATGGGCACAAATTCTGCGTAAGAAGTACCTTCATTCCAAAACTTTGTCACAGGTGACAGTGAGGCCGACGGATTCGCCTTTCTGAAAAGGACTGATGAGAGTTAAATCAGCTTTTTTTTAATAGGACAAAGTTTATTGTCCGTAACGGTACCTCTATGAGTTTCTGGGAGGATACATGGCTAGGGGACGCACCCCTCGCGCTTCAATATCCTACTCTCTATAGCATAGTTCAACGGAGAGACGCATCCATTGCGACAGTACTACAGTCCATGTCTCTCAATATTCACTTCAGGAGAACGCTAGCCGGAAACCGTTGGGAAGCTTGGGTCCATCTTGTGAGACGACCGATGGATGTTCAGCTTTCTCAACGACCCGATAAGTTGTGCTGCAAGCTAACTAGGAATGGAGAGTTTACGGTTAAATCCATGTATCTAGATGTTATCAACTCTAGCTCTATTCCTAGTTCGAAACATGTTTGACATGTCAAAGTACCTTTGAGAGTTAAAGTGTTTATGTGGTTTGTACACAAACAAGTCATTTTAACTAAGGACAACTTGGCCAAACGCAACTAGACTGGATCTACAAGATGTAGTTTTGTGATCGGGGTGAATCCAGCAAACACCTCTTTCTTGATTGCCCGTTGGCAAAAAAATTATGGCGGACGGTTCACATAGCCTTTAATATTACTCCTCCGAATAATATTAACACGTTATTTGGGATGTGGCTCGACGGGATAGATTCCGAAACAGCGAGACACATTCGTGTAGGAGTATGTGCTTTATTATGGGCAGTCTGAAACTGCAGAAATGATTTGGTCTTTAATAGAACAACAAATACTCATTTTTTGCAGGTTATCTTCCGAGCCACTGCGTTGATCTGTATGTGGTCGCTACTCACTCCGACGGAGGCCAGGGAGCGTTTGGTTACTGGATCTATCCGATGGGAGATGGTAACACGGACTATTTTCAACCGGTTTGGATGGCGGTCATGTAATAGGATAGGCAATTAGTTTTCCTATCTTTCTTATGCCAGCCGGTTATGGCTTTACTTTTACTCTTCTGCTCTTTGTGAGCATCTTTTGTTCTTTTGTTTGAGACTTCAAGACCTCTGTTGGACTTATTTGCTTTATAATAAATGTGGCCGTATGCATCGTTCTGATGGCAGAGGCCAGGGAGCTCCCCTTTTCGAAAAAAAAAATACACTTCATATTAATGGTCCCATATCATGTAAATAGTAATTGTTCCACCTCAAGGCGCTGATAACCAACACCTAAACTGAAGATGAGCTATCAATCAAACAGACAACCTATGTAACAAGTGATGTGTGATATGTGCCCGAGGACATTCAGCACGACATGATGGTGCTTATGAGAGCGTGAGAGAGATCACTAGAAGAAGGAAACCAGTAGCCAGAACCCGGAGAAAGAAGACGCAGCTTGCAACAACCATGTAAAGAACGCCAGAGTGACTGAAAGTGTGAACTGACTGCAGTCTAGACGCCGGTATTCCGTGCAGAAGTTCATATCCTTCATGAAGAAAATCGTCACGCTGGCAGAGGCACAGAATCCAAAGAACATGAGAATCGCCATGACCTGTAATGCATTACCCAAAAAGGGTTTCCTCCGCTTTATATTATAAAGCAAACAACATCACATACATCTGAGCGAGCCAAACAAACACACGCCACCACGACACACACCGAACACACCCAAGGCTAGATACAAAGGTGCCGAGCACCATCACACCACCCGGACACAACCAAGCAAACATAATATGAGCTACGAAGAACCACTTGGAGCCACCGAGGGGGTGAGATGGACCATGACGAAGCAAGGACTCTAAGACGGTGCCTCCCAGAAGGGTACGACCACGGATAGCCGCCACCATCCGATCCGCAGATCAAGTTTTCACCCGGAGCGACGTAGGGGGTGGGAGCACCGCGACGGAGCCTTCAAGAAGGATACGACGTCCACGGACGCTGCCACCGACGGCCAGAAACTGGGCAAGTGATGAACCCCGGTGCTCGCACCCCGCCGACACACCCCTGCTCCGCCAACCACCTGCAGCCACGTCCCCCGCGAAGCCATGGCTGCTCGTCCGCACCTGAGACGCAGGTTCCGCCCCCGAACGCCACGCCTCCCGCCGCCAGGGCCGCCGCCCAACATCCAGACACCCCCAAGACCATTCAAAGAGATCAACTTTGCACCAAAGGAACACCACTGACCAACGAACCGCAGCATACATCCTGCCTTGAACATCACCGGAGCTGCGACAGCCAACACGCGGCCGGGGAAAGGGGGAGGTGGGGGAGCGGACGCATCCGGACCGGCACACCCCTGTGCCAGTGACGGGGACCCGAGCAAGTCGGCGCCGCCCATCCCTCCAGCCAGCCTCCCCACCGGACACACCCCTGTGCCGCCCCACCTCGGCGGCCGACGCAACACGGCGCAAGGCCACTGACGCAGACCCGACCACCGGCAAGAGGGACCCCAAGTACAGCCGCCGAACGCCAAGAATACTCACCGGAGAGCCCATCTGCCCTGCCGTCGTCGTCCAGCCGGCGGGACGACTGAATCCCGACCAGCACGCCCACCGGCCACCGCCGCTGCGCCTCCACCACCACCAGCCGAGGCCACGGTAGGGGCGGACGCCCGCAGCCCACGCCGTCCACGGCCCTTGCCGGCAGGTCCCAGATCTGGCCGAACGCCGCCGCCGGAGCCCTCCGCGCACCACCTCCGCTGCAGCCCCTTCACGCCGCCGCCCACAACTCGCGTCGCCGCCGCCCGCTGCTGCCGCCACGCCCCGCGCGAACGCCGCACCGCCGCCCGACCCGGAAGCCCGCGCCTGCCGGACCGAGAGGGGGAAGGAAAGGGCCCCGCCGCCGCCAGCACTGGCCGGGCTTTGCCCGCAAGTACGTCGAGGCGGCGGCGAGGGGAGGAAGGCTCGAGGAAGGGGGGGCTGGAGGCGGCGCTAGGGTTCCCCCCCCCCCCCCCCCCCCCCCCCCCCCCCCCCCCCGGGCGCTCGCGGGAGGGAGGGGTTGTTTTTGGCAACAGTGTTTGTCCCTTGTAATGCATTCACAAGTGGATAATTCGTCACCAAAGTTCGACCGAGCACCCGTAACAGCAAGTCTATTTAAGGCTGTCTTATTCTCATACAGGGAGGCAAAACAAGAGCTTAGCCAATAGAGAAGCATGCGTTGCAATTATCCTGAATTTCACTTTTCGTAAGAACTAATTAATGTTGTTAAAAAAACCAGGTTCAGTTGTTTCAGTGCATGCCTTCAGTTAATCCAGGCATAGTTGCATGGACAATAGCAGTGACAAAGTGCACGACTTACCCAATCAATGATAACATGAACAATAGAAATCCGGGACATGAAGATCCCTGTTATTCCTCAGAGAAAATATATCCTGACAGGCCAAGTACAAACTCCACAAAAGCTGCACGATCAACACTAGATTCATGTAACTGAAAAAAAGAGACCATAATATACTCGTTAGTTGATGTCAACAGAACACACTTAATCTCCTGCCCAAGCAATTCCGAGAGTAATCAAGACATTTAAGACTTTATGCAGTTCATAGTCTCAATGATATGAAAAAGATACATCATTGGCGCACACCGGCACACGTACAACAGTCAAGGCATGTCACACGCTGACACATAGAACCTAACTTGCACAATTTTCTTTTTTTATGGGAGTAGGTATTGAATGAAGGATGGCCCAACCTGCATGTTTCCTGACTTGTGTAAGTCCTCAATAAGTGCACATGCCTGGTTGTGTGACATATAATCTTTGGGGATATTCAACTTGAATATTGGACGGCAACAGGAGATTTGACACTAACAATCATGATTCACTGGAAAACTAAAATGCTGCAGCGCACATATTAGACAAACACACTCTTGTTATGGAAAAGAACACTTAAGTTCATGTAAATTCCCTAGATTACTCCTGCAAAAATTACTCCTGAAAGAAAGAGAAAAACGCAGGCAACCTAACAACCTTGAAAGACCCAAACTGAAACATAGTTATATGGTCGCTACTTGAGTGATTTGCTCACGAATTTGCAAGAAAACACACAATGGGGGAAGAAAGAACAGAGGAAGCATCTGCGGGAGAATGAAATTACAAGTAGGCGCTGTAGTTGGAGAAGCCGAAAGCGGAGCACATGGCAAGGGAAGATGCGGCGGCGAAGAAGCACTGCGACAGGCGCAGCGCCATGCCGCTCCATGTCCCCGGGCTCCCCACTATGCGCTTTGTAGGAATAAGCCACGGTACCCATAGTCAGATAGTCTGGCTTGTGTCTGACTTGGGTATGGTCTGGCAATAGTCTGGGAATGATCCGACTTTATGTCTGGCTTGTACGCGTGCGTGTGTGCGCTCGGGGCGCGTCGGGTCCGGCCGTGGCAGACTCGGGTGCGTGTGTGCGTGCCTGTAGGTGTGTGTGCGTGTGTGTCCGTTGCGTACGAGCGCTCGGGCCGTTGCGTGTGGGCGAGACGAGCGGGGGAGTGACCGCGTCAAGGCGCTGGACTCGGGCCGTGACGACTACGTGCGAGCGCGTCGGGTACACGAGCGCCGGGAGCGCGGGATGTGGGGGGTGCGTGTAGAGCGTGGGAGCGTGGCGTAGCGTGTCCGAGCGCGCGGGTATAAAGCCAGCTCCCTCCGCCGTTGTAGCTCGCTGTGTGGATTGAGTTCGTGCTCAAGCAAAAGACGCCGTACGTGCGGCGGGTGGAGTTCGGGCTCCGGGAAAAACACTTGTGTCTGGTGTCCTTCTTCTTCCTCCTCCTTCTTCTTCGTTGTGTCAGTGAGAGAGAGAGGAAGGTGTAGCGAGAGAGAGAGAGGAAGAGGAAGGCCGCGGCTCCAACATTTGGCATCAGAGCTTCGGTTCGAGAGCTCGCCGGCGGCAATGGCGATCGTGCCACACGGCGGAGGCGCGGGCGGATCGGCGTCGATGGTGATGCCGATGCTCACGCAGGACAACTATACCGTGTGGGCAATCATGGCGCAGGTGATCCTCGACGTCCACACCGTGTGGGAGGCGGTGGCACCGGGCGACGCGGCGGTGAACGCCAGGAAGGACAAGACGGTGCGCGCGTTGCTGCTCGGAGCGCTGCCGGAGGATGTGCTGCTCTCGGTGGCGACGAAGCCCACCGCTAGGGAGGTATAGGACTCCTTGAAGGTGAGATTCATCGGCGCCGATCGAGTCCGCGCGGCGAGGCTGGCGACGCTGCGTGGGGAGTTCGACCGCCTGAAGATGGCGGATGGTGAGGCGTTGGACGCGTACGCCGGTAGGCTGGCGGGCATGACGGCGAGGTACGCGAACCTCGGGGAGACGCTGGGCGACGCGCCGCTCGTCAAGAAGCTGTTGGACACCGTCCCGGATCGGTTGTTCCCCGTCGTCGCCGGCATCGAGCAATTCTGCGATGTGACGACCATGGCGTTCGACGAGGCGCAGGCGCGGCTGCGCGCGTTCAACGAGCGGGTTCGGCGCCGCGGACAAGACGGCGGAGATCATGGCGGCGACCAGCTGATGCTGACCATGGCGCAGTGGCGGGCGCGGGACCGGCAGCAGGGCGGCGCTCGGGACGACGACGACGGGCGGAGCGTGGCGTCGGGCAATGGCGGCAACCGACGCGGGCGCTGCTACAAGTGCGGTGAGCGCAGCAACTTCAAGAGGGACTGCCCCAAGCTGCGGAGGGAGCCGGCGGCGGAGCGCGCGCTGCTGGCGGACGTTGTCGGAGTCGAAGACGACGGACTCCTCTGAGCCATGGCTTAGTGGGTGAATGTAGGAATAAGCCACAGTACCCATAGTCAGATAGTCTGGCTTGTGTCTGACTGGGGTATGGTCTGGCAATAGTCTGGGGATGATCCGACTTTGTGTCTGGCTTGTACGGGCACTTGGCCCTCTTTTCTATTTTAGCTGTTATCGAACTCGATTTGGTAGTGACTGTCGCTTACACTGCAGCCGCTGCCTGCCATTGACAAAACAGGGGAGGTTCAGGTTCTGCCACCACATTCGCAATTATAGTGGAATTTTTTCCCTGTAAAGACAAGCTCAGTGATGGCAGTGTCCAAGACATTGATAGAGATACCACCGTGAGGTTGGATGTCGAATTTGCAGATGTTGATCCCCAGGAATTAGAGAGCATGATGGAGAAGGCCGTGGGCAATTTGGTGGAGAGAATTGGGGAGAGTATTGTTTGGGGTCCAGAACAAGAGGTATCTCTACAACGTTTCGATAACTATAATGGTGAATATGTGAGAACTGAAGATGGAGAATCCATGGTTGCTGAAATTGATCAGCAAGAAGGGTGGGCAAGAAAATAAGTAACATTTTATGCTGAGCTAATTCATCTGCAAACTCATTCCAGAGTTGGTTATGTGCCATCAAAGATGGCTGCACAGGTGGAAGATAATGAGTGGGTTTCACAAAAGAAGATGTTGGCATTGTTGACTGAACCGACTGTAGTAGCTGAAGATACAGGGATTGATGCAGATGGAGAGGAGGGAACCCATGGTGCTAGGAAGATTGTTGTTGACTGGAATGTAGTAGAGTTGAATGAAAAAACAGATTTGGTCATTACACCAATATGTGACATTGATATGGCCGAAATGTTTGGCATTCAAGTTGATGACAAAGATAAGGAGAAGGATGACAATTCTTTGCCCTAGAAATGCAAATGAGGATGAAGAAGAGCTGATGAGAGAGGCTGCAGATGATGTGGATGATGCAGATGATAATGAGCTGGTTTGTTTGTATGACAAAGAGAACCCAGTTATTGAGGTGGGAAAGTTGTGGCCAAGCATAAAGGAGTTTAGGATGTCTTTCAGGACCTATGCAGTGAAAAAAGAGTTTGATGCCAAGACTATGTGGACTGATCGAAAGAAATTTTATGCTCGGTGCAAAGGTTATGATGGTGGTGGCAATCCTTGCAAATGGTACTTGTCTGCCAGACTACAACCTGATGGAAGTACAGTAAGGGTAAATCAAATACCACACCAGCATACATGTATGACCACTTCACAGAGAGTTTCAAAGATGACATCACAGCTTTGGGTTACAGAGAAGATTACTCCTATTTTAGCCAAGACTCCAAACACTACTGCAAAGAGGCTTAAAGTTGACTTGGAGAAGCTGTACCCCATCCAGCTGCAATATACCACAGTGTGGACAGCAAAACAAAGGGCCATGAAATCATTGTATGGTGACTGGACAAATACATTTAGGATGTTGTATAGTTTTAAACCAGAGGTGGAGAAGAGGTCACCTGAAAGTGTGGTGGAGATAGATACAGAGCTAACAGAGGATGGCAAGGTTTTATTCAGCAAGTTTTTTATGTGTTTGAAGCCTTGCATAGATGGATTCAAAGCAGGTTGTCGTCCATATTTGAGCATAGACTCGTCTTTTTTGACTGGAAAGTGGAATGGTCAGTTGGCTGCATGCAATGCTCTAGATAGACACAACTGGATGTTCCCAATTGCAATAGGAATGTTTCAATCAGAGACAGAGGCATCATGGATATGGTTCATGATGCAACTGAAAAGATGCATAGGGCCAGTTTCTCCTTTGGCCATCCACACAGATGCATGTAAAGGGTTGGAAAACGCAGTAAAAAATGTTTTCCCCCATGCTGAGCAGAGGGAGTGCTTTGGACATATGTGGATGAATCTGATAAAAAAATTCAGAGGAGATGAATTTGGGCGCATGTGGCCAGCAGCAAGATCCTACACCAGACAGACACATTCCTATCACCTTAGTAAGATATTGGCATCATGTAGTGATAATGAATTTGCTTCATGGTTGAACACCCACCATTCTCTGTTGTGGTATAGATCAGGTTTTAATACTGCCATAAAATGTGATCATATCAATAATAACTTGGCAGAAAGTTTTAACAACAAAGTGAAGGATTTGAAAGACTTGTCTGTGCATGACATGGTGGACCAAATAAGGATCATGATCATGCGTTTGTGGGAGTTGAGAGGAAAAATTGCTAATATTTTGGAAGGGGACAAGCTTCCAGCAGTGGTACAACAGGTGGTCAACAGGAGTAGAAATCTTTCACATCTATCTGTTGAGAAATCTTCCTTGTGGGGTGCTGAAGTTAGAGATACAAATAGTGGCAAGAGGCATGTGGTAAATACTGAGTTGCATGAGTGCACTTGCCAAGAGTGGCAACACACTGGAAAACCATGTGAGCATTCCATACTTTTTTTGGCATCTAAACCCAGGTTAAATATGCACCCATATTTGCATGAGTATTATTCAGTACAAAAATTCAAAGATGCATATGCAAGTCCAATTCCTGCCCTGACTGACCAATCTCAGTGGCCTGAGGTGGAAATAGAATTACCTTGTGTCCCTCTGTCACTAGAAGAAAGGCTGGGAGGCCAAAACAGAGCATATTCAAAGCTTGGTTTGAGAAAGGTGGTTGTAGTAAGAAGGGGAAAAGGAAAAGGAAAAGAATGATAAGCCCAAAAGGGCTCAAAAAGCTAACAAAAATAGGTGCAAGTTGTGTGAGGTACTTGGGCACAGAGTTGGTTCATCCAAATGCATCTACACTCCTCAGAGGCCAAAGTATGTTTATGTTACTGTTTTTGCAAGTTTTTGATTTTGCTACTTGTTCTAGTATCTAACCAAGTGAAATGCTTTATTTTTTAGGAGGAAGCGTGCAGAAAAAGCCCCACCTCTTGTTGTTGAACAGTGCTGGCCAGTGAAAAAAGCAAGACTCAAGGCTTTAGAAGGAAGAGCACTAAGCAGATAATGTTTGGTGACAAAGATATGGAGCAAACTGAAACTGTTACTGCTGAACATGAGCTAAGTGTTTCTGTTTTGGACGATGTGATGCATACTGAATCTGTTTTGCAGGCGCTAGGGCAATCTGAAACTATTGCAGATGAAGCAACTGTTGTGCTGCCATGCAAATCTGCTTTGACACCTGTTTTGCCATGTTTGGAGGTTGTGCTGCCAAGTGTTGAGTTGCAAACTGAAGTAGTTGAAAAATGTGTGCCATCTACTCAAGCTGCAGAAGTGCAAACTGAAGAAGTGGGACATGGTGAGGTGCAAAAGTTGAGGGGGCCTAGTGGAGTTGGCAAGAAAACCAAGGGGCCAAAAAGCAAGAGCATCAGCATCAACAAACTATGCGCCGTGGAACCAAACGGTGGAAAAAAGTAGAAGAAATCGAGTGGTAGAAAGAAGCAAAAGAAACAGAGTCGAAATCACTCAAATTTGATGTGAAAACTTAAGTTTGTTGTCATTTGATGTGAAAACTTATGTTCTTTCATGTGAAAACTTATGTGCTATGATGTTGATTTGACTTGAAATAAAATTCCAATTTGAACTGACATTCAAATTTGAACCTATCTTCAATATTTTTGGAGTTCATTTGTTTGTTCTGTGATGTTGCATTGTTTTATGTACTACTATGCACTTTAGTTCATAAATCCAACCCTTTTTGTGAAGTCCAACTCATAGTCACTGAAAATGTTGTCCAAACAGGCTCCAAAGTAAGGGAAAACGACCCCATTTCTAAGCAAGTTTTTTTCGACCTTCTCAAAATCACCCAAAAAGATTTTTCTTAGCTTATATTATACCTATATAGGATCAATACGAAGTCTCACCTTTTTTTGAATAAGTATTCATATTATTAATTTATTTTTAAAAAACACCCTTTAATACAAAGTCAGCAATAAAACAAGTTTAAAAATTTTAAATGCAAAAATAACTTCAGATCCTCCTTAGTCACTCCAAAATGAAGCTAAGGTGAGGTTTTTGATTTTTTGCATTTTCAAAACCTCAAACCCTCTTCTCACTCCTTTGAACTCTATGCAACCTCAGTCGAGATAGTCTAATTTGTGAAGGTTTTTTCATGCAAAGATCATTAGATCAAGTTTATCATTTTATATCATAACTATGTAACATAACAAGACTATATGCGCATGTTTTTCATTTTTAGATTTTTTTGAATTAGTTATACACATTTGAATGTTCAGTCAAACCTTTCAAAACCCCGTTGACTGCCTTCAAAACCCATATAACCCTAGCGCCAAACGTCCACCGTCGATCTAACCCTAACGCCAAACTGTGGCCGTCGGATAGGCCTTCTAGAAGGATTCCGCGGGGGCGATCCGTGGGAGCCCTGATTCTCCAATCTGATTGGCCACCCTTTTTTTTTCTCTGACGAACAGATAACGTTGAGCGGGGGAGCATCTCAGTGACCGTTGGGCCGAGCGGATCGGGCCCGGCAGAGCCTGGCGTGCGTGCGCACAGCCGTCGAGAGGGGGGGATGGGCTGCATGCGAGAGGGTTACTGACATGTGGGCCATCCCTGTCCCATGCATGCCATGCAACGGCGTCACAGCCTAGCTATTCTGTGCTCGTGAACGCTGGGACACAGCCTAACCCTTTTCATGCGGGCTTGCATGCACGCATCGACGCAGTAAAGCAGCGGCAGGGGCGCAGCGTATAGGTACGTCGCATCTAAGCTATTTTAAGAAATGCATGTTTGAACCTGAGACACGGGACGGACGCGTCGGTGGTGCAACTCCTTTTTCAGTGTCACGCGCGGATGAACGGGCCTGTTTCTCACGCGGCGTCACCGCCGATGCAAGTCCACGAAACGATGCATCTCGCCTGTGCCGCCCGTGCCTCTTTGGATGCTCTGCCCGCTGTTTTTGAATTAATGCCCGCAATTACTTATGCCAGCACGAACGGAGAAGAGAAAACGATCGAAGGCATCGTGTACATTGACTACGGCTGCAACGCGGCTATAAAAGGGCACCATTTCCTCATCCCTCTCACACTCATCTCTCAAGCCTCCTCCGCTTCTTCGTTTCGAGCCAAATCCACCACTCGAGCCACCATGCAGTTCTACGGCCCTACCTACCGTCGCCCTTGCACCGTGCCGGAGAGGGAGTACCCGGCCGGAGTCATCGTCGAGAACAGCCTGAGGGTGTGGGCCATCTCAAGGTGGAGGGGCCCTAGAGAGTTGACTCGCTTCTTCCTCCAAGCCGGCTACCGCCACCTCCCTCCGGGCACTCCGCCCATGTTCCACCTCCACGAGCAGTACGATGGCTACGCCAACGGCATCGTCATCGGCCTCTACGTCACCTTCACCAACCCCTACGACGCTCACCACCTCCTCGGCCAGGTGTTCTGGTGTGGATGCGAGTTTATCGCGTTCACCACCTACAACATCTTCACCAACTTCCACCACATCTTCCCCCACCCCAACGGCATGCACACCCTCCCCTACCAGATGCCGGAGAACGACGAGTGAGGGGTGCCGGCTAAGGAGGGGCCAAGGAGTTGTTCGAGTGCGAGTCTTTATATCTATCTAGCTTGTGTTATGTTGGTTGGGGCGTGTGTGCCTGTGTCTTCTAGATATATGTCTAGTTTTAATTATTTTCCTTTCATGTTTTATGCACTATATGTTGTAAGGGGATGCCCCTCTATATGTTCTCTAAGGAGATGCTACTAGGGTACCCGATGCCCCTCTATCGTGCTATCTATTAATGTTTTTTCGGGCCTAAAGTTTCTCCATTGCATTTTATTTATGTGGCCATGTGAACTAAAAAATGCACTAAAACATGATCCAATCATAAAAGTTGTTGTTAGCACGTGTCTAGTTAATTATCTTCCTTTTATGTTTTATGCATTATATGTTGTAAGGGGATGCCCCTCTATGTTGTAAGGAGATGCTACTAGGGGCACACTAGACACTACAAGAGATAGGGCCTACTATGACGAGCTAAAAATGTCATCAAATAGCTAATAACGTCACAAATTACCCCCTAGTGACATTTTACGGGCGTCACAAGCATCGTCACGAAATCCCCGTCACAGATTACTCCTAGTGACGGCGCACGCACAAAAACGTCATCGAAATTGGGACCTTCGGTGACGTTATATAGAACGTCATCGACTTCCTATTTCCATGATGGTCAATTAATGTCACATATTAGGAGAAAATATGCCATATTGTACCATATTCGATGACAAGGCAACGTCACTAACATTATGCCAGATCATCACCCGAGCGGCTATCCCACTACTAGTGCCACTACTTTTATTATGGATGTAGATGAAGTCGTCAAAATATATTTACTTTCTTTCGAATCTAAATTGCGATGAAAATAAGTATTTACTTCACATCACATCACATCATATTATATAAAAAAGTTGTAGAGAAAAATCACATCATAAATTGATATGTAAGACAAATCATATTATCAGCCAAATCCTTCTGTAAACAAAAATGACTCAAGTTTGACATAGACAATAGACAAGATGAAAATTAATATTAACTAAAGACCACATATGTTGTCCTGATGATTGCAATGTAAGGATGGCTTTCATGAACCATCTGGTTTGGACTGGGACTACAGAGTTGCTTGCTAAGTTGCTTGAGCCCTCAAGAGAAAATCAAGCAGATTATCCATCTCCTTTTGCTTCTTTGCCTAGGCTTCATTCTTCTCTTGTTGGATCTTCTTTAGAGCTTCCAATTCTTCTTGCTGCTTCTTTTGTATCTCTTCAAATGCTCTCTCTTGTGCTTCAAGTCTTGCGGCTAACTCCTCCCGATGCCTATAAATGACAAACACAACAACGTTGCATCATAATGAGATGAAAATTGACAAGATAACATGCATAACCTTGAGCTAGAGGTATAATGGTTAAAGTACATGTAATCAATGCACCCCTTAGCTTAGCATACACATCACCCATGCGTTTATGTTCCGCGAGGAATGCCCTCCTTTCCCTCTCACTCTCCCGAACTAGTGGCATGATTGTAGTACCAGAACGTGCAAGATGAAAAAGAGTGGAACTAAATGAATTGCAAAATACTTACTAGCATGTGTCATAAAACTAACTAAATGAATTCCACTTCAACTAGTTTGGAATTGGACCTTAGACAATGCAACAATTTTTCATGCGCATATGTACTTTCCTAAAACAAACATGAATGTAATAAAGTAGCAAAATTAGCACGCAAATACATGTTTGTCTTTGCATTGATGGTAAAAATTAACAAAACAGATTCTGTAACGTAGTACTTTAAATAAGCAGCACTATTAATAAGCATTTCACGTAATATTGTATTAACAAAAAATGAAGATTTCATCGCTTTGGGGTCTAACGAGTGTACCAAGTAGCATAGAAGACGCAGCCAGCAAGCCTATGAAAACAAGATGAGAAATTTCAGAAGAGAAAAATGGCAAAACTTAAGATTACTATAGATGATACACAAGTGCTTGACTAGAAAGATTACTTACAAAAACTTGCCAATAATGGTAGCAAAGATTTACTAGTACATTATGAAGCTATTTACTCAATCAAGCAATTTAATTTGATGGCAATGTGATAAAATATAATATAAGAAACAAGGACTCCTTAAATATTAGAGCATCTCTGAGTGCAATGCTGGGACCAAATCCCGTCCACGCCCTCCTCCACCTTCAGCCTGCTCAAAAAGATTTCAGCTAATCAGGCTATCATTGTTCAGATATATGTTCTGTGTTAGCAAATTGTTTGCCTATCATATCCCCAATAGTCCGTCCTGCTCATGCTTGCTGCACTCATGTAATTGAAAAATAAAAGTATAAAACTCCTAGCGATTGCATATTTCAGTTGAAAAACATCAATTGCTATCTAAGTGTTGCTAAGCTGCAGGTGCCAACGTTAGTCATTATCTCCAGAGTATACACATACTAATAGAAGCATGGGTAAACACGTCAAAAATACAAGAAGAAACATTTTGCTCACCTTGGGTTCAGTCTTCTCATCGACGATGTCAGCTTTGAACATGAGAAATCCCACACACGCTGAACATGTCCACTCCCGCACAGCCAGAAAGCGCCATTGATTTCTCGCTCAAACATTTAAATGGAGAGAATGACAGGAGGAGCGCCACAACAAAGCATCTGGATGGGAGCAGCGCTGCAAAATGCCTGCGACAGTGGCCTCGTCAGGGAAACAGAGAAGGGCGGCATGGTCTCGAGGAGGATGCAGCGGGCGTGGTAGAGGAGCGCCACGGTGGCTGGCTCCGGCCAGAAGCCCAGAACCCGCCCAGCTGTAAGCCAAGTGGAAGAACTGGAGCAAGAGGTCAGCGTGGTTGGAGGCAGCGGTAGCGGAGATCACGCCATGGACGAGCAGCGCCGAGAGCGTCCAGAAGAGCAGCCGCACGACACGGAGTACTTCCGGTGGGTCGACGGCTTGCGTCACCAGATCATGTGGAGAATTGTCCCGTGCAGAGGCTGCTCCTACCGAGCGCGGCTGCCTGCGGCGTCGGCGGCGCCTCTTCCACCACCGGTGCTGCAACGGCTTCCTCCGCGGTCTCGATGGCGGCGGTGGCGGTGGTTGTTGCGTCGATGGTGGGGGCGGCGGAGGTGGACGGGGCGGGAGTCGGAGCGTGGGGGCTGCTGGAGAGGAGCGGCGGAGGGGGGATGCTAGCAGATTGGATCGAGACGGTGAAAGGAAGGAGACGGCGCAAGATTGGATCGGGGCGACGCCAGATGAGATAATGGGGATTAGGGTGGAACTGTGGGTTTCGTTGAGAAACTTTTGCCATCGAGCCTAATTAACTTAAAATTTTAATTCTCGGCGCGCAGGGGCGAATAAATTATATGCTTAAACTAGAAAAAATTGTGGGTTTGACACGCTCACGTGAAAAAAATGTGGGTTTTTTTAGAGGTAAAAAATGAGGGTTTGACACGTACCATGAACGTCTATAATTTGATCAGAAAAATTAGAAAGGCACGTACCATGTTTGTGTATAATCTGCTAATAAAAAAAGTAAAAAGGCACCAGGGGATAGGTCGTGTAGTACAATGACATGATAAAGATATATTCGCATAGTTTCGCATGAACTCTACCCTGTTGGAAATACCTACATGAAAGACCATGTGGGAAGGAGTGCTTTTTTTTTGTTAGGACGAAATAACTGTTGCACTATACTGCCATACCCATCAGCTCACCAGCGCAACCAATGAGCATTTTTTTCGGCCACTACTTATTTATATTAGACTCAGAAAATATTTACACTGCTCAATACGCCGTAAAGAAATTCTCATGGGTCCTACGTGTGGACCCCATAGAGAAACACTGAAGCATAGGTCCCGTAGAAAAATCCTCCTACCAAATCTTTCCCAGCCAATCTCGTATTTACCTTTTTGAGATGGAGCGAAACAACTGCAACGTCATATTCATTAGCTCACGACCCCACTAATGAACTTTTTTCTGGCCACCACATATTTATATTAGATTGAACAAAATAATGGCATCACACAATAACCTATGAAGAAATTATGGTGCGTTCAACTACCAAAATTGACACATGGGTCCCATAAAAACACGACGTGTTGGTTCTACCACTCGATAACCAGTGAAGCAGATATGGCAGGTCCCGCTACTAGCAGTTACATTTGTAAGTCTGTGCTGTAGCAAGTTCGTCATGAAAATTACCAAAACGTCATAGAAATTGGTAGCTAGGTGGTGCTTAGCGTTCGAGTCGATTCAATGACATTAATCGTCACTGATTTACAAAAATCAGTGACACGACCTCTAGACCGTCACACATTAGATACATACATGACATTGTCAACCACCGTCATGAGGATTTTCGTCACAGTATCTCAATTTTCTTGTAGTGAGATGTCTTTTTTTTGAGAGGGGCACAACCTTTTTCGGTTGAAACATACGAGTAAAAACTTTGAAAACACCATAGCACAAATCAAAAAAAAATTAAAAATGGTGCTTGGTTGAAATAAACTAGAACCAAACAATTGCAACTTTTTTGGTTCACAAAGACTGCAAGTTAGACTGCTAACTAGAACCAACCTTTTGTTTTAGGCGAAACAACACGGGACCCTACCATCGGACACGATAGCGTGTGCTTAAAAATAGCTCAAATAATTATCAGATGGGTTATCTCAAAAAAGGTGACTGCAGGAAACTTAAAATTTGTGAAATAACCTAAAGCCAAAAAGATATATCGATGTCAATGACCGTGTGCAATTTTTTTTGCACTAGCTACACTTCTTTTATCAATGGGCCTAAATATGTTCTATTCGGCCCTGCCTAACTTCTATATGGGCCTGGCCTTTTCGGGCAACTGTGGACGAACCTTTTTTTTCTTTTCTCCCTCTACCAGCGAAACTGAAACTGATGACGAACTGAAGAACTGAAAAAACGGGGCCGAAACAGAGTGGAGAAGACATGCCGAATTCGTACAGCGCAACACTTTTATTCAAACATCCATATCATTACAATTACAAATGATGCCCAATCTATTCACTTAAGACTAATTATCATCACATAAACAAATGCGAGAGCAATTACACAAACATTAAAAAGTCCGGCCATCAGCCCCATCAAATTGCCCTGCTTCTGCAATTCGATGAGTTTCTTCATCTGCTTGTTCAGCTTCTTCAGCTCTGCCGTCACTCCTGCATCCCCCACAGTAGCACCAATGGAATGGGCGCCCCCAATGGAATTGCCAGATCCAGGGGCCCCAGATCCAGACGGGCCCGATCCAAACTTCTCCGCCTCCAACGGTAAATCGAGCTCCCCTGATGCACCCTCCAGTTGAATCCGCTCTATGTACTCATCTAGCCACTCAAAATGGGTGCATTGCTTCAATTTCTGAAATCGAAAAGATGAACCCTAAATCCCAAATCCGATGAAAAATATGAAATTGGGAGACAAAAAACAAAATTGGCATATTGAGAAGTAAAATCTCACCTTTCCCTGCTCTGGTTTGCTCTCGCATTTCACGAATTCCCGCCCAAGGTTGCCATTCTTGTCGGTCGTTGTTACTAGCCGCTTCAGGGGTGCGGCACGTGGGCATGCAGGGCACCTTGTCATGGGCACTGCGCCATAGCGCGGCCATGAGCGGCGGGAGGCTGAAGCGGAGCTCGACATTGCTAGGTCGCGGCCCGGAACGGCGTTGCTGCGTGTCGTCGCCGGAGAAGAAGAACAACAACGGTCGAGGAGGGGGGGAGGATGGGAAGGCTGCGGTAGGGCTCGGGTGCTACAAAGCTCGGGGCACGGCTCGCTGTCCTCTTGTACCAATGCTGAGCTGGATAAGTTAGTGGGTCCCATGCTGTAGGTCCCGCTCACCTGACCAATGCTGAGCTGGATAAGTTATTGGATCCCACGCTGTGGGTCCCGCTCACCTGACCAATGCTGAGCTGGATAAGTTAGTGGGTCCCACGCTGTGGGTCCCGCTCACCTGATTCGAGTTTTAAACATGTGTCTTTGGATTAGGCAGCAATGTCGTATGGCAGCTATTTTTTTCAACGCAGATGTCGCATGAGAGCCATTTGAACCAACGATGTCGTATGAGAGACAATTCAACTCAACGACGTCGCATGGAAGCTATTTGCCCGTAAAAATTATACTCCCCTCCCTATCCCTTCCTTGTTTTTACTCCACCGCTCTGGCGCGGAGTAAAAAAGTCGCACCTCTCTCGCCTCCCCATGCTGCTCCTATGCTCAGCCGTCGGGCCTCCCATGAGCTCCGCGCCGCTCCCTGCCCCAGCCGTGCCCTCACCCTACCCCGGCGCGACGCCACCCCCTTGCCTGTACTGGTCGCCGTTCCGGCGGCCGCCATGGACGAGCTCCGTCGCGCCCTCCGTCACGTTCGAACTGGTCCATGTAGGCCATGGCCAGGTACACCGTCGGCCACACCGTCCTGGCGAAGGCGGTGTTGCCCGTGGCGACGTCACCCGGGTAGACCTGCAACACGAACTTGGGGTTGAGGTCCTTCCATCGCGACGGGTGGCTGAGCTCGAGCTCCTGGAACAGGGAGAGTAGCTCGAAGGAGGCATAGAAGTGCATGTCGTAGGTGTTCCACACGTGGCAATCCATCGCCTCTAGGTACAAGAACTACCCCACGTTCTCCTCGTCGTCGCCGAGATACAGAGATTTGTTTGTTGTCAGCTCCGTGCTATTCACCTGTCCATATGGTGCCTCCAGCGATCATATAGTAGAGTTCGTTGCACAATGCAACCGGATACCTGAATACAAACATGACATCAATTAATTTAGGAGTATCCTTGACGCTGCTGGTGTGGCGTGGCCTTGGGCAGCAGTGCGGCGAGGTTTTGAGCAGCGGCGCGACGAGGTCCTTGATGCTGCTGGTGCCCTCCCGTCGGACACCCCGACCAACAGGAAATCGGTGATGAGAAGACCGGCGACTTCAGGCGTGTCCGGCATGCTCACTAGCCGTGCCGGCTTCATCACCATCATCGCGGGGCGCATAGCACAACGAAATGCATGAGCCGAAAGTAAGTTTTACTTCGTTATATACAGGGAATCGGCTAGGTCCACCCAAAACTTAATAGAGTAAATTTTAGGCTATACCCTCGCATCAGATGGAAAACCGCCTTTAACGATTCTAAGAGCAAACTCTAGCATGGTTGTCATATCAGGCGATCGATATAATAACCATTGATTTTGGCTGAAAAAACCTCAGCGGAATGAACATCACATGCTCGATTGACATAATTTTTGAAGGCTGCTCCAAATTGAAACAAAATTAGACGACATGCATGTGTAAATTATGCTGCCGATTTTGCAGCATAGTTACATGCACTACAGGAAGAATTTTGTTTGCCAGTACCGGAAATATTAGGTGAAGGCTAAAAAAAGACTCACAAAGGCTTTGCCGAGTGTAACAATCGGTGAAGGGTGCCTGGCAAACCCCTGGTCGGCAAACCGAGATGTCGTGCCATTAGAGCATCTATAACCCTTCCCCTAAAACTTAACTCCTTGGACCACCCGAAACTTAACTGCTCAAAACTTGAGGAGTTCAATTTTTTTGCTCCTAGCACCCCCCTAAAGTTAACTCCGTAGTTTTTTTTGGCCAATTCAATATTATCTAGCATATTAAAAATCTCATGTCAAACCATGCATGTCTTCTAGGTTTCAAGAGTTAAGTCCAAGGAACTACATCTTTTGATGCAATAGAATGCCTCTTGGTGGTCGGAACCTTATCCCCTCCATCGTCGTCCCCGCGTGCGACGGGGAGGGCACCAGAGCCGCCTCCGACGGAACTCCCCCCTCCTCCCTCACCGTTGCCAGAGGGCGATGCCAGGCGAAGCCCGATCGTTGCAGTTGGCAGCGGTTTTTTTTGTCTCCGCGCACGGGGGTATCGGCGCGGGCCTTATCCCGAACCTGGACGGGGTACTACCGTAGGGTGCCACAAAGAGGTGTCGCATCGGCGCAGGTGATGGCGCAAGGGTGCGGGTGCTGCGCGACGGGCTTCATGCGGGTGGTGCTCGCCCAGGACCTGACGGCGGTCTGCCATTCGTGGTCTGGTAAGATCCGTCCTTGGGCAGAGTGGACCATGGGCGGCGCGGGCTACGGGTGGCCGCCCCTACCGTGGCTGTTGGATGGCGGAGGTGGCGCGCCGATAGTGGGGGCTCGACCCGTCCTCTTCTCCTCAGGTATGCATTTGGTGCAGCGACTGGTGGCGGATCCCTTTGGGCTGGTGGTGGTGGCTCTACGTGTCACATAGGTGGCTGGCCGTGGTGGCAGGGGTGCTTCAAGGGGGAGGCAGGGGGCCTCCCATACTCGATCTCGCCAGGATCTGGAGGTGCCAGATTGGGCGCGACGGTGATGTTGGCGTGGCGAGCATCTTCATGTCTTGTTGTCCTACGTCTCGGAGGGGAAGAGTGTTAACCCTCTCTGGTTCTGCCAAGCCGAAGGCGGCGGCGCCTTTGGGAGTCGTCTCCTTCTTGAAGGCATTGTCGCGGTTTCTCTTTGCTCTCCATGTTGCTCCGGGGGAAATGTTGATCCTTGGATCGGATCGTGGCGGCGCTCCAGTATCGTGCCCTTCTTGAAGGCGCCGCCTTGGGGTATACGGTTCATCGTTTCATGGTTGAGGGCTCCTGAGACTTCAAACGGTGCTCTTTCTTCCTACATGTTTTTCTTGGAGTTGTAAGGCGTAGTGTAGGTGTTCATCAACACCCTTGTATCATGCTTTGAGTGTGTGGTGTGGTCGAGTTGTACAGGTTGGATTTATGTTATTCGTTGTTTTATATATAAAGCGGGGCGTGAGCCTTTTTCAAAAGTCCGAAGAGTCCTATCTAACTCTTACTACCTATGTCCTGCTTTATTGGTCCCCTTTGTATTTTGTGCTAAAATTTGACCTTAGATTTAGCTAACAAAATGTTAATGCATGTAACAAAAAATAATATCATTGAAAACTATGTTCAAATACGAATCCAGCGATATAATTTTTGTTGACATGCATTATTAGTATTTTCTTTAATAAATGTATGATCAAAGTTTGACACAAAATATTAAGGAGGCCAATAAATCAGGACGGAGGTAATAGTATTAGTCCAACTAATCTCTGAATGTTAGCGACCAAGTAGAATACTCTCTCTCTCTCTTTTTTACATGAAACATAGTAGGATTCCATGCGGATCAGAGTCATCAGACACCACTCAAAGAGAATCAGAGTCCTGATACATATCCTGTCTATACAGACGTACGCGAGGGTTTTGAAGGATGCGTAGGTAAACGTATATATGGATCCCTGCAAAAAAAAAAAAAAAGAGGTTATACGGAGTATATCACCCGTGATACCCAAGGCACCTTTCTTCCGGACTTCCGTTACCAAAACATATATCTCCGTCTCAGCAACCAACGGACGCCATGGCCTCGATCGCGTCCCCTCCGACCCTGCACCCTCGCGCCGCGCGATCGATGGACGCGAACGACGCCGACGGCCTGTGCTTCCCCTACGACCTCCTCCTCGCCATCCTCCGCCGCCTCCGAGGCCGCGCCCTTGCCAGGTCCCGCTGCGTCTGCCGCGCGTGGCGCGCCGTCGTCGACTCCCACGACCTGCTGCTCCCCCACGTCTTCCCGCGCAACTTCCCCGGAGTCTACACCACCTACAGCGGATGCCCGTCCGACTCCGCCTTCTTCGCCCCGCCGGCCTCGCGCTCCTCGTGCCACCAGCTGCACGACGCCGACGAGCCCGGCTTCCGACGTCCTTTCATCTGGGGCGATCAGGCCATCGTGCAGCAGCACTGCAACGGCCTCCTCCTTCTCCGGGACGAGCAAGATTTCAGGGATGTCAGGGACGTCTACGTCTGCAACCCGACGACGAGGCGGTGCGCCCGCCTGCCGCAACCACCGACGCCATGGCCGTGCGACGTCGAGGGCATGTTCCTTGCCTTTGACCCGGCCGAGTCACGATATCACCAGGTGTTTCTTTTTCCCAGGGAAAAGATGCCGCCTCGATGGCAAAGAGGCCGTGTCAAAATAAAACCTAGGAAGCCTTGGTGGACTGAGTTATTCGTGCAAGGGAAACCATATGAAAAAGGACAACATGACAGAGACACCAATGAACAAATTGATTCTCTCGTGCCATTCGTTGAGGCGCCCAAGGAAAAGGTAGTGTGCATGCTAGTCTTCTCATCGATTACCAATTTGTGGGAGAGCCAAGAGTTCGTGCCGGGGCGCTGCGTACCATGGAGCACCTACAATGTGGAGACAACACAAGGTGATATCAGTATCGAAGATATGGAATTTGTGCGAACATGGTGGTCTGCCGAGTATTGGCGGGGGTCACTCTACGTGCACTGCCACATTGGTGTACTCATGATTATGCGGGTCTCGGAGGGAAAGTATGACACTGTCCAGCTCCCAAGGGACCCCCCTGACTGTGATGAGAGAATGGGACACTATATTGGGACTCTGCCCAAGAGGTCCATCTTAGCGAACAATGAGAGAGGGATATTCTATGTGGTGCTCAATGTGTTACAACTCCATGTGTGGGCATTGTCAGATTCGCCTGACAGCCAACTAGGGTGGACACTGGCACACAAGGCGGACATGAATGCACAATATCATATGACAGATTCATGGGCATTTAAACCGGTATGTACATGGAAGGTGATCGAAAGTGAGGAAGAACTAGTCAGCTTGCTTGAACATAATACCGGTGAGGAAAGTGATGAAGAAGACGATGAGATTAGCGATGGAGAAGAGGATGAAGATGAGGGAGAAGAGGAGGAGGAAGAGGCGGAGGGCGAGGAGGAAGAAGAAGAAAACGATAATGACTGTGAGACAAGAGAACAGGCAAGCACTGATGGTTCTGAACACTCGTGGAACTCAGATGAATATAACTTTGTCGAGTTGGATGAGAGTGAAGTCAAAGAACAGGATCATTTTGTGTGGGAGTATGGGATCATTGGATTCCACCCATACAAGTATGTTCTCCTCCTCTGTGCCAATGGTTTTGGGGTGGCGTATCATCTCGACACCTCAAGAATGCAATATCTAGGTCACATGATGCCTCGTCAACATATACAAGCTGCATGCATGATGCATGCACGATGCTTTCCCTTACCGACCTTGCTACGTCGATGCACTTCCTGTTAGGAAAACCGCCCGTTAGAAATACCAGGGTTCGGTTTGACTCGCTTAATGTCCTTAACTAGTCTCCTGGTTGTGTAATTCCCTCAAAGGACTATATTATTATGATGAATATATGCTGCTGATTGACTTGGTTATTTCCATGGATTAAGTTTTATTATAAGCAGGATTGAACTCAAACGAGCACAACTTCATTGACTATGATAATATTACAGTTCCAAACGAAGACCTTTGGGGGTGGGGCTGCAGTATTGTCAGATTCCATCCGTACAAGGATACGCGATAGTGTCTGAAGTGTCTGAACCGGTTTCGCGATTTGTTCAGTAATCGCGATCTCGTGATAAAGTGTCTAAACCGGGCCAAATAAGAAACCTGTATTACTATTTCTCTACCTTATTATGAAGCAGACCATACATAGACAGGTTCTTACATCAGCTATATATAGTATATAATTAGAAATTCTCCTTGTGAAAGTCAAACTTTGTGTTTGTATTGTGGGTGAAGTCTGCCGACAACTGCCGCAGCTGTGCCACAAGAACAGGCTCGCCGCAGTAGAAAACCCCTGAAGCAGAATTAAATTAAGGTGCGTTAGCAGACGACCAATGATAACTAGTCACCAACATTTGTAGTACCATATCCAAGACACGACAATGGCAGCGAGAAGACCTACCGACGCGTTGGTTCTCATGGTTGACTGCGATGCGCTTGAAGACGCTTCGCCTGTTAGGCCTGGCAAAGTGGGTCTTGACGCTGGTTCCGGACAAAATATCGACTCCCTTCTTCGCTTGGTTGAGTTCCTGGAGCATGACGATGAGTGCGGAACGAGCATCGCCCTCTTGATACACGCTCGAGCAGTGGTTGTGGAGCTCAATCACTCCGTCCTTGTCCTTCTCAGCCACCTCGTTCATCACCCCTCTGAACCACTCAAAGGAGCCCTCTTCCCTTGTGACCCAGTAGGAGTAGGCCCTCTTGGTCATGAATGGTTTCTTCTTTGCCTTGCCACTGCCGTCCGGCTCTGTTCCGCCAACCGATTCCCCACGCTGGATGTGGTTAAGCACATCCTTCACAATGCTGATCAAAGGGGTGGCTCCGATGCCAAGTCCGATGAGCAACAACACATCATATTCCCGGTAATCTTGTGCTGGCGCACCATACGGTCCATCGATCATAAGTTTAGGGAATCTAGTACATGTCAAACGAAGAGAAGCTCTCCATGAAGGCATTTTTTAAAGCCCTCGGGCTATAAACGGATTCATAACATCCTTACTTGGGTGAACTCAACTGATCAAGCCTTGAATATCTAGCCCAGTTGCGAGCGTTTCATGATCTACAGGCGTACCCAAGGAATTACCTCTAAAGTAAACATTGTGCTGTGGTTGATAGAGCTGGAAGATATGGAGCAGTGGGCGCCATAAGCAGGGACCACACAGGAGCTTTCCTGGGAGCCTCGGCGTTGTGTTTACCAGAATCAGCGATCTAACTACGCTCGAAGCGCTAGCTGTACGAGAGGCCCTCGATCTGGCAGAGGATCTCAACTTGCAGCATATACATGTCGCCTCTAATTTCAAGGTGGTTGTCGATGAAATTTAGCAGGGAGGTGTTGCTACTTGCTACATATGGGCCAATTATTGAGGAGATCAAGGAACATTCTGATGTTTTATTTCATGTAATATATACTTCATGAATTTAGGAGTTCCAATGCAGAAGCACATGCGTTATCTTTTGGGGCTGGCTGCCATATTTTGTCAGGTCAGTCTGGTGGATTGTCTTTTATCCCTGTAAACATTGTGATGGTTTAATAAAATTTTACGAGATTGTCTAAAAGAACTATAAGCGCCTAAAGCCCCGAATAGGAGCTCCCGTTTTTTAAAATTTTGCGAGATTGTCTAAAAAAAAACTATCGGCGCCTGAAGCACCGAATAGGAGTTCCCGTTTTTTCACAGGGTGAGACGGTCCTATACAAGGCAGCTATGCCCACTACGTGCCTCAAATCAAAAACGAAAAAAAAAAAGCAATGCCCACTACGATTACAGTTCGTATTGAGCGATACGCTTGTATACAACTCTAGCGCTAGATCCCTCAAAAAAAAAAAATACTCTGTCGCTAGATCCTATTATTCCTCTCTTCCTTGCACCCGAGATCGCCTCGTGTCAGCGCCAGCCACCGCGAGTTTCACGTGCGACCCCGTCGGCGTGATGGACGGCAACGGCGTAGCCCTCCCCAGCGACCTCCTCCTCGAGATCCTCAGGCGCCTCCCCGGCCGCGCCCTTGCCGTGTCCCGGTGCGTCTGCCGCGCGTGGCGCGACCTCGTGGCCGATCACACCCACGCCCTCCTCCTCCCGCAGGTATTCCCGCGCGAGTTCCCCGGCGTCTTCGCCACCTACAACGGCTACGACCCCGACTTCGCCTTCTTCGGCCCGCCGCCATCGCAGTCGGCCGACGCCCACGTGCCCGGCTACCGGCGTCTCTTCTGGGACCATTGGGATTGCCTTGTGAAGCAGCACTGCAACGGCTTGCTCCTCGTCACGGGGAAGCGCTACTTCCATCCTAACATGGTTCCCTACGTGTGCAACCCAGCCACGTCACGATATGCCCGCCTGCCATGTCCGCCGACGCGCTGGCCGTGCAGCGTCGAGGGCATGTTCCTCGCCTTTGACCCGGCCGTGTCGCGGCACCACGAGGTGTTCTTCTTACCCACAGAAAAGCTAGATCGCAACGACGAGGAAGATGAGTGGCCACGCGCCAAACGTCGACCATGCCCGTGCTGGATCGATTGGGAGGACACGTGGCTACCCAACTTGTTTGGAGAAGACAAACCATTCTCTGAATCTAAGGAAGAGCCCAACCCAAAGGTGCCCAAGGAGAATGTGTTCCACGTGTTGGTGTTCTCTTCACGGACAGGCCAGTGGGAGAGCCGCAAGTTCACGCCAGGGCGATGCGCCTCAGGAAACCTATACGATGTGGTGACCACGCCGCGCTGTAAGGATCTGCGCACGTGGTGGTCGGCCGAGTACTGGCATGGCTCACTCTACGTCCACTGCCATAGTGATGTCCTCATGATCCTGCGTTGCTCGGAGGGGACATACCAGATGGTTCAGCTTCCAGGGCATCCTTATGGCCGCAAGAGATTGCGTCAATGGGCACTGCCAACGAGGTACTTAGGGAGTTGCAATAGAGGGATCCGCTATGCGGTGGTCAATGATTTGCTGCTTGAAGTATGGGATCTAATGGAGTCGGCCGATGATCAGTTGGGATGGACATTGGCACACCGTGCCGACCTCAAAGAGCATGACCGTATGATGAAATATCTTAGTAGTGAACCGAGGATGGAACCAAGGATGACATGGGAATTGGCTGAAGGCAACAAAGACTTAATCAGCCTATTCGAAGATGGCAATAGTGATGATGATTGCGATGACGGGACCGGAGACTACGAGGATGGTGGAGAGGAAGAGGACGAAGATAACTATGACGAGGCACAAGATGTAGAGGATGAACAAGAAGATAATGATGACAAGACACAAGGTGGTGAGAAGGAAGAACAAACTAGCTATGTTGATGATGATGATGACAACGACGACTATGATGATGATGAGACACAAGGTGAAGAGAAGGAAAAACAAGATAGCTATGTGGATGATGATGATGATGATGATGACGACGACGACGACGATGGCGACGACGAGGATGAAGATGAGGATGGTGATGATGAGGAGGAGGAGGAGGAGGAATTGGAGAGTAGAGACGGTTCCGACTACTCATGGAACTCGGACAAACACAACTTCATTGACTATGATAACATTACAGTTCCAGACGAAGACCTTTGGGGGTGGGGCTGCAGTATTGTCGGATTCCATCCGCACAAGGATGCGCTTCTTCTCAAATTTAGTGACACGGTGGGTACATATCATCTCCAGACTTCCAGAATGCAGTATCTAGGAGGCTACATATATCCTGAGAAACATCACCAACAATTTAGAGGCATAGACCATGCATTCCCCTACCGCCCTTGCTACGTTGATGCACTCCCGCTCAGAAATGTCTCGTTCATCTTAGAAACTCGACACCGGACACCTTTTTATGCAATTTTATTTGCACCGTACGTTCTTTAGTGAGTTGGTCTTACGACATTCTTGTGGTTATGTAATTCCCTTGGAAGAAATACAGCTGTCATGGAGAATGACTTATTGTGGGTGAAGTCACTAATCCAAATGTACTTATTGTGGTTATGTAGTATACTGCTCTGTACTTTAGTTATTTTGATTAGCAAACCCCTTGTGAAATGAACTTATTGTGTACTAGGGTACAGGTGGCATTTGCATTGTCACTTATCCAAATGGAGCTATGTTCGTTCTTCTGGGAATCTCACGCTTGTCTGATCGACCTCCCGAGCTCAAGGTGATTTTTAGATGTGATTGTTTGTTGTCGGAGTTGATTTTTAGATGTGATTGTTTGTTGTCGGAGTTGATTTTCAGATGTGATATTTTTGGAGCTAGAGCCTAGAGCAGAGCAAGCCGAAAGTGTCACCAGTTTCACGATTTGTTCAGTAATCAAGATCTCATGATAAAGCGTCTAAACCAGTCCAAATAAAAACCTGTATTACTATTTCTGTACCTTATTGTGCAGACCATACATAGACATGCTCTTACATCAGCTACATATCGTATATAACTAGAAATTCTCCTTGTGAAAGTCAAACTTTGTGTTTGTATTGTGGGTGAAGTCTGCCGACAACTGCCGCAGCTGCGCCACAAGAACAGGCTCGCCGCAGTAGAAAACCCCTGAAGCAGAATTAAATTAAGGTGCGTTAGCAGACGATCGATGATAACTAGTCACCGACATTTCTAGTACCAGATCGATATGACAATGGCAGCGAGAAGACGTACCGACGCGTTGGTTCTCATGGTTGACCGCGATGCGCTTGAAGACGCTTCGCCAGTTAGGCCTGGCAAAGTGGGTCTTGACGCTGGTTCCGGACAGAATATCAACTCCCTTCTTGGCATGGTTGAGTTCCTGGAGCATGACGATGAGCGCGGAACGAGCATCGCCCTCTTGGTACACGCTCGAGCAGTGGTTGTGGAGCTCAATCACTCCGTCCTTGTCCTTCTCAGCCACCTCGTTCATCACCCCTCTGAACCACTCAAAGGAGCCCTCTTCCCTTGTGACCCAGTAGGAGTAGGCCCTCTTGGTCATGAATGGTTTCTTCTTTGCCTTGCCACTGCCGTCCGGCTCTGTTCCGCCAACCGATTCCCCACGCTGGATGTGGTTAAGCACATCCTTCACAATGCTGATCAAAGGGGTGGCTCCGATGCCAAGTCCGATGAGCAACAACACATCATATTCCCGGTAATCTTGTGCTGGCGCACCATACGGTCCATCGATCATAAGTTTAGGGAATCTAGTACATGTCAAACGAAGAGAAGCTCTCCATGAAGGCATTTTTTAAAGCCCTCGGGCTATAAACGGATTCATAACATCCTTACTTGGGTGAACTCAACTGATCAAGCCTTGAATATCTAGCCCAGTTGCGAGCGTTTCATGATCTACAGGCGTACCCAAGGAATTACCTCTAAAGTAAACATTGTGCTGTGGTTGATAGAGCTGGAAGATATGGAGCAGTGGGCGCCATAAGCAGGGACCACACAGGAGCTTTCCTGGGAGCCTCGGCGTTGTGTTTACCAGAATCAGCGATCTAACTACGCTCGAAGCGCTAGCTGTACGAGAGGCCCTCGATCTGGCAGAGGATCTCAACTTGCAGCATATACATGTCGCCTCTAATTTCAAGGTGGTTGTCGATGAAATTTAGCAGGGAGGTGTTGCTACTTGCTACATATGGGCCAATTATTGAGGAGATCAAGGAACATTCTGATGTTTTATTTCATGTAATATATACTTCATGAATTTAGGAGTTCCAATGCAGAAGCACATGCGTTATCTTTTGGGGCTGGCTGCCATATTTTGTCAGGTCAGTCTGGTGGATTGTCTTTTATCCCTGTAAACATTGTGATGGTTTAATAAAATTTTACGAGATTGTCTAAAAGAACTATAAGCGCCTAAAGCCCCGAATAGGAGCTCCCGTTTTTTAAAATTTTGCGAGATTGTCTAAAAAAAAACTATCGGCGCCTGAAGCACCGAATAGGAGTTCCCGTTTTTTCACAGGGTGAGACGGTCCTATACAAGGCAGCTATGCCCACTACGTGCCTCAAATCAAAAACGAAAAAAAAAAAGCAATGCCCACTACGATTACAGTTCGTATTGAGCGATACGCTTGTATACAACTCTAGCGCTAGATCCCTCAAAAAAAAAAATACTCTGTCGCTAGATCCTATTATTCCTCTCTTCCTTGCACCCGAGATCGCCTCGTGTCAGCGCCAGCCACCGCGAGTTTCACGTGCGACCCCGTCGGCGTGATGGACGGCAACGGCGTAGCCCTCCCCAGCGACCTCCTCCTCGAGATCCTCAGGCGCCTCCCCGGCCGCGCCCTTGCCGTGTCCCGGTGCGTCTGCCGCGCGTGGCGCGACCTCGTGGCCGATCACACCCACGCCCTCCTCCTCCCGCAGGTATTCCCGCGCGAGTTCCCCGGCGTCTTCGCCACCTACAACGGCTACGACCCCGACTTCGCCTTCTTCGGCCCGCCGCCATCGCAGTCGGCCGACGCCCACGTGCCCGGCTACCGGCGTCTCTTCTGGGACCATTGGGATTGCCTTGTGAAGCAGCACTGCAACGGCTTGCTCCTCGTCACGGGGAAGCGCTACTTCCATCCTAACATGGTTCCCTACGTGTGCAACCCAGCCACGTCACGATATGCCCGCCTGCCATGTCCGCCGACGCGCTGGCCGTGCAGCGTCGAGGGCATGTTCCTCGCCTTTGACCCGGCCGTGTCGCGGCACCACGAGGTGTTCTTCTTACCCACAGAAAAGCTAGATCGCAACGACGAGGAAGATGAGTGGCCACGCGCCAAACGTCGACCATGCCCGTGCTGGATCGATTGGGAGGACACGTGGCTACCCAACTTGTTTGGAGAAGACAAACCATTCTCTGAATCTAAGGAAGAGCCCAACCCAAAGGTGCCCAAGGAGAATGTGTTCCACGTGTTGGTGTTCTCTTCACGGACAGGCCAGTGGGAGAGCCGCAAGTTCACGCCAGGGCGATGCGCCTCAGGAAACCTATACGATGTGGTGACCACGCCGCGCTGTAAGGATCTGCGCACGTGGTGGTCGGCCGAGTACTGGCATGGCTCACTCTACGTCCACTGCCATAGTGATGTCCTCATGATCCTGCGTTGCTCGGAGGGGACATACCAGATGGTTCAGCTTCCAGGGCATCCTTATGGCCGCAAGAGATTGCGTCAATGGGCACTGCCAACGAGGTACTTAGGGAGTTGCAATAGAGGGATCCGCTATGCGGTGGTCAATGATTTGCTGCTTGAAGTATGGGATCTAATGGAGTCGGCCGATGATCAGTTGGGATGGACATTGGCACACCGTGCCGACCTCAAAGAGCATGACCGTATGATGAAATATCTTAGTAGTGAACCGAGGATGGAACCAAGGATGACATGGGAATTGGCTGAAGGCAACAAAGACTTAATCAGCCTATTCGAAGATGGCAATAGTGATGATGATTGCGATGACGGGACCGGAGACTACGAGGATGGTGGAGAGGAAGAGGACGAAGATAACTATGACGAGGCACAAGATGTAGAGGATGAACAAGAAGATAATGATGACAAGACACAAGGTGGTGAGAAGGAAGAACAAACTAGCTATGTTGATGATGATGATGACAACGACGACTATGATGATGATGAGACACAAGGTGAAGAGAAGGAAAAACAAGATAGCTATGTGGATGATGATGATGATGATGATGACGACGACGACGACGATGGCGACGACGAGGATGAAGATGAGGATGGTGATGATGAGGAGGAGGAGGAGGAGGAATTGGAGAGTAGAGACGGTTCCGACTACTCATGGAACTCGGACAAACACAACTTCATTGACTATGATAACATTACAGTTCCAGACGAAGACCTTTGGGGGTGGGGCTGCAGTATTGTCGGATTCCATCCGCACAAGGATGCGCTTCTTCTCAAATTTAGTGACACGGTGGGTACATATCATCTCCAGACTTCCAGAATGCAGTATCTAGGAGGCTACATATATCCTGAGAAACATCACCAACAATTTAGAGGCATAGACCATGCATTCCCCTACCGCCCTTGCTACGTTGATGCACTCCCGCTCAGAAATGTCTCGTTCATCTTAGAAACTCGACACCGGACACCTTTTTATGCAATTTTATTTGCACCGTACGTTCTTTAGTGAGTTGGTCTTACGACATTCTTGTGGTTATGTAATTCCCTTGGAAGAAATACAGCTGTCATGGAGAATGACTTATTGTGGGTGAAGTCACTAATCCAAATGTACTTATTGTGGTTATGTAGTATACTGCTCTGTACTTTAGTTATTTTGATTAGCAAACCCCTTGTGAAATGAACTTATTGTGTACTAGGGTACAGGTGGCATTTGCATTGTCACTTATCCAAATGGAGCTATGTTCGTTCTTCTGGGAATCTCACGCTTGTCTGATCGACCTCCCGAGCTCAAGGTGATTTTTAGATGTGATTGTTTGTTGTCGGAGTTGATTTTTAGATGTGATTGTTTGTTGTCGGAGTTGATTTTCAGATGTGATATTTTTGGAGCTAGAGCCTAGAGCAGAGCAAGCCGAAAGTGTCACCAGTTTCACGATTTGTTCAGTAATCAAGATCTCATGATAAAGCGTCTAAACCAGTCCAAATAAAAACCTGTATTACTATTTCTGTACCTTATTGTGCAGACCATACATAGACATGCTCTTACATCAGCTACATATCGTATATAACTAGAAATTCTCCTTGTGAAAGTCAAACTTTGTGTTTGTATTGTGGGTGAAGTCTGCCGACAACTGCCGCAGCTGCGCCACAAGAACAGGCTCGCCGCAGTAGAAAACCCCTGAAGCAGAATTAAATTAAGGTGCGTTAGCAGACGATCGATGATAACTAGTCACCGACATTTCTAGTACCAGATCGATATGACAATGGCAGCGAGAAGACGTACCGACGCGTTGGTTCTCATGGTTGACCGCGATGCGCTTGAAGACGCTTCGCCAGTTAGGCCTGGCAAAGTGGGTCTTGACGCTGGTTCCGGACAGAATATCAACTCCCTTCTTGGCATGGTTGAGTTCCTGGAGCATGACGATGAGCGCGGAACGAGCATCGCCCTCTTGGTACACGCTCGAGCAGTGGTTGTGGAGCTCAATCACTCCGTCCTTGTCCTTCTCAGCCACCTCGTTCATCACCCCTCTGAACCACTCAAAGGAGCCCTCTTCCCTTGTGACCCAGTAGGAGTAGGCCCTCTTGGTCATGAATGGTTTCTTCTTTGCCTTGCCACTGCCGTCCGGCTCTGTTCCGCCAACCGATTCCCCACGCTGGATGTGGTTAAGCACATCCTTCACAATGCTGATCAAAGGGGTGGCTCCGATGCCAAGTCCGATGAGCAACAACACATCATATTCCCGGTAATCTTGTGCTGGCGCACCATACGGTCCATCGATCATAAGTTTAGGGAATCTAGTACATGTCAAACGAAGAGAAGCTCTCCATGAAGGCATTTTTTAAAGCCCTCGGGCTATAAACGGATTCATAACATCCTTACTTGGGTGAACTCAACTGATCAAGCCTTGAATATCTAGCCCAGTTGCGAGCGTTTCATGATCTACAGGCGTACCCAAGGAATTACCTCTAAAGTAAACATTGTGCTGTGGTTGATAGAGCTGGAAGATATGGAGCAGTGGGCGCCATAAGCAGGGACCACACAGGAGCTTTCCTGGGAGCCTCGGCGTTGTGTTTACCAGAATCAGCGATCTAACTACGCTCGAAGCGCTAGCTGTACGAGAGGCCCTCGATCTGGCAGAGGATCTCAACTTGCAGCATATACATGTCGCCTCTAATTTCAAGGTGGTTGTCGATGAAATTTAGCAGGGAGGTGTTGCTACTTGCTACATATGGGCCAATTATTGAGGAGATCAAGGAACATTCTGATGTTTTATTTCATGTAATATATACTTCATGAATTTAGGAGTTCCAATGCAGAAGCACATGCGTTATCTTTTGGGGCTGGCTGCCATATTTTGTCAGGTCAGTCTGGTGGATTGTCTTTTATCCCTGTAAACATTGTGATGGTTTAATAAAATTTTACGAGATTGTCTAAAAGAACTATAAGCGCCTAAAGCCCCGAATAGGAGCTCCCGTTTTTTAAAATTTTGCGAGATTGTCTAAAAAAAAACTATCGGCGCCTGAAGCACCGAATAGGAGTTCCCGTTTTTTCACAGGGTGAGACGGTCCTATACAAGGCAGCTATGCCCACTACGTGCCTCAAATCAAAAACGAAAAAAAAAAAGCAATGCCCACTACGATTACAGTTCGTATTGAGCGATACGCTTGTATACAACTCTAGCGCTAGATCCCTCAAAAAAAAAAATACTCTGTCGCTAGATCCTATTATTCCTCTCTTCCTTGCACCCGAGATCGCCTCGTGTCAGCGCCAGCCACCGCGAGTTTCACGTGCGACCCCGTCGGCGTGATGGACGGCAACGGCGTAGCCCTCCCCAGCGACCTCCTCCTCGAGATCCTCAGGCGCCTCCCCGGCCGCGCCCTTGCCGTGTCCCGGTGCGTCTGCCGCGCGTGGCGCGACCTCGTGGCCGATCACACCCACGCCCTCCTCCTCCCGCAGGTATTCCCGCGCGAGTTCCCCGGCGTCTTCGCCACCTACAACGGCTACGACCCCGACTTCGCCTTCTTCGGCCCGCCGCCATCGCAGTCGGCCGACGCCCACGTGCCCGGCTACCGGCGTCTCTTCTGGGACCATTGGGATTGCCTTGTGAAGCAGCACTGCAACGGCTTGCTCCTCGTCACGGGGAAGCGCTACTTCCATCCTAACATGGTTCCCTACGTGTGCAACCCAGCCACGTCACGATATGCCCGCCTGCCATGTCCGCCGACGCGCTGGCCGTGCAGCGTCGAGGGCATGTTCCTCGCCTTTGACCCGGCCGTGTCGCGGCACCACGAGGTGTTCTTCTTACCCACAGAAAAGCTAGATCGCAACGACGAGGAAGATGAGTGGCCACGCGCCAAACGTCGACCATGCCCGTGCTGGATCGATTGGGAGGACACGTGGCTACCCAACTTGTTTGGAGAAGACAAACCATTCTCTGAATCTAAGGAAGAGCCCAACCCAAAGGTGCCCAAGGAGAATGTGTTCCACGTGTTGGTGTTCTCTTCACGGACAGGCCAGTGGGAGAGCCGCAAGTTCACGCCAGGGCGATGCGCCTCAGGAAACCTATACGATGTGGTGACCACGCCGCGCTGTAAGGATCTGCGCACGTGGTGGTCGGCCGAGTACTGGCATGGCTCACTCTACGTCCACTGCCATAGTGATGTCCTCATGATCCTGCGTTGCTCGGAGGGGACATACCAGATGGTTCAGCTTCCAGGGCATCCTTATGGCCGCAAGAGATTGCGTCAATGGGCACTGCCAACGAGGTACTTAGGGAGTTGCAATAGAGGGATCCGCTATGCGGTGGTCAATGATTTGCTGCTTGAAGTATGGGATCTAATGGAGTCGGCCGATGATCAGTTGGGATGGACATTGGCACACCGTGCCGACCTCAAAGAGCATGACCGTATGATGAAATATCTTAGTAGTGAACCGAGGATGGAACCAAGGATGACATGGGAATTGGCTGAAGGCAACAAAGACTTAATCAGCCTATTCGAAGATGGCAATAGTGATGATGATTGCGATGACGGGACCGGAGACTACGAGGATGGTGGAGAGGAAGAGGACGAAGATAACTATGACGAGGCACAAGATGTAGAGGATGAACAAGAAGATAATGATGACAAGACACAAGGTGGTGAGAAGGAAGAACAAACTAGCTATGTTGATGATGATGATGACAACGACGACTATGATGATGATGAGACACAAGGTGAAGAGAAGGAAAAACAAGATAGCTATGTGGATGATGATGATGATGATGATGACGACGACGACGACGATGGCGACGACGAGGATGAAGATGAGGATGGTGATGATGAGGAGGAGGAGGAGGAGGAATTGGAGAGTAGAGACGGTTCCGACTACTCATGGAACTCGGACAAACACAACTTCATTGACTATGATAACATTACAGTTCCAGACGAAGACCTTTGGGGGTGGGGCTGCAGTATTGTCGGATTCCATCCGCACAAGGATGCGCTTCTTCTCAAATTTAGTGACACGGTGGGTACATATCATCTCCAGACTTCCAGAATGCAGTATCTAGGAGGCTACATATATCCTGAGAAACATCACCAACAATTTAGAGGCATAGACCATGCATTCCCCTACCGCCCTTGCTACGTTGATGCACTCCCGCTCAGAAATGTCTCGTTCATCTTAGAAACTCGACACCGGACACCTTTTTATGCAATTTTATTTGCACCGTACGTTCTTTAGTGAGTTGGTCTTACGACATTCTTGTGGTTATGTAATTCCCTTGGAAGAAATACAGCTGTCATGGAGAATGACTTATTGTGGGTGAAGTCACTAATCCAAATGTACTTATTGTGGTTATGTAGTATACTGCTCTGTACTTTAGTTATTTTGATTAGCAAACCCCTTGTGAAATGAACTTATTGTGTACTAGGGTACAGGTGGCATTTGCATTGTCACTTATCCAAATGGAGCTATGTTCGTTCTTCTGGGAATCTCACGCTTGTCTGATCGACCTCCCGAGCTCAAGGTGATTTTTAGATGTGATTGTTTGTTGTCGGAGTTGATTTTTAGATGTGATTGTTTGTTGTCGGAGTTGATTTTCAGATGTGATATTTTTGGAGCTAGAGCCTAGAGCAGAGCAAGCCGAAAGTGTCACCAGTTTCACGATTTGTTCAGTAATCAAGATCTCATGATAAAGCGTCTAAACCAGTCCAAATAAAAACCTGTATTACTATTTCTGTACCTTATTGTGCAGACCATACATAGACATGCTCTTACATCAGCTACATATCGTATATAACTAGAAATTCTCCTTGTGAAAGTCAAACTTTGTGTTTGTATTGTGGGTGAAGTCTGCCGACAACTGCCGCAGCTGCGCCACAAGAACAGGCTCGCCGCAGTAGAAAACCCCTGAAGCAGAATTAAATTAAGGTGCGTTAGCAGACGATCGATGATAACTAGTCACCGACATTTCTAGTACCAGATCGATATGACAATGGCAGCGAGAAGACGTACCGACGCGTTGGTTCTCATGGTTGACCGCGATGCGCTTGAAGACGCTTCGCCAGTTAGGCCTGGCAAAGTGGGTCTTGACGCTGGTTCCGGACAGAATATCAACTCCCTTCTTGGCATGGTTGAGTTCCTGGAGCATGACGATGAGCGCGGAACGAGCATCGCCCTCTTGGTACACGCTCGAGCAGTGGTTGTGGAGCTCAATCACTCCGTCCTTGTCCTTCTCAGCCACCTCGTTCATCACCCCTCTGAACCACTCAAAGGAGCCCTCTTCCCTTGTGACCCAGTAGGAGTAGGCCCTCTTGGTCATGAATGGTTTCTTCTTTGCCTTGCCACTGCCGTCCGGCTCTGTTCCGCCAACCGATTCCCCACGCTGGATGTGGTTAAGCACATCCTTCACAATGCTGATCAAAGGGGTGGCTCCGATGCCAAGTCCGATGAGCAACAACACATCATATTCCCGGTAATCTTGTGCTGGCGCACCATACGGTCCATCGATCATAAGTTTAGGGAATCTAGTACATGTCAAACGAAGAGAAGCTCTCCATGAAGGCATTTTTTAAAGCCCTCGGGCTATAAACGGATTCATAACATCCTTACTTGGGTGAACTCAACTGATCAAGCCTTGAATATCTAGCCCAGTTGCGAGCGTTTCATGATCTACAGGCGTACCCAAGGAATTACCTCTAAAGTAAACATTGTGCTGTGGTTGATAGAGCTGGAAGATATGGAGCAGTGGGCGCCATAAGCAGGGACCACACAGGAGCTTTCCTGGGAGCCTCGGCGTTGTGTTTACCAGAATCAGCGATCTAACTACGCTCGAAGCGCTAGCTGTACGAGAGGCCCTCGATCTGGCAGAGGATCTCAACTTGCAGCATATACATGTCGCCTCTAATTTCAAGGTGGTTGTCGATGAAATTTAGCAGGGAGGTGTTGCTACTTGCTACATATGGGCCAATTATTGAGGAGATCAAGGAACATTCTGATGTTTTATTGCATGTAATATATACTTCATGAATTTAGGAGTTCCAATGCAGAAGCACATGCGTTATCTTTTGGGGCTGGCTGCCATATTTTGTCAGGTCAGTCTGGTGGATTGTCTTTTATCCCTGTAAACATTGTGATGGTTTAATAAAATTTTACGAGATTGTCTAAAAGAACTATAAGCGCCTAAAGCCCCGAATAGGAGCTCCCGTTTTTTAAAATTTTGCGAGATTGTCTAAAAAAAAACTATCGGCGCCTGAAGCACCGAATAGGAGTTCCCGTTTTTTCACAGGGTGAGACGGTCCTATACAAGGCAGCTATGCCCACTACGTGCCTCAAATCAAAAACGAAAAAAAAAAAGCAATGCCCACTACGATTACAGTTCGTATTGAGCGATACGCTTGTATACAACTCTAGCGCTAGATCCCTCAAAAAAAAAAATACTCTGTCGCTAGATCCTATTATTCCTCTCTTCCTTGCACCCGAGATCGCCTCGTGTCAGCGCCAGCCACCGCGAGTTTCACGTGCGACCCCGTCGGCGTGATGGACGGCAACGGCGTAGCCCTCCCCAGCGACCTCCTCCTCGAGATCCTCAGGCGCCTCCCCGGCCGCGCCCTTGCCGTGTCCCGGTGCGTCTGCCGCGCGTGGCGCGACCTCGTGGCCGATCACACCCACGCCCTCCTCCTCCCGCAGGTATTCCCGCGCGAGTTCCCCGGCGTCTTCGCCACCTACAACGGCTACGACCCCGACTTCGCCTTCTTCGGCCCGCCGCCATCGCAGTCGGCCGACGCCCACGTGCCCGGCTACCGGCGTCTCTTCTGGGACCATTGGGATTGCCTTGTGAAGCAGCACTGCAACGGCTTGCTCCTCGTCACGGGGAAGCGCTACTTCCATCCTAACATGGTTCCCTACGTGTGCAACCCAGCCACGTCACGATATGCCCGCCTGCCATGTCCGCCGACGCGCTGGCCGTGCAGCGTCGAGGGCATGTTCCTCGCCTTTGACCCGGCCGTGTCGCGGCACCACGAGGTGTTCTTCTTACCCACAGAAAAGCTAGATCGCAACGACGAGGAAGATGAGTGGCCACGCGCCAAACGTCGACCATGCCCGTGCTGGATCGATTGGGAGGACACGTGGCTACCCAACTTGTTTGGAGAAGACAAACCATTCTCTGAATCTAAGGAAGAGCCCAACCCAAAGGTGCCCAAGGAGAATGTGTTCCACGTGTTGGTGTTCTCTTCACGGACAGGCCAGTGGGAGAGCCGCAAGTTCACGCCAGGGCGATGCGCCTCAGGAAACCTATACGATGTGGTGACCACGCCGCGCTGTAAGGATCTGCGCACGTGGTGGTCGGCCGAGTACTGGCATGGCTCACTCTACGTCCACTGCCATAGTGATGTCCTCATGATCCTGCGTTGCTCGGAGGGGACATACCAGATGGTTCAGCTTCCAGGGCATCCTTATGGCCGCAAGAGATTGCGTCAATGGGCACTGCCAACGAGGTACTTAGGGAGTTGCAATAGAGGGATCCGCTATGCGGTGGTCAATGATTTGCTGCTTGAAGTATGGGATCTAATGGAGTCGGCCGATGATCAGTTGGGATGGACATTGGCACACCGTGCCGACCTCAAAGAGCATGACCGTATGATGAAATATCTTAGTAGTGAACCGAGGATGGAACCAAGGATGACATGGGAATTGGCTGAAGGCAACAAAGACTTAATCAGCCTATTCGAAGATGGCAATAGTGATGATGATTGCGATGACGGGACCGGAGACTACGAGGATGGTGGAGAGGAAGAGGACGAAGATAACTATGACGAGGCACAAGATGTAGAGGATGAACAAGAAGATAATGATGACAAGACACAAGGTGGTGAGAAGGAAGAACAAACTAGCTATGTTGATGATGATGATGACAACGACGACTATGATGATGATGAGACACAAGGTGAAGAGAAGGAAAAACAAGATAGCTATGTGGATGATGATGATGATGATGATGACGACGACGACGACGATGGCGACGACGAGGATGAAGATGAGGATGGTGATGATGAGGAGGAGGAGGAGGAGGAATTGGAGAGTAGAGACGGTTCCGACTACTCATGGAACTCGGACAAACACAACTTCATTGACTATGATAACATTACAGTTCCAGACGAAGACCTTTGGGGGTGGGGCTGCAGTATTGTCGGATTCCATCCGCACAAGGATGCGCTTCTTCTCAAATTTAGTGACACGGTGGGTACATATCATCTCCAGACTTCCAGAATGCAGTATCTAGGAGGCTACATATATCCTGAGAAACATCACCAACAATTTAGAGGCATAGACCATGCATTCCCCTACCGCCCTTGCTACGTTGATGCACTCCCGCTCAGAAATGTCTCGTTCATCTTAGAAACTCGACACCGGACACCTTTTTATGCAATTTTATTTGCACCGTACGTTCTTTAGTGAGTTGGTCTTACGACATTCTTGTGGTTATGTAATTCCCTTGGAAGAAATACAGCTGTCATGGAGAATGACTTATTGTGGGTGAAGTCACTAATCCAAATGTACTTATTGTGGTTATGTAGTATACTGCTCTGTACTTTAGTTATTTTGATTAGCAAACCCCTTGTGAAATGAACTTATTGTGTACTAGGGTACAGGTGGCATTTGCATTGTCACTTATCCAAATGGAGCTATGTTCGTTCTTCTGGGAATCTCACGCTTGTCTGATCGACCTCCCGAGCTCAAGGTGATTTTTAGATGTGATTGTTTGTTGTCGGAGTTGATTTTTAGATGTGATTGTTTGTTGTCGGAGTTGATTTTCAGATGTGATATTTTTGGAGCTAGAGCCTAGAGCAGAGCAAGCCGAAAGTGTCACCAGTTTCACGATTTGTTCAGTAATCAAGATCTCATGATAAAGCGTCTAAACCAGTCCAAATAAAAACCTGTATTACTATTTCTGTACCTTATTGTGCAGACCATACATAGACATGCTCTTACATCAGCTACATATCGTATATAACTAGAAATTCTCCTTGTGAAAGTCAAACTTTGTGTTTGTATTGTGGGTGAAGTCTGCCGACAACTGCCGCAGCTGCGCCACAAGAACAGGCTCGCCGCAGTAGAAAACCCCTGAAGCAGAATTAAATTAAGGTGCGTTAGCAGACGATCGATGATAACTAGTCACCGACATTTCTAGTACCAGATCGATATGACAATGGCAGCGAGAAGACGTACCGACGCGTTGGTTCTCATGGTTGACCGCGATGCGCTTGAAGACGCTTCGCCAGTTAGGCCTGGCAAAGTGGGTCTTGACGCTGGTTCCGGACAGAATATCAACTCCCTTCTTGGCATGGTTGAGTTCCTGGAGCATGACGATGAGCGCGGAACGAGCATCGCCCTCTTGGTACACGCTCGAGCAGTGGTTGTGGAGCTCAATCACTCCGTCCTTGTCCTTCTCAGCCACCTCGTTCATCACCCCTCTGAACCACTCAAAGGAGCCCTCTTCCCTTGTGACCCAGTAGGAGTAGGCCCTCTTGGTCATGAATGGTTTCTTCTTTGCCTTGCCACTGCCGTCCGGCTCTGTTCCGCCAACCGATTCCCCACGCTGGATGTGGTTAAGCACATCCTTCACAATGCTGATCAAAGGGGTGGCTCCGATGCCAAGTCCGATGAGCAACAACACATCATATTCCCGGTAATCTTGTGCTGGCGCACCATACGGTCCATCGATCATAAGTTTAGGGAATCTAGTACATGTCAAACGAAGAGAAGCTCTCCATGAAGGCATTTTTTAAAGCCCTCGGGCTATAAACGGATTCATAACATCCTTACTTGGGTGAACTCAACTGATCAAGCCTTGAATATCTAGCCCAGTTGCGAGCGTTTCATGATCTACAGGCGTACCCAAGGAATTACCTCTAAAGTAAACATTGTGCTGTGGTTGATAGAGCTGGAAGATATGGAGCAGTGGGCGCCATAAGCAGGGACCACACAGGAGCTTTCCTGGGAGCCTCGGCGTTGTGTTTACCAGAATCAGCGATCTAACTACGCTCGAAGCGCTAGCTGTACGAGAGGCCCTCGATCTGGCAGAGGATCTCAACTTGCAGCATATACATGTCGCCTCTAATTTCAAGGTGGTTGTCGATGAAATTTAGCAGGGAGGTGTTGCTACTTGCTACATATGGGCCAATTATTGAGGAGATCAAGGAACATTCTGATGTTTTATTTCATGTAATATATACTTCATGAATTTAGGAGTTCCAATGCAGAAGCACATGCGTTATCTTTTGGGGCTGGCTGCCATATTTTGTCAGGTCAGTCTGGTGGATTGTCTTTTATCCCTGTAAACATTGTGATGGTTTAATAAAATTTTACGAGATTGTCTAAAAGAACTATAAGCGCCTAAAGCCCCGAATAGGAGCTCCCGTTTTTTAAAATTTTGCGAGATTGTCTAAAAAAAAACTATCGGCGCCTGAAGCACCGAATAGGAGTTCCCGTTTTTTCACAGGGTGAGACGGTCCTATACAAGGCAGCTATGCCCACTACGTGCCTCAAATCAAAAACGAAAAAAAAAAGCAATGCCCACTACGATTACAGTTCGTATTGAGCGATACGCTTGTATACAACTCTAGCGCTAGATCCCTCAAAAAAAAAAAATACTCTGTCGCTAGATCCTATTATTCCTCTCTTCCTTGCACCCGAGATCGCCTCGTGTCAGCGCCAGCCACCGCGAGTTTCACGTGCGACCCCGTCGGCGTGATGGACGGCAACGGCGTAGCCCTCCCCAGCGACCTCCTCCTCGAGATCCTCAGGCGCCTCCCCGGCCGCGCCCTTGCCGTGTCCCGGTGCGTCTGCCGCGCGTGGCGCGACCTCGTGGCCGATCACACCCACGCCCTCCTCCTCCCGCAGGTATTCCCGCGCGAGTTCCCCGGCGTCTTCGCCACCTACAACGGCTACGACCCCGACTTCGCCTTCTTCGGCCCGCCGCCATCGCAGTCGGCCGACGCCCACGTGCCCGGCTACCGGCGTCTCTTCTGGGACCATTGGGATTGCCTTGTGAAGCAGCACTGCAACGGCTTGCTCCTCGTCACGGGGAAGCGCTACTTCCATCCTAACATGGTTCCCTACGTGTGCAACCCAGCCACGTCACGATATGCCCGCCTGCCATGTCCGCCGACGCGCTGGCCGTGCAGCGTCGAGGGCATGTTCCTCGCCTTTGACCCGGCCGTGTCGCGGCACCACGAGGTGTTCTTCTTACCCACAGAAAAGCTAGATCGCAACGACGAGGAAGATGAGTGGCCACGCGCCAAACGTCGACCATGCCCGTGCTGGATCGATTGGGAGGACACGTGGCTACCCAACTTGTTTGGAGAAGACAAACCATTCTCTGAATCTAAGGAAGAGCCCAACCCAAAGGTGCCCAAGGAGAATGTGTTCCACGTGTTGGTGTTCTCTTCACGGACAGGCCAGTGGGAGAGCCGCAAGTTCACGCCAGGGCGATGCGCCTCAGGAAACCTATACGATGTGGTGACCACGCCGCGCTGTAAGGATCTGCGCACGTGGTGGTCGGCCGAGTACTGGCATGGCTCACTCTACGTCCACTGCCATAGTGATGTCCTCATGATCCTGCGTTGCTCGGAGGGGACATACCAGATGGTTCAGCTTCCAGGGCATCCTTATGGCCGCAAGAGATTGCGTCAATGGGCACTGCCAACGAGGTACTTAGGGAGTTGCAATAGAGGGATCCGCTATGCGGTGGTCAATGATTTGCTGCTTGAAGTATGGGATCTAATGGAGTCGGCCGATGATCAGTTGGGATGGACATTGGCACACCGTGCCGACCTCAAAGAGCATGACCGTATGATGAAATATCTTAGTAGTGAACCGAGGATGGAACCAAGGATGACATGGGAATTGGCTGAAGGCAACAAAGACTTAATCAGCCTATTCGAAGATGGCAATAGTGATGATGATTGCGATGACGGGACCGGAGACTACGAGGATGGTGGAGAGGAAGAGGACGAAGATAACTATGACGAGGCACAAGATGTAGAGGATGAACAAGAAGATAATGATGACAAGACACAAGGTGGTGAGAAGGAAGAACAAACTAGCTATGTTGATGATGATGATGACAACGACGACTATGATGATGATGAGACACAAGGTGAAGAGAAGGAAAAACAAGATAGCTATGTGGATGATGATGATGATGATGATGACGACGACGACGACGATGGCGACGACGAGGATGAAGATGAGGATGGTGATGATGAGGAGGAGGAGGAGGAGGAATTGGAGAGTAGAGACGGTTCCGACTACTCATGGAACTCGGACAAACACAACTTCATTGACTATGATAACATTACAGTTCCAGACGAAGACCTTTGGGGGTGGGGCTGCAGTATTGTCGGATTCCATCCGCACAAGGATGCGCTTCTTCTCAAATTTAGTGACACGGTGGGTACATATCATCTCCAGACTTCCAGAATGCAGTATCTAGGAGGCTACATATATCCTGAGAAACATCACCAACAATTTAGAGGCATAGACCATGCATTCCCCTACCGCCCTTGCTACGTTGATGCACTCCCGCTCAGAAATGTCTCGTTCATCTTAGAAACTCGACACCGGACACCTTTTTATGCAATTTTATTTGCACCGTACGTTCTTTAGTGAGTTGGTCTTACGACATTCTTGTGGTTATGTAATTCCCTTGGAAGAAATACAGCTGTCATGGAGAATGACTTATTGTGGGTGAAGTCACTAATCCAAATGTACTTATTGTGGTTATGTAGTATACTGCTCTGTACTTTAGTTATTTTGATTAGCAAACCCCTTGTGAAATGAACTTATTGTGTACTAGGGTACAGGTGGCATTTGCATTGTCACTTATCCAAATGGAGCTATGTTCGTTCTTCTGGGAATCTCACGCTTGTCTGATCGACCTCCCGAGCTCAAGGTGATTTTTAGATGTGATTGTTTGTTGTCGGAGTTGATTTTTAGATGTGATTGTTTGTTGTCGGAGTTGATTTTCAGATGTGATATTTTTGGAGCTAGAGCCTAGAGCAGAGCAAGCCGAAAGTGTCACCAGTTTCACGATTTGTTCAGTAATCAAGATCTCATGATAAAGCGTCTAAACCAGTCCAAATAAAAACCTGTATTACTATTTCTGTACCTTATTGTGCAGACCATACATAGACATGCTCTTACATCAGCTACATATCGTATATAACTAGAAATTCTCCTTGTGAAAGTCAAACTTTGTGTTTGTATTGTGGGTGAAGTCTGCCGACAACTGCCGCAGCTGCGCCACAAGAACAGGCTCGCCGCAGTAGAAAACCCCTGAAGCAGAATTAAATTAAGGTGCGTTAGCAGACGATCGATGATAACTAGTCACCGACATTTCTAGTACCAGATCGATATGACAATGGCAGCGAGAAGACGTACCGACGCGTTGGTTCTCATGGTTGACCGCGATGCGCTTGAAGACGCTTCGCCAGTTAGGCCTGGCAAAGTGGGTCTTGACGCTGGTTCCGGACAGAATATCAACTCCCTTCTTGGCATGGTTGAGTTCCTGGAGCATGACGATGAGCGCGGAACGAGCATCGCCCTCTTGGTACACGCTCGAGCAGTGGTTGTGGAGCTCAATCACTCCGTCCTTGTCCTTCTCAGCCACCTCGTTCATCACCCCTCTGAACCACTCAAAGGAGCCCTCTTCCCTTGTGACCCAGTAGGAGTAGGCCCTCTTGGTCATGAATGGTTTCTTCTTTGCCTTGCCACTGCCGTCCGGCTCTGTTCCGCCAACCGATTCCCCACGCTGGATGTGGTTAAGCACATCCTTCACAATGCTGATCAAAGGGGTGGCTCCGATGCCAAGTCCGATGAGCAACAACACATCATATTCCCGGTAATCTTGTGCTGGCGCACCATACGGTCCATCGATCATAAGTTTAGGGAATCTAGTACATGTCAAACGAAGAGAAGCTCTCCATGAAGGCATTTTTTAAAGCCCTCGGGCTATAAACGGATTCATAACATCCTTACTTGGGTGAACTCAACTGATCAAGCCTTGAATATCTAGCCCAGTTGCGAGCGTTTCATGATCTACAGGCGTACCCAAGGAATTACCTCTAAAGTAAACATTGTGCTGTGGTTGATAGAGCTGGAAGATATGGAGCAGTGGGCGCCATAAGCAGGGACCACACAGGAGCTTTCCTGGGAGCCTCGGCGTTGTGTTTACCAGAATCAGCGATCTAACTACGCTCGAAGCGCTAGCTGTACGAGAGGCCCTCGATCTGGCAGAGGATCTCAACTTGCAGCATATACATGTCGCCTCTAATTTCAAGGTGGTTGTCGATGAAATTTAGCAGGGAGGTGTTGCTACTTGCTACATATGGGCCAATTATTGAGGAGATCAAGGAACATTCTGATGTTTTATTTCATGTAATATATACTTCATGAATTTAGGAGTTCCAATGCAGAAGCACATGCGTTATCTTTTGGGGCTGGCTGCCATATTTTGTCAGGTCAGTCTGGTGGATTGTCTTTTATCCCTGTAAACATTGTGATGGTTTAATAAAATTTTACGAGATTGTCTAAAAGAACTATAAGCGCCTAAAGCCCCGAATAGGAGCTCCCGTTTTTTAAAATTTTGCGAGATTGTCTAAAAAAAAACTATCGGCGCCTGAAGCACCGAATAGGAGTTCCCGTTTTTTCACAGGGTGAGACGGTCCTATACAAGGCAGCTATGCCCACTACGTGCCTCAAATCAAAAACGAAAAAAAAAAAGCAATGCCCACTACGATTACAGTTCGTATTGAGCGATACGCTTGTATACAACTCTAGCGCTAGATCCCTCAAAAAAAAAAATACTCTGTCGCTAGATCCTATTATTCCTCTCTTCCTTGCACCCGAGATCGCCTCGTGTCAGCGCCAGCCACCGCGAGTTTCACGTGCGACCCCGTCGGCGTGATGGACGGCAACGGCGTAGCCCTCCCCAGCGACCTCCTCCTCGAGATCCTCAGGCGCCTCCCCGGCCGCGCCCTTGCCGTGTCCCGGTGCGTCTGCCGCGCGTGGCGCGACCTCGTGGCCGATCACACCCACGCCCTCCTCCTCCCGCAGGTATTCCCGCGCGAGTTCCCCGGCGTCTTCGCCACCTACAACGGCTACGACCCCGACTTCGCCTTCTTCGGCCCGCCGCCATCGCAGTCGGCCGACGCCCACGTGCCCGGCTACCGGCGTCTCTTCTGGGACCATTGGGATTGCCTTGTGAAGCAGCACTGCAACGGCTTGCTCCTCGTCACGGGGAAGCGCTACTTCCATCCTAACATGGTTCCCTACGTGTGCAACCCAGCCACGTCACGATATGCCCGCCTGCCATGTCCGCCGACGCGCTGGCCGTGCAGCGTCGAGGGCATGTTCCTCGCCTTTGACCCGGCCGTGTCGCGGCACCACGAGGTGTTCTTCTTACCCACAGAAAAGCTAGATCGCAACGACGAGGAAGATGAGTGGCCACGCGCCAAACGTCGACCATGCCCGTGCTGGATCGATTGGGAGGACACGTGGCTACCCAACTTGTTTGGAGAAGACAAACCATTCTCTGAATCTAAGGAAGAGCCCAACCCAAAGGTGCCCAAGGAGAATGTGTTCCACGTGTTGGTGTTCTCTTCACGGACAGGCCAGTGGGAGAGCCGCAAGTTCACGCCAGGGCGATGCGCCTCAGGAAACCTATACGATGTGGTGACCACGCCGCGCTGTAAGGATCTGCGCACGTGGTGGTCGGCCGAGTACTGGCATGGCTCACTCTACGTCCACTGCCATAGTGATGTCCTCATGATCCTGCGTTGCTCGGAGGGGACATACCAGATGGTTCAGCTTCCAGGGCATCCTTATGGCCGCAAGAGATTGCGTCAATGGGCACTGCCAACGAGGTACTTAGGGAGTTGCAATAGAGGGATCCGCTATGCGGTGGTCAATGATTTGCTGCTTGAAGTATGGGATCTAATGGAGTCGGCCGATGATCAGTTGGGATGGACATTGGCACACCGTGCCGACCTCAAAGAGCATGACCGTATGATGAAATATCTTAGTAGTGAACCGAGGATGGAACCAAGGATGACATGGGAATTGGCTGAAGGCAACAAAGACTTAATCAGCCTATTCGAAGATGGCAATAGTGATGATGATTGCGATGACGGGACCGGAGACTACGAGGATGGTGGAGAGGAAGAGGACGAAGATAACTATGACGAGGCACAAGATGTAGAGGATGAACAAGAAGATAATGATGACAAGACACAAGGTGGTGAGAAGGAAGAACAAACTAGCTATGTTGATGATGATGATGACAACGACGACTATGATGATGATGAGACACAAGGTGAAGAGAAGGAAAAACAAGATAGCTATGTGGATGATGATGATGATGATGATGACGACGACGACGACGATGGCGACGACGAGGATGAAGATGAGGATGGTGATGATGAGGAGGAGGAGGAGGAGGAATTGGAGAGTAGAGACGGTTCCGACTACTCATGGAACTCGGACAAACACAACTTCATTGACTATGATAACATTACAGTTCCAGACGAAGACCTTTGGGGGTGGGGCTGCAGTATTGTCGGATTCCATCCGCACAAGGATGCGCTTCTTCTCAAATTTAGTGACACGGTGGGTACATATCATCTCCAGACTTCCAGAATGCAGTATCTAGGAGGCTACATATATCCTGAGAAACATCACCAACAATTTAGAGGCATAGACCATGCATTCCCCTACCGCCCTTGCTACGTTGATGCACTCCCGCTCAGAAATGTCTCGTTCATCTTAGAAACTCGACACCGGACACCTTTTTATGCAATTTTATTTGCACCGTACGTTCTTTAGTGAGTTGGTCTTACGACATTCTTGTGGTTATGTAATTCCCTTGGAAGAAATACAGCTGTCATGGAGAATGACTTATTGTGGGTGAAGTCACTAATCCAAATGTACTTATTGTGGTTATGTAGTATACTGCTCTGTACTTTAGTTATTTTGATTAGCAAACCCCTTGTGAAATGAACTTATTGTGTACTAGGGTACAGGTGGCATTTGCATTGTCACTTATCCAAATGGAGCTATGTTCGTTCTTCTGGGAATCTCACGCTTGTCTGATCGACCTCCCGAGCTCAAGGTGATTTTTAGATGTGATTGTTTGTTGTCGGAGTTGATTTTTAGATGTGATTGTTTGTTGTCGGAGTTGATTTTCAGATGTGATATTTTTGGAGCTAGAGCCTAGAGCAGAGCAAGCCGAAAGTGTCACCAGTTTCACGATTTGTTCAGTAATCAAGATCTCATGATAAAGCGTCTAAACCAGTCCAAATAAAAACCTGTATTACTATTTCTGTACCTTATTGTGCAGACCATACATAGACATGCTCTTACATCAGCTACATATCGTATATAACTAGAAATTCTCCTTGTGAAAGTCAAACTTTGTGTTTGTATTGTGGGTGAAGTCTGCCGACAACTGCCGCAGCTGCGCCACAAGAACAGGCTCGCCGCAGTAGAAAACCCCTGAAGCAGAATTAAATTAAGGTGCGTTAGCAGACGATCGATGATAACTAGTCACCGACATTTCTAGTACCAGATCGATATGACAATGGCAGCGAGAAGACGTACCGACGCGTTGGTTCTCATGGTTGACCGCGATGCGCTTGAAGACGCTTCGCCAGTTAGGCCTGGCAAAGTGGGTCTTGACGCTGGTTCCGGACAGAATATCAACTCCCTTCTTGGCATGGTTGAGTTCCTGGAGCATGACGATGAGCGCGGAACGAGCATCGCCCTCTTGGTACACGCTCGAGCAGTGGTTGTGGAGCTCAATCACTCCGTCCTTGTCCTTCTCAGCCACCTCGTTCATCACCCCTCTGAACCACTCAAAGGAGCCCTCTTCCCTTGTGACCCAGTAGGAGTAGGCCCTCTTGGTCATGAATGGTTTCTTCTTTGCCTTGCCACTGCCGTCCGGCTCTGTTCCGCCAACCGATTCCCCACGCTGGATGTGGTTAAGCACATCCTTCACAATGCTGATCAAAGGGGTGGCTCCGATGCCAAGTCCGATGAGCAACAACACATCATATTCCCGGTAATCTTGTGCTGGCGCACCATACGGTCCATCGATCATAAGTTTAGGGAATCTAGTACATGTCAAACGAAGAGAAGCTCTCCATGAAGGCATTTTTTAAAGCCCTCGGGCTATAAACGGATTCATAACATCCTTACTTGGGTGAACTCAACTGATCAAGCCTTGAATATCTAGCCCAGTTGCGAGCGTTTCATGATCTACAGGCGTACCCAAGGAATTACCTCTAAAGTAAACATTGTGCTGTGGTTGATAGAGCTGGAAGATATGGAGCAGTGGGCGCCATAAGCAGGGACCACACAGGAGCTTTCCTGGGAGCCTCGGCGTTGTGTTTACCAGAATCAGCGATCTAACTACGCTCGAAGCGCTAGCTGTACGAGAGGCCCTCGATCTGGCAGAGGATCTCAACTTGCAGCATATACATGTCGCCTCTAATTTCAAGGTGGTTGTCGATGAAATTTAGCAGGGAGGTGTTGCTACTTGCTACATATGGGCCAATTATTGAGGAGATCAAGGAACATTCTGATGTTTTATTGCATGTAATATATACTTCATGAATTTAGGAGTTCCAATGCAGAAGCACATGCGTTATCTTTTGGGGCTGGCTGCCATATTTTGTCAGGTCAGTCTGGTGGATTGTCTTTTATCCCTGTAAACATTGTGATGGTTTAATAAAATTTTACGAGATTGTCTAAAAGAACTATAAGCGCCTAAAGCCCCGAATAGGAGCTCCCGTTTTTTAAAATTTTGCGAGATTGTCTAAAAAAAAACTATCGGCGCCTGAAGCACCGAATAGGAGTTCCCGTTTTTTCACAGGGTGAGACGGTCCTATACAAGGCAGCTATGCCCACTACGTGCCTCAAATCAAAAACGAAAAAAAAAAAGCAATGCCCACTACGATTACAGTTCGTATTGAGCGATACGCTTGTATACAACTCTAGCGCTAGATCCCTCAAAAAAAAAAATACTCTGTCGCTAGATCCTATTATTCCTCTCTTCCTTGCACCCGAGATCGCCTCGTGTCAGCGCCAGCCACCGCGAGTTTCACGTGCGACCCCGTCGGCGTGATGGACGGCAACGGCGTAGCCCTCCCCAGCGACCTCCTCCTCGAGATCCTCAGGCGCCTCCCCGGCCGCGCCCTTGCCGTGTCCCGGTGCGTCTGCCGCGCGTGGCGCGACCTCGTGGCCGATCACACCCACGCCCTCCTCCTCCCGCAGGTATTCCCGCGCGAGTTCCCCGGCGTCTTCGCCACCTACAACGGCTACGACCCCGACTTCGCCTTCTTCGGCCCGCCGCCATCGCAGTCGGCCGACGCCCACGTGCCCGGCTACCGGCGTCTCTTCTGGGACCATTGGGATTGCCTTGTGAAGCAGCACTGCAACGGCTTGCTCCTCGTCACGGGGAAGCGCTACTTCCATCCTAACATGGTTCCCTACGTGTGCAACCCAGCCACGTCACGATATGCCCGCCTGCCATGTCCGCCGACGCGCTGGCCGTGCAGCGTCGAGGGCATGTTCCTCGCCTTTGACCCGGCCGTGTCGCGGCACCACGAGGTGTTCTTCTTACCCACAGAAAAGCTAGATCGCAACGACGAGGAAGATGAGTGGCCACGCGCCAAACGTCGACCATGCCCGTGCTGGATCGATTGGGAGGACACGTGGCTACCCAACTTGTTTGGAGAAGACAAACCATTCTCTGAATCTAAGGAAGAGCCCAACCCAAAGGTGCCCAAGGAGAATGTGTTCCACGTGTTGGTGTTCTCTTCACGGACAGGCCAGTGGGAGAGCCGCAAGTTCACGCCAGGGCGATGCGCCTCAGGAAACCTATACGATGTGGTGACCACGCCGCGCTGTAAGGATCTGCGCACGTGGTGGTCGGCCGAGTACTGGCATGGCTCACTCTACGTCCACTGCCATAGTGATGTCCTCATGATCCTGCGTTGCTCGGAGGGGACATACCAGATGGTTCAGCTTCCAGGGCATCCTTATGGCCGCAAGAGATTGCGTCAATGGGCACTGCCAACGAGGTACTTAGGGAGTTGCAATAGAGGGATCCGCTATGCGGTGGTCAATGATTTGCTGCTTGAAGTATGGGATCTAATGGAGTCGGCCGATGATCAGTTGGGATGGACATTGGCACACCGTGCCGACCTCAAAGAGCATGACCGTATGATGAAATATCTTAGTAGTGAACCGAGGATGGAACCAAGGATGACATGGGAATTGGCTGAAGGCAACAAAGACTTAATCAGCCTATTCGAAGATGGCAATAGTGATGATGATTGCGATGACGGGACCGGAGACTACGAGGATGGTGGAGAGGAAGAGGACGAAGATAACTATGACGAGGCACAAGATGTAGAGGATGAACAAGAAGATAATGATGACAAGACACAAGGTGGTGAGAAGGAAGAACAAACTAGCTATGTTGATGATGATGATGACAACGACGACTATGATGATGATGAGACACAAGGTGAAGAGAAGGAAAAACAAGATAGCTATGTGGATGATGATGATGATGATGATGACGACGACGACGACGATGGCGACGACGAGGATGAAGATGAGGATGGTGATGATGAGGAGGAGGAGGAGGAGGAATTGGAGAGTAGAGACGGTTCCGACTACTCATGGAACTCGGACAAACACAACTTCATTGACTATGATAACATTACAGTTCCAGACGAAGACCTTTGGGGGTGGGGCTGCAGTATTGTCGGATTCCATCCGCACAAGGATGCGCTTCTTCTCAAATTTAGTGACACGGTGGGTACATATCATCTCCAGACTTCCAGAATGCAGTATCTAGGAGGCTACATATATCCTGAGAAACATCACCAACAATTTAGAGGCATAGACCATGCATTCCCCTACCGCCCTTGCTACGTTGATGCACTCCCGCTCAGAAATGTCTCGTTCATCTTAGAAACTCGACACCGGACACCTTTTTATGCAATTTTATTTGCACCGTACGTTCTTTAGTGAGTTGGTCTTACGACATTCTTGTGGTTATGTAATTCCCTTGGAAGAAATACAGCTGTCATGGAGAATGACTTATTGTGGGTGAAGTCACTAATCCAAATGTACTTATTGTGGTTATGTAGTATACTGCTCTGTACTTTAGTTATTTTGATTAGCAAACCCCTTGTGAAATGAACTTATTGTGTACTAGGGTACAGGTGGCATTTGCATTGTCACTTATCCAAATGGAGCTATGTTCGTTCTTCTGGGAATCTCACGCTTGTCTGATCGACCTCCCGAGCTCAAGGTGATTTTTAGATGTGATTGTTTGTTGTCGGAGTTGATTTTTAGATGTGATTGTTTGTTGTCGGAGTTGATTTTCAGATGTGATATTTTTGGAGCTAGAGCCTAGAGCAGAGCAAGCCGAAAGTGTCACCAGTTTCACGATTTGTTCAGTAATCAAGATCTCATGATAAAGCGTCTAAACCAGTCCAAATAAAAACCTGTATTACTATTTCTGTACCTTATTGTGCAGACCATACATAGACATGCTCTTACATCAGCTACATATCGTATATAACTAGAAATTCTCCTTGTGAAAGTCAAACTTTGTGTTTGTATTGTGGGTGAAGTCTGCCGACAACTGCCGCAGCTGCGCCACAAGAACAGGCTCGCCGCAGTAGAAAACCCCTGAAGCAGAATTAAATTAAGGTGCGTTAGCAGACGATCGATGATAACTAGTCACCGACATTTCTAGTACCAGATCGATATGACAATGGCAGCGAGAAGACGTACCGACGCGTTGGTTCTCATGGTTGACCGCGATGCGCTTGAAGACGCTTCGCCAGTTAGGCCTGGCAAAGTGGGTCTTGACGCTGGTTCCGGACAGAATATCAACTCCCTTCTTGGCATGGTTGAGTTCCTGGAGCATGACGATGAGCGCGGAACGAGCATCGCCCTCTTGGTACACGCTCGAGCAGTGGTTGTGGAGCTCAATCACTCCGTCCTTGTCCTTCTCAGCCACCTCGTTCATCACCCCTCTGAACCACTCAAAGGAGCCCTCTTCCCTTGTGACCCAGTAGGAGTAGGCCCTCTTGGTCATGAATGGTTTCTTCTTTGCCTTGCCACTGCCGTCCGGCTCTGTTCCGCCAACCGATTCCCCACGCTGGATGTGGTTAAGCACATCCTTCACAATGCTGATCAAAGGGGTGGCTCCGATGCCAAGTCCGATGAGCAACAACACATCATATTCCCGGTAATCTTGTGCTGGCGCACCATACGGTCCATCGATCATAAGTTTAGGGAATCTAGTACATGTCAAACGAAGAGAAGCTCTCCATGAAGGCATTTTTTAAAGCCCTCGGGCTATAAACGGATTCATAACATCCTTACTTGGGTGAACTCAACTGATCAAGCCTTGAATATCTAGCCCAGTTGCGAGCGTTTCATGATCTACAGGCGTACCCAAGGAATTACCTCTAAAGTAAACATTGTGCTGTGGTTGATAGAGCTGGAAGATATGGAGCAGTGGGCGCCATAAGCAGGGACCACACAGGAGCTTTCCTGGGAGCCTCGGCGTTGTGTTTACCAGAATCAGCGATCTAACTACGCTCGAAGCGCTAGCTGTACGAGAGGCCCTCGATCTGGCAGAGGATCTCAACTTGCAGCATATACATGTCGCCTCTAATTTCAAGGTGGTTGTCGATGAAATTTAGCAGGGAGGTGTTGCTACTTGCTACATATGGGCCAATTATTGAAGGAGATCAAGGAACATTCTGATGTTTTATTTCATGTAATATATACTTCATGAATTTAGGAGTTCCAATGCAGAAGCACATGCGTTATCTTTTGGGGTTGGCTGCCATATTTTGTCAGGTCAGTCTGGTGGATTGTCTTTTATCCCTGTAAACATTGTGATGGTTTAATAAAATTTTACGAGATTGTCTAAAAGAACTATAAGCGCCTAAAGCCCCGAATAGGAGCTCCCGTTTTTTAAAATTTTGCGAGATTGTCTAAAAAAAAACTATCGGCGCCTGAAGCACCGAATAGGAGTTCCCGTTTTTTCACAGGGTGAGACGGTCCTATACAAGGCAGCTATGCCCACTACGTGCCTCAAATCAAAAACGAAAAAAAAAAAGCAATGCCCACTACGATTACAGTTCGTATTGAGCGATACGCTTGTATACAACTCTAGCGCTAGATCCCTCAAAAAAAAAAAATACTCTGTCGCTAGATCCTATTATTCCTCTCTTCCTTGCACCCGAGATCGCCTCGTGTCAGCGCCAGCCACCGCGAGTTTCACGTGCGACCCCGTCGGCGTGATGGACGGCAACGGCGTAGCCCTCCCCAGCGACCTCCTCCTCGAGATCCTCAGGCGCCTCCCCGGCCGCGCCCTTGCCGTGTCCCGGTGCGTCTGCCGCGCGTGGCGCGACCTCGTGGCCGATCACACCCACGCCCTCCTCCTCCCGCAGGTATTCCCGCGCGAGTTCCCCGGCGTCTTCGCCACCTACAACGGCTACGACCCCGACTTCGCCTTCTTCGGCCCGCCGCCATCGCAGTCGGCCGACGCCCACGTGCCCGGCTACCGGCGTCTCTTTTGGGACCATTGGGATTGCCTTGTGAAGCAGCACTGCAACGGCTTGCTCCTCGTCACGGGGAAGCGCTACTTCCATCCTAACATGGTTCCCTACGTGTGCAACCCAGCCACGTCACGATATGCCCGCCTGCCATGTCCGCCGACGCGCTGGCCGTGCAGCGTCGAGGGCATGTTCCTCGCCTTTGACCCGGCCGTGTCGCGGCACCACGAGGTGTTCTTCTTACCCACAGAAAAGCTAGATCGCAACGACGAGGAAGATGAGTGGCCACGCGCCAAACGTCGACCATGCCCGTGCTGGATCGATTGGGAGGACACGTGGCTACCCAACTTGTTTGGAGAAGACAAACCATTCTCTGAATCTAAGGAAGAGCCCAACCCAAAGGTGCCCAAGGAGAATGTGTTCCACGTGTTGGTGTTCTCTTCACGGACAGGCCAGTGGGAGAGCCGCAAGTTCACGCCAGGGCGATGCGCCTCAGGAAACCTATACGATGTGGTGACCACGCCGCGCTGTAAGGATCTGCGCACGTGGTGGTCGGCCGAGTACTGGCATGGCTCACTCTACGTCCACTGCCATAGTGATGTCCTCATGATCCTGCGTTGCTCGGAGGGGACATACCAGATGGTTCAGCTTCCAGGGCATCCTTATGGCCGCAAGAGATTGCGTCAATGGGCACTGCCAACGAGGTACTTAGGGAGTTGCAATAGAGGGATCCGCTATGCGGTGGTCAATGATTTGCTGCTTGAAGTATGGGATCTAATGGAGTCGGCCGATGATCAGTTGGGATGGACATTGGCACACCGTGCCGACCTCAAAGAGCATGACCGTATGATGAAATATCTTAGTAGTGAACCGAGGATGGAACCAAGGATGACATGGGAATTGGCTGAAGGCAACAAAGACTTAATCAGCCTATTCGAAGATGGCAATAGTGATGATGATTGCGATGACGGGACCGGAGACTACGAGGATGGTGGAGAGGAAGAGGACGAAGATAACTATGACGAGGCACAAGATGTAGAGGATGAACAAGAAGATAATGATGACAAGACACAAGGTGGTGAGAAGGAAGAACAAACTAGCTATGTTGATGATGATGATGACAACGACGACTATGATGATGATGAGACACAAGGTGAAGAGAAGGAAAAACAAGATAGCTATGTGGATGATGATGATGATGATGATGACGACGACGACGACGATGGCGACGACGAGGATGAAGATGAGGATGGTGATGATGAGGAGGAGGAGGAGGAGGAATTGGAGAGTAGAGACGGTTCCGACTACTCATGGAACTCGGACAAACACAACTTCATTGACTATGATAACATTACAGTTCCAGACGAAGACCTTTGGGGGTGGGGCTGCAGTATTGTCGGATTCCATCCGCACAAGGATGCGCTTCTTCTCAAATTTAGTGACACGGTGGGTACATATCATCTCCAGACTTCCAGAATGCAGTATCTAGGAGGCTACATATATCCTGAGAAACATCACCAACAATTTAGAGGCATAGACCATGCATTCCCCTACCGCCCTTGCTACGTTGATGCACTCCCGCTCAGAAATGTCTCGTTCATCTTAGAAACTCGACACCGGACACCTTTTTATGCAATTTTATTTGCACCGTACGTTCTTTAGTGAGTTGGTCTTACGACATTCTTGTGGTTATGTAATTCCCTTGGAAGAAATACAGCTGTCATGGAGAATGACTTATTGTGGGTGAAGTCACTAATCCAAATGTACTTATTGTGGTTATGTAGTATACTGCTCTGTACTTTAGTTATTTTGATTAGCAAACCCCTTGTGAAATGAACTTATTGTGTACTAGGGTACAGGTGGCATTTGCATTGTCACTTATCCAAATGGAGCTATGTTCGTTCTTCTGGGAATCTCACGCTTGTCTGATCGACCTCCCGAGCTCAAGGTGATTTTTAGATGTGATTGTTTGTTGTCGGAGTTGATTTTTAGATGTGATTGTTTGTTGTCGGAGTTGATTTTCAGATGTGATATTTTTGGAGCTAGAGCCTAGAGCAGAGCAAGCCGAAAGTGTCACCAGTTTCACGATTTGTTCAGTAATCAAGATCTCATGATAAAGCGTCTAAACCAGTCCAAATAAAAACCTGTATTACTATTTCTGTACCTTATTGTGCAGACCATACATAGACATGCTCTTACATCAGCTACATATCGTATATAACTAGAAATTCTCCTTGTGAAAGTCAAACTTTGTGTTTGTATTGTGGGTGAAGTCTGCCGACAACTGCCGCAGCTGCGCCACAAGAACAGGCTCGCCGCAGTAGAAAACCCCTGAAGCAGAATTAAATTAAGGTGCGTTAGCAGACGATCGATGATAACTAGTCACCGACATTTCTAGTACCAGATCGATATGACAATGGCAGCGAGAAGACGTACCGACGCGTTGGTTCTCATGGTTGACCGCGATGCGCTTGAAGACGCTTCGCCAGTTAGGCCTGGCAAAGTGGGTCTTGACGCTGGTTCCGGACAGAATATCAACTCCCTTCTTGGCATGGTTGAGTTCCTGGAGCATGACGATGAGCGCGGAACGAGCATCGCCCTCTTGGTACACGCTCGAGCAGTGGTTGTGGAGCTCAATCACTCCGTCCTTGTCCTTCTCAGCCACCTCGTTCATCACCCCTCTGAACCACTCAAAGGAGCCCTCTTCCCTTGTGACCCAGTAGGAGTAGGCCCTCTTGGTCATGAACGGTTTCTTCTTTGCCTTGCCACTGCCATCCGGCTCTGTTCCGCCAACCGATTCCCCGCGCTGGATGTGGTTAAGCACATCCTTCACAATGCTGATCAAAGGGGTAGCTCCAATGCCAAGTCCGATGAGCAGCAGCACATCGTATTCCCGGTAATCTTGTGCCGGAGCACCATATGGTCCATCGATCATAAGTTTAGGGAATCTAGTACATGTCAAACATAAGTTTAGGATCAGAACAAGAGTTTGAAATATATTGTATGGTAAAACAGTTTTCAAGCAACTGAAGAAGTTCCTTTTCACCTTGCGTTGCTGTCAGTGATTCCCACGGAAAGGTCAGCTCTAAGGAGTCCACTTTCTCCTTCAGTGGGAGGGCGACACGCCTGGTTTACATTTAATGTCATTATCGGTTCCATCAAGTAGAGCAATAGGGAATGGCATTGCTATGAAAAATCAAAACCTTAACAATTGACAATGCTTCAGACATTTAAGTTTTTTAAGCAAGATTATGATATATTATGGGCAAGAAGTACTGAAGCACCCCCCCCCCCCACCCCCCCCATAAGTAATTCTGTCCCACATTGTTTCTGGTAGTGCATGACATGTTTCTCCTGTTACACAAACTTTGAACAGGATGTGGTCGCTGGACAAACCAAAGGCCAAAAAAGCTGATTTACCTCAGAGAAGACAGTCCTAAGACGAGAAGTCCAATCACCCCTTGTGCGAATGTGGACACTGAGGTAATTATCTCCTGGTGCCGATGTAACGGAAAATGGATGCCTGTGATAGAACATTTTTTCCGTACTATTAGTCATCTGCTGATTTCATAATTATATTAATGCAACTGGTTTCTTTTTCTCAATGTGTGTGACGTGGGTACCATTCATATGGAGATACAGCGCCACAATTTATGAAGATGTACTGCCCACTCCGGTATTTGAAACCAGGTGGCTTGGACATATAAAGAGCCAACACATTCCCAGGATATACCGCAACCTGTTTTATTAGGACACAAAATTTAAAGGCTAAGAAAGAGTGAATTCAGAATTTTTCAATAGTTCAAGGCTTATTATTTGCTGTTCAGAAATCCATCTCCCATGTTAAATGGCTTGGCACTTATTAAGTTGCACTATATTTAAAAGAAAAGATAATTTGTGTCCGATTATTTAATTTTAAGGTAAAAAAGGCAAACAATGAAAAACCATATGAAGAAAGGGATTTTTGTCATGGTGGTACCTTCTGAATCTTAACTGAATCATGTCTCCTGAATAACCGAACGATGCGCTCGCATGAATATAAGAAGACAGGATAAGCGATGTACATCCATGTCTGGTAAAAGCAATAATTCTGATCATTAGAATTTTCTATCTATTGGCATTAATATATAGGGTAGTAGATAGACTTCTTACCGTTTTCTTGTACCACTCCTTGGTTAGATACAGACTTGTTCCGTGGACGATGAGCAGTGCATACACAATAGCAAACAGGTGGTGTGTAAACCAAAAGGCATTGAAACCAGTCATCTTCTTGAGTGGGTTGGTGTCCTTGAGCTTGTTACGTCGGAACCATGGCTGGGCCAACACAAAGGATATTGACATGAGCACTACCATGACAATACCTGTCCACCCCGCAGTTCCTTTTACAAACCACCAGTAATTTGGCGGCCTTGTCTCCCCAAAGAAAGGCTTCATTGGTTCGTATTTTGCATCGCTTGCATGGAGCAGGAGAGGGAAATCACATGTCAGATGAGCACCTGCATGCAAAACAACACCAACTGCAACCCCTGCTGCTATTACCTGCATGACAATGACGTTCAGATTATGTAACATCCACTAAGCTCTCTCTATGTAATTTGTTCTTTGATAGTATACATGCCGTTACCGCATATACATAGTACCAACATTACCTTATGGAAGTTTATGTTGTCATTGAAGGGTACAACAGCTCCAATCTTTGTCTTCGATCGGATCCAAGTGATTGTATTTCGGCAGACAGGAAAAAGGACCAGGGCCATATTGAACTTGAGGGTCTCGGCGGCACCCTTTGCAGTGGCCACACAGTAGCCCATGATGTTAAATACAGCCCGGTTACGGTACTGGATGAACTTCCAAATGAAAAGGGCGATGCAGATGGAGAGCCAGAGACCAGCGACCCATATGCGCTTCCAGTTCTCCTGTACAAAGAAGGTAAACTGCAGCCAGTAGTGGCGAAGCGGGCTTGTGTCCTTGCTAGGCGCGAGCCTCATGCTAAGAGCTTTGCTGAGCTTGGAGCTGTGGGTGATGGTCGATCTTGCAACGGCTTCAGATGGTGTCTGCAGTAAGAGCGACTCCAAGCTCTCGAGCTGTAAACGTTTAGATCGAGTGGTTAATTAGGAAGAAACCATGCCGCGAATCTCTGATTGTTACTACCTCGTCTTATACTCCCTCCGTTCCGAATTACTTGTCGTAGAAATGGATGTATCTAGACATTTTTTAGTTCTAGATACATCCATTTCTGCGACAAGTAATTCGGAACGGAGGGAGTATTTAGGAACAGAGGA